>NC_044976.1:34435757-35635757 GCF_008728515.1 Papio anubis
GTGACTCATACCTGAAATCCTAGCACTTTGGAAGGCCGAAGCAGGAGGACTGCTTTAGCCCAGGAGTTTGAGACCAGCCTGGGCAATAAAGTGAGACCCTGTCTCTACAAAAAATTAAAAAGAAAACACTGGCTGGGCGCGGTGGCTCGCACCTGTAATCCCAACATTTTGAAAGGCTGAGGCGGGTGGATCACCTGAGGTCAAGAGTTCAAGACCAGCCTGGCTAACATGGCGAAACCCCCGTCTATACTAAAAATACAAAAATTAGCTGGGTGTGGTGGTGTGTAATCCCAGCTACTCAGGAGACAGAGGCAGGAGAATCTCTTGAACTGGGAGGTGGAGGTTGCAGTGAGTGGAGATCACACCACTGCACTCTAGCCTGGGTGAAAGAGCAAGACTCCGTCTCAAAAAAAAAAAAAAAAAAAAGCCAGATGCGGTGGCTCACACCTCTAATCCTAGTGCTCTGGAAGGCCGAGGTGGGTGGATCACAAGGTCAGGAGTTTGAGACCAGCCTGGCCAATATGGTGAAACCCCATCTCTACTAAAAATACAAAAATTAGCCAGGCGTGCTGGCAGGCACCTGTAATCTTAGTTACGCAGGAGGCTGAGGCAGGAGAATCGCTTGAACCTGGGAGGCAGAGGCTTCAGTGAGCCGAGATTGCGCCACTGCACTCCAGCCTGGGTGACAAAGCAAGGCTCCGTCTCAAAAAAAAAAAAAAAAAAAAATTAGCTGAGCATGGTGGTGCATGCCTGTGGTCCCAGCTACTTTGGGGGCTAAGGTAGGAGGATCGCTTGAGCCCAGGAGGTCAAGGCTGCAGTCAGCTGTGATCATGCCACTGCACTCCAGTCTGGGGGACAGAGCCAGACTCTGTCTCAAAAACAAATAAGTAAATAAAAATGTAAAAATAATCCTAGTTTCTGGCCATATGAAAACAGGAGATGGGCCAGAATTGGCCCATAGGTTTAGTTTGCTGACCTCTGTTCTGTGCTATCAAAGAATATACCATATACTCTTCCTGCATTGCACTCATCCCATTAGTAATTAATTATGCATGCGATAGACTTCTTAATGCTATCTCCACAGTTGGAGGTAAGCTCTGTGAGGGAAGGGACCACATCTGTTGTGTTTACTCTTTTTTTTCCTGAGTATCATTGTACAGGGCCTGACCCATGGTATGTGCCCACCAAATGAATGAAGTGATACAGTTTTCTCTGCTTTGAAAGGAACTCAAAGCCTCATGGAGAATGCAGACATACAAACAATTAAATACACACCTAACTAGGTAATGCTGTATTGGAAGGAAGAAGAGTTTGGTTTCTGGCAGGGTGAATTTGAGATACCAGTGGGAAATCAGAGTATGGTGCCTCCTATACATCTGGAACTAAGTGAATTGAATCTAAGATGTAGATAAGGGAATACGGTGCTTAAAACAGATGTTAAAGTGGCGGGGTGCGGTGGCTCATGCCTATAATCCCAGAACTTTGGGAGACCAAGGTGGGCAGATCACAAGGTCAGGAGATCGAGATCATCCTGGCTAACGGTGAAACTCTGTCTCTACTAAAAATACAAAAAATTAGCCGGGCGTGGTGGTGGGTGCCTGTAGTCCCAGCTACTCCGCAGGCTGAGGCAGGAGAATGGTGTGAACCCAGGAGGCAGAGCTTGCAGTGAGCCGAGATGGCGCCATTGCACTCCAGCCTGGGTGACAGAGCGAGATTCGAGACTATCCTGGCTAACACGGTGAAACCTTGTCTCTACTAAAAACACAAAAAATTAGCCGGGCGTGGTGGTGGGTGCCTGTAGTCCCAGCTACTCGGGAGGCTGAGGCAGGAGAATGGCGTGAACCCGGGAGGCGGAGCTTGCAGTGAGCCGAGATTGTGCCACTGCACTCCAGCCTGGGTGACAGAGCGAGATTCCGTCTCAAAAAATAAAAAATAGGCCAGGTGCGGTGGCTCACGCCTGTAATCCCAGCACTTTGGGAGGCTGAGGGTGGATCACTTGGGGTCGGGAGTTTGAGACCATCCTGGCTAACACGGTGAAACCCCGTCTCTACTAAATATACAAAAAATTAGCTGGGCGAGGTGGCGGGCGCCTGTAGTCCCAGCTACTTGGGAGGCTGAGGCAGGAAAATGGCGGAACCCGGGTGGCGGAGCTTGCAGTGAGCCGAGACTGCGCCACTGCACTCCAGCCTGGGCGACAGAGCGAGATGCCATCTCAAAAATAAATAAATAAATAAATAAATAAATACAATAAAAAATTAAAAATTAAAAATAAGAGATGTTAAAGCTACCTAAGGATGCTACATCACTCAAGAGGAGAGGCCACTCAGGGAGAGAGGCTGAATGAGAGGAGAGGACAGAGACTGGAACATTGGGGTAAGTTTCTGAGCCAGGGAAGGGGCAGAGATTGGTAGAGAGGTTAGAACAGATCCAAGATAGATCTTGTTTTACTGTGATTTGTAGATATGGCATTGTTTCTTATAAACTGCGAGTTTGTGGCAACCCGTGTCAAGCAACTCTATTGGCACCATTTTTCCAAAGGCATGTGCTCACTTTGTGTCCCTGTCACATTTTGGTAATTCTTGCAATATTTCAAACTTTTTCATTATTATTATACCTGTTATAGTGATCAGTGATATTCCTATCAATTAACATCAGTTATGTTACTATTGTAATTGTTTGGCAGTGCCACATACTGCACCCATGAACTTAGTAAGTGAATTTAATAACTGTTGTGTGAACTTAGTAAGTGTTGTGTGCGTACTGACTGCTCCACCAACTGGCCATTCCGTTTCTCTCCTTCTCCTCCAGTCTCCCCGTTCCCTGTTGCCTGAGACACAACAATATTGACAACAGGTCAGTTAATAACCCTATAAAATCCTACAATGGCCTCTAACTGTTCATGTCTCTCACTTTAAATCAAAAGCTAGAAATGATTAAGCTTAGTGAGGAAGGGATGTCAAAAGCCTAGACAGGCAGAAAGCTAGGCCTCTTGTGTCAATTAGCCAACTTGCAAATGCAAAGAAAAAGTTCTTGAAGGAAATTAGGACAGGCACAGTGGCTCACACCTGTAATCCCAGCACTTTGGGAGGCCGAAGTGGGTGGATCACTTCAGGTAAGGAGTTCGAGACCAGCCTGGCTAACATGGTGAAACCCTGTCTCTACTAAAAAAAAAATACAAAAATTAGCCAGGTGTGGTGGCAGGCGCCTGCAGTCCCAGCTACTTGGGAGGCTGAGGCAGGAGAATCGCTTGAAATCAGGAGGCAGAGCCTGCAGTGAGCAGATACTGCGTCACTGCACTCCAACCTGGGCAACACAGCAAAACTCTGTCTCAAAAAAAAAAAAAAAAAAAAAGGGCCAGGTATGGTGGCGCACGCCTGTAATCCCAGCACTTTGGGAGGCTGAGGTGGGCAGATCACGAGATCAGGAGATTGAGACTATCCTGGCTAACATGGTGAAACCGCGTCTCTACTAAAAAATAAAAAAAAATAAAAAAATAAAAAAAAATTAGCAGGGCGTGGTGGCGGGTGCCTGTAGTCCCAGCTACTCCGGAGGCTGATGCAGGAGAACGGCATGAACCCAGGAGGCGGAGCTTGCAGTGAGCCCAGATTGTGCCACTGCACTCCAGCCTGGGCGACAGAGCCAGACTCCGTCTCAAAAACAGAAAAAAAAAAATGCCAGGCATGGTGGCTCACGCCTGTAATCCCAGCACTTTGGGAGGCCGAGGCGGGTGGATCACGAGGTCAGGAGATCGAGACCATCCTGGCTAACACGGTGAAACCCCGTCTCTACTAAAAATGCAAAAAAAATTAGCTGGGCTTGGGGGCACACGCCTGTAATCCCAGCTACTCGGGAGGCTGAGGCAGGAGAATGGCGTGAACCCGGGAGGCAGAGGTTGCAGTGAGCTGAGATCTCTCCGCTGCACTCCAGTCTGGGAGACAGAGCGGGACTCCATCTCAAAGAAACAAAAACAAAAACAAAAACAAAAAAAAAGAAATTAAAAGTGCAACTCCAGCCCGGGCGTGGTAGCTCACGCCTGTAATCCCAGCATTTTGGGAGGCAGGGGCGGGTGGATCACGAGGTCAGGAGTTTGAGACCAGCGTGGCCAAGATGGTGAAACCCTGTCTCTACTAAAAATACTAAAATTAGCCAAGCACAGTGGCGGGCGCCTGTAATCCCAGCTACTTGGAAGGCTGAAGCAGGAGAACTGCTTGAACGTGGGAGGCGGAGGTGGCAGTGAGCTCAAATCGCGCCACTGCACTCTAGCCTGGGCAACAGAGCAAGGCTCCGTCTCAAAAAAAAAAAAAAAGAGAAAGAAAGAAAAAGTGCAACTCCAGGAAATAAATGAATGATAAGAAGGCAAAACCGCCTTATTGCTGATATGGAGAAAGTTTTTTGTGGCCTAGGAAGAGGATCAGATCAGTCACAGCATTCTCCTAAACGGTGATCCACCGTTCCTAGCACATGCCTGTATTTCTTTTTTTTTTTTTTTGAGATGGAGTCTTGCTCTGTCGCCCAGGCTGGAGTGCAGTGGCGCGATCTCCACTCACTGCAAGCTCCGCTTCCCGGGTTCACACCATTCTCCTGCTTCAGCCTCCTGTGTAGCTGGGACTACAGCCGCCCGCCACCACGCCCGGCTCATTTTTTAAAATGTATTTTTAGTAGAGACGGGGTTTCACCGTATTAGCCAGGATGGTCTCGATCTCCTGACCTCGTGATCTGCCTGTCTCGGCCTCCCAAAGTGCTGAGATTACAGGCGTGAGCCACCGCGCCTGGCCTTGCCTGTATTTCTTAAAAGGGGAGCAAAGTAGGTATTTTGGTATCCATCTAGTTTACTACCATGTTCCCAGTATTTTACACTGGGCATGGTATTACAGTAGATACCCAGAAAGTCTTTGAATTTAAAATTAAATTGACTCAGCCCCGTGGCTCCAGCCTGAAATCCCAGTACTTTGGGAGGCCGAGGCAGGTGGATCACTTGAGGTCAGGAGTCGGAGATCAGCTTGGCCAACATGGCGAAACCCCGTTTCCACAAAAAGTACAACAATTAGCCGGGTGGTCGCATATGGCCCTAAAATCAGCTACTCATGAGGCTGAGGCAGGAGAATCGCTTGAACCTGGGAGGCAGAGGTTGCAGTGAGCCGAGATCGCACCACTGCGCTCAACCCGGGGCCACATAGAGGGAATCTCAAAAAAACAAAAAACAAAAAACAATTAAATTAGAACTTTTTTTGAGACGGAGTCTCGCGCTGTCGCCCAGGCTGGAGTGCAGTGGCCGGATCTCAGCTCACTGCAAGCTCCGCCTCCCGGGTTCACGCCATTCTCCGGCCTCAGCCTCCCGAGTAGCTGGGACTACAGGCGCTGCCACCTCGCCCGGCTATTTTTTGTATTTCTTAGTAGAGACGGGGTTTCACCGTGTTAGCCTGGATGGTCTCGATCTCCTGACCTTGTGATCCGCCCATCTCGGCCTCCCAAAGTGCTGGGATTACAGGCTTGAGCCACCGCGCCCGGCCAATTAGAACGTTTTAAGAAGCACTACGCAGTACGTGGACCACAGGAAGTGCTCAAAGGAGAAAGAGTAAGCCGTGTGGAAAGAATGCTGCCGAAACCACTGAGGGCAAGGGCTGATGTGCTGTGGTCTGCGACTTGAGTTGAGCCTTCCAGCTTTTCTCTTAGGAAGAGCATTGGATTTCTTTATTCATTGATGTGTACTTTGTCTACTTTTCTCTGGAGGTGCAGAAATCCATCAAAACTGATCTCGGCTCTCAGAGAGCTCACAGTCTGGTCGGGGAAGGCCCTGACACTTATAGAGTAAGAGGCAAACTTACAGTGGGAACACAAGCACAGGGAGGAGCCAGTCAACTTTGAAAGCATCACAGGTGACATATGAGATGGGTCTTAAATGTTCAAAGGCACTAGCGCAGAAATTCCGGAGGAAACCAGCCTGTGCAAAACTGATAAACGCTGGGATTCTCAAACTTGTAGGTGGGTAAGAATCACCCGACAGGTTGGTTTAAAATGTAGATTGCAGGCATACACTCCCCAGTAAACTTCGGGTTCAATACCCAAGTAGCATCCATTTTAACAAGCTTCCCAGGAGGCTAGTCAGAAAATCATAGTTACAGAAGGAGGGCTGGGGAGCGGCGGCTTCTGGGTCTCCGAATGAGGGCACACAATGAAAATTTAAAAAAACGAAACCAAACCAACCCCTCCATTTGCGTTGCGCCTTCAGGGTGCTTGAGGCTTTCCTGTGCCTTACTTTGTCGGAGCCTCGCAAAAATGCTGTGGGGTGGAAATTAGGAGTCTCATTTCAAAGGGGAGGAAACAGGTTTAGAGAGGAGGGATGAATTTGCTCAAGGTCACAAAGCGGAAGGGGGTACAGCAGAGACCGAAAATCGGCAGACTCCCAACTCGGAAGCTTTCCGACCAGGTAAGCTGGCCCGGAGTGGGTGGGGCTCAGACTCTCCCTGCAGGCCGGTTCCAAAATGGTGGGGGTAGTGGCGTCAGCAACGCCCCCGCCCCTTCCGTTCACCGCCCTCCTCCATCTCCGGGCCACCCAGGCGGGGGGAGGGGAATGGACCCGAGCAATCCACGTGACTGCCGACAACCGAGCGCGTGACGCAAAGCGGCGGGCCCAACGCTCGCCTTGTCTTTTGGGAAAGGTAGTTCCGGTGGCAGCCAAGTCGGCCAGGAGAGGCGGGCGTAGGACTACATTTCCCAGGAGGCAGCGGGTCTACGCCGTCGCCATCGTCGGAGAGCGGAGACGCTGGGCGCGCTGTGGGGCGGGGGCGAGGTTCGGGCTGGTTGTGCCGTTGCGAGCTGCAGCTGCGATCGCTGTGGTAGGCCCAGGTGAGTGAGCGCCTCTGATGGAAGTTAGGGCAGCTTAACCGGCTCCAGTGGTTTCATCTCTTATCTTTTTTCCCCAGCTGGGTCAAGGGCTCGGGGAAGGCCTGGCGCGGAGTCGCTCCCCCGCGCTTACACCCTGGCCTCTTCTGAGCGGGCTCCACTCTCTCCGGCTCCTCCCCCTCCCCGCCCTTCAGGGCTTCCCCTGGCCCTGGCCTAGCTCCCGAGGCTCTGGGTCGCCTTCTCTCCAGAGCAGCTCTTAGCGCCACTTTTTCTTGCAGTCGGCCTGGGGGCGGCCACTCCCTACTCTTTGCCTTTTGGTCGTATGAACCCCATTATTTGGATTTATTTTCCCGGAACTCCTGTGTGCCCTTCCCCCCATCCAGTCCCCATTGGCCTGGTTGTGTCTTCTCCTAGGGCGCATGTGGCTGCCACTCAGTAAATGTTAGTATCGCTTCCGTTCTTTCCAGCCTGGTGGACAAAAAAGGGATAGTCCAAATTTGTCTCCTACGGGAATATTAGAGTTCTCACTTTTTTTCCTTGGGCTGGAGCTGAGGCTGGCTTGCATTCCAGTGGCAGTCGGCGTGAGTTCTGCTTATATGAGGTGACTTATTTTGCTTCTCTTAGCGCCTAAGAAACTTTTATCAACTTTTGTCTTTGACTTTCCAAATCTTAGGGGTGGAGCATGGCAGCAGAAGCTGGGGAGCAGCAGTGGTGCACAGAAGTTGGAAGCCATCAGTGGCAGTACAGGGTTTATGGGGAATTTGTTAATTGGATTGAAGGGAAAGCCTTTGAGAGTGTAGAAGGACCTGGCAGGAGAGAGGCAGTGAAGTTTCTGTGGGGAGCATAACGGAAGTGTTCTGAACTAGTCAGCCTGGGTTCAAATCTTGGCCCTGCTATCTTTTGATCTGAGGTCAAGAGTCTTCATTTCCAGTTGCCTCAGTTTTCTTATCACTAAAACAGCAGTGAAAAACAGCAGTGAGTAGCAGTGACCCCTTTACAGGGTTATTGTGGAAACTAAATGAGACAAAATAAAACTCACTTAGCCACTGTTACAACTATCATCATTTATATGTTTTCTTTTAGAGTGTGCGCCCAGAGAGGTAAGGCATATATCACACCATTGTTTTTCTTGTCTTTCAGATGACCCTGACTTTTTTCGTTTGTGGAAGTACTGTTGTAGTCTGTCCTGTTATTCTAGACAGCCTGACGTGTGTATTAGGATTTAGAAGCTTGTTAAATAGCCAAAACCGGTGGCTGCCATGAACAACTTGTGGAGCAAATCGGGCTCAGTTTGTTCTTTGCCGGGACATGTATTTTGTGAACTAGTGTTCATACGTAAATGATAAGTTTTACTGCCACCATTTGGGCTTAATTGCATTTTGTAAGAGAGTTGTATTGAGGTTTCTTTAATAAGTGATTTGATTAAAAAGCTCTATATCCAGTGTAATTCCATCTCTTTGTTTTTTAAACCTTTTAGCACCAGAGAAAGCTCTCCAGTTTTGGAGGTTGATGTTTTTAGTTTTGTAGCCTAGATACAGTTCAGTTTTAGCAGTGGTGGTGGTAGTAGTAGTACCACCTTAGTGTATTTATGTAATACCAAGTATATAGGTACTTTTGAATTTGGTTTAGCCTGTAAAATATGGATTACAAAAAGTGTGATCTGTTTTGTTCTGAGGAATTGGAGTGAGGAAGCTTGGAATATTTCTGAGATGAACACAGAGATGGGGAATGATGATTACTGGGAGGGCACACAGACCTACGATTTATTATTATTATTATTTTTTGAGAAAAAGTCTCGCTCTGTCACCCAGCCTGGAGTGCAGTGGCACAATCTCTGCTCACTGCAACCTCTGCCTCCTGGGTTCAAGCGATTCTCCTGCTTCTGCCTCCTGAGTAGCTGGGATTACAGTTGTGTGTCACCACGCCTGGCTTATTTTTTTATTTTTAGTAGAGACGGGGTTTCACCATGTTGACCAGGCTAGTCTTGAACTCCTGACCTCAGGGGATCACCCGCCTCGGCCTCCCTAAGTGTTGGGATTACAGGCATGAGCCACCGTGCCCGGCCACGATTTATTATTTTTAGAATGGATAGTCCTAACCACTAAGCATTTCAGGGCGCCACCCTGTTTCTGTAGGGCATAGTGACATCCTAAATGGAAGGAAGTTTGGTTAATGCTATTCTCTCAAATGCAGGGTTTGGGTGGATTTTTTTCACACATATTCTATAAATATGTAAGATCTGTTCACTATTTGACTCTGATTGGGTAATTTATTCAACAAATAGTACTTGAAAGCCTATCATTTACCAATTCCTGTTGTCGGCCTGTGAATATATTGGGGTACAATGACAGATGAGGTCTTGTCTTTTGGAAACTTAACACAATTGTTGGGGGCGGGGGACATGAAAAGTAAGCAAATAAATTACAAATTGAGAAAAGTAACAGAGGTGTCCAGTTCAGGACTCTGATAGACACTGAAAAGGGGGAATGAATTTCTTTTTTTTTTTTTTGAGACGGAGTCTAGCTCTGTTGCCCAGGCTGGAGTGCAGTGGCTGCATCTCAGCTCACTGCAAGCTCCGCCTCCCGGGTTCACACCATTCTCCTGCCTCAGCCTCCCGAGTAGCTGGGACTACAGGCACCCGCCATCTCGCCCAGCTAGTTTTTTGTATTTCTCAGTAGAGACGGGGTTTCACCGTGTTAGCCAGGATGGTCTCGATCTCCTGACCTTGTGATCCACCCGTCTCGGCCTCCCAAAGTGCTGGGATTACAGGCTTGAGCCACTGCGCCCGGCCCCTGAAGTTCTTTTTGGGGAGAATGAGGAACCAATTTTGTAGGATGTCAAGGAGAGGGTATCCAGGTAGAGGAAACAGTAAGTGCCCAAACTGGAAGATGGGAAGAATTTAGTGTGCTTTCAGAACTGAAAGGACAAATTGTGTTTGACACTTTGGAGAGTGATTACAGATGAGTTGGAGAGATAAGGTTATTAGGGAAGCCATTGAAGCCTTCTGATGGTAGGAAGGATTGCCATCTCTTTATTTCTCTAATATGGGTAGACACATAAATTATTTACACCTTTATTTATTTATTTATTTATTTTTTTGAGATGGAGTTTCGCTCTTGTTGCCCGGGCTGGAGTGCCATGGCGCTATCTCGGCTCACTGCAAGTTCCTCCTCCCGGTTCAAACAATTCTCCTGCCTCAGCCTCCCAAGTAACTGGGATTACAGGCATGTGCCACCACGCCTGGCTAATTTTGTATTTTTAGTAGAGACGGGGTTTCTCCATGTTGGTCAGGCTGGTCTCAAACTCCCGCCCTTAGGTGATCCCCCTGCCTTGGCCTCCTGAAAGTGCTGAGATTACAGGCATGAGCCACTGCGTGCAGCCTACAACACGTTCAGTAGTACAGATGAAGGAGGGAGGAAGGAAGGGGTTTAAGGGATGATTTATGTTTTAAAATCATTTCAAGGAAGTATGGAAAATGGATTCTCAGGTACGTTAGTTAAGAGACTGAAGATGGTAGTTACCTGACAGAGCAAGAAGATAGAGATGGAAGAGTAAGAAGCAGCAGAGATTGGAGAGTTAAGTAGGTTTAATAGTCTCTGTAGGCTGCACAGTGAGCCATGATCATGCCACTGCATGCCAGCCTGGGCAACAGAGTGATACCTGGATTCAAAACAAGTAAACTTATTCTCCATGGTAGGACATTGTGTTTCTTTTTTTTTTTTTTTTTTGAGATGGGAGTCTCGCTCTGTTGTCCAGGCTGGAGTGTGGTGGTGGAATCTTGGCTCACTGCGACTTATTCTCCATGGTAGGACATTGTGTTTCTTTTTTTCTTTTTTTTTTTTTTTTTTGAGATGGGAGTCTCGGTCTGTTGCCCAGGCTGGAGTGTGGTGGTGGAATCTTGGCTCACTGTGACCTCCACCTCCTGGGTTCAAGCGATTCTCCTGCCTTAGCCTCGCGAGTAGCTGGGATTACAGGCACCCGCCGCCACACCTGGCCTCTTTTTTTTTTCTTCTGGAGGCAGTCTTGCTCTTTTGCCCAGGCTGGAATGCAGTGGCACTGTCTTGGCTCACTGCAACCTCTGCCTCCTGGTTTCAAGCAATTCTCCCTGCCTTAGCCCTCTGAGTAGCTGGGATTACAGGCGCCTGCCACCGTGCCTGGCTAATTTTTGTATTTTTTGTTTTTTTTCTTGAGACGGAGTTTCTCTCTTGTCACCCAGGCTGGACAGTGCAGTGGCATGGTCTCGGCTCACTGCAACCTCTGCCTCCAGGGTTCAAGTGATTCTCCAGTCTTAGTGTCCCGAATAGCTGGAATTACAGGTGTCCACCACTATGTCCAGCTAATTTTTGTGTTTGTAGTGGAGACGGGGTTTTGCCATGTTGGCCAGGCTGGTCTTGAACTCCTGACCTCAGGTGATCCACCCGGCTCGGCCTAGTGCTGGGATTACAGGCGTGAGCCACCGCGCCTAGCCTGCGGCAGGACATTGCATTCTTTTTTTTTTTTTTGAGACAGAGTCTCGCTCTGTTGCCCAGGCTGGAGTGCAGTGGCGCGGTCTCGGCTCACTGCAACCTCCGTCCCTCCAGGTTTTAAGCAGTTCTCTGCCTCAGCCTCCAGAGTAGCTGGGATTACAGGCGCCTGCCACCACGTCCAGCTAATTTTTTTGTATTTTTAGTAGAGACAGGGTTTCACCATTTTGGCCAGGCTGGTCTTGAACGCCTGACCTCGTGATCCACCTGCCTTGGCCTCCCAAAGTGCTGGGATTACAGGCATGAGCCACCGTGCCCGGCGACATTGCATTCTTAATCTATGGCCTATGGACTCCAGGGAGCCCGAGAACTCTGTAAAATGTTTTTCAGTAGGGATGCATTTTCTCAAGGAAAATGTGTTCTCCTACCATATTCATTAGAGTTTCAAAAAGTTAAGAACTACTGTTCTAGACCCTATAATGCAGCTTTATAATCCATAAAAATGTAGGCTGGGCATGGTGGCTCATGCTTATAATCCCAGCACTTTGGGAGGGTAAGGTGGGAGGATCCCTTGAGCCCAGGAGTTCAAGGTATCAGAGAGCTATGATTGCACCACTGCACTCCAGCCTGGGCAATAGAGCCAGACCCTGTCGCTAAGGAAAAAGAAAGGTAATTGCTCAAGGCTTCCCAAGGCAGTAAGAGGCCACAGGTACCCTTTCTAAAAGATTGACTTTATTAATTTTTCAAGGGAACTAATTTTTTTTTTTTTTTTTTTTTTTGAGATGGAGCCTCGCTCTGTTGCCCAGGTTGGAGTGCAGTGGTGTGATCTTGGTTCACTGCATCCTCAGCCTCCCAGGTTCAAGTGATTCTCCTGCCTCAGCCTCCTGAGTAGTTGGGACTACAGGCGCCCGCCACCACACCTGGCTAATTTTTGTATTTTTAGTAGAGACATGGTTTCACTGTGTTAGTCAAGATGATCTCTGTCTCCTGACCTCGTGATCTGCCTGCCTCAGCCTCGCAAAGTGCTGGGATTATAGCGGTGAGCCACCGCGCCTGGCCTACAGTTTTTTATTTTTGAGGGTAAGTAGTATGTTTTAATGACGTGCTGTAGAAATCTTAGGTTTTGGCCGGGCGCGGTGGCTCAAGCCTGTAATCCCAGCACTTTGGGAGGCCGAGACGGGCGGATCACGAGGTCAGGAGATCGAGACCAACCTGGCTAACACGGTGAAACCCTGTCTCTACTAAAAAATACAAAAAATTAGCCGGGCATGGTGGCGGGCGCCTGTAGTCCCAGTCACTTAGGAGGCTGAGGCAGGAGAATGGCGTAAACCCGGGAGACAGAGGTTGCAGTGAGCTGAGATCCAGCCATTGCACTCCAGCCCGGGTGACAGAGCAAGACTCCGTCTCAAAAAAAAAAAAAAAAAAAAAAAAAAGAAATCTTAGGTTTTTGTTGTCTAGAAGATAGGGGCTGGTTTTGCCCATAGTGAGAAAGCTAAAATTTGGTGAGCCCAATTTGACAAAAATTCATTTGCTAATGTTTTCCTTCATTGAATTTTGTTTGCAGTACATATTTTAGGCGTTCCAGAAATGGAGCTTTTTGTTTGTTTGTTTTTTTGTTTTGAGATGGAGTTTCGCTTTTGTTGCCCAGGCTGGAGTGCAATGGTGCAATCTCAGCTCACTGCAACCTCCGCCTCCTGGGTTTCCGACCTCAACTGATCTTCCTGCCTTGGCCTCCCAAGGTACTGGGATTACGGGCGTGAGCCACTGCGCCCAGCCCCCGCCTTTTTTTTTTTGAGACAGAGTCTGTCTGTTGCCCAGGCTAGAGTGCAATGGCTTGATCTCAGCTCACCGCAACCTCCACCTCCCAGGTTCAAGTGATTCTCCTGCCTCAGCCTCCCGAGTAGCTGGGATTACAGGCATAGGCCACCATGCCCAGCTAATTTTGTATTTTTAGTAGAGATGGGGTTTCTCCATGTTGGTCAGGCTGGTCTCAAACTCCCGACCCCAGGTGATCTGCCCGCCTCGGCCTCCCAAAGTGCTGGGATTACAGGCATGAGCCACGGCACCCAGCCCCGGCTAATTTTTTTTTGTATTTTTAGTAGAGATGGGGATTCGCCAAGTTGGCCAGGTTGGTCTTGAACTCCTGACCTCAGGTGATCCACCCGCTTTGGTCTCCCAGAGTGCTGGGATTACAGGCTTGAGCCACCGCGCCCGGCCTAGAAATGGGGTATTTTAAGTGTGCTTTCCTTCAGTGATTAAGTGTGTCAGATATATACTCAAAAAATAGTGTTTTTTTGGAAGCGCAGGATGTACTTTCTGCCACAGAGTTGAGTATTACCACTGAAGAAAGCATGTATTTAGGCAGATGTTTTCAACCTCTGCCTAAAAAGTTTTATGGACTGAATCCAATCTGCTGATATGTTTTCTTTGGCTCATACAGTGTTGTAAATTTGAATTAGTTGTCCACATTTAAAAAGGAGATTTTGTATAAAAATGTGGATTCAGGCTGCTTTTGAAAAAGCAGATCTGGCAGCCACGGACCTGCTTTTCTGCTTTGCAGCAACGGTCTTTTATAGTTGGGGCATGTCATCTCCAGTTTGCCCTAGACCCTGCCAACAGTCTGACATGTAGCCCTGACATGGACAGAGTGTCAGTGTTTACTATTTTATACCTTTATATTATCTATTTTACACCTTTTTTTTTTTTTTTTTTTTTAACCTGTTCTGGTTATATCATAGAGGTCTCTGATACCCCCATTCAAAGTCACTTTGCTGTCTTACATCTTCATTTATCTTTTTTTCCGTCTTGGCACCTTATGTCCTTCGTTTCTTTTTTTTTTTTTTTTTGAGACGGAGTCTCGCTCTGTCACCCAGGCTGGAGTGCAGTGGCCGGATCTCAGCTCACTGCAAGCTCCGCCTCCCGGGTTCACGCCATTCTCCTGCCTCAGCCTCCCGAGTAGCTGGGACTACAGGCGCCCGCCACCTCGCCCGGCTAAGTTTTTGTATTTTTAGTAGAGACAGGGTTTCACTGTGTTAGCCAGGATGGTCTCGATCTCTTGACCTCGTGATCCGCCCGTCTCGGCCTCCCAAAGTGCTGGGATTACAGGCTTGAGCCACCGCGCCCGGCCCTTCGTTTCTTAAAAAAAAAAAAAAGATTTTAGGCAGCTTTGAAAGATGGAGTTGATAATCCCAGCGCTTTGGGATGCTGAGGCAGGCGGATCACGAGGTCAGGAGATCGAGACCATTCTGGCTAACACTGTGAAATCCTGTCTCTACTAAAAATACAAAAATTTAGCCGGGTGTGGTGGCGGGCGCCTGTAGTCCCAGCTACTCCGGAGGCTGAGGCAGGAGAATGGCATGAACTGGGGAGACGGAGCTTGCAGTGAGCCGGGATCGTGCCACTGCACTCCAGCCTGGGCAACAGAGCAAGACTCTGTCTCAAAAAAAAAAAAAAAAAAGAAAGATGGAGTTGAAACAATGGAGGGGAACCCCCAAAACACTGAATTACTTTGTTTCCGAACTGAAGAAACCCAGACTTTCAAAGCATAGAGGCATTGGTCTGACCCCTGCCTGTTGCCTGTGCCTTCTTTAGCTGGTACGTGTTCAGTGTCCTCACTTTCGTTCTGCTTGATTTGCTTTATAGCATCTGGAATGTTGTCACTGCGTAGCTTGGCCTATCTCAGAAGATAGAAGGCCAAGCAGATTTGTTGAATGTCTGCTTGTAAGACTTTTGACTCTTGTCCTGAGGCATAACAACTAAGGTTATTCTATTATTTTTTAAAATAATAAACAACTATGAAGTCCATTGCATTGTTTTCAGTAATGCCATGTGATTTTTGTGTGTGTGTGTGTGAGGTTAACAACTCAATTTCCTTTTTCTCGATTTTGGTAAAAAGGATGGCATGAATAAAGGATTGATAGAGGAATGCGTAGAGGTGAGACTGTATTGTAAAGTTAACGAGGAAGTTTCTTTACTCAAGGGCTTTCCATTGTATCAGGACTTCACAGAATATGGTCCCAGTTTATCTAAAGACTATGTCCTAGCAAGACTATTGGCTATCAGAAAAAAACTTTTCACATGAATGTGATTGAGGAATTGGTCAGATTCCAGTGTTGGGTTGCCGAATAGAAAAAGAGAATTAGTGGCTGGGTGTGGTGGCTCACGCCTGTAATCCCAGCACTTTAGGAGGCTGAAGTGGGTGAATCACTTGAGGTCAGGAGTTTGAGACTAGCCTGGCCAACATGGTGAAACCCATTTCTACTAAAAATAGAAAAATTAGGCAGGCGTGGTGGTGTGCGCCTGTAATCCCAGCTACTTGGGAGGCTGAGGCGGGAGAATCACTTGAATCAGGGAGGCAGAGGTTGCAGTGAGCTGAGATTGTACCACTATACTCCAGCCTGGGCAACACAGGAGACCCCGTCTCAAAAAAAAAAAAAAAAAAAAAAGAAAAAGGTTAAATTTTTAAATATAAGAAATTCTTGTTTCAGGCATAAGATGACCCTTTACATAGCATTGCTTTATATACTCAAAGTTCTTACTATCTAAGTGTTAAGGAGTTGCTGTATCACCTTGGCTTTGGCAGTTTTGATGTATCTTTATATATGTATATCTATTATACTGGGAAATGTCCTGAAAGAGACCTTTGTTGACTCCTCTATAATAGTACTCCTCTTCAAAAACTGTTACTGTTTCCCTCCCCAACCCTACATTATTGCTATATAACATAGTATTTATTTTTAATCTATTGTGTTTCATCCTTCACCTCTTTAGAGAGTAAGAAGGGATTTGATTTATTCAATGTTGAATGCAGTCCCTACCTAGGACATTGAGTCACGTAGAAGAGGCATAGTAAATATTGATAAAAGGGTGAGTTAATATGGGAATAAGTAAATAAGTGACTTGGTGGCAGTCTCTGGAAGTGTTCCCATTGTCAAGTCCTAGTTCACTCAGATTCTGTTAAGTTAGTTGAAAATAATTTGTGCAGTGGTAGGTGAGTAAATTGCCAAGGGGCAAGAGGGTACTTTCTGGAGTGATGGAAATATTCTCTGTTTTGGTTGTGGTGGTGGTTACACAGTATGTTTTGTCAAAACTCATCGAACTGTTTTTTGAGGCAGAGTCTTGCTGTGTTGTCCAGGTTGGATGGCCGGGGCACCGTCTTGGCTCGCTGCAACCTCTGCCTCCCAGGTTAATGTGATTCTCCTGCCTCAGCCTCCTGAGAAGCTGGGATTACAGGCACACACCACCACTCCCAGCTAATTTTTATGTTTTTAGTAGAGACAGGGTTTCACCATGTTGGCCAGGATGGTCTTGAGCTCCTGACCTCAGGTGATCCGCCCGCGTCAGCCTCCCAAAGTGCTGGGATTACAGGTGTGAGCCACTGCGCCTGGCCATCGAACTGTATTCTTTTTTTTTTTTTTTTTTTTGAGACGGAGTCTCGCGCTGTCGCCCAGGCTGGAGTGCAGTGGCCGGATCTCAGCTCACTGCAAGCTCCGCCTCCCGGGTTTGCGCCATTCTCCTGCCTCAGCCTCCCGAGTAGGTGGGACTACAGGCGCCCACCACCTCGCCCGGCTATTTTTTTTTGTATTTTTTAGTAGAGACGGGGTTTCACTGTGTTAGCCAGGATGGTCTCGATCTCCTGACCTCGTGATCCACCCGTCTCGGCCTCCCAAAGTGCTGGGATTACAGGCTTGAGCCACCGCGCCCGGCCCGAACTGTATTCTTAAAGTGTGTACATACATTGTGTGTGAATTAAAAAGTTGATTTGGCAGGGCGCAGTGGCTCACATCTGTAATCCCAGCACTTTGGGAGGTGGAGGTGGGCGGATCACGAGGTCAGGAGATCGAGACCATCCTGTCTAACATGGTGAAACCTTGTCTCTACTAAAAATGCAAAAAAATTAGCCGGGTGTGGTGGCGGGCACCTGTAGTCCCAGCTACTTGGGAGGCCAAGGCAGGAGACTGGTGTGAACCCGGGAGGTGGAGCTTGTAGTGAGCTGAGATTGAGCCACTGCACTCCAGCCTGGGCGACAGAGACTCCATCTCAAAAAAAAAAAAAAATGTTGATTTAAGGCAGGGCGCAGTGACTCATAGCCCGAGCAACATGATGAAACCCCCCCACCTCTACAAAATAAAATAAATTAAAATAAAAAATCAGCCGGTGTGGTGGTGTGAGCCTGTAGTCCCAGCTACTTAGGGGGCTGAGGCAAGAGGATTGCTTGAACCCAGGAGGTTGAGGCTGTGGTGAGCCAAGATTGCACCACTGCACTCTAGCCTGGGTGACAAAGTGAGACCCTGTCTCAAAAAAAAAAAAGTTTATAAAAATTTGTGTTCAAAACCCATTCTATCAAGACTATTCTGTAGAACTGTAGGTAACTATAATAAATAGGTTGTAATAATGATAGTTTTCTGAGTTGTCCTTCTCCTTCAATCAGAACAGTTGTGCATTTATATTTTATACTTTGAGGCTCTGCTTAACATTTCGTTTTTTGTTTTTATTTTTATTTTGAGATAGGGTCTTGTTTTGTCACCCAGGCTGGAGTGTGGTGGCGTGATCACGGCTCACCACAGCCTGGACCTCTTGGGCCCAGGGAGTCCTCCCACCTCAGCCTCCTGAGTAGCTGGGACTACAGGTATTCACCACCATGCCTGGCTAATTTTTGTAGTTTTATAGAGACAGGGTTTTACTATGTTGCCCAGGCTGGTCTTGAACTCCTTCCTCAGCCTCCCAAAGTGCTGGGATTACAGGTGTGAGCCATCACACCCTGCCAACATGTTATTTTTAAAAAGGTAAAACTGGTAAGTCCCCTAATACTCTTCTACCCTACCCCAGG
The DNA here is from genome assembly GCF_008728515.1 of Papio anubis. NCBI lineage: Eukaryota > Metazoa > Chordata > Mammalia > Primates > Cercopithecidae > Papio > Papio anubis. The sequence goes on from NC_044976.1 coordinate 34,453,893, forward strand.
GTTTCTTCAAGCAGAGCACACATTTTATGAAAGCCCTGGTGGGGCAGGGAGGTGTCTTCATTTTCTCCCCCCTGCTCACAGACAGATGCCGGTTGAAAAAATTCAGACATTATAGAAAAATAGGTAATGTTGAAAGTAAAAGTTTCTCGTAATGTCATTCTTCAGGCCAGTGTTTGGATATGTAGAAGAGATTTTTACTGTTTTGTCGTGTTGTATGTATATATATCTTTTCCTTTGGTACTAGATGAAAGTATGTCTGAATAGTAAAGATAAATAGGAACCGTGGAGGAGAAATAGGGATATACTTCTTGAATTTGTTTATTATGAAAGCTTAATATTTAGCATCTTGCTTCAGAAGAACTTAAATTGTAAAAGCCCATTCTGATGATTCCTCTTTTCCTTGAAAATTTAGAAGGTGGCATTAATTCTTGGGTTAATGGTGAATGCTTTGTCTTATTCATAGTGTAGAACCTTGCCTCTTCTATTCCTTTATTTCTGTTTCAGTCTTTTTTTTTTTTTTTTTTGAGATGGAGTGTCACTTTGTCACCTAGGTTGGAGTGCAATGGCACGATCTTGGCTTACTGCAACCTCTGCCTCCCAGTTCAATCAATTCTCCTGCCTCAGCCTCCCGAGTAGCTGGGATTACAGGCGCCCACTACTGCATCTGGCTAATTTTTGTATTTTTAGTAGATTGGGGGTTTCGCCATGTTGGCCAGGTTGGTTTCGAACTCGACCTCAGGTGATCTGCCCACCTTGATCTCCCAAAGTGCTGGGATTACAGGTGTGAGGCACTGTGACCAGCCTATTCAATTTTAAATGGACGTAGAAATCTCTTTGTCTGGCTCCAGTGGGGTTATTGTGATGGTTAGATGATTAACCCAATGCCAGGCATGTGGTAGGTATTCAACACATGAATATCATTATTACTTTCTTATTTCTATGAAGATTTTGACACCATAGATACTAATATTATTGTATATGGAAACAAGAAGATAGGTTGTTTGATAGCTATTTGGAAAAGGAAAGTAGTCATAAGAAGTTAAACCTGAAAAGACAATGAGAAACACTCAGAACCCTTAACCCACAGCAGTTGGAAAGAACAAAGGATACCAAAAAGGCAATATTTTAAGATAGTGAAGGAAGGATTGGTGTAATTTTTCAATAAATGGTTCTAGAAGAATTGGTTGACCGTTTTGAAAATTAGATAATTAATACTGACAAAATAAGTCTTATATGAAAACCAGAGAGATACAGATGAAATTGAGATACCATTTTCTCCTGAGATTTCCACTATGACAAAAAAAATGATGATTATTGTTGGTGAAGGTTTGGAGAAATTCTCAGACACTGGTGGTAGCAGTATAAATTGCTGTAGCCTTTTCTAGAGGACAACAGTATGTACTTCGATGAATGCACCTTAAGGATTTCCTATTGAACAGGTCCTTAAAGATAAGAATAATCATCACAATATTATTTATGTAAGTGAAAAATTGATAGCAACCTAAATATACGTTACCATGGGACTGCTTATGGTACATTTTTATAGTGGAATGCTAGGTAGAAAAGAGATGTAGACTGGAAAGTCATGTTTATTGACATAATACAGTGAGTTTAAAAAAAGTCCAGAACTAATACTTTTGTTTGGTTTAAAAACCTTTATGTCGGACTGGGCATGGTGGCTCACACCTGTAATCCCAGCAGTTTGGGAGGCCGGGGTGGGTGGATCACGAGGTCAGGAGTTTAAGACCAGCTGGCCAACATAGTGAAACCCCGTCTCTACTAAAAATACAAAAAAAAGTAGCTGGGCGTGGTGGCGGGCGCCTGTAGTCCCAGTTATTTGGGAGGCTGAGACAGGAGAATTGCTTGAACCAGCGGGGCAGAGGTTGCATTGAGCTGAGATTACACCCCTGCACTCCAGCCTGGGTGACACAGCAAAACTGTCTTAAAAGAAAAAAAAAAACCTTTATGACAGACTGGGCGCAAAAACCAAACCTTCCTGTCTCTCCATTTCTTCCTTGATCAGTGTCTATTAAGTATATATTGAACTCTAAAAATTCAGTTCTTCAGTCATACTAGCTATATAGAACTATATGGATATAGGACATTTCATTTTCAGAAAGTTCTAGTAGACAGACAGTGCTGGTATACATTGCCCTTTCTTCCTTTTTTCCCTTCCTTCTTCCCCCTTTCCTTTTCCTCCTTCCTTCTCCCCACTCCAGTCTTCCTTCCCCTCCCTTCCCCTGAGCTTAATTGATCCTCCCATTTCCCCCTCCCAAAGTGTTGGGATTATAGGCTTGAGCCACCAATGCACCAGCCTACCTTGCCTCTTCGTATCTTTGTCAGCATCGTCTGCCGGGGTCTCCCAGTACATGCAGTTTTCCATCCTTAGATTTCACAGAAGAGTTTCTGAATTTCCTTTGTCATTTATGTATCACTATTTTCTTTTTCTTTTTTTTTTTTTTTGAGACGGAGTCTCGCTCTGTCACACAGGCTGGAGTGCAGTGGCCGGATCTCAGCTCACTGCAAGCTCCGCCTCCCGGGTCACGCCATTCTCCTGCCTCAGCCTCCCGAGTAGCTGGGACTACAGACGCCTGCCACCTCACCCGGCTAGTTTTTTTTTTTTTTTTTTTTTTTGTATTTTTTGGTAGAGACAGGGTTTCACCGTGTTAGCCAGGATGGTCTCGATCTCCCGACCTCGTGATCCATCCGTCTCGGCCTCCCAAAGTGCTGGGATTACAGGCTTGAGCCACCATGCCAGGCCTGTATCACTATTTTCATATTAACTAATTAAACTCTACTTCTTAGCCCACAATGGACATGTTCAGAATGCACAGAGAATGCTGTTTTCTCTGTGCTGAAAGTAAACAATTTGGGGACAGTTTTACTGAACCTCTTAGCTCTGGAGTATGGATATATTTAACTTTTATTAGAGTTTCTGTTCTTCAAAAACAATGCCGGGTGTGGTGGCTCACGCTTGTAATCCCAGCACTTTGGGAGGCCGAGGTGGGCAAATCACCTGAGGTCAGGAGACTGAGACCAGCCTGACCAACATGGAGAAACCCTGTCTCTACAAAAAATACAAAATCAGCCAGGCGTGGTGGCGCATCCCTGTAATCCCAGCTACTTGGGAGGCTGAGGCAGGAAAGAGAATCGCTTGAACCTGGGAGGTGGAGGTTGTGATGAGCCGAGATCACATCACTGCACTCCAGCCTGGGGAACAAGAGTGAAACTCCGTCTCAAAACAAACAAAAAGCAGCTAGGTAGGGGCCAGCCGTGGTGGCTCATGCCTGTAATTCCAGCACTTTAGGAGGCTGAGGCAGGTGGATCATCTGAGGTCAGGAGTTCAAGACCATCCTAGCCAACATGGTGAAACACTGCCTCCACGAAAAATACAAAAATTAGCTGGGTGTGGTGGTAAGCACCTGTAATCGCAGCTACTCAGAAGGCTGAGGCAGGAGAATTGCTTGAACCCAGGAGGCAGAGGTTGCAGTTAGCCGGAATTGCTCCACTGCACTCCAGGCTGGGCAGCAGGAGTGAAACTCCATCTCAAAAGCAACAACAACAAAAAAACAGGCTGGGTGCGATGGCTCATGCCTGTAATCTCGGCATGTTGGGAGGCTGAGGCGGGCAGATCACTTGAGGTCAGGAGTTCGAGATCAGCCTGGCCAAGATGGTGAAACCCTCTCTCTACTAAAAATACAAAAGTTAGCCAGGGGTGGTGGCGGGTGCTGGTAATCCCAGCTACTCGGGAGGCTGAGGCAGGAGAATTGCTTGAACCTGGGAGGCAGAGGTTGCAGTGAGCCAAGATCATACCACTGTACTTCAGTCTGGGTGACAAAGTGAGACTATCTGAAAAAACAACAACAACTAGGTAGGAACTAGATTCTTTTTTTGTTTTTGTTTTTTTGGAGACAGCCTTGCTTTGTTGCCCAGGCCTCAGTGCAGTGGCATGAACATAGCTGACTGTAGCCTCAAACTCCTGAGCTCAAGTGATCTTCCTGCATCAGACTCCTGAGTAACTGGGACTGCAGGTGTGTACCACCATACCTGGTGATTTAGCAAATTTTTTGTAGAGACAGAGTCTCATTTTGTTGCCCAGGATAGTCTTAAACTCCTGGCCTGCAGCCATCTGCCCACCTCAGCTTCCTCAGAGTTCTAGGTTTTTTTTTTTTTTTGAGACAGAATTTCGCTCTGTCGCCCCGGCTGGAGTGCAGTGGCTGGATCTCAGCTCACTGCAAGCTCCGCCTCCCGGGTCACGCCATTCTCCTGCCTCAGCCTCCCGAGTAGCTGGGACTACAGACGCCCGCCACCTTGCCCAGCTAGTTTTTTGTTTTTTGTTTTTTAGTAGAGACGGGGTTTCGCCGTGTTAGCCAGGGTGGTCTCGATCTCCTGACCTCGTGATCCGCCCGTCTCGGCCTCCCAAAGAGAGTGCTAGGTTTGTATGGGTGAAAAATCGTGCTCAGGCTGCATTAGAATTTAGATTGATGTAAGTACCACATTTGATGTTCCTTGATTTTTTTTTTATTTGTGGGAAATTTGGAAATTAGACATTAAGTACTTGCCTGAGTGCTAGGCATTTATTGGAATGGAAATACATGGTATGAAAAATCTTTTTTGATTGGTGTCATTTTCAGGTTTAATTCCTATCCAGATTATTTTTTTAGAGGTAGACTAATTTATTGCTTAGATTGGGGCTTCAAGTGTTGTCGTCAGGATACTGGATATATATGATGAGTGAGCTAAAGCTTGTTTAGTGTCTATTTTGGGGCTATGGTAGGCAGATCTCTTCCCTCTGGTTAGTGTTATTACAGCTGTTGTGATGATCTCACTGAATGTAGCTAAAATGGACTTTCAGTTAGCAACAGTTTTAGAAGATTTAGTGTAATGAGCTGGCTTTTTTTTTTTTGTTTTCTTTTTTTTTTGGAGACAAGGTCTCACTTCATTCTCATTTCATTGCCCAGGCTGGAGTGCAGTGGTGCAATCACAGCTTACTGCAGCCCCTCAAACTCCTGGGCTGGAAAGGTGACTTCTGATCTTGAGAGGATCGAGTGATCCTTCCACCTCAGCTTCACAAGTAGCTGGTACTGTAGGTTCTTGCCACCATGCCCGTCTGTTTTTTATTTTTTGTAGAGATGGGGTCTGCCTGTGTTGCCCAGGCTGGTCTTTTTTTTTTTTTTTTTTTTTTGGTTTGAGACAGTGTCTTGCTTTATCACCCAGGCTGGAGTGCAGTGGGGCGATGTCAGCTCACTATAACCTCCGCTGCCCCCGTACTGGGTTTAAGGGATTATCCTGCCTCAGCCTCCCAAGTAGCTGGGATTACATGTTTGTGCCACCACGGCCAGCTAATTTGTGTGTTTTTAGTAGAGACGAGGTTTTACCATGTTGTCCAGACTGGTCTTGAATGCTTGTGCTCAAGTGATCCTCCCACCTCGGCCTCCCAAAGTGCTGAGGTTTCAGGCATGAGCCACCTTACCTGGCCAAACTGGCTTTTACATTTCGTCATCTCTGTAAGGCCTTTGTTTCCCTGGTTCTGGGTAAGTTAATCACCCTGTATCAAGTGTATTCTAGCAGGGATGGCAATATCTTTGATTTCTGTTTTCCTCCAACATTTTATTATGAAAGATTTCAAGCATACAAAAAAGTTGAAACAATTGTACAGTACAGTGAGACCTACATGTCCATCACCTAGATTTTATATTTGTTAGCATTTACTTAATTACTTTGTCACTTCTTTCCACTAATAACTCATTTTGCTTTTTTTTTGTGGTAAAATATGTATAACATAAAATTTTATCATCTTAATCATTTGTTTTTGTGGATACATTTCACAGTTTATTTACGTTTTAAGACTAACCTTGATCTCAAAATCACATATCCCTATATGTGTTTTTTGTTGTTGTTGACTTCACGTAAATGCATGGTTTGTTACACAAAGAATATAAATATTTACCATGTCTGTTACATGTAACACGTAAGAACAGCTTGTGACAGAAATTCATCAACCCCCCTATATTAAGGTTCTCCAGAGGGACAGAACCCAAGGATATATGTATAAATAAAAGGGAGTTTATTAGGAAAAATTGGCTCTCACAGTTACAAGGTGAAGTTCCATGATAGGCTATCTGCAAGCTGGGGAAAGAGAAAAACTGATCGCGTGACTCAGTCCAAATCCAAAAGCCTCAAAACCAGGGAAGCCAACAGTGCAGCCCTTAGTTCGAGGTGAAAGGCCCATGAGCCCCTGGGAGGCCTCTAGTGCAAGTCCCAGAGTCTAAAGGCTGAAGAACCTGAAGTCTGGTGTCTAAGGGCAGGAGGAGAGGATGCCAAGCATCTGTCACAGCATGAGAGAGTGAGCAGACTCAGCACGCAATCTACTTATCCCCCCTTCTTCTGGCTGCTTTGTTTAGCTGTGCTCAATGCTGATTGAATGGTGCCCCACCCACATTGAGGTTCCAGCTGGTTCCTCTCACAGTCCACTCACTCACATGTCAGTCTTCTGGCAACACCCTCACAGACATACCCAGGAACATTGCCTCGTCAGCCATATAGCCAATCCTCTGTCCAGTCAAGTTGACACCTAATATTAACCATCACAGCCCTTACCATTTTTTTGGTATAAATATAGGTATCAAAATAATCCTGGGTTTTTTTATTCAATATTTTGGATTTTTTTTTTCTTGTGCACATTTTGGATACTACTAGAAGTCAGCACCTGCACCACTTCAAAAATTAACATAATTTGTGATAATATTTATTTTACCTGCTACTTTAAACAATTTTGGCTGCAGCTTGTCGCTAAGCAAAATGGATAAAGCATGCCATTTCTGTTTTTCCTTCTTAAAATTTTTACTTTTCAGAAATACGTGCCGCTGCCACCTGACACTTCTCGCCACGCTTTTGTCTTACAAATCTGAATTCTCTTTAGAGTACTCCAGGTTTATGTTTAAATGACAGTGCCCTAACAAGAGAAAAAAAAATTGTGCTGTATTTTTCTTCCCATTACCTGAAAGCATAATGGGTGGGGGTGTGTGTGTGTGTGTGTATATATATATGTATACATGTACACACACATATATAAATAAAACATGTCCTTACAAATGCCCAGGTCATGTTTACCAACAGAAATTCTTTTACTGAATGTGTGGGTATTTTGCATTGTGATACTTAATTAAGACTTGAGTAGAAGGTTGACTTAAATTTAAGATCTGCTAAAATTTTCTTTTTTCTTTTTCTTTTTTTTTTGGAGACGGAGTCTCGCTCTTTTGCCCAGGCTGGAATGCAGTGGCGTGATCTTGGCTCACTGCAATCTCCAACTCCTGGGTTCAAGCAATTCTCCTGCCTCAGCCTCCAGAGTAGCTAGAACTACAGGCACCCACTACCATCCCTGGCTAATTTTTGTATTTTTAATAGAGATGGGGTTTTGCCATGTTAGGCTGGCCTCGAATTCCTGACCTCAGGTGATCCACCTACCTTGGCCTCCCACAGTGCTGGGATTACAGGTGTGAGCCACTGTGCCTGGCTAAGATCTGCTAAAATTAATTGTCATGGTTTTACTTCTGGTGGCTGTGGAAGCTACTTATTTTCTTCGGATGTCATTAGATGTCTTAGCTCTTGAAGTACAACTTTAATGCTATATGGATTTTGCCATTTTGCTTACAGTGGTATGCTCCATGCATCCACCATCCCACTGGAATTATTTATTCCATTCATAATAATTTTTGGTATAAACCTAACTGATGAAGTTTCCGGGTATTTAGGTCTACATTCTACTTTCAGGTTATATATTCTGCTTTCATTTTTTTGTGTGTTCATTTATTTGTTTTTTTTTAATAATTTTTTTTTTTTTTGAGACGGAGTCTCGCTCTGTCGCCCAGGCTGGAGTGCAGTGGCCAGATCTTAGCTCACTGCAAGCTCCACCTCCCGGGTTCATGCCATTCTCCTGCCTCAGCCTCCCAAGTAGCTGGGACTACAGGCGCCCGCCACCTCGCCCGGCTAGTTTTTTGTATTTTTTTAGTAGAGACGGGGTTTCACCATGTTAGCCAGAATGGTCTTGATCTCCTGACTTCGTGATCCACCTGTCTCGGCCTCCCAAAGTGCTGGGTTTACAGGCTTGAGCCACCGCGCCCGGCCCATTTATTTGTTTTTTGAGACAAGGTCTCACTCTCCCGCAGTACAGTGGCACGAACATACGAACTCCTGGGCCCAAATGATCCTCCTGCCTCAACCTGTGGAGTAGCTGTGACTACAGGTGTGCGCCACGATGCCTGGCTAATTTTCTTTATGTATTTTTTTTATGTCTTTTTTTTTTTTTTTTTTTTTTTTTGGTTGAGACGGAGTCTCACTCTGTCACCTAGGCTGGAGTGCAGTGGCCGAATCTTGGCTCACTGCAAGTTCTGCCTCCCGAGTTTACGCCATTCTCCTGCCTCAGCCTCCCGAGTAGCTGGGCACCCGCCACCTCGCCTGGCTAGTGTTTTTTTTGTTTTTTTTTTTTAGTAGAGACGGGGTTTCACCGTGTTAGCCAGGATGGTCTCGATCTCCTGACCTCATGATCTGCCCGTCTCGGCCTCCAAAGTGCTGGAATTACAGGCTTGAGCCACCGTGCCTGGCCTTTCTTTATATTTTGTAGAGAGCAGGTCTTGCCATGTTGCCAGGTTGATCTTGAACTCCTGGGCTGAAGTGATCTTCCCACCTTAGCCTCTCAAAGTGCTGGGATTACAGGTGCGAGCCATCTGTTTTGATTTTTTTTTTTTTTTTTTTGAGACGGAGTCTCGCTCTGTCGCCCAGGCTGGAGTGCAGTGGCGGGATCTCCGCTCACTGCAAGCTCCGCCTCCTGGGCTCATGTCATTCTCCTGCCTTGGCCTTCCGAGTAGCTGGGACTACAGGGACCCACCACCACGCCCAGCTAATTTTTTGTATTTTTAGTAGACATGAGGTTTCACCATGTTAGCCAAGATGGTCTCGATCTCCTGACCTCGTGATCCGCCCGCCTCGGCCTCCCAAAGTGCTGGGATTACAGGCATAAGCCGCTGTGCCCGGTCTCGGTTTTGATTTTCTAAGGCATGTATATAGATTTGTCAGGCTTTACCTTTATGGTTTATACTCATAGAATTTTGTTTGAAATCCTTCCTCACCCTGAATTCATACAGATATTCTCTTCTGTTCTAAAAATTTTAAGGCTTTTCACAGTTAGTGTTTTTTTTAAATTGCTTATTTCATTTTATTTTGAGACAGACTGGGCGTGGTGGCTTTCACATGTAATCCCACCACTTTGGGAAGCTGAGGCAGGAGGATTACTATGATCATGCCACTGCATTCCAGCCTGGGTGAGAGTAAGACCCCATCTCTTAAAACAAAAATAGAAAGCTGATTGTGGTAAGCTGCTAACATTGCTTATAAATGCTTTGGAAATAAGATGCATTTTGTGAGGAACTTTATACTTAAGAATGACTAAGTGGCCTTGGGATTGATCTTTTGTGGGAAGGAAGAGGGTTGCCATTTGTTAATGATGTTCATAAATTGCTATTGGATTACTATAAGCTACAAAGCAGCTACTAATTTATTTTCTAGAACTAGGAGAATCAGATAATATGGACATTTTCGATAGGCATCTTTTTAATTTTCTAAAGATTTCCAACATTGGTAAGATTATTTCTAATTAGGAAGTTTGGTTGAAAATAAGTTTCTGAACTCTGTCAAATCTAGTAGCTACTTCCAATTTGTAGTTAAAAAAAGAAAAAGTCTTCAAAGGTTGAATGTGCCTTCATGGATTCTCCAGCATGAGCAAACTAATATATCTAAAACCGAATTCAAAATTTCGTGTAAATTATACCTTCTTAGCTTTACTATACTCAGTGTCAAACTGATTTCTTAGTCACTTAGTTTTGAAACCTCCTCTTTGTTGCTTCTGAGTCTCGTCAGTTACTTGTTGAATGCCATGTATATGTAAAACAGTTTCAGATTTCACTCCTGTGAGTTCTCATTTCCATTGCTATTGGATGCCTGGTGAGGAAAGCTCCTTTTCTCATATCTACCTGTACAATTTTACTTTTTTTTTTTTTTTGAGATGGAGTCTTGCTCTGTCGCCAGGCTGGAGTGCGGTGGCGTGATCTCAGCTCACTGCAACCTCTGACTCCTTGGTTCAAGCGATTTTCCTGCCTCAGCCTCCTGAGTAGCTGGGACTACAGGTACGCGCCACCATGCCCAGCTAGTTTTTTTTTTGTATTTTTTTTTTTTTTTGAGACGGAGTCTCACTCTGTCGCCCCAGCTGGAGTGCAGTGGCCCGATCTCTGCTCACTGCAAGCTCTGCCTCTTGGGTTCACGCCATTCTCCTGCATCAGCCTTTTTTTTTTTGTATTTTTAGTAGAGACGGGGTTTCACCATGTTGGCCAGGATGGTCTTGATCTCCTGACGTCGTGATCCACCCGCCTCGGCCTCCCAAAGTGCTGGGATTACAGGCGTGGGTCACCGCGCCTGGCTAAGTATCCTCCACATCCCAGGTTCAAGTGATTCTCCTGCCTCAGCCTCTTGAGTAACTGGGATTACAGGCCCATGTCGTCATGCCCAGCTAATTTTTTTGTATTTTTAGTAGAGATTGGGATTCACATGTTGGCCAGGCTGGTCTCAAACTCCTGACCACAGGTAATCTCCCCACCTCAACCTCCCAAAGGCTGGCATTACAGACGTTAGCCTGGCTCCCTCCCCCAATCTTACAGGTAAACAAACTCCTTAAAGACCTTAAATATGATAGGTACATGTCTTGCTGACTGAATGATTCTGTTCCAGGGTCTGTTCACCTCAAACTCAACTTTATCTTGCCCATCCTGATCCATCTCCTTATCCCAACAGTTTGCCTGCTTAGAAACATGCAGTGGCTTCCCATTTGCAGAGATAAAGTTCACTTTTCTTTTTACTTGGCATTTGAGGGTAGTTGTGTTTTGGTTCTTCCCTTGGGTAAATGTCTCTCTCATTCCTTGGCTCTTGATCATTGCATTTTAATAGCCCTTGAACAGTTATATTTGCTTTTCCAGCTGGGACTTTTTATATTTCGCTACCTCCTCCCCCCACCCACCAAAATCACGTATCTTTCCGTCAGTAGCAATTTTGAATAAATTTAAGATTATAGTACATCTGATAATAAGAGGTAACCTGAATGTATATCTGTGCTTATAGTTCTTCTAAGTACTTTCTTTTTTTGAGGTAGAGTCTTGCTCTGTCACTCAGGCTGGAGTGCAGTAGTGCAATCTTGGCTCACTGCAAGCTCTGCCTCTCAGGTTCATGCCATTCTCCTGCCTCAGCCTCCCGAGTAGCTGGGACCGCAGGCATCCGCCACCACGCCTGGCTAATTTTTTGTATCTTTAGTAGAGACGGGGTTTCACCATGTTAGCCAGGATGGTCTCGATCTCCTGACCTCGTGATCCGCCCGCCTCGGCCTCCCAAAGTGCTGGGATTACAGGCGTGAGCCACCGTGCCCGGCTATGTACTTTCCATGTATTAACCATTTAATTATTCCCTACAATCCTAGGGGGAGGTATGATTATAATCTGCATTTTATAGATGGAAGTGAGGCAAGGAAAGATGAAACAGATCCAGGATCGCACAGCTATTAAGGGGGTAGAGCTGAATTCAATCCCAGAGTCTGGTCCTAGAGCATGTAAATCTTTGTCCATTTTTTCATGGAAATCCAACGCAACTGGGGCAGGCAGACTGGTGCATGAGAGTATAAACAGTATTGTATCTGTGAGAATCTCAAGCACAGTATATAGGAATATGTAGAGTGAGGTCTTGTCGTTGGAGAAAAGTGGAGCGATCTTAGCTCACTGCAACCTCTGCCTCTTGGGTTCAAGCAATTCTCCTGCCTCAGCTTCCTGAGTAGCTGGAACTACAGGTGCACGCCACCATGCCTGCACATTTTTGTATTTTTATAGAGATGGGGTTTCACCATGTTGGCCAGACTGGTCCCGAACTCCTGATCTCGAGTTATTTCTCCGCCTTGTCATTCCAAAGTGCTGGGATTATAGGTGTGAGCCAGCGTGCCCAGCCTTTTTTTTTTTTTTTTTTTTTTTTTTGAGACGGAGTCTCGCGCTGTCGCCCAGGCTGGAGTGCAGTGGCTGGATCTCAGCTCACTGCAGGCTCCACCTCCCGGGTTCACGCCATTCTCCGGCCTCAGCCTCCCGAGTAGCTGGGACTATAGGCGCTGCCACCTCGCCCGGCTATTTTTTGTATTTCTTAGTAGAGACGGGGTTTCACCGTGTTAGCCAGGATGGTCTCGATCTCCTGACCTCGTGATCCGCCCATCTCGGCCTCCCAAAGTGCTGGGATTACAGGCTTGAGCCACCGCGCCCGGCCGCCTTTTTTTTTTTTTTTTAAATAATATGGGCTGGGCGCGGTGGCTCACACCTGTAATCCAGCACTTTGGGAGACTGAAGCGGGTGGATCATGAGGTCAGGAGATCGAGACCATCTTGGTTAACGCAGTGAAACCCCGTCTCTACTAAAAATACAAAAAAAATTAGTCGGGCGTGGTGGTGGGCACCTCTAGTCCCAGCTATTGGGGAGACTGAGGCAGGAGAATGGCGTTAACCCGGGAAATGAAGCTTGCAGTGAGCCGAGATCCCGCCACTGCACTCCAGTCTGGGTGACAGAGCGAGACTCTGTCTCAAATAAATAAATAAATTAATAAATTAATAAATTATTACAGGCATTACTGCATATTTATCAAAATTGTATCAATGGTTCTTTTTCTAATTTTCTGAAAATAATTGTTTGATAACATACGTTGTTCACATTATAACTTTTGCAAAAACATTGAGGGCTTCAGTTTTCTCAAGGGCCTTTCTTAGTCTTTTTTTTTTTTTTTTTTTAATTAACTTTTGGCCGGGTGTAGTGGCTCACCCCTGTAATCCCAGCACTTGGGGAGGCTGAGGCAGGCGGATGACGAGGTCAGGAGTTCCAGACCAGCCTGGCCAACATGGTGAAACCCGTTTTCTACTAAAGATACGAAAATTAGCTGTGCGTGGTGGCAGGCACCTGTCATCCCAGTTACTCAGGAGACTGAGGCAGAAGAAGCTCTTGAACCCGGGAGGCACAGGTTGCAGTGAGCTGAGATGGAGTCAGTGCACTCCAGGCTGGGCGACAGAACGAGACTCCGTCTCAAAAAAACAAATTAACTTTTTTTTTTTTGTTTTTGAGTTGAAGTCTAGCTCTGTCGCCCAGGCTGGAGTGCAGTGGTGTGATCTCGGCTCACTGCAACCTCTGCCTCCTGGGTTCAAGCTATTCTCCCACCTCAACCTCCTCAGTGACTGGGATTACAGGCGTGTGCCACCATACTCCACTAATTTTTTGTATTTTTAGTAGATATGGGGTTTCACCATGTTAGCCAGGCTGGTTTTGAACTCCTGACTTCAAGTGATCCACCTGACTCAGCCTCCCAAAGTGTTGGGATTGTATACAGGTGTGAGTCACCACACCCAGTCTTAAAAATTGACTTTTAATTGTCAAATAAAATGGTATATGTTTATGATAAACAACATGATGTTTTGAAATATGTGTACATTATGGAATGATTAAATCTAGCTAATCAATATGTGTATTACCTCATTTTTTTTTTTGTGGTGAGAACACTTAAAATCTCCCTTGGCGATCTTCAGATACACAGTACATTATTATTAACTGCAGTTACCATGTTGCCCAACTTACTCCTCTTAACTGAAATTTTGTATCTGTTGACCACATCTCTCATCTTCACCTTTTTTTTTTTTTTTTTGGAAGATGGAGTCTTGCTCTGTCATCCAGGCTGGAGTGCAGTAGCACGATCTTGGCTCACTGCAACCTCAGTCCCCTGAGTAGCTGGGATTACAGGCACACACCACCATGCACGCCTAATGGCATTTTTAGTAGAGACAGGATTTCACCATGTTGGCCAGGCTGGTCTCGAACTCCAGACCTCAGGTGATCCACCCACCTTGGCCTACCAAAGTGCTGGGATTACAGGAATGAGCCACGGTGCCCAGCCTCTTTCATCTTTTTAATATTTTAAAAAATTATTCTTTTCTTTCAGGCCTTCATTTTTGTTAATCTCCTCAGTTGTTAACTGATCTGACCCTGCCGTATCTTTATTTGTTGGTGGCTTTGACTGAGTTTTGAAGACTTTTTTTTTTTTTTTTTTTGAGACAGGGTCTTGCTCCATTGCTCAGCCTGGAGAACAGTGGTGCAATCATAGCTCACTGCAGCGTCAAATTTTATTGTAGAGACGGAGGTCTTGCTTTGTTGTCCAGTCTAGTCTCGAACTCCTGGCCTCAAGTGATCCTTCTACCTTGGCCTCCCTAAGTGTTGGATTGCAGGCCTGAACCATCACAGCTAGCCTCAGCCTCTTTTTTTTTTTCCAGACAGCAGTTTTGCTTTGTCACCTAGACTGGACGGTGTAATCATGACTCACTGCAGCCTTGACCTCCTTGGCCCAAGCGATTCTCAGCCTCCCTAGTAGCTAGGACTACAGGCCTGCTTTATTTTTTTGTAGAGACGGTCTCATTTTGTGGCCCAGGCTGGTGTTGAACTGGCTTCTAGCATTTTATATTTCTTTGTATCCTCTGTAGTAGTGCTTGTTTCAGTAAATTATTATGTATGCGAGGCCTCACTAGATTTATACTTGTGTCTTCATTGTTGCCATGCTTGCTCAAATGTTTATTATTTTGGGGCTCAAACTTAACCTATTTAGCAAACATGATGAAATCTGCCATGTACCAGGCTTTGCGTTAGGTGTTGGAGGAGATAACAAGATAAATATAAGGCACAGTCCCTATTCTTTTTTTTTTTTGTGGCGGCAGTCTTGTTCTGTCGCCCAGGCTAGAGTGCAGTGGCGTGATCCTCAGCTCAGTGCAACCTCTTTCTCCTAGGTTCAAATGATCTCCTGAGTAGCTGGGACTACAGGAGTACGCCACCACGCCCGGCTAATTTTTGTATTTTTAGTAGAGATGGGGTTTCACCATGTTAGCCAGGCTGGTCTCAAACTCCTGACCTCAGGCCACCCACCTTGGCCTCCCAAAGTGCTGGGATACGGGCGTGAGCCACCTCTCCCAGCCGGCACAGTCCCTATTCTTTTTTTGAGATGGAGTCTCGCTCTATCACCCAGGCTGGAGTGCAGTGGCACAAGCTCCACTCACTGCAAGCTCTGCCTCCCAGGTTCACACCTTTCTCCTGCCTCAACCTCCCGAGTAGCTGGGACTACAGGCGCCTGCCACCACACCCGGGTAATTTTTTTGTATTTTTAGTATAGACAAGGTTTCACCGTGTTAACCAGGATGGTCTCAATCTCCTGACCTTGTGATCCTCCCACCTCGGCCTCCCAAAATGCTGGGATTGCAGGCATGAGCCACCACGCCAGGTCCCACAGTCTCTATTCTTAAGGGACCTTCATGTTTAGTGGGAGAGACAGTTAATTACAATACAGGATGATAAGGGCAATAGTAGAACCTGGAATGAGATGCTCACTAACTCCTGGAGAGTTAGGGGAAGGTGTTTTTTTTGTTTTGTTTTGTTTTGTTTTTTAAGTTAAGGGAAGGTTTTACAGGAATTTACATTTAGCTGTTTCTGGAAGGTTTGGAATAAGCCAAGCAGGTGGTGAGTTTGTGTGTGTGTGTGTGTGTGTGTGCGCGCGCGCGCGCGCGCGCAGTGGAGGTTGAGACAGAAGTGGTTGTTTGGTGAGAGGAGGCTATTCAAGGCAGTGAGACGAGTGTGTCTAGTGGTATGGAACAGGAAAGTTCATTAAAAAAATGTTGTTTGATTAAGGGTAGAAGCATAGGAGTCAGTGGTAGAAGATGGAGTGAGTAGAGCAGGATTGCAATGTGCTTGTATTTTATTCAGTAAGCAGGAAGGACTTTTAATTGAAGGAATGACAAGATCATATTTGTGACAAGTTATTCTGGCATCAGATTTGGTCTCTTGTTTATAGATAAAAGCAATCTAGAGAAGTTGGTTATCCTGGTTTAATGCCTTGGGTTAAATGGGTTTTTTTTTTATTTTTTATTTTTTTTGAGACAGAGTCTGGCTCTGTTGCCCAGGCTGGAGTGCAGTGGCTGGATCTCAGCTCACTGCAAGCCCCGCCTCCCGGGTTCACGCCATTCTCCTGCCTCAGCCTCCCAAGTAGCTGGGAGTACAGGCACGCGCCACCTCGTCCGGCTAATTTTTTTTTGTATTTTAGTAGAGACGGGGTTTCACCGTATTAGCCAGGATGGTCTCGATCTCCTGACCTCGTGATCCACCCGTCTCGGCCTCCCAAAGTGCTGGGATTACAGGCTTGAGCCACCGCACCCGGCCTAAATGGGTTATTAATCAAGTTTGGATGAAAATGTTTACAAAATTCAGCAGTTACAGAAGGTAGACTCTGAGTATATCATCTACATTTCCAACTCTAAAATTAGTTATTTTTTATTGACTGAAATTTCCTTCCAAATAGGCCCTTAGTGAATTAGATATATTGATTTTTTTTGTTTTTTTTTTTTTGGGACAGAGACTTGCTTTGTTGCCCAGGCTGGAGTGCAGTGGCGCGATCTTGGCTCTCTGCAACCTCCGCCTCCCGGATTCAAGCGATTCTCCTGCCTCAGCCTCCCAAGTAGCTGGGACTACAGGCGCCTGCCACCACACCCAGTTAACTTTTGTATTTTTAGTAGAGACCGGGTTTCACCATGTTGGTCAGTCTGGTCTGGATCTCCTGACCTTGTGATCCACCTGCCTTGACCTCCCAGAGTGCTGGGATTACAGGCGGTATATTCTTATAATCAGAGATTTAGCATCTTCTGTATTCTCTAGTAGAGTACAATTTAGCCACGTAATAGTGAGTTTAGGAATGTTTTCTAAGACTGACTTTATAAGACACATTAAAAAAATATACAGGCCGGGCGCGGTGGCTCAAGCCTATAATCCCAGCACTTTGGGAGGCCGAGACGGGCGGATCACGAGGTCAGGAGATCGAGACCATCCTGGTTAACACGGTGAAACCCCGTCTCTACTAAAAAAATACAAAAAACTAGCCGGGCGAGGTGGTGGGCGCCTGTAGTCCCAGCTACTCGGGAGGCTGAGGCAGGAGAATGGCATAAACCCGGGAGGCGGAGCTTGCAGTGAGCCGAGATCCGGCCACTGCACTCCAGCCTGGGCGACAGAGCAAGACTCTGTCTCAAAAAAAAAAAAAAAAATATATATATATATACACACACACACCTTAGAGGCTGGGCACAGTGGCTCACGCCTGTAATCCCAGCACTTTGGGAGGCTGACGTGGGCGGATCACTTGAGGACAGGAGTTTGAGACCAGCCTGGCCAACATGGCAAAACCCCATCTGTACTAAAAATACAGAAAATTAGCTGGGCATGGTGGCGTGCGCCTGTAATCCCAGCTATTGGCGCAATCTTGGCTCACTGCAACCTCCACCTCCTGGACTCAAGTGATTCTTGTGCCTCAGCCTCCTGAGTAGCTGAGACTACAGGCACGCACCACCTTGCCCAGTTAACTTTTGTGTTTTCAGTAGAGACGGGGTTTCACCATGTTGGTCAGTCTGGTCTTGAACTTCTAAGCTCAAGTAATCTGTCCACCTTGGCCTTCCAAAGTGCTGAGATTACAGGCATGAGCCACTGCACCTGGCCTGAATGTTCTTAATGTCACTGAACTGTACATATAAAAATGGTTAAGACAGAGTGAGACTCCGTCTCAAAAAAAAAAAAAAAATGGTTAAAATGGTCAGTTGTATGTTATGGCACTGGAGATATAAAAAGGAATTTGATCTGATACCTGCCCTCAAGGAGTAGTTTACTTATAAAGTGCATGACCACTGGTTGTCAAGGAAATAGAGGCTAAAGTGGTAAGGAAATGCTGTTAGCTCATAGAAGTTTTGTAATGTGATAAAAAGATAAGTTCTGGGAAAGTAGTCATTATGAGTTCTTGACAAATCAGTCTGATCTACTGGGCTGGGATAACTCAGATGGGAAAGTTACTTTGCCCCAACCTCTCTGCACAGCCTGAGAACATGAGTTTAAAAACCACTGGTCTAGATAGAAATGTTCAGGTGCATCAGTTGGCATGTTTGATTCTTCTCTGTGTTGTACGTTGAGAACTTGAGGCACAGAATGATAGGGTTATTTAAGGAGCAGACTGATTCAACCTGGAATTAGGCATAGGCTTGGGTTTGTTGTTGACAGAGCATACTGCTCTTTTTTTTTTGAGACGGAGTCTCGCTCTGGCGCCCAGGCTGGAGTGCTGTGGCCGGATCTCAGCTCACTGCAAGCTCCGCCTCCCGGGTTCCCGCCATTCTCCTGCCTCAGCCTCCCGAGTAGCTGGGACTACAGGCGCCCGCCACCTCGCCCGGCTAGTTTTTTGTATTTTTTAGTAGAGACGGGGTTTCACCGTGTTAGCCAGGATGGTCTCGATCTCCTGACCTCGTGATCCGCCCGTCTCGGCCTCCCAAAGTGCTGGGATTACAGGCTTGAGCCACCGCGCCCGGCCCATACTGCTCTTTTTACAGGTTTTGAGGATCGAATTAGTGTCTTACATTCTGAGTTTGCCATAAAGCTAAATTCTGAATTCTCATGACAATGTAGTTGTTTAATGACCACGTGACTACCCAAACCAGCTCGTTGAAGCAATGTATTTTCACAGTCATTTTGATACTGGCCCAATTAACAATATTTATTGAGTACTCCTTTGTGCCAAGCACTTTTTTGAGAACATTTTACATATATTAATTTATTCACTGTTCAACAACACTGTGAAGTGGGAACAGTTTTATAGATAAGGGACCACAGATAGTGAGATTTAATTAAATAACTTATCCAGGGTCTCACAACTAGTAGTTGGTGGAGTTGGGAATCAAACATAGGCTTCAGAGCCAGATGTGCTCTTATTATTTATTGATCAGCTGCTTTGGAAATTGCTTTGGGATGACTAATTACTGACTTTTACTTGCTTTACTCTGAGTTGCTGGGCATAAATATTAAAAAATATCAGTTCCTGCCATTTGGGAGCCTTACAGTTTTGAGAATTACTATTCATTAGGGTTTATTATTATTATTATTTTTTTTATTATTATTTTTGAGATGGAGTTTTGCTCTTGTTGCCCAGGCTGGAGTGCAGTGGCACGATCTTGGCTCACGCAACCTCCGCTTCCCGGATTGAAGCAATTTTCCTGACTCAGCCTCCCAAGTAACTGGAATTGTAGGCATGTGCCACCATGCCACGCTAATTGTGTGCTTTAGTAGAGACAGGGTTTCAGCATGTTGGTCAGGCTGACCTGGAACTTCTGACCTCAAATGATCCATCTGCCTTGGCCTTCCAAAGTATAGGCATGAGCCACCATGCCTGGCCAGGGTTTATTCTTACTGGCCATCTGTACTAAATGCATTTGTTAGACAAATGATGAAGAAAATGGGTTGACAGTCTTTCTCTCCAAAGGGTCAGGTACTTTAGGCTTTGCTGGCCAAGAGGCAAATTTGAGACTACTATGTGAGTACTTACATGACAAGAGAGAAAACAAATTTGCACAAAGTCTTTATTTCAAAATACAATAATTAGGCTGGGCACAGTGCCTCACACCTGCAATCCCAGCACTTTGGGAGGCTAAGGCAGGCAGATCACCTGAGGTCAGTTCAAGACCAGCTTGGCCAACATGACGAAACCCCGTCTCTACTAAAAATACAAAAAAATCAGCCAGGCGTGGTGGCGCACGCCTGTAATCCCAACTACTCGGGAGGCTGAGGCACACGAATCTCTTGAACCTGGAGGACAGATGTTGCACTGAGCCAAGACCACGCCACTGCACGCCAGCCTGGGTAACAGAGTGAGACTATATCTATAGATACGCATATATGTATCTGTAAATGTAAATAATGAGTATAATTTTTGTAATAACAGGTCTATAAGAATGGAATTCTGCTTTTGGGGAATACAATTTCACTTAATTGGGGCTCCAAGTTAGCATTGACTTTCAAAATTGAGGGCAAACATTTTTGTTAATGCTGATTTGTCGTGAAATTTTATATGTGTCATCTTTGAAAATGTCTTCACGCAGATGGGTACTGCCAAATACTTATATTAATCTGTGAACATGTGATTTTAATTGAGCAGATTTATCTTTTGGAAGGTGCAGAAGTATGTTAGATTCTTGATATTTGTCTTTTAGCATACCACAACATTGCAGATAAATCACTTCCAATTGAAGATTAGATGGAAGCTCCTTAGCTGCACAGTTAGACAGATTTTGAAATATGGAGATTTACTTTACACATACATAGAGACTGGAAATATGCTGGAACTGTAGTTTGAGCTCAGAAAATCTGCTTCAAATTTGTGTGGGGATAGAGATACCACTTCTTGTTCAACTTTTGACAGTATGAGAAGTGAATAAAGTAATTTGACATTTCTTAAAATCGAAACATTTCTTGTCATTAGTATTATTTTATCACAGTATGTGTTTCCCATAGAAGTGCTATTTTGACTTCTAATTGTATTTTATTTCCTTGAGACAGAGTCTCCCTCTGTCACCTAGTCTGGAGTACAGTGGTGAGATCATAGCTCACTGCAACTTCAAACTCCTAGGCTCAAGCAAGCCTCCTGTCCCAGCCTCCTGAATAGCTGGGACCACAGGCGTACATCATTGAGTGAAGCTATTTTTTTTTTTTTTTTTTTTTTTTTGTGGAGTTGGATCTTGCTGTGTTCACTAGGCAGGTCTCCAACTTCTGACCTCAAGCTGTCCTCCCACCTTGGCCTCCCAAAGTGTTGGGATTACAGATGTGGGCTACTGTGCCAGGTCCTTGTAATTTTAAATTGAATTCATTAAGTCTGCAACAAAAGCTAACTTCCAAAGCTGTTTGGTATCCACAACAATAATAGTGGTTAAGGATGGTTCTTGTTGAAAAATTTCATACTCAGCCCTGAGCTTTTCGAGAAAGATAAAATTTTACTGCTTCTGATTTATCAAACTGCCGTGTGGTAGGGCAAGTCAGGACATTCACCTTTTTCTCAGCACTACACTCCAGCCTAGGTGATGGAGACCATGTCTCAAGAAAAAAAAAATCTGCAGAGAAACTGCTGATAAATAACCTTACATTTTCATAACGTTTGTCAATTTTTCCAACTAAGTCCTTTTCTTCTCTACACATATTTTTTACCGTCATTTGCTTTCCTGTAAGTTGGGAATATTGTGATGAGTGCTTAGTTTTGTAATATCAATGTATGTTGTATTTTTGGCATATCTGTGGTGTCATTTCATAATAAACACAATGATTTGCCATCAAATTCAATAACAAAATGATCCACACTTCACACTGTGCTTTAAAAGGGTAAAATCAACGTCTGCTTTTCTTGTTTTGATATGGATATGCACTGGTAATTAAAAATAATAAAATGTGATACTGCCTATGCTGTTGAGTTATAACTGTGTCACTGCAATTTGTAGCAGCAAAGCAGTGAGACCACTGAAGGCAGTCCCTGTTGCAGCTACTCAAATCTCCTGTCTTAGTTTGCAGGTAGCCATATGTAAATGAATGTGACTGTTCCTGTAAAATTATTTATGGGTGTGTAAATTGGAATTTCTCTAGCCCAGCAGCTGATATGGGGGAAAAAAGAGGTTGGAATATTGTATAATTTTTACTTGTAATGAAGTATTCCTTTTTTTTTTTTTTTTTTTTTTTGAGATGGAGTCTTGCTCTGTCACCCACGCTGGAGTGCAGTGGCGCGATCTTGGCTCACTGCAAGCTCCACCTCCCGGGTTCACGCCATTCTCCTGCCTCAGCCTCCCGAGTAGCTAGGACTACAGGCGCCTGCCACCACGCCCGGCTAATTTTTTGTATTTTTAGTAGAGGCAGGGTTTCACCGTGTTAGCCAGGATGGTCTCCATCTCCTGACCTTGTGATCTGCCCTCCTTGGCCTCCCAAAGTGCTAGGATTACAGGCATGAGCCAGCGCGCTCGGCCTGAAGTATTCTTTTGATTAAAAAAAAATTTTAGAACAGAAACCATTCTTAGCTCATGGATGGTACAAAACCAGACATTGGGCTAGATTTGGTCTGTGTGCCATAATTGCTATCCCCTATTACAGAAGGCTCTGTATACATGACTCATTTGGAAGTGATCTGTTTTCTTTCCAAACCCATCTGTAGTAATTTTATCAGTTTTGGATCAATCTTGATTTCCTCTGATACCATGAAAACTACCTGGAGCAGACATTGCAGTTTTCTGTGGTAAAACCTAAGGGCTTATTTGCTCAGCTGTCATTATCTTATTCTTAGTATTTTTTTTTCCAGCAGGGAATGGCTGAGATTACATTTTGTTATTCATTAGATTCTTTGGGTTAACTTGAATAGAAGACACTGTCTTCTTTTTTTCACTTTTTAATTACTATCATCATGCTTTTGAAACAAGAACACATTAGTCCTCAAGTATTACATAAACTTGTTATGCCTGGTGGTTTAAAGGACTAGCTTTGACCTCAGGTTCACAACAGTGGGCAAGGTGTTTCCTTATGTTCTGTAGTTCTCAATAAAAGATTGCCAGGGGCCAGGTGCTGTGGCTCACACTGTAATCCCAGCACTTTGGGAGTCTGAGGCTGGTGGATCATTTGAGGTCAGGTGTTCGAAACCAGCCTGGGCAACATAGTGAGACCTTGTCTCTATTTAATTAAAAAAAAGATTGCCAGGCCGGGTGCAGTGGCTCATGCCTGTAATCCCAGCACTTTGGGAGGCTGAGGCGGGCAGATCATTTGAGGTCAGGAGCTTGAGACCAGCCTGGCTAACATGGTGAAACGCTCTCTCTACTAAAAATACAAAAAACAAAAAAAAAGCTGGGTGTGGTTGTGCACGCCTATAATCCTAGCTACTAGGGAGGCTGAGGAAGGAGAATTACTTGATCCCGGGAGATGAAGGTTGCAGTGAACTGAGATCGCACCATTGCACTCCAGCCTGGGCAAGGGAGTGAGACTCCGTCTCTCAAAAAAAAAAAAAATTACCAGGGGTACATGAGGTGAGATAAGGAAAAAAAAAAAATCAATCTTGTTTGCCATGGGAGATAAAAATGGTATGGTCCTAGAATGTTAGTGTTTACCTTTTGTTTGGATTTGGAAACCATATCGTTATTTAAGGTCTAATAATGTGTGGAACATGGGAGCTTTCTGAGTGACATTGTGGTCTAAGGCACTGTTGTCCTTTATCTGGGTTATTATTATTATTTTATTCTTTTTTGAGACAAAGTCTTGCTCTGTCACCTAGCCTGGAGTGCAGTAGTGTGAACGTGGCTCACTGCAGCCTCTATCTCCTGGGCTCAAGCAATTCTCCTGCCTCAGCCTCCCATAATTTTGGGATTATAGGTGTGAGCTGCCACATCCGCCTGCCTGGATTATTTTGGGCATTGTCTACTAATTTCTTCTATTCGTGGCCCATTAAAATCTGTTCTCCACTCAGCAGCCAGCATGTATCATTGCAGTTTGTGGTATTTTGAAACATAATTATGCTTCTATTTTATGCTCTAAACACTCCAGTGGCTGCCCTCATTACCCAGAGGAAAACCAAAGTCCTTACGATGATTGCAAGGCCCTGTCCATTCAGCCATGTTTCTGACCTGATCTACCAACAGATCGTTGGTAACTTTTTGCATTGCAGACATTCTTTTTTTCCTTCTTTTTTTTCTTTGAGTTGGAGTTTCGCTATTGTTGCCCAGGCTGGAGTGCAGTGGTATGATCTTGGCTCACTGCAACCTCTGTCTCCCGGGTTCAAGCGATTCTCCTGCCTTAGCCTCCTGAGTAGCTGGGATTGCAGGCACCAGCCACCATGCCTGGCTAATTTTGTATTTTAGTGAAGACGGGGTTTCTCCACATTGGTCAGGCTTATCTTGAACTCCCGACCTCAGGTGATGCGCCCGGCGAACTTTGCAGACGTTCTTATTTTTGTCTCTTCCTCAGACAGTCAAGCATGTTTCTTCCCTAGGGTCTTTGCATTTGCTGTTTCCTCAGATAAAGCCCAGTATACTCTCTCTTCCAGTCTCTGCTGAGCTGTCACATTAGAAAGGCCTTCCCTCAATACTTGGTATAAAATTGTGTAACTCTTACTCCTCCATGTGCCCCCATCTGCTTTCTAGAATGTCAGTTCCAGGCATGAAGGGACTTTTAAATCATTGAACCTCCAGTGTCTAGAATAGTGCCTGGCATGTAGTCAGTACTTAATAAATTATTTGTTGAATAAGTGGACAATTAGTAATGTGTAGAAGGGAAGAGGGTCTGTTGTGGAGTCTCCTTGCTGATACACTGCTGTTTGGCCAAAGGAGGTTCAGGAGATAGAAGCTGACAAGTATGCCTGTGGCTGGCCAGATGACATTCAGGACAGGCTCAGTGGGAGGAGGGCAACTGTGGTGTCAGGGGTGACTCAGGGTTTCAGGTGTCTCTTTGCTGTCACAGAGTAACTAAAGGCCAGAGCCTCAGATTTGCTTCTCCACTCATTGCAACAATGGGGAATTGAAGACTTGTTGAAATGATTAAAATTCTTGCTGATATCCAAGAAGAGGTTAATTAATAGAAAGGAAATATGATGGGGTAATAAAGTGGGATATTTGTGTGTGTACTTTTGCCATCTGGTTAGAATTAGAGGGAAAGATGGATGTATTGGAAACGATTGTGTTTTTTTGTTGTTTTGAGACAGAGTCTTGTTCTGTCACCCAGGCTGGAATGCAATGGCATAATCTCGGCTCACTGCAACCTCTGCTTCCTGAGTTCAAGGGATTCTCCTGCCTCAGCCTCCCAAGTTGCTGGGATTACAGTCATGTGGCAGTGTGCCCGGCTAATTTTTGTATTTTTAGTAGAGGCATGGGTTCACTATGTTGTCCAGGCTGGTCTTGAACTCCTGACCTCGTGATCCATCCGCCCTGGCCTCCCAAAGTACCGGGATTACAGGCGTGAGCCACCGCGCCCGGCCTGGAATAGGTTGTTTTTTAAATTCAGCATGTTACAGGGTAAGAGCAGTTTGCAGTCCTGTGGCAGACATGGGTTTTCCCTCACTAGCTAGGCAGAGCTGACTGATGTGAGCCCCTTGTGCCTCTGGAGTGAGGAATCGGGGGAAAGAAGTTTTGGCTGATGTAACTTAGGCTGAATTAGAAGAATAAATAGCAAGAAGACATGCAAAAGTATTTTGAATGAGTTTTTGAAAGTGCTATATTTGTACTTGTATCAACTAAGTAAATACATATTGACATTGTTATTTGGTAAAGGATCTGAATACTAAGCCTCATCTAGCTAAGACAGTCGTATCCTGTTAGTAATTTTTGTTTGTTTGTTTGTTTTGAGGCGGAGTCTCACTCTGTCCCCCAGGCTGGAGTGCAGTGATGCAGTCTCAGCTCACTGCAAGCCTCCACCTCCTGGGTTCACGCCACTTTCCCACCTCAGCCTCCTGAGTAGCTGGGACTACAGGCGCCTGCCACTGTGCCCGGCTAATTTTGATTTTGTGTTTTTAGTAGAGACGAGGTTTCACTGTGTTAGCCAGGATGGTCCCGATCTCCTGACCTCGTGATCAGCCTGCCTTGGCCTCCCAAAGTGCTGGGATTACAGGCGTGAGCCACTGCCCCGGCCTTTTGTTATAGTAATATAAACAACAACAAAGCTTTGATAAGCCAGGAGTGAGGACATCTGATTACTTACATGAGCTTCCTGGTCTTGGAACTTGATTTTCCTATTTGTTTCGGAAAACCCTGTACAGAGCTTTGATGTATGACTATGTTCATAGATCTGGGAATGAACAACTGGAGCAGAAGGGAATTTTTGTGCTTTTATGGGTGGGTATGGGGAGTGATTTTACCTTGAAATGCGTTTGTTAAATTCATTTTAGTATACCTCTGTTCATTTCTGTCTTATTTTAAACATCTGATTCTTGTCAGGTTCACCAGGTTGAGTTTTATGGAGCTTGTGAATTAGTCTTGCGTAATGAAAACTTTAGCACCTGAAATATTGCCAGTGAAAGTATCAGGTTACAGGAAGGAAGGTTTTTGCTTTCCATACTATAGGAGGTTAGATGGATGAAAACATGTCAGACAGAGGCAGACTATCTCGTACTTTGAGAGAAAAGCTTGGGTCCTTTTGGAGTAACGATGAGGGCTAAAGTAGGGTTTGTGTTTATAGATTTCAAGCATCAGTAACAGAATCTGCATTTGGGTGGCCATTTTATCACTACTTATTTTCTCTCATTTCAGAAGTGTATCCTGACTTGTAAATTGAAGAAGCCGGTGGTGCTGCGGGTGTTCTTTTGGAGTAGTGTCTGGGATCCAGTGCAAGTCGAATCATTGTTCAAATAAGGTAAAAGCATGGTGGTAAAAGAAACTAATAACTTCACTAATTTGTAAAACCCATAATATGTTAAAAATTGATTATTTCGAGACCAGCCTGTACAACATGGTGAAGTCCTATCTCTACAAAAAATAAAAAAATTAACCAGGCATGGTGGCGCACACCTGTGGTCCCAGCTGCTTGGGAGGCTGAGGCAGGAGGATAGCTTGAGCTCAGTAGTTGGAGACTGCAGTGAACCATGTTCATGCCCCTGCATTCCAGCCTGGGTGACAGTAAGACCCTGTCTCAAAAAAAAAAAAGAAAAGAAAAGAATTGATTATCCAGACGATTCCTTAATGGAAGTTCTGGATTCTTGTGAAACAGTATTTGTTTGAAAAAGGTTGTCTATAAACTTGACATCTATAATCATTGTTAATATTTTGGGAAGCAGTCCCTTTTCATGCTTATGTTACGTGTTTAATTAAAATTGGGGGCCAGGCGTGGTGGCTCACGCCTGTAATCCCAGCACTTTGGGAAGCCAAGGCAGGTGATCACTTGAGGTCGGGAGTTCGAGACCAGCCTGGCCAACATAGTGAAACCCCGTCTCTACTAAAAATACAAAAATTAGCCAGGCGTGGTGGCGGACACCTGTAATCCCAGCTACTTGGGAGGCTGAGGCAGGAGAATCACTTCAACGCAGAAGGTAGAGGTTGCAGTGAGCCGAGATCTTGCCGCTACCCTCCAGCCTGGGCAACAGAGCAAGACCTTGTCTCAGAAAAACAAAAACAAACAAAAGCTTTTTACATGTGCAAAAACACTACAGTAGATATATCAGACCATCAGCTCCCTAGGGCTTTTTATGAAAAACAGCAGTTCTTCCACATTCCCCTTCCCAGCCCCTTAGAAGCAGTCATTTTCAACTCTCTAGTTCCTTTTGGTATAACTCTGTAAATAATAAGCCTCTTTTGCTTTATAGTGTTTGTTATTATTTATTAACTTCACTTCTTATATAGTGGTAGTTTTTGGTAGGCTTACCTGACCACCTCATATGCCAACATTAATTTTCACTCTGGGGCCGGGCGCGGTGGCTCACGCCTGTAATCTCAGCACTTTGGGAGGCTGTGGCAGGCGGATCACAAGGTCAGGAGATTGAGACCATCCTGGCTAACACGGTGAAACCCCGTCTCTACTAAAAATAGAAAAAATTAGCCGGGCGTGATGGTGGGCACCTGTGGTCCCAGCTACTCGGGAGGCTGAGGCAGGAGAATGGCATGAACCCAGGAGGTGGAGCTTGTGGTGAGTGGAGATTGTGCCACTGCACTCCAGCCTGGGCGACAGAGCGAGACTCTGTCTCAAAAAAAAAAAAAAAAAAGGTCACTCTGTTTATAGTGTAGTTTTAGTCATGGCAGTATCATGGTTTGCAATATTATGATTACATAAAGCTTATTCACAGCCCAGTCATTTTACATGTTGTGTTTACTTTTCATTTTTTGCACAACTATTTGTTTTCTGTTTTTAATTATCTTTTTCTCTATTTTGCTTAGTTTCTATGTCTTTATCAGTAATTTCTCCCTAAACTCTAACCAGAAGTGTAAATCTTCCACAATACATTTAAGCATTTTGGTATATTATAAATTCTATCTTGGGCTAAGCGCAGTAGCTCACACCTGTAAGCCAAGCACTTCGGGAGGCCAAGGAGGACAGATCACTTGAGGCCAGGAGTTCGAGGCCAGCTGGCCAACATGGTAAAACCCCATCTCTACTAAAAATACAAAAATTAACTGGATGTGGTGGCGTGTGCCTCCCAGCTACTCGGGAGGCATAGGCAGGAGAATCACTTGAACCCAGGAGGCAGAGGCTGCAATGAGCCGAGATCATGCCACTGCCCTCCAGTCTGGATGACAGAGCAAGACTCCATCTAAAAAATATAAATAAAATTAAAGAAATACATTTTATCTTGGAGATACCGTCTGATCTGCTTCATTCTGGCTGTGTGCTCTAGGCTGTCGTGCCTGGGCCATTATGGTGATTTTACCTACATCCTATTATCTTTTCCCATTTCTTTCTCTTTCTTGATTCAGTCCCTTGTTTTAGAGAAGAAGGTATTTCAGTTAGCTTCCTGAGGAAAGAGTACTGAAAAGGTAAATTTTTTAGACATTACATGTTTCAAAATGCATTTTATTCTCTGCCCTCATGCTGATCGCTGGTTTGACCAGGTATAGAATTCTAGTCTAGAAACAGTTTTCTTCAGAATTTGAAAATACTGCTATATTGTCTTTGGCTTCCACTGTTGGTGAGATGTCAGTTGCCTTTGCATATTACTTGCATGTAACCTCTCAAACTTTTAGACCTCTTTGTCCAAAAGTATTCTGAAATTTCATAATGATGTTCCTGGTGTGGCTGTTTCCATACAGTTTGCTGGCCACTCAGTGGACTGAAACTTCAGTAAAAAAAAAAAATTTCTTTAGTAACTGTTAACTATTCCCACTTAAACACTATGGTTCTGGTTTTGTTTTTGGTTTTGTTTTGTTTTTGAGAAGGAGTCTCACTCTTGTTGCCCAGGCTGCAGTGAAATGACGTGATCTTGGCTCACTGCAACCTTCGCCTCCTGGGTTCAAGTGATTCTCCTGCCTCAGCCTCCCGAGTAGCTGCAGTTACAGGTGCTCACCACCACACCCAGCTAATTTTGTATTTTTATTAGAGACGGGGTTTCACCATGTTGGCTAGGCTGGTCTCAAACTCCTAACCTCAAGTGATCTGCCCGCCTCGGCCTCCCAAAGTGCTGGGATTACAGACATGATCAAATAGCAGCACCCGGCCTGTCTTTGTTTTTGTTTTTGCTTTTTTTGGAGATGGAGTCTTCCTCTATTGCCCAGGCTGGAGTGCAGTGGCGTGATCTCGGCTCATTGCAGCCTCCACCTCCCATGTTCAAGCAATTCTCCTGCCTCAGCCTCTCAAGTAGCTGGGGACTACAGGCAGGCACCACCATGCCGGACTACTTTTTGTATTTTTGGTAAAGACAAGGTTTCACTATGTTGGCCAGGCTGATCTCGAACTCCTGACCTCAGGTGATCTACCTGCCTCGGCCTCCCAAAGTACTGGGATTACAGGAGTGAGCCATGGTGCCTGGCTTGCTTTTGATTTTTTAATTCACTCATAAAGTAGATGCTTGAGTGCTTGTTTTTGTGCTTTTTTTGTAATAGGGATACCAGTAGTGAGTAAGACAGGATCCCTGTTCTTGGGGCGCTTAACATTTTAGTTGGGGGATGCAGACAAGATTATTTCAGATTTTTCTAAGTGTTGGGAAAGGAATAGGACTATAAGATAACTTAGGGAGGTTTCATAGATGTATGTTAAAGGAAGACTCTTCCTTTCAAGTAGGCGATTAGCTGAGATCTGAAGGATGAGAAAGGGATCAGCCATGCAGTGAGGCCGAGGAAGAATGTTCATGTGGAAGGAGTCGTGAGTCTAAAGGTGTTTAGATTAACATCTGGCTTGTTCAGGGAACAGAAAACAGACTGTTTTGGCTGTGATAGACTGAATGAGGGAGAGAGTGGTTTGAGATGATGCTAGAGAAGTAGGCAGGGGCCAAAGAATTTAGAATCCTTAGAGTATGTCTGTCTAGAACTTTCATATGTAAATCTGATAAATTCAGTCATGTTTGTTTTAAAAAACCAAATACAACGTGTTCTGGAAAGAAATGAGAGCCATTTCTGGCCGGGCATGGTGGCTCACGCCTGTAATCCCAGCACTTTGGGAGGCCGAGGTGGGTGGATCATGAGGTCAGGAGATTGAGACCATCCTGACTAACACTTTGAAACCCCATCTCTACTAAAAATACAAAAAAATTAGTTGAGTGTGGTGGCGGGCGCCTGTAGTCTCAGCTGCTTGGGAGGCTGAGGTAGGAGAATGGCGTGAACCCGGGAGGCGGAGCTTACACTGAGCTGAGATCACACCACTGCACCCCAGCCTGGGCAACAGAGCGAGACACTGTCTCAAAAAAAAAAAAAAAAGAGCCATTTCTGTAGGCAGTTAGTTCATATGCTGTTCCGGAAGGAAATCCTAGAGAGAGGAGCTTCACTGATCACATGTATCTGGACTAAGTTCTGGTTGAGTGTGTGGATCTACCTGGGGTGGCATCGGCGTCTCTATTTTTAGATAGCTTTGAGGAGTATTTTAAATAATTTTAAGTGGAAGCAACAGGTTGGGTTCTCCTTGATTTCTTTTGTAGACTTAGATGATTAGTATGATCCAAAATGGTAGTAGATCTTTAAATCGTTTTTGGTCTTTTACGTAGAGTTGTGTTTGTATTTAAGACATCTCCGCCTGCTCCCCCAAACTCATGTGGAGAGATACCAGATAGTTACTGCAACAGGAAAGGCTTAGCGGGTAGAGACTAGAAATGGCAAAAATAAATGACAAATCTAAAAGTGACTGGATGGTACTAGATTGGGTTCTCAATTTGAAAAGATACAATCATTGTTGTTCTCAAGGACAGTGCTGCCCAAAAGAAGAATGTGAGCCACATGTCTTTTAATATTTTTTAATAGTCACATTAAAAAAAAACCAGATGAAATAATTTTGAACGATATGTTTTATACAATTCAATATATCCAATACATTCTCATTTCAACATATAGCTGATATAAAGAATAGTGAGTTATTTTACTTTCTGTTTATACCAAGCCTTAGAAATCCCATGTTTATTTTATACTTGCAGTTCATCCCAGTTCAGATCAGCCACATTTCACGTGTTCAGTGTACATGTATATTGGATAGTACAGTTCTAAGAGTTCATACTTCTGAAGGAACAGATAAACTAGTATGATTAAGTTATTGAATAATGGCCTGCCACATTCCAAACATAATACAAAACAGTGATATAGTAATATAAAACAAAATAAATCTAACACACACGTTTTTTTCCTCCTCTAAACCTCCATGTGATCATCTTTGGGAAGATGGTTTGATCTTAAAAAGACCATTGTCTGTAAAAACTGTCAAACAGCTTATTTCTCCTACTGCAGTTCTATACAGGCTTTATGTGGAACTCTTTGTAAACAGTGAATGTCTGTATATCAGTACAGGGGTGATCTGCAAAGAACGTCCATGGCCCACTAGCTCTGAATCCCATTCTTAGTTTCTTCAGTTAGAATCTTGATGGATGGACATTTTTTTAAAGTTCTGTAGGTGATTACAGTATTTATTAATGTTTAGCCCAAGGCTTTATAGTAATACTTTTATTTTATTTTATTTATTTTATTTTATTTTACTTTATTTTATTTTATTATTTTATTTTATTTTATTTTTTGAGATGGAGTCTTGCTCTGTCTCCCAGGCTGGAGTGCAGTGGCGTGATCTTGACTCACTGCAAGCTCCACCTCCCAGGTTCACGCCATTCTCCTGCCTCAACCTCTGGAGTAGCTGGGACCACAGGTGCCCGCCAGCACGCCTGGCTAATTTTTTTTTTGTATTTTTAGTAGAGATGGGGTTTCACTGTGTTAGCCAGGATGTTCTCTATCTCCTGACCTCGTGATCTATCCGCCTTGGCCTCCCAGAGTGTTGGGATTACAGGCGTGAGCCACCGTGCCTGGTCTGTTTTATTTATTTTTTGGAGGCTCTGTTGCCAAGACTGGAGTGCAGTGGCTAGATCATGGCTCACTGCAACCTTGACCTCCCAGGCTCAAATGATCCTCCTGCTTCAGCCTCCTGAGTAGCTGAGACCATAGGCACAAGCCACCGTGCCCAGTTAATTTTTGTACTTCTTGTAGAGATGAGGTCTCACTGTGTTTCCCAGGCTGGTCTCAAACTCCTGGGCTCAAGTGATCTACTGGCCTTGGACTCTCAAAGTGCTAGGATTACAGGGGGTGAGCTACTGGACCTGGCCAATAATTCAATTTTTAAAAATAGTTAAGTGTCACGATTGGCTGCTGAATTTAGCTTAGAAAAGATTTATCGTAATGAGAGTTGGAAGGAAACCACAAGTCATTATTTAATACAGATTATAGTGTCTTTATTAAGTAAGGAAAGCTGAGAATTTCTCTTAAGAATTGAGAAGAAAATATTCCCCAATGGTAAAATACTCATTTAAAATGGGGACTAAAATTACTGTTACCGTCCCTGAGAGACATAGGAGAGGAGCCTCTGGGGTGAATTGAAGACTTTTTTAAGCCACCAGCTGTACTATTCATTCTGTTTCCCCAGTGATTAATTGCATAGATGATCCTGAGCTTAATAGACACCCATTGACTGAATTCTCAGAGGAGTATCTCAAGTTGCCTACACTGGAGATACTGTGATGAAAAAGTTCTAAATGAACTTTTAGCTTGCTGTTGATTTTCCCTGCTAACATCCAGCATCAAAGAGATTTGTCTTCCAAAGGTGAATGTGACCTTTTGACTTAATGTCTTTCTTGATAATATGACCTTTCCTTCTAGCACATCTCTTCAGTGTGACACGTGCTTATTTAGCCCAGTAAAGATATAAAAATGCTTTATTGCTGTGTAGGAAGATACTTGCTCATTTATTACTTGCAGGCAGGTTGTTTTTTTGTTTGTTTGTTTGTTGTTTTTGTTTTTGTATTTGAGGTGGAGTCTCACTCTGTTGCCCAGGCTGGAGTGCAGAGGCGCAATCTCAGCTCACTGCAGGTTCCACCTCCTGGGTTCATGCCATTCTCCTTCTTGTAGGCAGGTTTTAATAAATAGCAAGAAAATAGAATCAGTTATGAAATCTGTTTACTTCCGAGGAAGTTCCTAAATATCTCCTTCCAACCACTCTGGTTTTGTGGCTAAACATAGCTTAAGGTGTTTACTAACTTGTGTGTCAGGCACTTTGTATGTACTTCCTTAATTTTCAGGGCAGTCCTGTAAGGTGTAGGTCACATTTGGAAGATGGAGAGAGTTAAGTATTTTGTCCAAGAATGGGTAGCAGAGCCAAGATTGAATCCAGTTCGTTTTTGCTGCCAAAGCCTCTACTTACTGCTGAACCTGGCCCAGTATTACAAAGTGACTTGTCCATTTAGGACTAGGCATTTTAGGTTGGTAATTTGCTTTAGTGTATTTCCTCACCCGACACCCACCTTAGTGCCCTCTTGAAGTAACATTGTATTACGAACATACGGATAGCTCAGAATGGAATGTGGATTCTAGTCTCAGTTCCTTACTGTGTGTTGAGATTATGCAGAGATTTGCTAGTTATCTATCTTTTTTGGTCTTAACTGTGAAATATGAGTAACATATTACCCTTATCTTTTTTTTTTTTTTTAAGTATCTATTTGAGAATAGTTGAAGATGTATTGAAAATTGTGAAGATATACAGAGCTTATGTTTGCTAGGGCTGTTATAATAAAGTACCACAAATGGGAGGCTTCAACAACAGCAGTTTTATTGTCTCACAGCTCTGGAGGCTAGAAATTCAGAATCAAGGTGTCGGCAGGATTGGTTCTGCTAGAGAGCCGTTACAGAATGATCTGTTCCAGGCCCCTTTCCTCGGCTTCCCTGTGTCTCTGCATATCAGGTTCCAAATTTCCCCTTTTTATAAGCATCACAAACCTCAGTAAAGACCCTTAACTCCAAATGAGGTTACATTCTGAGGTACTAGGGGTTAGGACTTCCCATATATGATTTGGATGAGTAGATGGGTCACAACTGGACCCATAACAGTTCCTATGTACCCCATGCCCAGTTTCCACTGTAAATAACATATTAGTATGGTACATTTGTCACAATTAATGAACCAGTATGAATATTATTATTATTATTATTATTTTTTTTTTTTGAGACAGAGTCTCACTGTGTCGCCCAGGCTGGAGTGCGGTGGCGCGATCTCGGCTCACTGCAAGCTCCGCCTCCCGGGTTCACGCCATTCTCCCGCCTCAGCCTCCGAGTAGCTGGGACTACAGGTGCCCGCCACCTCGCCCGGCTAGTTTTTTGTATTTTTAGTAGAGACGGGGTTTCACCATGTTAGCCAGGATGGTCTCGATCTCCTGACCTCGTGATCCACCCGCCTCGGCCTCCCAAAGTGCTGGGATTACAGGCTTGAGCCACCGCGCCCGGCCATGAATATTATTAACTAAAGTGTCATCCTTGTTATGAACACATAAGAAAACTTTAGTTCAAAGAGAAGGAACTTGGAAAAGAGCTTCCTAGTAGTGATCTTTTTGATTTTACTCTGGTGCTTTTTACACTGTTAACTAATACAAACAAAAACCTCCAAAGTCACATATGAGCCTGAAAATATTAAAAAATAATTTTCTACTTACAGTTAGGTACAAGACAGGAAACTTACCTTTTTTTTTTTTTTTTTTTTTTTTTTGCTGCATCTAGTGCACATGGCATGCATGGCACAGTAAGTGTTCAGTAAATCCTGATAAGATGAACAGAAGAATGCTCTTGGTACTTGTTGGGCCATATTTTTGAAGCATAAACTCTAGTCTTACCAAATAACTAAAGTATAGCAATTGTGAAATCTGCTTTAATGGGAAAGCAAAAATTATTTATTTTTTAAATTTTACTTTAAGTTCTAGGACACATGTGCAGAAAGTGCAGGTTTGTTACATAGGTATATGTGTGCCATGGTGGTTTGCTGCACCTATCAACGTGTCATTTAGGTTTTAAGACCTGCATGCATTAGCTGTTTGTCCTAATGCTCTCCCTTCCCTTGCCCCCCACCCCCAAAAAATTATTTTTAAAATTGTGAAATGGTCCGGATGTGGTGGCTCGACGCCTGTAATCCCAACACTTTAGGAGGCTGAGATGGGCAGATCATTTGAGGTCAGGAGTTCAAGACCAGCTTGGCCAACATGGTGAGACCCGTGTCTACTAAAAATACAAAGATCAGCCAGGTGTGGTGAAATGCACCTGTAATCCCAGCTACTTGGGAGGCTGAGGTAGGAGAATTGCTTGAACCTAGGAGACCGAAGTTGCCGTGAACTGAGATAGCACCACTGCACTCTAGCCTGGGGTACACAGTAAGACTCCTTCTCAAAAAAAAAAAAAAAAAGAAAAGCCAAGCATGGTGGCGTACCTGTAGTCCCAGCTACTCAGGAGGCTGAGGTGGGAGGATTGCTTGAGCCAGAGGCAGAGGTTGCAGTCACCTCTGCAGTGAGATTGAGCTACTGCACTGCACTCCAGCCTGGGCAACAGAGCCAGACTCTGTCTCAAAATATGACAACAACAACAAAGAAGAAGAAAAATTCCAATTCCTGTGTGGAAATCATCTTGAGATAAGCAGTGCCCCTCTGCCTGCTGTATTTTATAACCCATGGAAAATACATTTCTCATTGAATTTTCTCCACCTCTCTAAGTTACTGAGAAGTAATGTGGTCCTGTTCCTTTAAAAAGTAAGAAGTGGAATTTGCCATATGATAGGAGCAGAAACTAATTCACTTGCTGAAAAGGGGGAAGGAAATGTGATCTCTTGCTGGTTCTGATGGAAAGAAGCCATCAGCACAGTGTCCTTCACCCCAGTAGGATTCTGTAGCCAAACTCTAACTTGCTCTGGAACCTCTCGTTTCCGAGTGAGGTTGGTACTGCCTGAATGTGGATTGTCTCAGATGCAAGTGATAAGTTTAAGTACAGTCAGAAGGTAAGTGGCCAAGTCCCTGGACAGTTGATACCTATTTTCAGGAAGATTAGCTTATTTTAAAAAAGGAGTAGATTATAATATGAATATTTATTTATTTATGTAATTGATGGAGTTTCACTTTTGTAGCTTGTTTTAAAAAAGGAATAGATTATGATATGAATATTTATTTATTTACTTATTTATTTGATGGAGTTTTACTCCTGTTGCCCAGGCTGGAGTGCAGTGGCGCGATCTGGGCTCACTACAACCTCTGCCTCCCGGGTTCAGGCAGTTCTACCTCAACTTCCCAACTAGCTGAGATTATAGGCGCATGCCACCCCGCCTGGCTAAATTTTTTTGTATTTTTAGTAGAGACGGGGTTTCATCATATTGGCCAGGCTGGTCTTGAACTCCTGACCTCAGGTGATCCACCCGCCTTGGCCTCCCAAAGTGCTAGGATTACAGGCATGAGCCACTGTACCCAGCCTATGATATGAATCTTAAATAATTTCTTCTACAGTTAATTTCAGAGTCAGTGGAATGACAGTGTATGTGTGGTGGGGGTGATTCTCCTTTAAAAGCAAAGTTTCTTTACCACCTAATTCCATTTTTTAGGACATGGCTGAAGTAGTAAAAAAGGAATGTCCTGCTCTATTCATGTATAATTTTTAAAGTTTTTTGTCGGAAATACAGCTGTTCCAAATCATCATTTTACTGATGAAAAAACAGAGGTAAAAACACATGCCCCAAATAAAAATTTGTGGTTTATTCAGTAGGAGCCTTAGTTTTGGTAAATTTCTCTCATTTAGGGAGCCTGAACACTTGTTTGGCGGCGGTTATGTTTTTCAGCTTCTTACCTACTAGTGGCATCGAGAAGGATCAGTTCTACCCAATTCCAGGGGTATTGATACTTTGCAGGGAGAAGAAAGAGGAAAGAAAGCAATTAGTAATAGTCAAACAGGAGGCCAGAGCAACTTCTTTTGTTATTTGTTAACTGATACTAGGGCTTGAAAGGAGGTAAGTCAAGAAGAGGTAGGATGGGCTCCCTGCTGGATAGATGGGAGCCCATATTCCCTGCACCCACTCACAGAATACTGGGCATCTGGGGGCTTTCGGGGACTGAGCTCTGTTAGAACAGGTCTGTTTTACAACTGGGAATCCAAAACATCCAAAGTGAATAGCAGTACTGTTAGAAAGGAATTACCCTAGGCCAGGCATGGTGACTCACGCCTGTAATCCCAGCACTTTGGGGGGCCAAGGCGGGTGGATCACTTGAGGCCAGGAGTTCAAGACCAGCCTGGCCAATATGGTGAAACCCCATCTCTGCTGAAAATACAAGAATTAGCTGTGTGTGGTAGTACGCAGCTGTAATCCCAGCTACTCAGGAGGCTGAGGCAGAAGAATCACTTGAACCCAAGAGGTGAAGGTTGTAGTGAGCCGAGATCGTGTGCCACTGTACTCCAGCCTGAGCAGCAGTTCGAGACTGTCTCAAAAGAAAGGAATTACCCTTTTCTTACCCTTTTTCTTGCATTGAAGGTGACAGAAAAAAGGTCAGCATCATTTTTTTTTCTGTACAGTTTAGTATGAATTTTCTGAGAAACAGATGACTCAGTGTACTTTTTTTCTTTTTTTTTTTTTTTTTTGAGACGGAGTCTCGCGCTGTGTCACCCAGGCTGGAGTGCAGTGGCGTGATCTCGGCTCACTGCAAGCTCCGCCTCCCAGGTTCACGCCATTCTCCTGCCTCAGCCTCCGAGTAGCTGGGACTACAGGCGCCCGCCACCTCGCCCGGCTAGTTTTTTGTATTTTTAGTAGAGACGGGGTTTTACCGTGTTAGCCAGGATGGTCTCGATCTCCTGACCTCGTGATCCACCCGCCTCGGCCTCCCAAAGTGCTGGGATTACAGGCTTGAGCCACCGCGCCCAGCCAACTCAGTGTACTTTTTTATCATCCAAAGAAATACTAGACTAGAAAAGGAAGAACAGAGATTGACATTTTGGACATTTTGGAGGGCTTGGAATTGAACCTCTATGGATAAGAGCTGGTCCAGTATTTGTTACATTGGCAGTGTTATGCCAGGCTTGCCATTCCTTAATTGCTGTACTTTAAAGTACTTCAGAGGTTATTTTTGGGGAAACTGTTTTGTTTTTAAGGATAGACCCGTCTTGCTTTGTTGCCCAGGCTGGAGTGCAATGACACAATGGTAGCTCACTGCCGCCTTGAACTCCTGGGCTCAAGCAGTACTCCTGGTCTCAGCCTCACAGTATGTGGGACCATAGACACAAACCGCTGTGCCCAGGAGAGAAACTTCTTAATGGCTACTTAGAAAAGAATCCGTGGCCGGGAGCCACCCCTGTAATCCCAGCACTTTGGGAGGCCGAGGCGGGCGGATCATGGGGTCAGGAGATCAAGACCATACTGGCTAACATGTCTCTATTAAAAATACAAAAAATTAGCCAGACGCAGTGGCGGGTGCCTGTAGTCCCACCTACTCGGGAGGCTGAGCCAGGAGAATGGCGTGAACCTGGGAGGCGGAGGTTGCAGTGAGCTGAGATCGTGCCACTGCACTCCAGCCTAGGTAACAGAGCGAGACTCCATCTCAAAAAAAAAAAAAAGTAATTTGTGTGTCCAACATGAGTTAATTGTTTTTTTTTCGAGATGAAGTCTCCCTTTATCTGTCACCCAGGCGGGAGTGCAGTGGTGCATTCTCAGCTCACTGCAAGCTCCACCTCCCAGGTTCAGGCAATTCTCCTGCCTCAGCCTCCCAAGTAGCTGGGACTACAGGTGCCCGCCACCACACCTGGCTAATTTTTGTATTTTTAGTAGAGATGTGGTTTCACCATGTTGGCCAGGGTGGCCTCAAACTCCTGGCCTTAGGTGATCCACCTGCCTCGGACTCCGAAAGTGCTGGGATTACAGGTGTGAGCCGCTATGCCCAGCCAAGTTAGTTTTTTAATCTGGAGAAAACAATACACAGAATTGGGTGTTTTGTCTTGGCAGTTATCTTGACAAGAACTAACGACCAAGTATTGTTTCTCCTGAGGGCATGGACTTCACTGGCATCCCTTAACCCTCTGGTTTCTGAACACACAGGAGTCTTTTTGCTGATTTTTTTTTTTTTTTTTTTTTTTTGGTGAAATTTGCCAAGCTGGTTCCACTGGTTACCTAGATGCCAAACAAACAGTTGAAGTGAGCTGACATTTTTTACAGTTGATTTTGGACACCATAGAGTTAGAAGCTGTAGCCTTTTGGGGTTGCTAATGAAAAAAAGTAATTTATTATGTATTTTCTCCCCTCTCATGATAATTTTCTCAGTGGTTATGAAGTATTCTCATGTTAAGAAACAAGTTGATGGAACAGCCTCCACTGGGAATGACATTTTGGACTACTTCAAGTCCTGCAATTGGGAGAGAGTTTAAGGTTGTACTTTGGAGCTAGCTTTAGATGTGTTTGAGTTTGAATCAGAATGTTATTTGCTGTAAATGATTCTCTTTTTAGATGTATTTGCAGAGCACGCACATGGAAAAGCACATAACCCAGGCTCTTGTGCAGTGGAGCAATCATTGCTCACTGCAACCTGGACCTGGGCCCAAGCCATCCTCCTACCTCAGACTCCCAGGTAGCTGGGACTACAGGAGCTCACCATCATGCCCAGCTAATTTATTTATTTATTTTAAATCTTTTGTAGAGACAGGGTCTCACTATGTTGCCCAGGCTGGTTCGAAATCCTGGGCTCAAGCAGTCCTACCCCCTCAGCCTCCCAAAGTGCTGGGATTACAGGTGTGAGCCACTATGCAAGGCTGCATGTCTCTTTTTTTAAATAAAGAACGTCTTTTTTAAGGAGGAAAATACAGGAAAGGAGCTGCAGAAACTGGCTGTATCTATCCACATTTGTTAGGATTTTGACCAAGAATACAGTTTGCCTGTAGAGTATTGATAATGTTTGAAGCTAGATAATGGAAACACTTGGGTTCCCTATAGTGTTCTTTCTACTTTTGTGTGTGTTTGAATCAATACTTCTATAATAATAAAATAAACATCAGGCTGGGCACGTTGGCTCATGCATGTAATCCCAGCAATTTGGAAGGTTGAGGAGGGAGGATTGCTTGAGTCCAGGAGTTTGAAACCAGCTTGGGCAATGTGGTGAGACCCTGTCTCTACAAAAATACAAAAAGTTAACCAGCTGTAGTAGCACGTGCCGGTAGTCCCAGCTACTCAGGAGGCTGAGGTGGGAGGATCGGTTGAGCCAGCCAGGGAGGTTGAGGCTGCAGTGAGCTATAATTGAGCCACTGCACTCCAGTCTGAACAACAGAGTGAGACCCTGACGCGCGCGCGTGCTTGCACAGCTATAAGACAGGCCCTTTTAAACCTTCTTTAACGTCATGAAAAGACAAAGTAGTTTTACTATGAGAAGATTTCCAAAATGGGCATGGACTTTAAATACAGTTCTATTTATTTAGTTTTTTGTTTGTTTGTTTTTTGTTTTTGTTGTTTGAGACAGAGTTTTGCTCTTGTTGCCCAGGCTGGAGTGCAATGGTGCGATCTTGGCTCACCGCAACCTCTGCCTCCTGGGTTCAAGCGATTCTCTTGCCTCAGCCTCCCGAGTAGCTGGGATTACAGGCATGCGCCACCATGCCTAGCAAATTTTTTATTTTTAGTGGAGACGGGCTTTCTCCACGTTGGTCAAGCTGGTCTCGAACTCGCGACCTCAGGTGATCCACCCACCTCGACCTCCCAAAGTGCTGAGATTACAGGTGTGAGCCACTGCACCCGGCCAGGTGTTTTTAATATCAGAAAAAAGCAGGTAGATGTTTGATTTCATATTAAAAATAAAATCTACACAACTCATGGAATGTTAACTTTTTTTTTTTTTTAGAATAATGGGGGATAAATCTCTGCCTAAAAAAATTAAGAAGCAAGTGCTCTTGTCCTTTCTTCCCGTCTCATCTCCCTCCTTCTCCTGTTCCTGTTCCTTTCCTGTTTCTCCTCCTCCTTCTCCTGTTCCTTTCCTGTTAGCTTCTTTCTGCTCTGCAGAGATAACCACTGATAAGAGTTTGCTGTATGTCCTTATATAGATATGTCTTATACGTACATCTGTACCTACAGATTTCTTTTTTTTTTTTTTTTTTTTTTGAGGCAGAGTCTCGTTCTGTCGCCCAGGCTGTAGGGCAGTCGTCGAATGTCGGCTCACTGCACGCTCCGCCTCCCGGGTTTACGCCATTCTCCTGCCTCAGCCTCCCGAGTAGCTGGGACTACAGGCGCCCTCCACCTTGCCCGGCTAGTTTTTTTGTATTTTTTAGTAGAGACAAGGTTTCACCATGTTAGCCAGGATGGTCTCGATCTCCTGACCTCCCGTCTCGGCCTCCTGATCCGCCCATCTTGGCCTCCCAAAGTGCTGGGATTACAGGCTTGAGCCACTGTGCCTGGCCTGGATTTCATATTTTTAAAGTAAGTTCTACCAAATTCCACAGAATTCAGTATTTAAAGTTTTAAGAATTTGAGTACCAAATTCCAGAGTAATTTTGTTTTTATAACACAAGCAAACTCCCCCGCCGACCTCCCGCAAGATACAGTCTCATTTTGTTGCCCAGGCTGGAGTGCAGTGGTGTAATCTTGGCTCACTACAACCTCCTCCTCCCGAGTTCAAGCGATTCTCCTGCCCCAGCCTCCTGAGTAGCTGGGATTACAGGCGCGCGCCAACACACCTGGCTAATTTTTGTATTTTTCGTGGAGACGGGGTTTCACCATGTTGGTTAGGCTAGTCTTGAACTCCTGACCTTGTGATCTGCCTGCCCTGGCCTCCCAGAGTGCTGGGATTACAGGCATGAGCCACCGTGCCCAGGCTTTTTCTTGTCTTTTTTTTTTTGAGATGGAGTCTCTTTCTGTCGCACAGGCTGGAGTGTAGTGTGGTCTCGGCTCACTGCAACCTCCACCTCCCGAGCTGAAGCAATTCTCCTGCCTCAGCCTCCCTAGTAGTTGGGATCACAGATGCATACCACCGCACCCGGCTAATTTTTGTATTTTTAGTAGTGACAGGGTTTCTCCATGTTGGTCAGGCTGATCTCGAACTCCCGACCTCAGGTGATCCGCCTGCCTCGGCTTCCCAAAGTGCTGGGATTACAAGCATGAGCCACTGTGCCTGGCCTCGTTTTTGTATTTTTAATAGAGACAGGGTTTTACCATGTTGGCCAGGCTGTTCTGGAACTCCTGACCTCAAGTAGTTCACCCCCTTTGGCCTCCCAAAGTGCTGGGGTTACAGGCGTGAGCCACTGCACCTGGCCCTGGATAATTTTTTTATTTTTAATGTTTTTATAGAGACAGGGTCTTGCCATGTTGTCCAGGCTAGCCTTGAACTTCTGGACTGAAAAGCAAGCCTCCTTCCTTAGCCTCCCAAAGTGCTGGGATTTCAGGTTTGAGTCACCACACCCAGCCTATATCTTTCAAATTTTTAAATAGTAAAATAACCATTCTCCCCAGAGGGACATCACCCCCACTTTTTAGGAGAGTACCCAGTGCACATGTGGATATTCTTTTCTATAAATTTAAGACCTTAGAATTGAAATTAGTATTTACTGATTTACCTTACTTAATAACTTGAGAGCCATTTAATAGCAGAGTACATGTCATAAAGGGGTCTCTGATTTTATTTCTTCAGGGGTGGGGTGGAGTATGAAGCCTTGGCAGAGCGTTACTCTAGAGATACCACAGCTGCCCTCTATTCTGTTTCCGGGTATGTTTTACTCAGGAGAGGATGATCTCCAGGGAAAAGAGTAAAATAGTAAACACGTTTCATATTTCACTTGAGCTCAGCTTTCCTCCCATAACTATCCAGAGGCATTCAGAACACAAGTCAGGCCCACAGCTTTGTCTAAAACGCTTTATGGGTAGTGGTATTTCTTTCTTGGTATTTTTGTCTGTCTTTATAAGTTTATGGCTTGTTCACTAAGAATGTCCTACTTCTTCCCTTTAATGCCTGTTGAAAGTGTGGCTGTCTTGACTGGATGTTGGTGGCAGTGAAGTTTTGTTGAAACGTGACACTAGTAAATGAAGTGTGTCTCCCTAACAAGATCAGTTTGATCTTCTGTGCCTTTGAATAGGGTGTAGAAGGGATGAGAATGATTTCAATTTCTAGGTTAGCAGAGCTGTGATACATGCATAACTTTATTCCTTGGCTGTATTGTTAATATTTGATAAACTGATTTTTAAAATTATTGTTCCTTCTTATGTGGTGAAGAGAATGGAGATTGAAGAGGAAGTGTGAAAGAGTGTGTTTACTCATTTAGCAAATACAAAGTGTCCACTCTGTGGCTAAATGCAAAGCACTGAAGATGAAATGGAGAACAAATCAGATGTGGTCTTTGGTTCATTTTGTAGCCTCCTGGGTTTGGTATCCTGAATTGTTAAACTTACTTAGTTAACTCTTTTGTGTCACCTAACAGTCATCAAATGTAGCATTATCAAATCTGGAAAAGCATGCTCTCTTCTCAGCAGAGATTTCGTCCTGAGGTCTGGTTGAGGAATAAGGAGTGCAGGCTCACATGGGGTCAGTTCTCAGGAACTTTTCCCATTCTTTTAAGATGAGAAAATCTCAGTAGACACATCTCAATAAAGTCCAACACCTTCTCATTATAAAAATAGTCAACAAAGTAGAAGGGAATTTCGTCAATATGATAAAGGGCATCTATGAAAAATTTACAGCTAACATCACACTTAAAGGTGCAAGACTGAACTCTTTCTCCTTAAGATGAGGAACAAGACCAAGACAAGGCTGTCCACTGTCACCATTTTATTTACCATTGTGTAGTAGACATTCCAGCCAGAGCAATAATGCAAGAAAATGAAACACGAGGCATTTAAATTGGTAAAGAAGTAGTAAAATCATCTCTTTTTGCAGATGGTATAATATTAAATAGAAAAACCTAAGGATTCTACTAAAAACCAATTAGAGCTAATAAATGAATTTAGCAAGGTTGCAGGTACAAGATTAGTATACAAAAATGAGGCCAGGCATGGTGGCTCACACTTGTAATCCCAGCACTTTGGGAGGCCGAAGTGGCAGATCATTTGAGGTCAGGAGTTTGAGACCAGCCTGGCCAACATAGCAAAACCCCATCGCTATTAAAAATACAAAAAAATTAGCTGGGTGTGGTGGTGTGCACCTGTGATCCCAGCTGCTGGGGAGGCTGAGGCAGGAGAAGTGCTTGAACCTGGGAGGTAGAGGCTGCAGTGAGTCAAGATCAGGCCACTGCACTCCAGCCTGGGCAACAGAGCAAGACTCCACCTCAAAAAAAGTAAAAAGACTGTGTGTGTGTGTGTGTGTGTATATATATATACACAAAATGAGCTGTATTTCTATACAGTAGCAATGAACAATAAGAAAATGAAGCTATTAAGTGAAAATGAATTGTAATTTCATTTCCAGTAGCATCAAAATAATACAGGAATAAATTTAACAAAGGCCAGTGTAAAACTTATATTCAGAAAACTGTGAAACATTGTGGAAAGCACATTTCGTGTTCATGGAATTGGAAGATTTACTATTGTTAAGATGGCAGTATTCTCCAAATTGATCTACAGATTCAGCACACACTCTGTCAAAATCCCAGATGGTCT
Organism: Papio anubis; assembly: GCF_008728515.1. Taxonomy (NCBI): domain Eukaryota; kingdom Metazoa; phylum Chordata; class Mammalia; order Primates; family Cercopithecidae; genus Papio; species Papio anubis. Next base: position 34,498,340 of record NC_044976.1, read on the forward strand.
TTTTGCAGAAATTGGCATGCTGATTCTAAATTCATATGGACATGTACCCAGAATAGCCAAAACTATTTTGAAAAAGAGAAAAGTTGGAGGATTCACATTTTTTGATATTAAAATGTAGCTACAGTAATTAAGACTGTGGTATTGACATAAGGAGAGACAGGTCAGTAGAGTAAAATTAAGAGTTCGGAAATGAATCCTTACATTTATAATTAATTGGCCTTTTTTTTTTTTGAGATGGAGTTTCGCTCTTGTCACCCAGGCTGGAGTGCAATGGTGTGATCTCGGCTCACTGCAACCTCCACCTCCCGGGTTCAAGTGATTCTCCTACCTCAGCCTCCCAAGTAGCTGGGATTACAGGCATGTGCTGCCACCACGCCCAACTAATTTTTGTATTCTTAGTAGAGACGAGGTTTCACCATGTTGGCCAGGCTGGTCTCAATTTCTTGACCTCAGGATCCACCCACCTCGGCCTCCCAAAGTGCTGAGATTACAGGCTTGAGCCATTGCGCGGGGCCAATTAATTGGTTTTTGACAAGGGTGCCAGGACAATTCAGTGGGGAAAGACTAGTCTTTTTTTTTTTTTTCTTTGAGATGGAGTTTCACTCTTATTGCCCAGGCTGGAATGCAATGGCATAAGAATAGTCTTTTCAACAAGTGGTGCTAGGACATCTAGATAGCCACATGCACAACAATAAAGTTGGACTAGGTGTGGTGGCTCACGCCTGAAATCCCAACACTTTGGGAGGCTGAGATGGGTGGATTGCTTGAGCCCAATAGTTTGAGACCAGTCTGGACAACATGGGGAGACCCCCTCTCTACAAAATACAAGTATTAGCCAGGCATGGTGGCACATGCCTGTAGTCCCTGCTACTCAGGAGACTGGGTTGGGCGGATCACTTGAGCCTAGGAGATTGAGGCTGCAGTGAGTTGAGATTGCATTACTGCACTCCAGCCTGAATGACAGAGTGAAACCCTGTCTCTAAATAAATAAAGTTAGACCCTTACTTCACACCATTCATAAAAATTAAATCATAATGGATCGTAGACCTACATAGAGCTAAAACTAGAAAACTCTTACAAGAAAACCTAGGAGTAAATCTGTGACCTTGGGTTAGACAAAACCTGCTTAGACATGACACACAAAGTACAAGCAACAAAAGAAAAATAGAGTTCATCAGAGTAAAAAACAAAATGTGTTTCAAAGGACAGCATCAAGAAAGTGTAAAGCTGGGCATGGTGGCTCACGCCTGTAATCCCAGCACTTTGGGAGGCTGAGACAGGCAGATCACCTGAGGTCAGGAGTTCGAGACCAGCCTGATCAACATGGTGAAACCCCGTCTCTATTAAAAATACAAAAATGAGCTGGGTGTGGTGTTGCACCTCTGTAATCCCAGCTACTCAGGAGGCTGAGGCAGGAGAATCACTTGAACCCGGGAGGTGGAGGTTGCAGTGAGCCCAGATCACGCCACTGCACTCCAGCCTGGGAAATAGAGGGAGACTCCGTCTCAAAAAACATAAAAAAAAATAAAGTGAAAAGAAAACCTACAAAATGGGAGAAAATATTTGCAAGTCATACATCCAACAAGGGACTTGTATCCACCTCGGCCTCCCAGGAAGTGCTGGGATTACAGGCGTGAGCCACCGCACCCAGCCTCATATTTATTTTATTTATTTATTTTTTTTGAGATGGAGTCCGCTCTGCCACCCAGGCTGGAGTGCAGTGGTGTACAGGCGGCTGCCACCACACCTGGCTGCTTTTTGTATATTTAGTAGAAATAGGGTTTCACCATGTTGGTTAGGCTGGTCTTGAACTCCTGACCTCAAGTGATCCACCCGCTCGCTTCAGCCTCCCAAAGTGCTGGGATTACAAGTGTGAGCCACCACGCCTGGCTCACATTTATTTATTTATGTTTTATTTTGGAGACAGATACGTGCTTTGTCTCCCAGGCTGGAGTGCAGTGGCACAAACATGGCTCACTGCATCTTCAACCTCCTGGGCTCAAGCAATCCTCCTGCCTCAGTCTCCCAAGTAGCTGGGACTGTGGGCATGCACCACCATGCCTGGCTTTAAATTTATGGTCAGTTGGTTTTTGATAACGGTGAAAAACCAAATGAGTTTTTGTATTTATGATCAATTGGGTTTTTAAATTATTATTATTATTTTTTGAGATGGAGTTTAGCTTTTGTTGCCCAAGCTGGAGTGCAGTGGCGCAATCTAGGCTCACTGCCACCTCTGCCCTCCAGGTTCAAGCGATTCTCCTGCCTCAGCCTCCCAAGTAGCTGGGATTACAGGTTCCCGCCACCACGCCCAGCTAATTTTTTTTTTTTTTTTTTGTAGAGAGAGGGTTTCACCATGTTGGCTACGCTGGTCTTGACCTCCTGACCTCAGGTGATCCACCTGCCTCGGCCTCTCCAAGTGCTGAATGGGATTACAGTCATGAACCACCGTGCCCAGCACCGCCCCCCCCGCCTTTTTTTTTTTTTTTTTTTTTTGGAGATGGAGTCCTGCCCTGTCGCCCAGGCTGGAGTGCACTGGCATGATCTTGGCTCACTGCAACTTCCTCCTCCTGGATTCAAGTAATTCTCCCTGCCTCAGCTTCCCGAGTAGCCAGGATTACAGGGGCCTGCCACTACGCTTGGCTAATTTTTGTATTTTTAGTAGAGACGGGGTTCTGCCACGTTTGCCAGGCTGGTCTCAAACTCCTGACCCCAGGTGATGTTCCTGCCTCGACCTCCCAAAGGACTAAGATTACAGAGTCACTCCACCAGGCATCAATCGGGTTTTGACCATAAATGTAAGGATAAATTTTTTGAAACACAGTTGTGTTTTAAGTAAAACGCATCTGTTTTCAAGGACCATTGATCTGCTTGATAATTAGACAAGCAGTTTGAGTCAAGAAGACTTGGGCTTCTGAAAAGGATGATGGGTTTGTGTTACTCTCTCAAGTGGCTCTGCAGAATAGTTTGAAAATAAATTCTGTCCTTGCGCCGTGCGCAGCGGCTCACGCCTGTAATCCCAGCACTTTGGGAGGCCGAGGCGGGCGGATCACGAGGTCAGGAGATTGAAATCATTCTGGCTAACACAGTGAAACCCCATCTCTACTAAAAATGTAAAACATTAGCCAGGCGTGGTGGCGGGCACCTGTAATTCCAGCTACTTGGGAGGCCGAGGCAGGAGAATCACTTGAACCCAGGTGGCAGAGGTTGCAGTAAGCTGAGATGTGCCATTGTACTCTAGCCTGGGCAATAAGAGCAAAACTCCGTCTCAAAAAAAAAATAAAATAAAATAAAATAAATACGTAAATAAAATAATTAGTTGCAGTTCACATTAAAGAGGAAACTCCAGAATGGGGGTCGGGGGGCATTACGATATTGCAGCTCTTGAGTGCACTTGTCAATTCTAGTAAGCTTAATATGTGCAGAATTGTTAAGTTTGTCTCTGTATTTATATGGCAGCTCTTCTTCATCTTAATGAAAATTAGCTTCTTAAGTTTTCTGGTTTCTGAGTGTTGAATTGAGTGTTTCCTTTTCCACTAACTTGTTGCCCTTTTTTATTCTTTTAAAGTCTGATAATATCCACCTGTTGTGTAAGTCATCTAGATGGATTTTTATTTCTGACCCAAGTTAAAATAGAATGTTAGACAGTCGGCCGGGCGCGGTGGCTCAAGCCTGTAATCCCAGCACTTTGGGAGGCCGAGGCGGGTGGATCACGAGGTCAGGAGATCGAGACCATCCTGGCTAACACGGTGAAACCCCGTCTCTACTAAAAATACAAAAAATTAGCCGGGCGTGGTAGCGGGCGCCTGTAGTCCCAGCTACTTGGGAGGCTGAGGCGGGAGAATGGCGTGAACCCAGGGGGCGGAGCTTGCAGTGAGCCGAGATCGCGCCACTGCACTCCAGCCTGGGGGAGACAGCGAGACTCCGTCTCAAAAAAAAAAAAAAAATAAAAAAAGAATGTTAGACAGTCTCTTACTAGGCAGACATAGATAGATATCCCTGAACTTGTGACAGAAATAAAGGTCTCCATTTGGCAAGAGTGAACCCAGAGAACCCCAAAATAATGCTTAAGACCAACTGAAAAAATGTATTTTTATTTTTAATATTCTCATTGTAAATTGTTTGTTTACACCTCCACCTCCCACTCCTGAGTAACTTACTCCTTCATTCTGACTTCATATAGTGACACTACTGCCAAAAATAGCTCCAAATTGAAATATCTTTGACCTTGCTAAAGTTTGCAACAGTGTAATCTTTTTGGCCGGATTTAAACTGTGGGTTCTTGGCATCCTCATCTAGCAGTCTCTTACTCATCACCTTTTGTCTCTGACTTCCTGTTGGTTTCTCAGTCCTCCTCTAAATTATGTCTCTAAGATTTTGGTTGTTTCCCCAGTGAGCTGGAGCTATAGCAGCTTCCTAGGCATTTTTTTTTGTCTTTCGGACAGTTCTTGACATTCAAGTATTTTATTCGAATATAACAGAAATAAATACCACCTTTCAGTTTATCTATATCCTGTCACCTTTACCAGATTGTAAACTTGGTAAGGGTGGACACTTGGCATTCATTGGTTCCACAAGTTTGTTAGTACCCCTTGTATGCCAGACACTGCTCTAGTAGACAGGCAATATAACGTAGCCGTTAAATGTGCCAACAGTGAGGCTCGGTGGGGTGGCTCATGCATGTAATCTAGGCACTTTGGGAGGCTGGGGCAGGAGAATCCATTGAGCTTAGAAGTTTGAGACCAGCCTGGGCAACATAGGGAGACTCCGTCTGAATGAATGAATGAATGAGCGAGCCAATTGTGGTTTGGATTTTGGCAATATGACCTTGGGCAAGTTAATTACCTTCTCTATGCCTCAAAATTCTTATCTGTAAAATGGGATTAAAAATGCCTTCCTCAAGGATAAATTGAATTAATAAAAACACTGGTTAAGCATTTGCTATTCTGGGTGTTGGGTATACAGCACTAAATAAGAAACATGAGGTTTCTGTTGGTATAGAGCTTACATTCTAATTAAAGACAGAATAACAAGTAAACAAGATAGTTTCACATACTGAGTTTTGCTCTGAAGAAGCAAATAAGATATGTACTGGACATAGAGAATGACTGGGTGGCTATCTTTGATTGAGTGGTCAGGATGAACCTCTGAGGAGATAGCTTTTGAGCTGAGATCTTCAAATTCTGAGAGGTAGGAGGGGGGAAATATTTGATTATTATTTTCCCTTCATAGACAAGAGGTGGCATTACTTGGCAGAATCTTGCTAGGCAGTGAAGTGTGATAGAATAGGCCCTGGAGTTTTGGCCTGGTTTGGCTATTAACTAGCTTTGTGATCTTTGACAGATTCCTTACTCTTACTGTCTTTGGTGGACATGTACTTTAGCACTTAGAGTTTTTACTGCTGGGAAGATGTCCAAGGCACTAATGGAGTATAAAGGAGAAGTGTACCTTGTAGACCAGGCGTTAACTTCTCAGGGCAACTTAGAGGTGCTCTTCTTTTCTGGAGGGGGAGAAAAGGAAAAAGAGAATTTGTTTCTTGGTGGGAAAATGACCCTGAAAGTGTTAACTCTTTTTTCTTTTTTTTTTTTTTCTGAGATGTAGTTTCGCTCTTGTCACCCAGGCTGGAGTGCAGTGGTGTGATCTTGGCTCACTGCAATGTCCGCCTCCCGGGTTCAAGCGATTCTCCTGTCTCAGCCTCCTGAGTAGCTGGGATTACAGCCGCCCGCCAGTACGCCCTGCTGATTTGTGGTATTTTTAGTAGAGATGGGGTTTCACCATGTTGGCCATGCTGGTCTCGAACTCCTGACCTCAGGTGATCAGCCTACCTCAGCCTCCCAAAGTGCTGGGATTACAGGCATGAGCCATTGTGCCCTGCTGACTCTTGTCTAATAAAGAGCTGGAACAAATTGAGGGTTCTTTTTTTTTTTTTTTTTTTTTTAAAACGGAGTCTCGCTCTGTCACCCAGGCTGGAGTGCAGTGGCCGGATCTCAGCTCACTGCAAGCTCCGCCTCCCGGGTTCACGCCATTCTCCTGCCTCAGCCTCCCGAGTAGCTGGGACTACAGGCGCCCACCACCTCGCCCGGCTAGTTTTTTGTATTTCTTAATAAAGACGGGGTTTCACCGTGTTAGCCAGGATGGTCTCGATCTCCTGACCTCGTGATCCGCCCGTCTCGGCCTCCCAAAGTGCTGGGATTACAGGCTTGAGCCACCGCGCCCGGCCTGAGGGTTCTTTAAAAATGAATCATTTCATCTTTTTTTTTTAATGTTACTTTCTGTTTTTAAAGTTTATTTAAACAAGGTGTTTTTTTGTAGAGGTGGGGGAATCTTCCTATGTTGCTTAAGCTGGTCTCAAAATCCTGGCCTCAGGCCATTCCCACCATAGCCTCTAGAGTAGCTAAGACTACAGGCCCTTACCACCACATCCAGCTAATTTAAAATTTTTTTACTTTGTAGGCCAGGTGCAGTGGCTCACGCCTGTAATCCCAGCACTTTGGGAGGCTGAGCCGGGCGGATCACCTGAGGTCGGTAGTTCAAGACCAGCCTTACCAACAAGGAGAAACCCTGCCTCTACTAAAAATACAAAAAGATTAGCTGGGCATGGTGGCACATGCTTGCAATCCCAGCTACTTGGGAGGCTGGGGCAGGAGAATTGCTTGAACCCGAGAGGTGGAGATTGCAGTGAGCTGAGATCGAGCCATTACACTCCAGCCTGGACAACAAAAGCAAAACTCCATCTCAAAAAAAAAAAAAAAATTTTTTTTTTTTTTTTTTTTACTTTGTAGACACAGGATATTGCTATGTTGCCCAGGCTAGTCTTGAACACCTGGACTCAAACAGTCCTCCTACCTTGGCGTCCCAATGCCCTGGGATTATAGGCGTGAGCCACCATGCTCAACCACTTTCTTTTTTTTTTTTGGAGGGGGGAGCTAGGGTATTGCTCTTTCCTCCAGAGCTGCCATACAGTGGCGTGATCACAATTCGCTGTAACTTTGCACTCCCTCCTGTCTTAGCCTCTCAAATAGCTAGGACTACAGGTACACACCACTATGACTGTCTAATTTAAAAGAAAAATTTTTTTTTTATAGATGCGGGGTCTTATGTTGCCCAGATTAAAAGAAAGGTGTTTTTAAAATGTCCAGAGGTTCACATTTGCAAAGGAACTCACTCATTTGTTCTAATGCATTTTCTTACATTAGGTGTAATTGAAAAGTGATCCTCTCTTCAGAGATGTCAAAAACAAACAAATCCAAGTCTGGATCTCGCTCTTCTCGCTCAAGATCTGCATCAAGATCTCGTTCTCGTTCATTTTCGAAGTCTCGGTCCCGAAGCCGATCTCTCTCTCGTTCAAGGAAGCGCAGGCTGAGGTAAGGAGGTGTGACTTTGTATATTGAGGTAATCATTGCATCAGTTGATGTGGATGTTTGAAGATCTTTTGTTAGACTTTCTCTGTGAGTGTCAAATGGACTGGGGGTTGGCTTGAGGTGCAGGGTTGGGCTATAAGATATTCCAGGTCTCTTTAAACGACAAATCCAGATCAGCTTTGATGGCCATGCTGATTGCCTGATTCCTTTCCTCTGCCAGCACATAGTATTTCCCACCCACTTTGGAAGAAAGAACGTTTTATTTTTATTTGAGCTGCTTGCTTCAAATCTCTATAGCTGATTATTTTTCACCAAAGTATTTTTGAAGGCCTGAACCAAAGTTTATTTGCATCACCGCAAAAAAGGATAGCTAAGAGGATTAATAATATGAACAACATGGCAAGGAAAAGAAGCTTCAACTCACTAAAATAAACTTTTAGAAACTTAACCAGGAGTCATTTGTATACAGTGTGCCAATTACTAACAAGCTGCATCTATTTAGTAAATGTATCTTAAAACTTCTTAAAAATCACTGTTGAAAACATCATTTTATCTCACTAAACATAAGAACACTTCTTTTGAATTTATTGCCAATATTTCCTAATTCAGTCAGTTTTCACACCTTCAGGTGGATTTCCCTATTTTAATTATGTCTTGGAATAGGATGCCAAACCTCCAGCGTCTTTCCTCTCTTGGTGTGTGTTGTGAGTTGGTTTTTTCATTCTTTAAAAGTGTTTTAACTTTCTTTTGTGGATAGATAAGAAGCTTTCAGTAGATACAAGTTTCTTTATGTGAGTTTGGGAAATATTGGTGTATTTAAATACTTAATAAAGGGGAATCTTTGTACATTTTCATTCTTTTTCTCAGAAGTATATTAGCAAGGAGATGATTTGTCATGTTTGACACTTGGAACCCCTGCTGTTTATTTCAGATGAGTATCTAGAATTTTTGTCTTAGATGAATTGATTATGAAATTTAAAATAAACCTCAGAAGTCAGTGATTAAACTTTTACTCTTGATGATTTCCAGAGCCCTATGGTACTTCTAAGGGGTCTATTAAACAAAGGATTGGTGGTTTTGTTTTTTACCATTTAACAAAAACAAGGTAGATGTTAAATGAAGTCTGTGAGAAGCCATCCTGAAAAAGTAGGTATGCATAGATATTGAAAAGGGAAACCCTAAATTTATCTACCTCAGGAAATTGCTTTTAAAGCCATGGGACAAGCAAGACTCTTAGTAACTCCTACCCTGTACCCAGAATCTTGATTTAGGGAGTTTAAACCTCAGTTTTAGCTCATTTGGTTATGAAAGATACCTTTTCAAAATTTAATCTGGTAACTAGAAGAAACTAAATAATTGGTTCAATTATTTACCACTTATTTACCAATTATTCAGTTTTGGTTGCATAGCCTCTATGCAGCCAAAACTGAGAGACAAAATTGAATTGAATTGAAAAATGTTAACTAACTCTGAAGTATTTATGACAGCTGGAATTCTGGGCAGTTCTTCTTGTTCTGCAAATCATTTGGCAGTTGCTCACTGACTTGGCAAATGAGGAAAAAATATTTTAGGAAAGCACTATGTGCTGGGGTAGGTCTAGAGATACTTTAACATGCTATCATATACCTAGAAGAGACTTGTTCTGGAGGAATTTCTCCACTAGAAAGTATGCTTTTATACTTGATTGTAGTCTGACTTCTCTGTTTTTTAGAAACAGATAAATATGCCACTGGATGTTCAGTTTTTATTTCTGGCCTATCTGTTTCATGGTTTTTTCTTTTGTTTTCCCTCTCCTGCAAGGAAAGTATCTATCCAGAGAGTTTGAGAAACCATGCCTTTAAATTAACTAACTGCTGAGTTCTACAGAATTGGAGAAAATTGATTATTTCCTTGTATTTCACAGACTGTATCCTTTTAAGTGACATCTCTTAAATAACTTCATTTGCAATCTGCAGAGACTCATTTTCCTGCATCTGTGCAATGACTGCGAGTTTTGGATGCAGTATGCCCAGGGCCCTCACTAGTAATTGGTAACAGAAGCAGCAGTAGCCTATGAGGATGGGAACATGAATTAAACCCTCCTTAGTGCTGGTGGTGGATCACCTACCTCAAGCATAGCCCTTTAATCGGGTCATATTCACTTTCGTAATCTGCATCTGCCTCTCCCTTCTTTTCTTATATTGTTACTGTTTTCAAATGAAAAGTGTGGAAGGTAAGTTTTTTTTTTAAATTGTACTTAATTACAATAACAGCCAGCAGTAAGATATATCTTTGCCAGTTGCTCTTACTCATGGTGTAGATAAAAAATCCTGAGGACAGCGGGCAATAAATAGTGGAAAACCAATCCCACTTTATCTTTAGATTAAATTGAATGTACTTTTTTCTTAAAAATACTGTTTTGTTTAGTTGTTAAATCCTGAAAAAAGCTGGTATATTTGTTAAATAGAGTTATTTGGAAAAACAAAAACGCATCTGTTACCAGTCAGATATGAGAAGGCTTGCTGATTAACTGAAGAGTTTTTATTCTATATGTAAAGAAAATACTATTTGAAATAGTTTTCTAGTAAATTTTACTTATTTCTAGCCAGCTGCTTAGGAGTAATTTTTTAATGTTAATGATCTATATCATAGTAGATGGAAAAAGTGGATCCAAGAACCCCAGTGGATTTTTACACCAACATACGTAATTTTTGGCTTTTTGATGGAAACAAAGTTCCTCATCGTTGACAAGCCTGATGCTCAGGAATGTACAGTTTTTTTTTTGTTTTGTTTTGTTTTTTTTACCAAGTTAGGTTACTATCAAGTGCCTGTGGTTCTGGAAATTCACCTTGCTCTACCAGAGTTCTATATTGTTAACTGGAGAGAACACAACACTAGCCTTCTGTGCACACCGGGGTGGTGGGGGGTTTTTTAGTTCCTCTTTGCTAACTTCATGTGTCCTTGGGTACCTTATGGTCAGATAGTGCCCTCTTGTGGCACCTATGTAAGATCATGTACTCAGCCACAGAAATATGGCCTAAGTAGTGAGACCATTTCCAGGTCCCCAATTTAAAAAAACAATATTGTATGTTTTGTTTATGTGATTTTAGTAAGTTCTTTTAAGCTTTGAGCAGATGCATTCTCCAAGTTTTCTTTGGTGTATACCTGTTGTAACTACACTTTTACGATCCCAAGCCTTAGTGGTATCTTAAGAAATTCGTCACGCACAAAACGGAGAGCTGACTAGGACAGGGTGTGAAGTGTTGCCACAGTGTGGGTAGGGGTCAGAGTACCTGTCTAGGTACCGCAGCTTGCAGTTTTTCTCTCATTTCCAATGACCTGCAGCCCTGTTAAAATCCCTGTGCCTGTGAAACTGTAAGCTATTATTATGGTATATTAAAATGGTCTTTGTGTAGTTGACTACCTTAAGAAAATGTTGATAGTTTCTCAGTCACTGTAGAAGTACTCCTCCATTTTAAATGTGCTGCAATATGAAGTGACCTGTGTTTCACTTGTTCAAATGATTCTTATCCATGTTTTTGTACTTAGTAAGGGCCATATGTAGTGGGATTAAATATTTGTGCCCTTGCTTTGAAAACAAAACTGAAAGTGAGTGACACATAAGGGCAGGGATTTCAGAACAGATTTTTCTTGAATAAAAACACTTGTGTCAAAAATTCAAACATTTGTCTCTTTCCTTTCCATTCCAGTTCTAGGTCTCGTTCCAGATCATATTCTCCAGCTCATAACAGAGAAAGAAACCACCCAAGAGTATATCAGAATCGGGATTTCCGAGGTCACAACAGAGGCTATAGAAGGCCCTATTATTTCCGTGGGCGCAACAGAGGCTTTTATCCATGGGGCCAGTATAACCGAGGAGGCTATGGAAACTACCGCTCAAACTGGCAGAATTACCGGCAAGCATACAGTCCTCGTCGAGGCCGTTCAAGATCCCGGTCCCCAAAGAGAAGGTCCCCTTCACCAAGGTCCAGGAGCCATTCTAGAAACTCTGATAAGTCGTCTTCTGACCGGTCAAGGCGCTCCTCATCCTCCCGTTCTTCCTCCAACCATAGCCGAGTTGAATCTTCTAAGCGCAAGTCTGCAAAGGAGAAAAAGTCCTCTTCCAAGGATAGCCGGCCATCTCAGGCTGCCGGGGATAACCAGGGAGATGAGGCCAAGGATCAGACATTCTCTGGAGGCACCTCTCAAGATACAAAAGCATCTGAGAGCTCGAAGCCATGGCCAGATGCCACCTACGGCACTGGTTCTGCATCACGGGCCTCAGCAGTTTCTGAGCTGAGTCCTCGGGAGCGAAGCCCAGCTCTCAAAAGCCCCCTCCAGTCTGTGGTGGTGAGGCGGCGGTCACCCCGTCCTAGCCCCGTGCCAAAACCTAGTCCTCCACTTTCCAGCACATCCCAGATGGGCTCAGCTCTGCCAGGTGGTGCTGGGTATCAGTCTGGGACACACCAAGGTCAGTTCGACCATGGTTCTGGGTCCCTGAGTCCATCCAAAAAGAGCCCTGTGGGTAAAAGTCCACCATCCACTGGCTCCACATATGGCTCATCTCAGAAGGAGGAGAGTGCTGCTTCAGGAGGAGCAGCCTATACAAAGAGGCAAGTATCTCATTTCCCCTGCCTGGTTGTGTTTTTATCTCACTAGCTGGCAGTTTAATTGTAATGTGTTCTAAGTTAGAGCTCTGATTAATGGTAAAAGGTAATCCCTATTTCCTAGACTTTTCATTAGTAAACATTAAAAGCATCACCCAAGGAAACCTTTAGGTTAACTCTAGCTTTCCTACCTTCCTGAATTTGTATTGCAGCATAAACTTTCTTTAGACTACTCTGCAATGATGTTTTCACATTTAAAATTTGCCTTGGATTCTACCAATGTAAGCCAAAGAACAGTAGAGATTTGTGGGTCAGCTATCAAAAAAAAGTATGGTCTTTGCCAAAATGAATGGCCATTGGAGCTCTTAGACCCTGTAGCACCCACCATCTACTATGTTCGATCTGCATCAGCCTATCATGGTGAAGAGCTGCACCCTCAATATCCTCCAGTTGAGGAGACTGGGCAGAATGGGAAAGGCCAAGGCTTAGTCCAGGAAGGCCTTGTTTTAAAACCACAAGGTGGGTGTATGTCCCAGTAGAAGCCAACACGGCTGCGTGTTAGGAGAGGACATGACAGTGCTTCCGTCTTTCTCCCCTGGGGGACACGGTGAGTTGGAACATGAATCTTTGTTTGTATGGTTGGATGGATTGGGATGGCAGAGAAGTTACAGGGAAGTTGCATTGGGACCAGGTTGTGGTCAAGAGGGACTAACCCAGCAAGTGGTTTCCCTTTTTTTTTTTGTTTTATCGTATTTAGCATATTTTTTGATCCCTTGATTCTTCTTGGCTGTATTAATACAACTTTGACTTGATTATTAGGCTTTCTGCATTAATGGTACAGATGAGACGTTTTGAATCTGTACTTGGCTTCAGTAAATCTGTTTTATTTATTTACATTTTTATTTCAGTAGGTTTTTGGGGGAATAAGTGGTGTTTGGTTACATAGATAAGTTTGTTAGTGGTGATTTCTGAGGTTTTGGTGCACCCATCACCCGAGCAGTGTACACTGTACCCAGTGTGTAGTTTTTTAATCCCTTGCCCTCTCCCATCCTTCTCCCTGAGTTCCCAAAGTTCATTGTATCATTCTTATGCCTTTGGGTCCTCATAGTCTAGCTCCCAAGTAAGTCTATTTTAAAGCGTAAGTTTTGTTCCATGCCAGGACTGTGAATCTTTAGAAGAATTGAGCATGAGCTCTGTTTTTCCATAAGAAAGAGAATGATGATTTTTGCTGCTGTCACCCTCTCCCCCATTAACATGTATTTTGTTTTTATTTGTGTTCACAGTATATTTCATATTTAGATCTTCTAGGTGACTTGAAGCAAATTTGAAGTCTCTTTTTAGACTTGTATTTCCAAATGTGAGTTGTATAAAAGCAAAACAGTCCAAGGTGTTCTATGTTAACTTTGCTGAAAGCAGATTTTAAGTGACTGAGTGAAGGTTGGGTAAGACCTTAGTTATTTTTTGCCCTAGATCACATTACAGGTAAGTAGGTTTTTGTTTTTGTTTTTTAGTATTCTAAAAATAACTTTTGCTGTTCTCTTTGGTTGCTTTTGTAAGACACAACTCCATGGATCATGTATTTTTCTCTTAATTGCCAAGTTCATAGATCTGTGAATGGTGTTTTTCAGAAATTACTAGGAAGTAACCACGTAGAAAGTCCTTTGGTAATACTGAAATCCATAAGACATATTTTTTCAGAGAATCAAAACCAAAAACAGTAAGGCACTATTTTAGAGCAAGTTGCTTAAGAAGCCTCTTGTGTGTCTCTCTTGTGTTTTTATAACTAGGTATCTAGAAGAGCAGAAGACAGAGAATGGAAAAGATAAGGAACAGAAACAAACAAATACCGATAAAGAAAAAATAAAAGAGAAAGGGAGCTTCTCTGACACAGGCTTGGGTGATGGAAAAATGAAATCTGATTCTTTTGCTCCCAAAACTGATTCCGAGAAGCCTTTTCGGGGCAGTCAGTCTCCCAAAAGGTATAAGCTCCGAGATGACTTTGAGAAGAAGATGGCTGACTTCCACAAGGAGGAGATGGATGATCAAGATAAGGACAAAGCTAAGGGAAGGAAGGAATCTGAGTTTGATGATGAACCCAAATATATGTCTAAAGTCATAGGTGCAAACAAAAACCAGGAGGAGGAGAAGTCAGGCAAATGGGAGGGCCTGGTATATGCACCTCCAGGGAAGGAAAAGCAGAGGAAAACAGAGGAGCTGGAGGAGGAGTCTTTCCCAGAGAGATCCAAAAAGGAGGATCGGGGCAAGAGAACCGAAGGTGGGCACAGGGGCTTTGTGCCTGAGAAGAATTTCCGAGTGACTGCTTACAAAGCAGTCCAGGAGAAAAGCTCATCACCTCCCCCAAGAAAGACCTCTGAGAGCCGAGACAAGCTGGGAGTGAAAGGAGATTTTCCCACGGGGAAGTCTTCCTTTTCCATTACTCGAGAGGCACAGGTCAATGTCCGGATGGACTCTTTTGATGAGGACCTTGCACGGTGAGATGTGCTTCTTCTTAATCCTCAGTGCTTTAGTGGCCTAAGTGGTGTCTCCTAGCCCTTCTCCCTGGGGACATTCTGTTGTGTTCCCCGTGCTGTCTTAAGCTTCAGTGATGATACTTTCATGTCCACCTGTGTTCACTAGAGAGTATGTGTCACGGAGTGATTGTGTGCTTTGAGGGGGACAGTATCCCTGGGGTGATGAAGTATCTCTTCAGTCCTTAGTGACTGGCTCACTCTCTGTTCATCACTACACCCCCAAGTCCAATACTGTTTCTTGTGTTTAACATAGCTTTGGCTGTGAAGCCATCCTGGATCCACTTCTTCGTTCCTAGCTGGGTCACCGAAGTCTATAGTATAGCCCTTCCCCATCAGATAACGTAGCAGTTTTATTTGTATTTTATTTTATTTTTGAGACAGTCTCTCTCTCTCTCCTTTTCTTTTTCTTTTCTTTTTTTTTTTTGAGATGGAGGTCTCCCTCTGTCACCCAGGCTGGAGTGCAGTGGTGCGATCTCCGCTTACCACAAGCTCCACCTCCCAGGTTCGTGCCATTCTCCTGCCGCAGCCTCCCAAGTAGCTGGGACCACAGGCGCCTGCCTCCACGCCTGGCTAATTTTTTGTATTTTTAGTAGAGACGGGGTTTCACCGTGTTAGCCAGGATGGTCTCGATCTCCTGACCTCGTGATCCGCCCACCTTGGCCTCCCAAAGTGCTGGGATTACAGGCGTGAGCCACTGTACCTGGCCCAGAACCTCTCTCTCTCACCCAGGCTGGAGTGCAGCGGTGCACTGTCAACTCACTGCAACCTCTGCCTGTCGGGTTCAAGTGATTCCCCTGCCTCAGCCTCCCAAGTAGCTGGGATTACATGCGCCTGCCACCACGCCTGGCTAATTTTTGTATTTTTAGTAGAGGCTGGGTTACACCATGTTGGCCAGGCTGGTCTTGAACCCCTGAAGCCAGGTGATCTGCGTGCCTTAGCCTCCCAAAGTGCTGGGATTACAGGCATGAGCCACTGTGCCTGGCCACAATTTTAGAGTTAAGGAAGGCAATACATCTACCACCTGTCCCCTAAACTTTAGGAAAGAGTTGGGAGGCCAAGGCTAACTGGTTTTTTACTTGGTGTAAACTACTCAGCCAGCTGGAAGTCTGTGGGAACAGCATTCCAGCCACACCCCACTGCCGCTTCATGACATCACCTCCCTGAATCAGGCCTTGGCTGGTCATGCTAGCTGATTTTTTTATTGATTGATTGATTGAGATGGAGTCTCAAACTCGTGGGCTCAAGTGATGCTCCTGTCTCTGCCTCCCGAAGTGTTGAGATTACAGGTGTGAACCACTGCACCCAGCTGTAGTTGATCTTTTAAAATACTTTCTCATTTGTTGGGTGTGTTAAAACCAGCAGTGACTAAGGTTTAACACTTCACTCCACTTGAAGATTCCAGTAAAAAAGAAGAGAGAGAGTTTGGATATCCATTTCCATAGTTACAGTGCATTGAGGTTACTTTCAACTTCGGTAGGAAGAAAAGAAGTTTATGGATAGATTTAAAACTCTTCAAAAAAATATTTTTATGGTTTTAATGTTCTTTCTGTATATCATGTTCTAATTGGGCCTCCCCGTATTTCTTTTTCAGACCCAGTGGCTTATTGGCTCAGGAACGCAAGCTTTGCCGAGATCTAGTCCATAGCAACAAAAAGGAACAGGAGTTTCGTTCCATTTTCCAACACATACAATCAGCTCAGTCTCAGCGTAGCCCCTCAGAACTGTTTGCCCAACATATAGTGACCATTGTTCACCATGTTAAAGGTGAGTCCAGACCCTGGTCTGCTTCAGGCTGGTGTTCCACACTTAGAAGAAGGATGAGTGGGTGGATAAGGAGTTTTGGGGGGCCCTGTATCTCATCTAAAGGGCCTTTGAAGCTAGGGGCTGGCTTGAAGGAAATTCTGTTCAGGAAGCAGTTTCCATGTTTTAATTGCAGAGCTTAGCATTTTGAAATGCTGGTAACCTGTGACCAAGAGAACAGGTTAAAGCCAATAGCAAAATGACTTTTCTAGCATCTCTGTCTTGTCTCCTCTAAGTGATCTCTTACGGACCTTGTGGTGTGAATTTCTTCCCCCAAAGTATTCTGTCATCCCCCTGGGCAAATGGAGTTGGGCAGGTTAGGGAATGGCTAAGAGAAGTGATGGAGAAGCTGGGTTGGGCCAGTTGGCAGGTTCCATCTGAATATAAACTCAAGCAAGAGTTGGTGCTGTGTTTCTGAGGAGAATAAGCTTCAAGCTTCTCTGTCCTAAGACATGGGAGCTACAGTGGAAATCTAATGCCTAATATGGGACTGTGTTTGAACCAGCCATTTTTCCTTCCTCAGTATATTTGTTGTGTGGATTTAACTACTTTAGTTGCATCTCTGTGGTTACCGGTTCCTGCAAAAGAGTTAAAACATTGTGTCTGCCTTTGGTAACATACTGTGTTTCTTTTAATCCCAACAGAGCATCACTTTGGGTCCTCAGGAATGACATTACATGAACGCTTTACTAAATACCTAAAGAGAGGAACTGAGCAGGAGGCAGCCAAAAACAAGAAAAGCCCAGAGATACACAGGTAAGGACCTTGGCCTTATACTGGAGGTTGTAATAAAAGACTTTGTACCAGACATTAAACTCACCGTGTTAAATTCTGCTGCTAATGCACCTTTAATACAAAATTTACGGTAACATCCTTCAGACGCTAAGAGAGCTGTAGACATTTATATTTTAGAGTGTACAGGACATGCTTTGGGACAACAGTCTCTCACGTTGGGCCTGAGGAAAACAGCTCTCTTGACATAGATTAACTCCTGTATTACTGGGAGCTGGCAAATGTTAGCCTGAAATTACTGTGAGTAGGTAGAGTAAATGCTAGTTTCTTTTCTTTTCTTTACTTTTTTTGAGGTACAGTCTTGCTCTGCCACCGAGGCTGGAGTACAACCAGGCTCCCTGCAACCTCTGCCTCCCAGGTTCAAGCAATTCTCATGCCTCAGTCTCCCAAGTACCTGGGATTACAGACGTGCGCCACCATGCCCAGCTAATTTTTGTATTTTTAATAGAGACAGGGTTTCACCATGTTGGCCAGTCTGGTCTCGAATTCCCAACCTCAGGTGACCTGCCCGCCTCAGCCTCCCAAAGTGCTGGGAGTACAGGCATGAGCCACTGTGCCGGCCTAATACTAATTTGTTTAGGCAAACCCATATATTAATATTTCATGGTAGTTCAGTCATGGATTAAATCATGGTAGTTGGATTCCTTTGGAAGAATTTGCCTGGGGGCTAGAGGCGGTAGCTTGTAGGATTGTCTCAAAGAATTTTAAAGCCCAGCAGGTTTAAAGACTATTCCATTTGGTTGTGGGAGTCAGTTCAGTGGATAGGGACTAGAAATAAAGTTGGCCTTACCTTTAAGGCTGTGGTTGAGTCCATCTTTCTGTGTGTAGCAAAACCGGGAGAGAACAAAAACCTCTAACTTGTGTCACACTTTGGGAAACTGGGGCTCTGTGTGTGTGTGTGTGTGTGTGTGTATGCCTACGGGAGAGTATAAGTATGTAAGTAAAGAGTAAAAGTAATACATATATAAGTCATGAAACATAAGGAAAAATAATGCCTGTGAATCTGTTACCCAACTTAGGAGCTAGAATATTACCAGTATCATGTTCACACAATGGAATACTATATTGTTTTGTATTTTCAATTTTAGGAGAATAGACATTTCCCCCAGTACATTCAGAAAACATGGTTTGGCTCATGATGAAATGAAAAGTCCCCGGGAACCTGGCTACAAGGTGAACTGTTGATTTGATCAGTAATTCCAACAAAATGAGTGCGTTGGGCATGAACTTGACAGAAATGTGTTTGTTTAAATTACTCTCTACTTAAGTTTGTGTTTTTCTTTTAAGGATGGGCATAATTCTAAAAATGAACTACAAAGGGTTAATTTTTATTAAATGTATCAACAACCTTTGTGAAGTGGTTAGAATATGGTAAATGACCCCAAAGTCTATTGAGGTGAGCTTGAGAAAAAAAAGAGAGGAGTTTTGGAACAAGTGCCCATGATGAGAGAAGAAACTTTTTGTGATATTTTTCTGCTTGTAAGTATTATCAAATCAACTGTATACATGCACTATTTCCAACCATGATTTCAGAAAGACATGCATGTCAGAGAAGAGTGAAATATTCATGTCTTAACTTAAGTAGACTGTTTTTAAACAGCTGGTCCAGTTTTTTTTCCTAACATTGTACCATATCTATCATCTGTCAATTACTGTTAAACATTACTTTGATGGCCCAGCTACATTTGCAGTGATGTGCACGTAAACACTGTTATTAAGAAGTTAAAGCTTGTATACAATCTTTTACTGTGAAATAACTAAATTGGGCTTTAAAAGATCTTAGTATTTATTGATCTTCATTCACATATACAGTTGACATTTAAAATTACAGATGGTTATTCCAATGCTGCTGAAACCTTTTCTAAAAAAAAATTTGTCTTGTTGGTTGAATGTGATGAGAGGCGCTCTTGGGCAGTGTCTCTTCTCTCCCACCCCTTTCCTCCTCCGAGTACCCCTTCTCCAGCTTGGCACTAGCCATGTAAAACCCAAGGTTTTCTTTAAAACATCAGAAGATATCTTATCCTCCATGCCCTAAAAAGCCAACCCCTGGGAGCAGTGTTGCATTTGTCTTTTTGTCTTTTTTTGCTCATTGGAGGATGCAGAGGCCCAGTTCCCTCTGTTAGGAAACAAATTAAGTGATAAAACAATAAACGGCCGGGCAAGGTGGCTCAAACCTGTAATCCCAGCACTTAGGGAGGCTGAGGTGGGCGGATCACCTGAGGTCAGGAGTTTGAGACCAGCCTGACCTACATGGTGAAACCCCGTCTCTACTAAAAATACAAAATTAGCCGGGTGTGGTAGTGCATGCCTGTAATCCCAGCTACCTGGGAGGCTGAGGCAGGAGAATCACTTGAACCCAGAAGGTGGAGGTTGCAATGAGCTGAGATTGCGCCACTGCACTCCAGCCAGGGCAACAATAGCGAAACTTTGTCTCAAAAAAACCCGAAAAAAACAAAAAAACTATAAACCTACTTTCTGCCACTCCTGCTGTTAAACTTAATTTTTTTAAGTTTAGTAGTTCATGTATATAAATTGTTAATGCAGAGTGAACTGCTCATTTCTTCCTCCCTGAGTTACCTCCATGAGACAAATCTAGTGTGGGATGTCCTGGAACTACCATGTGTCTTTGCCCCCACTGAGTTTCTCAAGAATTGTTGAAAGCCTTTGCTACAGTGGTCTGGGCAGGTGTGCTGTTGCTGCTGCAAAACATACCTTCATAGCTGTACTGCTTAGGAAGCTAGCAGAGAAGTTTTTTCCTTCCTTCCCTCGTCCTTTCTTCCCTTCCTCCCTCCCTTCCTTTTTCTTTCTTTCTTTCCCACTTCCCCTTCCCCTTCCCCTTTCCTTCCCTTTCCTTTCACCTGGTAATACCAATTTATGAATTCCCTATAGTTTTTAATATTCCCTTTCTAGAGAAATTTCTCAGCATAACTCAGGGCTTTGGAGGCTGCTTAAGTCTTCCATTGTCCCTCTTTGGACTCAGTACTCAGAGATAATTCCAACTGGAGGATAAGCCATGCATGGATACTACAGTATAGGTAGGGGAAGGTGAGCATTTCTACTCTCAGTGGTGGCTAAGCCTGAGCCAGCCCAACCACCTACTTTTCCAGAGCTAATTTTAGCCTTCTCAACATTTTTATTTTATTTTATTTTATTTTATTTTATTTTATTTATTTGAGAGAGAGAGAGAGAGAGTCTCGCTCTATTGGCCAGGATGGAGTGCAGTGGTGCAATCTCCGGCTCACTGCAACCTCCACCTCCTGGGTTTAAGCGATTCTTCTGCTTTAGCCTCCCTAGTAGCTGGGATTACAGGCACACGCCACCTTGCTTGGCTGATTTTTGTATTTTTAGTAGAGAACAGGGTTTTGGTTGTTGCCCTTGCTGGTCTCGAACTCCTGAAGTGATCCGCCTGCCTCAGCCTCCCAAAGTTCTGGAGTTACAGGCGTGAGCCACTGCCCCCGGCCATCCTTCTCAACTTCTAAACTAGCCAGAGTCATTACTGGGCCAGAAAAGAAACAAAGTGAGATCAATGCATAGCATTTTCAGAAGGCCAGCATCATTGTTTTGGAGAACTGGCTTGGGTTCTGTGAGGGATCCTTATGGAGTAACTTCTGTGGGACATCCTGCATCCCTTCCAAGGTTGGGTGAGATGCCTCACATTTCCCAGTGCTTCCTCTGCACCCCTCCATTGGAGTAAAAACCACAGTTTGTGGGATGGTTGAGTTGATGGCTCTCAATCCCAGAAACCTTAATTTTGACTTATCTTTTGATAGGCTGAGGGAAAATACAAAGATGATCCTGTTGATCTCCGCCTTGATATTGAACGTCGTAAAAAACATAAGGAGAGAGATCTTAAACGAGGTAAATCGAGAGAATCAGTGGATTCCCGAGACTCCAGCCACTCGAGGGAAAGGTCAGCTGAGAAAACAGAGAAAACTCATAAAGGATCAAAGAAACAGAAGTACGTAAGCCCCTGTCACCCCTTTTAGACTCTTAAGTTTCTTGTCTGCCGTCTTTGGGCTGTACACCAGAACTTTCAAATCAGAGGAGTTTAGGGTTAGTAATTACAGCAACCTGTTTCTTCTTTTAATCCATGTAAATGTCAGTAGGGTCCCTAGTTTGAAAACAATTTCTGCATCAAAATAGTGTGATCTTTGTCCAAAGAAGGCTTCATGACAGAAGTTAATCTGTTAAATTGACCACAGGGATGGTGTGGAGAATCATTAGAATCATTTGGGAATTCCTTTTGCAGTTTTAGATGTGCCTTTTTTCATCACACATTTTCATGGGGAGGTTGTATTATAGAAATGGCCCAAAGTCATTGTCAAGTAATAACACTGTTTAGTCAAAGAAACAGGGTGGAACTAGATAGGACATGATTGTTGATCTTAAGTGCCGTTTAAACTAGTTTTACAGACAGTTCCAGGAGAGGTGTTCCAGGTACTCCTTAAACAAAGGTGGCATTGTTGAACTTTGTGGGGCAACATTCATGCCTATGTCCTGATGTTTCTGTTTATGTTTTTGAATGTTCCATGACTTTTTAATCATGTGTCACAAAAAGTAGCACAATTGAAGCGCCATACCTTCTGGTAAGAAGCAACACTTCTGCTGATTCTGAACTTCAGCTGGCAAGCTTTTATTTTTTTGAGACGGAGACTCACTCTGTTGCCTGGGCTAGAGTGCAACTTCCGCCTCCCTGGTTCAAGTGATTCTCCTGCCTCAGCCTCCTGAGTAGCTGGGATTACAGGCGCCCACCACCACACCCAGCTAATTTTTTGTATTTAGAGATGGAGTTTCACCATGTTGGCCAGGCTGGTCTTAAACTCCTGACCTCACGATTCACCCACCTTGGCCTCACAAAGTGCTGGGATTACAGGTATGAGCCACTGTGCCCGGCTGTGTTTTTGTATCAATTTTCTGATAACCCCTTGAGATAAGTTGAACAGTTGGTGTGATGCCCATTTTGCCCATTTGAAAGATAAGCCAAGCTTAGAATGATGTGCCTTATGATTACAAGTATTGGGCGCGGGCCCAGTGGCTCATGCCTGTAATCCCAGCACTTTGGGAGGCCGAGGCAGGCAGATCATCTGGTCAGGAGTTCGAGACCAGCCTGGCCAATATCATGAAACCCTGTTTCTACTTAAAAAAGAAAATTAGCTGGGCATGGTGTTGCGCGCCTGTAGTCCCAGCTACTCCAGAGGCTGAGGCAGGAGAATCGCTTGAACCTGGGAGGCGGAGGTTGCAGTGAGCCGAGATCTCACCACTGCACTCCAGCCTGGGTGACAGAGGAGACTTCATCTCACAAAAAAAAAAAAAAAAAAAAAAATCACAATTATCAGCTGACCGCAAACACAGATCTTTTTGTTCTACTTTGTCTCCCATTCCAGTGTGTTACTTATGCATTAGGAGCCTTGGCAGCTTTCAGGGCTGCCCATAGATAAAGAACCTGCGAATCCTCAGCAGGGAATGGAAGTAGTAGTACAGTAGTACCTGGGCCGCCACTTAGAAATGGAACATGAACCCCTCAAGCATTTCAGAGTTGAGTCTGGATAACTAACTCTTGATTTCCTCTCCCTGGAACACATGCCTACCTCTGACTTGCTATGTGACTTTGAACGAGTCCCCTGCAAACCCCGGTATTCTGTGATTTTTTTTTTTTTTTTCTCCGAGACAGAGTCTCACTCTGTCGCCCAAGCTGGAGTGCAGTGGCGCGATCTCGGCTTACTGCAAGCTCTGCCTCCTGGGTTCACACCATTCTCCTGCCTCAGCCTCCTGAGTAGCTGGAACTACTGGCGCCCGCCACCACGCCCGGATAATTTTTTTTTCGTTTTTAGTAGAGACCGAGTTTCACTGTGTGAGCCGGAATGGTCTCCATCTCCTGACCTCGTGATCCGCCCGTCTCGGCCTCCCAAAGTGGTGGGATTACAGGCATGAGCTACCACACCTGCCCATTTTGAGATGGAGTCTTGCTCTGTCGCCCAGGCTGGAGTGCAGTGGCACAATTGTAGCTCATGGCATCCTTGAACTGCTGGGCTCAAGTGATCCTCCTGCCTCAGCCTTCCAAGTAGGCTGAGCTAAGAGTACAGATATGCACCACGATGCCCGGCTAATTATTTAAATTTTTATTAGAGACAAGGGCTGGCTATGTTTCCCATGCTGGTCTTGAACTCTTGGCCTCAAGTGATTCCCACCCACCTCCTTGGCCTCCCGAAGCATTGGGACTACAGGCATGAGCTGCCACACCTGGCCCGTTTTGAGACAGGGTTTTGCTCTGTCACCCAGGCTGGAGTGCGGTGATGATATCACTGACCTACTGCAGCTTTGACCTTCTGGGCTCAAGTGATCCTCCCACCTCAACCTCCCAATCAGCTGGGACTACAGGTGTATACCATCATGCCTGGCTAATTGTGTATTTCTTACAGTGTTGAGGTTTTGTCATGTTGCCCAGGATGGTCTAGAACTCCTGGACTCCAGCAGTCTGCCTACCTTGGCCTCCCAAAGTGCTGGGATTACAGGCATGAGCCACTATGCCCAGCCAGAACTTTTTTTTATATAACTGAAGAATGACTTACCCAGGTCACACACCTAATAAGAGACAATGCTGGCTAGGTGTGGTGGCTTACGCCTATAATCCCAGCACTTTGGGAGGCCGAGGTGAACAGAGCATGAGGTCAGAAGATTGAGACCATCCTGGCCAACATGGTGAAACACCTGTCTCTACTAGAAATACAAAAAGTAGCCAGGCATGGTGGTGGGCGCCTGTAATTCCCGCTACTCAGGAGGCTGAGGCAGGAGAATCGCTTAAACCCAGGAGGTGGAAGTTGCAGTGAGCCAAGAGCGCAGCACTGCACTCCAGCCTGGAGATAGAGGGAGACTCTGTCTCAACAACAACAAAAAAGAAAGACAATGCTAAGACTCAAATTTGAGGCCTTTTGAGAGTGTTCCTTTTTTTTTTTTTTTTCCTTAAGGTAGAATCTCACTCTGTTGCTCAGGCTGGAGTGCAGTATGATCTTGGCTCACTGCAAACTCTCTCTCCTGGGTTCAAGTGATTCTCCTGTCTCAGCCTCCCGAGTAGCTGGGATTACAGATGCTTGTCACCACACCCAGCTAATTTTTGTATTTTTAGTAGAGATGGGGTTTCGCCATGTTGGCCAGGCTGGTCTTGAACTCCTGACATCAAGTGATCCAGCCGCCTTGGCTTCCCAAAGTGCTGGGATTACAGGAGAGAGCCACTATGCCCGGCCAGAGAGTCTTATTTTTGAAAACCTCTTGAAATAGCATGGATGTTTAGTGGGGTCACAGTTGAAGTTATGTGAATCCTATGACAGTAACTTAGATTTCCCCTTTGTATGAGTAAGTATGTGTAGGTGAGGAGCAGGGAGCATGATACCTTTCATAATGGAAGACTGAGGGAGGGAAAGACAATGATAGGTTACTGACATTTGGCTGGCTCTGCTACTCCTCTACTCCTGGGATCCTGGCCTTGCTGCCCCCTAGAGGTATTCAGTAACCTCCACTATCACATGGCAGGGCTGGTACTGACCTTAGTACATAGACAGTGACTCATCGTATTAAGATAATTTGCCCTAGTCTGTAATTTCCCCCAGATGAAGGAAAGGGAAGGGACATAACTCTGGGAGAGTTACGCCAGATCCTAGGCTTAGTGACACAACCTGTTTGAGCTCAGTGGGAGGTAATATGTGGAGTCGTCGTATAATTAGAGCTAGGTTAGAATCCGGGCTCTGCTTGGCTCTCTCACCTGAGCCTCCTACCTATAAAATGAGGGAAATAATACTGAGTCATATTGCCCTTTACTGCATGCCAGCTATGTTGGTATAAAGTGTTTAAACACATTGTTTATTTAGAGAACCCTATAAGACAGGTAGCATTCCTGTAAGAAATAAAAGTAATAGAAAGCACTAACTGATGATAATATACAGAGCTATTTATCTGGCCCAATACCAGATACTTCGGAGCTCTCAATATAGTGTTAATTTCCTTCTCCCTTATCAATTCATGCCTGTATCTTAGACTGAGCTACTGGAGGCCATGGACTGTGTTTTGTTTCTGCTTCTGTGTATGTCATATGTTTATCACAGACTCAGACATAGATGTGTCACTGAACATGACTGACAGAATTGAGGGGAAGTATCTTGGGTGGGTAGGTTGGGGGTGAGCTGGTTTTATAAGGTTACTCATCATTAGTTTCTTCATCACAGGCACACTTTTGATTGTCCTGTGCTTATCCATGAGGCCCCAGCCAAGCAGTGTCCCCTAGAAGATGATTGATGGCTCTTCTCTTTTCACAGGAAGCATCGGAGAGCAAGAGATAGGTCCAGATCCTCCTCCTCTTCCTCCCAGTCATCTCACTCCTACAAAGCAGAAGAATACACTGAAGAGACAGAGGAAAGAGAGGAGAGCACCACGGGCTTTGACAAATCAAGACTGGGGACCAAAGACTTTGTGGGTCCAAGTGAAAGAGGAGGTGGCAGAGCTCGAGGAACCTTTGTAAGACCCTCCCCTCTCCCCCTTTCTCTAAGCTCCTTGCTCCTACCAACTCTGATTATGTTTCATCAGAATACCAGTTTTGTTGCCTTTGACATAAGTAATCCAACCCAAAGACCCTGGAATCTTTGGTTCTCCTTCCCACATTTCCTGGCCTTTCCGTTTTTTGTTGCTTTTCTGTTCATAATCACTTAGCTAGAAAGCCTCTTACAGCTTCTGGTCTCAGAACTTCCCCCGCTTACTTCGACTACTGCTGTTTATAGGGAGGCCCTTGGGGCAGGTTTGTCCTTTGTGTAGGCTACAGACTTGAGATGAGCAGAAAGGGAATGGCTGGAAACCAGCTGACCAGCATATGACTGGAAGACAGCTGTCTATTCCACACCAGAAAAGTGTTTGAACAGAAAGCAGGGGGTTTGTTCCCCATTCCTGGCATGATCCTTTGTTCCTTTTTCCCTCATTTATTGCAATAGCAGTTTCGAGCCAGAGGAAGAGGCTGGGGCAGGGGCAACTACTCTGGGAACAATAACAACAACAGCAACAACGATTTTCAAAAAAGAAACCGGGAAGAGGAGTGGGACCCAGAGTACACACCCAAAAGCAAGAAGTATTACTTGGTATGTGTCTGGGGATAACCAGGAAGGGTCAGAGGGCCTTTGACACACACAGTAGCTGATACCAGGCCTTAATTAGTTTGTCCAAAACTGCGATTAAATTTATGTGCAGGAATATTGCACTGGGGTGTGCTAACTGGATGGGTGTCCTCTAGAGAGACAGTCCTGGTCTTCAAAGGGTTTATCATTGAAGATGTTTATGGTTTCCAAGATAAGCAAGAAGCATTGGTCTTGTCTTTTTAGTCTGTGAACTTGTTTTACTGCTCAACCACCACCCCACCCTCAGCCTCCCTCATTCCTGTGGATAGAGCCATAACCCTTCCCCAATGCTGCTGTCCCTCACTGCCACTCCTTCATGCAAGAATGACAAGAAAGACAGCTCAGGATCTCTTTGAGGAAAGGGATGTCTCTCCAAAATGAAATGCCACTGGGGCTTCTCTCATCTAAGCTGTTAATCATTTCCCTGCACTCTGGGCCTCCTTCAGATTAGAACTTTTATAGGCTGAAGTACCTGGCCTTGAGTGAGCACTCTTGGCCTTGGTATGTAACAGCAGGCGAAGATCCAGGCCGGTGTGAGTGTTATAACTAAGGTAAAGGAGCAGCTGAATCTCCATCACCTGCTAGAATGGCTGGAATGAATCTATATTGTCAGTTGGACAGCTAGGAAACAGGTTTTGTGTTTCCTGTGCATGGCCACCATCCCTTTTCTAGGGTTGCTGCTGCTGGTGGCTGCTTTGAGGCTACTAGAGGACCTTTGAACTTATCTCTAGGGAATTGTAGTTGGATGGGCCCAAGTTGGGTGCTGGAGTGGGACTGCTGTGGGGGAAGGATTAAAGGCCATCTCCCTTGCCCCTATCTGCCACCTGAGAGAGTATTGCCAGCCTGATTCATTTAGTGTGAACAAGCAGCCGTGGTCAGAAGAAGCTGACACTTCTGCTGAGCTGAGCTCCAAGAGCCTAAGACCCAAGCTTGTGTGGGGGGTGGTTTAGGTTCTGAAGTCTTGGGGCTGATAAGGTAATGACTGCTGTGTTTTCAAAATGTTTTCTCATTCATTGTTTGATTGGATCCCTCCTTCTGTCTCATGAGATTGTCAGAGCAAGGATTGTTTGAAATGTAGGTTAATCCTTTCCTTGAACTAAGTGAAAAAGAAAAAAAAAATGAAATGTAGGTTAAGTGTTCTTCCTACTTTGTCACACTGCCTCCTTGCATAAAACAGGGGAGATACAAAATGAGAGTGGAGTTGGAGGGTCAGGAAGAGCCCCAGCCCCAGCATTGGATTCTGAGCATTTGGAGTGCAGTGACACTATCTCGGCTCACTGCAGCCTCTGCCTCCTGGGTTCAAGCAGTTCTCCTGCCTCAAGCCTCCCGAATAGCTGGAACTACAGGCACACACCCCCATGCCTGGCTATTTTTTTTTTTTTTTTTAAATAATAGAGACAGGGGTTTCACCGTGTTGCCCAGGCTGGTCTCGAACTCCTGAGCTCAGGCAATCCGCTCGCCTCGGCCTCCCAAAGTGCTAGGATTATAGGAATGAGCCACTGCACCCAGCTGCATTGCCTCCTTTCTTAACTGCTTAGCAACCCAGTTCACATGGAGTTTCACGTTTTGGTGTGATTGGCTTTCTCAGACCCATCCTTTGAGAGAGGATATACGAAATCATATGGAGTTGCTTAAAGTTCCTAAGCTTTTTCCTCGTTTGCAGAGTGGGAGGTGATAATGATAGGATAGATATGAGGATTAAATGAGATAGTATATAAATGTCTTACTTCAGTGCTCAGTGACTTTTTTATTTTCCTTAAACTATGAAGGGTTCATGCTCAGTGAATCATCATCATCATCGTCCTCATCATCATTACAATGCTCAAGCTGTTACCTTAAAATTTCTAAATCACTCAACTGATATTCTTGTGGATCTGAACCACTGGCATTTTTGGAGCAGGGGACAGGGAGAAGTGCAGAAAAGGAGCGAAAGGCTGGGTTTAGGGCACAGGTTCTTTTGGGAAAGGCACATTTGGGTGGGTGCAGAGGAGAGAGCTCTGGCCACATCTTATTCACTCTGGCACTGATGGCAATTTTCTTTCCCCTCAGCATGATGACCGTGAAGGAGAAGGCAGTGACAAGTGGGTGAGCCGGGGCCGGGGCCGAGGAGCCTTTCCTCGGGGTCGGGGCCGGTTCATGTTCCGGAAATCAAGTACCAGCCCCAAGTGGGCCCATGACAAGTTCAGTGGGGAAGAAGGGGAGATTGAAGACGACGAGAGTGGGACAGAGAACCGAGAAGAGAAGGACAATATACAGCCCACAGCCGAGTAGGGGCCACCATTGACGGGATTCCTGCCCAGGGGAGAGAGGCACTGGGAAGATGGCTGGCTTAACAGAGGAACCTCAAGAAGATTGCATAAATCCTACCCCCACCCCCCACCAGCCGTGCAGATTGTACTACCACAAAAGGCATCCCTGGCACTGTCTCCCACTGGACAGAGGAGGCTGGCCGTGGAGCCCGGGGGTCAGGCCCAGCTCGAGCAGAACACAACGCATTGGGCTTTCGCTGTTTTTCTCATTTGTTGTTGGTGTGTGGGGGTGGGGGCAGGGGTAGGGCGGGAGAGCGATGCTTGGATTTTTTGTTTCCTATTAGAAACCAACAGTTTTGTTCTAATTTCTTTTCATTTGGAGCTAAGAGGACTAATTCGATGATTTTCAATCTCTTCTCCCCTGTCCTGATTTTAAAAGCCCTTTTTTTTTTTTTTTCTTTTTTCTTTTTTTAGGCATATGTAGTAATATTAGAAACATTTAATTTGGGAAACTTTGATTCTTGAAAGAGAAAACAAAGCATGTGAATAAACTTTGAAGTGTTCACCTCAGTTTGGGACCAAACTGCTTGGATCTTTGTAAAAACCGGTTTTGTATGTCAAGGAGGAGTTTAAGGCCTTTCCGACCACCTTGTGTTCCCCTTTTCTGCACAGCCATGTATCACGTGGAGTTGCTCCTAACCACACCTCACGTGCCCCTGAGCCCTATTTCCTGATTTCTTCTGGGCTGGACTTCCCTATTCTCCACCAGCAGCTCCAGTATCCCAAACTTTCTAGTCCTGCTGATCCTCCCAGCAACGGGGTGGAAACTGGAGGGCAGTGTCTGGTCTGTTTTCTAAGAAACTTATGAATTCTATTATCTTTACAAATATAAGATGAGAAAATTTTTTCAATATTTTTTATTAATCTTTTTATAAAATGAAAAGAAACTCCTGTGATCGATTAAGGAAGGTGGTTATGGCTGGGTGGTTCATGGGGTTTTTTTGGTTTTTTTTTTCTTTCTTGTCTTTAACCTTAAGCTGTTTAAGTTGAAGCATTCTCAGATGTTTGGGGGGAAACATCCTCTTAAAATGGGTCCTTGTGCTTGCCTTCTGGGGAGGCGGTCCTGAGCAGGTGAATCATAAGGCATTTATGCATATGTTATATGCGGACTGCACCCACCTCTCCCCCCAGCCTTTGCGTCTTGGGTTGTTGTGCTGCTTTCCCCTTACTTTGCTACATTTCTATAGTTAAGTTGGTTTTACTTGAATGATTCATGTTTAGGGGGAAAATGAAAATCTCCCTTAAAATTTGTTTCAACTCCTCCTGCAAATAAAATAAATGAAGTGGCAGATGTAAACGGGCTTTGTTCATTGTCACCCTGAGTGTGTGTGTGTGTGTGTGTGTGTGTGTGTGTGTGTGTTGAGGGTGGTAGATAACTTCTCACAACAGTTTCAGAAAACCTGAAAGACAAAGGGCCTGTGGGGCCTTGCGCAGGCTGCTGAAGTCCCAGACAGACACAGTCGTTCCTGGGAGGAGCATTGTGTACCTTGGACACCCCAGGAGAAACATTTTTTCCGCTGGTGTCATAGGCAAGGACTTTGGCTTCCTCCGTGATGGTGGGGCAGGGGTCAAGGGATGTGGTTAGTAGGCTCAGCCTTCTACCTGAAAGAGCCTATCCCACATGGACTGGCCATAGGTGGGCCCTAACATTCAGACTCCTGCCGGCTGGGGGCTCAACTGTGAGCAGAAACCTTGGAAGCTTGTAAAGTTCATTCTCCCTGCCTAACTCCCAGGGAGAACCTGGAGGTGTTTTCTGAAACCAAACCAAACCAGACCTCTGGCCCCAAAGCAGGGGTCTTTGCTGTCTCCTTCCTATATGGGGGTAGAGGGTGGGTACGCGGCCAGAGAGGAGTACGCCTTGCAAGAAAGACTGGAAGTGTCCACTCAAAAGTTATTGCTGGTACAAGGGCAGCCACTTCGTTCACTCAAGGCCGGTTTAGAGCGGTTGCTACCTGTTGGGGGACCCCACCCTGGTATGTGCCTCTCCCCACCTTTTCCCCTGAAGCCAAAAGCTTGTGAGGTGGGGGAGGGTGGGCCTGGGAAGGCTCTGTGCAAATTGTAGCTGGGAGCCTCCGGGCAAAAGGTGAGCGAAAGGGAGAGGCGGCTGGCCTAAAATTTAGGTAGGCGGGAAAAGCCTGTGACGGAGCTGTAACCGCTGCACAGGCCAAAGACCCTAGAGTCCTCACCCCGGGGTTGGGGGCTGAACCTGCTGAGCCGGGCCGCCCCCTCTCCACACCCACTCCCAGCACCTGGCCCGACCTATCGGCTGGCGGCTACGCCTCCTTTACCCTACTGTCTTGCCTCCGGTCGCGCCCTGCGCGGGCCCAGTACTCGGCCGTCAGCGGGAGCTGCCAGGCTCTGGAGGGCGCCCCGGAAACCATGGGTAAGTGCGGAGGCTTTGAGGTGGCCTCTCTCTGCAACCGTGGACATGGCAAGAGCCCACACCACCCCCCGGCCCCCGCTGCCCTCTACGGTGTCTGGGGACACGCCCGCCCTGGCCAGGCTGCCCCGCCTGGGTCTTTCTGAGCCGCGCGCCGGCCCCGTCTTCCGCCCGCAGAGGTCCTCGTCCTGGCCGGATACCGCGCGCAGAAGGAGGACGAGCTGAGTCTGGCGCCCGGGGACGTGGTCCGGCAGGTGCGCTGGGTGCCCGCGCGGGGCTGGCTTCGCGGAGAGCTGGGGGGCCGCTATGGCCTCTTCCCCGAGCGCCTGGTGCAGGTGAGGCCGAGCCAGGGGCGGGCTGTGGGGTCTCAGCGCGCGCCCCGCTGGAGCTGAGAGCGCCTTCCCCGTGCCCTGATTCCCAGGAAATCCCAGAGACCCTGCGGGGTTCCAGAGAGGCGCGGAGACCGCGCTGTGCGCGCCGCCGAGGTGAGCGCAAGGTCCGGGACGGGGTCCGGTGGGCAGGCGCGCAGAGTCAGTGCGACCCCGGCGCCTCTAGCTCTTGGTGAGGGGCGCGGCTCTGGGCGGGGCCCCGGGTCCGCTCTGCGGCCTGTGATTGGTTCTCGAGTACAATGCTCCGCCCTGGGGCGGGGCTGGAGGTACCAAAGGCTACGTGCGCGCCTCGCGCTACCCCCAGCTCCTCGTACTGGGGCGTCCGGCTCGAGCTCCGGTGTGCTTGTCCGGTGCTAGGTCATCCTGCCAAATACCCGGGGCCCCAAAGATGGTGCAAAGTGAACTTCAACTACAGCCCAGAGCAGGCGGACGAGCTGAAGCTGCAAGCTGGGGAGATCGTGGAAATGATAAAGGAGGTGAGGGGTGAGGTGATGGGACCGTTAGGGGAAAGATGATGGAACACGCCTCCCAAGTGAGCAGGGTGGGAAGTGAGGGTGTGGACAGTGGGAATGGCAACGGCGCAGATATGGGGAAGCACGGGATAGAGGGAGGAAGGGGCGCTTGGGCAGAATCAAGGGTGGAAGATTATCCTAGGGATCCTTGGGGCAGAACCAGATGCCCCTGCGTCCTCCCCCCTCCCCAGATTGAGGACGGCTGGTGGCTGGGGAAGAAGAACGGGCAGCTGGGAGCCTTCCCATCCAACTTTGTGGAATTGCTGGACAGTGGGCCCCCAAGTGAGACCTCGACCCTGTGACTCGCAATCTCCAATGACCCTCCCAGTGGCATGAGCCTGTGATTCACATATCCTGACCCTGTGACCCCTTTGACCCTCTCCCATGACCTAACCTGTGAATTAGCACCCTCCCTAACCTCACTGTCCCTCACCAGGCTTTGGTAACCCAGACATGCCTTCAGTCAGCTCTGGTCCCCAGCGGCCTCCCAAGGTAACTTGGCTCAGAGTGGGCACAGAGGTGGTGAGTTCCTCTTGGGGTGGTTGGAGGCTCATCTGGTTCCTCCCTGCCCCTTCCCCCACTAGCTGAGCAGCCTGGCCTATGACAGCCCTCCAGACTACCTGCAGACAGGTGAGCACCCATCCAAAGGGTCCCCCACCCCCTCAGCCACTCCCAAGGTTGTGACTTGGGGCCAGCTGGGCTGATGGAGGCGGGGGCTGCTGATGAATGGGGGAGGCTTGGCTTCAGAGGACAGTGGACTGACCTCTTCCCAGTCTCCCACCCTGAGGCCTACAGGGTCCTGTTTGACTACCAGCCTGAGGCCCCAGACGAGTTGACGCTGCGGAGGGGGGACGTGGTGAAAGTACTCAGCAAGGTGTGAGAGGAACAGGGTGGGGGGGCCCAAGGAAGTGGGTGTTGAGAAAGGGTAGACCTGCACATGTACCCCCGAATCTAAAATAAATGTTGAAATTACATCTATAAGAAGGAGTGGGACCCCGGAAAGGACCTTGGGGAACCTGGCTCACCTCCCCACCGGCGTGTTTCTTTCCCAGACCACAGAGGATAAGGGCTGGTGGGAAGGAGAATGTCAAGGACGAAGAGGAGTTTTTCCAGACAACTTCGTACTCCCACCACCGCCAGTGAGTACAGAGCCAAGACACTCAGGTGGTGGGGGCAGGCTATTTTGGACAAAGGTGGGGATCATGGCACTCTCCGGACCTAACTGAAGGGTCACTAAATGAGGGTGGACCTAGACATGTGGCGGCTCCTTTTGGAATATAATACCAGTTGAGTATCCCTTATCCAAAAGGTTCAGGACCAGAAGTGTTTCGGATTTGGGAATTTTTGCATATACATGAGATAGCTGCCGGGTGCGGTGGCTCACACCTGTAATCCCAGCACTTCTGGGAGGCCGAGGCAGGTGGATCACGAGGTCAGGAGTTCAAGACTAGCCTGGCCAACATGGTGAAACCCCGTCTCTACTAAAAATACAAAAATCAGCTGGGCGTGGTGGCACTCATGTGTAATCCCAGCTACTCAGGAGGCGGAGGTTGCAGTGAGCCCAGATTGTGCCATTGCACTCCAGCCTAGGCAACAAGAGCAAGACTCCATCTCAACAAAAAAAAAAAAAAAAAAAAAAAAGAGCTGTACACGACCTAAACACGAAATTCATTTATGTTGCATATACACCTTAAACCATAGCCTGAAGGTGATTTTATGCAATATTTTTAATAATTTTGTGCATGAAACAAAATTTTGACTGAGACCTGTAACATGAGTTAGGTCGGGTATGGAATTTTCCACTTAAGGCGTTATATTGGCACTCAAAAAGTTTCAGATTTTGGAGCATGTTCGAATTTTTTTTTTTTTTTTTTTTTTTGAGACAGAGTCTCGCTCTGTTGCCCAGACTGGAGTGTAGCAGCAGGATCGACGCTCACTGCAACCTCCCAGGTTGAAGCGACTCTCC
This sequence comes from Papio anubis, assembly GCF_008728515.1. NCBI lineage: Eukaryota > Metazoa > Chordata > Mammalia > Primates > Cercopithecidae > Papio > Papio anubis. The sequence goes on from NC_044976.1 coordinate 34,532,115, forward strand.
TGTCTCAGCCTCAGAGTAGCTGGGATTACACGTGCATGCCACCACATCTGCCTAATTTTTGTATTTTTAGTAGAGACGGGATTTTGCCATGTTGACCAGACTGGTCTTGAACTTCTGTCCTCAAGTGATCCACCCACCTTTGCCTCCCAAAATGCTGGGATTTTAGGTGTGAGCCACTGTGCCTGGCCTGCATTTTGGATTTCTGATTTTTAGATTAGGGATGCTCACCCTTTACTTCTTTTCTGCATAGATCAAGAAGCTGGTCCCACGGAAAGTGGTATCTCGGCAATCAGGTGAGTGCCCAGGGAACCCAGGATTGGGGGGTGTTCTCTGGGAGACCCACTGGTCCAGTTGCTTATAAACACCCACAGCACCCCAGTGGTCCAGTATGCCCCTATAGGAGTCCCCTCACCTGTGGGCCAAGAGCTGGGTAGGAATGTATGTGAATCAATGTGTGGGTCAGTTTGTGTGTGTGTTAATATGTTAGTGTTTCTCTGTGTGTCCTGAGAATGTGGCTCTTGGTGGGTATAGATCTGTTTCATTTTGTAAGGAAACGTATGAATCTGTCTCTTCATATATAAGACTGTATATGTTCACATGTCTTATCTGTCAGTGAATAGCTCTGTCCGTGAGTCTGTAGAATGTCTTTTTATTTATCTTTTTTTATTTATTTTTTTGAGACGGAGTCTCGCTCTGTTGCCCAGGCTGGAGTGCAGTGGCGTGATCTCGGCTCACTGCAAGCTCTGCCTCCTGGGTTCACAGCATTCTCCTGCCTCAGCCTTCCAAGTAGCTGGGACTACAGGCGCCTGCCACCACACCCAGCTAATTTTTTGTATTTTTCATAGAGACGAGATTTCACCATGTTAGCCAGGATGGTCTCGATCTCCTGACCTTGTGATCCACCCGCCTCGGCCTCCCAAAGTGCTGGGACTACAGGCGTGAGCCACCGCACCCAGCCTTACTTATCTTTTAATGTAATATTTGACACATGTCAAAAGTATATGTAACACATATGTTATAAAATTTAACACCCACAGGCAAGGCACAGTGGTTCACGCCTGTAATCCCAGCACTTTGGGAGGCCAAGGCAAGTGGATCACCTGAGGTTAGGAGTTCAAGACCAGCCTGGCCAACATGGCAAAACCTTGTCTCTACTAAAAATATAAAAATTAGCCAGGCGTGGTGGGCATCCCTGTAATCCCAGGCTGGAGCGCAGTGGTGTAATCCCAGCTCACTGCCCTCTGCCTCCCGGGTTCGAGTGATTCTCCTGTCTTAGCCTCCCGAGTAGTGTGCACCACCATGCCCAGCTAATTTTGTATTTTTAGTAGAGATGGGATTTCACTATGTTAGCCAGTCTGGTCTTCGAGACCAGGGCACAGTGGCTCATGCCTGTAATCCCAGCACTTGGAGAGGCTGAGTGAGGCAGATCACCAGGTCGGGAGTTTGAGACCAGCCTGAATAACATGGTGAAACCCCGTCTCTACTAAAAATACAAAAATTAGCCAGGTATGGTGGCGGGCACCTGTAATCCCAGCTTCTTGGGAGGCTGAGGCGTGAGAATTGCTTGAACCCAGGAGATGGAGGTTGCAGTGAGCCTAGATGGCACCACTGCACTTCAGCCTGGGAAACAGAGTGAGACTCTGTCTCAAAAAAAAAAAAAAAGAAAGAAAAAGATATCATTTCCTGCTCCAAGTTTAGAAGGATAATCATCTATATTAAAACTTTTAAAATGTTGCTATTCATATTAGTGCTTTTATTCATGTAGTAATAATTTTAATGAGTGATACAATTATACCTTTTTCCCTATGGACAATGAGTTGTTCCAGCATCATTTATTATTTTCTTTTTTTTTTTTTTTTTTTTTTTTTTTGAGACGGAGTCTCGCTCTGTGGCCCAGGCTGGAGTGCAGTGGCGCGATCTCGGCTCACTGCAAGCTCCACCTCCCGGGTTCACGCCATTCTCCCGCCTCAGCCTCCGAGTAGCTGGGACTACAGGCGCCCGCCACCACGCCCGGCTAGTTTTTTGTATTTTTAGTAGAGACGGGGTTTCACCATGTTAGCCAGGATGGTCTCGATCTCCTGACCTCATGATCCACCCGCCTCGGCCTCCCAAAGTGCTGGGATTACAGGCTTGAGCCACCGCGCCCGGCCCATTTATTATTTTCTACATGTGAGTTTTATACAATTTTGGGGGTTTCTTTTTTCTTTTCGAGAAAGGGTCATTGGGTCTTTGTTACCCTGGTTGGAGTGCAGTGGCAATTGTAGCTCATTGCAGCTTCCACCTCCTGGGCTTAAGCGATTCTTCCACCTCAGCCTCTCTTGTAGCTGGGACTACAGGCACAAGCCACCATGTGCAGCTAGTCTTTTAATCTTTTTGTAGAGACAGGGTCTCACTGTGTTGCCCAGGCTGGTCTTGAAGTCCTGGGCTCAAGCAATTCTCCTGTTTTGGCCTCCCAAAGTGCTGGGATTAGAGGCATGAGCCACAGTGCCTGGCTTAGTTTTATACATAAAACTATAATCTATAATTTTATTTTATTTTATTTTATTTTTTTTTAGGCAGAGTCTCGCTCTGTCGCCCAGGTTGGAGTGCAGTGGCGCGATCTCGGCTCACTGCAACCTCCGCCTCCCAGGTTCATGCCATTCTCCTGCCTCAGCCTCCCGACTTGCTGGGACTACAGGTGCCTGCTACCATGCCTGGCTAAGTTTTTGTATTTTTAGTAGAGATGGGGTTTCACCGTGTTAGCCAGGATGGTCTTGATCTTCTGACCTCATGATCTGTCTGCCTCGGCTTCCCAAAGTGCTGGGATTACAAGCGTGAGCCACTGCACCCGGCCATAAAACTAGAATTTTTCATGAGGTTTATTCCCAGATATTCTTAGGTATCTCAGAGTTTTTAATGTGTCTTTAAAAAAACAGACATTCTTCTGTTTATTGCAGGAATACAGAAATGCATTGATTTTTGTATATTGTTTTTATAGCCAGCCATGGTGCTAAACTCTGATTATTTCTAGTAATTCATTTGTAGATTCTTTAAGTTTCCTATGAAGACAGACATGTCATTCGTGAATAATTTTTGTTTCATTCTCTTCATTCTTGCCTTTTAATTTCATTTTATTAATTTATTATAGCAATTAGGATCTCTCATATGATGTTAAATAGAAATAGTGATGGTGAACATCATCGTCATGTTCCTGATTTTGAATCTAGTTTTCGTTTTTCTTCTTTTTTCTTTCTTTTGAGACAGCGTCTTGTTCTGTTGCCCAGGCTGGAGTGCAGTGGCGCAATCTCAGCTCACTGCAACCTCCACCTCCCGGGTTCAAGCAATTCTCCTGCCTCAGCCTCCCAAGAAGCTGAGATTACAGGTGTGCACCACCATACCTGGCTAGTTTTTGTATTTTTAGTAGAGACGGGGTTTCACTATGTTGGTCAGGCTGGTCTCGAACTCCTGACCTCATGATCCGCCTGCCTCAGCCTCCCAAAGTGCTGGGATTACCGGCGTGAGCCACTGCGCCCTGGTCTCGAAGACCAGACTGGCTAACATAGTGAAACTCCATCTCTACTAAAAATATAAAATTAGCTGGGCATGGTGGTGCACACTACTTGGGAGGCTAAGACAGGAGAATCACTTGATTCTGTCACAGCCTCCCAAATAGCTGGGACTACGGGTGTGCACCACCACATCCGGCTAAATATTTTTGTATTTTTAGTAGAGATAGGGTTTCACCATGTTGGCAAGGCTGGTCTCAAACTCCTGACCTTGTGGTCTGCCTGGCTCGGCCTCCCAGAATGCTGGGATTACAGGTGTGAGCCACTATGCCTGGTCTATCTGGTGGATCTTATATAAGATGGGAATCGGCTGGGCATGGTGGCTCATACCTGTAATCCCAGCACTTTGGGAGGCTGAGGCAGGCAGATCATGAGGTCAGGAGATCGAGGCCATCTTGGCTAACACAGTGAAACCCCGTCTGTACTCAAAATACAAAAAAATAGCCAGGTGTGGTGGCACATGCCTGTAGTCCCAGCTACTCAGGAGGCTGAGACAGGAGAATTGCTTGAACCCAGGAGGCAGAGGTTGCAGTGAGCCGAGATCGCGCCACTGCACTCCAGCCTGGGTGACAGAGCGAGACTCTGTCTCTAAATAAATAAATAAGATGGGAATCATCTTTCCTTGCAAGCTGGTAAAACTTGTCTGTAAATTCATCTTGCCATATTTTTTTCATTATGGGATTATTTTAAACAACTTCTTCAATTTCTTTAATAGTTAAACAAAAGTCAGGGTAAAATTCTTGAATCAGTTGTGGAGTTACACGTTTTTAATTGTATATTTTATGTAAGTTTTCTAATTATTTGCATAAAGTTGTTCATAGTATACTCTTTTATTTTGGAGAGATAGGGTCTTGCTCTGTTGCCTAGGCTGGAGTGTGGTGGCACAATTGGAGCTCGCAGCCGCCTCAGACCTCAAGTGATCCTCCCACTGCAGCCTCCCGAGTAGCTAGGACTATAGGTGTGCACCACCACACCTGGCTAGTTTTTAAGTTTATCGTAGAGAAAAGGTCTTGCTATGTTGCCCAGGCTGATCTGGAATTCCTTTGCTCAAGTGATCCTCCTGCTTTGGCCTCCCAAAATACTGGGATTACAGTTGTGAGGCACTTCACTCAGCTCTTTCTGTTATCTTTTTAATGAAAACTGTCCTGGTGGGTATGAAGTGGTATCTCATTATGGGTTTGATTTGCATTTCTCTGATGGCTAATGATGCTGAGCATATTTTCATGTGCTTATTTCTTTTGGAGAAATGTCTGTTTGGATCCTTTGCCTATTTAAAAAATTGGATTATTTGTCTTTTTACTATTGAGTTAGAAGAGTTCTCTGTATATTCTAGATAGAAGTCCCTAATCACATATATGCATATATGGTTTGCAATATTTTCTCCCATTCTCCCTTTTTTTTTTTAAGTCTTGCTCTGTTGCCCAAGCTGGAATACAGTGGCATAATCTCAGCTCACTGCAACCTCCCCCTCCCGGCTTCAAGCGATTTTCCTGGGTCAGCCTCCCAAGTAGCTGGGATGACAGGTGTGCGCCACCACACCTGGCTGATTTTTGTATTTTTAGTAGAGACGGGGTTTCACCATGTTGCCCAAGTGGTCTTGAACTCCTACCTTGTAATCCATCCACCTCATCCTCCCAAAGTTTTTCTCTTTCTTCAGGTTGTCTTTTCACTTCTTGATGGTGTCCCTTGATGTACAAAAGTTTTACATTTTGATGAAGTCCCATTTATCTAATTTTTTGGTTGGCTGTGCTTTTGAACCAATGTCAGATCCCAAGATTACACTCCAAATTGAGATGCCTTCAACTTAGCCAGTGAAGCTGCTGATCCTCAGTTTGCCCTACCCTGCAGAACATCCATGTGGACCAAGCTGAGGGGCCGGGGATGAAAGCAGCCCTAGGCAAGAACATTATCAAGCATACAAAATGCTCTGCAAATTACCCCAGCACTTTGAGAGGCTGAGGCGGGCACATTGCTTGAGGTCACGAGTTTGAGAACAGCCTGGCCGACGGGGTGAAACCCTGTCTCTACCAAAAAATACAAAAATTAGCAGGGCGTGGTGGCAGGCGCCTGTCATCCCAACTATCTGGGAGGCTAAGGCATGAGAATCGCTTGAACCTGTGAGGTGGAGGTTGTAGTGAGCCGAGATCGCGCCACTGCCCTCCAGCCTGGGTGACAGAGCCAGACTGTCTCAAAAAAAAAAAAAAAAAAATCCTTCGCAAATTATCTCATGCCTTTGGATAATTTCCAGAGCATTGAAATGGTTGTTGGATTTTTTTTTTTTTCTTTTTTGAAATGGTTGTTGGATTTTTTTTTTTTTTTTCTTTTTTTGGGGGTAGGGAAGGAGTCTCGCTCTGTCTCCCAGACTGGAGTGCAATGGCACAATCTCGGCTCCTTGCAACCTCCACCTCCTGGGTTCAAGTGATTCTCCCCTGTTAGCCTCCTGAGTAGCTGGGATTACAGGCACCCACCATCATGCCCGGCTAATTTCTGTATTTTTGCAGAGAGGGGGTTTCACCATGTTGGCCAAACTGGTCTCGAACTCCTGACCTCAGGTGACCCGCCCACTTCGGCCTCCCAAAGTGCTGGGATTACAGGTGTGAACCACTGCGCCCGGCCTGTTGGATCATTTTTGTCCAGCTTCATAGTTGCCTTGTGAGGAGAGGATTTGTCCACCACCTCATTCAGCCAGAGCCAAGCCCTGCTTCTGTCATTCCTCCCTCCTAACATTGCTCTCATTCTGTGCATTCCTTGTCTCACTGCACCTCTAGTTTATAAATTCTCTCTCTAGCCTTTTGGCTCTGTTTGCTCTGTAACCTGTACCGGCAACATAACCAATATGCATATAAGTAAGTGGATTTATGTTGCATTTTTTTTTTTCAAGAATGCTATTTTTCATCTCTAGTATTTCCGTTTTCTATGTGGTAATTTTCCAAACCTGTGTGGTTATTCCTGATTGTCCTTTGTTCCATGCACATCCTGAATTTCTTCAAATATGTTATACATAGCTATTCAGTATTCTCTACTTGACACTTCCACTATCTGTTGTATGTTGTGTCTGCTGACTCCATTCTTGGTGACCTGCCCTCTGGCGTGTTTTGTGACCTTTGTTTATGAGCTGATAGCTGGATTTTAATCTGTGGGACTCTTGCAGGTCTTAGTAGAAGAAGAATTCTTCCAGCGAGAATTTGCTTTTTTGTTTTGTTTTTTTGAGGTGAAGTCTTGCTCTGTCACCTGGGCTAGAGTGCAGTGATGTGATCTCAGTCACTGCAACCTCCTCCTTCCGGGTTCAAGCGATTCTCGTGCTTCAGCCTCCCTAGTAGCTGGGATTACAGGCATGTGCCACCATGCCCGGCTAATTTTTGTAGTTTTAGCAGAGATGAGGTTTCACCATGTTGGCCAGGTTGGTCTCGAACTCCTGACCTCAGGTGATCCACCTGCCTTGGCCCCACAAAGTGTTGGGATTACAGGCATGAGCCACCGTACCCGGCCGAGAATTTGCTTTTACTTCTGCCAGTGGCCAGAGAACACCACCCACCAGAAGCCGCTTCGGTCCTCCTGAAGAAAGGTGGCACTGCTGTGTGGTACTGAGCTCGGGGCCTGTGGTGAGCTGAGGAAGCAGAGCCCAGGGCCCTGGCTTCACACCACAGGGCCCAGGCTCAGTAGCCACAGAGCAGAGCTGCCCTCCCTCTGCCTTTCTGGCTTCAGTTCTCTCTCTTTTTTTCTTTATCTTTATCTTTTTTTTTTTTTTTTGAGACTAAGTTTTGCTCTTGTTACCCAGGCTGGAGTGCAATGGCATGATCTGGCTCACTGCAACCTCCACCTCCCAGGTTCAAGTGATTCTCCTGCCTCAGCCCCCCAAATAGCTGGGACTGCAGGTGCCCGCCACCACACCTGGCTAATTTTTGTATTTTTTAGTAGAGATGGGGTTTCACCATGTTGGTCAGGCTGATCTTGAACTCCTGACCTCAAGTTGATCCTCCCACCTCAGCCTCCCAAAGTGCTGGGATTATAGGCGTGAGCCACTGGGAGTGCTGGGATTACAGGTGTGAGCCACTGCACCTGGCCCAGTCCTCTCTTCTGTAGACCTCCTTTACCTTTTAACTCCAACAGTGCCTCAAAATTGTGTCCTCAGCAGGATATAATTGCTTTCTGATGGGAGCACCCTACAGAGCATCTAATCAGCCATACCGTGTAAGAAGCAGAAGTCAGCCGGGCGTGGTGGCTCACGCCTGTAATCCCAGCACTTTGGGAGGCCGAGGCGGGTGGATCACGAGGTCAGGAGATCGAGACCATCCTGGCTAACATGGTGAAACCCCGTCTCTACTAAAAATACAAAAAACTAGCCAGGCGTGGTGGCGGGCGCCTGTAGTCCCAGCTACTCAGGAGGCTGAGGCAGGAGAATGGCGTGAACCCGGGAGGCGGAGCTTGCAGTGAGCCGAGATCGCGCCACTGCACTCTAGCCTGGGCGACACAGCGAGACTCCGTCTCAAAAAAAAAAAAAGAAAAAAAAGAAGCAGAAGTCAAAGTTAACATTTACTGAGCTTTGACCATCTGGCTGCCAGTCTTCTGGGCACCTCGCATGTATTAAAAGTCACTCAGACCTCACAACCACCCTACAAAGGTGTGTGTTAGTTGTCCATGTTTTATAAATGAGGACATTGAGGCATAGATCACTTGGCAAGTTCCCACACAACTAGCAAGGAGTGGAGCTGAAATTCAGAGCCTGGTGTCTGGCTGTGGGATCCATGCCCCCACCGTCAGATTTGTGGATTTGTATACGTATCTGCGTGTGATTATATATAGGAGTTAACATCAGCACTTGTGCACAAGCCAGAGTGGCTGTTTTTCTAAGGATCTGAATGTCACTGTGTGTAACTGCCTTCAGGCGATGCTCATGTCACCTTAGTGTGCCCTTCTCTGGCCACCCCATTTAAAATGGTTCCTTCCTCTGCCTAGTGTTTTTTTGTTTTGTTTTGGTTTTTTGAGACAGTTTTACTCTTGTCGCCCAGGCTGGAGTACAGTGGCGCGATCTTGGCTCACTACAACCTCTGCCCTCCTGGGTTCAAGCAATTTTCCTGCCTCAGCCGGAGTAGCTGAGATTACAGGTGCACGACACCATGCCTGGCTAATTTTTGTGTTTTTAGTAGAGACGGGGTTTCACCATGTTGACCAGGCTGGTCTTGAACTCCTGACCTCAAGTGATCTGCCCACCTTGGCCTCTCAAAGTGTCAGGATTACAGGTGTGGGCCACCGTGCCCAGCCCCTCTGCCTAGTCTTGTAAGTCACACTTAATAACTCTTTAACACACTATGTATTTTACTCCTTGTATTTATGTCTGCTTCCCCAATAGAACACGAGCTCAGTCTGGCTGCTGTGGGAAGAACACACTCTAGGTGGGGTGGGTACAGCCAAAACCCAGGTTGGAGGCTGTTGGAATGTCCAGGTGAAGGTGACGGTGACTTGATCTAGAGCACTTAGTGGTGGAGGTGGTGACAAGTGATGGAATTCAGGAAATACCTGGACAGTAGTGTGGACAGGATTTACTGATGGTTTGGATGTGCCTCACAAGGAAATAAAAGGAGTCATCTGTCATCCAAACAAGTGGGTAAATGGGCCAGATGGGGACCGTGGGGAGAGGGGTAGATTCAAGGGTCATGGGTTTGGGAAGCAAGAGATTGGTTTGGGATATGCTAACAGTGTGATGCCCATCAGCTCTCCAAGTGTAAGTATTGAGAGGGAAGTCAGAGTCTGGAGTCAGAGGAAGGAGCTAGAGATGAAAATTTGGGAATCATTGGCTTATTGATAATTAAATCGATAAGATTGGGTGGTATCTCTAGAGAGTAAATGAGAGAGAAGATAAAGAATTCTGAGGGTGGGCTGGGTGCGATGGCTCACGCCTGTAATCCCAGCACTTTGGGAGGCCGAGGTGGATGGATCACGAGGTCAGGAGATCGAAACCATCCTGGCCAACACGGTGAAACCCTGTCTCTACTAAATATACAAAAAATTAGTTGGGTGTGGTGGCAGTCACCTGTAGTCCCAGCTACTCAGGAGGCTGAGGCAGGAGAATGGGGTGAACCCGGGAGGCAGAGCTTGCAGTGAGCCAAGATCGCGCCACTGCACTCCAGCCTGGACGACAGCGAGACTCCATCTCAAAAAAAAAAAAAAAACCCACAAAAATTGGCCAGGTGCAGTGTAATCACGCCTGTAATCCCTGCACTTTGGGAGACCGAGGCAGGTGGATCACGAGGTCAGGAGATCAAAACCATCCTGGCTAACACGGTGAAGCCCCATCTCTACTAAAAATACAAAAACAAATTAGCCGGGCATGGTGGCGGCGCCTGTAGTCCCAGCTACTAGGGAGGCTGAGGCAGGAGAATGGCGTGAACCCGGGAGGCAGAGCTTGCACAGAGCGAGACTCCGTCTCAAAATAATAATAATAATAATAGTAATAGAAAAATTAGCCGGGTGTGGTGGCGCATACTCAGACAAGATTAGCCTCCTGCCCACAGTCCCCTGCATACAGCACAAGACAGGGCCAGCGACTGTCAGATGGATGAATGCTCCACTCCTCTCTCTTCCCAGCTCCTATTAAGGAACCAAAAAAGTTGATGCCCAAAACATCCCTCCCCACAGTCAAGAAACTAGCGACAGCCGCCACTGGGCCCAGCAAAGCCAAGTAAGGAGCAGGATGGGGTTGGGGGAAGGAGGAGGGTAGAAGGAACACCCCTCCCTGTGCCCCACCCTGAGGGCCTGATGAAGATATGTTCCAGGACATCTCGGACACCCAGCAGGCACAGTCAGAAGCTCACTTCCCGAGACTCAGGTAAGGGCTGCCCTCCAGTGCAGGGAGGACGGGAGGACAGGGATGGGGTGGCTGTGCGGATGGACAGAGGTGGGAAGAGACTGAGGGTCAGAGTAGGCTTGGGTCCCTGAAGTTCTGCTCTCTTAGGCCCCAGTGGTGGCTTCCAAAGCGGGGGTTCGTGTCACCCTGGCCGAAAGCGATCCAAAACCCAGACTCCCCAGCAACGCTCTGTGTCCAGTCAGGTGAGGGGCAGGAGACATGGGAGAGGGGATGATGGGCAGAGGCTGGTTCCCAGCTGTGGTGTGCACGGGTGAAGTCTCCCAGGCCAAGGGGAACCAGACTCAACCTCAGCTGAGACTTCACCTCCCATCATGGCAGGAGGAAGAGCACAGCAGCCCAGCAAAGGCCCCCTCTGTGAAGAGAACCCCCATGCTGGACAAGACCACAACTCCAGAGAGGCCCCCAGCTCCAGAGAATGCCCCCGGCTCCAAGAAGATCCCGGTTCCTGACAAGGTCCCCTCCCCAGAGAAGACCCTCACTCTAGGCGACAAGGCCTCTATCCCAGGGAACTCCACCTCGGGGAAGATCCCAGCTCCTGACATAGTCCCCACCCCAGAGAGGATGGTGACTCCAGAGGACAAGGCCTCTATCCCAGAGAACTCCATCCCAGAGGAGGCCCTGACTGTGGACAAACCCTCCACTCCAGAGAGGGTCTTTTCAGTGGAAGAGGCCAATGGCCCAGAAGTCCCACCAATGGATAAAGTCCCTGATCCAAAGATGGCCCCTCTGGGGGATGAGGCCCCCACCCGAGAAAAGGTCTTGACCCCAGAGCTTTCTGAAGAAGAGGTGTCCACCAGAGATGACACTCAATGCCATCACTTCTCTTCGGAGGAAGCCCTGCAGAAGGTCAAGTCCTTTGTAGCCAAAGAGGCTCCATCATCCCAGGAGAAGGCCCACACACCAGAGGCACCCCCACTCCAGCCTCCTTCCTCAGAGAGGTGCCTGGGAGAGATGAAATGCCCCCTAGTTAGAGGGGACAGCTCCCCACACCAGGCTGAGTTGAAGTCTGGGCCAGCGTCCAGGCCTGCTCTTGAGAAGCCCCACCCCCAGGCAGAGGCTACAATGCTTCTAGAGGAGGCACTTTCCAAAGAGGAGAGGACCCCTGAAGAGGAGGCATCCCCCAACGAGGAAAGGCCTCTGAGAGAGGAGGTGCTCCCGAAAGAGGGAGTGGCTTCCAAAGGGGAGGTGCTCCCCAAAGCGGGAGTGGCTTCCAAAGAGGAGGTGCTCCCCAAAGAGGGAGTGGCTTCCAAAGGAGAGGTGCTCCCCAAAGAGGGAGTGGCTTCCAAAGGGGAGGTGCTACCCAAAGAGGGAGTGGCTTCCAAAGGGGAGGTGCTCCTCAAAGAGGGAGTGGCTTCCAAAGAGGTGCTCCCCAAAGGGGGAGTGGCTTCCAAGGAGGAGGTGCTCCCCAAAGAGGGAGTGGCTTCCAAAGAGGAGGTGCTCCCCAAAGAGGGAGTGGCTTCCAAAGAGGAGGTGACCCCGAAAGAGGAAGTGGCTCCAAAAGAGGAGGTGCCCCCTATAGAAACAGCCTTTGCCCAAAAAACACATCCTATCAAGCCGTCTCCAGACTCCCAAGAGACACTCACGCTCCCCTCCTTGCTTCCGCAAAACTACACGGAAAACAAGAATGAGGGAGTCGATGTAACATCGCTGAGGGGCGAGGTGGAGTCTCTAAGGAGGGCGCTGGAGCTGATGGGGGTGCAGCTGGAGTGAGTGGGTAGCGGCGGGGGTTGTGGAAGGTAGGGTCCCCCCTAGCCCTCACCTGCCCAGCGCCTCACCTCCGCCTTGGCCCGCAGGAGGAAGCTGACCGACATCTGGGAGGAGCTGAAGAGCGAGAAGGAGCAGCGCCAGCGGCTGGAGGTGAGGCGCGGGTCCTGGCGGGAGCGGGCTGGTGGCGGGTGGCCCCCTGACACAGTCTCCACCTCACTCCCGGCCAGGTCCAGGTGATGCAGGCGACCCAGAAGTCCCAGACCCCGCGCATCATCCACGCGCAGACGCAGACCTACTGAGGGCGGGCCTGGGAAGGGACCGCGGCCTGTCCTGGCTGGGGCCACCCACGTCCTTGCACACGACTTTGGGAAACGCGAGAAAGTAAACTCTGCCTCGCAAGGGGCCACGCCGGTCTGGTCGCTAGGGGCGGGGTCTGCGCGGGGGCAGGGCCTGGGCCTCCGCATTCCTGACGGTCCCTCCCGGGCACATCTGTCCAACATGTGGCTCCCATTACCGTTCCCAAGGCCTGCGCGCGGCTATTTTTATCCACCGGATGGTGAGGGGCGGGGGATGGTGTCTCCTTCGGACGCCAGCAGCGCGCTGGAGAAATGGCGGGCAGGAGGGGCCCAGGCGGGGTCGGGCTCTGACGCCCAGCCTAGATTCCGGAATCCAGCTGTGCGCCGGGGAGGAGCCGAGAGGGCCTTCTCGCGAGCTCCGACCCCTCCCAGCTGGCCTCCCTGTCCGCTCAGAGGGACCCCTGCCCTCTCGTTTGAACGCACCTCGGTGAAGACGTGAACGGCCCAGCCCAGCACGCATGCTTACACCGGGGCTAGTAGGACCTTAGCCTCTAGGTCAGGGTCCCTAGGCCTGGTGTGTGTGTGTCATTGCAATGTATGAACCCAAGGCACTGTAGGGACAGGGCTACGTGTGCCCAGGCGTTTGCCGGTAAGGAATGCGTTGTGAGTGAGGAATGCGCGTGCACTTGCTCTGTGTGTGAGGCTGGGTGCAGGCCTGTGGCCTTCTGCCTTTCCGCTGGCTGTGAAGTGAACGCGGGCAGGTGTGCTGTGTCGTGGGGTTGGTGGGTGGGGGTGGTGCAGCTAGGGTAAAGGAGTCAAGGGGGGGCCTCAGCCCTAGGACCCCTGCGTGGCAGGAGCCTGGGGGCCGCTGGGGGCAGGAGTAACAGAGGGAGAGACTGAGTCACTGAGAATGCAGCTTTCTTTCATTTGGTCACTTCACCTCTTCATCACCCCCAGAGAGGGAGTGGGGACCCCGCATCCTGCCCCCTCCCCGCCCCTGGGGTCTTCTGGCAGGACTGGGGAAGAGAGACTCGCGGGGGCTGGCGGTCCACGCCCAGTAGCACCTGGGGGCCGTGGGGGCCGAGGCAGTCCGAAGGTCCGGAGCAGGTCTGGGCTCATGTGCAGGTCCGGTACCCCAAGCGCCTTGCAGCGGGAGCCGGGGCCCATCAGTAATAGTGCATGCGGCCCAGGGTGCCCGCGCCCGTGGCCGTGGGGCTGGGCCCCAGCGTGCCTGTGCCCAGCAGGTCCGGCTGCCCGGTGCGCCAGATCTCCCGCAGGATCCTCTCACGCTCCTCCAGCCGCTGCGCCCGCTCCAGCTCCTCCGCCGATGTGAAGACGTTGACACTGAGGGGCCCGTCGGGCTCCGCGGACAGCTCGGGGCCCGGCAGCGTGTCGTCGGGGCCCAGCCGCGTCACCGTGTCCTCCTCGTCCTCGTCGTCGTCCTCGGGCTCCAGGGTGCTGCTGCGGGGGTCCCGGCGCTGAGCCGGGCCCCGGGGCCGCGGGCGGGGCGCCCACGAGATGCTGATGACGAGCAGGCAGAGGGTGAGCAGCAGGCCGAAGCAGACGCCCAGCACGAAGTAGAGGCCGAAGCTCTCGGGGTTGGCTGCGGGGCACAGGGCGGGGGTCACGGAGAGGGCCGGGCGGGTGAGGGTCGTCCCACTTCCAACAGACCCCAGGTTCAAGGTGTGGGGACGAGGCCCGTAACCCCTACTCGAAGGGCATTAGGAACCGCCAGCGGGCAAGGGGGCGGGGAGCGGGGCGGAGGGGACGGGCAAGGCGCTGGGGAGGGAAGGGGATGGTGGGCAGGGAAGGGTTCAGGCCCCCAGTCTTCCGGCGCCCGCCCTCACCGCGGATGTGCGCGTAGGCAGCCAGGCTGTTGCTGAGCAACTCCATGTCCCTTCGCGGGGCATCCATGCTGCTCTGGGGGGCAGCTCCCCTGCCAGCCTGCGAGGTCAGCAAAGTCAGATCCTCCTCCCAGCCTGGAGCCCACCCCGACCCCTTCCGCGGGCAGCTCCTCTCCCGGGAGCCGCGGCCCCAGGTTCCACCCTGGAAAGAACGCTTCCCTAACTTCGTGGCGGCCCTCGGCCCTGCCGGGGGGAACCCCTCTCCCGGGCGCGGACGCCCCTCCAGCCCGGGGAGCAGCGCCGGGGACCGCGGGAGGCCCCGCCCCCTGGTGAGGTCCCCAGCCGAGGCCCGGTTCCGCTGTCCCCGGACGGGATGGAGGATAGGAACACTGAGCCTCCACGCCCCAGGCGGGCTCCAGGAAGGGAAACCGCCTCCCTCCTCGCCCGGCCGCCCTGCGGGGACCCACCGGCCCGGGGCCGGGCCCACTCACCGTCAGCGCCCCGCTTCCCGGCTGCCCGGCCCCGGCGCGTCCAGCGGCCGCATACACTGGGCCCCGCCGCCCCCACCCGCTCCGGTCCCGCCGCCCCTCCGGCCCCGCTGGGCTCCCAGACCGCGGCAGCGCGGGCGGGACACGGGCCGAGGGACGAGCCGGCGGAAAGTTTCCTCCGAGGAAAGAGGAGGGACGGGGAGGGACGGGGAGGGACGGGGCGGGACGGGGCGGGGCGGGGCGGGCGGGGAGGCGGGGAGGAAAAGGGCTGGGAGAGGAAGGGGAGAGGAGCGGGCAGCCGGGAGGAGGGAGATCCCGGCCCGCGGGCCGTCCGTCCCCCACAGGAAACCGCCGGGGAGGCCGCGGCAGGGACCCGCCCCCAGGCCACTAACAACAACAACAGCGAGGCTGGAGCTCTGCCTGCGTGCGGGCCGAGGGCTAAACCCTGGACAGGTTCTTTGACTTACTCCGGCTGACAACCCTACGACGTGGTACCATTATCCCCACTTCGCAGATAATATAAACAGAGTCTTGGAGAGATTGAATTGACTTTACAAAAACTGTCGGGATTTGAACCTGCTGTTCTCTGACCCTAAAGCCTGAGCTCAAAACCCACCGCTCCCCCTCCTAGGAGGCCCCATCCAGGGAAGGCTGCTTCTCTTCCCCAGACCCATGCCGGTCTGGAAGGGAGGGGACTGTCCACCCCTCCTCCCTGGGCCCAGGCTTGAATGTGCCCCCTGGCCGAGCTCTGGTCTGGTCACGCAGGGTTAATGATTGTTAGACTCCAGCTTTGAGCCAGGCACCGTCCAGCAGCCTCGCAGTCCCCAGCGTGGGGCCTCTGTGCCTGCAAGCTCCTGAGCTCTTGTGCACCAAGCAGCTTGTGGCGGCTTGTGGCAGATCCCACCCCATCCCGCCCCCCACCCCAAGGCTAAACCTACCTGTGCTCACACAGGCATTTCCCACCTGGGCTTGTGCATGCAATGTGGTGTGTGATCAGTGTGTGTGGCTGGGGGCTTCTTTCTGCCCTGTCTCCCCGGGGCCCCCCATCATGGGCCTCCCCTCCCTTGTTGGAGCTAGGATGAGGGGGAGGCCGTCTTGGCGGGAGCCTTAGAGAGGAGGAGGGAAGGGGGAGAGGAAATTGCAGACATAGCTGAAGGCGCTGCCTGAGGCCTGCGGGCCAGCGACCCTTTCTCTGTCCGGGCTGCAGACCCCTACTCCCCCAGTCCCGAGACTGGGTTCAAGTGGAGGGCATATCTAGATGGGGGAGGACCAGGACTGACTCCTATGGGGATGGAAAAGGGACTCCTGGGTGTTTTTGTGACTGTTGAGTCTGTTCTGTGAATGTGTGGGGAGGTATTTTTGCCCATATCTATATATTTGTCTATTAATGTGATGTATTTGAATATTGTTGTGGGGGCGAGTATGTCTGCATATACATCTGTGCAGCCACTAGTCAACAAATATTGTGTATGCCTAGCACTTCCTAGTCTAGTCCACAGCATCTGTGGATTTAACCAACTTTGCATCTAAAATATTCAAAACCAAAATTGCATCTGTACTGAACATGTGCAGAATTTTTTTCTTGTCATCATTTCCTAAACAATAGATATATTTTATTTTTCTTTGAGACAGGGTCTCACTCTGTCACCCAGGCTGGAGTACAGAGGTGCTATCTCAGCTCATCACAGCCTCTGCCTCCTGGGCTCAAGTGAGCCTCCCATCTCATTGTCCCAAGTAGCTGGGAGGGATCACAGGCGCGCACCACCATGCCTGGCTAATTTTTGTAGAGATGGGGTTTTGCCATGTTGCCCAGGCTGGTCTTGAACTCCTGGGCTCAAGTGATCCACCCACCTCAGCCTCCCAAAGTGCTGGGATTACAAGTGTGAGCCATCGTGCCAGCCAATAGTATATTTTCATAGTGGTTTCATTATATTAGATATTATAAGTAATCAAGAGATGATTTAAAGTATACAGGAGGATGTGTGTAGGTTAAATGCAAATACTGAACCAATTTATTTTACATCAAGGACTTGAGGATCCTCGGATTTTGGTGTCTATGGGAGGGAGCCAATCCCTTGAGAATACCAAGGGACAGGGTTTTTTTTGTTTTTTGTTTTGTTTTGTTTTTGAGACGAAGTCTCCCTCTGTGGCCCAGGCTGGAGTGCAGTGGCGTGATCTCAGCTCACTGTAAGCTCCGCCTCCCGGGTCCAGGCCATTCTCCTGCCTCGGCCTCCCGAGTAGCTTGGATTACAGGCAATTGCCACCACGCCTGGCTAATTTTTTGTATTTTTAGTAGAGACAGGGTTTCACTGTGTTGGCCAGGATGGTCTCCATCTCCTGACCTCATGATCCGCCCGCCTCAGCCTCCCAAAGTGCAGGGATTACAGGCGTGAGCCACCACGCCCGGCCCTGAGGGACAGTTTTAATGGGAATTTAACAATAAACAGAACAGACACAAATCCTTGCCCCCATGGAGCTGACACTAAATTGGAGAAACAACAGAAGATAATCTCAGATGCTTCTAAGTGCTGGGGGGGTGACAGGATAGGATAACATGATGGAAAACACCTGGGGGTGGCTCTCACCGGGACATCCACAGTGAGACCTGAATCCTAAGGAGGCAGCAGTTGTGCCAGGATCTGGGGAGAGTGTCTGGGCAGGAGTAAGTGCGTGCTTGGGATACCTCCCTCCAAGAGCAGAAAGCCATGTAGATGGTGTGTGGGTGCAGGGGAGAGTGGCAGGGGCTGCCCATGCAGGGACTCGCTGGCCTTGCTGATGAACTTTGCCCAGGCTGGAGTACAAAGGCTCGATCTCACTGCAACTTCTGCCTCCCGGATTCAAGCGATTCTCCTGCCTCAGCCTCCCGAGTAGCTGGGATTACAGGCATGCACAACCGAACCCTGCTAATTTTGTATTTTTAGTAAAGATAGGGTTTCTCCATGTTGGTCAGGCTGGTTTCGAACTTCCGACCTCTGGTGATCTGCCCACCTTGGCGTCCAAAGTGCTGGGATTACAAGTGTGAGCCACCGTGCCCGGGTGCTTGGTTTTTAGTGTAAGTGTGGTGGGGAGCCCCTGGAGCATTGAGCAGGGGAGTGTCATGGTCCCGTGACACATTTTGGAAAGATCCCTGTGGTGGTTCAGTGTAGGGTGGGCCACTGTGGGCAAGAAGGGGAGCAGGGAGGGTAGTGAGCAGGCTGGCAGCTGTCCAAGCCTCACGGGGCCAGTGGAGAGGCGAGAGGGCTCAGACTCAGGTGGTGTTCTGAAGGGAGTTCCTGCACTGGACTTGGACGTGAGGGAGAGCGGAGTTTAGAACACTTTCATACTGGGCTGGGGCACCTGAGGAAAGCCCATGTGGGAAGCAGGTTTGGGGGAAGTCAGTCTCACTGTAGATAGGTTAGACTTGAGATGCCCATTAGATATCCAGGTGCAGGTGTTGGCAAGGCAAGTAGAACCCCCAGGAATCTGGCTGGAAATGATATTTGAGAGTCCTTACCACATAACATGGATTTACCACCCCAGAAGTGGATGAGACCCACCTGGGCTAAGGGGGCAGAGAGAGAAGGGTCTGAAGCTCAAGCCCATTGAGGGGTCTCCTGGAGGTGAAGTCAGCAAGGAAAGACCAGTGAAGTAGAAGGAGAAACAGGCCAGAACAGGGACATGATTAGCCAAGTGTGATCGGGCTGAGAGGTGAAGATGAGGCCAGAATTTGCACACTGCTTTGGCCGAGATTTGAAGACCGTCAGCAATATTGAGTTTCTGTGGGTTGTATTCCTATTTCTTCAAGAGATATATGTCACTGACTGTTTGCACAGGTAGCTTATTTATGTGCAGCATTGCTGGGAGTGCATGAGCATGTTTAATGCCTGCCATCCACGGAAATATCGGTGTGTGCTATAGGGTGCTTGTATGACCACATGTGTTGTGTGCCTCAGTTCGTGTGGCACATACCTGTGTCTGTGAGAGTCCACGTGTGTGCTCTTCTATGTGCAGTCTAAAATTTTGGATCTGTTTCTGTCAAGCTGTTTGCATGCACCTCTGTGCTATGCAGCTCTCTGTATCTCTGCCTGCAGGCAAAATTGTGTTTGTGTCTGGGTTGGTATGTGACATATGTGTTTGGAGTGCGTCAGGTATGACTCAGCCCTAGTGGAGCAGGATGAGGGTTGAGATGGTTGCTGGCTGCTTCAAAGAGAGGGACGCACATTAACCAGAGTGCTGTCTTCCCCAAGGGCTTGCTGTGGCCAAGCCAGGCCAGGTGGGAGAAGCAGCAGCCTTGCCCTGGAGGGTTTTGAGAAGCGCTGCTCCTGGAGGACCTGGGGAAGGTGCCTGAAACCTTTGGCCAATGTGGCTGTCCCCACGGTCCACATGCCCTCCCCACCCCCTGCCTAGCTGCTTGACTGCCTGCTGCTCCCCAGCCCAGCAGCCTGTCTGTGGGTCAGCCCAGCCACCTGCTTCGGATCTCTCTGCAGGTGTGTCACCTGCTGTTCTGGCCCTCATCCCTACTATCCACCTGCCCATCTCCTCCCTACCTCCTCGCTGCCTGTCTGCCCAGGACTTACCTGCTGTCTGCTCACCCACCTGCTTGTTGACTGCTATCTGCCTGTGAGACTAGAGATTTGTCACCTTGGAAAGCACGGAGAGTGCTCCTAAGATGAAACACGGGAAGGACAGGCCTTGATGGAAGGTCGGGGGGCTGAGAGATCCAGAGCCTATGGGAGGGGCCTTGGGAGTGCTGGGATATTCAGGACCCGGTGCAAACCCAAGCACAGCTCTGCTCCTGGCCCCAGTGGCCAAACTGAAGCCTGGCCGTGTCTTTTCTGCCATTGACATGGGCCTCACCCAACCATGGGGATAGGTCTTGGATGGAGGGAAGATGGGGACTCACCAGGGGCCTCCTGAGTCCTTTGAGTGTCCCCATGACCCCAGCACTGGGACAGCTGCTGGAAAGAGGATACTGGCAAAAATTTGCTAAATGAACAATAATAGGACCGGTGTGGTGGCTCATGTCTATAATCCCAGCACTTTGGGAGGCTGAGGTGGGCAGATCACTTAAGTCCAGGAGTTTGAGACCAGCCAGCCTGGGCAACATGGCGAAACCCCGCTTCTATAGAAAACGACAAAAATTAGCTGGACACGGTGGCGCACACCTATAGTTCCTGCTACTCAGGAGGCTAAGGTCGGAGGGTCGCTTGAGCCCAGGAGATCAAGGCTACGGTGAGCCGTGATTGTGCCACTCTACTCCAGCCTGGATGACAGAGGAAGACCCTGTCTCAAAACAAAACAGCAACAACAAGAAAACAATAATAGGGACATTGAGTACCCTTTCTGGCACCTGGCACTCTGCCAAATGCTGGGCACGCTCCGAGCCTTCAGTCTTCCCAGTAATCCTGTGCATTTTATAGCATGGCTCCCGTTTGCCAAGAGAGAAGTGAGGCTCCGCGAGGTTAAGCAGTGCCTGTGGAGTCACATGGCTGCAAGTAGTGGCCTGGACTGGACTGCAGAGTCCATGCTCACCACCACTTTCCACGGGGCAACTCTAGCCCATGATTCTCCACCCCTCAGACCCAAAGCTGCCTTTTCATAATGCTTGCTGTTGCTCCCTTTGTGCTTCTGAAATGAAATTTACGGCTAATATACCAACCTTTATATCTAATTAAAATTCATCCAATGGTTTTTTGGTCCTTATTAGTATATAAGAAATACAAGGTAATGATAGTGTGTTTGTGAAGTGCCCAATTGCTGGGGAAGCTCTGTGCACAGACTGACACTGGAGTGTGGTGGTGTCAGCGTCTGAAACGATGAACTCTTGGTAAACTTCTGAACACAATGAAGTGCACGTTTCCTCCTCTTTACACAGTAGTTGCATTCCTGGAAAATTCAGTGTATACTAGAATGCATACACTTTGTGTTTATATGCAAAATGGAGTTAGAGCCTTGGCTCTGGTCATTAAAAACAAGCCTTTCACTTACGTCGTGCAGGATGTAGAATCTGCCTTCCTTCCAGGGCTGTCTGGAGTCCCTGGCGTCACCCTTGTAACTGCCAGTCATTGTGGTGACCAGTCGCCTCATCCCCTTCCCCCACAGTGGCCACAACAGGAAAGATTCCCGCCCTCATTCATGGAGCTCAGCGTTTGAACGGGGGAGACGGGCATGATCGATAATTGGCTATATGTCAGGTTGTGATGAACACAATGAAAACAAAAAACGAGTAAGGGGTTAGAGAAGACCAGGTGGACAGGTGAGGGAAGGCCTCTCTGAGGAGGTGGTATTTTGAGCAGTCACCTCAGTGAGGGAGGGAGTCACGGAAATACCTGGAAGAAGAGCCTTCAAGAAAGAATCACCGGTGCAGAGTGTTAGGGTCATCCTGACCAGACTGTTCCCCTCCTTTCCCATGGGTCTTACAATACAGTCCTTTGTGACCTCCACACAGCTCCCCCAGGGCTAAAGTCAACCTCCCTGCCGCCCTGCACTGACCCTTCCAGTAACTGTTTGTCCAGACGACTTCAGCTGAACTGGCAGACAGTTCCAGGATGCAGTCAGAACACCTGCTAGCCAAAGCTGGCAAAAACATCTGGGACTACAGGCGCCCGCCACCACACCCGGCTAATTTTTTGTATTTTTAGTAGAGATGGGGTTTCACCATGTTAGCCAGGATAGTCTCGATCTCCTGACCTCTTGATCCGCCTGCCTCGGCCTCCCAAAGTGCTGGGATTACAGGCATGAGCCACCGCGCCCGGCCTAATTCTGATATCTCTTCACCAATCCTTCCGTATCGGTGCGCACCCCCAGTACCTGCTCCTTCGCCCTTATTTCTCCTCCCCCCATCTATTCACCTCACTAAGAGACGTAACCTCAAACTGTCGTATATGTTCTGTTACTTGCTCCCAAGGGGCCTTCGACTCTCCCTCCATCCCTACGCATCAGCTCAGAGGAACACTTCCAGGGGAGGGCCGGCAAGTGGACTTCACCCACATATGCCTCCCGTCAAAAAAACCAAGTATCTTCTTAGCGTCATAGATACCTTCTCAGGTTGGGTAGAAGCATTTCCTACCCCGTTGGCAAAAGCTGCAGAAGTCTCTCAAATTCTTATAACAGAAATCATCCCCAGACTTGTTCTGTCTCAGTCCATACAATCAGACAATGGCCCTAGCTTTATCTCTCAAATCACCCAACAAGTCTCTCAGGCCTTGGTGTCCAGTGGCGCCTCCATATCCCATACCGACCCCAGTCATCCAGAAAAGTCGCAAGGGCAAATGGAATTCTCAAGACTCCGTTAGCAAAATAACTTCATAACGAAGTCAAAAACCATGGACCTCGCTTTGAGGCCAGTCTCACTCTGTCGCCAGGCTGGAGTGCGATGCGGGATCTCAGCTCTGCAAGCTCCGCCTCGGATCACGCCATTCTCCTGCCTCAGCCTCCCGAGTGGCTGGGGCTGGCGCCCGCCCACCTCGCCCGGCTAGCTTTTTTGTATTTTTTAGTAGAGGCGGGGTTTCACCCTGTTAGCCAGGATGGTCTCGATCTCCTAGCCTTGTGATCGCCCGTCACCGGCCTCCCAAAGTGCTGGGATTACAGGCGAGCCACCGGCGCCCGGCCGGACCCTCCCTTTACCCGCGCACTGGCCAGCATCACAGCCAGTCCAAAAGCCCCTCCCTTCCTCAGTCCATTTGAATTCATGTGGACGCCCTTTCACCTCTTACAAAACATATCCCCACTAACTCTCAATTAGAATACCTCCCTTTACTCTCCCTCATCCGTCATCTCTTCCGCCGGCAAGCTGACCAGGCCCTTCAAAACCCACGAGGCCCCACCCGACCAAACTCTCCTCCCAGGAGAATATGTCTTCAAAACCTCACTCCAACAAACCTTAAACCAAAGTGGAAGGCCCGCTTTCCAAGTTCTTCTCACTATCCCACTGCAACCAGGCTGTCAGGACATAGCTTCGTGGTACCATCTTTCCAGGTTAAAAAGGAAGCCTGCAGCTGACCTGCCACCGACTATTCCCTGTAAATACTGTAACCAGCTGTTCCCTGTAAATACTCCAGCACCCTCCTTGGACCGACCTGACTCAGCCTTACACCCATCCCAGAAGACCCCACCCCCAACCCCCCATGAAACATAACAGGTAAGTTACCACCCCTTACTGTGAAATCTCCGAAACCCTCATTAGCTAAAATCCTTTACTAAGCTGTCCTCCCATAGTTGCCTCACTTACCCTGCTCTTTGCCATAGGAATATATACTGTAACACCCCCAGGGTGGAACTTTAGCCTCATAAGCCTCCTCATAGCAGAAGAAAGGCCACTAATAAGTGACTGCCCCTCCTAAATTGTGGGGAAAAGAAAGAGATCAGCCTGTTACTGTGTCTATATAGAAAGAAGTAGACATAAGAGACTCCATTGTGTTCTGCCTCTGGTCTGTTAATCTGTGACCCTACCCCAACCTTGTCCTTGCAAGAGACATGTGTTGGGTGACTCAGAGTTTAATGGATTTTTGGGCTGTGCAGGATGTGTCTTTGTTAAACAAATGCCTGAAGGTAGCTTGCTGGTTAAAAGTTATCACCATTCTCTTAATTTCAACTACCCAGAGACACCCTCTGCCTAGGAAAGCTAGGTATTGTCCAAGGTTTATCCCCATGTGATAGGATGGAAACAATGTTGCTAAAAGTTTATCTCAAGGCACAGGATTTTCCTTTGAACTTATTCATATCACAGAGGTTTTGTTCTTATGTCTTACTGCTAATTTCCTCCCTAAAAATGATCCTATTGTCCTGCCACTCCCGTCTTTAAGATGGTAAAGATAATTATCAATAAATACTAAGGGAACTCAGAGACCGGTGCCGGCGTGGGTCCTCTGTAAGCTGAGCGCCGGTCCCCTGGGCCCCTGCTTTTCTTTATACTTTGTCTCTGTGTCTTATTTCTTTTCTCAAGTCTCTCGTTCCACCTTACGAGAAACACCCACAGGTGTGGAGGGGCAGGCCACCCCTTCACTAAATGTCCTGCTTTTGCCTGTCTTGCCACTTCACTCTCTTTCTTACCCAGAACAACCCACTCGCACAGCACTCCGTAACTGGGCGACTGATTTCACCTTCCAAAGGGCCCTGTGTGAGTTTAGCCCAGATGAAATCGATTTCTTCACCTTCACTCTTATCCTTTGCCTGCTTAGTCTTCCTTCCCTTCTCCTCCTCACTACCACTCCATCTACAATGAACCATCCAACAGGCACACACAATACTTAACCAAACCAATCCTGACCTCGCACAAAACTGCTGGTTTTGTGTCCGTCCCTCAGAAACCATATCAAAAAATGTCTTCCTGGTCCCACTTCAAGATTGGACCCTCACCAGCACGATACTCCATCCTCGCTATCCACGCTCCGGAGGGGTAAATGCACTTAAAAGTTACAAAACTGACCTCACCCCCTCCACCTCCAGGAACAAAGTTATCTTAGGGGCATTTACATCTGATACCAAATTAGACCAACAGGCACCCCTTTGTATACTGCGTGACCTTCCCTCAGGAACCCCTTTAGGCAGTCTCCCCACAGGCTCATGCAACTACATCCTACAGCTCACCCCGCCTGCTGGTATCCAGGTGCTAACAATATACAGTCCCACTCAAGTACTCAAATTTTCTGGCCCCCCAAAAATCCAAACCACTAATCTCAACACAATAAACTCAGGTTTCTGCGTCGATCGACACAAACCCGGTATGACAATTGCAGGATGGACTGCGTGCCCTAGCCCGCGCCCAACCTCCAATTGTCTACAAGCTCAGGTAGCCAGAGCCCCCACTGGGGAACAACTTTTAGTGGACACACAATGTTTCCTCCTACACTGGGAAAACGAAACAGTAGGGCTAGCCAACTAACCTCAACCCGCCCCTTCCAACCACTCACCCGGGCGGCCCTGTCTTCCTCTCTCTCTGGCTGGCGGTCAGAAAACAAAATCCTACAGCCCCTCTTTGCCACAGACCTCCAATTTTGCCTTCCTAGCCAGGGCATATTCTTTCTCTGCGGCACTTCCACCTATCTCTGCTTACCCACTAACTGGATAGGAACCTGCACACTAGTCTTCTTTAGTCCAAAAATAGACATAGCCCCTGCGGATAGACCCCTACCCTTCCACATTCAAACACTATCCCTCAGACACCGAGCTGTAGAGCTCATACCCCTGCTAATAGGGTTAGGCATTACAGCAGCTGGAAGAACTCGAGTTGCAGGAATTGCAGCCTCTACCTATTACTACAAATCCCTATCCAAGGACCCTCCGATATCACTGATGACCCAGCATCCACCATATCAACCCTGCAGGCCCAACTAGACTCCTAGCCCATTTGGGCCATTGGAAGCCCTCAGGGAGCCTCCCGATTTACTACATGAGAAAAGGAGGTCTCTGCCTTTCCTAGATGAAGAATGCTGCTTCTATTTCAATCAGGCAGGCCTGGTTCAAGATGCAGTTAAAAAATGAAAGGACTGGCCAGGCATGGTAGCTCACGCCTGTAATCCCAGCACTTTGGGAGGCCAAGGTGGTGGATCAGGAGAGATCCCAGCAGATCAAGACCATATCTAGTCTCTACAGAAAATACAAAACAGTGGCAGTGGTGGCGGTATATATGAGTCCCAACTCTCAGGAGAATGAGGCAGGAAGAATGGTGATGAACCTGGGAGGCGGGCTGCAGTGAGCGAGATAAGCGCCACTGCACTCCAGCCTGGGTGACAGAGGTGAGACTCAGAGTCTCAAAAAGAAAAAAAAGGTAAAGGATTGGGCTCAAAAAAATCCAGGAAAACAGCTCTTCCGCGTGGCCCCTCCTGGCCCCTATGGCTATTCAGCTCCTGGGCCTCCTGGCTACTCCCACTCCCTGTACCCGTCATAATCATTCTCTTTTTCCTAATCTTTGGGTCCAGCCTCTTACATCTCTTTATCCAGTGTTTTTAGTTTTATTTTATTTTTATTTTGTGAGACTGAAGTCTCACTCTGGCATGAGCTGGAGTGCAATGGCTTGGCCAATCTCTGCTCACTGCAAAGCTCTGCCTCCCGGGTTCACGCCATTCTCCTGCCTCAGCCTCCTGGGTAGCTGGGACTACAGATGCCAGCCACTGCGCCCGGCTAGTTTTTTGTATATTTAGTAGAGACAGGGCTTCACCGTGTTAGCCAGGATGGTCTTGATCTCCTGACCTCGTGACACACCTGCCTCGGCCTCTCAAAGTGCTGGGATTACAGGCGTGAGTCACCGCGCCCGGCCTCTTTTTTTTTTTTGGTAGTCTTCACTCTGTCGCCCAGAGCACGGAGTGCAGTGGCACCATCTTTCGGCTCTGCAAGCTCCGCCTCCCAGTTCAGCGCCATTCTCCTGCTCATTTCCCTGAGTAGCTGGGACTACAGGCTCCACCACACAGCAGCCAGCTAATTTTTGTATTTTAGTAGAGACGGGGTTTCACCGTGTTAGCCAGGATGGTCTCGATCTCCTGACCTCGTGATCCACCCGCCTCGGCCTCCCAAAGTGCAGGGATTACAGGCGTGAGCCACCGCGCCCGGCCGCGCCCGGCCTCTTTACCCAAGTTTTTACAGAACCGCATCTGAGCCTTCATCCACGGAACCATACAAGACATGATGCTACTCCAAGAATACCAACAATTTCAAAGCCAGAACCAAAACTAACCCCTACCTTCCAGCCTCTCCCCCTAACCACCACTCCCTCTCAGCTAGAAGCAGCCTGATGAGAACAACACCCCCTTTTCTATCATCTATTAAAAGGCTGGAATGTTAGGGTCACCCCGACCAGACTGTTCCTCTCCTTTCTCATGGGTCTTACAATACAGTCCTTTGTGACTTCCGCACAGCTCCCCGAAGGCTATCGGCAAACCCCCCGCCACAACTGACCCTTCGAGTACCTGTTTGTCCAGAACACTTCAGCTGAACCGGCAAACGGTTCCAAGATGCGGTCAGAACACCTGCTAACTAAAGCTGGCAAAAACATCTCCAGGAGGCAATCAAGACACCTGCAGTCCAACTCGGTTCACACACCTCGACCCAGTTCCTCGCCCTGTGAAGCCCTGCTGCAGTCTGTAAGTGGGGCTGCCTCCTCTGCCTGTCAAGGAGCAGCCTGGCAGGACAAATAAAAATGGCTTGCCTGACTTTGGGCCTACTCGTCCTTTCTCTCGGCTAACTGTACACAAAGGCCGTGCGGTGGAAGCACGCTTGGCTTGTTCAGGAGCAGGAGGCCCGAGCAGCAGGAATAGAGTGAGGGGTGAGGGGCTGGGAAGGTGGGGAGGTACCCAGGTGTGCAGACTCACGGTGTAGAGCTTTATAAGCCACACAGACCTTTGGATTTTCTCCTGCGTGGAGTGGAAGCCATCAGAGGGTTGTAAACAGAAGAGGGACACAATCAGGGTTTTTGAAGGCTCACTCTGGCTACCACGTGCTGCCTGGACTGTGGCAGGGGAAGAGTGGGAGACCAGGAGGCCAGAGATGGAGGCTTAGGGTGGCTGCAGTGGAGCTGTGACAAGTGATTAGATTCTGCCTGTGTTCTGAAGGTAGGGCCAGCCGACAGGAGTAGCAGTGGCTTGGACGTGGGGTGTGAGAGAGAAGGACGAGAGGGAGGGAGGGAAGGAGGGACGGAGGGACAGAGAAAGTCAAGGCCAACTTGGCTTCAGAGCCTGAACAATCCAGCCACCAAGACTGTTCCTCACTTCCTTTC
This sequence comes from Papio anubis, assembly GCF_008728515.1. Taxonomy (NCBI): domain Eukaryota; kingdom Metazoa; phylum Chordata; class Mammalia; order Primates; family Cercopithecidae; genus Papio; species Papio anubis. The sequence continues at coordinate 34,559,548 of NC_044976.1, forward strand.
CCACTCCGCTAGTTTGACAGGTCCGGTTTGACTCTTCCCAGGGACACTGGAGACAGGGTGGCTAAAGGGGATGCCAGCTTCTCAGCTGTCATTTGGTTTGACTTTTCAGGGGCACACGAGTGGTCAGTGTGACTGCACTAGTCTCACCCATCCTTCTGGTACTTTCCCCTTCCTTCACTGCCACAGGGCTCACAGTAAAAACCTGTGAAGGAACAGCAATCCAGGAAGTGCACTTTTTTTGCTTTAAATTGACCAACTCACAGCCAAGAGGTTTAGATCAATAGGCCAAACTGTTCAGGAGTGCCGAGGTGCACCAGGCCCAGACCCAGGTGCTGAGGAGGTAAGGGTGAGCAAAACAAAGCGCTGCCTGCAGGGAGCTTCCTGTCTAGTACTTTGCTGAATGTAAGAGTGACACGTGTAGGTGCCCAGGAGGTATCTGTGCCCTGAACAGAGGCTTAACGGGTGGCGGGACAGGAGTGAGGCTGAACAGAGACAAGGTCCAGAGCTGAGAGAGGCACTGGTGGATTGGGAGTGGGGCACCTCCCAGCAGAGCATCCAGGATGGGTAAGGCATGGGCCAAATGTAATGGGCAAAATATTTGGACAGCTGGCTGCTGGGGCAGGTGTGGAACTGTGAGGTGAAGGGAGGAGTGAGGGGCCTGGGGCTATGCTCGGAAGCACTGCAGGGGATTAGCGCGTTCTCATGTCTTGGAGAGGCGCCCCCTTGCTCTGTGGACCCCTGACTGGGAAGGGGCTCTGCCTGCACAGATCTTGTTCCTTGGGTGGCCTGGGTGTAGGCTCCTGGACGCCGAAGTGGGTCCGCGTGGGTACTGTGGTGTGCCGGGGAAGGCTGGACACCGAAGTGGGTCCGCGTGGGTGCTGTGGTGTGCCGGGGAGGGGCCAGCCTGCCTCTAGCTTCATTGCTAGAATGAAGTGCAATCTGCAAAGTCTAGATTTTTTTCTTTTATTTTTTGAGAAAATTCAAGCAGTTCTCTGCCTCAGCCTTCTGAGTAGCTGGGATTACAGGCACCCGCAACCACGCCTGGCTAATTTTTTTTTTTTTTTTTTAAGACGGAGTCTCGCTCTGTCGCCCAGGCTGGAGTGCAGTGGTGCGATCTCGGCTCACTGCAAGCTCCGCCTCCCGGGTTCACGCCATTCTCCTGCCTCAGCCTCCTGAGTAGCTGGGACTACAGGCGCCCGCCACCACGCCCGGCTAATTTTTTGTATTTTTAGTAGAGACGGCGTTTCACTGTGTTAGCCAGGATGGTCTTGAACTCCTGACCTCGTGATCCACCCGCCTCAGCCTCCCAAAGTGCTGGGATTACAGGCATGAACCACTATGCCCGGCCCAAAGTCTAAATTTAAGCAAAGGAAGGAAGGAAAGAAAGGAAGGAAGGAAGCCTTTGGCTTCCTATTGAGAGGGAGGGGGAGGGTGGAGCAGGAAGAGGCCTGGCTGGGCCTTCTCCTTCCCTGGCTGCCCTGGATAGGGACATGGGCATATGGGCTGTCTGGGGCAACAGGCTCCCCCACCCCAGATGGAGTTCGGCAGGGGTATGATCAATACCCTGCCTGGGATGCCCCGCCACCTCCTGCATGCAAGGTCAGGGGGTGGGCCAAGCCAAGCAGGGAGCTCCCACATGGCCAGTGGGCGGATGCATAGGTCTCAAGAGACTGCTGGGCGCTTCAGGTTCCCCTACCCCCGCCAAGACAGTGGTGCCAGGTGCCACCTGCTGGCTGCAGAGAGCAGGGAGGGGCGCACTCAGAGCTGCAGGAAGCCAGTTGGGAATCCTGCATCACTCGGCTGCGATGGAGGGAGATGGGGCTGGGTTGGGGCTGGAGAGGCCGAGACGCAGGCAGGGAGGGCCAGAACGCAGGAGACACAGGCCACAGTGGTTCCAGATCAGGAAGTTTTATTGCTGACATGCAGGAAGAGTCCCCATGTAGTACAAAAATATGTCTTTATACAAACTTTTTTGTGACTTTTTCCGTTTCTTTACAATAGGACTTCTCTCAGTGTGTGACACCCAGTGAGGGCTGGCCCATCCTCCTCTCCTTTGCTTCACCAGAAATGTAATCAGACACATGGCTTGACCTTGGAAGGGCGCAGTCTGTCTGACAGGGCTTTGCAGACCCGGTGGCTATTGCTTTGGAAAGGAGGAGAAAGACCACGCACGGGCAGCAGCCTGGAGGGGCCGGGTGGGCTGCTGAGCGGGGGCTCCGCCGCAACAGGCCCTGGCCCAGCTTCAGGCCCTCACAGGAGGACAGTCAGGGCTGGGAGCCCTAGGCCGGACTGCATTTCCGCTCCCGCAGGAGACTTTTATGAAATAAATATAGAAAAGAGGGCATCCGCCAGCCCCGCAGCACAAGACCCTGGCCCTCAGTGCTGCACAGCTGAGACAGACGCAGGCTTGCTGCTCAGGGGGAGTAAGTGCTGGGCTCCAGTGGGCTCCCACAGGCCCACTGAGGCAGAGGCATGAGGCGCCCAAGTGCTGGATGGGGCATGGGGAGAAAGGGGCGTGGGCAGCCCTGCTACTGCTGGCAAGAGGTGGCCCCATTTTTTCCAGATGGGGAAACTGAGGCACAAGGAGGTTTGGGAACTTGCCCAAGGTCACTCACAGTGAGTCAGCTTTTTCGGGGGAGGAGAGCAGCTCACACTCTGGGAAACACAGTCACCTCCCCACTGGGGAGCAGGGCCAGGCAGGGGGCGCTGCAGGGCCCATGACTGCTGGAGGGGACCCTCAGCCTCTCTGAGGACATACGGGGGGTAGGCCTCTGGGGAAGGGTCTTTGCTTGGCATCAGGCAGGGCCAAGTCCAGTGAGGGCAAGGGGAGGGGGGCATTCTGGTGAGAACAGCATTTCTGGCAAGACGGGCATCCACTTCAAAATCTCGGCTCAAAAGGGCAGCAGGGCTGTTCTCAAGCCAGGCAGGCAGGCTCCCCCAGTCCCTACGGTTCTCCCGAGTCCCCACTGCCCATGGAGGACCCTTGCTAGGGTCCACTGGGAGAGACACCACATCTATTATGAGGCAAGGGCACAGGAGATGTCCCCACCATCCTCTAAACCCAAGAGTAGGGTAGGGGAGCATACCGGCAGGCCCCCCAACTCACAGCCAGGCCTGCAGCCCAACCCCGGGGCCCCTCTGCATCGGGAGTCCACGTGAGCTTGGTACCACAAGGAAGGATGGAGAAGGGAACAGGTTAACGCGCGTGCACAGCACCTCAGAGAAGCCACTGAGATGGGAGAGAAAGAGCCAGGTCTAGAAAGGCCTCCCATCACCGGCAGCAGAGAGGGACTGGTGGGCTGAAAGGGGACAGGGGCCAGCAGGAGGGGCTTCCCTGCCTGGGGGTGAGGAGGGAGCCCACGTGTGGGCTGTGGACTCCTTGCTGTCCAGCCAGGCTGAGGGCAGGGAGTGGCCATGGGCTGAGCCACCTAGAGATGGGAGAGAAGTTGGTATGGTAAAAAAATAAATATATTTGAGTTCGGCTTAAGATGAGGTGAAGGTTTTCCAAAGCTTGGACTGAGGGGCCTGGGTCAGAAGAAGGAGGATGGAAAGAGGCTGTGGCAGGGGCCTGGGAGAGCAGGGAGAAGGGGACACTCGCTCTGGGGCACGCAGCGAGCTGCACTTTCAGCTTATTTGGACTGTGGGGAGCAGCGCCCCAGGTCAGGTGGTGGCCGCTGGGGAAGGCCCTGGGGCGGGGTGAGTGGGCTCCCTCCTCCTCCCTCTCGCTCAGTCCAGAGACAGCATGGTTAAAGAGACAGAGGTAGATTAAAACATCATGATTAAAAGCAGATTAGTTATCTAGGCTTCTCAGATTTAAAAACCAAACAATCGAGCAATCATCCCAAAAGGTAGCTTCGTGGTACCTCTGCTGACCCCACATGTGACCTGGGCTGTCCCTGTCCCTGCCCTGTCCCTGTTGCGGCCTGGGAGAGTCCAGCACTACAGGGCCCAGCCCTGACAGCTATGCCTTTGGCTGGGGCTGGAAGAGGTGGCAGCAGTGCTGGTGGCCCTGGCTGAGGCTGTTACTTCCGAAGGTAGCGCTGCGCCAGGATGGCTGTGTCCAAGGAGGTCATGGGCTGTGCGTCGTGGCCCAGCCGTCGCACCGGAGGCACACTGCCGAACTGCCGCTTGGGCACCCAGCTCCGGGCGTCGTGGATGGAGCTCTTCTCCTCGGCCAGCAGCAGCTGCTGCCGCATGTAGTTCTCAAACTCATACTGGGAGCACTCCTCCGTCACCTTCGCCTTTGAGGCCGGGAGAGAGGGAAGGAGCAAGACAAAGATAAACCCAGATGAAGGCAGCGTGGCAGAGGGCAGGCATGAATGCTGGCAGCCTGGCTGCTGCAGTCACCCTTCCAGGCACCACAGCCTCAGGCCTCAAGGCAGACGGCGGGAGTGGCGCTGAGGGCAGGTCCCTGACACCCTCCAGCCAACCAGCACTTGCCTTGCAGGCCACCCTGCGGATCTGGGACTGATGCAGACTCACGCTTCCTAACTCACTGGCTGCGTGAGAGGTCACTTTACCTCAGAAGCCTTAGCTGTCTGGCCTCTCACAAAGGTTCTCTGAGCCCTGAGGCGGCCAATGCATGTCAAGAGGTACGAGCAAGCCCTGGGCTAGGGGCTCAGCACCTGGGGGAGCCACATACACGGGGCCCCATGCTGAGTCCCTGGGGTGGTCCAGGCAGATGGTAACAGAAGCTGAAGTGGTGTCCCCGTGCCAGTCACCACAGAGGACAGCAGGGCTTCAGGATCAGACTTAGGTTCAAGGCTCAGCTCCACTACTTCTAAGCTGTGTGGCTTTGGGAAAGTCCTTACCTCTCTGACCCTCAGCTTCCTTTCTGTAACATGGGGCTAAGGACACAGGCCGCGCAGGCCCACACTGAGGGCTGAACGACGTGCCCTCGGGGTGGGCGCTCACTGCGGGCTAGCCAAACAGCTAAAGGGCGGAAGCTGGAGGTGGGCAGGGCTTGGAACTCTCCGTCCTCGGGGGCCAGGAGGCTCTGGGAGGCTCTCCCAGGCACGGCCCCTCCTGGTCCTACCTACACACTGCTCACTGTGGAGCTCCAAGGTGGGCCAGGGAGGGAAGGTCCTTCCAATATCCAGGGCCCAGCAATGCTGTTGCTCGGCCAAGTCCTGCCCTCCAGGGGGCATCCTAAGATCACCTGCCCGCTGCTGCCTGGTGCCAAGTCTCTGCCCCCACCCTAGGCCCAACACTTTCTCCAGTGCAGGGAATGGGGAGGAAAGAAACAGGGAGAAATGAATCATCTGAAAAATGAAAAGCAGGAAGGGTGAGAGAGAACTCTGACTCACAGGGGCAGAGAAATGTGATGTGGGCAGCAGGAGGAGGGTGAGAGGGCTGGCCTGGGCCACTCAGGCACTGGCTTCAGCTCGGCTGCCCCACAGGCCTCTCTGGCCAAAGATCTCCAGCTACACCAAGCCCAAGGCAGGCCCCAGGCAGCTCAGGCTGAGGACTGAAGTCTCCCTTTCCCACCCCAAGGCTGGGCAAGAAGACCAAGGAAACCCTGTGGACGGTGGGGAGCTGCCACCTCTGCCCTTGCCCTGCCTGCCCCCAGAAGCCTGTCCCTTGGGGCTGGGTAACGGCCCATCTGCCCTCCCCAACTCACCTCCTGGGAGCTATCCACATTGCTCATTTGGTCATCGATGTCAGGAACTACTTGCAAAGGCCCACTCAGAGATGACAGGGACTGCCTGCAGGGAGGCAGACAGGTCAGGCTGGCCCCAGAGAGACCAGGTCCATTGATCCCAGAATTAGCTGGAGTCAGACACACCTGGGTTGTGTTCCTGCCACGAGACTCTGCTATTCTGAGCCTCAGTTTTCTTATCCATAAAGGGGGACAATTTCTCCTTTACAGGTGGTGGTGAGAATTCAGTGAGGCAATGCCCATCCCCCACTGGCATGGCCTGGGCAGCTATGGCAGCCCATAGTCGCTTAACCGTCAGCTCTGCCTACGCCTTCCTGATCTTGCCCATGCAGAGAATCTGGAAATCGGACTCTAACTGGCAGAGAAGCAGGCTGACTGCAGGCTGCTTTTTCTGGGTAGGATGGGCAGAGGCCCCGAGGACGCGGCCTGGTGCCCGGTGCAGTGCCCGTCCACTTACCACGATGCAATGATGGCACTGAGGGCCTCCAGGACATCGGCAGCAGCCAGGCGCTGCTGGGGGTCAAGGACCAGCAGCTTCCGGATGAGACATACGGTGTTCTCAGAAACCCGTCCATCCCTGAGGCAGGGAGTTGGGAAGGAGGGCTCAGTAGGTGGTGCTGGGTCTGTGGCCAGGATGCCCAGGTTCACTGTGCCATTTCCCTGCCTTGAGCCCATCAGGCTGGCCGCCCCCCGCCCCCTGGGTGGCAGGACTCACTCAGGGATGGTGTACTCGGCAGCCTTGATCTTGCGGAAGAGCTCCTGCGGGATGCTGTCGTAGAAGGGGAACTGGCCATACAGCATGGTGAAGAGCACCACACCCAGGGCCCACATGTCACTGGGCTTGCCACGGTACGGCCGGCCTGCGGGCACACACACCACACTCAGCCTTCAGGCTGCAGCACCACCACGGCTCACCAGCCTGGAATCCCACCCGGGGCCCTCCCTCCACCTGCCACCCTCACTTCCGGTCCCCTCAGAGCCATCCTCTGAGCTCCTGCCTGTGCTCCCCCATCCCCTGTTCCTCAGGATGCACCTCTCCTGACCCCCGAGGAGAGGGCTCACTCTGCACCTGCTCACAGCACCTGCCCTGCCCGGCCAGACGGCAAGCCCCTGGGAGCCAGGCCTGGGTCTGCAGCCCCAGCACCCAGCACAGCAGCTCACAAGCAGGGGGTCAAGAACGTTGGCAAAGCAGGTAACTAGCTGGCTCCAGATGAGCCAGCCACTCCGCCTGTCACCGTCCCCACACCCTGCTGCCTCCTTCACGACCCGGACGACCACTTGCAGAGTCCCCTCCTTTGTCTACTTGTGACTCCCCATCTGCCCTCTAGAAGGGAAGTTCTCAGGTGCAGATGCCTCCCTGTGGTGTTCACTGCTGAGCCCCAGTGCCCAGCATGGACCCAAGTATTTGCCAAATGAAGGATGTCCACTTAATTAACATCGCTGTGAGAGTTTCCTCATCTGTAAAGCAAAAAGGAGCAGACATCTAACCGAGCACCCGCTTTAGGACAGCACTGGAAGAAACACTTTTATTTCACTAACTGCACTCCACGGCTTGAGGACACTGAGGTCCAGTGATCGGCCCTGTCCAAGGCCACATGGCTGTTCAGTGGGCCCACATCTGACCGTCAGGCCCTGCTGCTTGCCTGCTTTCAGGGCAACCTGTCCACCCACCCAGCAGCAATACGGCACCTCCCATGTGCCAGCCATTTTCTGACCCACTCCCCCAAATGCGAAATATGAGGACTACTGGAGCGTTCGAAAGCCCTTGGCCCTGCCCACTCCCTGCGATGCACCCTCCGGTACACCAGCAGGCTGTGGCAGCCTGGACGCCAGAACACAACTTTGTTCTCCGTGGGCGTGGAAGAGATGCTGCTAGGCACCCTAGCGTCATCTCCCTGGGCGCCCAGGGCCCAGTGAAGGGCAAGCAGTTTAACCGGGAGAGGGTGTGCCATGTGGGCATGGCAGTGCCATTACAGGCCTCAGCCTGTGTCTTCAGAAGGTACCACGGCACCTTCAGGATAGCGCTGTTGCCTACCACAGAGGGCTGTTGTGGGGAATAAGCACCTGGCCTGGCTGGTACAGCAGGTAGTTCTGTGGAAGACGAGCTTCTCCCAAGCTCTTTCCAGGCTGTGTCATCCTTGGCTCTTTCCAGCCCCCGGTGCCAAAGAGCAGCTGCGGTGACTGTGTGGCTGACCCCATGGCTGACTCGAGGACAGCCCCCTCTTCCTAGAACTTGCTCCACCAAGTGGGGTCGCCAGTACAGAACTGATTACTTGTGCCACCATTCTTAGCTCTGTATGGCTCCAAAAAAGGTGCTGCCTCTCTTCCCGTGTCTGGAAGATGCTTCCTGCTGAGCTGTCCTGCTGACTTAGGCAGGAAGGATCTGCTTCCAGGACCTGCGGAGGGTTCCCTCAGCCTGAGCCTCTGCCCTGACCTGGACATATGACTGGCCCCTCCCCAGACAAACTCGCTGGGAGCCTGACCAGGGCAGGCAACCTTCCCTGGGCTTTGGCTTCTGAGGGGACACTGCACCTGCAAGCTTCCCTTTCAGCAAATCATCATGCCAGACGGCTCACTGCAAGCTCCGCCTCCCAGGTTCGCGCCATTCTTTTGCCTCAGCCTCTCGAGTAGCTGGGACTACAGGCGCCTGCCACCATGCCTGGCTAATATTTTGTATTTTTAGTAGAGACAGGTTTTCACCACGTTAACCAGGATGGTCTCGATCTCCTGACCTCGTGATCCGCCCAACTTGGCCTCCCAAAATGTTGGGATTACAGGAGTAAGGCACGGTGCCCGGCTGATTAAGGGCATTAGTTAATCCCTCAGGTACTACTACTGCCATCCCTATTTTATAGATGAAAAAACGGAGGCCCAGAAAGGTCTGTAACTTCCCCAAATTCACACGGTTATTAGCCAGACTATCACCTCCATGAGGGCCAGACCAGGTCTGCCTTTTCACAGCCCCATGCCCCATGCTCATGCTGGGCACATGGAGAACAAATGAAAGGGCAGACCTGGGCCCGAAACCCACATGGTAGGGCTGGTACTTCAGCTTCTAACCCAGGAGGGAGGAAGCTGAAGTCAGAAGGAGATTGGAGGCCGTGATCACACAGCTTGTTCAACAGCAAGGCCAGAATTGAGAACCCATGTCTCTGGTCTCCCAGTCGAAGACTCTTTCTGATTCAGTCAGATCCCTTTGTTTCATCCTCCAAGACTGGCACGAGTCTGGAAGAGCCAGAAGGATAGGCTGCTGGCAACAGCAGGGAGGCCCACAGAGCTTCTGATTGCACATGAAGGCCACTCTAGCCTGGTGCTGTGAGAGAGGAGTCCCAACCAGGGCCAGCCCCCCGCCCGAGCCCTGCAAACAGCCACAGCCCCACTCACAGGCTGGGTGGAGGGAGGAGCCTGGCTCTATCTCCTATAGGGATGCTTTGGGGATTACTGTGGAGGGTGTCAGGCTGTGCTGGGCCATGGGGGTGGTGCCCAGGGAGTTAGGGTATACCCCTGGCACCCAGATCCCTCTAGCAGAGGCTGTGGTGACTCCAACCAAACCCCCAGGTCTGGGGAAAGGTGCTACTGGCTTTGCACATGGGCAGCCCTGGGGACAGGCCTGGCTCTCCAGCAGAAGCAGCAGTTGGGGGAGCCTCCGAGGGAGTTGTAAGTGCTTGTATTACAGCAGCCTGCTCACCAGGACGTGTGTGAAGACCTGGGATGAGGCTGGCTCTGCCACTGCACAGAAAGGGCGCACTCATGTGTGGGGTGGGGATGAAGGATCCTGGAGACAACCCCAAGTTCTCCATGTTGGAGGGATGGGAGCTGGTGTAAGCCCCGGTTCCCTAAAGGATTTGGGCCAAGGACAAGGGGGAAAGGGAAACCAACAGAGTCTATGGTGAAAGAGTTGGGAGCATGGGCTTTAGTGGGAGGCAGCCCTGGGGCTCTGCCTCCATTTTCCAGTTACTATTTATTAGCTATGACTTTGGAAAAGAGATGTCATCTCTAAGCCTCAATTTCCTCATCTGTGAGAAAAGGACTTAAGATATTGACCTCGGCCGGGCGCGGTGGCTCAAGCCTGTAATCCCAGCACTTTGGGAGGCGAGGCAGAGTAGGATCACGAGGTTAGGAGATCGAGACCATCCTAGCTAACTCTGGTGAAACCCGTCTCTACTAAAATACAAAAAATGAGCCCGAGGCCCGGTGGGGCGCCTGTAGTCCCAGCTACTTTCGGGAGGCACAGAGGCAGGAAGAATAAAGTGAACCGGTGAGGCTTGCAGTGAGCTGAGATCCGGCCACTGCACTCAGCCCAGGCGACAGAGACTCCGTCTCAAAAAAAAAAAAAAAAAAAAAGATATTGACCTCACCCGGGATGGCTGTGTGGTTTCCAGCTTGAATGTGTAGTCACGCTCAGCACTGTGTCTGGAACTTGGAAATCAGATCAGTGGGCAGTAACTTTGGGAGTTTTTTTTTTATTTTTTGAGATGAGAGTCTCGCTCTGTTGCCCAGGCTGGAGTGCAGTGGTGCAATCTCAGCTCACTGCAAGCTCCGCCTCCCGGGTTCAAGCGATTCTCCTGCCTTGGCCTCCTAAGTAGCTTGGATTACAGGCAACTGCCACCACGCCCAGCTAATTTCTGTATTTTTAGTAGAGACAGGGTTTTACCACATTGGCCAGGCTCGTCTCGAACTCCTGACCTTGTGATCCACCCGCCACAGCCTCCCAAAGTGTTGGGATTACAGGCATGAGCCACTGCGCCCGGCCCGTGAGTCATTTATTTGTTTTGTGTATTATCTGTCTCAACCCCACTAGAAAGTCAGCTCCATGAAGGCAGCGATGTTTGTCTACTTTGTTCACTGTGGTCTCCAAAGTGTCTAGAACAGAGCTTTGGGCCTGGGTGGCCCTCAGCAAATAGTAACAGAATGAGTGAACAAAGACAGGGAGTGAGGGCTCTGAAATGCAAACTCACAGTGGCACGCGCAGTTGAGAACTGTTCAATGGCTTCCACTTGCACTTGAAGTAAGGGATGACGTCTCTTAACGAGGCCTACGCCAGACCTTGCCTGCTCTGGCCCCTGCACACCTCTCTGGCTTCCCCTTGAACCAGGCTCACTTCTGAGCAGCTTGAAATTGCTCCAATGTGCTGTGCTGCCTCTGGGACCCTCCGCCTCAGCCCAGTCACACACACCCAGGGAATTCCTAGTTCCCCTTAAGATCATAGCTCAACTGTTACCTTGTGGGGAAAGTCCTGCAAGCACCCTTCATCCACGCTCACAGCAATCCCGTTCCTCCCTAGCGCTAATCTCAGAGGAATTAAACATGCATTCGTGTTATCGTTACGTCTTCCACCTCCAACAGACCAAACATTTTGTATGGGGAGTGACAGTACTGGTCTGGGCCCCCAGTGAAGCACCAGCACCTTGCCCAGGGCCTGCCCACAGATTTGCTGAGTGGATTGTCACAGAGCCTGGCTGTACTGAGCTTGGAGGCCCACTGCCTGGCACATACACGTACCACTGAGCACGTCAGGACTGATGTAGGCAGGGCTGCCCCTCTGGTCCTTCAGAAGGTCCCCCTCGCTCACCAGATGCTTCCCGAGGCAGAAGTTGGTGATGGTTATCCGATGTGTCCTAGGAATGGGAGACAGAGAGTGAACAAACCTCAGTGTCTATAGCAACGGGCACAAGACACATAGGCAGGGCACACCTCACTGGGCCAGTCCCTGATCCTGAACAGCAGGAGGTGGGCTTCTCGCCAGAGGGCGAAACAGCTGCCCCAACCCCCTCTCCAGGGAGCAGAGGAATCAGGCCCCAGACTTTTCTGGCCACCAGCCGAGCTGTCCTAGCAGGGATTGGCTTCTCTCCCAGGTCCTGAGTGTTGCACAGGCCATCCCCGGACCTGCTGCCCTGGATGAATCTCGGGGTACAGCATAGGGCTTAGAACAACTTTCAGAGATTTCCCAAAAACAGCCTCGTGTCATATTCTAGACTGGGAGTGACCAGAGATTTAGTTCAATTTCCTCATTCACACATGAGGAAAAGGCAGGCCAGCAGAGATGAGTGACTCCACCTTGGGAGGTGACCCCAGGGTGGCCCCAGCCGCCCCCACACCACGGAGTCTGTCAGGTCACTGTCTCACTTGGCCCCACAACCACTGCAGAGGAAGAAACTGACAGTGGCCAGTGAGGGGGATTTTCTCACTGTCCGGTTTCAGATGATACAACAAAGGCACAGGGAAGTGAAAGGACTTGGCCAAGGTCATGCAGCTGGTGAGCAGAACGGCAGGATCCAAGCCCAGGTCTGCGAGGTCCCAGAGCTGCGCACACAACTGACAGCTTCCTCATGCCCAGATGTGTCCCTGGGCAGGGCCCCAGGCCCTGAATGACTTTTCCTTCTGTTCCATCAAAACTGACTCATCCCTTACCTTGTACTTGTGACTCTGCCCTGGCTAGAACATCACAGACTCTCCCTCTGAAAGGCGTGGGGCAGAGCAGCTTTGGGCTCTGATCCTTTGGAGAAAACTCACATGTGGACAAAAGGAAGTGCCCTGAGAGGACCTTGCACCACACCGGAGGCTGGGAGTGGGGGCAGGCCCTGTCTAAGAGGCCCGGGAAAGGCTTCCTGGCCCACGGGGGCAGGCAATGAGGAAGGATGCCTCTCTGCCCAACTGCCCTGCTGCTGTGTTGGCTGGCTGGGTGGAAAAGCTAGGGGGAAAAGCTGGGAGGACAGCAGGAAGGAAAGCTCCATGGGGGCCTTGGGCTGCCTCTCACTACCATCAACTCTCAGAGCTCTCAGAGGCACAGCGCACGCGTGGCTGCCGGTGGATTTCCCCAGGAGCTGCGTCCAGGAGGTTCTGAGAGCCCTCAGCAATCTTGGGGAATTCTGCTGGCAAAGGCCTTGATGCAAAACAAAGGTTAGTCTGTCCTCTGGATTCCTCACGGAAACGCCGAGTCCAGGGCCTACACAGGCCTGCCGTCAGCTGCCATAGGAATCTGACTGGTGACCCACGGGCGGCTAGAGCCTGAGCGCACAGGTGAAGGGTCACTGCGCAGGGTCACATGCATGTCAAGGAGTGGACTGCTCTAGCTCTGAAGCTCCAGTGCCGCTGCCCTGAATATAGGACTGCTCAGGCCTCTTGTCCAGAAGGTTCCCACAGAGCAGAGGCACTCCTGGTCAGAGATGGCTGCGGAAGCTGCAAATGTATCCTGTGGGTCTCTGAGGCTCAAGACGCTGGGAGGAGGACAGCTCAGGAGACAGTACGGTGGGTTTGGGAGTCAGGTTCCTAGTACTGGCTCTGCCACATCCTTGCTGTGTGAATCTCTTGCTAAACCTCCATTTCCTCATGTGTACAACAGTGAAATCCTAGCATCAAACTCCAGAACTGGGTTAGGATTCAGCAAGATAAGACAATCTCACGGACAGCACTTAGTCCAGTGCCTGGCAAATAGTAGCAGCTGGTGGTTGGCACACCTGGTGGGAAAGATTCTGTCTTGGAGGCGGCAGGGGAGAGGTGCCATGGTGTGACAACAGGCCTGGGACAGCACGTGCCAGTGTGGCTGAGCTTTCAACTCAACACTGCTGGTGGGACTTTCCCGCTCTCTACCAGGGCACGAGCAGGCACAGCTGAGGCTCTGCAGGGCTGAGCGGCAGGAGCACTGGAGTCTCTCCACAGGAAGCGGCACGGGCAGCTCCAAGGCCTCCTGAGGTTTGGCAATGCTCCCCTGCCCCGCCACCACCACCCAAGCAGGAGGTGCACAGCTCCCTGGGAGTCCCACACGTCCTAGTCTGGTCCTGACAGGAGGGGGCAAGGGCAGAGTGGGACAGAGGGAGGGGACGTGTGTCAGCAGGATTGGCTCTGAGTGAGTCACACTTTAGCTATGGCCCTTTGGGCTGCCACAGTGTTTTTCTCCTTTTCTAGGAACTTGGTATGTTGCCTGCCTACCAAAAAGAAAGGAGGAAGCAGAAAGACCCCACAGCACCTCGCATAACCCCAGAAGAGGATTTCGAATTTCGATCCTTTTAAAATCCAAAGCGGGATGAACTTGTCCTTGCAGCTGCCTTGCCAACACCTCCCCTGTCTGCTCCTTGGGTGCACTCTGCTCTGCTGAGAAGGCCTCCAGTTGGCCCGCCTGCTGCTCCAGTGGAGGCAGAGCCTGGCATGACAGGCGGGAAGGGGCTGGAGTGGGCTAGAGCTCCTTCAGGTCAACTCTCAACGGAACGAGGTGACAGTGGGGCCCCAGAGCAGAGGATGTGGCAGAGGACACACACAGAGCAGTGAGTCTCGCTGCACCACACCACCCTGCCGCTCTGGAGCACCCATGACTCAAGTGCAAGGCAGCCAGAACCTCTGTCTGGTTCTGGGTGTGAGTGAGGCGTCGGCATTCTGCACCCTGAGGAGCAGGCACGCACACTCACAGCAGAGCTGCTACAGCCACGCCGGTGTCTGCAGGGTGGTGCGACCCCTTGACTACACTCCCAGGACCAAGGAGGCCTGCAAAAGTGAGAGTTGGAAGCAAATCCCCCAGCGACACAGAGGGGCCAGGAGTGCTGGTGTGGTTAGCAGGCATGAGCCCGGCACGTTCCCATGACAACCCCGCGATGCTCATTTAGAGCCAATGAATGGCTGTTGTGGAAGGCCTGGGAGCTCTCTAGTCCAGCTGGAGGAGACATGGGCTCTGTGGCCAGATGGGTTTAGGTGCCCCAAAATTATGCCCTCTTTGTGAACAGTGAGCCTGTAGTCCACAGCAAGATGGGACTGGCCCAAGGCCCCAGAGAGGGCCAGGGGAAGGGGCAGGACCCAATTTCCCAACTCTAGGACAACTGGATCTCCACAGTCCAGGGCTGGTTTAGTCAGGGCTCCCTACTACCTCCTCTCATGGTGCAGAGCTATGGCTGGGGGACCGCTGGGCCCTCACCAGGGGTGTCCTCGTTGGCCGCTCAACATGCAGCAGGCCTCATTTCCAGAGACATGAGCCCACGGGTCCTGTTCTCCTGTCTCTCAGCCACAGGCTCTCCAGTCCTGGCTGGATTAGCACTGGGGTGTGCTTGTGATGCGCCAAAGCCCATCATATTAGGTAGCCTCACATCCACTTATTTGCATCTCAGGCCAGTCTTCCCAGGAAGCCAGGATGACCTTCACTTTCAGAGATGAGGAAATGGAAGCTCAGAGAAGTGCTTGGTACCTCAATAAATGAATTCAATCAATAAGTAACCAAACGAACACACTCTCATGGTCTCCAAGATGACGAAGAGCTGGCACTGGGAAGTGAGCCAGGTCTGACCCCCATGTCCGTGCTGCTTCCGTCCTCTCCAACTCACTCACTCAGCCAGTCCAGGGTTTAAGCAGCCCTGGAATTTCCTGTTTCCCTCCCTTCCCCCTGCAGAGTATAGCAGGGCAAGGTTCTCATCCCTTCACTTTCTCAGTCTGGCAAATCCCAACTCATCCTTCGCGAATCGACTCAGGCAGCAGCCACTGTCCCTCCACATGCCCCTTGCCCTCTGCATGCTGCTCCTCCACACATGATACCATCTTCTGGTCAGTACCCCATCAGATGGTAGGCTCCAGAGGGTAGTGGTGGCACTGAGAGTTTCTGTCTGCAGCCCCAGCACCAGGTGGTGCTAGTCGAAGGATGGAGAAGGCTTAGCTGCTGAGATGCACAGCACCGTCCCGATGGCCTCTCAGGCTGGAGCTGTGGGTCTGGAGCCCCCAGCAGTAACTCGCCATCAGCTGAGATGGGGCACAAGTTAATGCCCCCTCCCCGGAGGCCAGCTTTCAGGCAGCTTCTTTTCCTCTGACCACTGTGGCTTTGGCCCCTTTAGAGGACAGTGGGCCTCGGGCCCCTCCTGGGCTGGGCTGGTACAGCCACATCATGGAATGAATCACCCACAACAATTCTGCTGTGAGATTCGGGCTGCCTTTGTAAGCCCTCCAACCTGCTCAATGCCGAATTGAGAGGTGAGGGAGGGAGGCTCAGGAAGAACGGCTGGGGGCGGGGCGGGGCGGGGTGGGGCAGATGCGCCCTTCTCAGCCCCGCATTTCCAGGATGGTGGTAGTCCACAGAGTGGGCCCACTTCCTGCCGGTCCTGGGTCCCTACATGGTTGGTGGTCCCTCCAACATGGTGAGACAGTGGTAGCACTGTCCCAGATCACTCCAAAGAGGCCCAGGACCCTCTGCTGAGGTGGGATGACAACCTGAAACCAGGGCCGCGCTTGGTCTCCCTCTGCTGCTGGTTCACCAACAATGTTGGGGTGGGCCGCCTGATCACCTCCAAGTCTAAGGCATGCTCTTCCTGCTGCTGAGAGAGCTAGTCACATTTTACAGGTAACTACTCACAGCTGCATCCCTCTCCAGGAGGCTCTCTTAGCCAAAAGCAGCTGCCTTGCCTAAGGGAGTGCCCCTCCCTATGGACAGCAGACATTCAGTGACTGCTGGGGCGGGGCACAAAGGCCATGCGCAGGCCATCTGCAGGGCCATCCCACTCTCGAGTTTTTCAGGCTGAGGCCCTGCTGGGACTTCACTGAGGGTTTAGCTTCTCCCTCTGCCTAATTCCACCCCGTCACCCTGAGAGCACTCCACAGTAAACCTCCTGCACGTAAACCTCAGAGTCTGTTTCCTGAGGAAACTGACCTACAGCAAGGCCTCATTTTGCTCATTCCTTCACCCCGTTTGTCCATTCAAAAAAGATACATTTTTGTAGTGATGGGGGTCTTCACTATGTTGCCCAGGCTGGTCTCAAACTCCTGGGTTCAAGTGATCCTCCTGCCTCAGCCTCCCAAAATGCTGGGATTACAGGCAGGAACCACTGCTCCTGACATTTAGTCCATTTTTATAGTAATTTTCTGAGTATCCACTAGGAGCCAGGCATGACAAATAAATGGACCAGGGAGGAGATCTAAAGTTCTTCCCAGAGCTCCCTTTCTGTGGCTCAAAACTCCCAGTCTCAGCAAGCCCCCAATTCCCATGTTCATCCCATCCCCAGAGTCCTGGGATTCCGGGAGGAAGTGGGTTGTCTTGAGTCGGAATCTCCAGGAAGACACTGCAGGGCACCAGAGAGTTGCAATGTGTAGCCTGCCCCAGGCCTAGGGTAACAGCGTGGACGAAGAGACAGGCATCTTACCTCTTGTTGAGCACCATGTTCCCCAGCTTCAGGTCTCTATGCACGATGTTCTTCTGCAAAACGACAGGCATATGGTTTATATTGTCAATGTGAGAGGTGGGGTAAGGGCCCACCCTGTAAGATGGGGGCCCTCCTGGTGTTAGAGAAGGTGGGAAAAATTCTATGATGTGTCTCTTTAGGCTCCAACCACAGGCAGATCAGGACAGTTCTAAGTTCACATGACCCATGCATCTGGATGGGGAATGAATGTGCACCTAGTCAGTGTCTCCCCATCTGCGGCAGCTTCTTCAGCTCTTTCTCCCCTCTGGGCAGCGGCTGGTGGGGAAAGTCACTCATCTTTTCACCTCCATTAGACATTCC
Source organism: Papio anubis (assembly GCF_008728515.1). Classification (NCBI taxonomy): domain Eukaryota; kingdom Metazoa; phylum Chordata; class Mammalia; order Primates; family Cercopithecidae; genus Papio; species Papio anubis. The sequence goes on from NC_044976.1 coordinate 34,576,672, forward strand.
ATAGACAGGATGGATCTGGGGGTCGGGGAGGAGCTGTCATCGCTTTGTGACTAAGTACCACAGGCTCGGCCCACATTAGTGGTGCACCGGGAAGAGGCTCAGGCTCTCCTACCCTTTGTCCTGGCATGTCTGACACATCTAATCCTACAAAAAGCTCAGACGTGCTGTAGTTGCTTGGGTGGGTATCTCACTGTCATCACTACATGGGGGACACCAGGCCTCTTAACTGATGGAGAATTACCACACGGGCTCTGCTGGGCTGCAGGTCAGCCCTCACCAGGAAGGTGGCCTGCAGGGTGGCACTGTGCCTCCCCCTGTGCACCTGCCATTCAGCCGCTTTTCTTTTGGACACTCCCAGCTGCAAAGCACACCCGGGTGCGCAGGACAGAGCTGCCTTCTGCTCAGCAGCAGCAAAAAAGGTGGCTTTCTGTGGCCAGAAGGTGTGGCAGCAGAGTGTGGCCTCACCTGGTGCAGGGCCTCCACCACGCGGACCACGTCGTAGAAGATGACCACAGTCTCCCGCTCGCTGAGCCTTTTCTCCTTGATGACGTAGTGCTGCAGGTTGATGAGGTCAGCGGTCTTGTCGCTGAAGTCGTGAGCACAGAGGCAGTCCAGGACGAGGCAGATGCGTTTCTTCATCTTCTTAACCATCCGGCTGGATTCTGTGTCCTCAACGATTTCACAGGTGCGGTCCTGGGAGGCAAGGGGGCAGCACAGGGCTTGGCTGTGAACTCGACAAGGCCAAGGCCAGGGCTTGGGACTCTCTGGAGTTGGACACTCAAACCAGTGAGGGAGCCTGGAATTAGCCTGCATGTGCAGGCCATAGACGACTAAGGCCTGGGCAGCCTAGACCATGGGGTGGCTCAGCACTGTGAAGCCTCTTGTGTGCCAAATGCCAGGACCAGCAAGAGGCTGAAGCTAAAACATCTCAGGTGAAAGCTTAATGCTTTGATCATAATGCAAAGGATTCAGATCAGGTCTGGGCATTTAAAGCCCAAGGGCCCTCTCAGCCCAGTGCTTAAGCAGCAAAAATGGGCATCCTCCCTCCACGGCACCCAGGTTCCAGTAATTACCAACAGAACCCCTCTCGATGTCTAAGATGGTAGAAGTTAGAAAGAGGTCAATCTTGGCAGGCTCCAGAGGCCACACAGGTTCTGTGTGTCCAGGACACCTGTTTTCCTCATGGATGCAGTGCTCCTGACAGTCACATAGTGGTGGCTAAGAGTGACTCTGACCTCAGACTGCTGGGTTCAGGCCCCAGCCACCTTGTTTTACCTGTGGGACCTGGGCAGTTTGCTTACCCTCTCCAGGTCTCTAGTTCCTAATCAGTAGAAGGGAGCTGGTAATCCCTCCCTCACAGCCCGAGAGAAGTAAATAAGACAATCCATGTCCTGTGCTTAGGTCCTGCACTGCCAGGGCTCAGTAAGTGGGTACTGCCACCAATGTTGTTGCTGCGAGATGGACACAATGCTAGCAAGCTCTAGACCCATTTTCCTTGCTGAAAGGTATTTTGAGTAAGACAAAAAACAGGTACAACCTGCGGACTTCATCTGACCATCTTGAGGAAGTCCTTGGTGTCATGCGGCGTAGACTGACCTGTCCCCTCTGGGGAACTCCTGGAGGACTAAATATCTACATTTCTTCTTCTTTTCCTTTTTTTTTTTTTTTTTTTTGTGAGACAACGTCTCACTCTGTCACCCAGGCTGGAGTGCAGTGACATAATCTCAGCTCACCGCAAGCTCTGCCTCCCGGGTTCACGCCATTCTCCTGCCTCAGCCTCCCAAGTAGCTGGGACTACAGGGGCCTGCCACCATGCCTGGCTAATTTTTTTGTATTTTCAGTAGAGACGGGGTTTCACCATGTTAGCCAGGATGGTCTCGATCTCCTGACCTTGTGATCCGATTCGCCCGCCTCAGCCTCCCAAAGTGCTGGGATTACAGGTGTGAGCCACTGCACCCAGTCTCCACATTTCTTCTTAAGAGCAGGACCACACCTCATATTTGCTTTTCTCAGAGGCCCTAGCACAGTGTCTGGCACACAGACGGTATACTAGAAACACTTTCGATCAGCCAGGTTCTCTCATCCAAAATGACATGCACTAAGGCCAAGCTGCTGAAGATATCAGAGACAAAATACCAAGAAACCACAATCACTCTCAATTTGATTTCATGTTTACGGGGATACTCTTAATTTCTGGAGTTGCCTAATAATACTCTGAGTCACCTCTAATTGCAAATCTAAGAACAAAGACCTTGGTGGGGTGTATACATGCGGGGTGGGAAGTGCTTTCCATTTGTTCTATTTCAGGAACTCAAGCTGACAAGGAGTTTTTATTGCCTGAACAGCAATGATGATGACAGAGTTCCAGCAGCAGCTCGGTGCCTGACACACTCTCATTCATCGTCCCAACCACCACTGGAGGTAGGTACTGTTATCACTATCCCCATTTTACAGATGGGGAATCTCAGGCCTAGAGACCTGAAGTGACTTGCCCAAGGTCATACTAGCTGAATCCAGGACTGTCAGCATCAAAACCTGAGTGCTGTCTCTGGCACTGTGCTGCCTCTGAAACAGCAGGTCTGTCTTAGCAAGAGCTGGTCCTGGCCAGCAAATGGCTGAGGGCTCAGTGGACGCTCAGCTGAGGAACGAGGCTGTTCCCAGGCCTGTAAAGAGGCCTCGGGTCATTCTGAACCCAACTCTTCATTTCTGGAGACACAACTTCAGTGCTGCCCCAAGAATGGTTCTTGTCAGGTACACACTGTTAATCAACACCTTTCCTAAGGGACCTGGAACATCTGAGCACAGGAGCAGGCACGTTTGCTGGACAAACTGAAATGCCTGAGCAGGCGGAAGAACAGGTGGCTCCAAAACAACTGTGGAGATCTACAGACGGCCCCAAATGCTGGTTCCTACTTGTCGTCTTCCCTCCCACCCTAGCCTGGCCAATTTCTGACGATGCAGCTAAAAAGGGCCCAGAGCTGGGCATGGTGGCTCACGCCTGTAATCCCAGCACTTTGGGAGGCCGAGGTGGGTGGATCACCTGAGGTCAGGAGTTTGAGACCAGCCTGGACAACATGGTGAAACCCCTTCTCTACTAAAAATACAAAAATTAGCTGGGCATATGCCTGTAGTCCCATCTATTTGGGAGGCTGAGGCAAGAAAATCGCTTGAGCCTGGGAGGTGGAGGTAGCAGTGGGTCAAGATCGCCCCACTGAACTCCAGCCTGGCGACAGAGCGAGACTCCATTAAAAAAAAAAAAAAAAAAAAAGGACAAGACGGCCCTTTTGAGATGGAGTCTCACTCAGTTGCCCAGGCTGGAGCTCAGTGGTGCAATCTCCACTCACTGCAACCTCCGCCTCCCGGGCTCAAGCGATTCTCCTGCCTCAGCCTCCCCAGTAGCCGGGACTACAGGCACGTGCCGCCATGCCCAGCTAATTTTTCTATTTTTAGTAGAGATGGGATTTCATCTTGTTGGTCAGCATGGTCTTGATCTCCTGTCCTTGTGATCCACCCACCTCGGCCTCCCAAAGTGCTGGGATTACAGGCGTGAGCCACCGCGCCTGGCCTGGGCCCGAGTGTCTTTAAGTGACTTCCTGCTTTCCTCTTTTCTCAGAAAAGCGGCTCTTCAAAGAGAGCCTGGCTGCTGTAAGATGCAAACTGTATGCATTCCTGGCTAGGCTGTAACCATCCCCACAGGAGCACAGCCAGTGTGGTCCAGCCTGACTTCCAGCCCAGCCCAGCCCAGCCACCCACCCTGGAAGTCCTGATGTACGCAGCATGGCAGGGACACCCGAGGGTCACGTGAGCTGCTCGTATGGCTGTGGCCCCAGCAAGTGGCAGCCCCTGGAGCCAGCCAGAGGTGGGTGCGAAGGGTGGGGGGGGGCAGGCCGCTCACCTGGAAGAGGCCGTGGTGGTGCACCACGCCGTCCTGCGTGTGCAGGAGAGAGAGCAGCGAGTACTCGGTGTGCAGCAGCATCTTGCCCTGCCGCTCCTCCTGGCTCTCTATGCCTTGGTCCCCCCTCTCCTCCAGGGTCAGGATCTTTAGGAAAGCACAAAAATAAAACCAAAACCAGAACACCTCACTTGACACAGCAGAACAACCAGAATGGGGGAAGCAGGGGGCTTTCTACGACATGACATTTGTGTACAGTGCACACATAGACACACCAAGTGAAATAGTTTTTCTTAATATGATGGTGATGTAATTTATGCACAGACAAAACTCTTTAAATCAGAAGTTGTTCCGAGGGAGACTGAACTTGATTGCTTCTCGGGAAGAAATGGCACTACTCTTGTTCACAATGACGCAGGTGTGAAGGTGGAGGAGGGAGGAGTGGGTTGGCATGACAGGCCCTGGTTCTGAGGCACCCTCACCCTCATGTCTCACTTACCTTCAGCTGATAGAAGTCATCCGTGCCATCTTTCCTTGCCAAACACTGCACAATGCTTGGCACCGGTGAGTTGCCCAGACGAGGACCTACGGCACAGAGAGCTGCTGGTCTCCTTTTCAGAAGCCCTGGCTGTCACAATGCCAGGTCACCATGTGGTCTTTCTTACTAGACCTTCTATTCAGGAGGGCACCATACCTCACGTGCACTGAACTGATCCCCCCCCCAAGGTCTCCTGGTAGAGTTTTCAAGGTCTCCCCTCCAAAAATAGAGGGGTATGTGTGCTCTGCCTGGAGCACATCCAGCGTTTGCAGGCACATTTCCCAAAGAGAGGTTTTCAACCCTGGGTGCATGCTGGAGTCTCTGGGAGCATCTATTAAAAACAAGAGATCCGGCCAGGTGCAGTGGCTCCAGCCTGTAATCCCAGCACTTTGGGAAGCCGAGGCGGGTGGATCACGAAGTCAGGAGATCAAGACCATCCTGGCGAACACGGTGAAACTCCATCTCTACTAAAAACACAATAAATTAGCCAGGCGTAGTGGCGGGCGCCTGTAGTCCCAGCTTCTTGGGAGGCTGAGGCAGGAGAATGGCGTGAACCCAGGAGGTGGCGGAGCTTGCAGTGAGCGGAGATCGCGCCACTGCACTCCAGCCTGGGCGACAGAGCGAGAATTCGTCTCAAAAAAAAAAGAAAAAAAAATAAGAGATCCAGGTTGGGTGCGGTGGCTCACACCCGTAATCTCAACACTTTGGGAGGCTGAGGTGGGAGGACTGCTTGAGCCAAGGAGTTCGAGACCAGCCTGGGCAACATAGTGAGACTTCTTCTCAACAAAAAATAAAATATTGGCTGAGCACAGTGGAGCATACCTGTAGACCCAGCTACTTGGGAAGGCTGAGGTAGGAGGATCGCTTGAGCCCAGGAGGTTGAGGCTGCAGTGAACTATGTTTGTGCCACTGCACTCCAGTCAGGGCAACAGAACAAAGCCCTGTCTCAAAAAAACCAACAAACCCAAGAGATCCTGGATCCTCTGAAGAGCAACTGCAGGGTGACGATCCAGGAAACTATAGCTGCAACAGGTTCCCTGGTGATTCTGATACAGCCATCTGGCCCCTGTTCAAGTGCCAGCTTTGGGGACCTTCTGTACTTCTGAAGATGCACAGTGCTTGTTGTGCCTTGACAGCGCCTTGCCTGAGCTTTCAGAGTGGAAATCTGATGTCACAGTGCCACTGCTGCGTGAAAAACTCTTAACAAAGTCTGCTGCTCTTTGTTTTCCTTTTTACCAGTGACATGTTCATAGACCCACTGCTCTTAACATACCACCCAAACTCTTTGGCCTCCAAGGCCTTGCATGATTCGGTTCCTTCCCACCTTTCTAAGCGAGGATTCCCTGTCCCATGCCATACTCTAGCTCCTAATGTTGGGTTCCTAGTTCCCAACGTGGTAAGCCCTTTCCTGCTGCTGGGCCTCTGCAGTGCTGTTTCTTCTGTCTGCAGTGTTCTTCCCACAGATGCTGCTCGTCCTCCTCAGGTGTCAGCTCACATGGAGCTTCCTCATAGACAGGCCTTTCTTGCCTGCCCTACCCACAGGCCCTTTCCATCTCACATCATCGTGGAACTTCTTCAAGGCACTTGCACCACCGGTGATGACTGGTGAGTTGTTTGTTTCTCTGTGAGGGATGGAACTTGTCTGTCTTATTCACTGCTGCATGCCTGGCAAACAGCACAGGCCTGGCACGTAGCAGGCACGCACCATTAACTATGTACTGAATGACGGGAGCTGGAACTATCCTGTGCCTGTAAGTCCAAAATGCTCTCCCAAAGTAAAACTCACTCCCAGTCTCTGGCCACAACTCTGACTATAAGCAGTTTGGACTGCTGGTCCTTATGCATCATGCAGAAATGCTCTGCTGCTCCTCTGGCCAACTGCCAACACCTGTGCCAGGATTTCTGTGCCAATTTAAAGAAATTTGGGGGGCTATACAAAATGCTTTGTGAAATTATGCCATCCAAGAATGGCATAAAGCAGTGCCTCGGATGATCTTGGGTTTTCATTTTATTTTATTTTTTAGAGACAGAGTCTCACACTGTTTCCTAGGCTGGAATGCAGTGGTGTGATCACGGCTCACTGTAACCTCAAACTCCTGGGCTCAAGTAATCCTCCTGCCTCAGCCTCCCAAGTAGCTAGGACTACAGGCATGTGCCACCATGCCCAATTAAGTTTTATATTTTTCTTGTAGAGACGGGATCTCACTATGTTGCCCAAGCCCAAACTTGCAGAGTCTTGAACTCTTGGCCACAAGTTATCCTCTCACCTCGGCCTCCCAAAGTGCTGGGATTACATAGTGAGCTCTTGCCACCTGGCCAGAGCTTGGGTTCTAATGCAGCTAATGACTTCTAATGGGTGTGCTTCCTGTGGGCACATCAACATTCTAGGGGCACACATAGGATTCTCTGGGGGAAGACACGGAGCCTAGCTATTAGCTAAGACTGATATAAGGCTGGTGCGGCTAAAACACTGACAGCCCCTGGTATAGAGTGACCTAAGGCTTGGGTCTTCCACTGATATAAATATACTCCACTTCAAGTAGTGAGGCTAGGCACCAGGCCTGGGGCAGGGCAGGACCACACACTGCTGAGGGTGGGCCACCCCACTCTGATGTCTGCAGGTCAGATCATGTGAGCCAATGTACCCTGCCCCTGCCTCCCAGCCCACCCATTTTTCCCAAAGGTCAGAGGCTTACCAAGGATGAATGGTCCAGCTCTCTTTGCATTATTTCCAGAAATCCCACTTCCTAGAGCCTTGGCCCTGGCCGACGTTTCCCCAGCTCCTCTGTCTGATGCTCTCCGCTTCATTCTCAGCTCTAGACAAGAGAGAAAGACCCCTTCTCACTGAGTAAGTCAGCGAGTTTCCTTATGCTAACCCAGCCTGCAGGTCTTTGACTTGGGATGCGTCACACAGTTGCCGCTGCTGCTGTTCCGCTGCAGCCGCCACCTCCTCCCGCTCCCAGAGGAGCATCCAAGGCTCCCAGTGACAAAGAACCACAGCTCCTTTACTTGGATTGATTAGATGCTAAAGGTGGACATCCTTTAAGGTAGCATATACAGGGTACAGAGGTGGGGAGCCAACACACCAGCACCAAGTGTCCAGTTAAATTCAGAGAGGAGAAAACTGTGCTTTGTGCAGATGCTAATGCCAAACAGAGCCCCAAGAGACCACCACAGAGACACAGAGGAGAGCCAGTCCCATCCAGCTGAACACCAACCCTGAGCAACTATTCCCAAAGTGAGACGTGCCCTCCAAATACCTACAGCCTAATGACCCGAGGTGCCCATTCCTGGCCCATATCTGGATAGTAGGCCCCAGGAATGGGATGTTTATTACACATGAGGCCTGGGGGCTTCTTATGCCCATGGAATTTGATGACTACGGCCCTGAGAACCCCTCTTCCCATCTTTCCTTGACTCTCTGGTCCTCTCAGATGAAAGAACTCCCCAAAGCTGTCAGTGGCAGGGTTTACTTTCTCTTCCCTCATAAACTCAAACTTTTCCTGAATTACTTTTCAGAAAAAGACAATTCATTGTGTATTTAAGAGTCAGTTAGAGAACACTACTGAAGATCACTGAGCACTCTGATTTGCCTGATAATCCCAAGATCCTCCTGTGTAAAAATGAAAGGCGGACATTGGGGCCAGAGACTAAAAGACACCTCTGGACACAGATTTAAAAAAAAACAAAAAACAGATGAAAACACAAAAGAAGAGTTGTTTCTTCCAGCTCTCCAAAGTCAAACACCTTGGCAAAGCAGCGTCCGAGGGGGACAAGGAAACAGATGTGTACAGACGAGTTCCAAGTGGGGAAGGTCAGGGGTCACAGGATGCCCAGCGTGGGCGGGGGGCTCCAGGAAAACTTCCCTAAGGATACAGGAGTGGGCCAGGACATTTGTGGTAGGAGGGCCTCAGTGAGCAAACATGCCCAGGTAAGAAATGGCATGCAAGCAACCAACTCCAGGTAGTTTGTGCTGCTGAACATCCAACATGAGGCAGGGAGTGGTGAGAGGTGGCCTAGGATAGAGGCCCGACATCCACCTTAGGAGTGTAGCCTTTACCCTTCCATAATGGACTCAAAAACACAGAATCCCAGCCTGTTCCTGTCTTTTTCTTCATATAAAAGTAACTGATGTTCTCTGTAGAAACGTTAGAAAATACACATACGCAAAAATAAGAAAATAGGGTACCCATGACCTCACCTCCCAGATGTAACTGCTGTGTTGACATTGAAGCATGTTTTTCCTGTGTGTGACTGTGTGTGTGCTTACAGAAAGTTTTATTATCACAAACATATGGACCACACTGTAATGCTATTTTATAAGTTTCCTTTTTTCCCACCTAAAATACATTAAGTGAGGCCAGGCGCAGTGACTCCATGCTTGTAATCCCAGCACTTAGGGAGGCCAAGGTGGGTGGATCACTTGAAGTCAGGGGTTCGAGGCCAGCCTGGCCAACATGGTGAAACCCCGTCTCTACTAAAAATACAGAAATTAGCTGGTCCTAGTGGTGCACACCTGTAATCCCAGCTACTTGGTGGTGAGGCACGAGAATCGCTTGAACCCGGGAGGCGGAGGTTGCAGTGAGCTGAGATCACGCCACTGCACTCCAGCCTGGGCAACAGAGCAAGACTCTGTCTCAAAAAAAAAAATTAGCTGGGCATGGTGGTGGGTGCCTGTCTCGGGAGTCTGAGGCAGGAGAATCGCTGGAACCAGGGAGGCAGAGGTTGCATGAGCTGAGATGGCGCCATTGCACTCCAGCCTAGGGGACACAGCAAGACTCCATCTCAAAACAAACAAACAAAAACCATTAAGGATAAATTTCATAGTATGTGAAATACATCTCAATAAAGATGTAAAAAACAAAACAAAAACCCATTAACATCCCTGCATCACAATATTCTTTTGCAACATCACTTGAGACAGCTACACAGGCTCCTTGGTACAATATACAGTGATTTCTCTGACCATTCCCTATTTATGGACATCTAGGTTCTTTCCACTTAAAAAGAATTAGCCAGGCGCGGTGGCTCACACCTGTAATCCTGGCACTTTGGGAGGCCGAGGCGGGCGGATCACAAGGTCAGGAGATCAAGACCATCCTGGCTAACACGGTGAAACCCTGTCTCTACAAAAATCCAAAAAAATAATTAAAAAGCTGAAAGAAGTGGTGGGGCACCTGTAGTCCCAGCTACTGGGGAGGCTGAGGCAGGAAAGAGCAGTGTGAATCGGGAGGCAGAGCTTACAGTGAGCCCAGATCCCCTGCACACCCTGCACCCCAGCCTGGGCGACAGAGTGAGACTCCGTTTCAAAAAAAAAAAAAAAAAGAATAGTCACGCACATACAGAGTATACATCTTGTTGGCGAGCGCCAGTGAAATGCGCCTGTAATCCAGCACTTTGGGAGGCCAGAGACGAATCAGGGTTAGGAGATCAAGACCAACCTGGTTAACACGGTGAAACCCCGACTCTACCAAAAATACAAAAAATTTGCCGGGTGTGGTGGCATGTGCCTGTAGTCCCAGGTACTCGTGAGGCTGAGGCAGGAGAATAGCATGAACCCACCAGGGGAGGCAGAAGGAGGCGCTGCAGTGAGAGCTGAGATTGCGCCACTGTACTCCAGCTTGGAAAACAGAGCAAGACTCCATTTAAAAAAAAAAAAAAAAAAAGTACACATCTTGTCATACTTATCTGTCTCCCTCTGGATAAATTCCAAGAAGCAGAATTGCAGAGTCAAGTGGGGCACATTTAAAAAATATCCCCATTAGGCTAATACAAGGGGGGCATGTTTTTAATGGTATTTGACATATGTTGCCAGGCTTCCAGGATGGCTATGCCAATTTACAGTCCCATCAGCAGTGTGGGAGAGTGAGTTCCAGAACTTGTACCAGGACTCAGTTATTTCCTTACTCTTATAAATGGCCCATCTGGTGGGCAACAAAAAGCATAGCATTTTATTTATTTATTTATTTATTTATTTATTTATTTATGAGACGGAGTCTTGCTCTGTGCCCCAGGCTGGAGTGCAGTGGCCCGATCTCGGCTCACTGCAAGCCTCCCATGGGTTCCATGCATTCTCCTGCCTCAGCCTCCCGGAAGTAGCTGGGACTGCAGAGCCCACCACCTAGCCTGGCTAATTTTCTTGTATTTTTAGTAGAGACAGGGGTTTCACAGAGATGGTCTCCTGACCTGCATCCCGCCCGTCTCCAGATGCTAGGATTACAGGCTTGAGCCACAGCTAACTACTCAGCATTTTAAAATCCGTAATTCTGGCGGTAGCGGTGGCTCAAGCCTGTAATCCCAGCACTTTGGGAGGCCGAGGCCAGGCGGATGCAAGGTCAGGAGATGCGAGACCATCCTGGCTGCTGCGGTGAAACCCACGTCTCTACTAAAAATACAAAAACTGAGGCTGAGGGTGGCGAGCCTGTAGTCCCAGCTACTCGGGAGGCTGAGGCAGGAGATAAGTAAGCCTGGGAGGCAGAGGCTGCAGTGAGCTGAGATCCGGCCACTGCACTCCCAGCCTGAAGTGACAAATGAGACTCCTTCTCAAAAAAAAAAAAAAATCCGTAATTCTTTCATTATTTCTGAGATTGAATTTGTTTCATATGCTTACTGGCTGTGTTTATTATTTCTTTTATGAATTTCCTTTATATTCTTTTTCTATTTTTTACTGCTATGTGTGTATTAGTGTTACTGATTTTTAGAAGCTCTTTCTATGTAAGGATGTAACTAATATATAGCTTTTTCATCTTTAACCTTTTTTTTTAATTAAAAAAAAGAGAAAAGGTTAAGGCTGGGTGCAGTGGCTCATGTCTGTAATTCCAGCACTTTGGGAGGCCGAGGCGGGAGGATTGCTTGAGCCCAGGAGTTCGAGACCAGCCTGGGCAATGTTGCGAGACCCGTCTCAATAAAATTAGTATAACATTTAAAAATTTTTTAAAATTAAAATTAAAAATAAGGTTGATTATTTATGTAGTTAAATATTTCAGTCTTTTCCTTTAGTTTGTTTTTGCTGATACTCCTGGAAGCCGTCTCCTACTCTAAGAACAGGTGTGTCTTCACCAATAAGGTGGAATCCTCACATGCTATTGTTTTGGCCTTTTTTTTTTTTTTTTTGAGACGGAGTCTTGCTCTTGTTGCCCAGGCCAGAGTGCAATGGCGTGATCTTGGCTCACCACAACCTCCGCCTCCCAGGTTCAAGCGATTCTCCTGCCTCAGCCTCCCGAGTAGCTGGGATTACAGGCATGTGCCACCACACCCGGCTAATTTTGTATTTTTAGTAGAGACGGGGTTTCTCCATGTTGGTCGGGCTGGTCTCCAACTCCCAACCTCAGGTGATACACCCACCTCGGCCTCCCAAAGTGTTGGGATTACAGGTGTGAGCACTGTGCCCGGCCTGTTTTGGCCCTTATTCTAAACTCTAGGAGACTGACTATATGTGGCGAACCGGAAAGTAGGAGGGATGATCCAATGCACTGCAGGTCTAATCTACCAGGCTCACCTCCCATCATCCCAATTTGTTTTCAGAGCTGTGCCACTGGGGAGCACAGCCATGACTTAATTTTGAGAATAACTAGGATTGTGTAACTCACTGAGCCCCAGCAGTCCCCAGATGGAGCAGAAGCCACAGTTAGGCTTGGCTGGGCCTTCTGCCAAAGAGGCTCATGCTGGAAGCAGATTCAATGTCGTTCATATAAAAGCAGAGAAGGGTAAAACTGCTTCTAGAGACATCTTTAAAAGCTGGGCAGTAATGTGTCTGGCACTGTTCCTGCTCTTTGCTTGGCTAACTCCCACGCATCCTTCTCAATGTAAGTATCACTTCCTCAGAGAAGTCTTCCTTGATAGCCTCATGACCAGTGGCTCCCAGTTAGTCTCACTCACGGTGGTCTATAATTTTCCTCCATAGTACTTTCCAAATTTTGTAATTATGTAGTTATTTGTGTTTATATGCTTAATGTCTGCCCCCCTCCACCAGAAAAATTCCACCACAACTAAAAATTTCACAAGGAAAAACAAATGAATAAACATATATATAAAACCACTGCAGCCCACTGCCCGGCCTAGCTGATACTCCATGAGTGAATGGATACCCTCCCTCCAGTTGGTGACAGTCATTGCCAGGGTCAGTGGCCCTGGGCCTGTCCTGCGCTGCCCACTGCCTCCAGTAGTAAGTTGGCATCACCACCCTTCTGACCCTGTTCCCTGTCTTCCTGGGAACAGTAAGCCTCCTCTTTCTTTCCCAGGTCTCTGGAGAGCATCATGGAGGCGTGTCACATCTGTGCAGACGCTGCCTATGCGCCTACGCACAGGCATGGTCTAGACAACAGTTTGTAGGGAGCAGCTGCAGCACAGACAATGAGTGGGCTCAGCCTGACCCATCCCTTCCCCCATCAGGATTCGACTCAAGCAAATGGCATGGGAACTGCTCCAAGACACAGGCTGACAGAAGGATGGCAGCAGACGGGCAGGGAGACGAAAAAGACGCTCGCGGGGGAAGTGGGAGCAAGGCTGCCTCCCTTCCTGCCACCCCTTCATGCTACCCACAGTTGACTGAAGCAAAGGAAGCGTCATGAAGAGGCAGGCCCAGAAAACCGGAAGCTGCTGCAGGCTTACTAGTAGGGTGAGCAAAGACACAGCTCCCAGGGACAGACCCTCCTTTCCCTGCCCCATCCTCCAATCATACAGCTGTGCGTCCCTCCAGAGACACGCCTGCAAGTAGTCCACAAACACTCCTCTAGGGGGCCTGCTCAGAGGGACCCTGGCTTCACGGTGAGATCTGTGATGATGATGCCCTGGCTACTCTGGTCTCAGGAAGACTGGGAGCCCAGGTCCCCCCAGACACCTGGTTCACAGGCTGGGGTGCAGGGCCCACTACTCAGTGTCCCAGGAACTCAACCGTCCTTGCTTAGCAGTCTCTGGAGCTTTGGATCTGTTAACTCTTCTACATTCTTCTTTTTTTTCTTTTTTTGAGACAGAGTCTTGCTCTGTCGCCCAGGCTGGTGTGCAATGGTGCCATCTCTGCTCACTGCAACCTCTGCCTCCCGTGCTCAAATGATTCTTCTGCTTCAGCCTCCCAAGTACCTGGGATTACAGGCACCTACCACCACACCCAGCTAATTTATTTTTTATTTTTTATTTTTAGTAGAGACAGGGTTTCAGCATGTTGGCCAGGCTGGTCTCGAACTCCTGACCTTAGGTAATCTGCCTGCCTTGGCCTCCCAAAGTGCTGGGATTACAGACATGAGCCACCATGCCCGGCCAACTCTTCTACATTCTATCCTCACAAGTCAGCACCAGTCCCCTTAGAACCTGAACTCAACAAGAAGCTCAGTGAGGCAACAATGAGCGTGAGGGGAGGAGGCCAGGATAGAGCAGCCTGGCACCCCACCGTCCGCAGGCTGTAGCTGTGCCCGATTCTGAAAGCAAGGGGTTCCATTGCTTTGCCAAGCCTGGGGAGCAAGCATGGGCCTCAGGGTGAGAGCGCCTCACCTGTGGGACAGCTCCCACCGCATGGCCTGAGTAGGGGGTACCTGATCTTACTCTGTCAATTTGGGGCTAAAGTCATCTCACCCTAAAGCTACTGGGCTATGTGAGCCCAGGTCTCCCAGCAAGGCAGTGAAAGTCAGGCCATCAGAACTACATAAAGGTTCCAAGGCTGAAGATGCCCAGAGTCCAGTGGTATAGTGTGACCAGGTCCAGGAGAGCTGGCAGGGGTAGCTCTACCCCATGGTTCAACCTGGTGGACACACCAATCTCCAAAGGGATGTGGGATACAAACAAAGATGGCACTGAGTGGATGAAACGTCGCCACTGATCTCCCCAGCTCAGTCTGTCCTCATGTCTACCCGACTACAAAGCAGCTGAAGCCTGGCCAAGGCATGGAGGGTCCCCCCCCACACACAGAGAAGCATCCCCACAGGCGGCCACATAGGAGCGCACAGATGTTGGCAATTACCTACTTGGCACACAGTAAGGGACTGTCCAGGATGAAGAGGCCGCCAGCCTCCCTGAAGGGGTCTGTGGTCATGCTCCAGTTGGAGGTGAAGTGTGGGTGGTAGAGAGGAGTCTGGAATTCAGACCTGGTGCCTCCAGCTTAAGATCTCCTGGAGCTGGATTGCAGGAGGAGGGCAGAGCACATATATTGCGCTGTAAAACTTTTACTGCCGAAGGACATAGCTTCTGAGTGTGTGCATTGGTCAAAACAATTGAACAGTACAGTTAAAAGACGTGAAATCATTGTGTGTAAATATACCTACGTTTTTTAAAAGGCAAGCTGCAATCTTAATCAAGTGGTCAAAGTCACTATCACCAATAACAGAACAAACTGGCATCACATGCCTCCTGACATGATGCCCTTAATCAACATGTCCTACTCGTGCTATTTTTTTTTTTTTCCAAGACAGGGTCTTGCTCTGTCACCCAGACCGGAGTGCAGCTTCCACCTCCCAGGCCCAAGTGATTCTCTCACCTCAGCCTCCTGGGTAGCTGAGACTACAGGCACACGTCACCATACCTGGCTAATTTTTTAAATTTTTTGTAGAGAGGAGGTCTTGCTATGTTGCATAGGCTGGTCTCGAACTCCTGGACTAAAGTGATCCTCCCACCTTGGCCTCCCAAAGTGCTTGGATTACAGACGTGAGCCACCGCCCCCAATCTACTCATGCTGTTTTTTTTTTTTTTCCAAAAATGTATAATTTGAATCTAATCATGAAACAAACCCAAACTGAAGGACATTCACAATAGGCCTGTATGTTTCAAAAACATCCATGTCAGATAGTTATAGAAAAGCTGAAGAATGATTCTAGATTAAAGGAGACTAAAGACATACAACAAAGAAATACAATGGGTGATCCTGGAGAAAAAAGGTATAAAGGACATGACTGGGCAACTGGTAAAATCTGAATATACACTGTTTACTAGATATTAGTATTGTATCAGCTAAATTTCCGGAACTTGCAAATTGCATTGTGGTTCTACGGGAGAATGTCCTTGTTCTTAGGTGATACATACTCAAGTGTTTCGGGGTGAACGGTCATGAAGTCTGTAACTTACTCTCAGGTCCCCGGAGGCAGAGGAGAAAGTCCAACCTGCTCAAATAGCTCCCAAGACCTGATTCACAGGTTCAGAGGGACCTGTGGCTTGTGGGTACACAGCCAACAGTGGCAGAACGTGCAGTCTCATATATGTTGGGCAGAGCCAGCCTGGCATGAACAGGAATTCAGTCTTGTACGGCCCCCTCTCTTCAATACTGTGCTATATCAAGGAAATGGTGGGTGGGGGGAGGGCCTACATGCAATCTCCGGGCCTGCCACCTGGTGGCATCTTTCTGCAGTGCATCTTTACAGGGTTTCTCCGCACCAAGTACAGGATGGTGGGGCCCTGCTCTCCGCAGGCTGATCAGGAAGGATGAACTCCATGGGAAGAGCCCACCTCAGCCACCTGTGTGAGTGGGGCTGGGCAATCAGATCACAGGAGGCTGCTGTCTCTCTGCCCGCTGTGGAGGTCCTCCAAAGGCTCCATGCTCTTCAGGAAGAACCCCAATTCCTCAGTGAGCCTAACCAGACCTAGACTACCTCTCCAGCCTCACTGCCCTTACATGCACCCTAAATCCAGCCACACCAAATGACACAATCCCGAGTATGCCATGAACACCCCTGCCCCGGCCCGCTCTCCCTGATTGGCACATCCTTGTCCCTCGGTCCTCACTGAAATGTCACCTGCTGCACAAAGTCTTCACAGAAGGCCTCCTGCCAAAGCTGGCTGCTTCTCCTCCAACCCCCAGAGCACCTGAGCACACCTCCATCCCCTCCCACTGTGCTGCACATTGGTGTATCTGTCTGACTCCCCCATCTCAGGCTGTGGGCTCCCCTGAGGAAGCAACTCCCATCCACCGCTGCCTCCCTGCACCCAGCCCACTGCCCGGGCAAAGCTGGAAGAGAACACAGTGTGGGGCTGTTTGCTGGACATCTATAAGGCACCATGGTCCCTGTTGGGGCAGGAGACAGAAGCAGTTGAATAAAGAGGTACAAAGTGTGATTCACAGGAAAACTATGTCCAAGGAGAGGTCAGTGGCTGGAGTGGGACGCTGAAGAAAGTACAGATGGTCATACTAGCCAGTATCTGCCAACTCACAGCTGGAGACAGGGTGCCGCAGCTGTAGGTAACTGGGGCTGCACTCGATAGTCTGTCCAGGAAAAGCCCCACGTCAGAAACGCATGAGGCAGAATGGGGTCTAAGCTGGCTGGTCACCAGGGGTTACGCTTAGACAGCATTTGCTGCTGGAGAGCAACCCCTACTGAAGAATCAAACCTATTCACAACATGCCTGCAGCTGTGCAGAAGCCCTCACTGATGAAGGGATGGACCAGGCCCTGTGTGGGAGAATCCCCCAAATCCAGCCAAACGATCTGCTTTCCTGCGACAAGATGTGGGGAGTGTGTGAGTGACAGCCTGGCCTGTCCCTTCACACTGGTGACAGGTCCTCCATGCCCCTCCAGGTTTGTGGTGTGAAGGTCCTTCTGTTGGTCAGAAAAATTTCAACCACTTTCGCTTCTCTGAAGAGAACTTCTGGCCTAACTATGCATTTATCTGACTACACCTGGGGTGAAATGATGACACTCGAGGTGAGTGATGTGAAATCTGAATGTGTGATCCAACTGAGGTCACCACCCATGCTCTACAGACCACCTGTCCACACTAGGTGGCTGCCAGGTCTCTTGTAGATTACTGTGCGCCTCTCTGGGTGGTGAATTTCAGACTTAGAACCTGCAAGGGCAGCTCACACTCTCAGATTAACCAACATAACTAATTTTTACACATGGTTTTATAGTTTACAAAGCACTTGCGAATATAATCATCCCTCAATATCCATGGGGGATTGGTTCCAGGACCTCTGACAGATACCAAAATCCAAGGATGCTTAACTCCCTAATATAACGTTGTATTTGCATATAACCTGTGCATATACTCCCATGCTACACTTTTTTTTTTTTTTTTTTGATGGAGTCTCGCTCTATCACCCAGGCTGGAGTGCAGTGGCACGATGTTGGCTCACTGCAACCTCCGCTTCCTCGGTTCAAGTGATTCTCATGCCCCAGGCTCCTGAGTAGCGGGGATTACAGGTGCATGCCACCATGCCCAGTTAATTTTTGTATTTTTAGTAGAGATGGGGTTTCACCATATTGACCAGGCTGGTCTCAAACTCCTGGACCTCAAGTGATCTGTCCACCTCGGCCTCCCAAAATGCTGGGATTACAGGCGAGAGCCACCACGCCCAGGCCCATATACTTTAAATAATCTCTAGATTTATAATACTTAATGCAATGGAAATGCTATGTAGTTATTATACTGTATTAAGAAATAATGACAAG
Organism: Papio anubis; assembly: GCF_008728515.1. Lineage (NCBI taxonomy): Eukaryota > Metazoa > Chordata > Mammalia > Primates > Cercopithecidae > Papio > Papio anubis. Next base: position 34,594,468 of record NC_044976.1, read on the forward strand.
AAGGGCCAGGTGTGGTGGCTCACGCCTGTAATCCCAGCACTTTGGGAAACCAAGGCAGGTGGATCATGAGGTCAGGAGATTGAGACCATCCTGGCTAACACGGTGAAATCCCATTTCTACTAAAAATACAAAAAATTAGCCAGGCATGGTGGTGGGCGCCTATAGTCCCAGCTACACGGGAGGCTGAGGCAGGAGAATGGCGTGAACCTGGGAGGCGGAGCTTGCAGTGGGTTGAGATCGCACCACTGCACTCCAGCCTGGGCAACAGAGCGAGATTCCGTCTAAAAAAACAAAAAAAAAGAAATAATGACAAGAAAAAAACAGTCTGGCTGGGTGCCATGGGTCATGCCTGTGTAATCACAGATCATGTGATCGTGCCATTGTACTCTGGCCTAGGTGACAGAGCAAGACCCTGTCACCAAAAAAAAAGGACTGGGTGTGGTGGCTCAAACCTGTAATCCCTGTAATCCCAGCACTTTGGGAGGCCGAGATGGGTGGATCACGAGGTCAGGAGATCGAGACCATCCTGGCTAACACGGTGAAACCGCATCTCTACTAAAAAATACAAAAAACTAGCCGGGCGAGGTGGCGGGCGCCTGTAGTCCCAGCTACTCGGGAGGCTGAGGCAGGAGAATGGCATAAATCCGGGAGGCGGAGCTTGCAGTGAGCTGAGATCCGGCCACTGCACTCCAGCCTGGGCGACAGAGCGAGACTCCGTCTCAAAAAAAAAAAAACAAACAAAAAAACCTGTAATCCCAGCACTTTAGGAGGCCAAGGCGGGCAAATCACCTGAGGTCAGGAGTTCGAGACCAGCCTGGCCAACATGGTGAAACCCCATCTCTACTAAAAATACAAAAAAAATTAGCCGGGCGTGGCACTGTTTGCCTGTAATCCCAGCTATTTGGGAGGCTGAGGCAGGAGAATTGCTGGAACCTGGAGGCCAAGGTTGCAGTGACTCGAGATTGTGCCACTGCACTCCAGCCTGGGTGACAGAGCAAGACTCCACCTCAAAAAAAAGAAAGAAAGAAGAAAGAAAGAAAGAAAGAAAATGTCTGTACATGTTTAGTCCAGACACAACCATCCATTTTTGTTCCTGAACATTTTCGATCTGCAGTTGGTTGAACCCACAGATGCAGAACCCATGGATGTGGAGGGCTGGTACATAATGATAACTGATCATGTCCCCACAACACACACACAAAACACAACATTTTCTAGAAAAAGAAGTTGAGCTCGGGCGTGGTGGCTCATGCCTGTTACCCCAGCATTCTGGGAGGCTGAGGTGGGAGAATCACTTGAGCCCAGGAGTTCAAGGCTGGGCACAGCTCGTAGTCCTGGCTACTTGGGAGTTTTAGGTCGCTTAGTTTGGAGGATTGTTGAGCTCAGGAGTTCAAGGCTGCAGCGAGCCATGACAGTACCACTCTAGCCTGGGGGACAGAGTGAGACCTTGTCTCAAAAAAAAAAAAAAAAGAAAAGAAAAAAGAAGTTGACACTCAGAACTCTGAGACCTGCCTGAAGTCACCTGGCTAGCTGTTGGAAGAGTTGGGATATAAAAACAGCTTTTTCAATGCTGTATCCCATATTCTTTTTCCCTGACTACACTGATTCCTCAATTGTTCCTTCTCCACCCAATGTCTGCATAGTTCCAGGCATGCCAAACATAGAGAGGACAGTACTCTCTAGACTTACTTCTAAGCAATCATTCTCCTGCAACCAAGGTGCCGTCAAGGCAGAAAGCTGCAGTGAGCAGGGAGGGAGATAAGCCATGCTTCCCTCGGAAGGAAGCATTTCAGGGGCTGCTGAGTGGGGCCTCTCTGGAGAAAAGGGCTGAGTCAGAGGCTGGGTTACTGAGATATCCCTCCATGAGCCAAGAGGCAGCATCCCCCACCCTTCCCTGACACAAGCACTCTGGGCACCACCCCTGGTGCACTTAATACTCATGTTTAGATGCTTCTACCAGGGACACCTACAGACCTGCTCTCCATCCACAAAGGCAGTCCAGGAAACCCAGAGGAATTCATAGCTCAGAGAACCAAGGGTTTCAAGCCATGGACCAGTGACGCAAATGCCAATTGGGATAACAAGATGGATTTGGGGGTCATGGAAGTCTGGGCTCAAATTTCAACTTCTGACACTCACTTCTCTTGTGACTCTACACTAGTCGCCTACCCTTTGGGGGCCTCAGTTTCCTCATCTGTAAAACATAGATGGTGGTACGCCCCCCTTCACAGGACAGCTGAATGATGCTGTGGCTGGCGGTATCACCAGGTCTTTGCTGGGTGAAGGATAGGTGCTCCCTGCTCCGTGCTGAGGATGCTTCCCTGTGGCAAGTCTCTGCAGGTATGTCTTTTTTTCATTATCATTTGATGGGCACCGCTTGCCAGAAACCATTCCCAGTGTTTCCCAGATTCTCTCTTTAACTGGCACCACTTTCTGATATGGATTCTCCCCTTCCGTTATTGAAAAAGCAAAGCCTAAAGACTGTGGCCCAGGTCGAGGCTCTGGTGAGGGCTTTTCCGCTGAGTCTGCCAGCCCCGAAGGAGGCACGCACCCTCTCCCCGGGAGCTTGGTGGCTGTGAACAATCTCCTTAGGAACCCACTGGAAGCCATTTGCTTTGTGCTCAGGACAGATGCTGACAGGCTGGGGAGGCGGATAGAGAGGAGGATTAGTAATCCCTCGATTTCAGCCAGGACTCCCTGATGACAAAGATTCATGCATGTGCTGTCATCTTCACTGTTACAAAAGAGAGCGATGATTTTGTTCATTTTTAAAACGCAGGACATGTATAGCTCCAATTTGTCAAGAATACATAATACCATCATCTAATGCACAATATCACATCTCCAAATGCTGCACTTTATTGCCTTGGGGGTTATAAGTGAACGGGCTGCTTCTAACCAGAGCTCTCTTTGTATGGGGTGACCCCACCCGCTGAGGCCTGCTCTGCTCCCAGCCTGTGGGAGAGTACCTGCTGTAGTCAGAGAGGAAGTGACTCAGCCCAGTGGGAAGTGGGAGGGGCGGTCAGCAAGAGGGCCCTGCGCCCAGCCTGCTCCCCCAGCACATCCTCTGCCACCACTGCCTTTCCTCAGCAGGAGTCCAATGTGCAGAGCACAGCAGGCCTGGCGGCCAGGCAGGGCCTGAAAGTCCAGGGTCTGCAGCTTGGTGACCTAGCTCTAGTCTCCTCCAGGAGGCAAGGTTCATGAGTTAGCCCCATATAAGGAGACTGCGTAATCAGTGAGATCCCTCCTCATCCCATTGCCCCGAGGAAGTCCCCACTGGGCTTTTCTGTGACCTCCTTTGGAGGCTGCAAAGGAAGTCTAGAAGCTAAAGGCCCCTGGCCAAGGGGATGCATCCCAGAGAAATTCCGGAAGAAAAATCTCAGGGCTGTGCACACAGAGAAGCTTTCTCTGCAGGCTCTCCTGGGGGAAAGATAAATGGAGTTAGAGACCAGTCCCCATGGCCCTGAACCAGGCCGGCTGCTCCTGGGAGCAAAGGGCTTCACCAGCAGTCATGATGAGAGCCACCAGAGCAGAATCCGGGGCAGCACTGCCAGACCTGCCACTGGCTCTCCCCTCCCAAGGGCCTCCGGAAGCAGCTGATGTGACAACAAATAATCCGTCACTGTGTGTGGGTGTCGGAGGAGGAAGGGACAGACTTACAAGCTCTTTCTCTGGGCCGTATTGGCCTGGCATCTCCATCCCGAGAAGTAGCCTGGGAAAGCAGCCAAGCACACTGGCTTAGGGGATATTTGCGGTGGCCCCTTGGCTCCGCAGGGTGCCTTCTGCCATGCGCAGTGAAGGCAGACTGAGTCACTGGCAGGTCTTCCCTGTCATACTGGCCTGCTCTGGCTCACTTGGACTAGAAGAGAAGATTGCAACAAGGGAGATCCTGGCATGGGCACGTGACTAAGAGGCCCCTCAGCTCCAACCATCAGTTATTGCTTTGTGCAGTGACTCAGCCCTGGAATAAGGCCTGCCATGGGGTCCCATGTGGAGTTCAAGTTCTTACCACCCACAATAGCCCAAATCAGGCAAGGAGAAAGCAGCAAACAACCACTGGTTGAGTCTAAAAGCCACCATTCTGTTCACTATGTGACCTGGACACATGCTTCTCTGCTCTGCAGTCTTCTCATCTAGAGGACGGGGACAGCGCTACTCCCAAAAACGGTTCCCTTCAGGATTGCCAGGGCCCAGCACATAGGAGGCATGAGATGCTTAACTTAGAAAGGTTACGTTTCCTGGCCGGGTGCGATGGCTCACGTCTGTGATCCCAACACTTTGGGAGGCCGAGGCAGGTTATCACCTGAGGTCAGGAGTTTGAGACCAGCCTGGCCAACACGGTGAAACCCCATTTCTACTAAAAATACAAAAATCAGCTGGGTGTGGTGGTGGATGCCTGTAATCCCAGCTACTCAGGACAATCACTTGAGAATCACTTGAACCCACGAGGTAGAGGCTGCAGTGAGCCGAGATCATGCCACTGCACTCCAGCCTGGGTGACAAGAGTGAGACTCTGTCTCAAAAAAAAAAAAAAGAAATGTTACGTTTCCTTCCTTCTATCCCAGATTTCCAGAGTGACAGACAGGAAAGCCCAGCCAGGCCAGGCCTAGGTGCCTGCGATTCTCTTCATACTGTTTTCAACAGCAAAAATCACCACAATTATCCTGCAAGAAAGGCAATCTGGACTGGGGCCAGCAAATTGCCTTTCCTTAACTGCCTCTGTTAAAAATTAAATTAAATTTCACAACTTTAGGCCGAGCGTGGTGGCTCACGCCTGTAATTCCAGCACTTTGGGAGGCTAAGGCAGGTGGATCACCTGAGGTCAGGAGTTTGAGACCAGTCCGGCCAACATGGCAAAACCCTGTCTCTACTGAAAATAACAAAAATTAGCTGGGCGTGGTGGCGGGTGCCTATAATTCCAGCGAGTAGGGAGGCTGAGGCAGGAGAATCATTTGAACCTGGGAGGCGGAGGTTGCAGTGCGCCGAGATCGTGCCATTGCACTCCAGCCTGGGCAACAAGAGCAATACTCCGTCTTAAAAAAAAAAAAGTCACAACTTTGACAGTGAACAATACAGTTCACTTTCTGAAGTCTGACTGAATGCTGAGGGCTATGGCTGCTCAGAGGGACAACAGGCTGCCTGCTATGATTAGAAAGGCCAACAGCAGGCGGTCCCTTCAGAGTGCCCCTCTGTTGGCCTCACCTGCTCTGAATCACCAAGAGCTGGACGCGGCACATCACGAGGGCCAGGAGCCACCACTGCAAGACTATGTCCATGCATTGAGGGCGTGTTCATTATGTGTCTGCTTATATGTAGGTCTCGAGAAGGGTCTGGTCCACCTCAGGCCTCCCAGGCTTTGCACAAGCCCAGAAGGTATGCAGAAAACAGGTGCGAAACCACAGCCAACAAAGAAAAAGAAAATGTACCTGTCTTGGGCCCAGCAATGCCAGTTCTGTGGACGGATCCTGCAGATTTACTCACATAAGTTCACAAAGATAATGTGCTCAACAAGGGTCCCTATAGAGACACGTGTAGCAGCAAAAAACAAAACCATAAAAATCAACACACACACACATGCCCCCAAGGCAGGAAACTATCTAAATGGCCATCCAGAGACAACTGGTTAATTATGTTCATCTAGACAATGGAATACTATGCAGCCTTTCCAACTAGGTCCACGCCTGCCGGTAAAGATGTCTATGTTACCAAAATAAGCACACTGCAGGAATATATGTATAACATAATCCTACTTAGGTTAAAAAAGATTATACACACCTTTGAATATGCATAGGAAACTTCTAGAAGAAATTTTTTTTTTAGATGGAGTGCAATGGTACAATCTCACTGCAAACCGTCATCTCCCTGGTTCAATTCTCTGCCTCAGACTCTCGAGTAGCTGGGATTACAGGTGCTCGCCACCACACCCAGCTAATTTTTGTATTTTTAGTAGAGACAGGGTTTCACTATCTTGGCCAGGCTCGTCTTGAACTGCTGACCCTCATGATCCACTAGCCTCGGCCTCCCAAATGCTGGGATTACAGGCATGAGCCACCGCGCTCAGCCTAGAAGAAATTTAAGTGGACACCTCCAGTCAATAGAACTAAGGGCCCAAAGAGGGGAGGGAGAGCTTTATTATATATTCTCCCATATTGTTTAACTATTGTACCATAAACTACTAAAACAACAATAATTTTTTAAAATCTAAAGATTTTCTGAACCCATTAGAATTATTAAGAGTAGTAGTGGAGCCAGGTGTGGTGGCTCATGCCTGTAATTTCAGCACTTTGGGAGGCCGAGGTGGCAGATCATGAGGTCAGGAGTTCAAGACCAGCCTGGCCAACATCCTGAAGCCCCGTCTTTACTAAAAATAGAAAAATTAGCCGGGTGTGGTGGCGCGCGCCTGTAGTCCCAGCTACTCGGGAGGCTGAGGCAGGAGAACGGCTTGAACCTGGGAGGTGGAGGTTGCAGTGAGCCAAGACTATGCCATTGCACTCCAGCCTGGGCAACACAGTGAGACTCCGTCTCAAAAAAAAAAAAAAATAGTAGTAGTGGAATCAGGCGAGGCTGGGCCTCAGAGAAGGCGGACTTGAGAGAGTATGGCCTGGGAAGAGGTGTAAGCATAAGTGCCCTGGATGTGCGAGCTTGTGTGCCAATGCAATGGTGCAGCAAAAGAGTGAGAGGCAGAAGGACAAAGCGAACACCCCTGCAGCTCTCCAGATAGCCTGCAAACATGCCTGTAAGGAACTTTCTGCTCGCGACCTGGCATCCATAAGGGCTGAAAGCTGGCTCAGGACACCTCTTTTGGGACACTCACAGGCTCACTGCCAAGAACTCACCTGGGCCTTGCTAGAGCTGGCCCCTGGGTCCTGTCTGCCTGTCATGCACTAGGCTGAACGTGCTACAGGCCATAAAGCCTTGTGTCTCATGACTACCTTAAGTGCAAGAATTGTTATGCCCATTTTACAGAGGAGGAAGCTGGGGTTGGAGACAGGAAGTGTCTTGTTCAAGGTCACTCACTTCAGTATCTGAAGCCACATCTGATTTGAGCCTAGGCCCTTAACTGCTGGGTGACATGGTTGTAAGTCTCCTTGCCCACTACCCATAGGGCAGGTCGGGGAGGGACTTGTCTCAAGGCAGTGGCAGTTTCCATTCTTCAGGCAAAAAACGGACTGGTTCAACTTTGGGGCTGGCTCTATGAGTCCAAGATTCTATGTAGGCTGGACTCCCCGGGGCGAGAGCCCGGCCAGGATGGAGGAAGGGGACATGGGCTCTAGAGTCACACAAATTGAGCTGGAAATCCCAGCTCTGCCCTTACTGGCTGTGTAATAGTGGACAGGCTGTTTACCCCCTCTCTGAGCCTGGGTGTTCTCTGTAAAATAAGAGACAACCCTTACCTCCTTCGATTCAATAATGTATTGCAGTATTGCAAAGGACCTGCGAGGTGGTGGGGCTCCTTTTTTTTTTTTTTTTTTTTTGAGACGGAATCTTGTTCTGTCAGCAGGCTGCAGTGCAGTGGCGTGATCTTGGCTCACTGCAACCTCCGCCTCCTGGGTTCAAACAATTCTCCTGCCTCAGCCTCCTGAGTGGCTGGGTCCACAGCCACACACCACCACGCCCAGTTAATTTTTTGTATTTTAGTAGAGATGGGGTTTCACCATGTTGGCCAGGATGATCTTGATCTCCTGACCTCGTGATCTGCCTGCCTCAGCCTCCCAAAGTGTTGAGATTACAGGCGTGAGCCACTGCACCTGGCCGGGCCTCCTTGTTTTTCTGCTGGTTTCCTTCCTGTTTTTTCAGAAGGGCCCACTCCAGGAGTCAGAAAAGAACACACACTATGAAACTTACCCCAAACTCAGTAATGCTGAGAGCGCCATACTTATTGCAAAAAGTAGCAGGACTCTTGCTCCCCAGAGTTGGCAGATGCCAGCAACGGGATTCCAAAAGCCCCATGGAATGCTGGGCTACACCAGGTCCAAGGTCCCCAAGGCGCTGAACTGAGCTTCTCCCTAGAGGCACTGTTGTCCCCTCAACACACCTCACATCAGCTCTGCCCCAGAGAGAAATGACAAGCACATCAGTCCTGTTCTTGCCAATTCCCACTACAATGACCAGTCCACTCTCTCTGCCTTCTGGACCCTTGCATCCAGACTTCCTAAAGGCTGAAGATCCTCTATGTCTTTTGCCAAGTAGGTGGCAGTGTGTAAACATATTTAGAGGGGACAGCTTTATTCTGCATGCCAAGACCCCTTCTCAGTTCTTCTACCTTTGCTGCTTTCCAACAACTACAGTTCTTTTGAAACCATCAGGCCTGTAGACTGCTAAGTTTTGGGGAGCCTGAACTCACACCCAAGACTGACTGTCATGGCCAGGACAGAATGAACACGATTGGTGGGTTGTGGCCTCTTTTTTTTTTTTTTTTTTGAGACGGAGTCTTGCTCTGTCGCCCAGGCTGGAGTGCAGTGGCGCGATCTTGGCTCACTGCAAGCTTCACCTCCCGGGTTCATGCCATTCTCCTGCCTCAGCCTCCGGAGTAGCTGGGACTACGGACGCCTGCCACCACACTCGGCTAATTTTTTGTATTTTTAGTAGAGACGGGGTTTTACCGTGTTAGCCAGGATGGTCTCAATCTCCTGACCTTGTGATCTGCCCGCCTTGGCTTCCCAAAGTGCTGGGATTACAGGCGTGAGCCACCGTGGCTGGCCTGGGTTGTAGCCTCTTTAGGGAGAGGGAACACCTGCGTTCCCCTCAGGAAGTAGGACCTCATCCCAAAAGAATAGATTCACTTGCTGGGGGAAAAATAAGGCTGCCCCAATTTATTAAAAGGAGGCCTAGAAATTATTTAAAAATAATAATAATAAAGATAGTCTTTGAGGCAGCAATTCACTTCTAGAAATTTATCCTGCAGATGATACCTAAGGTGGGCAAAATCATATGTATGAAGAAAGTCACTTCAGCAGAAGTGTTTAGAGAGTAGAATACAGAAAACAACCCAAGTGTTTGTTAGCAGAGAGCTTGTTGAATAAATTACACTCACAGTGGGACACATCATAGCCACAAACGACCCAGACCTGCATGTGCCGAAGTGGAACTATCTCTAAGACGGTAAGTAGGCCGGGCGCGGTGGCTCAAGCCTGTAATCCCAGCACTTTGGGAGGCCGAGATGGGCGGATCACGAGGTCAGGAGATCGAGACCATCCTGGCTAACACGGTGAAACCCCGTCTCTACTAAGAAATACAAAAAATAGCCGGGCGAGGTGGCGGGCGCCTGTAGTCCCAGCTACTCAGGAGGCTGAGGCCGGAGAATGGCGTGAACCCGGGAGGCGGAGCTTGCAGTGAGCTGAGATCCGGCCACTGCACTCCAGCCTGGGCTACAGAGCGAGACTCCGTCTCAAAAAAAAAAAAAAAAGACGGTAAGTAAATTACAGCAAGCAATTCCATCCTTTCCCCTCTTGGATCTTGATTACAGAGCCTGGGAAGATACGCTGGGGGTGCTGTGGGCCCTTGGCTACCTTCAAGGCCAGAGTCTCACCTGAGCAGGTGGAGGAGAAAGAAATGCTCTTGTTTCAGATCATTTTCTCATTTACTTTCTTTACACAACAAACCCAAGGACAAATCATGTAAAAAAAAAACTCCCAGGGCCGGGCGCGGTGGCTCAAGCCTGTAATCCCAGCACTTTGGGAGGCCGAGACGGGCGGATCACGAGGTCAAGAGATCGAGACCATCCTAGCTAACACGGTGAAACCCCATCTCTACTAAAAAATACAAAAACTAGCCTGGCGAGGTGGCGGGCGCCTGTAGTCCCAGCTACTCGGGAGGCTGAGGCAGGAGAATGGCGTGAACCCGGGAGGCGGAGCTTGCAGTGAGCTGAGATCCGGCCACTGCACTCCAGCCCGGGCGACAGAGCGAGACTCCGTCTCAAAAAAAAAAAAAAACAAAAACAAAAAAAAAAACCAAAAACTCCCAAATTCCAAAGGGCCTGTTTGAAGGCCCGCCCACCAGCACACCCCTTGCTATAGTCCAATCCAGCTGAGGGACAGCTTCTGGCTCCCTTAGAACTTCAAGGGTCAAGGACACTGGGCAGCTTTCTCTCCCTTCCCTGAAGGTTCTGAGCAAGTCCTGGGTGGCCTCTGGCAGATACCAATCCTTCCTGAGGGGCTGAATCTGCTGAGCCAGCATCAGGCAGCAACTTCAATTTCCAGACCTCTCTCTAGATAAGCACTCCAGGGGACACAGAGAAAGCCTCTCTCCCCGAGGGTCTCTGCTGTTCAGGACCCCGTAGTATGTTGAATTGGGGTGGATACTGCCAGAGGGAAGGGTTGCTCGCAGGGCCATTGGAAAGCTGAAGATTTATCATTTTACAGATGTGGAACGTGAAGAGGTTCACCTCCCTGGTTAAATCTGGGCAGAGGAAAGGTGAAGGACGGAAAGCTGCCCTTCTCCCTGGTGGTGACTCAGGTGAAAGCAAAGGGAAGCCTGGCCCAAGTTCAGAGAGGGTTCTACAAGACGTTCCAACTGATCCTCTCCCAAGAGGGTGCACCCAGGGTTTACTGAATGAAGCTGGCAGATTTCACTGGCCATTATCTTCTCCTTGAGCCATCCCTATCTCTGCACTATCATTCACTCTGTCATCAAAACCAAGGACCTCAAGGTCACTGTCACCATTCCTCCTCCCTCTGGCATCACTTCCAAACACTCCCAGAGTCCAGTTGATTTCCCCCCAAACAGCTCATCTCTGCTCTTCTTCTCAACCCCATTGCCTCTGCCCTGATCCAAGCCTCTCTCAGCCCTTGCTGGGATTACTGCAACAGCCTCCTATGGGGACTCCAACCTCCCCTCGACCCACTCCATCCTCCAAAGCAGATGCAGGTCTAATGGTATGTTTCCTCCACTTAATACAAGGCATCCATCACCAACAGAATACAAAATTCAAGCATCTGAGCCCTAGTGTCTGCCTACCTCTCAGGCACGTCCTGCAGTCTGTCCCTTCACACTCTGGGCTAGAACTCCTGTGGTTCCTAAAGTGACACATGAATTACCACATATCCATGCTTGTGCCAGGCTGCTCCCCGTGCCTGGAGGGCTTAATAGACCCCCAGAAAACTCTATTCATTCTTCAAGATCCAATTTAAGTTCTTTTTTTGAGACAGGGTCTCACTCCGTTGTCCAGGCTGGAGTGCAGTGGTGTGATTACAGCTTACTGGGAGTCGGGAACTCCCAGGCTCAAATGATCCTCCCACTTCAGCCTTCCAAGTAGCTGGAACTACAGGTACATGCCACCACGCTTAACTAATTTTTTCTTTTTTAATTTTTGTAGAGATAGGGTCCCACTATGTTGGCCAGGCTGGTCTTCAATTCCTGGGCTCAAGCGATCCTCCTGCCTCGGCCTCCCAAAGTGTTGGGATTATAGGCGTGAGCTGCTGTGCCCAGTCCCAGTCCAAGTTCTAAGGGCTCTCTGAAGTTCTCCCCAGTCTCCTCCTCATCCTAGAGCTCAATCACTTCTTCCACTGGGGTCCCCCACATGCTGCAGACTTCTGTGAGAGACTTGCCAAACTGTGCACATGTTAATTGGTTAGGAGCCTGCCCGTCCTGCTAGACCACAACCTCCTCCATGGTAGGGCCAGCCTCTCCATGCTCCTCCTGCCCCCAGGACCCAGCACAGCCTCAGCCACACATGGGAGCTCATATATGTGGAATCAGGGCTCTATATTTTGAGTTACGACACTCATCAGCGTGTGTGATGCCTCTTGATGTTGCTTAATCAGGTACTAGACTCGGGTTGCTAGCAGGGACACACAGAGAAGAAATTCTAAATACATTTTCTCCCATGTATACTTTTTTTTTTTGACAGGGTCTCACTGTTCACCTGAACTGTGGTGCAATCTCGGCTCACTGCAGCCTCGATCTCCTGTGCTCAAGAGATTCTTCCACCTCAGCCTCCCTAGTAGCTGGGACTACAGGTGCGTATGACCATGCCCAGCTAATTTTTGTATTTTTTGTAGAGAGGGGTTTCGCCACGTTGCCCAGGCTGGTCTTGAACTCCTAGGCTCAAGTGATCTGCCTGTCTCAGCCTCCCAAAGTGCAGGGATTATAAGCATTAGCCACCACGCCTGGCCAACCCATGTATACTTTAAAGTACTATTTTTTTCTCAGCAGTCCTACTTCTATATTTAAAAATAGTTCTTTTAAAGAGCCAAGCTGAATCATCTGCATGGCTCCCATACAGACTGGGTAAACTCCCCTTAGGTTTTCTTTTCAGAAAGAATAAAATAAAATTCTGTGATCTTGTGATCCCTCAGGACACTTCTGACAGCTCAATGGGACACAGTTCTAGTTGCCATGAATTGCTGCAACTAATTCCTGAAAGTTCTTTCCTGTAGCCTGTAATAAGACCTAACATTTACTACTCAGTGTCTGCTAAGTATTCATCCTGTAACATCTTACTCCTCACAACTGCCCTATTAGGAAGGTACTCTTATTGTCCCCATTTTACAGATGAGAAAGCTGGGATGGAGAGAGTAAGTAACCCCTAGTGACCAGCATGGATAGGAGTAGAACACAGATCTGTCTGATGGCAGAGACAAATAAGCTTTTTCTTTTTTTTTTTCTTGAGACAGAGTTTTGCTCTTGTTGCCCAGGCTGGAGCGCAAAGGCGCAATTTTGGCTCACCGCAACCTCCGCCTCCCGGGTTCAAGCGATTCTCCTGTCTCAGCCTCCCGAGTAGCTGGGATTACAAGCATGTGCCACCACGCCCGGCTAATTCTGTATTTTTAGTAGACAAGGGGTTTCTCCACGTTAGACTGGTCTCAAACTCCTGACCTCACGTGATCTGCCCACCTCGGCCTCCTAAAGTGCTGGGATTACAGGTGTGAGCCATTAAGCCCGGCCTCAAATAAGCTCTTAACTACTACAATCTACTGCCTTCCCCAAAGGTCAAATTAAAAGCACAAGTTAGCAAACACAGCACCCTTTACAACTGGCCTTTGAGAGGGCAGTCTTATCTCCCCAGATGCTCAAGCAACCTGCAATCCCAGGAAGAGAGGGGCACATGTGCCAGGCACTTCTGCGCCAGGCAGAGAAGCCCAGGCCAATGCAGGGAGCTTGCCATCTGGCACTGGTTGCACATGGTGCTTCCTCAGCAAAGATCCATCGCCCCAGCACCAACTCTCCTCTCTCAGAAGCCTAGGTTTGTCTCTGAAGAGTTCTCCAGCCCTTCAGTCCCTCCTGTTCTCCTCCTTCCCTCCTCTACTGGGACTCCAGTGAAATCTTTCTAAAATATGTAACCAATCATGTCATTCCCCTGCCTCAGACCTTTTCACTTGCTCCTGGCTGCCCTGGGCATGATATCTCAAATTGTTAATATGGCATTCTTTCATCCACCTATACTGCTTCACTTATACCGTATCAACTTCCATACCACTAGATTGAACAAGCTGAGATTTCTGGAATAAACTATGAGTTTATTTGTCTACCTCACTCTCTAAGTATTCATTCTCACCTAGCTAAGCCTCTCCTCCTCTCCTTTTAGACTCAACTCCAGCATCACTTCTGCCAAGCCTTCCCATGGCACACTCCTGACCCCACCGCACCCCCAAGGCTGAGCTCGCACCTTTCTCCCTTTCTCCACTGGGCTCCCACAGCACTCTGCTACTGCTGCTATTAGCTGCTTCTTCTTCTTTTGAGACAGAGTCTCACTCTGTCACCCAGGCTGGAGTGCAGTGGCTCAATCTTGGCTCACTGTAACCTCTGCTTCCCGGGTTCAAGCAATTCTCTTGCCCCAGCCTCCCAAGTAGCTGGGATTACAGGGCTGTCCCACCACGCCTGGCTAATTTTTCTATTTTTAGTAGAGATGGAATTTCACCATGTTAGCCAGGCTGGTCTCAAACTTCTGACCTCAGGTGATCCGCCCGCCTTGGCTTCCTAAAGTGTTAGGACTACAGGCATGAGCCACAGCGCCTGGCCACTACTAGCTTCTTTAGACCACATTTCAACCATTTGTTTACAGGTCAATTTCCCTTAACTAGACTGTATGCTCCTTGAAATAAAAATAGGTAACATTTATTGAATCCTTATTACGTGGCAAACACGGTTGTATGTTTTACGTGTTAACTTTTTACTCTTCATAATGTCTCTCTATGTTATCATCCCTGTTTTATAGATGAAGACACTGAGGCACAGGGAGGCTAAGCAATGTGCCCAGGGACACACAGCTGGAAAGTTGCTGAGCCAGAATTTAAACGCACGAAGTCTGGCTCCAAAGCCTACTGTTAACCACTATACTGTCTAGCACTTGCCTGTAAGCAAGGACTCTTGTTGTGGTCATGTGAGAAATGAATGAATGAATGAGGACTGTCTAGAGTAACCCAACCAACAACTTGCACAGCAGAGCCATCAGGAAGCACTAAACGAGCTCACAGGCACTGTTTACAAACAAGATTCTTTTGGCCCTACAATTACACATTCTGCTCTTCCTTATCTCACGCAAAACTACTCAGAGGGAAAGGCGCCCAGCCCAGTATGCCTACCCTCTTCCCCACTGGTTCTCAAAATCAAAGCAAAGCCAACCGGTTTCCTCCAGTGACTTAAAACAGAGCAAAGTCTATCCTGCCACACAGAGGGCGGCTGTCATCTCTTCCTTCCGCTAACAAAAGGGCTTCAAACCTGGGGACTGGGGTGGGCAGAAAACTCGGCATCGGGAATCCGAATGTCCCTACTTACTGGCTGGAAGGCGGGGCCAAGTGGCGTGGGAATGGGCGGGCCTGACCGGCTCGGCAGGTGAAACACTGACCACAGCAAGCTCTCCTTGGAAAAGGCCGGCCAAACGTGGCCTTGGCAAGCAGGTAGCTGTGACTCGTACCTGAACGCCGCCCGGGATATAAAAATTCCCCAGCAGCGGTAGCGCCCGTGCCAAAGAGTGAGGGCTCTTGGAGGAAGCCCTGGCTGGCCCTCCCTTGGGACTCGTTCTAACTATCAGCTCACTCTTGGGATTAGGAGGGAAGCACGGAGAGGCAGAAGGTGTCTTTTTGGGAAAATCTGGCTGGGTTCACACACCGGTTGCTTCACTCACTGGCTGGGTGACTCTGGGCAAAGCTGGCAGTGCCCACTTCCCAGAGCTGCGGCGGGGACTGAAGCTCCCGCGGCCTCCCGGTACCCGGCGCGAGGCAGCCCTTGCCCCTGCCGCCGGGGAAGGGCAGAGCCCCCAGCCGAGGAGGAGGCATTCGCCGGGGCCATTTCTGCTGCACCCGATGGCTTCAGGCTGTCACTCCGATTCCACCGCCGCGGCCGCCGGGGCCCGCCCCGCCTACTCGCAACCCCCACCCGGCTCCCAGCTCCTGGACCCCTGCCCTTACCTTCGCCGGGTGGTCAGAGCTGTTCGCCCATAGTCCGTAGCCCAGAGCCGGGGCTGCTCGGCTCTCCGTCCCGGGGGGCCGGGGCCGGGCTGGGGGCGTGCGAGTCGCTCACCGCCGCCTTCCAGCGCAGCCAACCGAGCCGCCGCCGCCGCCGCCTCCCTCCATGGCTGCGGCGCCGCCACCTGACAACGGAAGTGACGCACCGCCCCCTCTTCCCCAGCCTTAGCCGCGGCCCCGCCCCCCAGGGCCCCGCCCCCCGCCTGCGTCTCGGGCCCCGCCCCCCGCCTGAGTCTCCAGCCCCGCGGCTTTCGGATTGGGGGGCCATCTTGACGATGGGCGGAAGACTTCAGGCAACAGGCCAGAGTCCGATTGAGGATTGGTTCAGGGCGGGGTCTGGGCGAAACCTGTTACACGATTGGAGGCCGAGGCTCTAATGGGGCGGTACTTACTGCTGATCTACGTCTGCAGCGAGGCTGGGACGGAGGCACCGCCCCGCCCGACCCCACAGAACCTCGCGGGCCCTACACTCGCCCTGCGGAGGTTGAAGTCCCCGGCGGTTGGAAGATCGGCCAATTGTAGTGTATTTATCAGAAAAGTCACTCATCCTTGATCTCCATTTCCCGGTTTGTGGAACTCTGTGAGGAAAGCGCTGCAGTTAGGCTCAATAAAAGACAGAAATTCCTGTCGCAGCGCTCGTAAGTCATTTCCCTCTAGGTCTCTCGCCTTTGTAGAAACCCAGAGGATGGCCAGCTTCAACCTGGAGATCCCTGAAGCTTTGGCCAAGGAGGTTGACAGTGAAGCATTCCTATTAGCGACTACAGCTATCTAACCTTAGTTCCTCCTGCTGCAGTTTCGGTCCCTTTCTCCTCCTCCTCCAGCAACCACGCCCTCCATGAATCAGCTTCTTGCACCAGCAGATGAGCCCTTTAAAGGGATTGCATCAGGCAAGTGACTCACTGGGGCCGTCTAAGAGCCTGGCTTCCCTCCCTTGGCATGCAGAAGCAGCTAAAAGGGCTCAGTGTCAGCAGCACCAGCGGCCATAGCCCCACTCCCTTGTCCCAGAGGTGTGAGTCAGGGTGTTTGCTGCTTATGATGTGTAACTCTTGGCTGTCTTTCCAGTTGTCCCCTGGGTCACTCTATATCCATGTGTGGGCACACGTGTCTAAGCTTGTGTGCATCGCTGGGTTTTCCTAGGGTGTGTGGCCACTTGTGTGTGTGTGTGCATTTGTCATCTTCACCTAGGCAGTGCCAGGACACAAGAGCTGGTATGAGTGAAGTCTGGCTGCCTCTATCTGTGTCCTTTGTCTCTGAATGCCTGATGCCCACTGAGCTGCTGATGGGGCTGAATAACAAGAGTAATCAGGACTGCTCCCACCATTGTGCCACGCTCTGCATGGAGCACTTGAGACATTGGTATTAGGTAGGCGGCTGTTTACAGCTGAGGAAGCCAGTGCTCAGAAAACGAAATTAATGTGCCCAAACACACACAGCTAATAATGGCAGGGCTAGGATTTGAATCCAGTCTGATGGATTCCAAAAAGCTTGGCTTTGAATCCCTGCTGCATCACTTACAAACTGGGCGACTATGTGCAAGTTGCCCAATCTTCCCGTTCTGTCCAAATAGGGATAACGCTTGGGGGATCACTGTGAGGACTTGGAGTTATGGAAACAGCTTTTTGCAAGACCCAGCGAATGCTCATACTCATCTCAGTTAAAGGGCTTCAATGAGGTGGGTGACAAAAAGACAGGCATAAAGAAGGCCCCAGTCGGCCGGGCGCGGTGGCTCAAGCCTGTAATCCCAGCACTTTGGGAGGCCGAGGCGGGTGGATCATGAGGTCAGGAGATCGAGACTATCCTGGCTAACATGGTGAAACCCCGTCTCTACTAAAAATACAAAAAACTAGCTGGGCGTGGTGGCGGGCGCCTGTAGTCCCAGCTACTTGGGAGGCTGAGGCGGGAGAATGGCGTGAACCCGGGAGGCGGAGCTTGCAGTGAGCCGAGATCGCGCCACTGCACTCCAGCCTGGGAGACACAGCGAGACTCCATCTCAAAAAAAAAAAAAAAAAAAAAAAAAAAAAAAGAAGGCCCCAGCCCACCAAGCTCCTCTCTCTGACAAAACAGAAAGCCTAGGGATTCCGGAAGCCCTGACTCTGACAAAAATGAATTTTGGGTTTTCCAGAGCTCTAATTATCAGCTAGATGAATCACTCTGTGCTGACACCACCATCCCTACCCCCAGGAGACTCTCAGCTGATTGAAAATACAGGATTTTAACAAAGGAGAGGAGGAGGAACGGAAAGCTGGGAGGAGAAGTAGTAATGAATAGAAACCAAAGGTGTCAGCCAGAGGAAATGAGAAACTGTCATCAGGACACCAGCATGAGGAGACCACTGGGACACACACACACACACTCTCACACTCATGCTGACATACTCTTGCTGGCTCTCCAACTCTGGGCTTACTGGCAGACAGTGCTGCCATAACAAAGTGACGCCTGTCACAACAGCATGAGATCGTTGCTTGACGAGGTATAGGCAGATCTGCCTATCACAGAAAGAGGGAAAGAGGCCTTCAACCCCTAGGGGCTTCCTCAGGCTTCTGAACCCCAGTCTCCCTTACTGGTTGGCTCTGGCTTCTCTTTGTCACCAAATCGCAAGGCCTAAGTCTGGCAAATTCGGAGTGTCAGACCTACACTCTGTGGCTAGGTACCACCACTGTGATGAACAAAGGCACCTCTTATCATACTCTATCATCAGTATGATGCCAAGAGTGCTGGGAAACGGAATAGCACAGTAGTTAAGATCATGGAGTTGGAGTCATACAGACCTGAGTTCAAATCCCCATTCTGTTGTTCACCTTGAGCAGGTCACGTAACTTCTTTGAGCCTGTTTGCTCATCTGTAAAATGGTGCTATTAATATATGGGGTTTTTATAATGATACAATAAGATTACTTTCAGGGCTGGGCACAGTGGCTCAAGCCTGGAATCCTAGCACATTGGGAGGCCGAGGTGGGTGGATTGTCTGAGGGCAGAAGTTTGAGACCAGCCTGGCTAATATGGCAAAACCCCATCTTTACTAAAAATACAAAAATTAGCTGGGCATGGTGGTGGTGGGTGCCTGTAATCCCAGCTAGTTGAGAGGCTGAGTGGGGGGAATCATTTGAACCTGGCAGGCAGAGGTTGCAGTGGGCTGAGATCGCACCATTGCACTCCAGCCCAGGCAACAAGAGCGAAAGCCCATCTCAAAAAAAAAAAAAAAAAAAAAAAAAAAAAGGATTACTTTCATTCCACAAGATTGATGGAGTGCCCACTATGTGCAGAGCACTGAGCTAGATGCTGGAGATTGGGCATAACCAGACAACAGCTCTGCCCTCGTGGAGCATCAGAGCACCCAGCACGGGGCAAGTAGTACAATTCGACAAAGAGTAGCTGTTTTTTATATATTTTATTTTAGAGACAGGGTCTTGCTCTGTCATCCAGGCTGGAGTGCAGTGGCACAATCACAGCTCACTGCATCCTCAAACTCCCAGGCTCAAAAGATCCTCCCACCTCAGCCTCTCGAGTAGCTGGGACTTACAGGTGTTGGCTACCATGTCTTGCTAATTTTTAAAAAGTTTTTTTTTTTTTTTTTTTGAGACGGAGTCTTGCTCTGTAGCCCAGGCTGGAGTGCAGTGGCCGGATCTCAGCTCACTGCAAGCTCCGCCTCCCGGGTTCACGCCATTCTCCTGCCTCAGCCTCCCGAGTAGCTGGGACTACAGGCGCCCGCCACCTCGCCCGGCTAGTTTTTTTTTTTGTATTTCTTAGTAGAGACGGGGTTTCACCGTGTTAGCCAGGATGGTCTCGATCTCCTGACCTCGTGATCCACCCATCTCGGCCTCCCAAAGTGCTGGGATTACAGGCTTGAGCCACGGCGCCCGGCCGTTAAAAAGTTTTTTATAGAGACAGGGTCTCACTATGTTGCCAGGGCTGGTCTTGAACTCCTGGGCTCAAGTGATCCTCCCACCATCAGCCTCCCAAAGTGCTGGGATTATAGGTGTGAGCCACTGCACCTGGCCAGTAGCTATTTTTCATGACCATTATGGTGCCCATCTTGGCACTCTGCCTCTAACTTAGCCATGGGACCTGGGGAGAGACCCTTTCCCTCTCTGGGCCTCAGTTTCCTCAGCTGTAAAATGACAGAGTTGGACTGGTTCAGTAGCAGCAGTTCCCAACCTTTCCACCTTCAAAGCCTTTTTTAGTCTTTTTCCCTCTGCCTCCACACTATCCAGAATCTGGTGGGAGAGTAACACTTTGCATTGTTTTTCATCTTTTCCTTGGTGTTCTCCCCTCCTTCTCTCACACAGATAGGTTATTCTGTATTCGTTACTTCAGGAAACAAAGGATACAACAGAATGCTAAGCCCATTTTTAGCTTCTGAATTCCAAAAGCTTAGCTTTCAGGGAGGAATGGACAGAATTGTTGTGCAGATACAAATTTAGAAAACTGTATACCAGGGGGATCTGGGAGTCTGAGATTGAGGAGGGGGGTCCCTGAGAAGAGAGAAGCTTCTTCTCAGTCTTCTAACTGGGAATATCACCTGGGCCCAAGGGCTTGAGAAGCAGAGAGGAGCTGTGCTCCTTTTCCGGGGTGGGGCACCAGGGAAGTCACAAAACCCTCTGGAGAAATGGCTGTGTGCTGCATTTTGGACAAACAGGACCTCACTCACCTAAGACCCAAGAATGTTCTCGGCCGAACATGGCCTGGGGAAAGCAGAAAAACAAAACAAAACTCTGAACACCTGAGAGGGGTATGGGTTACACTTGGAGGGGGTCTTTTGATGGGGGGCGTGGGGAGCAACTGAACAGCAACCTTCATGGGCTGATGACAAAAGATCACAACCAAATGAGAACATCTCAGTGGATGCCAGTGTGACTGGATGACCAAATCAGACTACGCTTCCCATGCTTTGGCACCTTGAAAGGAAGAGCCTAGAATTCCAACATAATGCCAAGGAAAACGGGGGAACAGTGAATTGACTGCAATTAACTTTCTGCCACTCTGACTGAGTGGGGCAAAATACAGGAATTCAAGGGAGTTAAAGAAAATTCAAGTTCTGTTTCGTGCACACCAGAAACTGGAACCAACTACACTCTGTCCACATGCCTTGTGTCACGTGCCCCACCCCCTCCCATTTCTCCACTCTCATCTGCCTCTCTCTCCCTCAATAGCCACAATGTTATTATTATTGTCCCAAATCCCCAAGCTTTCCCACCCCAGGACCTTTGCACAGGCAGTTTCCTCTGCCTTGTCCTGGCTTTTTAAATGACAGCCTCCTTCTCAGTTTAACTACTTTCCTGCTGGATGGGGTGGCTCAAGCCCTTAATTCCAGTGACTGGGGCCAAGGCAGGAGGATTGCTTGAAGCCAGACGTTTGAGACCAGCCTGGACAACATAGTGATACCGTCTCTTAGGGAAAAACAAAAAAAAGTTATGAAATTAAGACAGTGTGGTGGCATGTACCTGCAGTTCCAGCCACCTGGAAGGCTGAGGCCTGAGCCCAGGAGTTCAAAGCTGCAGTGAGCCATGATCGCACCACTGCTCTCTTGCCTGGGCAACAGAGCAAGACCCCATGTCTTAAAAAAAAAGATTTCACTTCCTCAGACTACATTTTCCCAAAATAAAACTACCTGTTATTGTCTCTCAAAAGGCCCTGTTTATTTCCTTCAGGGCACCTGCAAATATTTTTACTTTTTTAGTTTATCTGTTTCCTTCACTAGAATGTTCACTTCCTGAGGCAAGACCCTTGTTCATTTCGATATTCACCAGTTGCTACCACTGTGCCTGGTACATAGCTGCTGCTCAAGAATGACCTGTGGAATGGCTGACCAGTGGCAGTTGGGGAGTTCCTGGCTTCCCACAGGCTGGTGAGCCCCTTCCTGGGCCCCTGACAGCCTTTTCCAGCAAGCCAAGACCAGATTACAAAAGACCCATCTTTGGGGATTGAAGACTCTGCTGTGCTCTAACCCAGGGGCTTGGCAAAAATGTGTCTCTGCAGGGCCTGGTTCCCCTCATTCTCATATGTCTTCCCAAGACCTTGCCTAGGAATGACAGAGGGCCACTGGGGTCTGACACACGACACTTAACGAACATGTCTTGGGCCTCTCTTCTCAGCACCCACACTAGCCTTACTGCTTCCCTTGCTGCTCTGCTGAGGATGGAGAAGCCCCCGGTGTGTCATCACAGACTCAGAGCTCGACTTTTCCTGCATCCCTAAGCTGAACCCCCAGCTAAGACCTCTTCGTTTTCTCACACACAGGCACACGTGTGGGAGAGGTCTGCAAGCGAAGCTGCTGTGGGACTCCCACCAGTTCCTCATCTCTCTCCCCACTTGCGAGGGTATGGTGATGTTCCCACAGTGAAGGCCTTCCCTCTACACCTGCCCTCTGGTTTCTCTTTCCAGCAGTCACTTTGTGGGGTCAGTCCTTTTAACTCCAGTTGTCAGAGCGGCCGGAAAACTCAGAAGTTCTCCCTAAAGGCAAAGGGCAGACTTAAGGGGCTTCTAGACCTGTAGGCAATAAAATAAATACAGTATGCAAAAGAATCACGGTGGATGGGTGGATGTGAATGCAGATTCCTGGGTGCTAGACTCCGGTTCAAGTCTAGGTAAGGAGGAGCCAGGAAAGTGCATTTCCTACACATATCCCAGTTGGTCCTGATGAGGTGGTCTGTAGACAACACCTGACAGACGGAACCAGAATGTGAATGCAGTGCCCTCGGGCTGCTAATGTCCACATGAACATTCCTCTCAAATCTCTCTCAAGAATGACAGCATCTTAAGGTCAGGGGCCCTGCTTTATTCAAAACTCTGCCACAGCAGTTCTCAAGCTGGATTTCATCTTTGTTTTCTTTTCTTTTTTGAGACGGAGTCTCGCTCTGTCACCCAGGCTGGAGTGCAGTGGCCGGATCTCAGCTCACTGCAAGCTCCGCCTCCCGGGTTCACGCCATTCTCCTGCCTCAGCCTCCCGAGTAGCTGGGACTACAGGCGCCTGCGACCTCGCCCGGCTAAGTTTTTGTATTTTTAGTAGAGACGAGGTTTCACTGTGTTAGCCAGGATGGTCTCGATCTCCTGACCTCGTGATCCGCCCGTCTCGGCCTCCCAAAGTGCTGGGATTACAGGCTTGAGCCACCGCGCCCGGCGTTTTTTCTTTTTTTTTGTTTGAGACAGTCTTGCTCTGTCGCCCAGGCTGGAGTGCCATGGCATGATCTTGGCTCACTGCAACCTCTGCCTCTTGGGTTCAAGCAATTCTCGTGCCTCAGCCTCCCAGGTAGCTGGGATTACAGGCACACGCCACCATGCCCGGCTAATTTTTCTATTTTTAGTAGAGATGGGGTTTCACCATGTTGGCCAGGCTGGTCAGGAACTCCTGGCCTCAAGTGATCCATCAGCCTCAGCCTCCCAAAATGCTGGGATTACAGGTGTGAACCACTCTGTTCAGCCTCATCTTTGTTTTCTTTGACCACCTCCCCCACTAGGGTATAAGCTCCTATATAAAAAGGTTCAAATCTCACTTGACAATGTGTGCTTGGCCAGACCTGGGGGCTCACGCCTGTAATCCTACCACTCAGGGAGGCTGAGGCAGGAGGATGGCTTGAGTCCAGGAATTCAAGACCAGCATGGGCAACATAGTGAGACCTCATCTCTATTGAAAACAAAACAAAACAAAAAGATGATGTGTGCTTAGCAGAAGGCCTTGGCACATGGCAGGTGTGCTGTGGATATCTGATGAGTTCAAACTCTCTGGTTCCACAGGACAAAGCCATTTTCTTTCTTTTCTTTTTTTCTTTTTTTGAGACAGAGTCTCCCTCTGTTGCCCAGGCTGGAGTGCAGTGGTGTGATCTTGGCTCACTGCAACCTCCACCTCCTGGTTCAATTCAAGCGATTCTCCCACCTCAGCCTCCTGAGGAGCTGGGATTACAGGTGTGCACCACCACGCCTGGCTAATTTTTTTTTTTTTTTTTTTAGTAGAGACAGGGTTTCACTATGTTGGCCAGGCCGGTCTCGAACTCCTGACCACAAGTGAGCCACTTTCACTAAGACAGTTGTTTGCCTGTGGCAGGCCTAGAATGACAAGACAGCTACTACAAGGACTTGGGTTCTAACCCTGAGAACCCAATAATTCTCAGATCAGAGATGGAATTCCTGCTATTAGCAGAGCTCTCACACCCCAGGGGAGGGCCCAGGTTACTCCAATCTCTCTGCTTCAAGAAACAGCAATGAGACTAACAGCCTCTTCAACAGGGACTGAGTAGAAAAGCCATTTTCCACCTGCCCAGACTGAAGTACTCTCCTACCATTCTCAAATAGCTACATATTAGAATTGCCTGGGAAATTAAAAAACTCCCAGCCCTCAGACCATACCCCATACCAACGAAATATGAATCTCTGAGGGTGGGACAGGTGATTCCAATGTGCAGCCAAGCTTGAGTCTGCCCCTGACTACACAGGACGGTCTGGGAGCCCAGCACACAGAAGGGAAGGCCTGGGGCATGGACCTGTTTGTATTCAAGTTGGGTTTCACAAGAAAATGAACACAACTGCAAGAGGAATGGAGACAGTTAGAGGTGGCTTAGACTGAGCATGTTTAATTATCCTCACTGGGAGAGCTGAAAACTACTTGACAGGTTCCATGATCAATAAGTCAGAGATTCAGATCATCAAAAAGGGGGATTGTCACCTACCCCAAGGCCACAGATAGGATTCTGGGTCCCAGAGGGAGTCTGGGAGGTGGAACCCTGTGAAACGCAGCTTTGACAGGTGGTGTCTGTTGGACACCAGCTTCTGGCCTGGCCCTGCTCTCTTCTCGGGTTCTAGACAGGGTGTGAGGGCAGAGAGCTGGCTCCAGAGAACACTGGAGGAAGCCGAGTTGGGGCCAGGGCTTGCTGAGGGCCTCACTTATAGTTTTTGGAGGGAAATTCCCACCGGCCTTGGCCCTTGCCACCAAAGTTCCGCACCCGATGGATAATCTGCAGCTGTTGCTCAATGGTCGAGGTGATGTTCACGTCATCTGGGATGTGGACGTAGCGGACATTGCGGCCTGTCACAAAGAGGTCATCCAGCTTGACCTGATGCCCCCAACGGTCCGTGTAGGTGACTTTGGCCAGGCGGATGTTCATGAAAGCATCGACATTGTCTATGCGTCCATGGGCCACGCTCTCATCCCGCAGGTCCACAGTGGTTACCCGGCCCTGGAGGCCCTGCAGTAGGATGATCAGGCTGTTCTCAGAGATGGTCCGCTCCTTCACTGAATGGCTCAGTGCCATTCTTCCACACCAGCTGCCTGCTTGCTGTGGACAGGAGCACACAGATGGCAGCTATAGCAGGGTAGGGGGTACAGTTGCCAACTCACCTCCACCAGGTTCTCAAACAAAATTCCCAGCACAGACCACCTCTGCAATTTTTGTATCTGTGGACACAGATACTTCCCGCACATGTCTCATGGAATCCTCACACCAACTTGCAAGCCAAGGATTACTTATGCTTATTTTATGAATGAGAAAAATATGGCTAGGATGGCCAGGCACACTGGGATACACCTGTAGTACTAGCTACTCAGGAGACTGAGGGGGGAGCTTCACTTGAGCCCAAGAGTTCTGCTGACCTGCTTGGGCAACATCGCGAGATCCACTCAGTTTGAGACCAGCCTGGCTAATACGGTGAAACACCATTTCTACTAAAAATACAAAAAATTGGCCGGTCGCGGTGGCTCAAGCCTGTAATCCCAGCACTTTGGGAGGCCGAGACGGGCGGATCACGAGGTCAGGAGATCGAGACCATCCTGGCTAACACGGTGAAACCCCGTCTCTACTAAAAATACAAGAAAATTAGCCGGGCGAGGTGGTGGGCGCCTGTAGTCCCAGCTACTTGGGAGGCTGAGGCAGGAGAATGGCGTGAACCCGGGGGGGGCGGAGCTTGCAGTGAGCCGAGATCGCGCCACTGCACTCCAGCCTGGGGCACAGAGCAAGACTCCGTCTCAAAAAAAAAAAAAAAAATACAAAAAATTAGCTGGGCGTGGTGGCACACGCCTGTAATCTCAGTTACTCAGGAGGCTGAGGCAGGAGAATTGCTTGAAGCCGGGAGGCAGAGATTGCAATGAGCCGAGATCGCGCCATTGCACTCCAGCCTGGACAACAAGAGCAAGACTCTGTTTCAAAAAATAAAGAAAATGATGAGCATTTCTACTGAGCCAGGGACAAGAAAAGGATGCCTTTTATGGCTTCTAATCAACAGTAAAACATAGGTAATGGTCAATGCAATGTTCAAAAAATGATTACAGAAAGAAGGGAAGGGAAAGAATTTAGAGAAACAATAATTATAAAGAAAGATCACTGTCCTTGTTTGTCAATTATATGATTATCTACATTGAGAATTCAAGATAAATTATTAGGACCAACAACAAAAGTGAGTATCATTCCTAATAATACATTAATTTAAATAAATCAATAATTTTTAAAAATGAAAACTATGGCTAGGAGAGGTAACTTGCCCAAGGTCACAGTAAATAAGTGGAATTGCTGGAATTCAAATCCGTAGCCGTAGGCCAGGCACGGTGGCTCCCACCTGTAATCCCAGCATTTTGTGAGGTTGAGTCGGGTGGATCGCCGGAGGCCAGGAATTCAAGACCAGCCTGGCCAACATGGTAAAACCCTGTCTCTACTAAAAATACAAAAATTAGCCGGGCATGGTGGTGTGCACCTATAATCCCAGCTGCTCCGGAGGCTGAGGCAGGAGAATCGCTTGAATCCGGGAAGTGGAGGCTGCAGTGAGCCAAGATCATGCCACTGCACTCCAGCCTGGGTGACAGAGAGAGACTCTGTCTCCAAAAAAAAAAAAAAAAAAAAAAAATCCATAGCCGCCTGGCTCCAAACCTCACACCAGGTGTACATTAGAATCATCTGGCAAGTTTTTAACTCGACCTTCCCCACCCCAGATTCTGATTCATTTGGTTAGAGGGGTGGGCCCAGATTTCCTATTTTGTAAAAGCTCCCGGCCGGGCGCGGTGGCTCACGCCTGTAATCCCAGCACTTTGGGAGGCCGAGGTGGGCGGATCATGAGGTCAGATCGAGACCATCCTGGCTAACACGGTGAAACCCTATCTCTACTAAAAATACAAAAAAATTAGCCGGGCATGGTGGCGGCACCTGTAGTCCCAGCTACTGGGGAGACTAAGGCAGGAGAATGGCGTGGACCTGGGAGGCAGAGCTTGCAGTGAGCCGAGATCACGTCACTGCACTCCAGCCTGGGCGACAGAGTGACTCCATCTCAAAAAAAAAAAAAGAAAGAAAGAAGAAGAAAAAAAGCTCCCCAGGTAACTCCAAAGTGCTGAGGGGTACTGGTTAGAAATGCATAATCTCAGGTCTCTCCCCAGGCCTGTTCTGAGATAATCCACCCCTTCACTGAGTGGCTCACTGCCATTCTTCCACACTGACTGGAAACAGACTCTGCATTTCAACATGACCCCGTATGTGAATTAGATACACGTGAAGGTTTGAGACTCAGTGCTTGACACCAGTAGTTCTCATACATTATCAGAATCATCTGATACATACAGTGTGTATCAGAATCATCTGAGGGGCTTGTTATCTCAGCTTGCTGGGCCCCACTCCCAGTTTGACTCAGGAGGTCTGAGGTGAGGCCAGAGAGAGTCATTTCGAACATATTCCCAGGTGATGGTGATGCTGCTGGTCAGGGGCCCACACTCTGGGAACTATTGGTCTATACCATGCAGCTGTTAGGTAAGTAGAAATTTAGGTAATGAGGCTGGGCGCAGGGGCTGACGCCTGTAATCCCAGGATTTTGGGAGGCCAAGGGGAGTAGATCACCTGAGGTCAGGAGTTCAAGACCCACCTGGCCAACATGGTGAAACCCAGTATCCACTAAAAATACAAAAATTACCTGGGCATGGGAGCACCTGTAATCTCAGTTACTTGGGAGGCTGAAGCAGGAGAATCGCTTGAACCCAGGAGGCAGAGGTTACAGTGAGCCAAGATTGTGCCACTGCACTCCAGCCTGGGTGACAGAGCGAGACTCTCAGAAAAAAAAAGAAAGAAAATAAATCTAGATAATGAATTGGGCGGGGGGGAAAACCCAACCGGTAGTATATAAGGTACATAGGTTTTGAAGGTAGAGAAACCCAGGCTGGAATCCCCACTCCACCCCTAATTATGTAAACCTAGAAAAGTTAATGTCTCTGAACCCGTTTCCACATTTATTAAACTACAGGCGAAACAAAGCTACCAGAATCACACTCCACTGAAGGTACTCTCCTTTGATTTCAACGTACCCCGATATTGTATTAGTGCACTAGGTCTTACCTATCCCTTATTTGCAGACCCTGAGTTAACGGGGGTGCAACGCTCTCTCTTTACGACCTCACTCAGCATCCCGTCCAGGGCTGTGCAGTGTGGCACTGAGCGTGGCAAGCTAGACTAAGCCAGTGATGAGCGGGGCTGGGAGCTAAGTCCTTGGGCAGGGCCTAACGACCAGCCACCCGGCTGCAGCCTGACGAATCTGCGATCAAGCAAAGGTATGGGGTTGCTGCTGCGACTGCAAAAAGCAATCACCGGACCTCGAGTCAGGCCCAGGTTCTAGGACAGGCTCTGCCACCTTCTAGGAGGGAGACCACTTAGCAAACCACTTAGCTTCTCCAAGCTAGCTAAGCTACCGGTAAAACGGGACGAGCACCCCTTATTCAGAGCAGCGGGAGCGGGTCTGGGGAAATGAGCTATACTCGGTAAATGGGGAAGAAAACGCTTCCTGGGCTCCGGCACCTCCTTCCGGAGGTCCTGGCATCCCCCGCATTCCACCCCGCGGCTCCCTGCACCGCCGACCCGGACCCACCACGCGACATTCCTTCCGCTTGCCCCGTCTGGGTCGCCGCCGAAGCTAGCGGGCGCCTGGACGGGCTGCCTCCCGCCGGCTGCAGCAGGACGGAGAAAGCACGCCGGCGACCGGGCCGCTCTGTCCTCCGGGCGCAGAATGCGTCAGTGCTCTGCGAGTCATCGCGGCACTGAGAAACTACGATTCCCAGAATGCTTCGCGGCGCGGGGCTCGCGCTCAGCAAATGCCGGCCTGCGTCATTGAAGTCTCCTTCACTAGTCGTTCATTCACTCCGCACGCATTCTTGAACGGGCACCCTGGGCCAGGCTGCTTCCTAGGCTCCGGCATAGAGCAGTGACCAAGATCAAGTGGCTCCCCGAGCTGATGGCGCTGCAGGGGAGAGAGTCTTAGGAAAACAAACAAGAAAAATAGGGAAAAAGTTCTTTAGAAGAGTGAAAGTGTGACGTGGTAGTGACTAGGTGGTCTTTTATTGGATTGTCAGGGGTGTCCTGAGAAGGTGACATTTGAGTTGGGATTAGTGACATGACGCCAAGCTTGTGAAAACTATGGGCGGAGCATTGCAATTAGAGGGAACAGTTTGTTAAATAAAATTTATAGGAGGCAGGGCTGGGCGCGGAGGCCCACATCTGTAATCCCAGCGCTTTGGAAGGACAAAGCGGGAGGATCATTGGAGCCCAGGAGTTCGAGACTGGTCTGGGCAACATATGGAGACCCTGTCTCTACAAAAAATAGAAAAAATTAGCCCACTGTGGTAGTGTACACCTCTGGTCCCACCTACTCGGGAGGCTGAGGCAGGAGAATTGCCTGAACCCAGGAAGTGGAGGCTGCAGTGAGCTCAGATTGTACCACTTCATTCCAGCCTGGGCAACAGAGCAAGACTCCGTCTCAAAGAAAAAAAAAAAAGGCAGCCATTGGTTTGGACGGGGCTCCTGCACCAAGCCCAACAGACAAAACCAAAATGGAGTCACTCATGCTAAAGTTCCACATCACCAAGTGGAAACTAAGTTGCTTATCTGATATTCAGATAAATCAGAAGAGTGAGAGATACTTAAATCTCCAAACCATCCAGTTTTAGCTGGCAGGATAAGGAAGTCCCCTCTGCTTTAGCCTTCAAAGTTACAAGGAAAGTAACTTTGAAACAACCAATCTGCTTTTTGTTTTCTGTTTCTGCTTTCCTCAGCCCTTTTCTGTCTGTAAAACTAATCTCCTCTGCTCAGCTTATTTGAACACTCATTCCGTTTTATAGAATGAGGTGTTGCCCAATTCTAGAGTTGCAAATAAAAGCCAAATTTAACAAATTTAGCAAATAAAAGCCAAATCACCAATTAAAAGTCAATTTTTTTCTTTTCACAGTTCATGCAAAGAACCTGGGGGAAATGACCTTGACAATTTAGGAACACAGGAAAGGCTAGGGAAGCTGGGGAGAGTGGTATAACAAGAGACCAGAGAGGAAGCAGGAGCCAGAGCATATAGGACTTTGTGAGCTAAGGTAAGGAGTTTAGATTTCATGGTTAGGAGTGCAGCCTCCAGATACAATGCCTAGGTTCAAATCTGCTCCTGGCTGTGACTGGGCAAGTTAGCTATCTTCTCTGTGCTTCCGTCTTCTCAACTAGTACTAGAAGTGCTATGATAGGCTATTGAAAGGGAGCAACGTGATTTGATTTACTTGTAGAGACAGGGTCTCACCATGTCACCCAGGCTGGAGTGCAGTGATGTGATCATAGCTCACTGCAGCCTCAACTTCCTGGGCTCAAGTGATCCTCCTGCCCAAGCCTCAAGAATAGCTGGGACTACAGGCACAAGCCACTGTGCCCTACCTGATTTACATTTTTTTTTTTTGTTTGTTTGGAGACAGAGTCTCGCTCTGTCGCCCAGGCTGGAGTGCAGTGGCCGGATCTCAGCTCACTGCAAGCTCCGCCTCCCGGGTTTACGCCATTCTCCTGCCTCAGCCTCCCAAGTAGCTGGGACTACAGGTGCCCGCCACCTCGCCTGGCTAGTTTTTTTGTATTTTTTAGTAGAGACGGGGTTTCACCGTGTTAGCCAGGATGGTCTCGATCTCCTGACCTCGTGATCCGCCCGTCTCAGCCTCCCAAAGTGCTGGGATTACAGGCTTGAGCCACCGCTCTCGGCCCCTGATTTACATTTTTTAAAAGTCATTCTGTATAGCCTTGGAAAAATCACTTTCTTCCTCAGCCTCAATTTCCTTATTATGAAAACAAAAAATAAGGTTTTTCTCAGAGAACCGGGAGATTTGAGTGACTTTCATTAATGTGTGAAAGCACCTGGCACAGAGAAGCAGCTCAGTAAGTTAGGCTTCTTGACTGGACAGGGTGGCCCACATCTGTAATCCCAACACTTTGGGAGACCAAGGCAAGAGGACTGTTCAAGCTCAGGAGTTTGAGACCAGCCTTGGCAACATAGTGAGACCCCATCTCTAAATTTTTTTTTTTTTTTTGAGACGGAGTTTCACTTTTGTTGCCCAGGCTGGAGTGCAATGGCCCGATCTCGGCTCACCACAACCTCCATCTCCCGGGTTCAAGTGATTCTTCTGCCTCAGCCTCCCAAGTAGCTGGGATTACAGGTATGTGCCACCACACCCGGCTGATTTTTGTATTTTTAGTAGAGACTGGGTTTCTCCATGTTGATCAGGCTGGTCTTGAACTCCCGACCTCAGGTGATCTGCCCTCCTCAGCCTCCCAAAGTGCTGGGGTTACAGGCATGAGCCACCGAGCCTGGCCAAAAATATTTTAAGAAATTAGCTGGGGCCGGGCGGTGGCTCAAGCCTGTAATCCCAGCACTTTGGGAGGCCGAGACGGGCGGATCACGAGGTCAGGAGATCGAGACCAGCCTGGCTAACACGGTGAAACCCCGTCTCTACTAAAAAAATACAAAAAACTAGCCGGGCGAGGTGGCGGGCGCCTGTAGTCCCAGCTACTCGGGAGGCTGAGGCAGGAGAATGGCAGTAAACTTGGGAGGCGGAGCTTGCAGTGAGCTGAGATCCGGCCACTGCACTCCAGCCCGGGAGACAGAGCAACCCTCCGTCTCAAAACATCTTGCCTTGGTCTCCGAAATTAGCTGGGTGTAGTGGGTGCGCCTATAGTCCCAGCTGTCACAAGAACCTTAGGGTGTCACTTTGTCATGCGGAAACCTCTGTGGCTAGCAGCGCCTGTGCTTGACTTTTGCTTGTGCCTGCTGGGCTCGTTCTGCCCGCTCAGTCTGGAGGCTGAGCTCAGCTCGCACTACAGGCCCGGATACCACGCCTGCCAAAGGCGTGCCAGGTGTGGAGCAGTGAGGGGTGTGTGAGTAAGCACAGGGTCCGACCACTACACACAGCCAGATATGCTGGCTGCTGCAGCGGGTGGGCAGCTCCAGGCGCCGGCACAGGCTTTGGCTCTGTACAAGGCTGCAGCTGGACCAGACATACCGCAAGTGGCTTCTGCTGTGGGCACCAGCATCTGGACAAGGGGAACACAGTGGTGGCCGAAAGCTCAGAGACACCAGGAACCACAGAGCCCCAGAGAGGGTGTTACAGTGTGTCACAGCCCTGGCTTGGGGAGCCCCGAGGTCTGGGTCCCAAAAAGGGCTGCTGCTTTTCACCTCCCGAGGAGCAGGGGCGGGGCATGTTGGGGGGCGGGGGCGTGTTTCAGTCCATGTGTGTTACAGCTTTTTCAGTCCTACCGCCCTGTGCGGCCCGGCTCTGGCCCGTGGCTCCTGGGCTGGCTGGGCCCCGCCACTGCTTCCTGTCCTGTGGCGCAGCTACCCGCTGGTGGAGGGTGGTTCCCCAGAAGGGTCCTCACTCTTCACTCCTGCAGTCTGGGAGTGTGTTACCACCCGCAGCTCAGCTGAGCTGGCCAGGAATATGTTACAGCTCCTTTCACTCCCGCTGTTTGGCGGGTCCCAAGTTCTTGTTTCGCATCCAGGAAGAATGAGATTATGTGGATAACTGGAGGATAAGCAAGCGGGAGAGAGCTTTACTGAGTGACAGCACAGCTCTCGGGAGGCCTGAAGTGGGTAGCTCCTTTCTGCAGGCAGGTCCTGTGGAGTGTCTGAGGCTGGCTGAGTCTGGGGTTTTCATGTGCTCAGAATGGAGGAAGTGCATGCTGGTTGGCCCATGGGTGGCCATGGGTGGGCCTGGAAAAAGTACCATCCAATTGGCTGGAAGGCATCAATGAAGTTCTTACTCCTGTCCTGGACTCCACCTGGAACAGCCCCACCCTCAGGCTTCAGGCCACCCCTGGCTTGAAGGTGGGGTTTCTTTTTTTTTTTTTTTTTTTTTGAGACGGAGTCTCGCTCTGTCGCCCAGGCTGGAGTGCAGTGGCGGATGTCGGCTCACTGCAAGCTCCGCCTCCGGAGTTCCAGCCATTCTCCTGCCTCAGCCTCGAGTAGCTGGGACTACAGGCATACAACGCGCCCGGCTAATTTTGTGTATTTTTAGTAGAGAGCGGGGATTTCACCCGTGGTCTCCTGACCTTGTGATCCGCCCGCCTCGGCCTCCCAAAGTGCTGGGATTACAGGCGTGAGCCACCGCGCCCGGCGAAGGTGGGGTTTCAATGGGGATCTGCCCCTTCTGCCTAGGAACCTGACTGCCTCCTGGCACTATTATCATGCCGTCTGCTGGTGCCCAGGTTTCCTGGGCTAAGGTGCCTGCAGGCCTGCACCAAGCCACCGTCAGTCCCTTGGCCTCCATCCCAAGCTTATTGGTGCCCAAAGTCTGGCGGGGGGGTGCTGAGGCAGCAGGGATTGGTGTGTCAGTGTCACCCCAAGTGCACGCACACCAAGCTGGGTCACAACAGTGGCGGGGCTTAGCCACAACTTTGCTCTGCACTGGAGTGGGCGCCAGGAGTGGGGAGAGGCCCGGGAGTGGGAGCAGGCACTTCTGAGCCTGCAGGGGCAGGGGCTTTCTGGGCCCTCAAGAGCACAGGGATGCCCGACTCTGGAACCATGGCTGGGCGGCTGCAGCTGTGCCCAGGAGTGAGGGCTCCATGCCCTGCCAACTTGGTAGGGTGTGGGGCTCCTCCTGGTATCACCTGTTTCTGGCCCCTGCTGACTCCACAGAGCACGCAGCCCCGGCTGCACCTCCACTGCTGCAGCTGGCATGAAGTGGTTGAAGCTGGCTGCTCCAGATGGGCCTCTGCTGCTGCCATCACAGCTACTTGGGAGGCTGTGGCTGGAGGATCTCTTGAGCCCAGGAGGTTGAGGCTGCAGTGAGCTATGATTGTGCCACTGCACACTGCACTCCAGCCTGGGTGACAAAGACCCTGTCTCAAAAAAAAAAAAAAAAAAAAAAAAAAAAGGCTTCTTTCATTCCTTCACTCTCTCATTGATTGATTTCCATCTCCCCTAGGAGGCTTCCCTTTTTATCAGCAATCACTGTTGGGCTACTCTTATTCTAAAAATAAAATTGTCTTTCTCCTCCATGCAATCTCCTGTTTTCTTACTTTCCACAGTCAAACTTTTCAAAAGGCCCTTATGCCAGCCTTTCCTCAAGTAGGATCACTTTTCCAGCTGAGACTGGATTTGCTTCTCTTCTTTTAAATATTCAGTCTCCATAGAGACTGTCAAAAGTTGCCAGTGCCGACTATATTGAGAGTTTTCATGGCTGGGTATTGGGATGTTTCAGTGAGTGAGAACTGTGCCTCAGATAAACCTCGTTGGTGATAATACTGCTACTTACGTAAGTCTTAAACTTACGTTAGTGAGTTTATGTTTTTATATATATATATAATATATATAAACTAACATAAATTTATATATATATATAATTTTTTTTTTGAGACAGTCTTGCTCTGTCGCCCAGGCTAGTGCAGTGGTGCGATCTTGGCTCACTGCAATCTCCATCTCACAGGTTCAAGCGATTCTTCTGCCTCAGCTCCCTAAGTAGCAGGAATTGCAGATGCGTACCACTATGCCTGGCTAACTTTTGTATTTTTAGTAGAGACAGGGTTTTACCATGTTGGCCAGGCTGGTGTCGAACTCTTGACTTCAGGTGATCCACCTGCCTTGGCCTCCCAAAGTGCTAAGATTACAGGCATGAGTCACTGTACCTGGCCTATATTTTATATATATAAATATATATTTTATATATTTTATATATATATTTTATATATTATATATATTTTATATATTTATATATATAATGTATGTTACTGAGTTAATATATTTTATATATAAACATGTATGTTAGTTTATATATTGTATATATATAAATTTATGTTAGTGAGTTTATATATTTTATATACATACATATTTATGTGAGTTAATGTTAGTGAGTTTATATAATTTATATATATAAATTTATGTTAGTTTATATATGATATATAGAAATTTATGTTAGTTTATATGTTTTATATAGAGAGAAATTTATGTTAGTGAGTTTATATATTTTATATATATAAATTTGTTAGTGAGTTTATATATTTTACATATATAAATGTATGTTAGTGAGTTTATAAATTTTATATATATAAAAAATTTATAAATTTTTATAGTGGATTTATATATTTTATATACATACAAATTTTTGTTAGTGAGTTTATGTTAGTGAGTTTATATAATTTATATAAATTTATGATAGTGAGTTTATATATTTTATATATATAAATTTATGTGAGTTTACACATTTTATATACATATAAACTTATCCTGGTGAGTTTATATATTTTATATATGTATATAAATTTGTAAGTGAGTTTATATTTTTATATATAAATGTATGTTAGTGAGTTTATTTTATATATAATATAAATTTACGTTCATGAGTTAATTTCTGAATGAATTAATATTATTTTTATTTTAATTTCCAATATGACAGATAATATATGTAACCCACATAAATAAAAGCTGTCAATCATTTTGAAGAGTATGTAGAGGTTCCAAGACCAAGAAGTTTGAGAATTGCTGCTGAACAGCGAGGCTTCCACTTTCTTTTTTTTTTTTTTTTTTTTGAGACGGAGTCTGGCTTTGTGGCCCAGGCTGGAGTGCAGTGGCCGGATCTCAGCTCACTGCAAGCTCCGCCTCCTGGGTTTATGCCATTCTCCTGCCTCAGCCTCCCGAGTAGCTGGGACTACAGTTGCCCGCCACCTCGCCCGGCTAGTTTTTTGTATTTTTTAGTAGAGACGGGGTTTCACCGTTAGCCAGGATGGTCTCCATCTCCTGACCTCATGATCCGCCCGTCTCGGCCTCCCAAAGTGCTGGGATTACAGGCTTGAGCCACCGCGCCCGGCCGGCTTCCACTTTCTCACACCAGTGGCTCTGCTTACTGGAACCTGGTTTCTACTCCCAAGCCCCCACTAACTTTTTCAGCAAAGGTTGCTAATGATATCCTTGTTCCTAAAACCCATATCTCCTCTTGTAGTCCTCACTTCTGGCATCCCCCTGAGTGCTCGAGCATTCTGATCACCCTCCTCCTTGGTGTTTTGTTTTTTCTGGGCATTGTGTCACTTATCTTCACCCATTTCTCTGATTGCTTCTTTTCCATTTCTCTCTCTCTCTCTTTTTAAGCCCATTTCATTCTCCTGTCCCCTAATGTGTGTGTTTCCTCTGGGGCTGTATTTCCTCTACCTAAGGGTAGCTGTCTTTTTTTTTTTTTTTTTTTTTTTGAGACGGAGTCTCGCTCTGTCGCCCAGGCTGGAGTGGAGTGGCCGGATCTCAGCTCACTGCAAGCTCCGCCTCCCGGGTCTGCGCCATTCTCCTGCCTCAGCCTCCCCAGTAGCTGGGACTACAGGCGCCCGCCACCTCGCCCGGCTAGTTTTTTGTATTTTTTTAGTAGAGACGGGGTTTCACCGTGTTAGCCAGGCTAGTCTCGATCTCCTGACCTCGTGATCCGCCCGTCTCGGCCTCCCAAAGTGCTGGGATTACAGGCTTGAGCCACCGCGCCCGGCCAGGGTAGCTGTCTTGAGCTGTCTCCTCCCATGCTGCCGAGTCCAGGTCTGTGCCCCAGCCCACACTGCTCTCTGGATCTCCATTTTCCCATGTCTTACATTGCTTATTCCCCAGATGTCTTACTGCTACTCAAAACCCAGTAGGTCTATGAGAAAAATTCATCAAGTCCCTTCCAAATCAGCTCCTGCTCTGAATTTTTCCATTTCTGCAGTTGCTACCACCATTTTTCAGCTACCTAAGTTGGGCACCTTGAGTAACCTTGATAACTTCTATAATTTTTTCTTCTTTGCTTTTTTTTTTTTTTTTTTTGGAGACAAGTTATTGTTCTGCCACACAGGCTGGAGTGCAGGGGCGTGATCTTAGCTCACTGCAACCTCCACCTCCCAGGCTCAAGTGATCCTCCCACCTCAGCCTCCAGAGTAGCTGGGACTACAGGCATGCACCACCACACCTGGCTAAATTTTTTTGTATTTTTAGTAGAGACAGAGTTTCACCACATTTCCCAGGCTGGTCTCAAACTCCTGAGCTCAAGAGATCCTCCTGCCTCGGCCTCCCAAAGTGTTGGGATTACAGGCATGAGCCACCTCGCTCAGCCGATAACTTCTATAATTTCTTGATTCCCCCACAGCTGTCACAATCACTCAGTCACAGCCCGGCACGGTGGCTCACGCCTGTAATCCCAGCACTTTGGGAGGCCGAGGCGGGCGGATCACAAGGTCAGGAGATCGAGACCACAGTGAAACCCCGTCTCTACTAAAAATACAAAAAATTAGCCGGGCGCGGTGGCGGGCGCCTGTAGTCCCAGCTACTCAGGAGGCTGAGGCAGGAGAATGGCGTGAACCCAGGAGGCGGAGCTTGCAGTGAGCCGAGATCGCGCCATGCACTCCAACCTGGGCGACAGCGTGAGACTCCGTCTCAAAAAAAACAAAAACAAAAAAAAAAAAACAATCACTCAGTCACTAGCCCTGCAAATTCTTTGAAGTATCTCTGCCATCATTTCCTTACTTTTTTTTTTTTTTTTAATGGAGACAGGGTCTTGCTCTGCTGCACAGCCCAGAGTACAGTGGAGTGATCACAGCTCACTGGTATCTCCAACTCCTGGACTCAAAT
This sequence comes from Papio anubis, assembly GCF_008728515.1. Taxonomy (NCBI): domain Eukaryota; kingdom Metazoa; phylum Chordata; class Mammalia; order Primates; family Cercopithecidae; genus Papio; species Papio anubis. The sequence continues at coordinate 34,631,681 of NC_044976.1, forward strand.
GATCCTCCCTTCTCAGCCTCCTGAGTAGCTGGTACTGTAAGTGCACACCATCATGCCTGGCTAATTTTGAGATAGGGGTTTTGCTCTTGTCGCCCGGGCTGGAGTGCAGTGGCGCAGTCTCAGCTCCCTGCATCCTCTGCCTCCCTGGTTCAAGCAATTCTCCTGCCTAAGCCTCCGCCTCCCGAGTAGCTAGGATTACAGGCATGTGCCACCACACCCAGCTAATTTTGTATTTTTTAGTACAGACAGGGTTTCTCCATGTTGGTCAGGTTGGTCTTGAACTCCCAACCTCAGGTGATCCACCTGCCTTGGCCTCCCAAAGTGCTGGGATTATAGGCATGAGCAACCATGCCTGGCCTTAATTTATTATCAAAACCATCTCACTGGTCTTTGTGTCGCTTACAATTTTTTGCCAACAGATTCAAAACCTAGTTCTGATCTTATCATTTACCTTCTAAGAACACTTTCAATTTACTAGCAGCATAGATTCCAATGCTGACATTTAAGTAAGCCTTCCATAATTTGATTTGATCTTCTAGCTGGATTTCTGTTAGGTTCTCTGCCCAAACTCCCCAGTCAGTGTTTCCTTCTTTTTTTTTTTTTTTCCTGAGACAGAGTCTTGCTGGGTCACCCAAGCTGGAGTGCAGTGTTGTGATCTCAGCTCACTGCAACCTCCGCCTCCTGGGTTCAAGTGATTCTCCTGCCTCAGCCTCCCAAGTAGCTGGGACTACAGGCAGGCAACACTATGCCCAGCTAATACATAAATCATACCTCCCCTGCTAGTCTCCTGAATGTTGGTCAGGGAGAAGACCTTAGGAGGCCCAGATGCTTCACACTGTAAACTGCAATTTTATGAGGAACACTAGTTTTATGAATGTGAAGGTGATCAGGATCTAAATGAAGATGGTCAGTTGCAGTGGCAATGGAAGGGATGGATGAATGTTAAAGACCCATGACAAGAGCCAGTCGGAATCTTGGAGGCTGATTACATCTGGAATGTGGGTGGAAGGAGGAGGAAGGAGGAATCAATTTTAACACTGAGGCTGAGCATGGTGGCTCATGCCTGTAATCCTAGCACTTTGGGACGATGACATGGGCGTATTGCTTGAGCCCAGGAGGCTGAGACCAGCCTGGGCAACATGGCAAAACCCCATCTCTACAAAAGTTTAAAAAATTAGCCAATTAGCCGGGCATCCCTGCTACTCAGGAGGCTGAGATGGATCACTTGATGGAGCCCAGGAGGTCAAGGCTGCAGTGAGCTGAGATTGTGCCACTGCACTACAGCCTGGGCAACACAGTGAGACTCTGTCTCAAAAAAACAAAAATTGCCAGGCGCGGTGGCTCACACCTGTAATCCCAGCAGTTTGGGAGGCCGAGGTGGGCGGATCACAAGGTCAGGAGTTTGAGACCAGCCTGACCAATATGGTGAAACCCCATCTCTACTAAAAATACAAAAAGTAGCCAGGCGTGGTGGCATGCACCTGTAATCCTAGCTACTCAGAAGGCTGAGGCAGGAGAATCGCTTGAACTTGGGAGGCGGAGGTTGCAGTGAGTTGAGATTGTGCTACTGCACTCCAGCCTGGGCGACAGAGAGAGACTCCATCTCAAAAAGAGAGAGAGAAAAAAATTAACACTGGGTATCTGGAGAGATCGTTAATAATAAGAGGGGCGGATTTGGGGTTGCTGCACGTGGAGGAGATCTCACTGTTTGGCTACTCAGCAACTGAACTCCTTCCCTATGTTTGGGGAAATCTGACATTCCATGGACTTCAGTGGGGGAATCTCATCACAACAGATGACTTAAAGGCCAGATATTGTCTTTGATTCTTGTCCGCTATGATGTGGGCTTGTGACATAAATTCAAGCATTATCAGAGTTTACATCAGGAGCAAGTGACACAAACCAGCAGGAACTGTTTAGGCTCTGTCCTGGTGTCTGCGTCATCCAGAGCTGCATTCCCGATGGTGGTTCCAGTGCTGGAATTATTTCCTCCACTGCCCGCCCTTCCTTGGTTCCTGGCCATTTTTTGATGGTTCTCCCGTCTTCCTGACAACTCTTGGGTTGCCTGATGTCCTTTCAGTAAATTCCTTTTCTATTGAAATAGCTAGGACTGGTTTCAGTTTTTTGTAGCCAAAACCCTAACTAGTACAAGGTGCACTTGAAATGAGTTCATTCCAGGAGCCTTGAATTTCTCTGTTCTTTTTTTTTTTTTTTTTTTTTTTTTTTTGAGATGGAGTCTCTCTCTGTCACCCAGGCTGCAGTGCAGTGGTGTGATCTTGGCTCAGTGCAACCTCCGCCTCCCAGGTTCAAGCAATTCTCCTGCCTCAGCCTCCCAACTAGTTGGAATTACAGGCGTAGACCATCACACCCAGCTAATTTTTATATTTTTAGTAGAGACAGGGTTTAACATATTGGCCAGGCTGCCCTCGACCTCCTGACCTCAGGTGATCTGCCTGCCTCTGCCTCCCAAAGTGCTGGGATTACAGGCCTGAGCCACCACGCCTGGCCTGTCTGTTTTCTCTCTCTTTTTTTTTTTTTGAGACGGAGTCTCACTCTGGAGTGCAGTGGTGCAATCTTGGCCCACTGCTGAAATCTCTGCCCTCTGGGTTCAAGCAATTCTCCTGCCTCAGCCTCCTGAGTAGCTGGGATTACAAGCACCCGCCACTGTGCCTGGCTAATTTTGTATTTTTAGTAGAGATGGAGTTTCGCCATCTTGTCCAGGCTGGTCTTGAGCTCCTGAACTCATGATCCACCCGCCTCAGCCTCCCAAAGTGCTGGGATTACAGGCGTGAGCCACGGCACCCAGCCTCTCTGTTCTCTTTAGGTGAGCTCTGTTGTGGTTCTGTTTCCAATTGTCAGAGGATCACAAAATCCTGAGAGTTAGGGTCAACTCCCAGGTTACCTGCTCCAATTTACCACCCAGTGCCAACATACTCTTTATGACATTCTGTGATGCTCCCCTAACCTCTATCTGAACCACTCCAGTGACAGCAACTGACTTCTTTGCCAGCTGATCACTTCACGGTCAGGAAGCTTTTGGTAACTTCTACCCATGTGCTTCCAGTTTTTTAAAACTTTTTTTTTGTATTTTTATTGAATTTACAAAAATGTCTGTCCAGTTATGACAGTAAAATGGGAAACCACAATGACAAACGGTGGCACGAAAAACAAGAGACACCCATCAGGAATTATACCAAACTCTTTCCTTTTTATTCATTCAGAAGGGAATCCAGTGCACAAATGTCAAATGTGAGCATTGTCATTTTTTTGTTCTAAGAAGGGGGAAAGACACTTACTCTGGCAGCCGCTTCTAGTTCTTTTCTATGGAAAACTGTCTTATTTTGTATTATATTAAAACATTTTCCTCGTACCTTTTTTTTTTTTTTTTTGGACATAGAGTCTCATTCTATCACCCAGGCTACAGTAGAGTGGCGCAATCTTGGCTCACTGCAACCTCCACCTCCTGGGTTCAAGTGATCCTCCTGCCTTAGCCTCCCAAGTAGCTGGGATTACAGGTGTGTGCCACCACACCCGGCTAATTTTGTGTTTTTAGTAGAGATGGGGTTTCATCATGTTGGCCAGGCTGGTCTTGAACTGCTGACCTCAGGTGATCTGCCTGCCTCAGCCTCCCGAAGTGCTGGGATTACAGGCATGAGCCACCATGCCTGACCTCTTCAAGCCTTTTGAAAGTGAAGTAGTGGCCGGGCGTGGTGGCCCAAGCCTGTAATCCCAGCACTTTGGGAGGCCGAGACGGGCGGATCACGAGGTCAGGAGATTGAGACCATCCTGGCTAACACGGTGAAACCCCATCTCTACTAAAAAAAAAAATACAAAAAACTAGCCAGGCAAGGTGGCGGGCGCCTGTAGTCCCAGCTACTCGGGAGGCTGAGGCAGGAGAATGGCGTGAACCCGGGAGGCGGAGCTTGCAGTGAGCTGAGATCCGGCCACTGCACTCCAGCCTGGGCGACAGAGCGAGACTCCGTCCCAAAAAAAAAAAAAAAAGAAAAGAAATAATGATCCTGTGCCATTGACTTGGCTATTTTGACAGACTTTATAAAATGGCTGTGTTGAACTCTGTATCATACAGAGCAGTCCTCAATCAGAAGGCACTGAGGGAGAGAGAGGATGTATGGTCAGAAAGATGTGATCAGAGCTACAGAGGTGAATGGTTGAGAGAGTTTTAGGAAGAAAAGGGTGTTGAGCAGGGCCAAGAGCTTTCAAAAAGCCAAGGAGCCAGTTGTGGTGACTTATGCCTGTAACCCCAGCACTTTGGGAGGCCTAGGCGGGAGGATCACTTGAGCCCAGGAGTCTGGAGGCTCAGTGAGCTATGATTATGCCATTGCACTCCAGCCTGGGCAACAGAGTGAGACCCTGTTTCAAAAACAAAACAGAAAACCAAAAAGCCAAGGAGCATGGGGATGAGAAAAGGCTTTTGGATCTATTAATAGCAATGTTGGCACCTGGAGACCTGAGAGCTGAGATCTGTGCAGTGCAGTGCTGGCCCCATAGCTGAGAAGCTGATGTCTACATAGTGAGGAACAGAGGAGAATGGCTAGAACAATGAAGATGGAGAGAAGCAGCCCCTGGAGAAGCAGGGGCCAAAGGAGTAGCTGTGTTACTGGTTGACAGTCTTGACTATGAGTCGTCCAGGTTCTTGGCATTTTGAACAAAGAATTGGACAAAATGCACAAAGAAAGCAATGAGAGAAGAAGCAAAAACGGAAACACAGATTTATTGAAACAAAAGTACACTCCACAGAGTGGGAGTGGGCTCGAGCAAGCAGCTCAAGAGCCCTGGTTACAGAATTTTCTGGGGTTTAAATACTCTAGAGGTTTCCCGTTGGTTACTTGGTTACACCCTATGCAAATGAAAACCTGCCCCACAACCAGTCAGATTGGTTGTGGGAGGGACCAGTCAGAGGTACTTTCCATTTTTCATCTGTGAGGCAGTGGAAAGCGGGGGTTGCAAAGGGAGTAACTTCTGATCCTTTCCTTACTTGGGCGTGGAGAGGTGGGGTTTTCGTTTTGATTCAGTTCTAGGAAGTCAGCGCAAATTGGCCTTAGGTTCCTGCCTCCAGACCCTGTTCTCCTGCCTCAGCTGGGCACATTTGTACAGGAGGAGGAGAGCCTTAGCAGCCACTCAGATAAACACCTGAAGCAGAATATATTTGAGGTGGGGGGACAGATGAGGGACACATTAAATATTAATCAATATAAAACAAATATTAGCTTCTTGTCAGTTGTAACCTAAGCTGAGGAGTCTTGAGGATATCCAGAAAACGGGTCAAATGTCCTTTGCTGACACGGGGCCCCCTGCTGGGAAACCTGCTGGCCTCAGTGTTTCAAAAGGGAGTGAGGGAGCTCTATAAAGAGAATGAAGGGCACAGTGATCTGAGGTGATTGTGCACATCTAGGCCCTGGGGCCTGCCCCTTGCACTGCTGGCACTGCTGGTGGTGTGTGGCTCCATTGGGCCTAATGCAACTGAGTTTTTTTTTTTTTTTTTTTTTTTTTGAGACAGAGTCTCGCTCTGTCCCCCAGGCTGGAGTGCAGTGGCACCATCTCGGCTCACTGCAAACTCTGCCTCCTGGGTTCAAGTGATTCTCCTGCCTAAGCCTCCGCCCCCCACCCAAAGTAGCTAGGATTATAGGCATGTGCCATCACACCTGGCTGATTTTTGTATTTTTAGTAGAGACAGGGTTTCACCATGTTGGCCAGGCTGGTCTCGAATTCCTGACCTCAGGTGATCCACCTGCCTTGGCCTCCCAAAGTGCTGGGATTACAGGTGTGAGCCACCACGCCCGGCCATGCAGTTGAGTTTTCATGCCGTCTTAGGAACTAAGAGAAAAGGTAATGTTATTTTTGTCAGCAGAGGCACCACTGGCTAGAAACAAAAAGAATCTAGAATGTACACGTGTATGGAGGTGGTGGTGGTGGAAGTGTTAAGGTAATCAAATATCAAAAATAATTTCCATTGGCCCTTGGAATGACTCTTGACATTCTCACTTGCAAAGGGGTAAGTTATGATCTGAGAATTTACTTCACACCAAATCAGGAAGCTATGCAGGGAAGATTCAATGTGGAGGTTTCCTTATCCCAAGCCTGTCCTGTAATTCCCTCTACTGTCAGCTGTCCAGGAATTTAGCAGCTGAAAAGGAGTTATCCAGGGCACAATTTGGAGAGAATAAGAGGTAGATAAAGGTGGTATTACTTTTCTGATTTTAATTTGGGTCTTTAAGATTAGGTATTATGCTAAATATATATTTTCTAGAATTTGCATTTGTCTTTCTATGGTTTCCTGTGGCTTGAGATGGTTCCAAAATGGACAGCGTGGTTCTATACTGAATGTAATCCAGAGTGACAAACCAGGCGGTTATAGACTAGATGGATGTGGATGAGGGAATCTGATCCAGTTTAGATCTGGGCATCTGGCTATCATGCTGAAGTCTATTTCTCTCCTATTGGGATAGCTGAGGGAAGAAGTGAGTTTTACCTTTAAAAATTCTTAGAAGGGCTGGGTGCAGTTGCTCACATCTGTAATCCTAGCACTTTGGGAGGCCGAGGCGGGTGGACCATCTGAGGTCAGGAGTTCGAGACCAGCCTGACCAATATGACAAAACCCCATATCTACTAAGAAAATACAAAAATTAGCCAGGCATGGTGGTGCATGCCTGTAATGTCAGCTACTTGGGAGGCTAAAGCAGGAGAATTGCTTAAACCTGGGAGGTGGAGGTTGCAGTGAGCCGAGATTTTGCCACTGCACTCCATCCTGGGCGACAAAGCAAGACTCTGTCTTAAAAAAAAAAAAAAAAAAAAAAGTTAGAAGACTGGGTGTGATGGCTCACGCCTGTAATCCCAGCACTTTGGGAGGCTGAGCAGGAGAATCGCTTGAGACCAGGAGTTTGAGATCAGCCTGGGCAACATAGTGAGACCAGGTGTGATGGCACGTGCCTGTAGTCCCAGCTACTTGGGAGGCTGAAGTGGGAGGATCGCTTGAGGAGGTCGAGGCTGCAGTGAGCTGTGATTGTGCCACTATACTCCAGCCTGGGTGACAGAATGAGACCCCATTTCAAAAATAAATAAAATAAAAATTGTTAGATACTTATGGGGACTATGGTGAAATGGGCCCATAGACTGTTCTTTTGGATAAACATAGACATTGATCCTTCTGCTGTTAAAGCTTGAAATTTGTATTTGTTTTATCTAAGTTCTTTTCTCAGGAAAGGACCTTCAGGCCTCTAAAAAATGGGATCAGAGAACTGAAACTCATCAGATGGGGGCACCAGATGCCCCCTTGCCCCTCCCTAGTTCTTATTTTCTTACACATTGTAACATTTCTTCCCTGCTATGTAAACCCCTAGTTTTAGTCAATCAGGGAGATGGATTTGAGACTGAGCTCCCATCTTCTCTGCAGCACCTGATGAAAGCCTTCTTCCTTGGCAATACTTATCTCAGGGATTGGCTTTCTGCGCGGTGAGCAGCAGGACCTAGACCAAACGCCTGGTATTTCAGGAACAATGCGATGACTTTCTTCTTAGAATTCAGAGATAAATACATTTTCCTCCTTTTTTCTTCCTCCTTCGCTCTGAATTTTTATTACTTCTTTCTTCTGGGAGCCATTAACGTCCTTTGGTTTTTGGCTTTTCTACAGCATTGCTTTACTTAATCAACAGGGCATTCTAACACCCTAAGAACAAGAGTGGGATGGTTTGAAACTTAGATGAGAAGAAGCTACAGTCACAGAAGAGCTGAAAGAGAGCAGATATACCCCAAAGCAGCGGGTGGAGGGCAGCCTGGGTAAGACTCCCATTCTCAGGTCCCGCCTGGGGCAGGGCCCAGGAAGCTATAAACTCGGGAACTTATCTGGGCAAGCTGAGTTTGAGTTCTTTTTCTTTTTTAATAGATGAGAGACCTTTGGTGAGGGTTAGTGGTCCAAGATGACATGGTGAATTGGGGGCAGGGATGGGGCCAGAGTGCAGTGTCGTGATTCTGACCATATGCCTTCCCCTTAAGTTCACTGGGTCTTGGTGAATTACATGCTTATGCCCCTTTGCCATGGTTTTAAATGAATACATGCGTTTTTAGTACTTTATCCATATTTTATGCAGAAAATAAAATCTTTTTAGAATTTTTATTTTTTTATTTTTATTGAGATGGGGTCTCACTCTGTCACTCAGGCTAGGGTACAGTGGCACAATCATGGCTCGCTGCAGCCTCGACCTCCTACTTTTTATCTACTTTGCCTCCTACCGACTCCCATGCTTTCTCTCGTAGTCCTGAACCACCATGCAAATAAACTTGCTTTTCTTAATATCTGTGCAAGTCTAGAGACATGAAACTCACAGATTGCCTCATCGTGGAGTTGTCATACCAGAGATCTGTATCTTGTTTATTTACTGATAGGACAGATACGTTTGAAATCGCCAGCATCGCTCTGGGATAGGTGGAGGGAGGAGGCTGTGGCTGCTTCTCGGCATCTCACGGCCCAACTCCAAGGCCCTGGGACACACTCAGAGCGGTGACATTCTGATATGTGACAGCAAGGTGGGAGCCGGACTCAAAACAGGTCAGAACTTTCCCATTCATCTGTCACCCAGTCAGGCTCCCCTGAATGGTGGCCAGATTGCTTAAAAGAGACTAAAACCAAAGGCACTTTGTACATCTGATGCAACAGGTGTTTTATAGCACAATATGCTTCTCCTCCCCAACAGACTTTTCATGAGTATGTGGTGGGGGAGGGTGTCTTTATAGGTAAGGAAGTGTAACTTTAATGGGTAGGGAGCAATTAACATTTAATTGGTGATTTTTTTATTGAGATGGAGTTTCGCTCTTGTTGCCCAGGCTGGAGTGCAATGGCACGATCTTGGCTCACTGCAACCTCTGCCTCCCAGGTTCAAGCGATTCTCCTGCCTCAGCCTCCTGAGTAGCTGGGATTGCAGGCATGCACTACTAGGCCTGGCTAATTTTATATTTTTAATAGAAACGGGGTTTCTCCATGTTGGTCAGGCTGTTCTGGAACTCCTGACCTCAAGTGATCTGCCCACCTCAGCCTCCCAAAGTGCTAGGATTACAGGCATGAGCCACCATGCCCGGCCTTCACTGATTTACATTCTGTATCCAAAACCTTTGCCTTTGGAAAAGCCAAAGGGCAGCTTCCATTACATGGAATTAATCACCAGGAGAATTGCTTGAAAATGGTGATTCCATTACATTCTAGAATGATGTTCACCTTGATCTGTCCCAGGTGTGGGGATGGAGAGGTTCCTGTAGTTGGCCCAATCTAAGGCAATGACCAGCTCAACTTAGTTTCTCTCCAGCCTTTTGGCATTCTGGATATTCCTTCCATAGGATTTAATGGGTCTGAACATGCCAGTTACTCAGGCCCGGGAGGGAGCCTATGGCAGAGGGCTGCCACGCCTTTCTGAAGCAATAACGGCAGCCCTGGCTGGAGACATTTTACGTGGATTCCAGTGAGACCTGGCCTCCTGCTGCATCCTGCAAAGTCCACTCCTGCCCAGGGAAGCGGCTCAGCGGGAAAGCAGAAGGGAAAGGCACACACCACATGTGCCTCCCATGCACCCAACCTAGGGTACTGCTTGGTGACTCACGGTGACCCAGAGGAGACAGATGTCACAGCACATCCTGCTGGGCATCTTTAGAAGACAAGCACACTCAGGGGTAGAGGAAGACCCTGGGGGTAAGGAGTACATGTCATGCTGAAAAGAAGAAAATATTCTCTTGGTATACATCTCAGTATGGGATAAACTGACACCGCATGGATAGATGGACGTGCGGGGAAGTACAGACGCTGGCATGTCCTGCCTGGGGCCAGCTGAGTGTTCCCCGCCATGGCCTTGCTTACCCTGCCTCTGAGGTTACAGTTCCTAGTGCGCCAGGGTGAAAAGGGTCTTCTACACGGAGCCCTCACTGTTTATGGCAACTGCCTGGAACAGTCTTTGATTTCAAACTTGCCTACAGGCAGAATGTATCCCAGAAAACTGAGTATTTTGTTAATGTTTACATGCCTTTGTAGATCCCCACAGGAAAGCTAAAATAGTAATCCTGAAAATGACAGCAGGGGTGACCCCTTACCCACTTTGGGGCCCAAACCTATGGCTCAGGAGGCTTTCAGTGGTTGCCACAGAATTAAGAATAAAATGGGAAAGGTCACGTTTAAAAGTCAGAATATATTTCACTGAAAATATGTGTATGTGTGTGCCTTCAAGAGTGAGTGCTCCCCGAGGGAGGCTCACACAGTTCCTTACAACATAAACAAGAACTAGACGTAATGGCTTCACTCAGTAGAAAACTAGCAGCATCATTTTGGGCCATGGGGCATTCCCCAGGGATCACCATCCAGCAGCCTCTCCCTGGGAGCAGAAGACGCCTGGTCAGAACAGCTATAACTCATCCATCATGGCGAGCAAATCGTCCCCCTTGCTGGTGCTCAGCCTTGGCTGCTCCATGATCTCAAACTCCCCCATGATTCGAGCCAGCTCCTCGCTCCGTTGCTGGTCCTATGAGGGAAATGAGAGGTAAAAGGGCATGAAGAGGCTGTGCTGGCAGAGGCCGCCTCTTTGTGCAGTAGGCTCTTAGTTTGTTGTCCCACCACTGATATGTTTCAGTTGTGCACCTGTTTGTCAGAAAAGGGACTGTAGTTACAGGCTGATCAGAGAGAAGAAGGGGGTCTTTTTTTTTTTTTTTTCTTAATCAACATGTATGTAACCAAGCATCCCTGGCTGCTCCAGAATGGCAGATGGGTATAGTGAAGAAACAACTTTAATTTGAGCAGGGGGAATGACAACACAGCACTTAACAGCTATATTGTAGTCTGAGTCTTGCTTGAAAAAGAGGGTCTCTGAAGTTCAACATTATGTAAGATGAGGAAGGGAGGAAGGGAGGCCGGGTGCGGTGGCTCACCTCTGTAATCCCAGCACTTTGGGAGGCCGAGGTGGGTGGATCACTTGAGGTCAGGAGTTCAAGACCAGCCTGGCCAACTTGGTGAAACCCAAGCTCTACTAAAAAAAAAAAAAAAAAAAGGCTGGGCGCGGTGGCTCATGCCTGTAATCCCAGCACTTTGGGAGGCCGAGACGGGCGGATCACGAGGTCAGGAGATCGAGACCATCCTGGCTAACACGGTGAAACCCCGTCTCTACTAAAAATACAAAAAACTAGCCGGGCGTGGTGGCGGCGCCTGTAGTCCCAGCTACTCGGGAGGCTGAGGCAGGAGAATGGCGTGAACCTGGGGGGCGGAGCTTGCAGTGAGCTGAGATCGCGCCACTGCACTCCAGCCTGGGTGACAGAGCGAGACTCCGTCTCAAAAAAAAAAAAAAAAAAAAATTTAGCTGGTCATAGTGGCGGCACCTGTAATCCCAACTACTTGGCAGGTTGAAGTGTGAGAATTATTTAAACCTGGGAGGTGGAGGTTGCGGTGAGCTGAGATTGAGCCACTGCACTTCACCTGGGTGACACCTGTCTCAAAAAAAAAAAAAAAAAAAAAAGATGAGGAAGGGAATAAGATTGGACCCTGTGTAATCCCCTGTACGTACCTGAGTGGCTTGTATGTTGATAACTTCATAGGATAACTCTTCTGGCCTGGTTAGCGCTGCTTGTCTGGATGAGATAGTAAAGAAAAGGGGCACAAGGTTAGGGTTCTCTCCCTGCCAGCATGGCAAACTGGCTCTTGATAAGTTGGCAGCCTATATTTTCTGCCTCATCTTCTGCCATTTCTCTTGAACTTTCTACCCCATCTCCCACCAATGTACCCTATGATCTAGAAAGTCAAGTTCTTTTATATCTCTGTGACTTTGCTCATTATAAACCCTGCCAAGGATGTTTCCTCCCTTCCTCTGCTTGGCAAACTCCAAGACCTAGATCAAATGCCAACTCCTTCAATCTGCCAGTGCAGAGTCAGTCACTGTCCTCAATTAGAGCATTCATGACACGGCACTGAAATAACTTATGTATGTACATGTTTGCTCTCCCACTAAGCTGAGAGCTTCCTGAGGACAGGCTCTAGGTCTTACACTCCATCTTTGCATCCCCAGGACTTTACATAGTACTGGTCACACAGAAGTAAACAAAAGAAGTTATCAGTAGTTCAATGAATGGGAAATAGAAGGTGACACTCACGCCAAATACTTGGTTTTGAGGAGGATCACATAAGATAATGCTTGAAAAAGTGCTCTGTAAACTGTAAAGCACTATAAATCACTGTGGGTGATTTACTATTGTTATTGGTTTTGGGTGATACTGTCAAACACAGGGAAATCAAGCTCCAACTTCACTCTGGTTTCTTAACACACTGCCTTAATCTGGTCATCCTGGCTCCTAACACTGCTTATTCAGCTGTGCTCTGATAAGTAAAACATTATAACTCTTTTTTTGTTTTCTTGATTATTATTTTTTAGAGACAGGGTGTTGCTCTGTCTCCTAGACTGAATGCAGTGGCACGATCACAGCTTGCTTAACCTTAAACTCCTGGGCTCAAGTGATCCTTCCGCCTCAACCTCCTGGGTGGCTGGGACTACAGGTGCGCACCATCACACCATCTCTGGGTTGTTTTTTTTGTTTGTTTGTTTTGTTTTGACATGGAGTCTTGCTGTGTCTCCCAGACTGGAGTGCAATGGCGCAGTCTTGGCTCACCTGCCTCAGCCTCCCGAGTAGCTGGGATTACAGGCACGTGCCACCATACCCAGCTAATTTTTTGTATTTTTTTTTTTTTTTTTTAGTAGAGACGGGGTTTCACCATGTTAGCCAGGATGGTCTCGACCTCCTGACCTCGTGATCTGCCTGCCTTGGCCTCCCAAAGTGCTGGGATTACAGGTGTGAGCCACGGTGCCCGGCTGCATCTCTTTTTTTGAATGACTCCGGAAGGTTCAGGCCATTTCATCCTGGTGGGCTATTTAACTAGATTATTAACTTTGTTGGTATTTTGTTTGTGATATTTACACAAATATTTATAAGTGCCACCGGTTTGTAATGGTCATTTTGGGTTCTTGTTACATTTGGGATATTTATATGTCTTTAACGAAACAGGTTTAAAACATACTCCTCTTCTTCATCGGTGGTAAAGAGATTCAACCGGAATCCAGGCTCAGGGCCACTGGGTTTCTTAATCTCCATCCCTCCCATCAGCCTGGCCAAGAAATTCAGCTCTTCTTTAGCAAGAGGGTTTGGAGCAATGCTTTCCTGCAGAAACAATTGCATGATTTTTAGCCACAGGAAGGCAATCACATTTCCTGCTAAAACCTCAGAGACACAGGTAGGTATTATAAAATAAGGTGAAACAATTGCTATTTAAATTATTTCTAGGTCCAGATAAAGTGTAGAAAGCAGGCTTAACCAAAAGAAAAACAATCACATCAGAAGCAGAGGGAATGTGGCAACTTTGCAAACCAGAGATTTTCATACTGTCCGCATAAGTGGAAGCCCCAGGGATCCACATTTCTCCTCTCACTACCTTCCTCCTTGAAGAAGTGTATGGCTTCCTTTTCTGTCAATCGGGTTTCCTCAGTATTTACAAGTCGCCTCAGTCCAGTCTCCTTCCAGAGGCGCTGCCACACTGCCCTCAGGTGGTGATGGCCGGGAACACACCCGCGAGTCCATTCCCTCCTCTCTCAGTTCTCACCCTGCCTCATCCTGCAGCCCTCTTCCTTCTAGCCTGGCCTCCCCTGTTCTGCCTCTCCCCTCACTCCGCCACTAGTTAACTAAATGCAGTTTTCGTCTCATTTCTCCCTGGCTTGAAACAAACCCCTCTGCTTCCTTTCGAAAGAACAAAGCCCAAATAGTTTACACCCCTTCCTGGTCAGGCCTCAGTGTCCCTGTCCAGGTGAGTCTCTGCCAGCAAGCCTCCATGATGCTGTGATCCATTACGTAAGCCTCATGGGAGACGCTGCCATCCTCCTCCCGGGAACACTCTTGCTCCTCTGTCACCTTGGTCTGTGTGCTCATTTCTCCCTCTCTGCTGTTTCATAGTTTACCTACTCTACAGCCCCACTTCAATATCCCTGCCTCTGAAACGCCTTCTTGATCCCTGTGATCCCTGTCCACTGGACAGACGTGAGTTCCTCTGTTACAGCACTTTGTTCAGGATCCCCAGCCAGCCCTTCCTCCACCTCATTTTAGTTGTTTGTTTCGCTGTCTTTCCCAGGGTACCAGAGGCCCCTTCAGGATGGGACCACATCAACGTCAGCTTCGTGTCCCTGGGTCCCCAGCCCATAGAAGCAGTTTAATAAATGTTTGCTGAATAATTTAATATTAAAATATTCTGTGATCTCTCTTACAGCTAGGTGGGAGCTAGTTCAGTGAAAACTTGTAAGGATGGAATTCAGAGAAACTAAAACCCCGACTCTGACTTAGCTACTGTGGTGCTGTAGGGGAAACGTTAAAAAGAAATGTTTTAATGATCAGAATACACACGAGTGCTGACGTCAGCAATCATGGACCTAACGGCACTGGTACTCTGCTATTGCATATGTCCTGGTGGGTGGTTCCTCTTAATTATGGTGGCTGAGCCAAGCCTAAAATTACCTAATTAGTGAGATCACTGGAAGTCTCCATGAAAAGCTACAATTAAAACCTGTGTACTCGGCCGGGCGCGGTGGCTCAAGCCTGTAATCCCAGCACTTTGGGAGGCCGAGGCGGGTGGATCACAAGGTCAGGAGATCGAGACCATCCTGGCTAACATGGTGAAACCCCGTCTCTACTAAAAATACAAAAAAATAGCCGGGCGAGGTGGCGGGCGCCTGTAGTCCCAGCTACTCGGAGGCTGAGCCGGGAGAATGGCGTGAACCCAGGAGGCGGAGCTTGCAGTGAGCCGAGATCGCGCCACTGCACTCTAGCCTGGGCGACACAGTGAGACTCCGTCTCAAAAAAAAAAAAAAAAAAAAAAAAACCTGTGTACTCATAAGGTGGAAGGGAGAAGATTGAAAACAAGGGAAATGTTGGCTAGATCCAAAATCTAAAGCGATCCCACCTCTCTTTATGTAGACTTCTGTATCTAGAGAGAAGCTGTGAGAGTAGGCAAGGAAGGCAGAAGCTCACCTGGGTCCGTGAGGCTAAGTTCTTTGATGATCCAGACATATGGGTTTCCACAGGCCGATTCACGCTGTACCTGGTGTGTCAACAGAAAATGGTGACATTATCCAGCCCCTTTCCCCGGACCTCCCTCTAACTTGTAAGCATAGTTTGTAGCTTTTATTCTGAGACATTAAATAGCATCCAGAAAGGTGCTATGGGTACAGAATGCAACTGAGTGAGTGATAACCCCTCACATTTCACTTCTTCCCAAAGAAAAACACCCGGGGAGACTGGGTGGCAATGCCTCCTCTTGTGAAGAGTAACGTGCATCACTGAAAAGACATGCAGCTTTACAGAAAGGATAAGTCTTTCTGGATTTCCACTGCAACACAGATTTTGGCTAGTTCTCTTCCATGGCTATGGAACATCATGTATCTTTTCATTCTGCTGAGTTGCCTTATGTTTGGCGTTCTTGGGTGCCCTTTGAAATGTCCGGCCTCTGTATGCAGTGTACCTAAGAGGAAGTTACTCCTGTTGTCGGCAGGGATTTTCGTAACAGAAGTCAGGCTGCGTTTTTTAATGAAGTGACCTCCCTTGGACTTGAATTCACTCAGATAAGAATTTGCTTACATGTTAGTTCCCAGTTTCAGGACTCGGTCTCCATAAAGTTCAAAAGAACCTTCTTTGGGTGCAGGGACATAGTTTCCACCATGCTTGAATTCTATCCTCTTCACTTCTTCACCTTTGTTGTTGAACATTCTACAATACAAAGTATGACATGATGGAATGCTCTCCAAGCTTAGGTAGTCCTGGAGGCTTCTTTATTCTTTGTACTACAGAACAAAAAGGAATACATACTCTCCTTCAAGATAAAGGTGCTGGTTGTAATAATAATAATGATAATAATACAATAATAATATTTATTGAGCATATGTATACGCCAATTGCTTTGTAAGCACGTTAGATCACTGTTATCTTATTCATCCACACAGTAACCATTTAACAGATGAGGAAATCAGTCTTGGGGAACTGGGTAACTTGCCTCAAGTCCCTCCGCTAAGCGACAAGGCGGGGATTAGAACCTGACTTTTTCAATAGCTATTTTACTAAAGAAAGAGAAGGGCTGGAGGCCGGGCGTGGTGGCTCACACCTGTAATTTTGGGAGGCTGAGGCGGGTGGATCAACCGAGGTCAGGAGTTCGAGACCAGACTGACCAATGTGCAGAAACCCCATCTCTACTAAAAATACAAAATTAGCCAGGCGTGCTGGCGCATGTCTATAATCCCAGCAGCTGCTCGGGAGGCTGAGGCAGGAGTATCACTTGAACCCAGGAGGCGGAGGTTGCAGTGAGCTGAGATGGCGCCATTGCACTCCAGCCTGGGCAACAACAGCGAAACTCTGTCTCAAACAAAAAGAGAGAGAAGGGCTGGGCAGACCATGAGCGGCTCAGCAGTGCGGCGTTCTGTCTGCAGCCCATGTGCATTTCCTAGCACCCCAAACATAGCTCTGACCATTGTTGGGAATTCACCTGATGAGTCCGGGAACTTCAGTTCCCCAGGGAACAGGCCCGGACACCGGCAACACGAAGCGACCATTATTATTCTGAACTTTGTCCTTTAGAAACATGGATACCTGGAAAAAAAATACATTTATTGTCATTTTTCTTGGTATATTTTCATAGACATCAATATTCTGAGGGTGAAAAGTGTGTAATGGTTTGGGGACATTACCTATGAGTTTATAACAATAAGAAGGGAGAGGCTGGGTGCAGTGGCTCACTCCTGTAATCCCAGCACTTTGAGAGGCTGAGGCAGGCGGATCATGAGGTTGGGAGATTGAGACCATCCTGGCTAACACGGTGAAACCCCGTCTCTACTAAAAATACAAAAAATTAGCTGGGTGTGGTGGCGGGTGCCTGCCTGTAGTCCCAGCTACTTCGGAGGCTGAGGCAGGGGAACCACTTGAACCTGGAAAGTGGAGGTTGCAGTGAGCCAAGATTGTGCCATTGCACTCCAGCCTGGGCAACAAAGTGAGACTCCATCTCAAAAAAAAAAAAAAAAAAGAGGGGGAGAAAAAAATTACACTTGCAGAGTTAATTGTATTTTAACAAACAGAACTATTTTTTTTTTTGAGACAGGGACTACTTTGTCACCCAGGCCGGACTGCAGTGGTACGATCTTGCCTCCCTGCCACCTCAGCCCCCCAGCTCACGTGATCCTCCTGTCTTAGCCCCCCAAGTAGCTGGGACCATAGGTGTGAGCCACGGTGCCCAGCGAATTTTTTCTTTTTTTTTTTGAGATAGAGTCTCACCCAGGCTGGAGTGCAGTGGTGTGACCTCGGCTCACTGCAAGCTCTGCCTCCCAGGTTCATGCCATTCTCCTGCCTCAGCCTCCAGAGTAGCTGGGACTACAGGCGCCCACCACCACGCCTGGCTAATTTTTTTGTATTTTTAGTGGAGATGGGGTTTCACCATGTTAGCCAGGATGGTCTCGATCTCCTGACCTCGTGATCCGCCCACCTTGGCCTCCCAAAGTGCTAGGATTACAGGCGTGAGCCACTGCGCCCGGCCTGCCTGGCTAATTTTTATATTTTTTTGTAGAGATGGGGTTTCGCCATGTTGGCCAGGCTCAAACTCCTGAGCTCAAGTGATCTGCCTGCCTCAGCCTCCCATAGTGCTGGGATTACAGGCATGAGCCACCATGCTCAGCTACAAACAGAACTACTTTTGAGCAGTGCAGCAAACCTTCCAGGTGAGTCATATTACTCCCATTTTACAGACGAGAAAGCTAAAGTAGAGAGTGAAGTGACTTGCCCAAAGAGAGCAGTAAGAGGCAGGGCCAGGATTCAAAACCAAGGGTGACTCCAAATTCCACCCCTATTCCTTGGTTCCCTGCTTACTTTCCATGCAGCTGCAGGCCTTGAGCTGTAAGAACCTCATATGGCCACTTTCTTTTTTTTTTTTTTTTTTTTTTTGAGACTGAGTCTGGCTCTGTCGCCCAGGCTGGAGTGCGGTGGCCGGATCTCAGCTCACTGCAAGCTCCGCCTCCCGGGTTTACGCCATTCTCCTGCCTCAGCCTCCCGAGTAGCTGGGACCACAGGCGCCCGCCACTTCGCCCGGCTAGTTTTTTGTATTTTTTAGTAGAGACGGGGTTTCACCGTGTTAGCCAGGATGGTCTCGATCTCCTGACCTCGTGATCCACCCGTCTCGGCCTCCCAAAGTGCTGGGATTACAGGCTTGAGCCACCGCGCCCGGCCCATATGGCCACTTTCTAGATGAGGCAGCTCAGAGGTTAAGATGCCTCCTCAAGGTCAGCCAGCTGGTAAGGGGCAGAGCTGAGGATTCAAACTCCTGTGATTCTGACTTTGGAGCCCGAGCCTTATCCACATGCTGGACTAGAAAGAAGGATGGGGCTGGGGCAGGGGGATCCAGCTGGCATTTAAGTTTGAAGGTCTTTTATGTGACTGAAAACACGTTACACTTATTCCTTCTCCTGGGTTTGTGTACTCTGTATAGAGGTTTCGGTCACTCACAGATTAAATCTCATAAAGATTGTAGCAGTTAATCAGTTTTACTGGGTCTTGGCTTCCCTATCTGTAAAATAAGAGATGAGCTTGAAGATCTCTTCAACTCTAATATTCTAAAGTTTATATTAGTGATATAATCAAGAATAAGCATCTTAGGCTGGGTGTGGTAGCTCACGCCTGTAATCCCAGCACTTTGGGAGGCCGAGGCAGGTGGATCACTTGAGGTCAGGAGTTCAAGACCAGCCTGGCCAACATGGTGAAACCCTGTCTCTACTAAAAATACAAAAAATTAGCCGGGCATTGTGGTGTGTGCCTGTAATCGCAGCTACTCAGGAGGCTGAGGCAGGAGAATTGCTTGAACCCAGGAGGTGGAGGCTGCAGTGAGCCGAGATCATGCCACTGCACTCCAGCCTGGGCAACAGAGCAAGACTCCATCTCAATAAACAAATAAATAAATTTTAATCATTCTAATACAGAGTTATTATTAGAAAAGCCTTTTTTTTTTTTTTTTTTTGAGATGGAGTCTTGCTGTGTTCCCCAGGATGGAATGCAGTGGTGCAATCACAGCTCACTGCAACCTCGACGTCCCAGGTTCAGGTGATCCTCCCACCTCAGCCTCCTGAGTAGCTGAGACTACAGGTGTGTGCCACCATGCTCGGCAAATTTTTTGTAGAGACGGGGTTTTACCATGTTACCCAGGATGGTCTCAAACTCCTGGGCTCAAGTAGTTGGCCTGCCTGGGCTTCCTAAAGTGCTAGGATTGCAGGTGTGAGCCACTGCACCTGACCAGGAAAGGCTTTTCTCTTTTTTTTTTTTTTTTTTTTTGAGACGGCGTCTCACTCTTTCGCCCAGGCTGGAGTGCAGTGGTGTGATCTCGGCTCACTGCAACCTCCGCCTCCTGGGTTCAAGAGGTTCTCCTGCCTCAGCCTCCCAAGTAGTTGGGACTACAGGCGTACACCACCACGCCCAGCTAATTTTTGTATTTTCAGTAGAGACGGGGTTTCACCATGTTGGCCAGGATGGTCTTGATCTCTTGACCTTGTGATCCGCCTGCCTCAGCCTCCCAAAGTGCTGTGATTACAGGTGTGAGCCGCTGCGCCCGGCTGAAAGCCTTTTCATTATAATGAATTTTATCTTGTGGGAACTGGGAAATCAATATGGCTCTTTATGTTACTACCAATCCATAAAACAATACCCAAATATGCAGCCCTGATAACAATATGACACAAAATTTTTAATATTTCAAAATTGTTATTTTAAATTTAATGAAAAACTTAATCTTATCTGTACTTTCATATTTTTTATTTTAATCAGTGACAGAGATCTTAATTTATATTGATGTTATTATTGCTTCATCCATAACAATTCTTCATGAGAGTTAAAAATAAGGCCGGGCGCTGTGGCTCACGCCTGTAATCCCAGCACTTTGGGAGGCTGAGGCAGGTGGATTGCCTGAGGTCAGGAGTTCGAGACCAGTCTGGCCAACATGGTGAAACCCCGTCTCTACTAAAAATACAAAAAAATTAGCCAGATGTGGTGACAGGCACCTGTAATCCCAGCTACTCAGGAGGCTGAGGCAGGGGAATTGTTTGAACCAGGGAGGTGAACGTTGCAGTGAGCCAAAATGGTGCCACTGCACTCCAGCCTGGGTGACAAAGCGAGACTCCATCTCAAAAGACAAAAAACAAAAAAAACCAAACAACAACAACAACAACAAAAAGAAAAATTTGGCATCAGAATTGAAATCTATTTATCTTCCTTTGTCCATGGAAGGGAAATACAATAAGGCACCAAATATAATGAATTTCTTCCCCTTTTTAAAAATTTTATTTTGCCCAGGTACAAAACTCAAAAGTCTCAAAAGGGTATACATAAGGGAAAGTCAGTCTCTCTCCTTCTCCTGTCCTCCATATAGTTCCCCACTCCCGGAAGGCAACTCTGTGACCAGTTTCTTGCATATGCTTCTAGAAGCACTCTCTCTATGTATGTACAAACAAATACATGTATGTTACATATGCTGTTTCAGTTAATCCTCCCAACAAAATTAGGTATTATAATTTTCATTTTTCAGATGAAGAAACTAAGACTTAAGAGAAGTTATTTGCCCAAGGTCATGGGGCTAGTCCTATAGTTGGGATTCATTTTCTTAATTAAACATTTTTTTTTTAATTATTATGGCCGGGCATGGTGGCTTACGCCTGTAATCCCAGCACTTTGGGAGGCTGAGGCGGGCGGATCACCTGAGGTCAGGAGTTTGAGACTAGCCTGGCTAACATGGTGAAATCCCAGCTCTACTAAAAATACAAAAATTAGCTGGGCATGGTGGCAGGCGCCTGTAATCTCAGCTGCCTGGGAGGCTGAGGCAGGAGAATAGCTTGAACCCGGGAGGTGGAGGTTGCAGTGAGCCGAGATCGTGCCACTGCATTCCAGACAGAGTGAGACTCTGTATCAAAAACAAAACATTTTATTTTAAGGACAGAGTCTAACTATATTGCCCAGGATGGTCTTGAACTCCTGGGCTCAAGTGATCTTCCTGCCTCAATATCCCAAGTAATTCGGACTATAGGCACTCACCACTGTGCCCAGCTCTGGAGTTGAGATTCAAAGAGAAAGGTGAAGCTGGGTGCAGTGGCTCACACTTGTAATCCCAGCAATTTGAGAGGCCAAGGCAGGCAGATTACTACAGCCCAGGAGTTCAGGACCATCCTGGGCAACATAGCAAGATTCTGTCTCCACAAAAAATACAAAAATTAACCAGGCGTGGTGGCATGCTCCTGTAGTCCCAGTTGAGTAACTGGGTGGACTGAGAGGACTAAGTGGCTGAGGTGGAAGGTCACTTGAGCCCAGGAGGTTGAGGCTGCAGTGAGCCATGATTGTGCCACCATATTCCAGTCTGGGCGACAAAATGATAACCTGTCTCAGAAAATAAAAGAGAGAAACACGTCTGGCTCCAGAGCCTGGGCTTGTTTTACCATATCATACCATCTTTCCCACATCAGTTGGTTAAATTGTGGCAAGAAACAAAGCCCTGTCCAAGAGAGACAGATCAAAATTCAGAAGCTCAGATTTTTTTTTTTTTTTTTGGAAACATGGTCTCACTCTGATACCTGGTCTGAATCATGGATCCACCATGGCTCACTGCAGCCGTCCTCCCATTTCAGCCTCCTGAGTAACTGGGACTATAGACGTGCACCACAATGCCTGGCTAATTTTTGTTTTTGTAGACGGGGTTTTACCATGTTGCCCAGGCTTCAGAAATGTGTTTTTATTTTATTTCTATTTCTTCTTTTTTTTTTTTAGACAGGGTCTCAGCCCAGGCTGGAGCACAGTACCATGTTTTTTTTGTTTTTGAGATGGAGTCTTGCTGTGTCGCCCAGGTTAGAGTGCAGTGGCGTGATCTTGGCTCACTGCAACCTCTGCCTCCCAGGTTCAAGCGATTCTCCTGCCTTAGCCTCCCGAGTAGCTGGGATTACAGACGCCTGGCTAATTTTTGTATTTTTAGTAGAGATGGGGTTTCACTGTGTTGGCCAGGCTGGTCTCAAACTCCTGACCACATGATCCACCCACCTCGGCCTCCCAAAGTGCTGGGATTACAGGCATGAGCCACTGCGCCCAGCCTAGTAGCATGATCTTGGCTCAGTGCAGCCTTGACCTCCTGGGCTCAAGGGATCCTCCCACCTCAGCCTCCCAAATATCTGGGAATACAGACACGCACTACCATGCCCAGTTTATTTTGTATTTTTGGTAGAGATGGGGTTTGTCAGGTTGCCCAGGCTGATTTCAAACTCCTGGGCTCAAGTGATCCATCCACCTTGGCCTCCCAAAGTGCTAGGAGTACAGGCGTGAGCCACTGTGCCTGGCTAGAAAATGTGTTTTTAAAAGTTAGGATGTAGAACTGCCTGGCTATGTAGGCATGGCAGGAGGAGAGTGGCCCAGTTGGGAAGCATAGCCCACAAGAGTATGACGATCTGAGCCAGGATGGTGGTAATAGGGATGGAGAGGAAGGTGTGCCAGGGCACGGTGGCTCATACCTATAATCCTAGCACTTTGAGAGACTGAGGGAGGAGCATAACTTGAGCCCCAGAGTTAGAGACCAGCCTGGGAAATATAGTAAGACACTGTCTCAAAAAAAAGGAAAAGAGGGTGTAAATATTGACAAGGCCAACTCTATGGGTCTTTTTTTTTTTTTGAGACGGATTCTCCCTCTGTTGCTCAAGCTGGAGTGCAGTGGTGCGATCCTGGCTCACTGCAACCTCCGCCTCCTGGGTTCAAGTAATTCTCCTGCCTCAGCCTCCTGAGTAGCTGGGACTACAGGAGCCTGCCACCATGCCTGGCTCATTTTTGTATTTTTAGTAGAGACGGGGTTTTACCATGTTGGCCAGGCTGGTCTCGAACTCCTGACCTCAGGTGATCTGCCCCATCCTACCAATATGCTGGGATTACAGGCGTGAGCCACTGCGCCCAGCCGACTCTATGGGTCTTAGAAGCAACTGGAGGAAGATCAGGGAAGGGGAATCAAAGGTGACATTCTGGTTCTGAGTCAAGTGAGTGGGAGAATGGTGGTGGTGCCCTCAAAAGAAATGAGAAAGTCAGGGCAGCCCCTGAACTGTGGAGATTAGTTTAGCTACAGACATCAAGTTGTAGACACTGGTGGGCATCCTGGTGGGAAGCTCCAGCAAGGTGCTGGAGATGTGAGTCTGGAGGGCAGGGGTGGGGCCAGGGTAGAGCAGAGGTTAGACTCAGGAGTCACAGGCAGAGGAGCTGGTAGACAAAGGGTGAGGAAGGAGATGCCTAATTAGCAGGAGGTGGCCAGAGACAGGAGGAAGGTTTGGAGACAGGTGGAGGGAGAGGAAGGAGTAAAAGGCATTGAGATGGGAGAGGGAAGGGAAGGGAAGCCCAGGATGGTACAGAGCCATAAAAGACCTGGAAGGGTGAGAGTTCCATGGGGCAGCCTCCTGACAGTGTCAGATGCTGGCGAGGTCAAGGAGGATAAAACTCAAGAAAAGGTTTTGCAGTTGAGATCAGGCTGGTGACTTGAGAGCATATTTCCTCTGGAGAATTAACAGAAGAAACAATATTTCAAAGAAACTCACAAGATAATCAGAAAATGGCAGCCTCACTGCCTTCCTTGGTCCATTTAAAAACTGCTGAGATGTATTATCAACATCTTTATCATTAGAGAGGCAAACCCTGAGGACATCACTAACTGGGCAAAATCTCCACCCTTGTCTGCCTTGATGACTGCCAGCGTTGTTTCCCTGGTACAGCAGCTCCTGAGTTTTCCCGGGGCTGCCCATTGACTTACTCGGATGTGCAGGTCTTGGAAGAAGATGAGGAGCGTCTGCCGGATCAGCTGGAACTCCCCTGCAGAGAGACCACCATATATCTGCCAAAGGCAAGCAGAAAGCAGCTCTTCACTTTCAAAGAGGGATGAGTAGTATGCACAGGCAGGGCAGGTGGGTGCTCAGGGATGGGAGCCAGATAGGTAAGGAGAGGACTGGGCCGCTGGGCGGGAGGGGCAGCGGGGAGACCAGCAGTGCTCCCTCTCCACGGTGACAAAGCCTGTTACCCCACACCTGAGCAAGGGTACGCTTCCTCTCTCCCATTCTCCTGGAGAGGCTGGAGAGGCTGTTCCCCAAGATTTAGCAGAACATCCACTACGAACTTCCTTTCAGAAAAGTGAGGAGGAAATGGCTATGCTCTGTATGATTGCTTTTCCAATTGTGAAGGCATCAGTAAGAGGACATAAGATGATGATCCCTATTATATTACCAAAATGGACACAGAGAGCTTTTCAGAATGTTCTGGGAGAGTGGCAGGCTTTGCCATTCCTCATCCTGTTCTGTCTGTCATATAATCTACCTGTGCTCAACAGAGGGATGAGAAAAAGTACTAGGGCTGAGAGGCGAGACACTGATGGTGCTCTTACTTCTGTCAGCTGCCGGAAAGTCTCGTCCACTTGCTGCAGGATGGTTGGAGAGTCTTGGATGAATCCCTTGATGGTATCTAAATGATTGAAAGTGACCAGCAGCACATCCTTGGGTCGGGGACACAGCAATACTTGATATTTGAAAGCCATGGTCATCAGGTCATAGAGCTGCCAACCCACACACAAGCAAAAGAAATGGGATCAAAATCAGGTGTGAGAATCTCCAAACAGTGATTCAGTCAAGCATTTACTGAAAACCAACTCTGGGCTTGCCATACAGCTCGGGTGACCGTCTCACTTATCACTCAAACCAAGACACTTCTGAAAGTCAAAGCGGGTGCTTTTAATAATTAAGCCAGGACAACATGAGTAAGCCAGCACATTCCTGGGCAAACCAGGATTTCTGGTCACTGGATGTGTATTGTTAATGGGATACATATGAAATAATATTGGCAGCAGTGGAGTCCCAAAGTGAGCACTGGACCTGGAGAAAGAAAATGCAAATTTAAGTACTCCTTTCCTCCTAACTTATTGTATAACCTTGGCCAAGTTTCTTAACTTTTTTGGACCTGAGTTTTCTCATCTGTAAAAAAATACTCTCTAATTTTCCAATGTTGCAGAGGTGCTGAGAGCAATAAATGAGGCAATATGTGTGCAAGTGGCAAGTATAGAGTTCTACAGCTTTCTTTTATTTTTTTATTTTTTGAGACGGAGTCTCGCTCTGTCGCCCAGGCTGGAGTGCAGTGGCCGGATCTCAGCTCACTGCAAGCTCCGCCTCCTGGGTTTACGCCATTCTCCTGCCTCAGCCTCCCGAGTAGCTGGGACTACAGGCGCCCGCCACCTCAACCGGCTAGTTTTTTGTATTTTTTGGTAGAGACGGGGTTTCACTGTGTTAGCCAGGATGGTCTCGATCTCCTGACCTCGTGATCTGCCTGTCTTGGCCTCCCAAAGTGCTGGGATTACAGGCTTGAGCCACCGCACCCGGCCAAGTTCTACAGCTTTCTAAGAATCATTTTAAATGATGAACTATGTGGATATCAACAAGCCATCTCCACATAGGTGTGGTATGAGCATACACGAAAGATCAGAAGGGAGGAACAGTGAGTACCAAAGTGGTGAAGACAGGCTTCGTGGCACAAGTGGCCTTATATAGCCCTCGAGGCAGCTGCAGGATTTCAACTGGCTGAGGGCAGAGGAAAGGCATTTCAGTTGAGGGAAACAGTACATGTGAGGGCCTGGAGGCAGCAATGAGTATGTTATTTTTCTGGGAGAAAGAGGAGAATGGCCGGAGGATAGTTTGTGTTGGGGATGGCAGGTAATAAAGTTGGGTAAGTATGGCAAATAAAGATGGCAACCATAGAAACTGGGGACTGCAGGAATGGGGAGGGAGGGAGGGAGGAAGGGGTCGAGGGTTGAAAAACTAACTATTGGGTACTATGCTGACTACCTGACTGATGGGCTCAGCTGGACCCCAGACCTCAGGATCATGCAATATGCCCACGTAACAAACCTGTGCATGTACCTCCTGAATATAAAATAAAAGCTGAATTATTTAAAACAGAATCAAGTTTTTGGGGAGATACACAATATAATTTAGACTGGCTGTAGTAGAAGTTAGGGGGTTAAAGTTTGCTGAGCTGACATGATCAAAGTGGTGACTGAACGAGATCTGGCAACGATGAGTTCTGAGAGACGGGAGAGACTAGTTAGGGGGAGTAGCTAGCACCTGGTTCCTAAAAGGATTACAATAAATATCTATTGATTGCATGAATGAAAGAAATGTTGTTGGAGTAATCCAGACTTAAGGCCTGGAAAAAAGATAGTGGGAACAGAGAAGTCAGGGAAAGGAAGACCATGTGCTGTTTAGAAGGAAAAGCTGTCAGTAGGTGGTGACTGCCTAGATTTGAGGGATGATGATCAGGGTGGTCCAGAAGGACTGCAGCCTTTTCAGCCTAGTGTGGGTGGGGAGGGATGATGCTATTGATGGAGGAAAGGACATCTGGGGGATGTGGGAGTGGAGGAGCCAAGAGAGAAGATGGACAGTTAACTTAAGGACATGTCTGGGCAGGATTGAAACTATAAACAACTACCATCTGAGTGTCGTGCCAAGCACGTGTATATATATTACCTCATTTGATCCCATTTATTCTTCACAAGAACTCTACGAGGTAGGTATTAGCCCAGTTTAAAAATGAAGAAACTTGCCTAATTTCACATTGCTGGTAAGTGCAGAATGATATTTGACCTCAAGACTATCAGATTCTAAGGCACTTGCCAGGACCCTGCTACACAATCCCATTTCTCCTACATGCAGTCAAACATTTCCACTTAGAAGGTGGCATACAACCAGAATAGCTGGCCAGGAGCGGTGGCTCATGCCTGTCATTCCAGCACTTTGGGAGGCCGAGGCAGGTGGATCACCTGAGGTCAGGAGTTTGAGTCCAGCCTGGCCAACATGGTGAAACCCCATCTCTACTAAAAATACAAAAATTAGCCAGGCGTGGTAGTGTGTGCCTATAATCCCAGCTACTAAGGAGGCTGGGGCAAGAGAATTGCTTGAACCTGGGAGGCAAAGGTTGCAGCAAGCCGAGTTGGTGCCACTGCACTCTAGCCTGGGTGACAGAGTGAGATTCTGTCTCAAAATAAATAAATAAATAAAAATAAAACAACCCCCAGAAAACAGGAATAGCCTGGTGTGTGTGCATGGGGGTTGGGAAAGTATAATACTGGAGATACATATTTGAGACTCTGCCATCATGATCAAATATTAAGTGCTCGTATATAGGAAACCATGCTAGAAATAAAGGATAAAAACAGGTGCAAGAGGAAGGAATGACAGTTCAGAGTAATTCAGTAAATTGGGTCTCACAGCTAGTAACTGGTAGAGCTAAGGCTTAAACTCAGGGTTTTTGATTCTAAGTTCTGTGTCCTTCCTCTATGGACATTTAAACTTCCTCTTCTTTTCTTTTTTTAAATTTTTGACATGGGCGTCTCACTCTGTTACCCAGGCTGGAGTACAGTGGCATGAACACAGTTCACTGA
Organism: Papio anubis; assembly: GCF_008728515.1. Lineage (NCBI taxonomy): Eukaryota > Metazoa > Chordata > Mammalia > Primates > Cercopithecidae > Papio > Papio anubis. Next base: position 34,659,195 of record NC_044976.1, read on the forward strand.
AGCCTCAACCTCCTCTGCTCAAGCTATCCTCCCATCTCAGCCTCCTGAGCAGCTGGGACTACAGCTGTGTGTCACTGTGCCCAGCTAGTTCTTCCAACTTTTAGTAGAGATGAGGTCTCACTAGGGTTTTTTCTAATATGTTAGAAAATATTAGAGATGGTTTTTTGCTATGTTGCCCAGGCTGGTCTTGAACTCCTAGGTTCAAGTGATTCTTCCACCTGTGCCTCTCAAAGTGCTGGGATTACAGGTGTGAGCTACTGTGCTCAGTCTCTAAACTTTTTTAAAGGCAGAGAGAGAAAAGCAAGCAGAACTGAAAAGATAATTAATATTTATTGAACAGCTATATGCCAGGCCTAGGTATGTTCTCATTTAATCCTCCCAATAACTGATGAAGTAGCATTTATTTTCCCCATTTTACAGATGAGAAAACGGAGGCTCAGAGTTAAAGTAACTTTTTTTTTTTTTTTTTTTAGACAGAGTTTCGCTCTTTTTGCCCAGGCTGGAGTGCAATGGCGCGATCTCGGCTCACTGCAACATCCGCCTCCCAGGTTCAAGCAATTCTCCTGCCTCAGTCTCCCAAGTAGCTGGGATTACAGGCGCGTGCCGCCTGGCCTGGCTAATTTTTTGCATTTTTAGTAGAGACGGGGTTTCACCATGTTGGCCAGGATGGTCTTGATCTCTTGACCTCGTGATCTGCCCGCCTCGGCCTCCCAAAGTGCTGGGATTACAGGCATGAGCAGTGGCTGGCCGAATTAAAGTGTGCCTGGCCGAATTAAAGTAACTTTCCAAAGGTAAATGGCAAGAGGTAAGAGGGCACAGTTAAAGGCAGTCTGTCTCCCTGAGTCTTCTAAGTACCAGTAATAAGTGAGTGCTGACTCTGCAAATCTAACTTCCACCATCAGTCATCATGATTTTTAAAATTTTTCTTTCTCTCTCTCTATTTTTTTAGAGACAGGGTCTTGCTAAATTGTCAAGGCTGGTCTTGAACTCCTGGGCTGAAGCGATCCTCCTGCCTTGGCCTCCCAAAGTGCTGGGATTACAGGCATACGCCATTCCACCGACCTTTAAAAATTTTTTTGTAGAGATCTGGTCTTGCTAGGTTGTCCAAGCTGGTGTTAAACTCCTGGCCTCAATCCCGAAGCACTGATATTAGAGCTGCAAGACACTGTGCCTGGTAGTTCTTTCACATGATGGAGGAAGTTGTAAAGGAATTATAATTATATTTTACATTAACTAAAGACCAAACTTTAAAGATTTCATTAGTTTCCCCCTAACATCCTATTTCTGTTCTGAAAAACCATCCAGGACACCACATTCCATTCCACTGTCCTGTGTCCTTGGGCTCCTCTCGGCTGTGAGTTTCTCTGACTCTCCTTGATTTTGGTGACCTTGACAGTTTTGAGTACTGGTCATGTATTTTCTAAGCATGACCCACAAACAGTATTCGTGTGATGTTTTTCTTATGGTTATCCTGGGGTTTGGAGTTTCGGGGAGGAAGACCACAGAGGTGAAGTGCCATTTTCATCACATCATGGCAGGGTACATACTGGCAATGTGACTCATCACTGTGGACGTTACCTTGACCATCTGGTTGGGGTAGTTTATCAAGTTTCTCTACTGTAAAGCTAATTATTTCATCCCTCCTTTCCATACTGTACTCTTTGAAGTGCAGCCCCCACCTAAGGAGGGGGAGTTACACTCTCCCTTCCTGAGGACAGAGTATCTACGTAAGTCATTTGGAATTCTTCTAAACAGACTTGTCTGTCCTCTGCCATTTATTCATGTGGAATTATTATTATTATTATTATTCAGAGGTAGATATATTCTTGAAGGAATTATTGTTTAAAAAATCACAGCATTCCAATACTTTGTTTCCCAAAGAAATAGGTATGTTCACATTATGAGTAAAGACTGCTTTTGAACTTGTTCTAAAAAATATCTGGTTTCTACAATGCAGAGCTGAGATTTGTGAAGAATGAGGCAGAATTAAAGTTTTAGGGTTGAGTGCTTTTTAAAAATGTTTTATTTATTTTATTTATTTATTTTTGAGATGAAGTCCTACTCTGTTGCCCAGGCTAGAGTGTAGCAGTGTGATCTCGTCTCACTGTAACCTCCGCCTCCTGAGTTCAAGTGATTCTCCTGCCTCAGCCTCCTGAGTAGCTGGGATTACAGGCGCGTGCCACCACACCCAGCTAATTTTTGTATTTTTAGTAGAGATGGGTTTTCACCATGTTGGCCAGACTGGTCTCAAACTCTTGACATCAAGTGATCCGCCTGTCTCGGCCTCTCAAAGTGCTAGGATTACAGGTGTGAGCCACCACGCCCAGTCAGGGTTGAGTGCTTTTACTGTGTTAAGGCATGTATTCCTGGGGTTCATAAATATGGGCATGAAAGCCAGCACTGTTGTCTGGGTGCAGTGGCTCACACCTGTAATCCTAGCACTTTGGGAGACTGAGGCAGGAGGATTGCTTGAGCCTGGGAGTTCAAGACCAGCCTTGGCAACAAAGTGAGACCCCATCTCTACGAACATTTAAAAATTAGCCAGTGTGGCTGGGCCGGGAGGCGGAGGTTGTGGTGAGCCGAGATCGCGCCATTGTACTCCAGTCTGGGCAACAAGAGTGAAACTCCATCTCCAAAAAAAAAAAAAAAAAAAAAAATTAGCCAGTGTGATGGCATGTGCCTGTAGTCCCAGCTACTTGGGAGTCTGAGGCAGGAGAATTGCCTGAGCCTGGGAAATCAAGGCCACAGTGAGCTATGATTGTGCCACTGCACTCCAGCCTGGACAACAGAGTGAGACCCTGTCTCAAAAACAAAACAAAATAAAACAAATCAAACAAATAAAACCCAGCACTCTCTTTGGGCAGGTGGAGCGACATAAACAACAGAGGGGTTGTTGTGGATGATTTCTGAGGTCTTTCCCACTCTGAAACTCAACAACTACTAGTATTTACACATGCCTGTTTCTTGCAAGGAACCACTGCATACATCATCTCACGTGACCCCAGTCTATGATCATTCACAAAAGGTACAAAAAATGCAATCAAGATGACAAAGGCAGCTGTCTGCTCACCTTATCCATGCTGGCCTGGTTCAGTTTCATAATGGAGGCATGAGCCAGGCGCTCATAGACAGTCCTCAGGGCCTTCTTGGAGTAGAGCTCTTGAGGCTTGAATAATTCCTCCATAAACTTTCTATTGAACATGGTGGAGATGATGTCATTCAGAACTGCAGAGACAAGAGAGAACACAGCTGAGCAAAGTACTGAAGCAAGCCTATCCCAAACTGCTCTTTGTGTATGAGTACAGGAGCCGAGCACGTACAGTACAGATTGGGGATGCTGTGTGCTTAGTGATACCAGCTCCCTGAGGGGACCACACAGGTGTCCCGGTAGAAAGCAGGGCTCTGAGAGTGCTTTATGACACCATTTCAGGGCAGACATAAATGACGACCAGGCACCAATGTGTTGTGCTTCAGAGATTATAAACTCCTTATGTAAATATTATCTCACTTGATGATAAGAGGAATATTTCTTTCTTTAAAAAAGATTACTGGCTGGGTGTGGTGGCTCACGCCTATAATCCCAGAGCTTTGGGAGGCCAAGGCTGGAGGATCACTTGAGGTGAGGAGTTTGAGACCAGCCTGGGCAACACAGTTAGGCCCTGCCTCTACAAAAAATTGAAAGCAATTAGCTGGGTGTGGTGGCGGGCCTGGAAGCTGAAGCAGAAGGATCGCTTGAGCCCAGGAATTCAATACTGCAGTGAGCTCTGATTGTGCCGCTGTACTCCAACCTAGGCCACATAAGGAGAGCCTGTCTAAAAAATAAAAATAAAAATTCATCTAATTTTAAAAAGCAAATCTAAACATTTTTACTTAAAATTAAATATTATAAAAATGGGGCCAACCACGGTAATTGACTCTGAATAACATCTGATGCAAACAGACAAGTCTGCCCACTGGTTAGAGACGAAAACACTTGCAGTGTTGCTATAAGACATGTACTTTGAATAGCACCATTTTTGAATGCCTTAATTTCCACATTTGATCCATAATCTTGATACTACAGTGTAGTGCTATATCTCACACTGCTGTTCAAATGGAAAATTTCCCTCTGGTGAGAAAGAAGTGTACAAACCAAAGTGTCTATAGTTTTAGGTCTTCATTCATCTAGATATTTTGCACTACTGAATGAAATATCACTAGTTAAGGGCCAGGAAAACCCTCAGGTATGAGAAATAGGAACAGATATGGTTGAACATAGATTATCCTTAATTAAACCAGTTATCCTGGCCTAAATGTGAGCATATATGGATACCGAGAACACACACTTATAGAAATTCAAATTTGAAAGAAAACTGGGTTACTTAAAATAATTATACAAAATCACTTATTAAACATGAGCAGTTATTATTAAAATATGGAAATTCCTCCTCCTTTTGTTGAACACAAAGGACACTCCAGATGATTGCCTGTGGCCATATCTCTTTAGAGCAGAGGCAAGGGAGAGCAGTGAAATTATTATTTGAGGTACTCTCTACCTGTAAGTAATTGACAGAAGTACGCTGAGGGCTCAGGCCAGCATTTTAAAGCATTTCAACACATTTTATGGGGGAAGGGGGAGCTGAGGGCAGTTGTACTTAAATGGAAGAGCTACAGAGAGAGGGGAGAGGGGATACATTCCCAACACACACCCCCCCAGTGACACAAATGAACTGACTGTGGCTCCATACAGAAATGCTAAACTCACACTTGACCTTTAGATTTTACTCTAGACTTGATCTTATTACTCAGTGAGGGAGAACCAAATCGATTACCAACACAGGGTGTCCCTGACATCTGACAATTTCAAACCATCCCAGCTTGCCCTTAATGTGCCCTAACATTTCCCCACCGTGGACAGCTCGGAGAGACATAGAACTCTGTCAGGTTTGCCTCATGCCTGACCACTTCCCTTGGACTGAAACAAGAAAGAACCTGCAATAAACTGGGTTTTCTAACCTTTTTCTTACCATAGCCTACATAAAATGCAGCATTTGCAAGGAAACAGGCACAACTGAAAAGCTATACATAAGTCCTCAAAACAGAGAATATGAAGAATTTTCCACAGACTTATGTAAGCCAGGGAGGAGGAGTGCTGAAGAAGAATTCAAGTTAAAGCATCACATCAACTCTGGCTAGGTTAATGCTTACAAAGAGCTACTATTCACCTAGGTGCTGAGTCATTTCTCTGGGGTCTTTGAGCCCTTACTAGGAGCTCCGAAAAGAGCTTAGACCCAGATAAATCAGTTCTGGACGAAAGAATACCCCAAGGTGATTGTTAGCTACTCGGGCAAAGTGAAAAGCAAATTGAAGTCTTTCCCTGTGGAAAGTGAAGCGCTCTGGAGCACCATGGCTCCTGGTGCAAGAGCATGCAGACAATTCAACTGCTGGGAAGAGCATGCAGACAATTCAACTGCTGGGTTCTGTCCTTGTGGGCAGAACAGTGAGTACAAATGCCCCCAAAGAGGAAATGGCAGTTTAATGGTTGGGCCAGGACACCTAGGGCTCCCTCTTCTCGTTTCATTCTTTGGAAATAAGATAGAGGCACACGTTAACGTGTTTTTGTCTTACAATTTGCTTCACCCAGCCCTTGGCTGAGGCAGACCTATTAGGTACCAGACACTGAAATAAACACCACAGGCACAAAGAGGAAGGAGATGTTATCCTGGCCCTAGAGAAGCAGCACATCATCTTTAAGTTAAACCTGAGGAATAGTTTTTTAAAAAAAATTAATGTATTTTTTATTTTTTTTCCTTCATCCTAACATCCCCGAATAAATAGTTTTAATCAGACCCACCCATCAGTCTAAGTGTTGGTTTTTGGCATGCAAATGAGTTCTGCATACTTTTCACGAGGCTGGAATATACTAGGAGCCAAATTTCATCAGAAAGAGGCTAAGGCAGGGGAGGGAAGGGATCTTTCACAGGAGCTTCAGAAAGTTGGTAATTGGGTTCTCAACATAGCAAGCTTCTTCTTGGGTTCGGATTATGAAGCCAGTTTCTGTTCATTATTTTTGAACACTTATGTTAAAATAAATTTCGATGATTCAATTATGTATATGAAAAGCTCTCAAAATCCACACTTCATATCTGAAATTCTGCCATGCATCAAGGGAAGGATGGGTCAAAAATTGCTCAAGGAGAAGTGTCAAAGGATGGTTGTGAAATATAATAAAAGTGTATCAAGCACTTCAATTGGGCTTTTTTTCGAGCCTGGTCTGATGAAGTAATTATCTTGATGAAAGCAATCAAGTTTTTACCAATTACCTCTGCTCTAAATTGACTTGTTTATGGGAATATGAAATTTGGAGCCAAGAATTTAGAGAGAGGCTAGGAAACCCCTCCTGAATAGTTACCATGTTTGAATCCTTTCTATGTCCCAGGCACTGGGCTTAGAACTTTATATGCACTATCTCATTTAAACTCCAAGACAACTCTGAATTATTATCCTCATTCCTTTTTTTTTTTCCCTGCCAGACCACTTATCATTTTATATTATCCTCATTCTATTAAAGAGGGAAACTGAATCGGAGAGTTTAAAGTGCAAGGCCACACAGCTGGTGATGGAGCTGAAATTAAAATGAGGTCTGTTTGATCTAATGCCTGTGCTTTTAAATATTATTATTATTATTATTTTTGAAGTGGAGTCTCACTCTGTCGCCCAGGCTGGAGTGCAGTGGCATGATCTCGGCTTACTGCAACTTCTGCCTCCCAGGTTCAAGAGATTCTCCTGCCTCAGCCTCCCAAGTAGCTGGGATTATAAGCGCCCGCCACCACGCCCGGCTAATTTTTGTGTTTTTAGTAGAGACGGGGTTTCACCAGGTTGGCCAGGCTGGTCTCAAACTCCTGACCTCAAGTGATCCTCCTGCCTCGGATTCCCAAAGTGCTGGGAATCACTTTGGGAATGAGTCACTCACCTGGCCTGTTAAATATGTATGTTATCTTCTCAGCATACTTGGTGTGGTGAGAGCATTTAAAATATTGAGGATGGCTGATGATAGGCACACACCACACCCAAATGTCAAATGACAGAAGGTACCTGAGATATTTAAAGGCTGAGAAAGTCTAAGGCTTTATTCTGAGGAGCTGACAACTTTTTCAGGTTTGCTGCTTATAGTAGGTAAGGGGAAACTGAAGCTTTTGCATGATGAGGCCACACTGCATGCATGATGTCATGCCTTCTGCCCACAGTCCTGGCAGCCATGCAGTTACATGCTTCAATTTTTCTTGGTTGCTCTGTGAGCTTAGGAGAATGGCTCAGGGAGGGTCACTCATGTTGAAGCACAATTCTTTGGTTACATGACACTTTAACAAAGTCGTTTTAAGGACTATCAAATAGTATGACGTACCCAGAAGTATAGCTATTGCCCCAGCTGTCCCTGCAAAGTTTGGAACTGAGAAAAGGAGGCAGATCCCTCAGGTACAGTATGGCTTTTTGGTCAGAGTTTGCTTAGTTTCCATCTTACGTGCTATATTTATTCCTCTTAAGTAAAAGATTCAAATGTATAACCAATATCTCAGCTAAAGACAAACTCATGCCTATTTTCTTACTTTGACTTTGAAATGTTTCAAGCGGTCCCACTTTAAGCCCTGCTGATAAAGGCCTGAGTGAACCTGTGGATGCACACTGAACACATGCAGCCCAGAGATAGCATACCTCGTTTTCTGTCCACCTCTGTCCATTCATCTACATGAAGCATACAAAAAGAAAACACCAGTTCATGAAGCAAGAACATTATTTTCGAGGAGGTTTTAAACATACCAATTCCAATGATCTTATCTATGAAACTTTACTTTTCATGTTGGCATTTAATGTCTACTGTGAACACACTGCCTTCTATTTGAAACCTTTAAAAGGATGATGGATAACAACACATTTCAAAAAAGCCCAAGAAAGGCTATGTCTTACGGAGAGTGGCCTAAGAAGAGAGTAAACGGAGGAGGATTAGTTATCCTGTGGTTCATCTTGAAAGGCCTAAGAAGCCCCGCTCTCTAATGCTACAAGAATACATATCATCAGTAGCAGGCTTTTAAAGATGCTAGCCTCCATGAGGAAGAATAATTCCAAGAACAGGCAGAGAAAAGAGTTTCTTTGTGTACAATCTGAGGTTTCTTTTCTTCTTCTTCTTCTTCTTTTTTTTTTTTTTTTTTATTAATGTAAGATTTCCCTTTCTAGAGGACAGATGGAACTGCTCAAATTAGAAAACTTGAAATGTGAATTAAAAGGAAAATGTCAGCATTTGTTTCTGTTTTACTTTATATATATATATAGATGCATGATTTCCATGTAAAAAGAAGAGAATAATGATGGGACCACTATGAAGAAAGCTTCTGAGGACAAAGGCAGTTGGGGAGATCCCAAGAGGAGACCAAATAAGGAAAAATGCAGTTGGCTAGAGAAATCGGTGAGAATCAAGACTCTACTGGTTGAAACCTGGTTCTACTTACTGGCTACATAAACTTCAAGCAACTTGTTTAACCTCAGTTTCATTTGTAAAATAGGGATTATAATAGTACCTACCTCACAGGCCTATTGTGGGGATAAATGCATAACACACATCAAATGCTTAGCTGGCTTCCCTTCAAGTTCTGTTTCCTCTACTGAGGGACATTAGACAATACCCATAAAGGATGGAAGATGACTTTTTTTCTTTCCTTAATTTTTGGTGGGGATTTCAATCTAGAAGAACCACCCCCAGATACAAAAGTTCTATACACATCTGTATTTTTAAAACATTTTGGCCAGGCACAGTGGCTCATGCCTGTAATCCCAGAACTTTGGGAGGCCAAGGTGGGTGGATCACCTGAGGTCAGGAGTTCGAGACCAGCCTGGCCAACATGGTGAAACCCCATCTCTACAAAAAATACAAAAATTAGCCGGGTGTGGTGGTGCATGCCTATAGTACCAGCTACTTGGGAGGCTGAAGCAGGAGGATTGCTTGAACCCAGGAGGTGAAGGTTGCAGTGAGTGGAGATCGCGCCACTGCACTCCAGCCTGGGCAACAGAGCAACACTCTGTCTCAAAAAACAAAAACAAAAACAAACAAACAAACAAAAAACCCAAAACCATTTTGTAATTCATAGTTTCTTTTGGAAACATTTGCCACTAGATTGTGGTACGAGGGGTGATTTCTGAAGTTATAATCAAAGCATATACATGGCTTCTTCAATACATAATACCAACAGCTCCCAAGAGAGCAGTCTGAAAGCATGCCCAGTGCCATATCCTAACCAGCTGCAAAGTGTGTTCATTACAAGATCACACTCCTCTGGGAAAATTCACCATCTTCCCCCACCAAGAGTCATGGGCTTTTGAAAAGACAATATTGGGAGAGCAGCACCAAGAGTTTGGCAGATACTATTTTCTTTGGCACAATGTCCACATCTATCTTTCTGTGGCATTTATTTTTTATCTGTTTATTTTGAGAGGGAGACTTGCTTTGTTGCCCAGGCTGGAGTACAGTGGCGTGATATCGGCTCACTGCAACCTCTGCCTCCCAGGTTCAAGGGATTCTCCTGCCTCCGCCTCCTGAGTAGCTGGGATTACAGGCATCTGTCACCACGACCGGGTAGTTTTCGTATTTTTGGTGGAGATGGGTTTTCACCATGTTGGCCAGGTTGGTCTCGAACTCCTGACCTCAGGTGATCCCCCCCACCTCAGGGTCCAAAAATGCTGGGAATATAGGCGTGAGCCACTGCGCCTGGCCTCTGCAGCATTTATTTAACTGGTTGTCTAGTGGCACAGACTTGTGGGAATTCAAGGAGGTGGCGTTTTAATCCCCTTGCAGGTGTGTTTGGGAATAGTGGTGCTGCAAGAGGGTCATCTCTGAAGGGCAGTGACTCGCTGATAAAATTGAACTGGCAGATGCTCCTAAAGGCAAGCAGGCTGAGCGCCAGCAGGGGTCTCTGTAGTGCTGTGTGCTCCCCTACTCCTTTCTTCCTGAGAGTCCAGAGAAGAGAAACACCCTCTTTTTCTATTATTTCTCCAGATGACTTATTTGTGACAACTCCGCTTTAGTTCTATTTTGAGTGGGGCAGGCCCACGGTTATTCAGAGCTAGTCGTTAAACTGGAACTAGAAAAATAAAACCAGAGTCTCATTGCCCTTTGGTTGCTCCTGCTACACTGTGATTGACCTGTCTTGGAAAAATCACTTTGTGGCCACATGCCTCAGTTTCCTCTCCTGTAAAATGAGGAATTTAAGCAAAATATAATAAGGTCTTATTTATCAATATTTTTAAGAGGCAAAGGTAGCTTTTATTATTCTCGCCATTGCTTAAAACAGGAGACTACATTCAATATGCAACACTCAATAGTTGCCCCATAGAGAGAGCACTTCCTTTCTGTTGAATGCTAAACTAGAGGCTGCATTGTAGGGGAAGCTGCAACATCTGCCTTGGCCTTGTGGGAACTGGGAAGGCCTCCAGGAGACCAATTAGTCATATAAGATAATGAAAACATCTAGAAGAAATATGATTTCCATTCAAAGCTTCGAAGAGGACTAGTTTACCAAGTCTATGTTTTATAGGCTCCTGTGTACAGGGATATGTTACAGGGGCTCCCGCTCCTGCAGCCACACCAACTTTAAATGGTGGAATAGGTGGAAGACATGAGTGTTTCTCAGTCCTTTGAATCCTATGCTCTCTACCCTGCTTTCTCACTCTATCTTCTACAGATGTCCAGCTGCCAACTACTTTGTCGTTGCTTTGATAAAAATCAGTGGGTATATTGGATATATATTTTTCAAACTCCTCCCTCTCCTCCTGACCTACCAACCCCATAAAGATTCTGATATAGTCCCCAAGGTATGGCAGCAGAGTAGAGTGGTGGTTAAGGGGACATTGGCTCAGTATGAGCTTTGGAGCCTGATGCCTTGGGCTCAGATCCTTTAGTTTTCCTCTTATCAGCCATGTAACTCTGGGCAAATTAGTCTTAGTTTCTCCATCGGTAAAATGGGGATAGTAATATTACATATGTGTTACAATAGTTGGGAGGATTAAGGTTTTTAAGAGAAGCCCTTGGTACAAAGTAAGTGCTTGATTTTTCATTGTTTCATTGTTGATTGTTGTCACTGGAATCAGTTACTGGAGTGGACTGATCAATAGCCCTACCTCCAGTGAATGTCCAGAAGGGCTGCATCAGGCTCCATACAGTAGCTCACATAGTGTTTGACACTCAGTCAAAATCTGTGGAATGAATGAGTGTGCGAATGTAAATTACTAAAGATGGCCGAAACTCCCTAAAATCATATTTAGCAAAACCAGAATAAAGGCTATAACTCCTAAAGGTAAAGCTGTCCCCTAGTATTCAGAGGGCCTTGCTCAGACTTCCTGTTGAAAGATACCTATTACTCATTGTGTTAAACATAATAAGTACATTATTTCAATCCTTACAACTTTGCTTTAAGGTATATATATTATTACCATTTTATGGAGAAACAGGTTTATAGAGGTTACACCCAAAGGTTGTGCAGTTAGTTAAACGGTAAAGCTGGAATTGGGACGCAGGTCTGTAAGACTCCAGAGAGTATGTTCTTAATTGCTAATTTACACTATCTTCCAAGATGCAGACTACCTACCAGTCTGAGGACTCCAGCATGTCACCTCATTGGTGCCACTAGCCTGAATGAAATCCGATCACACAGGCACCAAGGAAAACAGAACCCTCTCACAGAAAAAATGACAATGCTATATAAAACTGCCAATTTAGATAATCAGTTCAACAAACATTTATTGATCACTAATTTATTCTGGTCTAGGAATTATGGTAGGTGCTGGAGTACAAAGATGAATAAGACAATCAAGCAGGGGATAGACATATACACAGATCATTTCAGTATAGTATGGCCAGTGATAAGCTAGCAAGGAGCAGGCATGGGGTGCTATGGGAGCATAGGGTGCTATGAGAGCATGCGCAGGCCCTTTCTGCATATATGGGGGGGCTTCCTGAAGGAGATGATTCTTAAGCCGAATAATGCAAGATCGAAGGGGAAGAATGTAGGGATGGGAATTACTAGCACAGAAACACGAACAAACATGGTTTAAGCGGAGATCTATAAGCTGTTTGGTATTACTGGGAAACAGGAGGCAGGCAGTGGTAGAAGAAGGGACTGCAGAGGAAGACAGAGATCAGATCAGGAAGGGCCCTGAAATGGCCTGTGCAAAAAGATCTTAACCCAGACGGCAGTGGAAAGTTGACAAAGGGTTTTAGGCAGGGGCAAGTATGGACAGATACGCATTTTAGAAAACTCACTGGCAGCAATGTGCAGAATGAATGGGGGGGTATGTTATAGGGAGTTATTTTTAGCTTTTATGCATGGACTTGGACTCAGTCACATACACACAATAGTTAATATCTGAATATGTATGCTTAGCATCTGAATATGTATGTGGAACATCAATTGAGCATACAAAGATTAATGGAGAGAATGTTTTAACTGGCGGCCATATCAATTGCCTTTTCAACTTTTCCTCCTCTACTTTGAAATATAATATTTCCTTCATAATTAATCCTAGGAAATTTGGTATAAGCAAGTTGTTTGCCGAGAAGGGAGGAAAAGAGGAAAAAGAACAGAGTGGCAGAGTGTTCTGAGTCGTCATTTTTCTGGGGATTAGTGTGGTGTCCATAGGAGCCAGGTTTTGCATTTTTGAAGCTCTCATATTATTTTCACAATTGTATTCCCCTCCAACACTTGTGAGAGTTATAACTTTCTTATTTTTTCATATTTGTCTATATTATTTTAGAATCCCAAATTTCTAGAAGTACTTCTGAGATGAGTAAGACCAATCTCCAGCTTATGTGGTAAGATACTACCATAAAGGAATGAAGAATCAGAACCTGGGCCGGGCGCGGTGGCTCATGCCTGTAATCTCAGTACTTCGGGAGGCCGAGGCAGGCGGATCACTTGAGTCCAGGAATTCGAGACCAGCCTGGGAAACATGGTGAAACCCATCTGTACTAAAAATACAAAAATTAGCTGGGCATGATGGTGCATGCCTGTAATCCCAGTTACTTGGGAGGCTGAGGCACGAGAATCGCTGGAACCCGGGAGGCAGAGGTTGCAGTGAGCCGAGATCGTGCCACACGCTTCAGCCTGGGCGACAGAGCGAGACTCTGTCTCAAAAAAAAAAAAAAAAAAAAAAAAAAAAAAAATCAGAACCTGTTCCTTGGGAGTAAAGAGGACGCTTGGTCTAGCAAGGGGTATGATACCAGATGGTGGGCAGCTGGGACTCCTACATTTGGAAGGGACTGATTGACAAGAGAGACCGGGAAATCACCTCTCCCATTTGAAGAAATGGGGAAATTAGGTAGATCAGGCACCCTCGTGTCCATTGGGAGTATTAAGCTCTTCTGCTGTGAAAAGAGCTTTTGGGGGATTTGACTCCTGAGGGGCTCCAAATGGATGTGGCTTGTAAGAAAGGTCCCTGGTTATAAGAGTGAAGTGTGTAGGAGTGCGGGTCTGGCTGTGGGTGTTAGGGCGATGATGAGAGGGCGGGGCTGCGGGCTGCGGGTCTGGCTGAGCGGGCCGGGGGCCTCTCACCTTTGCGGGCCTTGTCTCCCGGGATGTTCTGGGCCCGCAGCCGTTGGTCCAGGATGTAAAGCATCTCCCCGCCCAAGTTCAAGAAGAGCAGCGGTAGCGTCCGCACCGACATGGTGCTGGAAACGAGCGGGGCTGGTGAAGAGCCCCGGGGTTAGGTAGCCAGTGGCCTGGAGGCCAGGCGGCAGCGTCCCAATAGTCTGGTTGCTGGGGCAACGCCGCAACGGGAAAAGCTAGCCAATCAGGAGGCGGTTTGGTGGGAGGTGCCCTGAGGTCGGGCGCTAATTGGTCTGGGTGGCGGACCCTCCCGAGGGGGCGTTGCCCGTGGCTGGAGAGCTGTGCTTCTGAGAGTAGGTCTTTCCCTCGGAAGGGCGAGGGCCGGGCCGGGCCATGGTCTGGGGGTGGTGTTGACACAGCCAGCCCGGAGCTCGGGACCCCGGCCGCTGGCGCGGGGCCTCAGGTGCCTACAGGAGAGAAAAGCCCAGGCAGAAGGGCATTAGAGCAGACTTGGGTCAGACGGACCTGGGTTGGAATCACGGCTCGTGATGTCTTGCTGTGTGACTTCGGGCAGGGTTTGAGCCTTGGCTTCCTCTTACGTAACATGGAGCTGGCATTCACATCGCAGGGCGGCTGAGAGGAATCAGTGAGATCGTGGAAAGGCCCCGAAAGCACTCAGTAAAAATGGTAACTGACTTTTCTTTTAGATGGGGGAAGGATCAGAAGTCCTGAGTCGTTTGCATCGCCTCCCAAAAGTTTACTTGAAGTGAAGCCCCTCCTGGTTTCATACTCCATGAAGCAAACCGGTCCCGTCCGTCCCCGTGTGTCCGGCTCCCAGAGGATGCGCCCTGGGGGCTCTGTGAAGTTCCCTTCTCAACGCTGTTCGGAAGGCCTCCCAACCATTTCTTTTTTTCTTTTCTTTCCTTTTTTCTTTTTCTTTTCTTTTCTTTTTTTTTTTTTGAGACGAAGTTTTGTTTTTGTCGCCCAGGCTGGAGTGCAGTGGCGCGATCTTGGCTCACTGCAACTTCCACCCTTCAGGGTTCAAACGATTCTCCTGCCTCAACCTCTCTAGTAGCTGGGATTACAGGCGCCCGCCACCATGCTCGGCTAATTTTTGTATTTTCAGTAGACACGAGGTTTCACCATGTTGGCTAGGCTGGTCTGGAACTCCTGACCTCAAGTGATCTGCCCGCCTCGACGTGAGCTATCACGCCCGGCCCAACCATTTCTCTTTGAGGGCAGCGACTCCCTTCTTCACCTTCATCTTGAGCTCCAGGATTACTTTTTGCCATCTGCTGTACATTTGTACTCTGATGAACAACCATTTCTGTAAGTTTCAGTACTTCCAAAACCTACTAATTATCTTTCGGAACCTCCAGCTACTCAAACTTGAAACTTGGGCCTTGGCTTTCAAATCTGTTTCCCTGGGTCCTTACCAGTCATCATATTATGCTTTTTCCTTCAATACCTTTTTTTCATTCATCCCTTCATTTGTTTTTCTGTCTGTATTGCTATGTTCCTCTGTATTACTGTTGTTTTCTCTTTTCTACCCTGCACTGGCTGCTAAGCTAAATGTCAGAAGACATCACTTTTTTTTTCTTTTTTTTTTTTTTTGAGACAGAGTTTCACTCTTGTTGCCCAGGCTGGTGTGCAATGGCACGATCTCGGCTCGCTGCAACCTCCGCCTCCTGGTTTCAAGCGATTCTTCTACCTCAGCCTCCTGAGTAAGTTGGGATTACAGGCATGGGCTAGGCCACCATGCCCGCTAATTTTGTATTTTTATTAGAGATGGGGTTTAACCATGTTGGCCAGACTAGTCTCGAACTCCTGACCCCAGGTGATCTGCCCGCCTCGGCTTCCCAAAGTGTTGGGATTACAGGCATGAGCCACCGTGCCCGGCCAACATCACTTTCAACATGACACATCCCTTCAGTGGTTTCCTACTGTTTGCCAGATCACAGTCTTGATGCCTTGGCATGGCATTCCAGGCTCTCCACTGGCTCCAGCTACCTTTTTTTTTTTTTCTTTTAAAAGATGGGGGTCTTACTTTGTTGCCCAAGGTTGGAATGCAGTGGCACCCTGGTGGCTCACTGCAACCTAAAACTCCTGGCCTCAAGTGATTCTCCCACCTCAGATCCTTAGTTGTTGGGATTTCAGGTTACAGCCACTATACCCGGCCAACTACCTTTTTAGAGCCATCTCTTGCACCTGGCCACCTCCTCGCCCCCAGTCCAGTTGAACTCATCAGCAGGCTGCCTCTTCCTCATAACCACACCACTGGAAAGTCTTGCCCTGCCATAACTGAGCTCAAGTCCTTCCTATATTAACATTCTCCTTCCATCTCATATCTCTGCTAGTCTGTTTTCCTTCCTTTCCTTCCCAGTGAAGTGTTTTGAACGAGTTGACAACACTCACAACTGGAACTTCCTTAACATCCTCACTCCCCACCTCATTGCAACTGGTATTATGCTCCCTGAACCTCACTGAAACTGCTTCACCATGAATACTTTTTGGTCCTCCCTTAACTGATATCTCAGCATCAGGATTATACAGTATCCCATTGCTGGCGGCCCAGGGCTTTGTTTAATTTGGTTATTTTGCCTGCTCTGTGCTCTGTTTTAAAAGGGAATACAGGCCAGGTGCAGTGGCTCACGCCTGTAATCCCTGCACTTTGGGAGGCCAAGGCCGGCGGATCACTTGAGGTCAGGAGTTCAAGACAGGAGTTCAAGACTAGCCTGGCTAACATGGTGAAACACCGTCTCTACTTTGCCAGGTGTGGTGGCGCACACCTGTAAACCTAGCTACTGTGGAGGCTGAGGCAGGAGAATTGCTTGAACGTGGGATGGGGAGGTTGCAGTGAGCCGAGATTGCACAACTGCACTCCAGGCTGGAGGATAGAGCAAAAACTCTGTCTCAAAAAAATAAAAATAAATAAATAAAGGGGAATACAACTAGGATAGGAATGTAATAAACACCTTAGCATCATTACTTCATGTTAGGCCTTCATGCATTTTTGTTACCTGCCTTGCTCCTAAAAGCATTTGAGTTTGCTATAGTGTAGACTCTTTCCTTTGCTTCTCAGACCTTTTTCTTGGTCCCTAAGCAGTGTGGTATAGTGAACAGGATATAGGCTCTGGAGTAAAGACAGAGCCAGCTTTGAATCCTAGACCTTTCTCTTCCCAGCTATAGGAATTTGGACAAGTTACCTAACCTCTCTGAGTCTCAGTTCTCTCATGACTCATCTCTCATGGCTAAAATGAGGATAATTAGCCAGCGTGCAGAGTAAAGGTGGCTGTGAATATTAGATAATGTGCTTAAGGCAGCAGTTAAAACAATGCCTTTTGACCAGATGCAGCGGCTCACACTTGTAATCCCAGCACTCTGGGAAGCCAACGCATTTGGGAGGCCAAGGATTGCTTGAGGCCAGGAGTTTGGGTAACCTGGGCAACATAGTGAGACCCTGTCTTTACAAAAAATAAAAAAATTAGCCGAGCGCAGTTAGCTTACACCTATAGTCCTGGCTACTTAGGAGGAGGCAAGAGGATTGCTTGAGCCCAAGAATTTGAAGTAAGTGAACTATGATCGCTACTGTACTGCAGTCGGGGCAACAGAGCAAGAGCCTGTCTCTAAAAAAAAAAACAGCCAAACCAACAGAAACACACAAATGCCTTTGTAGTAGGGCCTGATCCATTAAAACGTGTTCCTTTTTCTTTCCTTTCCCTTGGCTAGCCCCCTTAACTGTTAGCACCTGGCCCTCTGACACAGCACCTCCAAGCAGCCGTGGCCACTTGGAAGTCCTGCCCCATTAAAGACCTTCCCTACAATTCCTGGAAGTGATATCTGAATAGTGGATCTTCAGTTCTGAGCCTCTCATTTCTGCTTCTGCAGACACCCAGGCTCTGTTCTACCCCTACTTCACCTTCTCCTCCAGCTCAGCTGCTCCTTCTTAGGCTAAGCTCTCAGGGATCATCCTTCTCATCCAGACATGGCCCTTTTTTCTTATACACTCCATCCCTGTAGTTTCACTTATACCCATGGGTTCAACCACCCAACAACTCGCAAACCAGTCTAGACCTCTCTACTGAGTCCTAGATCTAATCTTCCAACTACTCTTTGGATAGCACTTTAACACACCTTTCTCCTTTTGGCTTTCCTCAGTGGCTTCCCTTCCCAGAGTGAGGTCCGACGTATTTCTCCAGTGTTATGGGCCGAATGTGTCCCCCACCAAATTCATACGTTGAAGCCCTAACTCCAATGTTACAGTATTTAGAGATGGGGCTTCTCAGAGTTAACTAGGGTTAGATAAGGTCATGAGTACAGCCCTCATGACGGGATCAGTGGCCTTGTAAGAGGGTGAGCTCTCCCCAGTGCATGGACCAAGGGAAAGGCCATGTGATGACATTGAGAAGGTGGCCTTTCCAAGCTAGGAAGAGTCCTCACCTGAAATTGAATTGGCTGGTACTCTGATCTTAGAATCCCCGGCCTCCAGAACGGTGAAAAAATGAACTCGATAAAAATCCTCTGAAGTCACCTGTAGTATATTGTTATGGCAGGCTGAGACACCCAGAAAGCTCTACATCACCTGGTATTTACCCACCCCTCTGATCTTATGTCTTCTATTCTCTTTGTTCTGTTTTAGACACACTGTCTTCCTTAGGTTCTTCAGACATACCAAGCATGCTCAGGCTTCAAGGCGTTGGCACTTAACTGGTATAAATGGATGGGCTTTACGGGGAAGAGGTTATCCATAACTCCCTAGAATTTATAAGCAATGCTTTGCATATGTACAGTTTCCTGGGGATAGGACTTGTAGTTTTGATCAGATTCTCTATGTGAACACTGATATCCCCCAGCCCCAGTACACTGCTGTGATCTCTCCTCCTATCTACCTTCCACACAGCTGTTGCTTAACTATCTAAAACACAGACGTGTTACTACCATCACTCCTTCAGTTTTAAAACTTGAACTGTCTCCTCACTCCCTAGTGGACAGTGTACAATCTTCTCAGCTTACCATATAAAGCCTCTCACACCTCAGCTTCAGCTTACCTTTCAAGGTTTATTTTTCATTCTCCCCGTTCTCTGAATACAGCATGTCTCTCTAGACTTCCTTGCCTTTGTACTTGCAATTCCTTCTGCCCAGGAGGCCTTCCCTTTCTGTCTCTATATAGTGAACTCCTACTCATCCTTTAGGACCCAGTCCAGAAGGCAGCTCCTACAGTTCTTCCCACCCAGCCGGCCACACTTCCATTTTGCTGTCACGTGCTCTGTCTTGCCTCACTGACACACGTCACCTGGATGACAGGTACTTGTTTGTATGAGTATGTGGGAAGCATGTCATGAGTGTGTGTCCTCTGGTGGGTGAGGCAGGGACTCTGCCTCAGACAACTCTGGGATCTCAGAGCTGAATGAAAGAATAAATTCCTCCTCCTCCTCAGGCCAAAAAGAGCCCCATCATCTCTCCTATCATTCTTCAAGACAGACAGAAATGATTAAACAGAATTTATTGGCTGTCTTTGAGTGTCTCTGGTCCAGTGTTGGCAGGGCTGTCTGGGCTCCTCTGCTGTGCTTGTTTTTGGGCTGCTGCTGCAGCCTTTAAGGCTCTTTTTTCCTTCTTCAGCTTTTGAGTCTCCTGGAAAACCTGGGGGTGAAAAGGGGCAGAAAAAGACCTTGTAATCCTGTGCAAAACCTCAGACTTGGAACAGGTGGGGTGGGAACTATCTCCCCCAGATGGTAACCCCAGCCTTTCTCCATGGGGTTGGTGGCCTCCTGTGACCTCCCTGGATCCATTCCAGGGCGTGGGACCAGTTCCATGCCTCTAACAGAAACAGATGACCCCTCCCGCCTGCTTCCTCCATCCCAGTTCCTGAGTGGGGCCAAGCAAAGCAGCAATTCTGACTCATACCCGAATGCACAGAGCCTTCTTGGTCACGAATCGGCGGTGGGCTCTTCGGTAATACAGAGGGGGGAAGGTGTACTCAATCCCCAGCTCCCTGCAGATCTTCTCAAAGACATCATAGTTGGTGTTACGGAGGTTTTTGAGCATCTTTTTCCTCTGGTCAATGCTCATCAGCAGATAGCGTTTGTGGGCTTTGTCCTGTAAGAGATTCGCATTACTTTTAGTATTATATAAGTGTTACTATTGTTTACATTAACAAACAATGGTCATTTTATCATTTCATTGAAATTTCTCAGTAATCTTATGCAAATATTAATGCAATTCTGAGGGAGGTATTGTCATGTTATTCCCATTTTACAGATGAGAAAACAAAGGTTTAAAGATGTGATCTGATTCACAAAAGGTCCTTAGAACTGTGAGTGCTGAGATAGGGTCTTGAATCTCTATCTATTGGTCTGACTTCAAGTCTCATGCTCTTTCTCCTACACCACCCACTCAGACTCTCCACAGCTTAGCAAACTGTCAGCTGGGGTAGAGGAGGGAAGGCCTTGTGCTCTTCCTGGAAATGCCTACCCACAGCTGGCTGCTGCCCTGTGAGGGACTTCTGCAACAGGACTGCTGTTCCACACCCCAAATAAGCGAAACTGTGATCTCTAAGAAGCAGGCTCCAGGGAACACTGAAGTGCCAGGCATGGTGCTGGACTAGTCTGTATTCACAATCATGTGTTTATTAAAAATAACAGCATTGGCCGGGCGCGGTGGCTCAGGCCTGTAATCCCAGCACTTTGGGAGGTGAGGCAGGTGGATCACGAGGTCAGGAGATTGAGACCATCCTGGCTAACACGGTGAAACCCCGTCTCTACAAAAAATTAGCCGGGTGTGGTGGTGGGCGCCTGTACTTCCAGCTACTCAGGAGGTTGAGGCAGGAGAATGGCATGAAGCCGGGAGGCGGAGCTTGCAGTGAGCCGAGATGGCACCACTGCACTCCAACCTGGGCGGCAGAGTGAGACTCTTTTTTTTTGAGGTCTCAAAAAAAAAAAAGAAAAAGGAAAAAGAAAAAGAAAATAACAACATTTGCCTAATTACAGCAGCTTTGTGCCAGACACTGTGCTGAGATATGGTATAATGGTTAAGAATATGGCTGGGGACGGTGGCTCACGCCTGTAATCCCAGCACTTTGGGAGGCTGAGGCGGGCAAATCATGAGGTCAGGAGATCGGGACTATTCTGGCTAACAGGTGAAACTCTATCTCTACTAACAATACAAAAAATTAGCTGGGCGTGGTAGCACGTGCCTGTAGTCCCAGCTACTCAGGAGGCTGAGACAGGAGAATTGCTGGAACCTGGGAGGCGGAGGTTGCAGTGAGCCGAGATCGCACCACTACACTCCAGCCTGGGTGACAGAGCGCAGCTCTGTCTCAAAAAGAATATGAGCCTCGGAGCAAAACTGCCTTGTTTCAAGGTCTCAGCACATCACCTCCCAGCGGGTCTACCTTGAGGAATAACTTAATCACTCCATGACTAGATTATTCCTCATTAAGACGGGAAAGAAAGACAGTCATGAGAGTCAAAGAAGAAGATGCATGCATGTGAAGTATTTAGCACAGGGCCTAAAGACTTTATATGCATCACATTGGCTATTACTATTATTTCACATAATCCTTGCAATCCTGTGAGAAGGTATTCGTATGATCTCCATCTTACTGAAAAGAGAACTGAGGCTGAGACCTGGCTAACATCACACAGCTAGTTAAGTGCAAGTGGCAGAGCTGGGATTTGAACCCAGGGCAATCTGACTCCATTCGTGCATTCAACAAATATTTACTGAGCACTCAGCATGTGCCAGACATACTGAACATGCTCTAAAGTTTGTGTTCTTAACCCCTGGTGACACTCAGCATGGTCTTGTAAGGCTCCAAGTCCTCTGAAGGCAGGAGGGAAGCATTTTTCCCACAGGAGCTGAGGGGTGGGCACTCTGGTGCTACAGCCCACTGGCTTCTAAGCCTCCTTCTCTGGACCCAGAGCCCTTCCCCTCCAGACCCCTTTCCCCCAGGCTGCTGCTGTTTAACTGCGAATGACGCCCAGAGTTTACCTTTCGATGTTTCTGCATGTGTTCTTCATAACTGCGGATCTTGACGGACAAGGCAACAACTGAAACCACAAACCACAGAGGATGAGAGTTGGGCACAAAGGAAGGAAGGGCCCAGGCCTGGGTTACGTTTTAAGAACTCAAGGAATAACAATCACCAATGCTCTGTACAGCTCTCTATAAATCCCAAAGCACTCTGAATTTCAAGATTTCAAAGGCTTATCTTAGATGTTACCTTTCCTTTAAAAAGCAAAATCCAAGGAAGGGACATCCCTTAATATTATAAAGATATCATCCAAAAATCATAGCAAATAGCATTTTTTTTTTTTTTTTGAGATGGAGTCTCGCTGTGTTGCCCAGGCTGGAGTGCAGTGGTGCGATCTCGACTCACTGCAACCTCTGCCTCTCAGGTTTAGGCGATTTTCTTGCCTCAGCCTCCAGAGCAGCTGAGATTACAGGCGCCCGCCACCAGGCATGGCTAACTTTTGTATTTTTGGTAGAGATGGGGTTTCACCATGTTGGCCAGGCTGGTCTCAACTCCTGAATTCAAGTGATCCACCTGCCTCGGCCTCCCAAAGTGATGGGATTACAGGTGTGCACCACCATGCCCAGCTGCAAACAGCATTCTTAATGGTAAGACTAGCCATTCAATTAAGGAATTAGACTAGGATACAATGCTATCATGGTTAACAATTCAACATTGTTCTAGAGGTCCAAGCCAATGCAGTAAAGTACTTTGGCACAAATAAGATTCTAAAACTGTCACAGGTCTACTTCTTGCCTCTCCCCTTCCTGCTGCCACCTTTATCTCCATGCTTTGACTAATGAATTTTCAGAATTATCAGCTCCCACTTGTCTCTCAAGAACCCAGGATATCCTTCGTTCAGGCATTCTCTTGTTTAATTTACCCCCTGTACTGCAAAGATGGGAGCAAAAGCAGAAGCTGGCCCCAAAAGAGGCTGCACGACAGCAGGCCCTTCCCAGTACACATATTGAGTTCTGGGAGCACTGCAGAAAGTGCAGTGGGAACTCTGACTCTGACCACATGGCTCCATCACAGCAACTTAGGTGTAGAGTAGAATAACACAGAAAGATGGGCCTTGGTTCCTGAGGGGTTCTCTAGAGCAGACACTATGCTAGAAGCAACTGGCATTCAGAAAACTGACTATTAATGGAAAGGCAGAAGTGACACCTGTGGGCTTGGTGTGGTGGTCATGCCTATAATCCCAGCACTTCGGGAGGCTGACGTGGGTGAACTGCTTGAGCTCAGGAGTTTGAGATAAGCCTGGGCAATATGGGGAAATCCTGTCTCTACCAAAATCATAAAAATTAGCTTGACATGGTCGTGCACGTCTTTGGTCCCAGCTACTCGGGAGCCTGAGGTAGGAGAATTGCTGAGCTCCAGAAGTCGAGCTGTAGTGAGCCATGCTCATGCCTGCCACTGCACTCCAGCCTGAGTGACAGAGCGAGACCCAGACTCAAAAACAAAAAAAAGAATCAAAACCTGGGCTTAAAAGAAGACCCCAGTAACCACCTTGCCAGTCCAGGCCATTTGTTCCTGCCAACCTGGGGATTTCAGTAGTGATAATGCAGAAACAGGTGAGGAAAGATAAGCAGGCCTTTTGTGGCCGAGCTGGTCCCTAGCCCAGGGCTTCAGCAGGGCAAGGGAGGCTGAAACTCATCTTCTCAAAAGGGGCTTTGGAGGACCCTGGAGTCCAGTTCTCAGTGGGGTTTTAGTATCCAAGATGAACTCACCAGACTTTAATCCCTGGCACAGGAAGAAGAAAAGAATGAAGGCAGGAGGGTGGAAGAGGAGGAGGTGGCTATAATATAGGCCAATAGCAAAGGAAAGAAAGTGGGCAGACCCTCTGCAGGTCCACTAGTCTACCTCAGTGGGCAATGAAGAGAAACTGCACCCAACGAGAGAGGGAAATGGTGGCGCTTTTCACTCACATCTAATGAGGACTACTGCCAGTTCCAGCCTGAACCAAAGTAGGAACATTATTCCCTTGGGAATGCAAAATGGTGTCTGTCTGGCACATGAGGGTTCAGTAAATGTTAGTCTTACTATTATTTTTTTATATTTTTGAGACTGAGTCTCGCTCTGTTGGCCAGGCTGGAGTGCGGTGGCGAGATCTCGGCTCACTGCAAGCTCCACCTCCTGGATTCATGCCATTCTCACATAGAGGTACAAGGTCCAACTGGGCATTGACTCCAGCATCAGAGCTTGGGATACAGGGTCCAGTTTTCATTGCCCTAGGTCCTTCATATCTCTCCCTTTCCCAAGCCCATGTGCATGTGCTTGTGGACAAAAGCCCTAGATCAGGTCCCAGCTAGCAGGCTTCCCTACACCCCCCACTCCCCAAGGGTCCCCGACCAACTTCGAGCCTCCAGGGATCTGGTGTCCTCCGGGTTTGCATCAATCTTCTTCATCAACTGTTCTCGCTTCATTTTTAGCATCTCCTTCTGTTGAAGAGACAGACAAAATTTGTGGAGTCTCCCACCCTCTAAGAACTAGCCCTCTTCCCCTCAAGGACCCTGGCTACAGTTATAGCAACTAGGGCCATAAGGCTCAGGGCCTGACTTCACTCTGCTCACTGTGGCCTTGACCAACCACATGGCTGTCCACATCCAGGTGAGCCCAAAGCCAAAGCCACTGACAGGGGAAATGACTTGTTGCATGAATGTCCCCAAAGCTTGCTCATTCATTCATTCATTCATTCACTAAGCACCTGTTTGTCAGGTGCTAGGGGTATGGTGGGGGAACAAAAGTGTCCCTGCCCTGAAGATGCTGTGTCTAGGGATATTGACAAGTGGACACAGAATGACAATGGGCTAAGTGCTGTGACTGGAGAAGCATGAGATGGGGGGTGCTAACCAGGGTAGGAGGGAGTCCCAGAGGAGAAGACTGCGGGAGACTGAGGCTTGGCAGAGGCTGCTCACCTTGTTGGCCATTTCCAAAGACAAGAGTCTTTTCACGACATCATCAACCCTGTGGAAAAACCACAGCAATGAGACAGACATAGGGAGGAGATGGGGAGAGGAAAGCAATGCTGGTTCATTTTAGTTTGAAAAGCAAAGATGATTGAAAAATTCCTTCTGTAGCAAATGAATCTCCCTGGAGGTGGGGAGCCATTTCCCAGAAATTAAAAGTCAGTGTGGATCTGGCTTGCTGGGCTGAAAACTATAGAAATTGGGGCTGTCAGCTCGACTGTTTCGGTCTCATCATAGGGAGGCCAAGGAGAGGATTTCCATTTTAGCTACAACATGGTTCGATCTGTTTTGAGACATTTCAAGTTAAATTGCACAGTGGGAGGGACTGACGAGCTCCCACCACACTGGACAGGAGCTGAGCAGAGGGCCTCTGGCTTTGGTGTCAGTCAGCCCTGGATTCAAACTCTAGCTCTGCCCCTTAGAACTGTATGACACCGGGCAGCTTGAAAATTTATAAAATGGAGACATACAGCTTTTGTGAGGAACAAGAGAAGAGATTTCTACAAAGACCTGTGAAGTATGTTAGCTCTTTGGAATCTAGTGGTACAGGGTGTTCATCTAGAGTACAAAAAAACCCCCAAGTAGCCGAGCTTCATGAGTGCCATCTGCCTTGCTGACCACCCACCCTCACCACACCTGGGCCCCTGCCTCCTTCTAGATCAAGCTTCAGCTACAGCAAGCCAAGTCTCAAAGCCACTGTCTTTCCCACTCCCCAACAATCCTCCCAGGGCCCCCTGCCTCCTCTACTAGGTTTCTTCCTGCTTACTTCTCAATTCCAGGGACATTCTGGTAGTCTTTGAGCAGTGTAGAAGGAGGTGGGTCATCATTCTGCCCAGGCTGGGCTGTCAAGTAAATATGGGGATAGAAAACACCCAGAGTCAACTCTCGCTGCCCACCCTTCCAGACCTGGCTCTTCTCACCCACTCTCCAACTCCAGAAGGGACATCCAGGGTCTCAAGCAAAGCACTGCATATCTCTGGGCTCAGCTTCTCCTCTGCAAACTCTGTGGGCACCTGCTTTGATATTTCATGCTGGGAGTAGGTGGCTTTTCCCAAGACCCTACACTGTGCCTGCACCTTTCACACACCTATCTGGCTCTGCAGTTCTCAGATCCCCCACTAGGATGGGTCCTCCTGTGGACAGGACAGAGTTTGACTCCTTTGGAATCCACCATAGTCTGACCCATGGCTCAGCCTAGACTAGGCACTCAGCAAACACTTGCTGGCTGACTGCATGAATGAATTAAGGGGGTTGAGGAAAGGCAGCTAGCTGTATGATGCCTAAAATGTAAGCACCAGGTAGAGATCACAGGAGAACCTCAGTCTGGGTGTGTGCACCCCTGCTATCCCTTGGAGATGAGAAAGAGGCATAGGGTGGATGGACTTATCCTCTCCAGTCAGACCCTGCTATGCAAATAACATTAACGGGCCTCTTCTGTCTGTAACAGCTCAAGTTGGTTCTGATAGGGAGGCAGAAAAAAAAATTATATCACAAACATATTAATAGCAATAAATTCTACTTATTTTATTTTTTGTAGAGACTGGGTCGTGCTATGTTGCTCAGGCTGGTCTTGAACTTCTGGCCTCAAGTGATCCTCCAGCCTTGGCCTCCCAAAATGTTGGGGCCATGTCCAGCCAATAATTTTTCTTTTTTTGTTTTTTGAGATGGAGTCTCGCTCTGTCACCCAGGGTGGAGTGCAGTGGCCTGGTCGGCTCACTGCAACCTCCACCTCCCAGGTTCAAGCGATTCTCCTGCCTCAGCCTCCTGAGTAGCTGGGATTACAGGCGCGCGCTACCACACTCGGCTTTTTTTTTTTTTTTTTTTTTTTTTTTTGTATTTTTAGTAGAGAGGAGGTTTCGCCATGTTGGCCAGGCTGGTCTCGAACTCCTGAACTCAAGTGATCCACCCACCTCGGCCTCCCAAAGTGTTGAGATTACAGGCGTAAGCCACCGCATCCGGCCCCGGATAATAAATTCTAATATATACCACTAATATGTTTAATTGAGCACAGTGTTAAGGATGCTTTTCATGTATTATCGCCGAATCCTAACAATCCTTGCAAATGGATACTTTCACACTCATTTTAGAACTAAGAATCAGAAAGAGGAAGTACCTCTCCCCATATCATTTACCTAATAAGAAGGATCTTAACTACTACACATACTGAGTTGCAATGGGAAACTACATCCTGCATCTCAGAAGCGCAGACACAAAGTGCCATACTCTAGGTAGGCCTGGGTGGTGCCAGCCATGCACTCCCTCTGGCAAGCTCATTTTCACTCATTCACCTGCTCCCGCCCTTAACACCTCTCTCTCTCTCTATACAGGCAGCAGGCCTAGGGCTTTGTATAAGGTAGACGTGGAGGCTTTTGCTCAGGACCTCTGGCTCACCCCATCTAGTGGCTCTAACTCGCCACATCGGTCCTCTTACCCACCCCAGCCTTCCAGGAGGTCTCTCTTCCGCCCCAAGTCCCACCTCAGGAACTCCTACCTGGGTTCTGGATGACATATCCGCGCGCGGCCTGGAGGAGGAGACCTACGCAGAAAAGAGAAGGCTGAGGCCCAGCTCCGTAAATAGTCCACCCTCAATTCCTTTCTGGGCCTCTCGCATTGTCCGTCCGCCACGGTTTATGGGCTTCTGAGCCTAACCGCTGCCCCATTTCTTCCCTACCCCTTCCTTGTCTCTCACACCTTGTTTCACCTCTTGCGCAACCACCGCCCTTTCCCCCTTATCCTGACCGCTGCACATCTCCCCTACTCCTGTCCTTCCTTATTCCCTATCGCCGCCGAACCCTGTTTCCCTACGCCCGCCGTCCCATTTCTCAGCTCCTCACTTCGAGGCTGCAGGCCCCGCTGGTTCAAAGGAAACCTGGCGCTCCCACCACCCGGCAGCCCGAGGACTGGCGCCTGGGTCCGAATCAAACTCAGCGCCCTCCACGCGACCCTGAGCATGATGACCTCTAACCCCCGCGGGGCCCGCGCTGCAGCCGTCGTTCCCTTTGCGGCGCGGGCCGGGTTACATGGGCGCCGCCATGCTGGCCCAGGCTCGATCAATGGAGGCAGTTGCAACACCGGAGCAGACGAAGACCGAGAGAATGGATTGGCCGGCGGGACTCTGATGACGCGACACACGGGGTGGAGCTCAGAGACCGGGTTCCCGCTACGCGTGATCGCGCCGTGATGGTTGTGTGCCCACGTTTAGCAGTGTGCTGGGGTGCTGTATAAATTCTAAAATGCCACTTTTTGGAGGGCATGCATCCCGTCCTTAATCTCTCAGTACATTCCTGGCCCTCGGGCCGGGGTTATTGTGGGAGTTCCATGGCGCCTGCGGTAGCCTTCTACCCCCAACCCAATCCCTTCTCCACCCCACCCCTCAGTCCCTTAGTCAAGGATGGGACCCTGTAAGAACTAATACTGGATTTCAGCCGTGTCTCTGGCAGCCTGGTAGCCTGGAGACTACAGTCGTTGAGTTTGGAATCGTACAGCCCTGGTCTGGAATCCTAACTCAGCCATTTACTCAACGTGTGATCTTGTGGGCAAGTCACTTAACCTTTGTGGGCCCTGTAGGGGTAGTAATAACAATATCTCTCTTTTAGGTTGTTGAGAGGATTAACTGAGGCAGTTGTATGCAGAGCACATGGTATATAGTGAGCATTTAGTAAATCTTAACGGTGATGTTATTTGTGAAACAGTGGTGTAAGGGTGAATACAAATTAGAAGAAAAAGAGAATTTAATTTTCCCTGGAGCAAAAAGGGAAAAGACTCCTTCTTCTCACTTTTCTGAAAGCATTTACTTTAGAAAACTTGTAATTGTGAATACTTTTTCTACTGCTTAAAAGGTAAATAAACCTCTTGCCAGTTTTACAACCCCGGAATGTTTTTCTCAAGGACCTGGGAGCCAACTCTTTGAAATGTAATAATTAAGGAGGATAGTGCTCTCTCCCTCAGTTCCTGTGGGAGGGTAGGAGCCTAACTTCAGTTGTTGCCTAGCTCTTAGTTGCAACCTACCCCTTGTCATAAAGATAGGGGAAATAGATTTTTCCTTTGGATAAAGGCAATTAGCAGACACAGGTGGCTTCCCACTTACCAGGTAAATTTAGAGTGGGTGCCGCCAAGTCCTCTTGCTTGAGGACCAGTTATTGTTTATCTTGAGAAAATGGATACAATAAATTGTATTCACTTGGCTACATAAAAGGGTAAGATTTTTCTCTCTTTGCAGTCTCTTTAGTGGATCACCAGTGTATCACATTCTGGTTTAATGCTTATTCAATAATACTGTTTTCTTGCTTTTCTACCCTTGTGAAGAGGTTTTCTGGATTGGCAGGGGATTTTGTCTTAAATTATATTTCCCCAACAGGGGTTAGTTTTTTCCAAAGTCTCTTCACCGTGTCCCACCGCACTCTGTCACTCCCCCCATGTAACCCATGCCACTGTGTACTAA
This sequence comes from Papio anubis, assembly GCF_008728515.1. Lineage (NCBI taxonomy): Eukaryota > Metazoa > Chordata > Mammalia > Primates > Cercopithecidae > Papio > Papio anubis. The sequence goes on from NC_044976.1 coordinate 34,688,184, forward strand.
GGATCAGTTTTCAAGTCCCCACCACTAGAATGGAGCCCTCTGAGGGTGAACTGAGCTGAGTCATTTGCATAGGGCCTAGATGCTGAGAGCTAGCAGAAGGAAGGAAGAGAAAGGAAGGAAGGAAGGGAAAGGGAGGAAAGAAGGAAAAGGGAGGAAGGAAGGGAGGGGGGAAGGGAGGAAGGAAGGGAGGGGGGAAGGCAGGGGGGGGGGGGGGAAGGAAGGGAGGGAGGGGGGAAGGACCAACTCTGAGAAGTTTCCCCCTGACTGCTGGGCCCTGAAAAATAAATAGCAGAGACTCAGGTACACCCAAGAGTGTCTATAAACAATAACAAAAACTCCAAACCAAAAGCTAGTTTACAGTACTGAAGTTATAGGAAACAAGTACAAAAGGCCATTGGGTGGGGCCGGATGGAGCATGATCTGGTCCTTAAAGTGTGAAGATTGCCTGGGAGGCCCAGCCTATGGAGACTGGCGGGAGAGGGGATGCTGGTGGCTGGAGATGGGGAGAACCTGGGCTGGGGTAGTTTTTAGTCATGGGCTTCTGGACCCTCCCCTCTCCTCCAGCTAGCTCAGGCCTTTAAGAGGCAGGCCCAAGAAGGGAACCCCAGGAAGCCCTAGAAGCTTTCCAGCCCCTCCACCCCATGGACCCGGATCCCCTGCAGGAGGGGGAAGTCGAGCAGTGGCCCAAAGACACAGTCGTCCTCCTGGCTTGGGGCTGGGGTTACCAGGGTCCCCAGGGGGCTGGCCTGGAACCAGAGGTTCTCATAGGACTTGGGGCTGGGGGTGAGGCCCGCCAAGAGGGGCTGAGTGGAGTCGCAGCGGAGATAGTGCCCTGGCCCTGGGCTTGTGGGGCTGCCCAGCAGCTGCCCGTAGAGGACCTGATTGCTGGTGCCGGACTGGGATTGGGGCTGGGCGGAAGCTGCTCTTAGGTCCCCCTGGAGCACGTAGGTCTGGACCAGAGTGGGGAGGCCACAGGTCTCTGAGCTGTCATGGGACTCCCAGGGCAGTGGCTTCTTCTCGTCCTCCTCCAGCACTGTGAGCTTGGTGATGGGTGGCATGCCCAGGCCGGGCAGCTGGAAGGCCTCCTGCACACAAGGATGTGGGGTGAGGGCACGGCTCCTTTCAGATGTCTGCCCCAGCCACCGTCCCTGTCTAGGTCCAGGCAGTTGTGGGGACATTCCTGCTGTTACTGCTGGAACACAAAGGGTTCCACTTGCAAAGCACTGGTATGTTCCTCACACATGCCTGACACATGCCATGCACTGTTCGGGCTCAGCATGGTCAGTTTTTCCATATCACAGGGAGGTGGCTGAGGCTTTGAGATGGACAGAGCTGGGATTCAAACTTGGGTCTGCTTCACTCCAAAGGGAGGGGATGTTGCCGGAAGTGACAGGAAGGCCTGAGTACTTGGCTTCAGAAGATGTCCCTTCACTGAGCCTGGGCTGACATCCCCACCTCATTTCCCTCTCCCTCCTGGATTCTCACCTCTTCCATGATAGTGGGCACCCAGGAGCCCAGGCTGCTGTGAGCTGGGTCTGGGACACTTGGCCAGAGGGGATTCTTCCTGCTGGAGAGGAGGGCAGGGGGAGGCTGGGTCAGACATACCCTCCAATCTTTCCATCCTTTGTCCCACCCATCCCACCTGAAGAGATGCAGCTGCCCTTAGTGCAGAGAGAAGAAGCTGGGGGCTGGGACTCTCAGACATGGGCCCTAAAGTTTGGGAAGGTTGGAAGGGACTTAGATGGGCCCACCTGGACCTGAGGTTCCCTGTGGGTGGGGGAGGCAGGATCTCAGGTCTCTCAAAGGGACTCACCTGGGGCTGCAGCAGAGCCAGGCAGTTCCACAGAGGCAGGAGAGCAAGAGCAGGAGGCCGAACAGGCCCAGGAGGATGTGGAGCTCGGATCCCTCTGCAATGAGGGCAGGGCCAGAAGAAGTTAGAATGCATGTGGGGAAGGCTGGGTCTCCTCCCTCCGACCAGGGGATTCAAAGTCAGTCCCCATGTACTCTCAAAATCAGCATCCTTTGGGTGGGGTACCCTTCCAATAGCCATCTCTGCCCAGTCCTTGTCTCCCCTTACCTGGGATCAAGGTCATCAGGGTGAGGACTGTACCGTTGGTGGCCCCGGCCTGGCTGGCAGCCATGAGGTGAATGTGATACAGACTGGCGGGCTCCAGGCCATGGAGGACAAAGCCACGGGAAGAGGCATTCAGGATGGTGGCTGGGAGGGGTGTACGGTCAGCATAGGCCTGGATGCTGAAGCTGCCTCCATGGCGGCTGAGCACCCCCTCCCGGGCCTTCTGGGGCTGTGGGGAACTGAGGATAGACTCACAGAATGACTGGTTTTGAGCATTGGTCCAGAAGATGGTGTAGTGGGTAAGGGGGCTCTTCCCCAGCTCAGGGGGCTCAGGCAACCACTCCAGCTGTGCCCAGGTCTTGCCAATGTGCTTTAGATGCAGCTCTGGGGCATGGCGGGGGGCTGTGGGAAGAGAGAGGTGCAGGGGCTGAAGGGAGTGGGGCAGAGCAAGAGCCCGATTGGACTTCTTGTAGCTTCTCAGGCACTGTGGGGTGGGTGAGAAAAGAGTCCAAGGGGACTCATGCCCATTTTCCCAGGGATTTAATCCAGATTCCACCTACTGCTAATAAGTATCTAAGCCAGGATTTGAACCTGGCTCTGCTTGACTCTGGAGCCTCACTTTCTGATTTCTACCAGGCCTGATTTCATCTGATTTACTCTCTGATTTCTGCCACTCACTCTCCGAATTTATGCCAGGTCCTCTGTCCAATTTCTTTTGCTTTTGTTTTTGAGACAGGGTCTCGCTCTGTCACCCGGGCTGGAGTACAGTGGTGCCATCTTGGCTCACTACAGCCTCGACCTCCTGGGCTCAAGCAATCCGATCCTCCCACCTCAGCCTCTCAGGTAGCTGGGGTTACAGGCACACACCACTGCACCCAGCTAATTTTTGGTTGACTGGCTGGTTGATTTATTTATTTATTTTTCTGTAGAGACAAGGTTGCCCAGGCTGGTCTCAAACTCTTGAGCTCAGGGGATCTGCCTTCCCTGGCCTCTCAGAGTGTTAGGATTACAGGTGTGAGCCACTGCATCCGGCCCCTCTGTCCAATTTCTGTTACATATAACACCTTATTTTTGTCTGGGAAATGGATTGATTTTTGCCAGGTTTGCTCCTTGAATTGTGCCAACTCTCTACTCAATTTCTATCACAGCACCTGATTTCTGTCCAGCTGTAGGGATCCAGTGTTAAGCCAGGGGATTGGGAGAGATCCTCTCCAGGGCCGGAAGTATGGTAAGAAGGCAATGTTCCCTATACTGCTGATTGCTGGGGACCAGGCAGAGCCTTGGGAGAGAGAGGAGAGGATTCTGGAAAGGGGCCTGATGGTTGACGAACCCATTTCTTGGGAGTAGGCATAGACATGCTGGGAGGGTCCCATGGCGTCCTGGTACAAGGGAGTCACAGTGATCTCATAGAGCTGAAAGGGCCTGATGTTCTCTGTAGAAAGAAAATGAGGTAGGCATTCCTGTTAGGGGCTAACCTGTGCTAATGATCCGGAGCTAGCCTCAGACCTCTAGTCAGGGCTAACCTGGGCTCATGATTCAGGGTTAACCTCTGCAATATCTTCTTTAGATCATTTGATGAAAATTAGGGAAGAAAAGTAGAAGAGAGAGCTAGAAGGGTGGCAGGGTCAGGGCTATAGAAAAAGGATCAGGTTGGACTATAGGAGAACTTCCTGATTATGAGGATATGAAATGAGAACAGTGAAGGATCAAGAAAGGCTGGAGAATCCATGTCTCTTGGGCAGTTCAGGTTGCCCCATGCCTATTGTCAGACAAGCACTGCCTCCCTTTGTCCCTGGCCCTGCCCAACTTTCCAGGCCAGCCTTACCCTGCAGCAGAAACCCCGTGGCGCTCCCGTTCTGTTCCATCCTCCAGGTCTTGTTGCTATTGCTCGTGCTGGGGGGGCTTAGGCCCCACTCAATCACATAGCCCCGAGGCCATGGACTGGGGGGCTCCCAGCCCACCCAGAGGCTGTGAGGGTCTCGGGCCATGGCATGGAGTCTGGTCAGGGCTGGGCCTGGAGACGGTGGGAAATGGTGGAATGAAGGTGAAAAGAATGCAGGCCCTGGAGCCAGAAGCCTGGGTTCAAATCCTGGCTTTGCTACTTACAGGCTGGGTGACCTTTGGTAGGTCAGCATCTGAGCCTCAGTTTCCTCATCTGTAAAGTGGAAATGATGATAAAAGTTCCTACCTCATAGGGTCTCAGTGCAGATTAAATGACTTGATGCACAAAACAAGCCCGGCATAGTGCCTGGCACAGAGTAGTTCTTGTTAGTGATAATAGCTAACACTCTATGGTTCTTGGTATGTATCAGGCATAGTCCTTGATATATTTTATTTTAGTTTACTTTTTACTTTACCTTACTTTATTCTTTTCTATTTTATTTTATTTTTATGTGGAGACTTGCTCTGTCACCCAAGCTGAAGTGCAGTGGCGCCATCTTGGCCCATTGCAACCTCTGCCTCCCGGGTTCAAGTGATTCTCCTGCCTCAGCCTCCCAAGTAGCTGAGATTATAGGCAACCGCCACCATGCCTGGCTAATTTTTGTGTTTTTAGTAGAGATGGGGTTTCACTATGTTGGCCAGGCTGGTCTTGACCTCCTGACCTCAGGTGATCTGCCTGCCTCAGCCTCCCAAAGTGCTGGGATTACAGGCATGAGCCACTGTACTGGATTCCTTGATATATTTTAATTCACTGAGTCCTCTAATAGTTATACCCAGGAAGTACTACTTTTGTTCCCATTTTATTAATGAGAAAACTGAGAGACACAGAGAAGTTAAGAAACTTATCTAAGATCACACAGCTAGTAAGTGGGAATATTAGCTATGATTATTGTTATTGTGATTATTCGTCCCACCTGGTGAGGACCCATGTTTAGGGAAAGCAATGGGTGGTGGCAGCTGATCTCCTGAGAATGAGCAATGAACTCATAGACCATGTTCCAGGTGGAAAAGCCTAGGGCTTTCTCTCTTGGCTTTCTTGGCAGAATGGGCTGTGTGTGTGTGTGTGTGAGAGAGAGAGAGAGAGAGAGCGCGCTTAACCTGGTTCTGGCTAATGATAATAACAACAGCGGACACATGCAGAGCAGTTACTTTGTGCCAGGTACTTGTCTTAACTCATGTACACCCCACAGCACCCCTCAGTAGGCGCTGTTATCGTCGCCATCTGCTGGATGTGTAAACAGAGGCTGGGGACGGGATGTAACTTGCTCAGGTCACACTGTTAGCAAGTGATAGGACTAGATTTTTTTTTTTTTTTTTTTTTGAGATGGAGTCTCCCTCTGTTGCCCAGGCTAGAGTGCAATGGTGCAATCTCAGCTTGTTGCAACCTCCACCTCCCAGGTTCAAGCAATTCTCCTGCCTCAGCCTCCCTAGTAGCTGGGATTACAGGTGCCCGCCACCATGCCTGGCTAATTTTTGTATTTTTAGTAGAGATGGGGGTTTCACCATGTTGGCCAGGCTGGTCTTGAACTCCTGACCTCAGATGATCTGCCCACCTCGGCCTCCCAAAGTGCTGGGATTATAGGTGTGAGCCACCACCCCCAGCTAAGGGGACTAGATTTGAACCCAGGCAGTCTAGCCTTCGAATTGATGCGCTTGACCTCTGTGTTCTTCTGGCTCCCAGCCCCCTTTACCTCTGCTCTCTGAGAAGACCACCGGGGTGGGACAGGAGGTCCCGGCTGAGTTATAGGCCACAAGGGCCACCTCCTGGGCTTCTGAAGGCAGGGGGAAGGTGCAGCTGAGCTCTGTGGTGTTGCAGAGGGGCAGGATGGCCCCAGCCTGGCCTGAGGGTCTCCAAGAAACCACATAACCTTGGATCTGTCCGCTGTCTTCCTCCAGGGGCACTGGCTGTGGGGCACAGGAGGAAAAAGGGAAGGGGATGTGCAGTTCATCTTGAGTCGAGGAGAGCCTCTAGGTGGGGTGGATGGATCGTACGAACGGAGCCTCCCCAGGCTGGGGCCAGGCTTCTCATCCCCCTCCCCTTTTCCCTCTGTCCCCTTGTGCTAGGTTCTAGGAAGGAGGGCAGGAAGAAACCAGAGGGCAGGAAGAAACAAGTCGGTGCACACAGCAGGCTCTTAACTATTCACTGAAGTACCCTGTGACCTGCGTTGTAGTCTCTCCAAAAGCTAACTCAGCTCCCTAGGCACATGCAAATTGCATGCAAATCACATATAAATGCATCCACGCCTCCCAGACCTGTTGCAGTCCTAAGCCTCGGTTTGCAGGGGCCTGTTTGGATTGGAGGAGGTGTTGAGGTGGAGGGATGGCCTTCAGAGGGAGTCACCTTCCAGAACAGCTGCACTGTCCTGGGGTCCAGCTGCCTCTGCCGCCACCATGTGTTCAGTCTGACAGCGGGGGCTGTGGATGGAACAAGAAGAGGGGGTGCCAGTTGGGGAAGGCCGTGGAGCCTGGACTGGATACTAATGGCTGCTGCCAGCCTCTCATCACCTCCTTACCCCGTTCAGTAGTTCTCAGCTCCAGGCTGGGACTCCAGTTGCTCCAGTGGCCAGGCAGAGGCCAGCGGATGCAGCGTATCTGCAGGGTGTAGGCTGTGGCTGGGAGGAGCCCACAGAGCTCATACTGAAGGGCCTCCAACGGCAGGGGGCCCACCTGGTTGGGGGTGGACATGACCCTGAGCCTTGGATCGCTGGGTCATTCTAGGGCCAGCTCAAGCCCAACTTACCCTACCCCTTGCCCCCACCACCTCAGGCTCTCCAGGTTGCCCTCTGCCTCACCAGTGCCCAGCTGGCTTCTCCACTCTGTGGCTTATGGCGCAGCTCACACTTCTGATTTATGTGCAGGGCTGGCTGCCATGGCTCCCAGCACAACTGTAGGCAGCCTGCCTGGGGAGGGGCCGCTTCAGGGCTGGGGTCCATGGTCCGCAGCATGGGGGGCTCCAGTTTCACTGCAAGGAGTGGGACTGTCAGAAAGTCTCCCTGCCCCACCCTAGAGGGCTCTGCTTTAGCTCCCTCTTGTCTCCCTGTCTGCGGTTCACCATCTGTCCACGTTGCTAATGGCCGGTTTCTGTGGTTCCTCTTTCTGTGTCTTTGTTTCTCTCTAGGTGTCTGTTATCTGCTCTTGCCCCAGGGCCTTTGCACTGATTGTTACTTCTGCTTGAAATGTTTTCCCTCCAGATATCCAGGGCTTGCTCCCTCATTTCCTTCAAGGATCTGCTCAATTGTCACCCTCTTAGTGAGGCCTTTATTGACAAACCTATTGAAATAGCCAGTGCTCCCCTTCCCCTTTCTCTCTATGCCCTTCCCCTCCTTTAATTTCTCCTTTTTGCTTATTGCCATCTGAAATTCTATCTTATTTTTTCCCCCACTGGAATCTAACATTCTGAGGGCAGGATTTTTGATGCTTTGTATCCCCAGTACCTAGGGCAGTGCCTAACACGTAGTAGGTGCTTTAGCTGAAAGCATGACTGAATGTGCCTCCTTGCCTCTGTGTCTCTTCCTGTCTCTGGGTCTGTGTCACCATTTCTCTGTCTCCAGCTGCACCTCTCTTTGTCTCCGTCCCTCTCCTCTGCCTCTGTCTCTAGGTCTTCCAGTGTCTTCTTGTCTGTTGCTGGTTCTGTGTTTCCCTCTCCCTTCCTCTCAGTGTCTGCCCATTTTGGGGACCCCCTCCCTCCCCTGCATCACCCACCGACGTCCATGGGCTCAAGGCACAGTTGTGGGGACATGCTGGTCCCCAGCGCATTCTCCGCCTGCACCCAGATGCCCATATTCTGGTACAACAGCAGGTGTCTGCGTGGGATGGAGCAGTGGCTCTGCCTGTCTTCGGGCACGCAGTCCATGATGGAATCCCCTTGGGTCTGACAGTTGCCCCGGCTCCTGCCAATAGTCCAGGCTTGGGTGCCAAGCAGAGGAAGAAAGCAAGGCTCCCTTCTCCCTCCCAGAGGCATGCCCAACATCCTACCCATGCCCCACCCCAGAATCCAAAGGGAGGGGACCAGGGTGGGGGCCCCTCCTCACTTGAAGCTCTTCAGAGTGAAGCTGGTGGGTAGGTGGGTCTCAGGTCCTGGCTCCCACTGGCAGATGAGGCTGCTGGTTGTGAGGTTCATGAGGCAGGAGAGGTTGCGGGGTACAGCTGGAGGGTCTGCATGTGGGTGGGAAGAGTGTGAGGGCTTTGGGTGGGACCACTGAGAAAGCGCCCTCTGGGACTAGCTAGCCATGTTGCCTTGCCCTGGCTTGGTTCCTCTGTTGTCACCTTGTCTGCTCCCCGTCTCCAGGCAGAGTGGCTCTGGAAGGGCAGCCCTGGGGGAAGCTAAGTTGCAGGCATGCACAGGGGCAAGCCTCACAGACCCCCAGCAGCCCAGTGGTGGCCCACTTCCAAGTCCCCCAACTCCAGACCCTTTGTCAGTGACAGTGTAGTGTTTGGGTTTTCATCCTGGTCCTGCCATTCATTAGCCCTGTGATCTTGAAGTTATTTAACTGCTCTGTGCCTCAGCATCCTCATCTCTAAAATGGGGATAATGGTAAAATCCCACCCCCTAGCATTATCATGAGGGCTAAATGACTCACTCTACATGAAGTGCTCAGAACAGTGCCTGACATACAGGAAATGCTACATAAGTTTTAGCAGTGGCCATTACTGATGCTTTTTTTTTTTGAGACAGAGTCTCACTCTGTGGCCCAGGCTGGAGTGCAGTGGCACGATCTTGGCTCGCTTGGCTAATTTTTGTATTTTTAATAGAGACGGGGTTTTTACACGTTGGCCTGGCTGGTCTCAAACTCCTGACCTCAAATGATCCACCCACCACAGGCTCCCAAAGTGCTGGGATTACAGGTGTGAGCCACTGTGCCCGGCCCGTTACTGATTCTCAAACAAGAACCTTGGTCTTTGTTTTTTCCTTATGCCTCAACTTGGCACAAACTCCATCTTGCTCAGTTTGAAAGGAAGTTTGAAACTGGGGTGGGGGAGAAGCCCGGGACAAGCCCAGCTGGTAGAGAATGTTCTCCCTGGAGACACCCTCTGATGGCTGAGGACTTGCGCTATGTAGAGTAGTGGTCACCACACTGGCTTTAAAGCCACGCTGCCTCCATCCTTATTAATGTGTGACAAGGGCAAGTCATGTACCTTCCCTGACCCTCAGTTTCCTCATCTGCAAAGTGAGGCTACACAGTAGTACCAACTTGTACTACTGTTACCTGATACCATGCCCATAAAGTGCTTATTAGATAAGAGCTCAATAGGTAGTATTCTTTTGTTTTTTGAGACCAATTTTCGCTTTTGTTGCCCAGGCTGGAGTGCAGTGGCGTGATCTCGGCTCATTGCAACCTCCGCTTCCTGGGTTCGAGCAATTCTCCTGCCTCAGCCTCCCGAGTAGCTGGGATTACAGGCGCCCGCCACCACGCCCAGCTAATTTTTTGTATTTTTAGTGGAGACAGGGTTTCGCCATGTTGGCCAGGCTGGTCACGAACTCCTGACCTCAGGTGATCCGCCCGCCTTGGCCTTCCAAAGTGCTGGGATTACAGGCGTGAGCCACCGTGCCCGGCCGGTAATATTCTTATTAGTATTGGCAGGAGGGTGTTGGAGGCAGAGTAGTTGAATGGCTGGAGGGACTTACAGCCTGCGCGCAGCTCAACCTGGTCCAGGATCTGCAGGCTGTTGCCCCAGTTCAGGCAGCAGGAGAGAAAGGCCCGAGTGTGGTTGAGGTGGGGCAGGGTGATGGTAGATTGCTGGCTCCCATCAGACAGACGCTGCTGCCTGCCCCCGGGCTGAAGCTCTGCTCCCAGTCTCCACAGAATCTGTGGCTCCAGGTCCAGATGGCTGCAGTTCTGCTTGATGATGCAGGAGGCTGTGATGGGATCCCCCAGGTGGACGATGGGGGCTGAGACGCTGATGTGCCCGCACTCCTCCAGACCTGGGGTGGAAGAGAATGGGCCAGGAACGACTCCTCTGCCTAGCAGAGCTGGGCTATAATCTAGGCCTTTGTACTCCTAGACTCAGGGCCCTCACCTTCCTGTCTCACCCTTCAAGACATGGGGGCTGGAAATAGAAGGATGTGAACGGAGACTTCGAGAGGCTACGGAGGTAAGACAGAGATAGTGATGTGCCGCTAACTGTTTATCAGCCAGCTTGGCAGAGAAAAGCAGACACTGGTTTGTCGCGTGTGCCTTTCCGTGGTGTAAATACTCTCACCGTAGCTGATTTCAGCCTACTGAAGTGACATCATTGATCGGGGAGTTGGGAAGAGATGTTCCCAATTAGTGTTTGCAAGCCAGCACCAGCACACCACCAGATGGAGACTGTTAACTCCCCAATGCCCTCCCCAAGGATGGTGCAAGCAGTGATTAGAGTGATAAGAACCCATAACCACAGCAATCTTTTCACAATTGAAATCTGATTCTGCTACCCCATCTCCATCGCAGCACTTCAATGGCACATTATTGCTCTGAAAGGCAGTATGGTGTGATGGATGAGTGTGGATGTTAGGACTAGACTGCCTCGGTTTAAATTCTGGTTCTGTTGCTTATTAATTACATGATCCTGGTATATTTCTGAGATTTTCTGTGCCTCAGTTTTCTCGTCTGTAAAATGGGGATAAAAATCGTTCCTACCTTAGTGTTGCTGGAAGGATTACATGCGATAACATATGGAAGGCATTTAGAGCAGTGTCTGGCATGTGAGTATGTGCTGCCATCATTAGGACAGACTCAAATCCTTGACATAGCTCTTGTGGCCTGGCCCCTGCCTGACCCTCTCAGTTCCAGCTTATACCGGTTTCTCAGCTCCAGCCATTCTGGCTCATTCTTGCTATTCTTTGAAAACTCCATAATCTTTCTAATCTCTGGATCTTTGCACCTGCTGGTTTTTTTTTTTTTTTTTTTTTGTTGTTGTTGTTGTTTTGTTTTGGTTTTCTTTTTCTTTTTTTTCTTCAAGGTCTTGCTTTGTCACTCAGGCTGGAGTGAAGTGGCACGATCATGGCTCACTGCACCCTTGACCTCCTAGGCTCAAGTGATTCTCCCACCTCAGCCTCCTGAGTAGCTGGGACTACAGGTTCATGCCAGCATACCTTGCTAATTTTTGGATTTTTTGTGTGTGTGTGTAGAGATGAGGTTTCACTATGTTGGCCAGGCTAATCTTGAACTCCTGGGCTTAAGCAGTCCTCCTGCCTCAGCCTCCCAAAGTGCTGGGACTACAGATGTGAGCCTCTGTGCCCAGCCTGCTGTTCTTTTTGGAGGGACTCTTCTTTCTCTCTCCCACCTCTGTTTCACCTGGTTAACGCTTAGGCATCTTGAAGAAACCAGGCCAGGCACTAACGAACTGGAGGAGGCCAAGGTCCCTATGCTTCCTCAAAGCTCTTATTATCCTTCATAATTATAGAGTCTTATGATTATTTACTTATCTGTCACTCCAGCTAGACTATAAATTCGGTGAGGCCAGCAGACCTTGGCTGTTTGCTTATTACTGTATTCCCAGTGCCTAGTACAGAGTAGGACCTTGGTGAATATTTATTATCTTGAGATGGAGTTTTGCTCTGTCACCCAGGCTGGAGTTCAGTGGCGCAATCTCAGCTCACTGCAACCTCTGCCTCCCAGGTTCAAGCGATTCTCCTGCCTCAGCTTCCCGAGTAGCTGGGGCTACAGGCACGCACCACCATGCCTGGCTAATTTTTTTTTTGTATTTTTAGTAGAGACGGGGTTTCACCATGCTGGCCAGGCTGGTCTCGATCTCATGACCTCGTGATCCACCCGCCTCAGCCTCCCAAAGTGCTGGAATTACAGGCGTGAGTCACCGCACCCGGTTGATGAATATTTTTTTGATAAATAAATGAACAAATAAACATACACTTTGCCTGCAATGCTTTCTGTCCTCTCTCAGGTTTTCTTAGGCCCGTTTTACTGATGGGGATGCGAAGACCCTAAGAGGAGAAGCAGTTTGCCCAGGGTCACAGAGCAAGTTCATGATTCTCACAAAGGGCTTCTACTGCTTCACAGACTCAGGATTTCAGGCTGGAAGGAACTTTACCAGGTCATTTGCTTCAAAACTCTACCTGATGCTCTGCCCTCTACAGCAGAGCTTGAGTGGCCTAGTTTTGTATGGCCTAACAACTAAGAATGTTCCTTACATTTTTAAAGAGTTAAAAACAAACAAAACAAAAACCAAATAAAAACATGCAAAAGGCCTGGGTGCGGTGGCTCACGCCTGTAATCCCAGCACTTTGGGAGGCCGAGGTGGGCGGATCACCTGAGGTCAGGAGTTTGAGACCAGCCTGGCCAACATGGTGAAACCCTGTCTCTACTAAAAATACAAAAATAAGCCGGGCCTGGTGGCAGGCGCCTGTAATCCCAGCTATTCGGGAGGCTGAGGCAGGAGAATCGCTTGAACCCGGCAGGCTGAGGTTGCAGTGAGCCGAGATTGCGCTACTGTACTTCAGCCTGGGCAACAGAGTGAGACTCCATCTCAAAAAAACAAAACAAAAAAAACCCTGAAAAAACAAAAACATGCAATAGGCAGGGCATGGCGGCTCATGCTTATAATCCCCATACTTTGGGAGGTCAGGGCAGGTGGATTACTGGAACCCAGGAGTTCGAGACCAGCATGGCAAAACTACATCTCTACAAAAAATACAAAAAAAATTAGCTGGGTGGTGGCATGCCCTGTACTACCTTGGAGGCTGAGGCAGGAGAATCACTTGAGCCCAGGAGGTTGAGGCTGCAGTGAGCTGTGATTGTGCCACTGCACTCCAGCCTAGGCAACAGAGGCAGACCCTGTCTCAAAAACAAACAAACAAACAAGGAACAGAGACAGTATGTGACCTGCAAAGCCTAAACATTACTGTCAGACAAAGTTTGCCAACCCCTGCTGCACAGCATCTTTGTCAATCCTGGCTTCAGCTTGCATACCCCTGGGGATGAGAAGTTCTCTACCTCTCAAGACAGAGTTTCCATAGTTGGTAACCAAGCTCTGCCTGGGCTTCTTTATTTCAGGATGAAACCTGTCCCCTTGTAGCTTCCGTCCTGATCCCTTTGCTGCCCACCAAGGCTACATAGGACCCATGGGTTCCTTCTGACCGCTTGGTAGAGATTTGTGGACAAGATCTGCGCCCCACTGGCCTTTTCCAGGATGACCAGCCCAGGTCATCTCACCATTCCTCTTGGGTGGTGGTTTGCCTGTGGAAGTCTGTGGGTGGGATGCCAGCTACCCCATATCTGTGGCTCAGTCTTGAGTCTTTTGGGATTCTCTGGGAATCCCAGTAGCCATGTGGCAGTGCAAGAAAATTCCCAGTATCTCTCCTTGTAACTTCCCCTCCCCACTGCACCCTCATCCTTGGCCATACTCACTTCCGGGGAGCAGCAGGATGATCAGGGCAGCCCAAGTCAGGCTGCAGGTTCTCAGCCTTGCCATAGTGCCAACTTGATGTTCACCTGGAGGCAGGAGGTTTGTTTAAGACCATGGGCTTTGGAGTCAGAGCTGATCTTAATCCTTGTCTGTCACTGTGCAGCTTTGACTAGGTTGCTTGACTTCTCTGAGCCTTATTTTCTTTGCAAAATGGAAGTAACAGCAGCCTATACTTCATGGGACTTTGGGAGGAAGACACAAAATGATGCAAGTCAAGGGCTTTGCACAGCGCCTGGAACCTAGGAAATGACAGTGACAGCCACTGTTACTATACTTGCCTTCCAGGAAAGAGCAGGGAAAGGAGCAGTGAGGAACAGCATTCTTCACCCTTCCCAGCTATCTAAGCCGGGCTCCCCTCAGAGAGCAGAACCTGAGATGAGGAATTGCATGCTGGTGGTTTATTTTGAGAAGATCCTAGCAGCAGATAAGGAGAGGATGAAGTGGGGAGAATGAAACAGGGACAGAGAGAAAGCCAACACAAGGTTACATCATATGTTGGTCACCTCTATGGACAACTGGGGCTCTATCCTGCTGGAACCTTCCCAAGAGCCATGTAGAACACTTCTCAGAGCTGTCCACCGGAGGGTCAATTTATCCCTTGGATGGGAGGGAAGACGGGAAGATTTACCCACTGACTCCTGCCCCCCATTGGTCAAGGGATGCCTCTTGGGGTGTTCACTCCCTGGCACATCCAGGTTGGGCATGCATGAGTACTAGGCAGGTTCTCCTGGGGAAGCCATGCCAGTGTTGTCAGGCACACTCCCTGGATGAAAGGGAGAGCTCTATGGAGCAGCTGAGGCAAGGGGCTGTCAGGTTACACCTGCAGGAAGCTGGCTGCCTCAGACATGTGGGCTGAGAGAATATCAAGTGGGGCACCCGAGGGGTCCAGTATGCCCCCACTTCTGGGCACAGACCTCTGGTGGCCTTCTGGGGTCAGGCATCATATGGTCGCGGCCATAGCACCTGGATGGAGGGTGCCTTGGCTCCAGTCTTAGGAAGTATGCAGAGGTTTCTACCACTTGGATGGGTATCCAGCCTCATCTTCGCCCTGCTCCCATTGGGGTCTTGGGGCCAACACCTGATCCTCCAGCACGAGTTGGTGCTCTTGGTGGCAGATCAGTGGGAATTGCTGGTCAGCTTGCATGTACATATCTGGACACATACATGCAGGTGGTGTCCCAGCAGGTCCCTCGTGCTCAGCAGGGAGAAAGGTAGGAGAATCCTTTTCTCTCCCTCCCAGACAGAGGTGTGGATAAGAACTGCCCAGATACCAAGGCTGTTCTTGCTCTCAGGGCCCTTACCCAAACCCCCAGTCTATTCGTGTATAGTGCAGTATCAGAATACCCAGTGACTGCTAGCCTGTAAGTCTCCTTTGTGCAAATCAGAAAGAAAACACCCCATCCTCGGGACAGATGCAGCACCACACTAGGACCTGGCAACTAGGGAACAGCCTGGATTTCGGCTCTAGTTACTCCTCAGTTTTGTGCAGTGCGAAACCTGCACAGCTATCCCGAGCATCTGTCTACCCATTGGTGGTTGGTAACCTTCTTACTACAGCATACCAGTTTGATTATCCATCCCCCTCAACACTGGTCGGGGAAGATTTAGCCTCCAAGGCCCAGATTTTGGGACACTGGTTTTCATCTCTATGTGCTTTTGATCATATCCCAGCCCTGTTGCCCTAGCCAGGGTCAGCTTCAGGCCTAGCCTGTGCCCTGTGCAGTACCACCATATCCACCCCCACTGGCTCCTGTCCAGAGTAGACAACCTAACCCCAAGAGGCCCCGGCATCCTCCCCCTGCTTGGCCTCAGTCCCTGGTCCTCCACTGCAGCCCTAGACATCCCCCAGCCTGGTTGAGCGGGCCTAGGGCCTGTTCAGTCTCCCTCTCTGGGGGGCCGATATACAGAGAGCTTTGGAGCCCAGCTCAGACTCAGGTCACCTGACTTGATCTCCAGCTCTGCCACTTACCAGCTGCTTTGTGACCTTGGACAAGTTACTTCACCTTTCCGAGCCGAGCCTCAGTTTCCCCATCTGTGGAAAAGAAAGAACATTAGCACTCACTCCTCAGGGTTGTTGTGAGGATGAAATGAGATGATTATGGTAAAGGCACTTAGGACTGTGCCTGGCATGGAGTTGGCACTCAGCAACCGTAGGTTATTTTCACGAGCCGTAAAACGGGTCAGCAGCTCATGGAATCCAGCACAGTTCAGTTCTCACCTCACCCCTGCCTTCCTCACAGCCTGCGTGGTCACACTTCCCAGGACTGCCACCTTGCTTTTGTCTGTGCCACACTGCACACAGTTCCAAAGCCCCATTTCTGGATCCCCTCTTCCTAGCTCACTGGCTCCTTGGCCCTCCCATCACTAGCCATCTCCGCTGGGCCCTGCAAGTGCTCGCTCCCGCGGCTCAGCACACCTTGATGCCTCCTGGGCTGGCTGCTCTCACATCCCCTCCTTCTGTTTCTCCCTCATCACACTCAACCCTCTCCCCTCACACTCTCTTCCCCAGTTCACACCCCTGGCCCCCTTGCTGTTTCTATTCTCACTGTGGGAAGGGTGGGGAGGGAGGAGGGGGCTGGGAATAAACAGAGGGGAGAGGCCCTTCCAGATGTGCTGCAGATAGAGAAAAAGAGAGAGAGAGATACAAAGAGTGGCAGAGTGAGGAGGTGACTGAAATCCGCACAGACCAAAATGACAGAGACCCACCAAGAGGACGACTGAGGCCAGAGAGGTGTCGAGAGACACAGAAAAAGGGCCTGATGTACACTGACCCAGAGAGTAGGGGGCACTCGGAGGCCCGGAGCCCAGGAGGCGGTCTGTTACCAAGAGTTTAAGATTCAAGAGATAGCAGGAAATATGCGAGACAGAGAAACTCAGAGAAATAACAAGCCAGAGAGAAGCTGAGGAGGAAAGATGGAAACAGAGAGTGAAATAGAGACCCAGACGGGGAGGGGTTGCGCGGCTGGAACTCAGACACACACGTCCTGAGAGGCAGAGGCATGGGGAGGGGAGAATGATTATGCCTGTCCCCAGCCCAGCTCAGTGTCCCCAAGGAGCTACTTGGCTGTGAGTGACTTCCCTGGTGCAATACCCCCCAAAGTAGGGGCATCCTGTGAAAAGAGACTCACTGTCCAGGGCTGGGGTTCCAAAGGACGAATCCTTGGCCCCAGGCCTAGGACCCCGGACATGAACACTTGGCAGAGCTGCGGGGAGTGGCCCCAGGATTCCAGCTCTCCATCAAGCCCAAGGCTTAGCCCCTCTGTAGGGATCCCCTACTCACGTTGGAGCCTCTGGCCCGGACCCTGCTTGATCTCCTTGGTCTCTCTTCTCCTCGTCAAAAGAAGTTCCTGAAACCAGCTGCAGTCCAGCTTCTCTCCCCGAGCTCTGTCGTTAATGGCTCGGCCTCTGACAGGCCCGGGGGCTGGGGATTGCAACACCTTCCGAGCCTCCCTCCTACCCTCCCTTGCGCCTTCGAGGGCACAGGCAGCCCCTTCCTCCCAGGAAGGAGCCTGTGAGGGAAGCTGGTGAGGCCCGGGCAGCCTTCCTGCCTTGGGGGTCTTAAAGGGCTGGGGAATGTGGCAACGATGTCCCCCTCCCCTGCCTCCGGATTTCCTGAGCTCGAAGCTTTGAGGCTGGGCAGGGCCCAGGCTCCCACCTGGCTGGGTTCCATCCCTATGCCCCCTAGCCTGGGGGAGCATCACTTGGAAGCAGACCCTGCCTGGAAGGCTCAGCCGGCCCCAAGCCTCTTTTCAGCTCTAGCCTTGGGGCCCACGTCTTCACAGTACTCAGAAGGGTGTGTTCCAGGTTCCAGGGAATTTTATAACCCAATACTCACTGCTCTCCTCTTCATTATGTATTCTGCACATTGCCCATAGACCAGGCAGATGGAGAAACAGGAATTCTGGGGGCAGGACAGAAGGATGTCTTGGTGAGGCACGGGGTCCTCATATGTTCACTAAAAATTAATAATGTTTACCCACAATGGTTCTGCAACACTGAATATTTTGTAATTGAGTGAAATAGACTACATTTTATGTCTTTTATTGGTCTGTATTCATGATTCCTCTGCAACTACAAACCATTTTCCTTGCATTTTCTGAGAAAGGTTCAAACTGCTCATAGTTTATTGGATTCATAACCCAAAAAAGGTTAGGTACCAATAGACCAGCAGACTGTCCTTAACATATAATCATTTTTAGGCGTCTGGGTCTGGTGTGATGCTGCAGACCAGGGCTGCAGTTCTAGTTCCAGGTCAAATGACCTGACCGCTGGCTGCAACCCTCCCAAGATACCCCACAGGCTCTGCTCACTCAGTGAGTCCCGTGGACTGTCTTCTTTCAAAATATAACCAGAATCCTGGGTATTCACTGTAAAGTTCAAGTTGGCTCTACGTTCAAATATTTATATGATAATATATTGGAAAATACAAATGTAACTGAAGCCAATACTAGCCAGCTCCCAGCTACCCTCATCTCTTGCCTAGATCATCGCAATAGCCCCCTCCCTGCTCTCCTGCTTCCATTTCATCCTCGTTCCCTCACCTGTCTGTAGTTCCTTCAGCAGCCAGTGCGATATCAATCAAACAGAAGTCTGATCAGGCCATCCTCGTCCCAACCTTTCCAATGGCTCCTGTCTCATTCAGAGTCAAAGTCAAAGCCCTTTCAATGGTCTACAAGGCCCTACACAACCTGGTATCCCCATTACCTCCTGGATCCCTCTCCTGTTATTCTCCCCTTTGCTGCCTTGCTCCAGCTACTTACTCTGTGTTCTTTGCTTCTTGAACTTGTTATGCTATCTCTTGCCTCCGGGCCTTTGCCTTTGCTGTTTCATTTGCCTGGACTGTTTCCCCTGCAAATAGCTACATGGGCTGGTCCCTCCCCTTCTTCAGGTCTTTGCTTAAATGTCCCTTTCTCATTGAGGCCTTCTCTGAGCACCCTTTTCAAAATTTGCAAGCCCCTTCCCTCCCACTCACTATCTCTGTCTCCCCCGTACCCCTTTTCACCATCTGATATTGGCTGTCTCAATCCCCACTAGACTGAAAGTTCCATAAGAGCAACATTTTTTATCTGTTTTGTTCAAAACTTTATCTCCAGTGTCTATAACACTGCTTGCCACACAGTAAGGCCTCCATGCGTGTTTGTTGAATGAATGATCAACTAGATGAATCTTCCCCCACTTCACCAAATCTGTCTCCAATCCCCACGTACCTTGTCATGGTGAATTAACCACCATCCCCTCCTCTCCCTAGTCATGCAGCTCAGGGACTCAGGAGTCATTCCTTACAACCCCTTCTCCACTTTCCCATGTCTAGTCAGTTCTTTTTTTTTTTTTGAGACGGAGTCTCGCTTTGTCACCTAGGCTGGAATGTGGTGGCATGATTTTGGCTCACTGCAACCTCTGCCTCCCAGGTTCAAGTGATTCTTATGCCTCAGCCTCCCAAGTAGCTGGAATTACAAGTGCCTGCCACCATGCCTGGCTAATTTTTATAGTTTTAGTAGAGATAGGGTTTCGCCATGTTGGCCAGGCTGGTCTTGAACTCCTGACCTCAAGTGATCTGCCCACTTCAGCCTCCCAAAGTGCTGGTTTTACAGGCGTGAGCCACTGTACCTGGCCTTCCAGTCAGTTTTTATTTATTTTTTATTTTTGTTTTTTTTTTTTTTGAGATGGAGTCTCGCTCTGTCACCCAGTATGGAGTGCAGTGGCATGATCTCGGCTCACTGCAACCTCTGCTTCCCAGGTTCAAGTGATTCTCCTGCCTCAGCCTCCTGAGTAGCTGGGACTATAGGCACGCACCACCATGCCCGACTAAATTTTTGTATTTTTAGTAGAGACGGGGTTTCACCATGTTGGCCAGGCTGGTCTCGAACTCCTGACCTCAAGTGATCTGCCTGCCTCGGCCTCCCAAAGTGTTGGGATTACAGGCATGAGCCACCGCGCCTGGCCCCAGTCAGTTCTTAATGAAAGAATGGGCCTTTTGTTTGTCATTCAGAGAACTTGCTCCTGGAGCAGGTGCAGCGACACAATGGTGAGACACAGTTTTAGTTCCTGCCCTTATGGAGCTCCCATCTCAGCCTTGCCAATGGCCGTGTGATCCTTCTCCTTTCCCTGCCTTTCTTCAGAGGCCTGTCATCGCAGCCTAACTCCTCAACCAGACATGCAAGTTACCTTCGCCTCCCTCTCCTGCCTCACCAGCCCCTGCTTCCTCAGATCCAGCCCGTCATGCCAAATTCACTAGTATTTCCCTGCCTGCCCCAGGCTCTGGAACGACCCTCTGCCCTTCCTCTGTGGAGTGCCTGTCACCTCCCGCTGGCCGAGTCCTGTTCCTGACCCAGTTCGAGCATCCAGCCTGAGCTCAGCACCCCTCTGGGCTTCCACACCTTAGTCAAACTGAATCAGGGGCCCTTCTCCCCATTAATCCTGTAATACTGTGATAGGCTGTTGGCCGCCTGCCTCCTCCATTATACTGTGAACTCTTTGAGGGTAGAAACCGTATTCTTACCTCTGCCTCTCCAGCCTCAGTACAGTGCTGGACACACAAAG
This sequence comes from Papio anubis, assembly GCF_008728515.1. NCBI lineage: Eukaryota > Metazoa > Chordata > Mammalia > Primates > Cercopithecidae > Papio > Papio anubis. The sequence goes on from NC_044976.1 coordinate 34,708,144, forward strand.
GATACTCAATGCGTATCTGTTGGGCTGCAGAACCTTGGAGATGGTGTTTACCTTCTCCAAGCCTCTGTTGCCTAATCTGTCACAACGATAATAACTCCTCCCAGGGATTTTGTGATAATTAAATGAGCTATCAGAAATACAATGCCTAGTGTGGTAACCAGCGCACAGTAGGTGTTCAATAAAGTTACTTTCCTTTTTTCCCTTCTGCATAATTCAATATTTAGGAGGGAGGTTCTACTGATCTCCTTTGTGCTCCATTCTCTGTTGAGGACCCGCACCAGGAAACGGAGCTGCAGCAGCTGGAATAAAAGTTAGATTTAAGGAAATGAAAGTTAGATTTAAGGAAGAGCTTTCTTTAGGGTGTACTGAGGTTAAGATGATGAGCTGAGGAGTCAGGTTGCTTGGCTTTGCCACTTGCTGCCTGTGTGACTCCGAACAAGTGTTTAATCTCTTTGAGCCTTGGTTTTGTCATCTGTAAAATGGGGCTAACAGTATTGGCTTCATAGGATTCTTGAGAGAAATCAGTGACTGTAGGGTTTGTGGAACACAGCTAGGCACACAGTAAATGCTTAATAAGTGTTTACTATGGTGCATTGAAGAGCACAAGACAGACGAGGAGTCATCCCCTCTACCCGCACCCAGTGTCGGCTTTGTGGATACTTCCTCCTCCAGCTGTCCTGCCTCCCGCCCCTCCTCCATCAGACAAGGCCTCTGTGTGTTGGAAACCCCCGGTAAGGGAGTGCTGATGAGGGAACCCTATTCTCGGCAGCCTAGCTACTGAGCCCAGAGTTATTTCTGTTTCTGTTACTGCCTGTGATGTGTGGGGCTTCTGGGTAGGTCAAGGAGCAGCTTGTTCCAGAGGGGCCGGGGTGGGGGCCAGGTAGGCAAGCTGGGGTGAGAGCCCGGAAGTTGAGGCTATGGTGCTCAGTTGCCAGGGCCGGGGTTGGCTGGAATACAGCAGGCGGCTAAGATTGTGCAAACAGGTCATTGTGCAAACGCGCCCATGTGTGTGACCTCGATTGTGCAAACAGGTGTTTACTGGAGGCTGCTCTGCTTGGGCAGTCCGCTTACAAAAAGCCCTTGAGCTGTTGACTTAGAAAGAAACTGGACACTCCTTCTTCCCTGAACCCACCCTGAACTTTCCTCCTCCTGGCCTTTGCTCAGGCTGTTCTCTCTGCGTCCAGTGCCCTTCCTCACCTCCACCTCAACTTGCTGAAATTCTACTCATTCTTCAAGGCTCAGAGAAAATGCCACTAAGTCTTTTTTTTTCTTTTCTTTTGTTTCTTTCCTTTCTTTTTTTTTTTTTTGAGACGGAGTCTTGCTCTGTCGCCCAGGCTGGAGTGCAGTGGCTGGATCTCAGCTCACTGCAAGCTCCGCCCCCTGGGTTCACGCCATTCTCCTGCCTCAGCCTCCCCTGTAGCTGGGACTGCAGGCGCCCGCCACCACAGCCAGCTAATTTTTTTTTTTTTGTATTTTTAGTAGAGACGGGGTTTCACCGTGTTAGCCAGGATGGTCTCAATCTCCTGACCTTGTGATCCGCCCGTCTCGGCCTCCCAAAGTGCTGGGATTACAGGCGTGAGCCACCGCACCTGGCCCCTTTCCTTTTTTTGAGATGGAGTTTCATTCTTTTTGCCCAGGCTGGAGTGCAGTGGCGTGATCTTGGCTCAGTGCAACCTCCTCCTCCTGGGTTCATGCGATTCTCCTGTCTCAGCCTCCCAAGTAGCTGGGATTACAGGTGCCCGCCACCGCGCCTGGCTAATTTTTGTATTTTTAGTAGAGAAGGGGTTTCATCATGTTGGCCAGGCTGGTCTGGAACTCCTGACCTCAGGCAATCTGCCCGCCTCGGCCTCCCAAAGTATTGGGATTACAGGTGTGAGCCACCGCGCCAGGCCACTAAGTCTTTTTTCACAAGCTTTCCCCTCATTTGTAGAGTGTGTCCTGTGATATATCTTTAGTGTCCTGATGTTGTTTTACCTTATGGCACTTTCCAGATCCGTGAGTTCAAGGATCTTTCCTTATTCACCTCTGAAAGGCTGGGAGGCTGAGGCCCAGAGAGGGAATGTGACCTGCCCATGTCCCACAGCCATTTTGAGGCTGAACTGGGCTCTAAATCAGGCCTCTGCATTTTCTGCCACACTCGCCACCCCTCTTTTAGGCCCCATCCACTCTGCCGTTGGACTTTTGCTCTAACCCCGGGGATGAGGTGGGAACTGGAGGGATAGGTGGGACTTGTATGGAAGAGGGAGGTATGCTGGGCAGGGGGACAGTGAGAACCAAGACATGGAGGCTGGAATGGGTGCCATGACAGAGGTAGAAGGTGGCCCAGGCCTGGGAATGGCAGTGGTGGTGGTGGTGGGGAGGGAAGGCCTGCATTCTAGACCCACAGATAGCATTGATGCTGCATGACCCTGAGCAGCACCTCATAGTCCTGCCTCTTAGACCCCCAGCTCCCCTTGAAGCTCCACACACACTCCAAACTAAACACGCCTCCCAGCTGAGCTCCTCCATGTTTTCTCCTGAAAACCTGGTTTTCTGTCCTGGTGAATCCAGAAACTTGAACTGGTTCTGAACACCTCCCTGCCGGTTACCCCCTACATCCGGTCTGTCGCTCCTTCCAGTGGGATTTGCCCCTTCTCTCCCACCTTACGGCCCCTGCAGGAAGCCAGGCCACCATTGTTGTCTCCTTGGATAACGTCTTGGCTTCGTCCTGGTCTCCCTGACTTCATTCCTGGGATACCACCCTTGCTATACTTAGCTGGAGTGCTTCTTCCAAATTGCAAATTCCAGTATGTCACCACCCAAGTGAAAATTGGCTGGGCGTAGTGGCTCATGCCTGTAATCCCAGCACTTTGGGAGGCCAAGGCAGGCCGATCACCTGAGGTCAGGAGTTTGAGACCAACCTGGCTAACATGGTGAAACCCCGTCTCTACTAAAAATACAAAAATTAGCTGGGCATGGTGGCATGCACCTGTAATTGCAGCTACTGGGGAGGCTGAGGCAGGAGAGTCACTTGAACCCGGGAGGCGGAGGTTGCAGCGAGCCAAGACTGTGCCACTGCACTCCAGTGTGGGCAACAAAAGCGAAACTCCTTCAAAAAAAAAAAAAAAAAAAGAAAAGAAAATCATCCATCCATTGGTTCCTCTCTGTCCATGGGCTAAAGTTCTAAGTCTTCTTCATGTCCTTTGAGGGCCTTCAAAACCAGACCCTGAATCCTTCTTCACCGTGGAGCCTCATCTCTCTCTCTCTTTTCTGTCCAGGTCCTAATCCCTGGAACCTGTGAATATATCACCTTATGTCAAAAGAACTTTGAAAATGTGATTAAGGTTGGGATGAGGAGATTATCTTGGATTATCTGGGTAGATCCAAAAGTCTCATCTCTTGATACTCCCTTTCCCAACTCCTTTTCCTCATTTTTAAAAAAAAAATTAATTTTTTATTTTCTTTTGAGACGGAGTTTCGTTCTTGTTGCCCAGGCTGGAGTGCAATGGCTCAATCTCGGCTCACTGCAACCTCCGCCTCCTGAGTTCAAGCGATTCTCCTGCCTCAGCCTCCCGAGCAGCTGGGATTACAGGCATGTGCTACCATGCCTGGGTAATTTTGTGTTTATTTATTTATCTTTTTGGAGACAGAGTCTTGCTCTGCTGCCCAGGCTGGAGTTCAGTGCTGCAACCTTGGCTCACTGCAACCTCTGTCTCCAGGGTTCAAGTGATTCTCCTGCCTCAGCCTCCCAAGTAGCTGGGACTACAGTCATGTGCCACCACACAGGGCTAATTTTTTATATTTTTAGTAGAGATGGGGCTTCACCATGTTAGCCAGGATGGTCTCGATCTCCTGACCTCGTGCTCTGCCCGCCTCGGCCTCCCAAAGTGCTGGGATTACAGGCGTGAGCCACCGTGCCCAGCCTTTGTTTTTGAGAGGGAGTCTCCCTGCGATGCCCAGGCTGGAGTGCAATATGATCTTGGCTCACTGCAACCTTCGCCTCCAGGGTTCAAGTGATTCTCCTGCTTCAGCTTCCTGAGTAGCTGGGATTACAGGTGTACACCACCATGCCTGACTAATTTTTGTATTTTTAGTAGAGATGAGGTTTCACCATGTTGATCAGGCTGGTCTCGAACTCCTGACCTCGTGATCCTCCCACCTGCCCACCTCAGCCTTCCAAAGTGCTGGGATTACAGGCGTAAGCCACCGTGCCCGGCCTTTTTTTTTTTTTTTTTTTTTTTTTGAGACGGAGTCTTCCTGCGACGCCCAGGCTGGAGTGCAGTGGTGTGATCTCGGCTCACTGCAGTCTCTGCCTCCTGGGTTCAAATGATTCTCCTGCCTCAGCCTGTCAAGTAGCTGGGATTACAGAACCTGGCACTATGCCCAGTTAATTTTTGTATTTTTAGTAGAGATGGGGTTTCACCATATTGGCCAGGCTAGTTTGGAACTCCTGACCTCAGGTGATCCACTTGCTTCCCAAAGTGCTGGATATAAGAGGTCTGAGCCACCGCACCCGGCCCTCTTCCTCTTCATGAACCTGGCACTTCAACCATTCCAGTTATCATCATCATCATCTAATCATGTGCTGCTTTTTTCACGGCTCTAGGCCTTTTCCCATAGTTTCCTTCTGCTTCGGAATGCCCTTCCCTTATTTGTATGTCTGAAGAAATCTCTTTCATCCCTCAAAATCCAGCTGGCATGTCACCTCTTCTATGAAGCCTTCCCAGATTTCCCAGGCTGCATTAGGTGTTGCTCCCAGATGCTCTGTGAAGGCTTGAATGGATCCGTTACTTCAGTACCCAGCGTGCGGCCTGACATGGAGGAGGTGTTCATGAAAGGTTGCTGTACAATTTGGATGTCGGACCTGGATTTTCAGGCCTTGGGGCCCACAGGGGGCCCATCCAGTTACCTACTGAGAGGTCTGGAGGAGTCTCTTCCAACACGGGGCAGCCAGCACTGCATTCTCCTGCTTCCCTGGTGCTCAGCTGAGCAGGATTTTCTGCCTTTGAGTGGTGCCCGCAAATGAGAAATGAATTAATGAGGACATCGCGGACACTGAATACCAGTGGGCAAAACACCCCAGGCTGTCTCCCCAGGCTGCAGAGAGGCTGGGATGGCTGCCCCGATGCTCTCTTGGGGCCTGCCTCTGGGGAAGGAAGCAGAATTCTAGCTTGGAGTGGGCAGAAGAGAAGACTTCCCCTCCTTCTTATCCCCTGCTTGTGGTCTTCTGGCCAGGCAGGCTTTATCTCTGCTCTCCGGGCCTGGCCTGCCATGGTATGGCTGGGGAGGGGCATGGTCCTGGTGGTCGGGGTGATGGGGAATCAGAGACTGAAAGGAGATAAAGCTCAGATGCTTATCTTGGCTCGGAGGAACCTATTCCCTCTACAACCCTGTGACTGGAGGATGGGGTTGGGTGCAGGAAAGAGTCCCTAGGCCAGGCCAGCTTCTGCCCTATTCATGGGCTTCCTTGGGTGAGGGAGCTAGACCCACCTTTCCAGGGTCTGAGGCCCCCTTCCCCATCAGGCAGCTGGTTTATGTCCCCACAGCAGTGGGTGGGCGGTGGGGAGGGGAGAAGACAGGGCCATTTTTTCTAAAATTCTTGCCAGGAAGAGTGGCCAAGATAAGTCAAATGACCTGTGTAAGGACAGAGAGAGGCAAAGGCAGGTTCAGAGCTTGTGGAATCAGAGCCTAAGGCCTGCATTCTCCCCTACTTCCTGGGGAGTCTGACCTGGATCCTGAGAAGGAAGAGGGGTTCCCAGAGGTAGCCAGTCTGCTCCCTTGGTCCCATGTCCTCTGCCACTGCAGTCTGGAACCAGGGGACACAGATGGGGTTCCTGCCCATAGATAAGCCTCTGGGTTAGGGGCACCAGGGAGCAGAGGGATGGTGGCTTTTGCAACCTCCTTGTGGTTATACTGTTCTTATGAGTGGTCTAGACTGCTGAGGCGAGGCTGGATGTGTTATCTCTATCACCTCTTTGACCTCCCAGGCTATTACATGTTTCCTGGAATGTCCAGTTTATTCGATTCATGCACTTATTTATTCACCCACTCCATACCCCATGAGCTCTTCTTTCTATTCATTCTCTCACTCACCCGTTTATTCACCCATCTATCTACCCATTCATGCATCTATCCATCTACCCATCCATCTATCCTTCCATCCATCCATCAAAACTACCAACTCAGCCATCCATCCACCATCCTGCATCCATCTGTCCATCCATATATCCATCCACCCAACTATCCATCCATTCACCCACTAATTCATCCATTCATTATCCATGCATCCATCCGTCTATATGTCCATCCATCCATTACTTATCCATCCATCCATCTACCCATCATACCCATCCATCCATTCATCCAACCACCACCCATGCACTCACCTATCCACCCATCCAGTCATTAATCCAGTAAAAAATTTTGAGCACCTATTACCAATCAGGTCCTGCACTTGGACCTTAGGGTAGTGTGTGAATAAAACCCCAGGCTGTAATGGTCTGTGAAAAGCAAACTTTCTCACAGGACCTCTGAATGCCTGCCATCCCTAAGGATACCACACTATCTCTGTGCAGCCCTTATGAATACAGGCAACTCCTTCTCCCAAACTCCAGGAACCAGAAATGACAGGATCCAGAAATGTGGTTGGATTTCCACTTGATTCCAGATGTGTTATATGCAGATGTGACTCCAGTACCCTCATTTAAGGCTCTTGCCCTGTGAAGCTGTACCACCTTCTATGGCTCCCCATCACCCTCCTGCTGGCCTCCAGTTACTTGGCTTCTGTCTCTTTTTTCCTTTTTTTTTCAGATGGAGTTTTGCTCTTGTCACCCAGGCTGGAGTACAGTGGCATGATCTCAGCTCACTGCAACCTCCGCCTCCCAGGTTCATGCCATTCTTCTGGCTCAGCCTCCCGAGCAGCTGGGATTACAGGCGCCTGCCACCACGCCTGGCTAATTTTTGTATTTTTGGTAGAGATGGGGTTTCAGCATGTTGGCCAAGCTGGTCTTGAACTCCTGACCTCAGGTGATCCACCCGCTTCAGCCTCCCAAAGTGCTGGGATTACAGGTGTGAGCCACCGTGCCCGGCCGGCTTCTGTCTCTTGATATGGGTACCCCTCATAGCCTTTCTCTCTATTCCCATCCTGCCACCATCTGGGGGAACTGTACTGGCCACAAGAGTGCTGTGCTTACACACCGGTTTTCAGTTCCTTGACTGGGTTATCTCTAAGGGCTTTTCCATTTTAGACACACAATATCTTGTTTACATCAGGGACTTTGCCATCACCTGGATCTGCTCAACCTCTAGAACCTTCCATCCAACACCTCCTCTTTGACCATAGGCCTCCCTCTGTCCATCTCTCACCCCCTCACCCCCACAGCTCCTGCTCTCTAAACTCAGAGAGGCCTCCAGGCTCTGCTCCCACTATTTCCTCATCTATCACCTCCTCCTCACTTCCCTTCCTTTCTTCCCCCTGCCAGGATCCCAGCATTAATTCACTGAAGATTCTCTTACCTGTGCTCTAGGATTTGTGCAGTCCTCTCCATCCATCTCCCTGCCCAGCAGAGCTTCACAGGTTGGAGTATTTCTTTTTGGAGTGGGTCTCATTCTGTCGCCTAGGCTGGGGTGCAGTGGCACAAACATGCTTCCTTACAACTTCGACCTCCCTGGCTCAAGTGATCCTCCCACCTCAGACTCCTGAGTAGCTGGGACTTCAGGCACACACCACCATGCTCGGCTAAATTAAAAAAATTTTTTTTTGTAGAGATGGAGTCTGGCCACGTTGCCCAGGCTGGTCTTAAACTCCTGGACTCAAACAATCCTCCTACCTTGGCCTCCCAAAGTGCTGGGATTACAGGTGTGAACCATCATGCCCGGCCTGGATTGGATTCTTAAGGTAAACTTTTTATTGACGAATAATGTATAGACCATTATAAAATTCTAATTGCAATTTTTAACCTTACCATAAGTGTATATAACTATATACACATATGATTTTAAGTGCTTAATTTTGACATAACTGAGGTTTATACGAAATTTGCAAGAATCGTGGGAGAAAACTCCTGTATACCCCTCACCCAAATTCTTAAAATGTTACCAACATTGTATCAAATTTCCTTTCTTTCTTTCTGTGTGTGTATACACGCCTTCACAGGTAAAGACTTTTTTCTGAACTGTTTGAGAGTAAGTTGTATATGTGATCCTCCTATACTCCAAGTTCTTCCATTGCGTGTTTCCTAAAAAACAAGGACATCATCTTACATATGACCACAGTATGGAAGTTACCATTGTTACAACGGTAGCTAATCTACAGATTTTATTCAGATTTCAGATCTTATTCAGATTGTCATAGATATAGATTTTAAAATGTATTATGTAACATTTGATATGTAAGAATGCTTGAAAACGATGAAATGTAATAATAAAATGGTCATCTGTCAACCAATCACCAAACTTAAGTTCTAGAACAAGGTCAAGAAACTATGGCCTGCAGGCCAAATCCCGCCCACTGCCTGGTGTTGTGGCACAGTCACACCCATTCATTTACACCTTGTTTATGGCTGTTTTGGAGGTACAAAGCTGCAGAGTTGAGTAGTTGTGACAGAGACCTTATGTTCCATAAAACTAACACATTTGCCACCTGACCCTTTTCAAAAAAGTTTGCCATCCTCTGGTCTAGAGCAGAGCTGTCCAGTAGAACTTTCTGTGATGATGGAAATATTCTATAAATCTGTGCTGTCCAATACAGTAGCCACTAGCCACATGTGACTAGCATTTGAAATGTGGTTAGCGTGTCTGAGGAACTGAGTTTTATTTTTTTTAAAATTGTTTAAAAATTTTTATATTTGTAAAATAGAGATGGGGGGGTCTCACTGTCTTGCCCAGGCTGGTCTTGAACTCCTGAGCTCAAGCAAACCTCCTGCCTTGGCCTCCCAAAGTGCTGGGATTACAGGCATGGGCCACCATGCCTGCCCCTGAATTTTAAATTGTATTTAATTTTAATTAATTTAGATTAATTAATTGACTAATTAATTAATTTTTTTGAGACAGGGTTGAGCTCTGTCTCCCAGGCTGGAGTGTAGTGGCGCCATCATGGCTCACTGCAACCTTGACGTCCCAGGATCAATTGATCCTCCTACCTCAGCCTCCCCAGTAGCTGGGACTACAGGCATGTGCCTCCATGCCCAGCTAATTTTTTGTATTTTTTGTAGCGGTGAGGTTTCACCCTGTTGCCCAGACTGGTCTTGAACTCCTTGACTCAAGTGATCCTCCCACTTTGGCCTCCCAAAGTGCTGGGATTACACATGTGAGTCACCATGCCTGGCCAATTAATGTAAATTTCAGTCAAAATGTCTACATGTGGCTAATGCTACCATATCGGAAAGCATAGTTCGAGAATGTCACTTGTATCTTTTCATCCACTCATAAACTCCTTCCTATTCTACTTCCCTGTGTCCTCACTCCCAGAGGCAGCAACTCTCTTGAGTTCTGTGTTTATCATTCCATTTCTATTGCAACATATAATTATCACATTTGGTTTTGAACTTTATAAAAATGCTATCATTCTGTATCTAGTGTTTTGCAACTTGCTTTTTTTCATTCTGACTTACATTTCTGCCATCTTGTGATGGGTAATGGAAGCTTATTCATATTTCTTCTCTGTATGATTCACTGCGTACCTATACCAAAATATAGTTTTACCCATTTCCTGTTAATGCCTGTTGGGATGGTTTTCATTTTTTGTTACTGGGGACATTCTTGTACATTTTTTTCTGGTGCCATAAGTTCATGAATTTCTTTAGAAGAAGAATTGCTAGGCAAGTAGAATATCAAATGTTCAGGCTTACAAATGGTACCATCTTGTTTTCCAAGATGTTTGTTTATGCTTATTTATGTTCCCACCAAGCAGAGTGTAAAAGTTCCTGTTGATCCGGATCTTTGCCAGCCATTGGTGGTGTCAGCGCCTTCTTCATTTTGCCAACTTAGTAGGTGTAAAATTATATCTCGTGTTGTCTTAATTTGCATTTTTTGGATTATTAATGAAGTTGATCTTCTTTTCAAGTGTTGATTGGTCTTTTGTGTTCCGCTTCGGAGAAATGCTCTTGTTCATGTCTTCTGCTCAGGTTTTCAGCTGGGCTGTCAGCTGTGTGTGCTGCAAATAACTTCTCCCAGTTGGTGGCGTGCCTTTTCATTTTATTATGTCTTGATAGAGAAAATTGCTTAGTTTTAACGTAATTGAGTTTATGAATATATTCTTTATGGTTGGTACTTTTGATCTTGTTGAAGGAAGCCTTTCCTGTTCTGAGGTCATAAAGATATTCTTCTATATTTTCTTTTATGAGTTTAAAGATTTTGCCTTTCCTGCTTAAGTTTTGAATCCAACTGCAATAGATATCACTTATGATTTGGGGAAAGGATTCAATTTTATGCTTTTCTGTGTAGATATTGAGCTGTTCATTTATTGAATAGCTCTTCCTTTCCCCAGTGATCTGCAATGCTACCTCTGTGTCATATATCACATTTCCATATATTTGTGGCTCATTTTGAGGCTCTTCATTCTATTCCATTGGTCTACTTAATCATCCCTGTGTCAATCTCATTCTATCTCAGTTACATTACATTTATAAGTCTTTTTTTTTTTTTTTTTTTTGAGACGGAGTCTCACTGTGTCTCCCAGGCTGGAGTGCAGTGGCGCGATCTCGGCTCACTGCAAGCTCCGCCCCCCGGGTTCACGCCATTCTCCCGCCTCAGCCTCCCAAGTAGCTGGGACTACAGGCGCCCGCTACCGCGCCCGGCTAGTTTGTTTTTTGTATTTTTAGTAGAGACGGGGTTTCACCATGTTAGCCAGGATAGTCTCGATCTCCTGACCTTGTGATCCACCCGCCTCGGCCTCCCAAAGTGCTGGGATTACAGGCTTGAGCCACCGCGCCCGGCCCATTTATAAGTCTTGATATCTGATAGGGCATGCTATCCCACCTTGTTTTTCTCCCCAGTTTTGCCTATTCTTGTGCCTTTGCTCTCCTAAGGTATTTTAGAATGAACTTGTCAGGATCCACACAAATTCTGTTGTGATTTTGATTGGAGTTGCATTGATTTTATAGATCAATTTAGAGGAAATAGATATCTCCAAATATTGAGTCTCCTTATTCATGAAGGATTTTAAAAAGTTATTACTTATTGTCTCTCTTTTTTCTTTTTTTGAGATAGGGTTTGCTCTGTCGCCCAGGCTGGAGTGTAGTGGCATAATCATAGCTCACTGCAGCTTAGAGATGAGGTCTCACTATGTTGCCCAAGCTGGTCTCCAACTCCTGAGCTCAAGTGATCCGCCTTCTTTGTCCTCCCAAAGTGCTGGGATTACAGGTGTGAGCCATTGCGCCCAGCTGTGTCTTTAAGGTTTATAATTCTTTCCTTCCAGGTCTTACATATCTTTTGTTATTTTTATTTTTATTTTTTTGAAATTGTAGATGATATGTATTTTTAAAATGCATCTAGCCGGGCGCGGTGGCTCAAGCCTGTAATCCCAGCACTTTGGGAGGCCGAGACGGGCGGATCACGAGGTCAGGAGATCGAGACCATCCTGGCTAACATGGTGAAACCCTGTCTCTACTAAAAAATACAAAAAACTAGCCAGGCGAGGTGGCGGGCACCTGTAGTCCCAGCTACTCGGGAGGCTGAGGCAGGAGAATGGCGTAAACCCGGGAGGCGGAGCTTGCAGTGAGCTGAGATCCGGCCACTGCACTCCAGCCTGGGCGTCAGAGCAAGACTCTGTCTCAAAAAAAAAAGCACAAAAAAAAAAAAAAAAAAGCATCTCTTAAATATAATTGCTTGAATTAAAGGTATCTTTCTCCTTTCCTCTTATATGTTGTTTTTAACATCTAGTAACGTTGTTTAATCTCTTATTCTAACATTTTATTTGTAGATTTTGGGGTTTTTCTTTTTCTTTTCTTTTTCTTTTTTTTTGAGATAGAGTCTCACCCTGTTGCCCAAGCTGGAGTGCAGTGGCACAAAATTGGCTCACTGCAACCTCTGCCTCCCAGGTTCAAGCGATTCTCCTGCCTCAGCCTCTCAAATAGCTGGGATTACAGGTGCTCACCACCATGTCCGGCTAATTTTTGTATTTTTAATAGAGATGGGGTTTCACCATGTTGGCCAGGCTGGTCTCGAACTCCTGACCTCAGGTGATCCAGTGTGCTAGGATTACAGGCATGAGCCATCGCACCAGGCTTGATTTTGGGCTTTTCTAGGTAAATAAACATAGAATCCATGAATGATGCACATTTTTTTCCCTTCCAGCCTTTATATGTTTTATTTCATTTTTTTTTGTTTCACTGCATTGGCTAGAACTACCAGTCTGGCTTTGAAGGGAAGCAGCGGTAGTAAGCATCTTTGCCTTTTCGTTATTTTAAAGGGAACGATAATGTTTCCCATTAAGAATAAAGGTTTCAGGCTGGGCGTGGTGGCTGGTGCCTGTAATCCTAGCACTTTGGGAGGTTGAGGTGGGAGGATAGGTTGAGTTCAGGAGTTCAAGACCAGCCTGGCCAATATAGCAATGCCTCATCTCTACTAAAAATAAAAAAATTGGATGGATGTGGTGGTGTGTGCCTGTAGTCCCAGCCCCCACTCTGGAGGCTGAGGCGGGGGGATTGCTTGAGCCCAGGAGATGGAGGCTGCAGTGAGCTGTGATCAGGCCACTGCACTCCAGCTGGGTGACAGAGTGAGACACTGTCTCAAAAAGAAAAAAAAAAGAATTTTTCCTTCTATTCTTAGTTTTCCAGGAGTTTTTAAAAAAAATCATGAATATTAAACATATACATCTCCATCTATTCAAATGACAGTTAATAATAATGTATTGCACATTTCAAAATTGCTAAGAGAGTAAATTTTCAATGTTCTCACTACAAGAAATGATATGTATTTGAGGTGATAGATATGTTAATTAGCGTGATTTAATTATTCCATATTATATTTATAAATCATAATATCAGTTTGTACTCCATAAATATATACAATTATAAGTTGTCAATTTACAATAAAAAATTTAAAAAACTTTTAAAAAGAAAAAAATGTAGTGTTTCTCATGTAGTCTGTTAATGTGATGAGTACATTTATAGATTTATAATATTGAAACTTCCTTGCAGTTCTAGGGTACACCCAACTTAGCCATAAAATACTGTCATTTTTATGTACTGGTGGATTCAAGTTGTTATTATCTTGTTTAAGACTTTGGTGTCTATGCTACTGAGTAAAATCGGCCTGTAATTTTCCTTTCTCACACTCTCTTTGTTAGATTTTGGAATCTAGGTTATACTGTCCTCGTGGAATGGGCTGCGGAGTGCTCTGTCTTTTTCTATTCTCTGTAAGGGCTTTTTAAGTTGGAATGGTCTGTGCCTTGATATACAGTTGATCACAGTATTTCACTTTCTATCTTTCTAATATCTTCTGGATCTGTAAATATGTTGCCTCAAAATTTTTTAATAAGAGTTTTTGGTGACTTCTGTCTTTTACTTTCCATCAATCTTGCCAGAGGTCTGTCTTTTATTAGCCTTTTCAAGAAACCAATTTTTGACTTTGTTGTGTGTGTACATTTTTTTTACTGCATCTTTGCTTTGATGTAATTAATTTTTCTTCTTAGCTTTATTATTACTTCCTGTGGACTTATTTTATGGTTCTTTTTATAAGCTCTTAAGTTGGGGCTTCGTTGATCAATTTTTGGGCTAAACTTTCAAGGTTCAACATTTTATTAGAAGTGCTGCTTTGGCTCTCTTTGTTTTGATAAGCACTGTTTTCTTTCTCTCTTTCTGTCTTTTTTTTTTTTTTTTTTTGTCTTTTGAGATGGAGTTTCACTGTGATTGCCCAGGCTGCAGTGCAGTAGCGTGATCTCAGCTCACGGCAACCTCTGCCTCCCAGGTTCAAGTGATTCTCTTGCCTCAGCCTCCTGAGTAGCTGGGATTACAGGTGTCCGCCACCATGCCCGGCTAATTTTGTATTTTTAGTAGAGACACGTTTTCTCCATATTGGTCAGGCTGGTCTTGAACTCCCAACCTCAGGTGATATGCCCACCTCGGCCTTCCAGAGTGCTGGGATTACAGGCATGAGCCACCACGTCTGGCCAATAAGCACTGTTTTCATTATCATTCTGCTCTAAGTGCCTTAAAATATATAGTTATTTCTTTGACTTATGAATTACTCGGAAGAAAGCTTTAAACTTTTCAAATGTATGTGAATTTTAAATTTATCTGTTTCTCACTGAGTTCTAATTTAAACGCAGCACAGTTAGAGAAAATGATGTGTGTGATGATGCTTCTTTGGAATTGAGTCTTGCTTTATAACCTAGCACATGGTCAATTAAAATAATTTTTATAATCTCAGTATTTTGGGAAGCTGAGGTGGGAGAATCCCATGAGACTAGGAGTTTGAGACCAGCCTGGGCAACATAGTGAGACCTTGGCCAAGCATGGTGGCTCATGCCTGTAATCTCAGCACTTTGGGAGGCTGAGGTGGGCGGATCATGAGGTCAGGAGTTCGAGACCAGTCTGGCGAAACCCCGTCTCTACTAAAAATGTGAAAATGAGCCGGGCATGGTGATGTGTGCCTGTAATCCCAGCTACTTGGAAGGCTGAGGCAGGAGAATTGTTTGAACCCAGGAGGCAGAGGTTGCAGTGAGCCAAGATTACGCCATTGCACTCCAGCCTGGGCGACAGAGGGAGACTCAGTCTCAAAAACAAACAAAAACAAAAACATAGTGAGACCCTGTCTCTAAAAAAAAAAAAAATTAGCTGGGCATGGTGGTGTGTGCCTGTAGTCCCAGACACTCGAGAGGCTGAGGTGGGAGGATTGCTTGAGCCCAAGGGTTCAAGTTTACAGCGATTTATGATTGTGCCACTCTACTCCAGCCTGAGTGACATAATGAGACTCTGTCTCTAAGAAAAAAAAAATTAAAAAACATTTTAAAAACTGTGTGCTTGAGAAGTTTAGTCTCTAGATGCAGCGTTCCATAAACTTCCATTCCACTTTGCTTGTTATATATTATTCAAATCCTGTTTGACTAATTTTCTGTCTGCTTGACCTGCCAGTTATGGAGATGTGAGTATTAAAATCTCTCTCCATGAGAGTGGGTTTTGTATTTTCCCTGCAGTCTCATCAACTGCTGATTTCTAATTTTTGAGGCGATTTTACATGTAGATTAAGAATTGTTGTGTTTTCCAGAAAAAGCTAACTTTTCTATCCCTTTTAAGATGCTTTGCATCTTAAAGACTGTTTTTCTTCTGATTTTAGTGTAGCTCTCCCAGCTTTCTTTTTTTAAAAATTTCTTAATTTTTTTTTAGAGACAGGATCTCGCTCGCTCTGTCACCCAGGCTAGAGTGTAGTGGCGTGATCATCGCTTACTGCAGCTTCGAACTTCTTGGCTCAAGTAACCCTTCCACCTCAGTCTCCTAAGTAGGTGGAACTATAGACACACACCACTATGCCTGCTAATTATTTTTTATTGTAGAGATGGGGTCTTGCTATGTTGCCCAGGCTGGCCTCAAACTCCTGGCCTCAAGCAATTCTCCCAGCTCGTCCTCCCAAAGTGCTGGGATTATTAGTGTAAGCCACCGCATTCGGCCTCCAGTTTCTTTTGATTAGTGTTTGTGTGGTCCTTCAATCTATCTCCTTATGTTTCAGTGTTTTAGATATGCCACCATATGCAGCATAGAGCTGGATTTTAAAAAATCCAGTCTAACAATATGTATTTTAAATGGCGCACATAGACTTTTAGTTTATTGTGATTATAGATACATCTTGAGTTATTTTTGTTATCTTTCTTATTCTATTCCCTCTCCTCCTATTCTTTCTCTTCCTACTTGTTCTTCCTTCCTTTGGATTTATTGAGTTTGTTTATTTTCTTACTCTATCCTTTTCTACCTCCTTTATTGATTTGGAATTTATATACCCTACTTGTATATTTCTATTGAAATAGATAGATTGCTTCTATATTTCTATTAAGATAGATAGATTCTATTGATTGCTTTTGAAATTCTATCCTGCATACCTAAAGAAGTCTCAGGTTATTAGTATCTCAACCACCTTCCTAAATAATAGAAGGACCTTTGAACCCTTTGGCTGTGATCTTCCTCTACAGGTTTACATACTCTCTTTTTGGTGCAGTTTTTGAAATATTTCCTTACTGTTCCCACCTCTTGTCATTATTTTACATAATTATTTGTATAGACTTATCTGTTTGTCAATTTCTTTGCTTACTATTCTTTTCTGCATGCCAGTCCTTCCTTCTGGGGTAATTTCCCTTTTTCTTGTAGCACATTCTTCAGTAAAGATTTGTTGTTGGTAAATGCTTTTTGCTTTTCTTTCTCTGAAATAAAAAAATCCAGAGGTTTCCATTTCACCATCAGCTTTGGAAGATGGTTTTGCTAAGTTCACAATTCTAGGTTGACAGTTATTTTCTCCCAGAACTTTGAAGCTCGTCCCTGTCTTCTGGCTTTCACTGTTGCTTTTGAGAGGTGTGCTGTCATCTAATTATCCTTCCTTTGTGGGAGGCATGTCTTTTCTATGTGGTTGCTTTTAAGATCTCTGTCTTTGGTGTTATGCAGTTTCACCACACTGTGATTAGCTGTGGATTTCCTTTTATTTATGTTGTTAGATGTATATTATGTTCCCAGTGTCTGTGAAGTCATGCCTTTCATCAGTTCTGGAAAGTTCTCAGCCATTATCTCTTCAAATATTGCCTCTCCCTCTTTCTCTCTCTATCCTCTTTCTGGGACTTTTGTTCTACCTGCTATTGCTTTTAACCTCTCTTTCATGTTTTCCATTTGCTTGTCTCTGTGCTGAAAATTGTATAATGTCTTCAGATTAATCTTCCAGCTCACTCTGTCTCATCAACTGTGTCTAAAATGCTGTTTAACCCATTTGTTGAATTTTTGGTTTCAACAAGTTATTTCATTTCTAAAAGTTCTATGCTGTTCTTTTCCAGATCTATTTTTAAAAAATTATCTCTTGTGATACGATCATTTTGTGATTTCATTTTTTATTTCTTTAAAAACTTCAATTATAGTTATTTCATTTACTGTAATGATAATAAGTACAATTTCTGTTATCCTTAGGGATCTGTATCTAATGTATATTGTTTCTGCTAAGAATTGTCTCTTGTGCGATTGGTGTTTTTTTTTTTTAAATTGTGGATTTACACGTATAGTTGGTCCTCTGTATCTGTGGGTTCTGCATCTTGGATTTAACCCATCGAGGATGGAAAATACTTGGAAAAAAATTCCACTAAGTCTCCAAAACCAAAACTTGAATTTGCTGTGTGCCAAGTACTATTTTGAATCCATCAGAACAAAGTGATATGTACACATTGTATTAGGTATTATAAGTAACCTAGAGACAATTTAAAGTATATGAGAGGGTGTATGTAGGTTATATGCAAATACTATGGCTTTTTGTTTTGTTTGGTTTTGAGACAGAGTCTCACTCTGTCACCCATGCTGAGGTGTAGTGGCACAATCCAGTTGCTCACTGCAGCCTCTACCTCCCAGGCTCAAGTGATCCTCCCACCTCAGCCTCCCAAATAGCTGGGACTACAGGGGCACAGGTGCACACCACCACATCCAGCTAATTTTTAATTTCTTTTTAGAGATGGGGGTCTCACGATGTTGTCCAGTCTAGTCTTGAGCCCCTGAGCTCAATCATCCTTTCACATTGGCCTCCCAAAATGCTAGGATTACAGGCGTGAGCCACCATGCCCAGTCCACTATATCACTTAAGATAAGGGACCTGAATATCCACAGATTTTGGTATCTGTAGTGGTCCTGGAACCAATTCCCCATGGATACCAGGGGATAACTGTATATTCTTTGGCAATCTTGAGTGCCTAAGTTGGGGATGCTATCCTTCAGAGAGGCTTTGTTTGCTGCCTGGTGCATGTTGTGGGTAGCAATAATAGTGCTTATTATATAGGATTGTTAGAAATATTAAGTGGGGCTGGGTGCGGTGGCTGTCTCCTATAATCCCAGCATTTTAGGAGGCCGAGGAGGGCAGATCACTTGAGCTCAGGAGCTCGAGACCAGACTGGCCAACATGACGAAACCCCATCTCTTACTAAAAATACAAAAATTAGCCGAGTGTGCTAATTACAGGTGCACACCTGTAATCCCAGCTACTCAGGAGGCTGAGGCATGAGAATTGCTTGAGCCTGGGAGGTGGAGGTTGCAGTGAGCAGAGATTGTACCACTGCACTGCAGCCTAGGTGACAGAGTGAGACTCTGTTTCAAAAAAAAAAAAAGAAAGAAATAATAAATAATAAATGAAATACCAGATGCAAAGTACTCAGCTTGATGCCTTACACATAGTAGCTGCTCAAAAAATATTTTTTTTTTTTTTTTTTTTTTTTTTTTCTGTTCAGGATTGAATTCTTTGAGGTTAGGAGCCCTGTTATTTTTTATTTTTTATTTATTTTTATTTTTTGAGACGGAGTCACCTAGGCTGGAGTCCAATGGCGTGGTCTTGGCTCACTACAACCTCCGCCTCTTGGGTTCCAGTGATTCTTCCACCTCAGCCTCCCGAGTAGCCAGGATTACAGGCACGCGCCACCACGCCTTGCTAATTTTTGTATTTTTAGTAGACACGTGGTTTCCCCATGTTGGCCAGGCTGGTCTTGAACTCCTGACCTCAGGTGATCCGCCCACCTCGGCCTCCCAAAGTGCTGGGATTACAGCTGTGAGCCACTGCGCCTGGCCGGAATCCTGTGTTATTTATTTCGCTGGTCTCCACTCCACCTAGTGCAACATCTAGCACAAAGGGACCTTTAACAGAGATCTGATAAGTGGATGTGTACATGACATCTCACCTTTCCAGACAGAACTACCCTTCTTGGAGCATCTCTAGTTTCCATAGCCTGGGGCTCTGCAGCCCCCCACCCTGTCCCGGGCAGTACTTTGAAAGCTGTCAGAAGACCAACTACAGTTGTCTATTCTCAAAAGATTAAATCTAGTCAAGAACCGAAACATGTAGAGAAAATTCTAGCTTTTCTGAGCTCTAGCTAACAGGCAGTCCATATGCTGGGGTCCCCGAGTCTGTTATCTCCAAGGTTGCCTGACATAGTGCCTACCCTCTGCTTATGCTGAAAATCCTCCATCTGTTCTTGTTTTCAAATTGTTTAGAAGATTTAGAAGATTTTATGATGTCACACCATGTCCCGACGGGAAGCCCCATGTGAGAAGCTTCTTTCAGAATTTGTTCCTGGAAATATTTGTCCCTGTGGAGGAACTGATCTGCTTCCTCTTTTCTGATAGTAAGAGTGTTTCAGTTTTTACCCTGGCGGCCAGGAAGCTCAAATCCAAATTTCCAGATTAATCACAGCATCTATGGCAACCCTTAAGATTGCCATTTTTTCTCTTGAGCTATAAGAATCCATTGAATGAAATAATCTTTCCCATTGTAATGCTATTTCATCTCCTTTTGGGGAAAAAATGAAGCAGGCATGTGTTTCGAAATTATGACAACGGCATGGTCAATGGAAGCCATGTAGGATACTATTGAGAGCTGCAGCTCTGGAGTCAGACTGCCTGTGTGCAAATCCTAGCTCTGCCCTTCACTCACTTAGGGCTTGTGTGCAAATGTCTGGTGGAGCCCCAGCCCTTCAGTTAATGTACCAGGGAGCCAGTAACTAGTTGCAGCCCCCTCTGGGCCTCAGCACATTTGTAAAATAAGTTCTTAGAGTTCTGAAGAGAAGCAAAGGACGTTAAAGACAAAGAGAAAGCCTTTGGTGAGGAGCAGGTGACTTAGGCAAGAGCTATTTCTGGGCATGGAAGGGGAGGAATCAGGGGTCACAGGTTCTGACCTCGTGGGGCAGGGGAGAGAGGAGGAAGAGAGGCAGAGAGAAAGTTCAGAGCTCCTGCTAGACAGGGTGTGGGGAGTGGGCATTTGGAGTGAATTGCCCCTCCCAGCCTGTGCCCTTCAGCCCTCCTGGAACTCCTGACTGGGCCACTCTTCCTTGTGGGGGGTGGATAATGGAGAGTCAGAGTCACTCCTCATCCGGCCTTGGGCTTGGTTTTTGGTTTTGCTATGGCTGCACCAACGGCTCTTTGAGTGGTGTGGCCAAGATATGTGGGGGTGACGGTGGAGGGGTGGACTTGGGGGGACAGGTACATGCAAAGGTAGAAGGCAGCCACTGCCCTTGAGGGCAATCTGCAGTCTCACTGGGTGACCCAGGCAGTCTCTGGAGGGACCGAGCAGCAGACACCACAGGCTGAGTCCCTAGGTGCCCTCGGGATTTGGAGGAGAGGGGCAGCTAAGCAAAGCTGGTTTTTGAAGGAAGGCTTCTGGTACAGGTGGGAGAGGACGTGGGGCAGTAGAACAGAGGGGAGTGGTCCGTGCCAGGCTCCGAGGGAACTGCAACGCTGTGGTGATGGGGCAGGTGATTTGTTTCAGGGGCAGTTTGGGGTGTGGCCCCTGCCCCCTGAGTGTGTGGCCCAGAGGAGGTGCCCTTCGAACCTGCTGAGCACTGAGATGGTGGACCGTGAACCCCATTTGGAAGAGGTTCATTTAGAAAGATTGCTGGTATTAGGGAGGGCAAGTTGAGGGCTGACAGACAGGGCCAGGCCTACATCATTCTGCTCCTGTTTCAACAGTCCCGACCGTATCGCCAGTGCCCCCGCGGAGGGGCTCACTCCCATGCCCCAGACCTTTCAGTGGCTCCCCATGGCTGCAAGCTCTTCATGGTCTGATGGTGGATGGGGATCCAGGGAAACCAGGAAAACCAGCATGGGGCACTCCTCTGGACTGGCAGCCTGGCGGGGCGGGAGTGGTGGGGGGTTGTGGAGTAACTCTGAGAAACCGAGAATGGGATCAGGAGTCCCTTTGGGCCCAAGCCTGGTACTGAGAAGGCAGAATTTTTCCAATAGGTGACTTGTGGGGAACAAAACATCAGAGGAGTCCTTGCTGGGGCAGAGATTGGGCACTGCAGGGCAGGACACAGGGGAGAAGAAAAAGAGCTGGGAGTCAGAGTGGATCTGAGCAGGAAGGCCGGTGTGAGCCACTGCACTGCAGAAAGACTGTGAGGGGGAGTGTGGGGCAGGGCGTGTAACACGAGGAGGGCTTCACCTGCCCAGAGAATTGTGGGGGCAGGGATAACATAGGAGCTCAGAGTCCTCTGCTACCCTGCTGTCTGGAATTTTCCATAATAAAGAGCTTTTTGAAAAGAAGAACGCACATTTTGCTACAGTCACTGTCATCATTTCTAGGCCCCTGAGATGTTCCATCAGCCTCCAGAATGTCCCGGGGGAGCCCCCTGCAGCATCTTGGTAGCCTGTCTGCCCTAGACAGGGTTCAGGTGCCTCCCCTGGACCTGGAGTGATGCTTCTTGAAAAATGTCTTCTTGGGATGGAGAAGGCCTTTCTAAGCAAGGCACAAACTCAGAAGCCATAAAGGAAAGTACTTTCAGGTTCGACCTCATAAAAATAAAAATCTTCAATAAGACAAATAACACCATAAACACAGTTAAAAGACAAGCAACAGACTAGGAGTTGAGGGGTAAAAAAGAAAATAGCCTCAACGTTCCCCACAAACGTCTCTCTGTATGAGGAGAGAAGTCAAGAGGAATAATTTCTCTGAGAGAGGTCTTGGTGCAGCGGTGTCTCCACTGGACCAAACGTGAATTAACATAACGAAACTTCCTCTATCAGCCAGAAATGACATCACCCTTTTTTAGGCAGACCACTGGCATTAGTCGATTTTCACACTGCTGATAAAGACATACCCAAGACTGGGTAATTTATAAAGAAAAAGAGGTTTAATGGACTCACAGTTCCAGCTGGCTGGGGAGGCTTCACAATCATGGTGGAAGGCGAAAGGCACATCTTACATGGCAGCAGGCAGGGAGAGAATGAGAACCAGGCAAAACGGGTTTCTCCTGATAAAACCATCAGATCTCCTGAGACTTACTACCATGAGAACAGCATGGGAGAAACCGCTGCCACGATTCAGTGATCTCCCACCGGGTCCCTCCTACAACACGTGGGAATTATGGGAGCTACAATTCAAGATGAGATTTCGGTGGGGACACAGCCAGACCGTATCACCACCTCAACAGGGAAGAGTTTGTAGTTCACTTTTCATGGCTTCCCATTTAACAGATTCCTGGGTAGGTTTATGGGGCCAATAGCCTGACACATGTCGCATAGAGCTCCGCAAGTCACGAAGTGGCTAGTACCTCCTGCCACAAGCTAGTTCCTGTGGAGAGTTTGCATATCTCTGTCTCCCAGACATGATTCTAGTTAGTTGATTCCCCGCCACCAGCACAGCATGAATAATGCCATCCCCATTCCCTGCCCATCTCCTAGTGATCAAAGGCCCAGCTTGAAGGAAGCAAGGAGGATGGTTCCATGCAGGGGACACTATGGGCAGGATAAGGGGTGGTGGCGAGATGTGCACACTCATGGTCATTTGGATGGCCCCCAGGATCCTCAGGTGCCCTAACAGCCCAACTGTCGCACCTGTGATGGATACAGGGATCCTCCCCTCCAGCCGCCCTGCCAAGTGGTTGCTGATACCCTTAGGGTATAAGTGCCTGGCTAGTCCTGCCAAAGAGCAGGGACTTGACACATGCAGAGAGTGTGGATTCCACTCAAGTGAGGACGAGGAGGATGGTGGGTGAGGTCTTACGACATGGAAGGGTGATGGTTCCACTCACTTCACGGGCATCCTGGAACCGAGGGTTCTTAGGTCCAGCGAGCTCCTGGGCTGTCAAACATGTCAGTGTAGGCTCAGGAATGGGGGTGCCGCCACCCTGTCCTGCTGGACAACTTTGCAGGCCACTTATGGAATCCCCAGGGTAAATCGGGCTCTTGAAAGAGTGATAGTTGGCCGCGCACGGTGGCTCATGCCTGTAATCCTTGCAGTTTGGGAGGCCGAGGTGGGAGGATCACCTGTGGTCAGGAGTTCGGGACCAGCCTGGCCAACATGGTGAAACCCTGCCTCTACTAAAAATA
The DNA here is from genome assembly GCF_008728515.1 of Papio anubis. Classification (NCBI taxonomy): domain Eukaryota; kingdom Metazoa; phylum Chordata; class Mammalia; order Primates; family Cercopithecidae; genus Papio; species Papio anubis. The sequence goes on from NC_044976.1 coordinate 34,731,105, forward strand.
TAAAAATTAGCCAGGTGTGATAGAGCATGCCTGTAATCCCAACTACTTGGGAGGCTGAGGCAGGAGAATTGCTTGAACCCAGGAGGCGGAGATTGCCGTGAGCCAAGATCGTGCCATTTGCACTCCAGCTTAGGCAACAAGAGAGAAACTCATTCTCAAAAAAAAAAAAAGAAAAAAGGAAGAAAGAAAGAGAGTTTCAGGAGTGGTCCGACAGCAGCTGCTCAGAGCTGCCAGACCCCCTCATGCTCCCATCTGTTCTGAGTGTGCAGATCAAAGGGAGGCATGGGGCCCTGCCAGAAAGCTCAGGACCCTCCTTAGGTGCACTGCCATGTCATTGTGGGCACTGGGGCAGACAAAGTCACACAATGAGAAACTGTGCCAAGGGTGGTGGGAACAATGGAGATGCCCCCAAATACCATCCTTTGACCTTATGAGCCCCACAAGATGACTTTGACCATCTAAAGAGGGACAGAACTCCAGCGAGTTCAGCCTCAGGTTTTCTGTTCCCAGGTGGCAGAGAATGTCAAGCACAAATGGGAAGAAGCCTGATTTCCTCTTTTTTTTTTTTAAAGACAGGCTCTCCCTCTGTTGCCCAGGCTGGAGTGCAGTGGCACGGTGATGGCTCTAGGAACCTTCTAGGAACCTGGCGTCCTCTCTTTGTCTCTCCTGCCTAAGAGTGGTCATGGCTTCCAGCTGTTCATGGCCTCTGGGTTTGCCTCTCTGTCCCCTGGCTGGTCCTTTCCTTTGTAGGACTGCCCCACACACAACCCTAGTTCTGCTTCTTTCCTCTCACAGAAATGCTCGGAAGAGAGAATTTAAAGGAACATCAGAAACCCCCTGTAACCCCCACTCCTCACAACATGGGTGTGAACACGCACACACTGGGCTCAAATGATCCTCCTGCCTCAGCCTCCCTAGCTGGGATCATAGGCCCATCACCACACCTGGCTAATTTTTAAAAAGGAATGGAAAACCAAACATCGTATGTCCTCACTGATATGTGGGAGCTAAGTTATAAGGACCCAAAGGCATAAGATGGATATAGTGGACTTTAGGGACTGGGGGGAAGAATGGGAGGGGGCAAGGGATAAAAGACTACAAATAGGGTGCAGTGTATACTGCTCAGGTGATGGGTGCACCAACATCTCACAAATCACCACTAATGAACTTACTTAGGTAACCAGACACCACCTGGACCTCAAAAACTTATGTGAAAATTTTTTTTTTTTTTTATGGAGACAGGGCTCTCCTTACGTGGCCCAGGTTGGTCTTGAACTGCTGGGCCGAAGCGATCCTCCCACCCACAGCCTCCCGACGTGCTGGGATTACAGGCATGAGTCACTGTGCCCAGCCAGAACCTGACTTCTAAAGGCAGAGGCCCACGTGAGAAACTCTTTGAGGCGGTGAGTCACAGAGGATGAGTCTGTACGTTTCTCGTCTGTGAGAGTCAAAGCCCACGGGTTGAGGCGGATGGCTTGCCTACAATGCCCAGGTTTGTCCTTCTGGGATTTGTGAACCACGCGCAGTGGCTCCTGTGGTATGAGAGAGTCGTCCTTCGGCGTGTGGGTTCCCGACTGGCATTCCCAGCTGGAATGCCCAAGTCTGGGGCCACTGTTTTCATCGTCCTGGCTATCGGGAAAGTGTATTTGCTTGGGGGCTTAAACAAAATGAAAGCTTCTTTCTGTGTCGTGTAGAAGCCTATTCGGAGCAGCCCGGGGCTGGAGAGGGGCTCTGCAGTGTCCCGGGCACAGGCTTCTTCCAGCTTATTGTTCTCATCCCCAGGGTGCGGCCTCATTCCTGTGGTCGCAGATGGCAGCTCCAGAAGCAGCTTGGAGGATGGGGTGCAGAAGGGGTGCAAAAGGCCAGCCCCAGCCTTCTTTGCAGTAAGGTTCCAGAAGTTGCCACACAACACTCAGATCTAGGTTGGGCATGGTGGCTCACACCTGTAATCCCAGCACTTTGGGAGGCTGAGGCAGGAGGATCACTGGAAGCCAGGAGTTCAAGACCAGCCTGGGCAACATAGTGAGACCCCATATCTACAAAAGTAAAACACAAAAACTCTTCAAATTAGCCAGGCAGGTGGTGCACCTGTAATCCCAGTCATTTGGGAGGCTGAGTCAGGAGGATCACTTGAGCCCAGTGAGCCATGATCACCTCCACTGCACTCCACCCTGGGTGGCAGAGCAAGACCCTTTCCCCCAATGTCTCCCAAAAACCCCAAGGAACAAAACACTCAGATCCAGGGGCATGGTGACGTGACCAGACCTAGCTGCAAGAGAGGCTGGGACATGTGGGTTTTATGTGGGAGGAGAGCACATGTGTCAACCGGGGGAGTTTAATGGAATTTTGATAAATATGTAGAAGACATATTCAACAAAAAGAACAATGGCACCCATTGCCACATTTTTTATTCATGTGATATTCATATATTGCTTGCTATGTGTTAGTCATTCCAACTAAACACTTTCCAGGTATTAACTTGTTTAACCTTTTCAAGAGTCTGTGGAACAGCTAGCAGTGGCTCCTGTTTTTGTTTTTGTTTTTTTTTTTGAGTTGGAGTTTTGTTCTTGTTACCCAGGCTGGAGTGCAATGGTGCGATCTTGGCTCACTGCAACCTCTGACTCCCAGGTTCAAGTGATTCTCCTGCCTCAGCCTCCTGAGTAGCTGGGATTACAGGTGCCTGCCACCATGCCTGGGTAATTTTTTATTTTTTTTATTTTTTTATTTTTAGCAGAGACGGGGTTTTACCATGTTGGCCAGGCTGGTCTGGAACTCTTGACCTTAGGTGATCTGCCCACCTTGGCCTCCCAAAGTGCTGGGATTACAGGTTCCCAACGAGTAAGCCATCATGCCCGGCCGGCTCCTGTTTTATAGATGACAAGAAAGCTTAAGTGAAAGACTTGGGGTTACACAGCAAGTGAGTGACTGACCTAGGACTGGAAACCAGGCAGTCGCTTTAAGGTGTGTGCTCTCATCTCCTGCACTATTCTGTCACCCACACGGGGCTGCTGCCATAGGACTCAGCTGCTGCCCTTCACTTGTTTGGGGGGTGGGTTAGCCAGGCCACCAACCTCTAGGGTCAGCTAAGAAACTGAGCTATTGGGCTTTGAGTGTCCCTTGCTGCAGCCTAAGCAAGACAAGCCCAGGTGATGCCAGTCACTGCCAGAAGGGCCATGAACATGGCCTTGGAACCTGGGGCTGCCCAGGAAGCACAAAGCCACTCAGCGCTAGCAACTGCCCCTTACCTGGTAGGGAGACTTGGGACTTTGCCTGTGTTCAAGGGGCTGGTGGAGGGGGATAGGGTAGGTTGGGGCGAGCCACAGCAAACGTGATCAACTGCCCAGAGGATGAGAAAGTGCCTCTGAGTAGCTCAGGATGGATGAGGCCCGTCATGGTGGACAATGGGGGTACCCTTAGATAGAACCTGAGGACTGTGACCCCAACCCTGTAGGGAGTGGAAGGTGAAAGGTGAGGACAGGCCAGTGAGAGTCAGGGTTGTGATATGGCGGAGTGACCTCTTAGGCTGGGCACCTCCTGCTCTCCATGCAGTGGCTTAACCCCACCATTTTTTTTTTTTTTAGAGACAGTCTTGTTTTGTCTTCCAGGCTGGAGTGCAGTGGCACGATCTTGACTCACAGCCTCTGCCTCTCAGGTTCAAATGATTCTCCTGCCTCAGCCTCATGAGTAGCCGGGATTACAGGCACATGCCACCATGCCCATCTAATTTTTTTTTGTATTTTTATCAGAGACAGGGTTTCACCATGTTGGCCAGGCTGGTCTCGAACTCTCAACTGCAAGTGATTCACCCGCCTCGGGCTCCCAAAGTGTTGGGATTACAGGCGTGAGCCACCGTGCCTGGCCGGCTTAACCCTTTTGAACGGAAGTGCCCACCTAGGTGGACGGGAAAACAGGGGAACTCACGGCTGATAGGGGAGTCTTTCCCCACAGTGCAAACGAGGAAAGGCTTCCAGATCACAGAGCCAAAAAAGCAGCAAGGATCCTTCTCCTCCCCGTGGCCTCGGAGCAGAGTGGCCACACTATGGGGTCTTCTGTTTTGTGTAGCAGTGATTGTCTTGGGGGACTCAGCTGAGAACAGGGACTCTGGTGTCCAGCCTGGACAACCACCTCTTTTTGCTCTTTCCTCCCAGGGCCTATGGGAGAGGCAGTGGACGTTCTCTGCAGGGTGCTGAGATGATATCTTGCAGACAGTCTAACGGGGTGGGAGCATTTTTCTTCTCTTCCGGAGCCCTTTCACCTGTCCTGGTGGGGTGGTGGTGACAGCAGCGGCGGTGGAGAATCAGCAGGAAGAAATGGAAAGATATCCCTTTACTTGCATTGAGGAGCCAGGACCCTTCCTATTTCTAACGGTCAGCTTCCCCTCAGCACTCAGGGAGCGAATGTGTGCGTGTGCACACCCATGTTGGGAGGAGTGGGGGTTACAGGGGGTTTCTGACGTTCCTTTAAATTCTCTCTTCCGAGCATTTCTGTGAGAGGAAAGAAGCAGAACTAGGGTTGTGTGTGGGGCAGTCCTACAAAGGGAAGGACCAGCCAGGGGACAGAGAGGCAAACCCAGAGGCCATGAACAGCTGGAAGCCATGACCACTCTTAGGCAGGAGAGACAAAGAGAGGACGCCAGGTTCCTAGAACGCAAGGGCTGAGTTAGCCTCGTGGTGGGCCTGGCAGCGAGGAGGAAAACAGTGGCTGTCAGAGGTGCTACCTGAGGTGGGAGGGAGGCTGGGAAATGCCCTGGCCCTTCCTCACATCCTCCAATCTCCCACCAAGGCCTCTTTCTGATTGGCCAAATCCAGTCAGAAGCCCGTAGACCAGGAGCCTGGGACACACAGCCTGCGGGGGTCAGCCTCCTGCTGCAGAGTACAGGAAGGGCAAGGAGGGGCTCTGTGGCCCAACAGATCTGGCACTGACATGGGGAGAAACAGGAGGAGAAGCTGGTGGGGAGACTCGGGGTGGGGGCTATCTCCCGACCATGCTGCATAGCAGGGCATTGCCCATGGGTTGCTGGAGTGTCCTGCCAAGGCCTAGGACCAGAGGACTGACCCGGCCCCATGTCTGTGGTATCTTGTGGGTGCCCTGCTCCCTGGTAGGGGATGAGTTCCCTGCTGGGCGCACAGTCCTTACACAGCACGAGCATGTGATCCTCTGGGGCACACAGTCCTTACATACTGCGAGCGTGGGAGCCACCGAGGCAAGCAGTCCTTACTCATCGTAAGCATGCGATCCTCCAGGATGCCCTAAACCCTCAGGGGACCACAGGGACCTGGTGGGCCTGGGAGAGGTGGCAGAGGAGCTCCTGGAGCTGTCCTTTGTGGCTGGAGAGGGGCACAGCAGTTGGAAGGTACTTCTGTAGTGGTGTGGAGAGAGGCACTGGACAACACACAAAGGCGATTGTAGGTGGCCCAGGCCATAGGATGAGAGAAAATCATGGATCTGAGAGATTTCAAGGAGGGAGAATCAGTAGGACTTAGACACTGATTGGATGCGACCAGGGGAACATGACATGGGATATATTTTCCGTCAAATAGGAGGAGGAAATAACAATGGTCCCAGGTACCCATGTGTGATGTGGGCAGCCACACCCCCTGGGGGCTTCTAAGGGCAAGTCCCTATGTCACACATCACACCTGGTTCAGAGAAGCTTCCGGGGAGAGCAGGCTCTGGGGGAGGGGCAAGTGGGGCTGTGAGGCTGCCTCCCGCCCTATTCTGGGCTGCCAGATCCCTGGAGTCAGGGGGCAGTGGGGGTACCCAGAGGAGCCCCACACCAGGTGGAAGGGTGGGGGTGAGCCCTTGGAGCTCTGGGCCCAGTCTGACAAGGGCGAGGACTGCCACTGGCCTGAGCCTGGGGACGAAGGGTTCAGCTGGCCAGACGCCTGTGTTCCGGTCTGGTCCCTGAAGCTCTCCAGCATCCTGGGACACCCTGACCCATGCTCCTCAGGCACAGAGACCCCATTCCACTGGTCTGTAGGCCTCCAGCCTTTGCTACCTGATCTGCGGCTACGCTGGTCAGTTCCCCCCCAACTCCTCCTCAGACCTCGACCCTGACGGACATCAGAGCCACTCCCCTTGTGACTTGCCTCTTTCCCTGCCCAGGTTCTCAGCTCACTGCCGGGCTCGCTGCCTTTCCTGGGAAAGAGGAATTACCAGCAGGTCTGAGGGCAGCACAGCTTCCTCCTGGACATGAGAAAGCAGAAATCAGAGATGGCACCACTGGGCTATGAGCCCTGGGCCCAGAACACAGACCTGGGCCTCCACCTTGTCCCATCACACCCATTTCACAGGCCTAGAGAGGGGATGTCATTTCAGGTCACCAGATGGTGCTGGGGTTAACCCATCCACAGGCCTGGCCCTTGGAGGAAAAGAGTCTCCCTGAGTTAGTGACTCGCGATGGGGTCCCTCTTCCTTGCAACGTCCCCAGCTGCACCCCGACTGCCCCAGGTCCTGCTCTTCCTCCGGGCAGGCCTTTGCTTGTGTGTTCCCCGGCCTGCGTGCCTCAGAACCCCCTGACTCCCAGGCACTGCCTTCAGCCTCTTCCCCCAAACCAGACTGTGGCTCCCCCATGTTAGAAACTGGGTGATCCCCTCTTCTCTGAGGTCTCCAGTCCACGGAAAAGTCTTTCAGACTTGAATGAAAGACGTTTCTTTTCCAGGGCTGGGCCCAGACCCTGGGGCTTGGAGGGAAACATGCAGACTTGGAGAGCTGTGACCTGCCCCATGAGCCTGGTCACCACCTTCCCCTGGGCCTGTCCAGGAGATTTTGGTGGGGTCTGAGACAGGGAGAAGGACCTAGGGATCCAATCTAGTGCTGTCCTGAAGCTCCAGTCTCCCCACCCTAGCTGGCCATTGAGAGAGACAAAGGTCTCTTGTATATTCCTCCTTATGGCCAGCAGGTGGCGCTGTGCCCCCAGCTTTTCAGGCCTCAGGGCTCTGCTCTGCAAGTTTGCTTTGCCCAGGCGGGGGGCTGGGCTGCAGCCTTGGAAGGCCCCCTGAATCCTGCCAGAAGTCCCTCTGTGGCCCCCTTCCTGCCCCTGCTGGTGGTATCTGGTGGGGTGGGATGCCTCCCAAGCCTCAAGAAGTCTGAACACAGGTTCCTGGCGCGCTCCTTGCCCCGGCTCATGCTGTGCCGAAAAGCCTCTCGGCTGCCCAGGCTGTCTGTTCTCCGTATTGTGCACTGTGTTAGGCGCGGCACACCCGTCAGCTCCTATACTCCTATATTTACCAGCAACTGTGTGAAGTAGGTGCCCATTGCACAGATGAGAACACCACGGTCAGGAAAGGCCAGCAAGTCCACTCAGGTAGCGTGTGGTAGGGCTGGGCGTGCCACCCCGGCCTGTCGGACGTCCACGTGTGTTGTCAACCCCTGCACTGGACTGTAGCTGCGTTCCGGAGGAATTACAGCTCTTAGGCTAAAAGTCCCAAATCAGGAACTCTCCTAGCCTCCGTCACCCTAACACTGGGATTCTTTGTCCACCTACTCAAGGCCCTAACCTGAGCCCCAGGGAGCAGTCTAAGCCTGTGTGATGGGGGGGTGTCACAACCTCACCACTCCATTCTGCTGTTGGTGCAGGGGACAGGGACCAGGATGAGAGAGCAACCCTGGGAACCACAGGGTGGAAAGGAGTGCCCAGCTCCTCTCTCTGTCCGCGCTTTTCACACCGGGCCTCTTCCTCACCTGCTTCTCCCTAGCTCTGCCCTCTTCCTCTTCCTCAGCTGTCTAAATGCATCTCCCTCCCTGACTCTGTCCCTAGTGCCCCCTTTTACTCCGTCAGCCTGTCTTTCTCTCTTTTCGCGTCTCGTCTTTCTCCAACAGAATCGGAGTTAAGTGACAAAAGACAAATGATCTCCTCCTGCCAGGGTTATTAAAATCATGTTCTACAATTGAGCCGCCAGGAGAGCCCGGCTAATGACGGATGATGAGGCCACAGCATCCCCGCAGCTGGGAGTGAGGTGATAGGCCCGGCTGCAGGATTACCACCAGTTACTCTGGGCCGAGTGAGCAGCTCTTCCCGTCTCCTTCAAATCACCTCCCTCCTGCTCCTGCGAGATAAAGTCTCACCCCTGGTGGGGAAGCTGGAGCTGGGGTGATGGGGAGGAGCTGGAGCTGCCATGTAGCCCCCAAGGTAACTTGCCCAAGGTCACACAGCCAGTAAGTGGTAGAGTGGGTGCTTGAACTCCAGACTCCAATGTTTAAAAAATTCATTAGGCAGCCTCCCCTCTGGGAACAGGGCGTGAGAAAGGGGCATGAGAAATTATTTTGTTTGCCAGAAAAGGATAGTCCTTGGTCAACTAGACTTGGATCCTACTGGGCCACAAAAAAGAGTAAACAAAGCCGGGCGCGGTGGCTCACACCTGTAATCCCAGCACTTTGGGAGGCTGAGGAGGGCAGATCATGTGAGGCCAGGAGTTCGAGATCAGCCTGGCCAACATGGTGAAAACCCATCTCTACTAAAAATACAAAAATTAGCTGGGTGTGGTGGCGAGCACCCATAATCCCAGCTACTCGGGAGGCTGAGGCTTGAGAATCACTTGAACCCAGGCGGCAGAGGTTGCAGTGAAAACACATTGCAGCAAAGTGAATTTGAGTTAGACACTAGGAAGGACTTCCCAAAGGAGTAGGCTCTAAAATAGACGGTTGAATGTCTGTGGTTTCTTCCTTGGATGGTCTTTCACAACAAGAGGGGCCCTCTTGGCAGTCTTTCTCAGCTAGACAAGGTGTGGTGCTGTGGAATCCAGCCAGTGGAATTTGAGGATGAAACATGCTGGAGTCAGGGAGGCTTGACAAGGTAAACTGCAGAAGAGATAAGGAAGCCTATATGTCAGACGCAGCCCTAAAGCCCAGAGCCCGGCTCATATGTTAGACCCAGCCCAGAAGCCCAGTGTGGGTGAGGGAAGCCAGGGCCCTTCAGGCCGGCGTTGGTTTCCCGAGTCATCTCAGTTATAGACGCTGCTTCGTGTGGGCAGGGGCTCACAGCTCACAAAGGGGGTCACAGCTCACAATGCCCTCCCATGTGCAACTCATTTAAATCTCTCATCCACCCACTGAGGCAGACAACTGAGAAATCATTTTCCCCATTTTGCAGATGAGAGAGCAAGTCTCCAAGAGGGGAGTGAGTCAGTCAATGTCACATAGAGACAAGGCCCTTGTGCTGTGGCTCAGACCCCCGGCCTTCCCATGTCACCAGGCTCTGAGGCCAGTGGGGGCTGCAAGCTGCCCTGCACCCTAATCTGCCTTTCCGTTCCAGTCTGACTAGTTGCTCCTTAGCTCCCCCAACCTCGGGGTGACTAGTCGGGGGAGGGCTGGTGCCAGCACCACAATCCGTACAGGACGAATGAGTATCTCTTTCCCATCTGGATTCTATTATTTTTCAGTTTATCCTGGTCAAAAAACACAAGATGAACGTCTGGGGGAAAAAAAATATATACTCTTTGAGAAAATTGAAAATATATATCATTGTTTGGGGTTGGGGGCTCAGGGGCCCTGGAGGTTGGCTCTCCCGGCTTATTCCTGGGTCTGGCTCAGCCTGTCTTTGCACACAGCCTGATTGCAGGCTCCGGGGGATCTCCAGGGGAACTCCCTCCCAGACTTTGGGGCTCAGTCTGGGATCTGGTCTCCTCTGTGTGTGTGTGTGTGTGTGTGCTCAGGTGCAGGGGGTGCTGGGGAGGAGAAGATAAGTCTCAACCTCTTTCCCTGGGGATATGAGCATTTCCTGGATACTTCTGGGAGCTCCAGATTGTTCCCTATAGGAGAAATACCCACTTCAGCAATAATAGCCGGGGTGTACCGAGGCTTTACTATGTACTAGATACTCTTCCAAATACTTCCCATGTCTTCTAAGGACTTTTCATCTCTTTTATTCCTCACACAAACCCTGTATTTAGGTACCATCTTCTTGTAGCTGAAGAAGCTTAGGTACAGAAAGCTTCAGACACATGTCCATGTTCCCATAGCTGGGAAATTTCAACCCTTCAAATCCAAGTAGTTGAATTCCAGAGTTCACTTCTCGACCACGACTCTATAGAGCTTTCCTTCACTGGAAAGAGAAAGGGAAGAAGGCAGGGAGAGGGAGAGAATGTGCACATAGGAAGGACGTGAGCACGTCTAACGATGTGAGCACGTCTAACGCGTGTCCCTGGGCCGGACTGTGTGTGGTACACAGCTGCATGTGTCCTGCGTGTACTTGGCTGTAGGCTCATGTATCCATGCCTTCATCACCCACCTGCCCACTCATGTTCATCTGTCTGTCTGTCTGTGCATCCATCCATCCATCCATCCATCATCTGTTGTTTTTTTTTTTTGAAACGGAGTCTCACTCTGTCACCCAGGTTGGAGTGCAGTGCTGCACCTCGGGCTCGCCTGCAACCCCCTCTCCACCTCCTGGCTCAAGCGATCCTCCTGCCTCACCTCCTGAGTAGCTGGGACTATGTACATCCCCACACCCTCGCCCAAGTATTTGTATTTTTAGTAGAGACGCATGCCACCTCATATTGGCTGCGGCTGCTCACTGCTAACTCCCGACGCCATGTGATTCGGCCTCTCGGCCTCCTGAAGTGCTGGGATTACAGGCATGAGTCACTGCGCCCCAGCCCATCATCTGTTTTTTTTTTTTTTTTTTTTTTTGAGGCATGAGTCTCACTCTGTCGCCCAGGCTGGAGTACAGGTGGCACCATCTCGGCTCACTGCAGCTCTGCCTCCCGGTTCGCCTCATTCTCCTGCCTCAGCCTCCCTCGGGAGTAGCTGGGACTACAGGCACCCGCCACCGCTCTGCTAATTTTTTTTGTATTTTAGTAGAGACGGGTTTCACTGTGTTGGGGCCGGGATGGTCTCGGCCTCTCCTGGACTCAGGATCCGCCCTACTGCCTCCCAAAGTGCAGGATTACAGGCGGAGCCACCGTGTCTCGCCCCATCATCTGTCTTGGGCAGGGCCTGCGTGGCTACTTCCAGGTGTGTCCGTGCACATGCGTGCATAATTGGAATGTGTGTGATGGGTGTCAGGACACATTCAGATGTACAGACCTGTGACCCTCTCCCATCCCCTCTCCTGAAAAGCCACAGGATGGAGGAAGAGGCCCGGCCTCAGCAGGCCTGCCTTGGTCCCTGGCTCCCCTCCGAGCCCCAGCAGAGAGTTAATTAAATCCCTTTCCCAACAAGTGTGGTAATTAGTGCTAATGGTTCCACTTCCACTCAGAGGCTGGAGAGGTTCCTGCTCTCTGTGTGTGTGTGTGTGTGTGTGTGTGTGTGTGTGTGTGTGTGTTAGCGGGTGGGTAGCAGGGCCCTCTCAGTTCCAGAAACTTATGGGGTGTGGAGAGGGGCTTCTGAGAGCTCCCCAATCTTCTCCTGCTCCTGTCTCCTGATCTTACGGGCTCCAGGAGGCTGGGAGTGTGGTGGGTCTCCTGCCAGCCTGCCTGGGAAGAACCTGGTTGTGGTGCCCTTAGCTTGAGGACTGTGGCTCTCTAGGAATCTGTGTGTGACCGAGAGTGTGCTTCTGTGTGTGTTTGTGTCTGTGCGCATGCACAAGGGACGCTCTGAACCGTGCTGTGTGCATATAAATGACCATATATCATAGTGATATATGAACGGTGCCCCCTGGAGTTGTACGACGTGGTGGCCCTGATTCACAGACCCCAAGTTGGCATGTCCGTGATGTGTGCATGACTCTGGGTTTCTGGGTGTCCTCTGTGTGTTTCAAGGTGTACCCGGAGGTGGTTGCCAGTGAGTGTGTGCCTATGTGTGTTTACGTGTGACGAAATGCAAGGAGCAGCAGGGCCGCTGGCTTCTGGGGCCTGACTGACACCCCTTGCAAATAAATGTGACAATGAAATATAGTCCTGGAATTGCTTTGGATGCTCCGTCAAGCAGGCGACGCGGAATAGGTGAAGTTGTAAAGTGTTCCCCGGGGAGCTGTGCGGCTGAGTGACAGCCCCACGCTGGCTCCCGCCTCTCTGCCTGGCTCTCTCTTGTGAGACCCTGGGGCTGAAGACTCTCATCCTGACCACAGCCTGGGAGACTCAGGAGGACCCGCTTCCACAGCCTCTGAGGAGTGAGGGCAGAGGGGACCTGGCAGGGCTCCATCCCTTCACCGTTGTCTCATTGATCTCTTTGGGTGGAGTGCCCAGAGTAGGGCTGTGTCCCGTCCCCATCATATGCACTCAGACTGGGCTCTCAGAACAGGGCCCTGTCTCCCCTCTCAGACTGGACTCTCTCAGGACAGGGCCATGTCTCCTCCCTCAGACTGGGCTCTCTCAGGACAGGGCCATGTCTCCTCAGACTGGAATTTCCCTCTCAGGACAGCATCATGCTCCCCCTCGACTGGTTCTCTTCAGGACAGGGGTCCTGCCCCTCAGACTGGGCTCTTCTGTGACAGGGTCCTGTCTCCCCCAGACTGCTCTCAGGACAGGGTCCTGTCTCCCCCCTCAGACTGGGCTCTCTCAGGACAGGGTCCTGTCTCCCCCCTCAGACTGGGCTCTCTCAGGGACAGGGCCATGTCTCCTCCCTCAGACTGCACTCTTAAGACAGGGCCATGTCTCCCCCCTCAGACTGCATTCTCAAGACAGGGCCCTGTCTCCCTTCTCAGACTGGATCTCCAGAGGGCAGAGTTCTGCCTTCCTCTCCGGGGCTCCCTTGAGCAGGGATGTTTCCCCTAAGATTGGGAGACCGCTCAAGAGAGGGCCGAGTCTCCCTGTGAGGCCTGAGCCCCTGAGCACCCTCCGCTCGGTTTATGCGTGTATCGCACACTCATGAATGCATATCAGGTTGCAGATTTGGAGGCTGCAGAATTGTCTGCATGAGCCTTAGCTCTGGAGACCTGGGTTCAAATCCCACACCCGCTAACTTCATTAGATGTGATCTCAGTGAGGTAGTAACAGCTTCCACAAAGTCAGGGCGCTGCTTAGGGCTCTGGTTAGGGGCTGACAGGACACTTTTTTTTTTTTTTTTTTAAATCACAAAGGTGCCTTCTGCTCATTAAGCCATGTGCCCCCCCAGGTGGCACCTCGTTCTAATCGTTAGGCCAGGGGTGCCTTGCTAAATTCTCCCCTAATAGCAGGGCAGGCTACCGTGGTCCTGCACAGAAGGTGTGGTGAGGACGCATGAGGTGTGCCGTGGAAAGTGCTTGCTCAATGCCTGGCCTGCGTCCAGCACCCATGGAGCCAAACACCACCTCTGCTGGGTCTTCTGGTGCTGGCAGTGAGTGCCAGGGTCCTCTCTGGGTCTGCCAGCTGCGTGGGGGACACTTTGGCCTTTGTTTCACCCCTTTATCTTCTTGGGAGTCCACTTGCCCTTAGAGCCAGAGGTTGAAGTGTGTGTGTGTGTGTGTGTGTGTGTGTGTGTGTACGCACACACACACACAGGCAGGGGAGGTTGCAGATCAAAGTTTGCATGAGCCTTAGCTTTGGAGACCTGAGTTCAAATCCCACAGCTGCTAACTTCACTAGCTGTGACCTCGGTGAGGCAGTAACAGCCTGCTAGGGGAAGGCTGTGGAGAAGGCACAGAGACTATTCCTTTTCCTCTTCCCTCAAGCTGTGTCCTCTCAGGTCTCTGTCAGAGACATCATGGTCCTTCCGCTGTGCGTGGTGGGACTTCCTGCATCTCTGTCTGTGCTTGGGGATTCTAGGTCGAGTGCGGAAACCGCACACACAGAGGGAAGCTCTTGCCATCTGTCTTGCCTCTCAGGCAGCAAGTCCCAGGAGGGGCTGTGGGTTAGGACAAAACCTATCTCGGCTGCTAAGGAGGCCACAACCTGTCCCCAGGCAGTGGGGCATCCACTGTACAGAGCCTGCAAGGACTGTGAACCCCATGAGGGCCCTGGCCATGGCTTCTTCATAGCGACATCCCTGCTTCCTCACACTGAATAGCTGCTCAATAAATATTTACTTCATGAGTGTGATATGATACAGGATCCATCAGTACCTGCAGCTTCTAGCATTGTGTGTGGCATGACAAAAATGAAGGCCGAGATTGCATGGCTGCTGGAGAGGGTTCTGGAGCATTCATAGCCCGGCAACCTATTCCACGGGACAGGGGCCAGCAAAGTCCTGGCTCCAAACTGATTAGCAGAGAAAGGTTTTCACGCTTTTGTAAGCGCCAAAGAAGCAAAAACTTCCATGTCTCCTTCTACCAATTTCATCTCCATCTCCATATGACTTTCTGGGCAGGAGAGACAGTTTGGAGCTGTAACTTTTGCTCTTCGTCCTGAAGGCTCTTGGCCCAACCTTGAATCTTCCAAATAGGCCAGCAGCTGACTTTTCACTTGGATATTCCTGAATTTGAGACTATGGGTAACAGAGAGAAGGAAATGGACATGACCACTTTCCCCAACCACAGCCTTGCTTACAGACAAGGGTGTCATCATTAAGCCTTTAGATGGAACAGAGCTGTGTATTCTGCCAATTCAGTCAGAACAAAGGGAAGCCATTATGCAAATGTCTGATCGTTTAAAACCACTCTGGCTTTCCTTGGAAGAGAATGGGGGAGGAAGCCACGTTCGAAAGTGTCTACCCACGCCTAGGTCGCTGCTAATTTCATTTTAATCTTACACCATTGTATGATGAATAATTACATACCTCATCAGAGTGAAGGGAAGACAGAAAGTGCTCACAGGGAGGCGGGGGGCAGAGGGGTGGAAAGCACAGATGTTGGCTGTTCTACTGAACAGCGGGCGGCCTCGGGCACAGACTCAGCCACTCCGTGCCTCAGTTTCCTCATCTGTAAGACAAGAATGGCACTTCCAGGGCTTTTGCGTATGAAATGAGATTATGCATATAAAGTGTTCAGTTCATTGCGAGGCAAAATATTAGCTAGTATTATAGTGTTACATTCAGGTGCCTGTATGCGTGTGTGTGTGTGTGATGAATGCTTTCGTGTGTGTGTGTGTTTGTGAGGAACATTTGTGTGTATTTGTGTATGTGATGAACACATGCATGTGCACATGACGGATACATGTGTGTATAAGTGATGGATGACTCTGTGTGTATGTGACAGACACGTATGTGTGTGTCAGGAACACTGCCTATGTGTGTGTTGTGATGGACTTATGTGTGTGCATGTGATGAATACCTGTGCATATGGATCTGTGATGTGTATGACACCTCCATGTGTGTGTACACGTGACAGGCACCCACACGTGGGTGTGTATGTGAAGGACAGCTGTGAGGTGACTGCATAGGAGCACGTCTGTGCACGTGGAGGCATGAATGTGAAACAGTGTGTACTATTCACATAGTGAAATAGTAGAATAAAGTGAAAGGGCAGAGCATGAGCCAACAGCACGTGACTGAGAACTGGGTCCTGTGAGTCTGGTTTCCATCCCTACCACACACTTAATACGTCTGTGGCACGGAGCAGGCCCTGCTGTCTATGTTCTCATCTGCAAACTGTGATAAAAGTGATAGTGATAACTGTAGTAATGTTTAGTGAGTGCTTACTATGCATCAGGATAACAAACTTCATTCTGGCTACCCCACAGGATCGGTATTAGATGCAAGGGTGGTGCAGGAGTGCTTTACACACCAAGACATCTTGGCACACAGGAGGGGAGGCTACTGTGGATGCGCACACGTGTATGTGTGTGTGTGCGCACACAGCACAGCGTCTTTCTCTGTCAAGCCTGGGCTGAATGAACACACGCCTGTGTATGGACAACTGCACCCACCTGGGTGTCTATATGTACCCCGCTACATGGCCACACCTGTGGTTTAATGTCATACCTGTGCTCACACACGTGCACCCAACTCAGTGCATGCTCACCTCCATGTCCCCACATGGCACATGCGCGGCTACGTGCAGCTCTGAGGCTGCACCTGTAACAATGGTAAACAGCAGTCAGGGACTGTGAGCGAGGCTCAAGCCCCTGAGATGGGCTTTCTGCTTAGCACTGATGAGATTAGAAAGTGCTTACAAAAATTATCAGGGCATGGCAGGCGCCTGTAATCACAGTTACTCAGGAGACTGAGGCAGGAGAATCACTTGAATGGAGGTAGCTGCAGTGAAATAAGATCAGCGCCACTGCACTCCAGCTCAGGATAGAGCAAGACTCAGTCTAAAAAAAGAAAGTACCCCCACATCTGTGTCGAAGGAGCTGACCTGACCTGAACCAGTAACTCGTAGACTCTCCAGCCCCCTTTGCTAAGCAGGAATTCTCTCCATAACCCTCTGACAAGTGCTTGCCAAGTTTTGTGTGCACACTTCCAGTGACGGGGAGCTCATTTTCCACCAGAGTGACCTTGACAAGATGCCCTTTCTGGCTACTGCCCTGAGCTGCCTCTAGTCAGTTTGACCACGGTTTCTCCTTCTGCCCTCTGCGGCCACACAGCAGCAAACCTGCTCCGGTTTCTAAAGTGTTCCCCCGCCTTTTTGGTTTTTTGAGATGGAGTCTTGTTTTTCCGCCCAGGCTGGAGTGCAGTGGTGTGATCTCAGCTCACTGCAACCTCTGCCCCTGGGTTTAAGCAATTCTGCCTCAGGCTCCTGACTAGCTGGGACTACAGGTACGCGCCACCCTGCTCGGCTAGTTTTTTTTTTTTTTTTGTATTTTTAGTAGAGGTGGAGTTTCAACATGCTGGGCAGTTTGGTCTTGAACTCCTGACCTCACGCTCTGCCCGCCTCAGCCTCCCAAAGTGCTGGGATTACAGGCGTGAGCCACCGTGCCCGGCCAAAAAGTTATTAATTTCTTATGTATATTTCCAGAGATATTTTAAGATACGGAAGGCCATTTTAAGATATTTTAAGATATTATAAGTTTATTTTAAAAGATTTTAAGGAAATTATTATTATTATTATTTGAGATGGAGTCCCGCTGTGTTGCCCAGGCTGGAGTGCAATGGCATTATCTTGGCTCACTGCAACCTCTGCCTCCTGGGTTCAAGTGATTCTCCTGCATAGGAGGCCTCCTGGATAGCTGGGATCACAGGTGTGCACCACCACGCCAAGCTAATTTTGTGTGTGTGTGTGTTTTTTTTTTTTTTTGAGACGGAGTCTTGCTCTGTTGCCCAGGCTGGAGTGCAGTGGCCGGATCTCAGCTCACTGCAAGCTCTACCTCCCGGGTTCACGCCATTCTCCTGGCTCAGCCTCCCGAGTAGCTGGGACTACAGGCGCCCGCCACCTCGCCCGGCTAGTTTTTTGTATTTTTTTAGTAGAGACGGGGTTTCACCGTGTTAGCCAGGATGGTCTCGATCTCCTGACCTCGTGATCCACCCGTCTCGGCCTCCCAAAGTGCTGGGATTACAGGCTTGAGCCACTGCGCCCGGCTTTTTTTGTGTTTTTAATAGAGATGGAGTTTCTCTACCTTGGCCAGGCTGGTCTCAAATTCCTGGCCTTAAGTGATCCACCCACCTCGGCCTCCCAAAGTGCTGGGATTACGGGTTTGAGCCACTGCGTCCGGCCTAAAGCCTATCTTAACATACACATGGATTCCCTCTTTCTCTCTCTTTCTCTCTTCCCTCCCCAGCCCTCACTTGTAGTTGCCCCCTTGTCTGCCAAACAGCATATGGTTGAACTCTCTTTTTTTCTTTTTTTGAGATGGAATCTTGCTTTGTCGCCCAGGCTGGAGTGCAGTGGCATGATCTTGGCTCGCCACAACCTCCGCCTCCCGGGTTCAAGCAATTCTTCTGCCTCAGCCTCCTGAGTAGCTGGGACTACAGATGCATGCACCACACCTGGTTAGTTTTGGTATTTTTAGTAGAGATGGGGTTTCACTATGTTGGCCAGGCTGGTCTCAGACTCCTGACCTCATGATCTGCCTGCCTCAGCCTCCCGAAGTGCTGGGATTACAGGCGTGAGCCACTGTGGCCAGCCGGAACTCTCTTTCTATCAGTTTTCAAAGGGCAGACTGTTTACCTTTTGCTGTTTCCCTTCATGCTCTTGGTCCTAATGCATTGTTCTGGACTTTAGGGGTCATTTTACATTCTTCTGTTGGCCCTTCCAGCTTTATGGCATCTTTTCATCTTCAGATGTATTTGTCGTGCAAATCCGCAACGACCCTTTCCAATGACGCTGCCTCTGAACCATTTAATCAACACGCAGCACAGCTTCAACCAACATATGATAATATTTTACCCAGCCTGCATTTTACAGAAATCAACATTGCTCTCTTGGGAGAGCGCCAAACGCGTTTCTGAACTATCTCTCGTGCTCTTGGACTCATCATTCCAGAAATGTTATTCGAAGTGGACGTTAGCAGGATGTAACCTTTTAAAGTGAACCGTTGTTGATTCCTGGTGATTTTTCTTTTCTCCCTGAGGTGTTAACAAATGACGACGACCACCCAAAGGTGAACGTAGGGAGTGCTCTCCACCTGCCGGGCACGGTTTCCAAATCTTTACATACGTTATGTTGTTTCCCCCGGCAAACAACCTTATGAGGAGGCTACTATTACCATTCCCAATTTACAGGGAAGGAAACACTCTCAGAGAGGTGAAGTAACTTGCCCGAGGCCATACAACTTGTAGGAGGCAGAGCCACGCTGCTTTGCTGGTGATATCCCATCAGCGGAATAATATGCTGTGGAGTTCTGCCAGGGATTGGCCCGAAGTTTCTGCCCCAGGCACCACCATCATCTGGTTGGGCCTGCTTGGCACAGTGATCCAGGCTACTTGATGGGGTCTCCTCTTCACTGGGCTCCGGAGGGCACTTCACTTGCTGGGTGGCCCACACTCCTCCCTGGTGAATCTTCTTAGGGCAGTTTTGTGGAAAGAGTTTTAATTCACAGGAACTGCAGCAGCAGGTGTGAGTCTGGCAGTCACAGCCAACAGGACTTACGGGGACTGGGGATAGTGTAGTAAAAGGTAATGATTAAGAGTATAGGCTCAGGGTGAGGCCTCGTGGATTCCAGCTGGGTTCCATCCCTTCCTGCTGTGTGTCCTTGGACAAGTTACTTAACCTCTCTGAACTCCAGTCTCTACATCTCTACAGTGAGGAGAATTACAGACGATGTGTGGAAAATGGCCAGTGTCAAGGAGGTGCTCTGTAAATGCACCATCATCCCAGCCTCATTTGTCAGACTTCAGTGGCCTGGACACTCCTCTCTTATCAATTTCCTCAATTAATTTCTCTCCAATGGCACAATTAAGGTCCTGGGCTGGGCAGGGTATTGTTGGGGCTGGAGAGGTGCGTGGGCTTGGTTACTGGCCACTCTTGAGGTTACTGGTGTGGGTTGGGGGTGGGACAGCCAGTGACAGACTGGGGAGCTGAGACCTGGAGAGAGGAAGTCTGGGTTGGCCTGCTCTGTCCTCTGAGGAAGGGGGGTTCCCTGGCCCCTCCCAAAGGAGAGTGGTTCCCCTGCTGGTGCTGTGACTGTGTGGTCTTTTTGGGGTTCTGGGTCTGTCCTATGGAGACACTGGCCCTTTGCCTGGCCTCTTCTCAGACCAGGGGATCCCCTGGAAGGAACCACATGTCCTGCCTCAGATTCGACTTCTCCAGCCTTGACTTCACCTCCACTCAGACCAGGGCCTCCAACGACAAGGCTGCCTCTCACCTTAACAGAGCCTTCCCAGAACACGTGCAAGGCTGCCCTCTGACAGGGGCTATCTCAGGGCAGGGATGTGCTGTTCCTCTCAGAATGGGGGGTGCCCAAAGAGAGGCTGTGCCTCCCCGGACCAGGACATGAGTTGGGTCTTCCCCCTTAGGAAGCTCCTTGAGGGTCAGAAATGCATCTCTCCCCTCACGGTTGAGATGCTCAAAGAGAGGTTGTAGCTTCTGCCCCACAATCTGGGGCTCCCCAGAGACAAGGGTTGTGTCTTCCTCCTCAGAGGAACTGGGGTTCCCCTGGGATCAACTTGTGTCTCCTCCTTCAGACTGGACCTCCCTAGCCCCTTGTCCCTGGGCTGGACTGTCTCTTCCCTCAGACTAGGGCTCCCAGGGCGGGGCATTTGTTACCCCGTGGCTGCTCCCCCATGCCCTGGCCAAGAGTTCAGTGCCAGGCAAGTAATTGAATTCTTGCACGTTAACAAGTCAATCATGGAGTCTTTTTTTTTTTTTTTTTTTTTTTTTGAGACGGAGTCTCGCGCTGTCGCCCAGGCTGGAGTGCAGTGGCCGGATCTCAGCTCACTGCAAGCTCCGCCTCCCGGGTTCATGCCATTCTCCGGCCTCAGCCTCCCGAGTAGCTGGGACTACAGGCGCTGCCACCTCACCCGGCTCTTTTTTGTATTTCTTAGTAGAGACGGGGTTTCACCGTGTTAGCCAGGATGGTCTCGATCTCCTGACCTCGTGATCCGCCCATCTCGGCCTCCCAAAGTGCTGGGATTACAGGCTTGAGCCACCGTGCCTGGCCAATCATGGAGTCTTAATGAGTCCCGAGTAATCTCAGACCTGCATGTTAATTGAATAGCTGTCCCGGTTCTAATCCACTGGAAGTTAATCATTAGGGAATTAGGAAATGTCAGCTGGGAACTTCATTAAGCTAGTGAGGGTGGGGTCTGGCTGGGAGAGGGAGAGATCCAGGGATGCAGTGATGGAAGAGAGTCCTGAGTCGTAGGATGGGGTGGCCCATCAGGGGGTAGGAGTGGGGCACACGGCTGCAGGGGTCCCAACCTCTTCTGAAGATCAGGGTCAGGAGCGACCCCACCCTGAGTCCTGGGAAGAACCCCTACTTTCCCTGTTCCTCGTCCCGGGCTGGTCTGGCACAGGCCTCCCTGCCCCTGCCTTGCCTCAGTCTCCAGTCCAGGAAAGCCCAGGAAGAGGCAACGATGCCCAGAAAGTGCTGAGTGCACAGCAGGGCAGGCACGGGAGGGCTCAGAAGCAGGAGTTCCCTCACCCTTCCTGGGTTTGCCACACCCCTGCCCTGCCGCCAGCTCTCCTATCCCTCCTCTGCCCTGCTGTGTACCCCGGGAGGCAGAACCTGTGGAGGGCAGAGCCCCCTCTGACTTCCGGTTGTGTCTGGCTAACAGGAGGCTTCTGTAAGGGGGCAGCCCAAGGCTTCCCCATCCCTGTTGCCCCCTTAACCCTACCCACACCTCTGCAACCAGGGCAGGTGTGAAACCCTCTCTCTGGAGCCCTGAGCAGTCTGTTTCCAGCCAGAGCCCTGATTAACACACCAGCCAGAATGATCCTGAGCCACGGAGGGGTGTGTGTGTGTGTGTGTGTGTGTGGTGGCGGGGGACGGGCTGGGGGGCAATGCTGATTGGATAGAGCCTTGCCCAGTATCAGGGCAGATGCCCACCAGGGGCCTGGCATCTCCATGTCCAGTGGGGAGGCAGCAGCGGGCTGGGGTTGGAGCTTGGAGGCCACAGCTGGGATGACACTCCAGGTGAATTTGCGGCAGAATGCTTCGCCCTGACTGGCGTCTGGCCTCGGAGTCCTGAAAAGTCCCGTCAGGAGGAAGCTTTGGGTTCCAAGTGTTGGGCAGAGAGAGATCTTGGTTTATACAAAGACTTGGGCTGGGCTCTGGGCTGTAACTGAGAAGCTGGGCAATTCTGGTGATGCGATGTGGGACAAGAGATGGGGCCTTGGGCTCTAAGGGGTGGGGGTCCTGGGGTCAGAGGTCTGTGCAGTAGTGAGCTCAGGATGGGTTGGTAGGTGTTTTGTCCAGGGTTCTCCAGAGAAACAGAACCAACAATTCCAACTGGTTATGTAAGTATAACCAATTACTTTTTTTTTTTTTTTGAGATGGAGTCTTGCTCTATCGCCCAGGCTAAAGTGTAGTGGTGTGATCTCGGCTCACTGCAACCTCTGCCTCCCAGGTCCAAGCACTTCTCCTGCCTCAGCCTCCAGAGTAGCTGGGATTACAGGTCTCTGCCACCATGCCCGGCTAATTTTTGTATTATTAGTAGAGACAGGGTTTCACCATGTTGGCCAGGCTTGTCTCAAACTCCTGACCTCAGGTGATCCACCTGCCTTGGCCTTCCAAAGTGTTGGGATTACAGGCACGAGCCACTTTGCCTGGCCCCAATTACTTATAATAAATCTTTTTACATATAATATATATTATACATAGAGATTATTTTGTGTATAGTAAAAATACATAGAGATTATTTTATATACAGGCATATATAATATAAAATATAAATATATAGAGGTACATAAAGAGACATATATAAAAATATATGTAATCATATATGTAAAAATATTTATTATAAGTAATTGACTTGTGTGATTATGGAGACTAAGAAGCCCCAAGGTCTGCAATCAGCAGACTGGAGACCCAGGAGAGCTGATGGTGTAGCTCCAGTTTGAAAGCTGGTAGGCTCAGAAAAAACCAACCAAACTAAAACAAACTAGAGAAAGCTAATGTTTCAGTTGGAGTCTGAAGGCAGGAAAAGACCCATGTCCCAGTTCTAGACAGTTGGGTAGGAGTTCCCTCTAACTTGAGGAAGAGGCAGACTTTTTGTTTTCTTCAGACCTTCAACTGATTAGATTCAGCCCACGACACTGGGGAGGGCAATCCGCTTTAGTCAGTGTGATGTTGTGAAATATGGATTTGCTCTTCATCCAGCTTCCTGGCACACGTGTCTAAAACCCTTGGAATCTCTTAGGTGATAGGTGCCTTCTTGAGTGCTAATGAGATGTCTGGTGGCTAGCAGTTCAGACCCTGATAGCCTCAGGATGGAGGCTGGTTGCCAAGGAACCAACCACATGATTGGAAGGTTGGCATTTTCAGTCCCATCTCCGACCTCCTGGGAATGGGAGAGTTGCTGAAGGTTGAGTTGATCACCAATGGCCAATGATTTAATCAATCATACCTAAGTAATGAAGTCTCTATAAAGGTTCAAAAGGACAGGGTTTGGGGAGCTTGCAGATCACTGAACATGTGGAGGATGATGCACCTGGGAGGGCATGGAAGCTTTGCAGCCCTTCCCGCATGCCTTGTCCTATGAATCTCTTCTATCTGCCTGTTCATCTGTGTCCCGTGTAATATACTTTATAATAGATCAGTAAGCATAAAGAAAGTATTTCCCTGAGTTCTGTGAGTCACTCTAGCAAATTAAACCTGAGGAGGGGATCCTGGGAACCTCGATTTATGGCTTTTTGGTCAGAAGCACAGATGAAACGATCTGGGGCTTGCAATTGACATCTGGAGTGGAGACGGTCTTGTAGGACTGAGCTTTTAACCTGTGGGATCTGACACTATATCCAGTAGATGGTGTCAGAATTGAATTGAATAAGAGGACTCCACTGCAGAAATGGTTGTGTGTGGGGATTTTTGATGACCAGAGGTGCGGTGTTCTGTGTTGAGTATATTTTTAACTGTGTGTGAGGGTAGAAAACACAGTTTGGTTTTTTCCTGTCTCAAACACTCAGTCTACCAGCTAAAATGTTAATCTCATTAATAAAACACCTACCTGTCCATCCCCCACGCACCCAGAATAATGTTTGACCAAATATCTGGGCACCCTATGGCTCAGTCAAGTTAACACATGAAATTAACCAGCACAGTGGGTCACTCCAGGCTTTGAGCAATGAGAGTAAAAGTCCTTCCCAATTCAGCAGTCCCCAAAAGTTGGGCAGAGAAGAAGAGCCTGGCCTGGGAAGGGTCCCAAAGCCAGTGGCCACCGCTGCCCACTGCATATCCCATCTCTGGCTCCCTGTGTTCAACCCTGACTTATCCCTGGGGGCAGGTGGATTGGAAGATATAGGTGGTCAGTTCCTGATCTCATGGTCTGGGAAGCTATGGAAGGAGAAGCCATCTGGGTTCCACCTCTCTCTAAGGCTCCAGCTGTGAATCTGGGTAATATGCGTGCCCCTTTATCCCAGCATTCACATGTGTTTCTCCCTAGTCAGTTTTCCTTACCCGGGACTGGACAAGTTGAGATTTCGAACAACTATTCTGGGCTTAGAATGTGGCCCCATCAAGTGTCTGGGTCTCTATGGTGGGTTAAAGATGGCCATGTATTCTTTGCCACTCCTTCCATAAGAGGTGGAATATATTTTCTTTCCCTTTGAATTTAAGCTGGCCTCTGACAGCTTTTACCAATAACGAAAGTGATGCTGTGTAATTTCTATGGCCAAATCTTATGAGATCTGCAACTTCCACTTGTGTTGCTTGTGATACTCATTCTTAGAAGGCAGCTGCCATGTAAGAAGTCTATCCTACTGCCATATTGTGGGGAAGCCTAAGCTAGCCACATGGAATGAGAGAGACCATGTGGAGCAGCTTTGAGGCACCAGACATATGAATGAGATCTCATTGACCTTCCAGCCAAATCCACTTGTCAGCTGAATGCTGCCAGTAAATATACCAGCTGAACTCACACAGAGCAGAAACACCACTCTGCTACCAGATGACTTGGTGTATTGGGACTTCTGTGAGGCCAGCACTGGCAGTCCCAACTGGGACATGGCTATCACAGCCAAATGGTGATTCTCAAACCACTGCCAATATCCATTGTTGTTGTTGGCATATTTTTCTCTCCCCTGGGGATATAATTAGGGTACCTTTTCTGGCTATATCCAAGCCGTGGCTATATCCACATGTAGATGACTTGGATCCACATGTGATGACCCGTGCAGCCTGAGCCCAGCGTAGGGTGCTTCACCAGACAGAGAGTCATCAAAGGTTTTCTTTTCTCACCACCTCCATTTTGTGATCCCATTCCCATAAGAGATCATGAGGTTTTGTGTTAAAAACACTCTGCAATCCATATACCTGAAGATTGTAGCTTTCCCTGATGTCTGGGTGGCCCCAAAATAGCAAATGCGAGTCACTGGCTGAGCTGTGATCACAGTCTCTCAGAGACCTTGCAGTCCAGCTCTTGGATCCACTTTGGAGTTTGCTGGGGCTTTGCAGGATTAACTTCTCTTTCTTCTGGGCTCCCACGGTGCTCTGCGGGAACATCTATTACTGCTTATTTTATTCTCTGGTCTTCTCCCATCAACTCCTATGTGCCACCCTGGCCCGAAGCTGGGGGAATGAGCGATGGCTGGCTCCCTTTAGTCGTGGATTTTTAGCTGAGCTCTGGCACCTCGATGTTGGCAGGACTCTTCCTTACCCTGAGCCTGATGGCGAAGGCTGCTATTTCACCAGGCCAGCTCACTGCCTTGAAATGTTTTAAAGCCCATCCCTCATTCTGTATGGATTTCCCACCACAGCCTTGATTGGATCCTTGTTTGAATTTGGCTTGTCCTAGTTGATGACCTTAAGGGGCCATCAGCAGTGTCTCTGTGAGCAGCATTTGGTTTTGTCTCTCCCAAAGTCCCCAGAACACTCTGGGTCTGTGCAAAGTGGCAAATGTGCCCTTGTGGGCAAGGTTCTTGCTGATGCTGTTGGTGCCAAGGACTGTAAGCCCCTGGTCTATGGTTTCTAGAATCCATGTCCCTTTGGGAGAGCCAGAGTTGCATCTGCAGCTCCGTATGAGAAGGCCACCACCCGTTCCAGGCTCGAGTCCTGCTGCTGCTGACACCAGCCATGCTTGAGCCTGCATGCACTCAGTCCCCTGAGACTGCATTCATCTGGCGTGGGGAGAGGAGCTCATTTCCAGCCGCACTTTCTATCTGAGCTCCCATCTTTCCTCTCTCCTGGTCACGTTTGTTTGTTCAGCCCTGTGTAGATTGGGCAGATAGGGCAGCTGCAGGTCAGACAGAGGCAGAGTGGCTTTCTCTGTGCTGTGGAGGACAAGCACGCTGGCCTCAGGCACAGCCCACTGGGTCACCCAGCTTAGCCTGGTACGTCCTCCCAGTGAACTAACCTGCTGCCCAGCTAGAGTTCCTGCTAAGAGGCCGGGAGATCCCAGTTCTCTAATTTTTAAAAAGAAATCTGTCTTTCAGCAGGCAATCAGCCAGTCTTCCTGAGTTTGAATCCTGTCTCTGTCTCTCTCTACTGAGAGAGGTGGATGAGTGATTTCAGACAACCTCTCTGTGCCTCAGTTTCCTCCTCTATACAACTGGGAGAATAACAGCACCCATTTCATAGGACCAGCAATGAGAACAGTGCCTGGCAGCTAAGTTCTCAATAAATGTTATTCTCCCTGAATGCCAGCGTCTGGATCTATGTCCATAATGGTCTGTTTTCTACCTGCTTTCTTCCCTTCTTCTCTTCTTTTTTTTTAAATTTTTACTTTTTTAGAGATGGGGTTTCACCATGTTGCCCAGGCTGGTCTCACACTCTTGGGCTCAAGAGATCCACCTGCCTCGACCTCCCAAAGTGCTGGGATTATAGGCGTGAGCCATCACACCTGGCCTCTTTTATCCCTTCTTTTCTTCCTCATACAACTGTTTAATAATAATGATGATGGCCCCAGGCACAGCCCGCTGTTGCCAGATTGCCAGATTGGGGATCTTGGAGTGAAGGGCACCAGGTTCCTGTCCTGTGGATTTACAGGCCAATTGCAGGCAGTGGGTTGTGGAGAAGTAAGTGATGTGCCCGGGGCAGGTGGAGCACAGAGGCAGGTGGCTAAGGGCTGCAGACGCTTATGGGAATGCCTTCACTGTTTATGGGAACCTTCATAGAGTGAATAGATTTTGAGCTTGTCCTTCAGGGCTTCCTTAGGTTAAGGTGAGTAGGGATGTGATAGGTGACTGTAGGCAGAGAGAACAGGAGGTGGGGAACTATATGGCAGGTGTCAAGAGCAACTACATTGGTGACATAGGCTAAGACACCAGGCTGGTGGACAGCTTGGGAGTGGGTCCGAAGGACCTTGAATACCAGGTTAAAAATGTGGCTTTTACTCCCACTGTTTCAGGAGTCCTTGCAGGCTCTTGAGCAGACAGGGGACAGGGTCACAGTAGGGATCTGAGAAGGCAAATCTGGCATGTGAGAAGGATGGAGGTGGGCTGGAGGGAAGTTTGATCAAGGGCTTCCTGTGCTGGAACAGAGGTCTAAGGGGTGGGCCCAGAGGAAGCCCCTACTGTGGTTTGAATAGTTGTCCCCTCCACACCCATGTTGAAATTTCATTCCCAATGTGGCAGTATTGAGAGGTGGGGCCTTTAAGAGGGGATTGGGTCATGATGGTTCTGTTCTCAAGAATGGATTAATCCATTCATGGATTAATGGGTTAATGGATTATCAGGGCAGTGGAATTTGTGGCTTTATAAGAAAAGGAAGAGAGACCTGGGCTAGCACCTCAGCCCCCTTGCCATGCGATGCCCTGTGCTACCTCAGGACTCTACATAGAGTCCCCACCAGCAAGAAGACCTCACCAGATGCGGCCCCTCGACCTTGGACTTCTCAGTCTCCAGAACTGTAAAAAATAAATTCCTTTCTTTTACACATTTTGCAGTTTTAGGTATTCTGTTATAAGCAGCAAAAGACAAACTAAGGCACTCACCTTTGCTGCGTCCAGACCCACTGGGGGTTCCTAGCCTTCCATCTGTGTGTGGGGGCTGGGTTGGAGTCATTCTACCGGTGGAAGGAAAACTGGATGGCACACCCGGGGGTGGGGCTGGGGGATTTGGGCCATGGTGCTGGCTGAGGGGCCACTGGGAGAGTGCCCTGTGGGCTGGGTCTCTGCAGGCTGATAAGGGACAATTCCTGCTTGGCTCAGAAGGAACACCTCCTCCTGACTTCTTGCTTTGGGGTGTGCAGATGTTCTGGGTTTTGATGGCACTTGTGTCCATTTGTGCATGTCTGCATAACTGTGAGTGTTCACACAGGATAAGTTTTTGCTCTCATGCAGAAGCAAAAACTTAACCCATGTGCACACTCACAGTGTTTTGCTAATCTCTGTATCCCCAGTGCCAGACATAAGGATGTCTATGTATGGTTTTTCAATGAAGAAATGAATATTGAACTTAAGGCTTACGCTAGCCCTTGGAGGTAGTTACTCTTGTTATCCTCATGTAGAGGTAAGGAAACATGCTTAACTTTCAGAGAAGTTAAGCAACTTGCTCAAGGCCACAGAAATAGTAAGGGACTCAGCCGGTTGCAAAGCCAGGCAGTCTGTATGAAAGCCTGTGTCAATATGTATAATAATGGCAGCACACACTTCTTATTATGTGCCGGGTACTGTTCTATGTTCTTCTATTACAGATTAACTCATTTAATCCTCACAACAACCCATGATGAGGAAATTGAGATTCAGAGAGTAGAGGTCACTAGCTCAAGATCACACAGCAATGAGAAGCAGAATTGAGATTTTAACCCAGGTTAGTCTGCCTTCAGAGGTTTCACTTTTCACTGGCAGACTCCATTGTCTCACAGGTGTAAGCATGTTTGTATGAGCACACACGTGTGTGTGTGTGTGCAGATCAAGGAGAGAGAGCCAATCTAGTGGGAGGAGGGGCAGGAAGCTTTATGAAGGAACAGCATCCTCAGCCCCCAAGGGAACACTCCTAGTCCTACTCTCTGTCTAGGCACTGGGGAGGGGCAGAGATTAGGAATGCTCCTCTCGCTCCCTTGCCCAACACATATCTACAGTTGGGACTGCAGGTGGGGAGGAGACTGTGCCCAGATCACTTGGATGACCTTGGGCAAGGTCCGACAGCCTTGCCCCTGTTGGGCTTGGGTGCCCTCCAAGTGGCTGGAGAATGCCAGCCTCCTTGGTCTTGGGGTCCCTCCCCTAGACCATTGCTCACCCCTCCCTTTTTTTCCTGTATAGCCTTCCATTTCTCTTCTTCCTCCTGTTCTTTCTCCCTTGCCTCTAGTCCCCTAAGTAAGGCAAAGGGAAATTGGCATCTGGAGTTCCATCTTGTCAGATGTCTGGTCTTGGCTGTGCCTGTCTCCCCCCTCAACACTGTTTGAATCCTACTACAAATAGCTTTTAATGCCCAAAGAGAAATCTTTATTTTTCTCTCATCCCATAACAACTTATGTTAGGGGATTGAGATCAGGAGGAAGTATAGGATGGGGATGGGTAGAGGGTGGGAAGGACAGAGAATGATTGAGTTCATGGAAACATACTTTTATATTTTCTCAGATTTCTGTCTCTACTTCTTTTTTTTTTTTTTTTTTTTTTTTTTGAGACGGAGTCTTGCTCTGTGCCCCAGGCTGGAGTGCAGTGGCGCGATCTCGGCTCACTGCAAGCTCCGCCCCCCCGGGTTCACGCCATTCTCCTGCCTCAGCCTCCCAAGTAGCTGGGACTACAGGCGCCCACCACCTCGCCCGGCTAATTTTCTTGTATTTTTAGTAGAGACGGGGTTTCACCGTGTTAGCCAGGATGGTCTCGATCTCCTGACCTCGTGATCCGCCCGTCTCGGCCTCCCAAAGTGCTGGGATTACAGGCTTGAGCCACCGCGCCCGGCCAGTCTCTACTTCTATGGTATATGCAGATTCAACACCTGCCCCTAACCACACTCTCCCTTGGCCATCATCATGATCATCACCATAATCACTGGTATCAATGAAAATAGTTATTGAGCATGTATGTATCAGGCATTTGGTGTTGTGTGGTCACAGGGTATTTATTTCATTTCATTTCATTTCATTTCATTTCATTTTTGAGACTGAGTCTCACTTTGTCATCCAGGGGTCTCACTTTGTCGTCCAGGGTGGAGTGCAATGGCATGATCTCGGCTCACTGCAACCTCCACCTCCGACGTTCAAGTGATTCTCCTGCCTTAGCATCCCGAGTAGCTGGGATTATAGGTGCTTGCCACCACGCCGGACTAATTTTTTTTTGTATTTTTAATAGAGACGGGGTTTCACTATGTTGGCCAGGCTGGTCTCGAACTCCTGACCTCAGGTGATCCACCTGCCTCAGCCTCCCAAAGTGCTGGGATTACAGGCATGAGCCACAGCACCTGGCTGGTCGCATGGGATTTTAAATACCGTGAAAAACCCTCCAGTGGCTCCCTATCTTGTCTGCAGTGAACTCTAAAGTCCTTCTCATGGCCATAGGCATCTCTTTGGGCTAGTCTCCTGGCGTGCCTCTTGCTCACGTTCCTCAGCAATATTTGGTCCTCAGACACTGTGGGCATGCTTCTGCCCCAGGGCCTTTGCACCCACCGTTCCTCCCATCTGGACATGACTCCTCTGATAGCCACATGGTTCTCTTCTTTACTTCATTTAGATCTTTGCTCAAATGTCAGGTTACAGACGTAAAGACTCTGGACAAAATATAAGCACTTCCCATCACTGTCTACCTCCCTTCTCCTGCTTCATTTTTCTTCAGAGCACTTATTACTGCCTGAAATACAGTGCTATTTGTTGTTGTTTATATGTTTCCTGTTTCCTTAAGAGAATTACACTCCTGAAGCGCAGGGGTTTTGTTTTGCTAATCTCTGTATCCCCCAGTGCCAGATGTAAGGGTGTCTGTGTGCGGTCGTTTGATGAAGAAATGAATATTGAACTTATTTAAGCCTTATGCTAGCCCTTGAAGGTAGTTACTCTTGTTATCCCCATGTAGAGATAAGGAAACACGTACAGAGTAGTTAAGCAACTTGCTCAAGGCCACAGAAAAGGTAAGGGACTCAGCTGGTTTGCAAAGCCAGGCAGCCTCACTCCAGATCTCTCATTTTTACCACTATTTTCTGTTTGCACCTGATCTTGGCGCTGTTGACCTCATGCTGTTCTCTATTGCGGCCAGGTCAGGGGCTGGCTGAGTGGGCTACAAAAGGCAGGACTTTTCATGGACTCTGCTCCTGTGCCACCTCACATGGCTTTTCACTCTTAGCCTTCCTGGAGTCCACATCGCTCTGGCGAGGAGCCCAGGACAAGCACTGGAGGTGAGCTGCCTTGCAGGGAAGAGAGAATCTGTCACCAGCCCACTGCCCGATTCACTAGCCTGATCCTCCCCTTGTCTTCATTACACTGAGACAAAACAATTCTTTCCTAAGAAAAGTCACACCAGAGTGGGTGACACTGGGGCCAGTACAGGTCACAAGAGGATTCAACTCAGGTTTCTTTTGCCTAAGGAAGCCTTTGATGATGTTAATCTTTACCAGCCTCCGTGTAGTTAGAGCCTCGAGATAGTCCCAACCAATGAAGTGAGTGGAGAGGACGTGTCTCATTCCTGAGCAAGGCATTTAAGAAGCTGGACGCTCACTTTTCCCACTCTGGGGCAACTTTGGAGGTCCCATGTTCCAGATGGCACTGCTATAATGGCAGGGTCACACTCTGTCAGCCCGGGTCCCTGAATTCCACTATGGGAGGCAGAGACTCTCTTGCGGAACCAGGTCAAGCCTGCACCGTGGGCCAGAAAGAAATCTTTGTTGTGTTATGCCACTGAGGTTTTGGGGTAAATGTGTTCCTGCAGCTTGGCCCAGCCATTCCAACTAATACACCACTTCTGATCTGTTTTTCATATCTCCAATATTAGTGGCCTGTATCTCATTCACCACCAGTGGGAGTGGAAATTGGTACAACCTTTCTGGGAGACGAGCTGGCAGTATGTGTCTATGAAAAGCCCTGAGTAAGTGTATTGTCTTTGACTCAGAAATTTCACTTCTAGGAATTTATGCTAAGGAAATAATTGAACAAGTTCAGAAAGTTGTATGGATGAGGAGAATATTCATCACATAAAATGGTAAGAAATTGGGTCAGCCTAAATATCCCACAAAAGCAAATTGGTTAAATAAATTGTGGTCCGGCTCTACGATGGAATCCTAGCTGCTGCCGGTGGCGCATATTTATTAACATAGAGAGAGCCACACTCTATCGCAGTGCAGCGTATGCATAATGTGAGCCCATCTCTGTTAAAAAAAATATATTTGCAGGCCGGGCGCGGTGGCTCACGCCTGTAATCCCAGCACTTTCAGAGGCCGAGGCGGGTGGATCACGAGGCCAGGAGATCGAGACCATCCTGGCCAACACGGTGAAACCCTGTCTCTACCAAAAATACAAAAAAATTAGCCGGGCATGGTGGCGGGCGCCTCTGGTCCCAGTTACTCGTGAGGCTGAGGCAGGAGAATGGCGTCAACCCGGGAGGTGGAGCTTATACACACACACACACACACACACACATTTGCACGAAGACAGTCTAGAGGATAGTCAGCAAACACTTGACAATGGTAATTTCTGGGTGTGGAATCTCAGGTGATTTTACATTTACTGTTTTTATTTTGCCTCCTTTTAGAATTTTTTCATCAGTGATTTTGTATCATGTGTATACTTAAAAATTAAATGGGAAGAAAAATCACGTGGATTGTGGAAAGGTAAACCTCTAAGTCATGATTTCCTTATCTGAGAAATGGGCATAGTCATACCACTTCATTGGACAGTGGCGAGGATTCGATTAGATCATGTGGCATGAAGCACCTGCACTTACTTGGTGCTCAAAACCCATAACCTTTGTTATCAGTTATCAGTGAACTAAGGAACCCTTAGAGGCTAATTGGTTCATTCATTCATCCATCCATCCATCTATTCATTCATGCAACAAAGCATGTCCTGAAACCTACTGTGCACTTGGACATGTATTGAATAAATATGATAATGGCAAGAAGAATAGCAAATACTTGAATGGTATTTAGTGGTGCTAGGCACCATTATAAGCACTTCACATTGATTCATCTACACAATAACCCTATGAAAGGGTACCATTCTTAGCCCCATTTTATAGGTTATGAAACTGAGGCACAGAGAGGCCAAGTAACCTACCTGAAGTCACAGAGCTAGGAGGAGGCAGAGTCAGGCAGTCTACACTCTCAACTGCTAGACTATACCATCCGAGGAAGATGGAGGTGGTGTCTGCCCCTCTATCAGGTCCCATCTTGCTCCCAAGCCAGGAGTAGCAGGGATAATGCGGGAGGGGCCCTGGCTGGGAGAGGTGAAGGTCTGAGATACTGGAGAGGTGATGAGCAGGCGATTAGGGGATTTCTATTAGTATGAACCCCCTGCCTGAGCTGTGGATGCAGGTGGGACTGTGTTAGGGGAGGGAGCAGCCTCTGACGTTGCCACTACCTGGCTCTCTGAACCCAGGCTTGGCTCACAGGAAACTCAGGCTCCAGGTGGGTGGGGGCACCAGCCTCTGGGAAAGCTGGGTGGGAGCCAATAATGGCAGCATGGCTGATATGTACTGTGCACCCCAAGGACCAGGTGCTGGGCAAAGCACCTTCGTGCATTATCTCATTTAATCCTCACGGCGACTCTGTGAAGTAGACACTAATTTACAGAACAGGAAACGGAGGCTTGGGAAGGTGAAGCGCCTTTCTGAGAGCCTCACAGCTAGTAAGTGGGAAGCCTAGATTCAACCTAGCATCCTGGGCTAGGGTCTTAACCACTCTGCTAAATGTCCCTTGGGGCCAGGGCTCCTCCATCTCCCATCCTCCCTCAGGGGGTCCTGGAGACCCTGGGGAGCTGGAAGGCTTCCTATTTCAGGGACACCTTTGGCAGCTATTGCTGCCCCTGCAGCTGTCGTGGGTTGGCTGGCCCCAGCCACAGAACAGGGCAGAAGTAGGAGAGGAGCTGGAGGCCTCCAGGGCCAAATGGGACCACAATGGGAGTAATCTAGGGGGAGGAGAGCCCCTCAGGAGTCCCAGGAAACAGGCTGGAAGGGAAAGAATGAAAGGATTGCCCATGCCTTGGGCTGTCCCTCCGGCCGTCCCCCATGCTTGGCACTGCACTCAGATTTTCTCCTGCTGTCCTCACCACAACGCCGGGAGGATGGACTTATTACTCCCATTTTACTGATGAGGAACTGGAGGCTGGGAGTGGTGATGGGACTTGCTCAGGGTCCTCCAGTGAGCTGGAACTGGTACTTGAGTCCAGGTCTGAGTCCTTATGATCCTAAAGCCAGGATACTTTTCTCTGCACCAGCTGCTTCTGCTGGGATCCCACTGCCCCTTTAAGGTAAGTTATCAAAGGAGGATCTACTGTTTCACCAGAAAGTAGAGCATGAGCTGAGGATGGGGTGAGGTGGAGGGACAGTGGTCCCTAAGCAGTGCCTGGGTGTCTGGGACTCTTCTGGGACAGGAGAACAGTTAATGGAACATTCTTAGACCATCCCCCACTTCGGCCCAACAGTTTCGGCCATTGCCCCAACTTGGCTCTCTGAGTAGTGGCCTGAGCCCTGGGGGATCACTCCAGCCCCAGCAGGGGTGGGGGCACTCTGCGCTGTCTTCTGTGACCTACAGGCCTGTCTGACCTTCCACCAGAGTATGGGATTAATTCTGTTGTTAAAAAAATTCCTTGGCGCTGTATCTTCTCTTTTCTCAGCAGAGTCTCTGAAAAGAATCGCCAGTCTTCTCCATCACCCACTTCCTCCTCATTCTCTCTTGAGCCCAGTCCAGTGAGACTTTGTCCCCCATCGGTCCACTGGGTTCCCAGTGGCCTTTAAGTTGCCAGTTCAGTCATCAGTTCTCAATCCTTGGTGGCATCTGAGAGCTGATTATCCTCTTCTCCTTGAAACACTGTCTTTACTCAGCTTTACTCAGCTTCCAGGGACCCCTGTCCGCCTTCTCCTTCCACTCCCTGGCTGCCCCTTCTCAGTCCCTGGCAGGTCCTCCTCCTCCCAACCTCTGACTGGCGGATGGCTCTGGGTTCAGTCCTCAGACTGTTATATTTTGGGGTCTGTGTACATGTTTTCCTGGGTGCAGGGAGCTGGACCAAGTGATAGCTCATCCTTATAGATACATTATTTACTACTGGCTCATTCCTCTCAGTAAACCAACATGGAGTTTTTAATTCTGCCACTAATATGTACGTGCAATATAATTCTGCCACATATATATATGTATATATGATTTTAGAGAACAGGAAACAGAGGCTTAGGGAGCTGAAGTGCTTACTGAGAGTCTCACAGCTAGTAAGTGGGAAGCCTAGATTTAAACTGGGGTCCTGAGCTAGAGTCTTAACCACTCTGCTAAACGTCCCTTGGGGTTGGGGCTCTTCCATCTCTCATCTGCCCTCAGGAGATCCTGGAGACCCTGAGGAGCTGGAAGACTTCCTGTTTCAGGCACACCCTTGGCAGCTGTCGCTGCCCCTGCGGCTGTGTGTGTGTATATATAGTATATATACATCTATATTATATATACACATATATACATATATACATGTATTATATATAATATATATATATTTTTGTGGACTTTCTATTTTGTTTCTTTGTTCTATATGTCTATCTTTACTCCAAAACCACACTGTCTTAATTATTATAGCTTTAAAATCAATCTTGAAATTAGATAGCATTAGTCATCCAACTTTATTCTTTTTTTTTTTTTTTTTTTTTTTGAGACGGAGTCTCGCTCTGTTGCCCAGGCTGGAGTGCTGTGGCCGGATCTCAGCTCACTGCAAGCTCCGCCTTCCGGGTTCCCGCCATTCTCCTGTCTCAGCCTCCCGAGTAGCTGGGACTACAGGCGCCCGCCACCTCGCCCGGCTAGTTTTTTTGTATTTTTTAGTAGAGACGGGGTTTCACCGTGTTAGCCAGGGTGGTCTCGATCTCCTGACCTCGTGATCCACCCGTCTCGGCCTCCCAAAGTGCTGGGATTACAGGCTTGAGCCACCACGCCCGGCCAACTTTATTCTTTTTAAAAATTGTTTTTACAATTCTAGGTCCTTTGCATTTCCATGTACATTTTAGAATCAGTTTTTCAATTTCTACAAAAAATCCTGTTGATTTGATTTTGAGAAGGGACAGCCTTACCTGAGTCCCAATCTTAGGGAGAAAGTATTCAGCCTTTAGCCATTGGTATAATGGTAGCCTAGGTTTTTCCGTTGATGCCCTTTATCAGGCCAAGGAAGTTCCCTTCTATTCCTAGTTTAATTTGGGGGGAGAATTGCCATCTTAATAATATCGAATCTTCCAACCAATGAACAAGATATATCAATTTATTTAAATCCTCTTTATTTTCTCTCAGCCATATTTTGTATTTTCAAGGTATGGGTTTTGCATATCTTTTGTCAGATGTATCACTAATTATTTAAGAATTTTTGATGTTATTGTAAGTAGTATTGATTTTTGGATTTCAATTTCCAAATGTTAGTTGCTAGTATATAAAAATGTACATTTTTTCTATATTTTTCTTTCTTTTTTTTTCTTTTTTTTAAAATTATACTTTAAGTTCTAGGGTACATGTGCACAACGTGCAGGTTTGTTACATATGTATATCTTTTTTTTTTTTTTTTTGAGACTGAGTCTCACTTTGTTGCCCAGGTTGGAGTGCAGTGGTGCGATCTAAGCTCACTGCAACCTCTACCTCCTGGGTTCAAGTGATTCTCGTGTCTCATCCTCCCGAGTAGTTGAGATTACAGGCATGTGCCACCACGCCTGGCTAGATTTTGTATTTTTAGCAGAGACAGGTTTCACCATGTTGGCCAGGCTGGTCTCAAACTCCTGGCCTCAAGTGATCTGCCCGCCTCGGCCTCCCAAAGTGCTGGGATTGCAGGCATAAGCCACCATGCCTGGGCTTCTATATTTTTCTTTTATCCTACAAATTTTGCTAAACTCACTTATTAGTTCTAGTAGCTTTTTGGGGTAGATTCATTGTATATTCCACATAGATAATCGCGTTATCTGTGAATAAAATATTTACCTCTTTTCAATCTGAATCCTTTTTTTTTTTCCTAAGATCTTTGTTTTGTTTGGCTTCATGGCACTGGCTGACATCTCTAGTATGATGCTGAGTTGATGTAAAGGGAGTGGACATACTTACCTTGCTCCCAATCTTAAGGAGAGAGTCTTCAACCTTCAGCCATTGAATAATGACACCATAGATTTTTTTGAAGATCCGCTTTACCAGCCTAAGGAAGTTCTCTTCTACTTCTAATTTGCTCAGGTTTTTAAAAAAATCATAAATGAATACTGGATTATGTCAGATTCTTTTTCTGCATTTATTGATCTGATCACGTTTTTTCTTTTTTTGTGTGGTAGACCAAATAATGGCCCCCTAAAGATATCCATGTCCTAATTCCTGAAACCTGTGAAACTATCATGGCAAAAAGAACTTTGCTTAGATGATTACATTAAGGCTCTTGCCATGGGGAGAGTATCCTAGATTATCCTGGTGGGCCCACTGTAATCACAAGAATCCTTAATAGATGGAAGAAAAAGAAGAAGGAGAAGGAGGAGAAGAAGAAAAGGAACAAGAAGAAGAAGAGGAAGAAGAAGAAGGAGAAGGAGAAGAAGAAGAGGAAGAAGAGGAAGAGGAAGGAGAAGAAGAACAAGAGGAAGAAGAAGGAGAATAAGAAGAGGAAGAAGAGGAAGAAGAAGGAGAAGAAGAAGAAGAGGAAGAAGGAGAAGAAGAAGAGGAAGAAGAAGAAGAAGAAGAGGAAGAAGAAGAAGAAGAAGAGGAAGAGTGCACGAGAGAGACAGACAGAGATGGAGAGACAGAGAGAGAGAGACTTGGAGATGTTATGCTGTTAGCTTTGAAGATGGAGGAGAGGGCCATGACCCAAGGAAGGGAGACAGCCTCTAGAAACTTGCAAAGGCAAGAAAATATATTCTCCCCTAGAGCTTCCAGGATTAATGCAATCGTGTATCCCCTTGATTTTAGCCTAGCGAAATCCATCTGGACTTCTGATTTCCAAAACTGTGAGGTAATTTTTTGTTGTTTAATCCACAAAGTTTGTGGTAATTTGTTATATAACAGAAGGCAATGAATATGAATTACATTGATCTAATTTTGAATGTGAAACCAGCTTTGTATTCCCAGGATAAACTTCCTTGGTCATCGTGTATTATCCACTTTATATATTGTTGGATTTGATTTGCTAAGATTTTGTTTAGAATTTTACATATATGTTCAAGAGGGATATTGGTCTGTAGTTTTCTTGTAATGTCTTTGTTTGACTTTGTCATCAGAGTAATGTTGGTCTTATGGAGTGAGTTGGAAAGTGTTCTTTCCTTTTTAATTTTCTGGGAGAGTTTGTGTTGAATTGGTGTTATGGTTAAAACCCAAAGTGTTTCTCCTACTCTCACACACGACTCAACACAATACTTCTGACACCAGATGTGTGTGGGTTGTTTCTCCACACACCACGCAGTTCTCCAGTGGACACCAGCTGGGAGTCCTCTAATTGAATTCAATTCTGACACTGTCTACCTGGAGATAGCTTCAGGCCCCCCAGATTAAGGGCTCAGTCCCACAAGGCTTCCCCTCACCACAGATGCCAATTGCAAGCCCCAGGTATGACCCATGCTTTTGGTCACCCAGAGGTTCTCAGGATTCCTTCCTTAGATTTGAGTAATTTGCTAGAGCTGCCCACAGAACTCAGGGAAACACTTTACATTTACCAATTTATTATAAAGAATTTTTTAAAATTTAAAATTATTTTTAAATTAAAAAAAATGTTTTTGAGACAAGAGTCTTACTCTCACAGGCTGGAGTGCAGTGACATGATCATAGCTCACTGCAACCTTGAACTCCTGGGCTCCTATGGTCCTCCTGCCCCAGCCTCCCAAGTAGCTGGGACCACTGGTGCATGCCACCATGCCCAGCCAATTTTTTATTTTTACTTTTTTGTAGAGACAGGATCTCACTATGTTGCCTGGAATGGTCTAGAATTCCTGGGCTCAAGCGATCCTCCCACCTCTGCCTCCCAAAGTGCTGGGATTACGGGTATGAGTCTCTGCATCAGGCCTATAAACGATATTAATAAAGGATACAGATGAACAGCCAGATGGAAGAGATGTATAGGGCAAGGCATGGGGGACAGGGCATGGAGCTTCTATACCCTCTCTGGGTATTCCACCCTCCAAGAATCCTATGTGTTTGGCAGTTTGGAAGCTCATCCAAACACTATCTTTTTGGATTTTTATGGAGGCTTCATTAAACAGGAATGATTGATTAAACCATTGGCCATTGGTGCTTAACTTAATCTTCAGGCCTTCTTTCCTCCCTGGAGATTGGGGGTTGGGGCTGAAGTCCCAACCCTTTAATCATGCCTTGGTGTTTCTGAAGCTCTCATTCTGAAGCTGTCTAGGGCCTGCCAGCCACCAGTCATCTCATTGGCATATGCTATGGTCTGAATGTTGGTGTACCCCCAAAATTCATATGTTGAAACTTCACCCCCAGGATGATAGTACTAAGAGATGGAATCTTTTTGGAAGTGATTAAGTCATGAAGATTACACCCTCGTGAGTGGGATCAGTGCCTTTATTAAAGAAGTTGGAGGGAGGTGCCAGGTTTCTTCTGCCCCTGGCACCGTGTGAGGACACAGCAGCAAGGCACCATCTGTGCTGCATGGAGTAAGCCCTCACCAAATACTGCATCTGCCAGGACCTTGATCTTGGACTTCCCAGCCTCCGGAACTGTGAGAAATACATTTCTTCTATTTATAAAGTATCCAGCATAGGTATTTTATTATAGAAACCAGAATGGACTGAGATAGCATACGAAAGACACTCTTGCCACTCTGGAGATTCCAAGGGTTTTAGGCACTACGTGACAGGAAACGGTACAAAGACTAATATATATTTTACAATATCACAGCTTCCTTAAATGTTTCCTAAAATTCCCCAGTGAAGTTACCTGGTTCTGAAAGTATCTTTGTGGGAAGGTTTTAACTACAAATTCAACGTATTTAATAGATAGTCTTTTATTCCTTTCAATATTTGTAGAATCTGTTGTGATATAATTTCTCTCATCTTGATATCGGTAATGTTGTGTCTTCTCTCTTTTTCCGGGATCAGCCTAGCTGGAGGTTTGTCAATTTTATTGATTTCTTCAAAGAACCAGCTTTTGTCTTTGTGTTCTCGATTATTTTTCTATTCCACAGATTTCTGCTCTAATCTTTATTATTTATTTTCTTCTGCTTACTTTGGGTTTAACTGGCTCTTCCCCCCTACCCCAAGTTTCTTAAGATAGAAGCTGAAGTCATTGCTTTGAGACTGTTCTTTTCCACTATTGGTATTTATTACTATAAATTTCCTAGGTGCTGTTATAGAGGCACCCCTCTAATTTTGTGTTTTCATTTAGTGTTGTATTTTCATTTTCATTCAGTTCAAAATGCTTTATAATTTCCCCTTTTATTTCTCCTTTGACCCCATGGGTTATTAAAAGGGTGTTATTTAATCTCCAAGTATTTAGCGGGTGATTTTTATATATCTCTGTTACTGATTTCTAATGTAATTTTATTATAGTCAGAACTTCATTTGTATGACTTGAATTATTTTAAGTTTATTGAGACCTTCTTTATGACTAAGAATATGATCTATCTTTAAAAATATTCTCTGCGCCCTTGAAAATAATGTGTATTCTGATGTTGGGTGGAGTGTTCTAAAAATGTCAATTAGGCCAAGTTGTTTTATAGTGTTATTCAAATCACCCAAATCCTTAGTGATTTTTTGTCTGCTTGCTTTATCAATTATTGAGAGAAGAGTATTGAAATCTCCAACTGTACTTGTGGATTTGTCTATTTCTCCTTGCAGTTCTATCCGTTTTTGCAACATGTATTTTGGAGCTATTCAATTAGATGCAAAAACATTTTGAATTATGCCCTCTTCGTTGACTGACCCTTTGATCATTCTAAAATGAAATTTTTTATCCCTAGTAATATTTTTATAATCTGAAATCTATTCTGTCTGATATTAGTGTAACTATTACAGCTTTCTTTTATTTAGTGTTAGTAGGCTATACTTCTTGACATCCTTTTTCTTTTTCTTTTTCTTTTTTTTTTTTTTGAGACGGAGTCTCACTCTGTCACCCAGGCTGGAGTGCAGTGGCGCAATCTCGGCTCACTGCAAGCTCCACCTCCCAGGTTCACGCCATTCTCCTGCCTCAGCCTCCCGTGTAGCTGGGACTATAGGCGCCTGCCACCGCACCTGGCTAATTTTTTGTATTTTTAGTAGAGACGGGGTTTCACCGTGTTAGCCAGGACGGTCTCGATCTCCTGACCTCGTGATCCACCCGTCTCGGCCTCCCAAAGTGCTGGGATTACAGGCGTGAGCCACCACGCCCGGCAGACATCCTTTTACTTTTACTCTATTTGTGTCTTTATATTTAATATATGTCTTTGAAAGAGCATACAGTTGGGTACTGATTTTTTTAA
This sequence comes from Papio anubis, assembly GCF_008728515.1. NCBI lineage: Eukaryota > Metazoa > Chordata > Mammalia > Primates > Cercopithecidae > Papio > Papio anubis. The sequence continues at coordinate 34,771,838 of NC_044976.1, forward strand.
TCCAATCTGACAATTTTTACTTTTTAATTGGCGAGTTTGGATCATTTACATTTAATGTGATTATTGACGTGGCTAGGTATAAGTTTATCATCTTGTGATTTGTTTTATATTTGTCCCATGTATTCTTTGTTGCCCTTTTTATCTTTTTCTGCTTTCTTTTGGGTAAAATGAGTATTTTTTATATTTCCAATTTATCTCTATTGTTGACTTATTAGCTATAACTTCTGATATTGTTATTTTAGTGGCAATTTTAGGGGTTATAGTATGAATCTTTAACTTACCACAGTCTACTTTCAAATAATGTTTTACTACTTCAGGTATAGTGTAACAATCTTTCAATAGCATACCCCTACTTTTCCTCTCTCAGTCATTATTCTATTGTTGTCATACATTTAATTTGCTTATATAAAAAATACATATGGTGGCTCATGCCTGCAATCCCAGCACTTTGGGAAGCTGAGGCGGGTGGATCATTTGAGGTCAGGAGTTCAAGACTGTCCTGGCCAATATGGTGAAACCCCGTCTCTACTGAAAATACAAAAATTAGCCAGGCAGTGGTGGCACACACCTGTAATCCCAGCTAGTCCGGAGGCTGAGGCAGGAGAATAGCTTCAGCCTGGGAGGTGGAGGTTGTGCTGAGCCAAGATCGTGCCACTGCACTCCAGCCTGGGGGACAGAGCGAGACTCTGTCTCAAAACAAAAAAAAACCACAAAAAAACCCCCACAATATATATTGTTATTGTTTAGATAGTCACTTATCTTTTAAAGTGCTTGAAATAATAATAAAACATATATTTACCCACGTAGTTACCACTTTTGGTGCTTTTCATTCCTGGGATCCGTATTTCCCACTGGTATCATTTTGCTTCTGCCTAAAGGACTTCCTTTAATATTTCTTATAATGAAAGTCTGTTGGTGATGAAATCTTTACGCTTTTGTATATCTGAAATAGTCTTATTTTGGCTTTGTTTTTGAAAGATATTTTTGCTGCATTTGGAATTACAGGCTGACTCCCTTTTTTTGGATACTCTAATCACACATATATTAGGTTGTTTAATGTTGTCCCACAGATCATTGATGTCCCCTTTTTAAAAATTTGATTTTTTGCCAGGTGCGGTGGCTCATGCCTTTAATCCCAGCACTTTGGGAGGCAGAGGCGGGTGGATCTTGTGAGCTCAGGAGCTAGAGATCAGCCTGGGGAACATAGCAAGACCCCATCTCTGCAAAAAAACAAACAAACAACTAGCTGGGTATAGTGGTGTGTGCACCTGTAGTCCCAGCTGCTCAGGAGGCTGAGGTGGGAGAGTTGCTTGTTCTGGGAGGTGGAGGCTGCAGTGAGCTGAGATTGCACCACTCTCCAGCCTGGGAGACAGAGTGAGACCCTGTCTCAAAGAAAAAAAAAAAAATTGATTTTTCCTTCTGTGTGTTTCATTTTGGTTAGTTTCTATTGTTGTGTCTTTATGTTCACTAATCTTTTCTTCTGCAATGTCCAATCTGCCATTCCTCCCATCCAGTGTAATTTTCCCCTCAGATTGTTTTTGATCTCTGTAAGTTTGATTTGTGTCTTTTTAATATCTCAAATGCCTCCACTTAATTACTATTATTAACATCTATGTACATTCTGAGTCAGTTTCAATTAATTAATTAATTAATCTTCATTATAGAGCATATTTCCCTGCTTCTTTGCATACCTGATAATCTTTGATTAGATGCCAGACATTGTAATTTTTACCTTTTTGAGTATTTTTGCATTCTTTTGGATACTCCAATTACATATACATTAGGAGTTCTTCATATTCCTGGTTATTTTTGCATTTCTACAAATATTCTGAACTTTGTTCTGAAATGCAATTAATTTATTTGCAGGAAGAGTTTGATCCTTTCAGGTCTTGCTTTGAAGATTTGTTAGGTGGGACCAGAGCAGCATTTACATTTAGGGCTAATTATTCTTCATTGTTGAGGCGAGAATCTTCTGAGTATTCTACCCCATCCTGCACTAATTATGAGTTCTGCTAGTCCTGGTGAGAACAGATCTTATTCCAGGCCTTGTGTGATTGCTGGGTACCGTTTCCTCTACACCTCTGGATGACTATTTGTTCAGCCTTGGGTATTTTCCATATACACGTGTGCTGATCAGTACTGTGATGAATACTTGAGGGGGACCCTCCGCAGGTTTCTGGGGTTCTGGCTGTCTTTATGGTCTCTCTCCTGTTGAGTGCTCTGTCCTGCAAGTTCTTGTGTTTGTCTCCCTGGACCCCCAGGTCTATCTTCTCAATTTAGGATGTTTCTCAGGCACTACTTCCATTCCTACTTCCTGTGATGCAATGGAGAAACTCTACCAAGACAGTACGCTGAGATGGTTTTAGGACTCACCTTGTTTGTTTTCTGTCTCTAAGGGAAACTATCCTTTGTTTTCTGATGTCAAGTATCTTGAAAACCATTGTTTTATATATTTTGTGCATGTTTTATTTGTTTGTTTCAGGCGAGAGGATAAATCTGGCTTCTGTTACTTCATTTTGGATGGAAGCAGGTGTCTCTCTCCATGGCTTTAAACACCATCTATATGATAATGACTGACAAGTTCACCCCTGAACTTCAGACTCCTATATCCAACCTGGGATAGTCATGGCCAGCACCTCAAAGTCACCATGCCCCAAATGGAACTTTTCACTGCTCCCTCATCAAATCTCTCCTTCCTGCTGCCCCCATCTCAGGAAATGTCACCTAGATGTTCAGGCAAAAAACCTTGGACTTATCTTTTTCCTCTCTTTCTCTCACATTCTATAGCACTACCTCACTAGCTCTTTTTGGCTTGAACTTCAAAATGCATCTCAAATCTGAGACCCTTACACTACCCCCACCACTGATTAAAGCTCCTGTCACTATTCACCTGGAACCTTGTAATAGCTTTCTAACTCCAAACCAACTACGTTCACACCTCATCCCTCTTGCTGTCTGCTTTTTCCTTCAGAATCCAGCAAGCCCTTAAAACTTTTAGCCGCCCTGTGATTGTTCAAAACCCTCCACTGGCTTCCTAACACAACTTAGAACAAAGCCCTAGACCCCTGCCATAGTACACAGGACCCTATCTGATATGGCCTCTACCGCCTCTCCTGCTCGCTCCACTCTGACCACCCAGGCCTTCTCACTGTCACTTGAACTTGCCAAGGACCCTCCTGTGTCAGGGGCCACTTCCTTTCCCAGTGCCAGAATTGCTTCTCCCTACACATTTCCCCATCTCTTCATCCACCTCATCTCAAAGTCATCCCTCTAGAGAGCCCTCCCGTAGCTGCCTGATCTGAGATAGCTCCCTGCTGCTGCTTCTCCCCTACTCTGCTTGATTTTTCATCATAGAACTTCCCTCCACCTGGCACCCTACATATTTACTTGTGTATTTATTGTCCCTCTCTCCGTGGAACGTCGGCCTTATGAAGGCGAGGGCTTTGTCTTGGTCACTACTGAGTTCCCTGTGCCTAGAACAATGCCTGGGGTGCTCAATGAAGCAGATTGAGTGAATGAATGAGTGAGCGCTCTTCTTGGCCACTAGGTACGATCAACCGGCTGTGTGACTCTGGACAAGTCCTTTGCCATCTCAGGACTTGTCTTTTTAAAGTGGGTGCCTGCTAAAAGCCCTAGGCTTTGCTCTTCCGTTCCCCACCACACTAGGCGCCACACTGGAGGGGCTGGGCCAGACGCTGGCCATGCGGCACTCGGAGGCTCTGGGCGTCGGATAGTCATGATTACCACCAGAGGGCGCTCGATGCCCAGATTATGGACCAGAGGCTCTGGGTGGGTAGAAGCGTCACTGAGACTGTATTTAGGACCTGGGTATACAGGTGATGTAAATGTGTGTGGGGAATGGGGAGGCATTTCTAGAGTCCTGACTCTGGGGTTCAGGATGTGGGGTGTCAGTTCTGCTGCTCACCCTCCCATGCTTGCTCCGCACCCACAGACAGACCCTGGGGAAAATTTTCACCTATGTCTTCTTGGGGAAGGAAAAAACAGAGTCCACTAGCATGGAAACTGTTTGGGGGATGCTCAGTGGCTTTCCACATGTCCTAGACCCCAAAATCTCCTTGTGGCTTTGGGTAAGACAAGTAAAACTTCTGGCATCACTGAGCAGGGTGACCCTTTTGTCCTTGGGGTCCCTCCAAGGAGCCAGAAACCTGGCAAACCTGGCCCACCCTCTCGGCTCCCTTTAGGGCTGAGTCCTTCGTTGTCCCTCCACAGGTCAAGGAAGACCCCCTTCCCCAGACTGTAGGTGTTTCTCAGGATCCCAGGGCTCTCGCAGGGCAATCTCAGGCAGGACTGAGCAGATGCTTTCTGAGTGGAGAGGCTCTTCTATGAGCAAGCTCATTTCATTCTCTCAATTAGTCGCAGTGTTTTTGCTATTGACTCACATGCAAATGGGAATACCGAGGCCCAGAAGGTAGGAAAGACAGTGAGAGGTCACATATCCGCATGTGGCACATTTGGTTCCATTTCTCCCTCTGTTTTGGGTGTGCCCAGAGCCCCTTTGGGCCATTCCCTTTCCAGAGCTCAAACACAGCCTCAGAACCTTTGCACTTGCTGTTCCCTCTGCCTGGAACATCTTTCCCCAAGACCTTCAGGTGCCTGGCTCCTTCATGTCACTCAGGCAGTAGACCAGATGCCATCTCCTCAGAGAGGACTTCCCTGATTACACCCTGTCTCTCTGTCTCACCAGCTTGTCTTATTTCCTCTAGAGCACTTAGCACCGTCTAATATTAATCAGTTTCCTGGTTTCTGGCCTATGCTCTGTTTTCCCCATCAGAATGAAAGCTTCACTGGGACAAGGACCTTGCCCAATGCGTTCCCAGTGGGCCACATTTCACCTATGGCACAGAGGATGAGGAGACCCATGGATATTGAATGAGTGAGTGAGGGGGAGGGAGAGTTGCCTGTCACCCATGCGGGTCCCCAGACAAGGTCTCAATAACACAGAGTCACACCTGACCCTTTCCTGGAAGTCCAGGTTCCATGATGCTTTGGGGCTGCTGTGCCCACTTATCTCTGGGGTTCTTCCTTCCCCATCTGCACCCCCGTGAGAGGGATGCTCCTCAGACAGGCAACCGTGGGGTGTTTGATTTAAGAACAGCCAAAACCAAGATGTGAGAGAAGGAAGGAGGGGAGCAGTGGACCCTGAGGATGGGCTCCAGCCCATGGTGGTCTGGAGAGTGAAGCGTCAAGGATCTGGGGTACGGCTGGCCACACCTGTGATTGCAGAGGTGCTGATGCCTTTGTGTTTCACAACTCAGGCTAAGTGTGTGCATGGGCATCTAGACACAATGACCGCCCTCTGTGAGATGGTCAGAGGACCTGTCTCGTTAGGAGCTGCAGAGGGCACCCACTTCACTAGGTGTGAGTGCCAAGTGCTCCTAAGAGCCCTCCCAGTGCCAAGAGTGCTGACTTGCAAGATGACTTGGTGACTGGGTGGAGAGCAGATGATGGATGCAGCAGGAGAACGAGTTGTGTTTTGGGCCAAGAGGATCTGGATTTGAATCCTGGCTCAGTCACTTCTGTGCTGTGTGACTTTGGACAAGTGACTTCCTCTCTCTGAGTTAAGAAGAAATGAACTCTGAGAACTGTGCTTTCCTGGGACTAGCTCTGAAACTCCACCCTCCGAGGCTCAGCTTTTCTGTCTAGGGTTCCTGGTCACCATTCAAAGCCCAGTATAAAGTGCCCCTCCTCTGGGAAGCTATATCCCCATCCCATACCTGGAGGTTCAAGTTCTTCTTCCTCTGGGGCCTCTCTATTCTGCCTGTATCTACAGTACATTAGTGTTGTCTGTTTAGATGTCTGACCCCCTTTCATGGTGCTGGAGCCCCTGGCAGGCTGGCAATTGCATTCTTCATTTCTTCATCCTTCCTGCCCAGCATGGGGATGGCCCACCGTGGGTGTGGTGGTGATACTGAGTGAGTTGGGTCCCTGAGACTGGGTTGATTTCTCTGCTCAAGGATCCCTCAGGATAACCTTGTCATCCTCATCGCCCCAACATGACTCCTCATCTAGCAATCCCTGCCCTCTGTACCACTTCAGTAGCGTTGCCCAGAGTGAGTTAACATCACCAGTAGCACCTGACTTACCATGTTCTAGGCACGGTGCCACACACTCACCACACACTCATGTGTGTTATCTCACCCAGTCCTCATGGCCACGCTATGATACTATTTTCATACCCATTTTAGACATGAACAAACTGAAGCTCAGGGAGATCAAATAGCTTGCCTGAGGTCACATGGCTCACAAGTGGTAGAGCTGGTGGTATGCTGGTAAATGTTGAATAATCAGCTCTACAGACAAACACATACAAGCTTCCATATGTGGAGTTTACTCATTTCTGTGATGCTCCACAGAATTTCAAGTTACCAACATGACACCACTGAACTTGGAGTTGGGAAGAGATGCCCACAGCTGGCTCTTATGGGTGGGTATGAGCTTGCTTCAGCACATCACGGGGCAAACCCAAGCCTGTTTGATGCCGACCAATCAGCATTCTCTCTAGATTCCTAAGATCTGCTAGTAAGTGATAAAAGTAAGGTGCATTAGGGTACATATCAAAGGGAAAAAAGAATATATATATACACACACACACACACGAAAGAATATACACATATTATGTGTAATTTGCTTGTGTGTGCAAATCTAAAAGGATTTGCCAGGAACTGACCACATCATTGGTTTTCTCCACTGGGTAGTAGCTGGAAGGCAGAGTAGCAGAGAGATTTCCTCTGGGTATTCTTTTGTACTTTAAAAAATTTGAGACATACGGGTGTATTAACTGTTCCAAAAAAAAAAAAAAGGAACAAACATGCAACAAATCCAGATAACTGAGCAACCAACCAATCAACCACAAACAGACTTTGGGCCTGCAGCTCTGCCCTGGGCTGGTCTGTGGGCCTGAAGCTGGGCAGAGGGTGCTGAGTGGCTGATCGGGGCTGCCCAACAGACCACACTGCCTTTCAGCAAGCCTTGGTCTGTGTGGCCAGACTGGTGTGTGGGGATAGGGGGGAGGCCTCCATGCCTGGAGTCTTCCGGGAATGTGAGGGATGGGTGCACTTGTTTTAATTCTCACCCGTGCGGCTTGGTCACTGAGACCATGGCACTGCACTCTAAACTCAATTAGACATTTAACAAACCTTATAAATCCTCCACGGCCTGAGCCTTGTAAATCTCCAGAGCGGGCTGGCTTAGCACTTATCCATCTCCGGCTTAATGACCTCCCCAGCCTGGCCTGGGAATGATTCAGGGCTGGCGACAGGTCTAATTAGTGAGCACGAACTGTAGCTCCAAGTATAGTGAGGAGGAAGTGTGTGCTCAGTCTCTGCCCCCGTAGCGTTAGAGAGGTGAGTGAGTCTTAGCCCTTAGTCCTCATCCAGCCCAGATCTTGGGACACTGGCACATGGGAGGAAGGGGCAAGAAGGGTGTGGCAAGTGTCTCTTTGTGTGTGTGTGTGTGTTTGTTTGAGACAAGGTCTGGCTCTGTTGCCCAGGCTGGAGTGCAGGGGCGCGATTACACCTTGAAGCCTCAGCCTCCCAGACTCAAGTGATCCTCCTGCCTCAGCCACCCAAGCAGCTGGGACTGCAGGCGTGCACCACCACACCTGGCTAATTTTTACATTTTTTATAAAGACGGAGTCCCACTATGTTGCCAAGGCTGGTCTTGAACTCCTGGGCTCAAGCAGTTCTCCCGCCTTGGCCTCCCAAAGTGCTCGGATTATAGGTGTGAACCGCCATGCCCGGCCCTCTTTGATTGTTAATGTAACCCTGGTGTTGACGGTGTGTCCTGTGTGTAATTGTTCGGGGATGGCTGTTGTGTGGCCTCTAACATTATTGCATCAAGGGCCATGTGGGAGCCAAGTAGTTTCCTAGGGAGGCAGTGAGTTTGTGGGCATATCTGAAGCCCTGTTGATGGCATGGGTGGTGAGTGCTTTGAGGGTGGGTTCTGATCTTCTCAGGCCTGAAAGAACTGTGTTCCAGAGACACACATATGAAATCAGAGAGGGTCCAGTTAGCCCCATTTTTAAGAGCTCAGTCTTCAGATTTAGTGAGAGGATGGATTTTCCAACCAAGCTGACTAGCTTTGTGAGGTAGTGAGCTCCCTGTCAGTGGACAGACCACTGGGATTCTCTACCATTAATGGAAGACCAGCTGGGTGCCCCATCAGGCACCAAACCTGCTGGTGCCTTGATCCTGGGCTTCTAAGCCTCCAGAACTGTGAGAAATAAGTGTGTGTTGTTTATAAGCCACTCAGTTTTTGATATTTTTGTGATAGAAGTTCAAATGGCCTAAGACACTGGGCGTGGGTTGGGTCTGAGGCCCTTCCTTTTCACCCATGACTTTTCCTCCTTAAATGCAGGAAGCAGACGGGCATCGGGGTTGTGTGGGTGGGGACACTGGGGTGACAGATGCCACCTCTCACCCCACCAGGCCCTCTGAGCCTCCCACCCCCGCCCACAACCCCAGAACAGTAACCAGGAGGAGGTCTGGGCAATTGGTTCCAACCAAGCCTCCTCAGTGGCGGGAAAGGGGAAGTTATATTTTTATCTATAACTCACGATGAATAAAAATTTAATTACGCTGAAAAATTTAAATTTCATAAGAAATAAATATTAATCCTGGAGAGTGACTTTTGTAGGAAGATAACTTTCAAATGTCGTCAATCTGGAGGTACCGGGCTCTGAGAGGGAGGGGGAGCCTCCGATCAGGCTCTTGGTCTGGCCTGGGGGGTCTCCACTCCTGAGACTGAGGGTTCAAGGACTCAGATCTCCACCTAGCAAAGAGCCCACCTCTCCCCAGCTATGGGGGCAGCAAGGTGGCCACTCTGAAGGCGTGATATCTTCTCCTCTCCATTCCTGCCTCGGTACCCATCAGCTCCCTCCCTCTTTCAGTGGTAATGCATCAGCTGCCATGCGCAGACATTTTTCTAGGTGCTGGGGACAGTGTGGGAAGGAACCAGATGTCGTCTTTGCCAACGTGGCGCAGAAGGTCATGTGAAGGAGGCAAACACAAAATCAGTAGCCACCAATACCACTGCCCAGTGCACACCCCTCTGCCGAGCACTGTACCCCGACCTCCACTTGGTTTACTTGACGATTACTGTTATTTGCTTAAAAAATTCAAGTAAAATGCACAAACATAAAGCGCATAAAATATACGCCCACAGCTCAATGACTGATGACCGTTGTATGAATACGCACTCTCCGGGTTAAGGAATGTAACACTGGCTCCCATGCTGGGGATTTGACGGAGGGGAAGGCCCTGCCTTGGGGCCCTTCACAGACTGTTTGATGGATGATTCTTGCTGCCTGGCCAGAGAGAGAAGGATCTGGGGGTAGGGTGGCCTAATATTAGTAACGACATCTCAATACGTACTGAGCATTTATCATATGCCAGGCTTGATTCTAAGTGCTCTGTATTAGCTCCTTTAACCCTGACAAAGAAAGCCCCATGAAGGAGGTGCTGTTATCACCTGTTTCATTTTCTCAGTGAAAAAACTGACACCCAGAGGGTAAGTGACAAGTCCGGAGTCACCCAGCTGCTGGGAGACAGAACCTGGTGATGCCTGAGTCCCTGACTTAGAGTCCCCAGTCTCTTCTGTGATGGGAAAGCCCAGGTTTTGAGTCCAGGACACTTGGGATCTGGTGCTCTGGGGAACCTCTGCAAATCTTTTGATGTTACACCTCATTCAAAATGAGATCTGCTGTGCAGCCTCGGGCAAATGTCTCAGTCTCTCTAAGCTTCAGGTTCCTTCAAAAAGGCTTGGAGAAACGGAGAGAAAAATCCTCATTCTGTGCCTCCCAGGGTTTGTATGGGGTGGGAAGAGGTAACAGAGGTGGATATTATAACCTGGTCATAATTGCCGTCAAACTAGTTCTAACAGTGAGCCACTCTGGGCCATGCCCTCTGCTGATGCAGATGCACCAAGCACACTGAGTGAGGCAGGCCCTGTTATTATTCCTACGGGTGAGGCATGGCACCAGGGTCTCAGGAGGAGTCTGAGGAGGGTGAGGTGGTCACATAAGCTTCCTTGGGGAGTGCTGGGTTAGTGAGGTGCTGCTCTGAGCGTGAGAGTGAAGGCAGGATTTGGGACGTGCTTTCTAGGGGCTCCCACGGGAGCAAAGGCATGGATGTGTGGATGCTGTGTTGGGGGCTGGAAAGGTGTTCTCTGATGGGCTAGGGTGAGGCTGGGCTAGATTCTGAGCTGGCCACCCCAATGGAATCACTTCTCCATTCCACAGTTGCTAGAGCCGAGGCCATCCTGAGCTGGAGTTGCAGAGCCTGGGTCTGCAGATGTGCGGCACCTAGGTGGAGGAATGGGAAAATAGGCCTAGGAACGTGGACTTGGCCTGGCAAGTAAAGGCCTTGACTTTTGAAGCTGAGACCAAGGGTAAAGCAGGTAGCTAGCTCAAGTGCCAGCTTGGGGCAGTGGGATGATGACAAGAGGGCCTTGTCCTGCAGTTGTTAGCGATGTGCCTGGCCGACACAACCATAGCCCATGCGTAGCAAGAGGAGTGTAGAGCAGGCCGGGGCCCAGGGGTCTGATTTGCACGTGATGACCCTCCATGGAGACTGGTGCCAGAGACCTGCACTGCTCTAGGGACCAAATGGACCAGGACTCCTTAGTATAGGAAAATACCTTAGATTTTTATCTGGCTGGCCCAGGGCCCAGAATGACGGTTCTTTAGGCAGCAGATGGGAAATTCATCTTTTGCAGCAAAAACACTGGAAAGTTTCACTACTCCCCAAAGACCAGACCCAGACACTAATATTCACATACACACATTTCCAGAGAAGGATATGCAGGCAGCCGTCCGTGTACAGTGTGCATGCAGACACGAGGGCTCACAGAGACACGTGTGCACACACAAATGCCTGTACAAGGTGCCTGGACAACCGTAGGGACACCCGCGTGCTCCTGCATCCCTGGAACCCGCTCTCCTGGCTGTGTTCTGCTGATGGAATGCTGTAATATTTTTCTATTAAATGTTGCATTTGTTGTGCCTTTTAGTAGCTTCCCTCATTAAAAATGATATTATCCCCATAAATAAGCCAGCGTCTGAGAAGAGTGCCCGACTCCATTTCTCTTCCTAATTGAGACACTTAGCTTTGATTTGCACGCTTGCACGTACCGAGTGGATTAATTTTCAATTAATGCTCTTAGGCGGGTGGCTATAGGCAGTGTGGGCTCAAGCAGCCCAGTAGCCTGGGAACAGGCACAGTGGGAACTGGGGATAAGGACAAGTGGGGACTGGGAGGACCCAGTGAGGGTTTTTCTCCAGCATTTCCTGGCCACATGAAAGAGGCTGTCTGGAGCTTTATGGTTTTGTTCTTTGTGGGAAAGAGGTCTCTGGGGGCCTCATGTATGGGAAGCACCCTAGTCCTATACAGGGAGAGGGCCCCCAAACTCTAGCCCTTATCTAACAGAGGCCGTAGGGTCTCTTCAATGCTTGGCTGTCACAGGCCCTACTTGGTGGGCCTGGTAGCTTTGAGTAAAACTGGTTATGGTGGCCTCAGTTTTGTCATATGAACATTTATGCGACATAGGCCCTCAGCCTCTCCCCAGTATAGCCACCTGCACATCAGGCGCCAAGTCTGTGGCCCGATGTGCAGGTGGCTATACTTGGAGGGGAGGGGCTGAGGGCCTATGTCGCATGAATGGTTAAGAGCCTGGGTTCTGTGTCCAGACAGGCCTGGAATCACAGTCCTATTCTGTCACTTCCAGCGGGTACCTTTAAACCACTTTATCTTCTCAAGACTTAGTTTCCTCATCTGCAAAGTGGGGATAATAAGATCAAGAGCTAAAAATGTTAGGCGAGTCAATGAAACAAAGCAAGTAGTGCTTCGTGCTCAACAATGTTTAGCTCTCCTTCCTCCTTCTCCTCTTCCTCTTCTTGCTCCTTCTCCTTTTTCTCCTCCTCTTCCTCCTCCTGCATGTCTATCCATAAGGTGAATTTCCCACCTATACCTGCCACTCTGTCTGCTCAGATCCTTTGACTTAGACCTGTACCTGCAAAGAGGAGCCTGCTTGCCCCACCTGGGGGAAGCTGCCACTGGGAATCTGTACTAATGGCCTTTCCCCTTGGTGTCTGTAGGTCTTTGGTGGCTCAGGGTCCTGACATGCTTCTTGGTACCCTGGGAATGCCTCCACTCCAAGCTTGTGGCTCCTCTGGGCTCCAGCCTCCTGTGGTTTGGCCTTCCTGTGGAACCCATATAAGAGTGAGCAGCTGCATTTCAGTCTCTGCTCATTGTCACAGTCAAAGACACACCAGTCTGGGAGCCAAAAAATGGAGAAATCCCTTGAATGTTTATCAAAGTCTTCTGAAGAACACTAAGGAAGATTCTGTTTCTATTCATAACAAGCAGCATTGCATCTTTTTATTTTTATTTTTTTTTTTAGACGTAGTCTTTGGAGTCTTGCTCTGTTGCCCAGGCTGGAGTGCAGTGGCACAATCTTGGCTCACTGCAGCCTCTGCTTCCTGGGTTCAAGCGATTCTCTTGCCTAGGCCCCCTGAGTAGCTGGGATCACAGGTGTGTGCCACTACGCCTGGCTAGTTTTTGTATTTTTAGTAGAGATGGGGTTTTGCCATGTTGGCCAGGCTGGTCTTGAGCTCTTGATCTCAAGTGATCCTCCTGCCTTGGCCTCCCAAAGTGCTGGGATTATAGGTGTGAGCCACCGTGCCCAGCCAGTAAAACTCTAATTTTTGCTATTATCTATCTATCTATCTATCTATCTATCTATCTATCTATCTATCTATCTATCTGTCTATCAATCTATCATGCATGGTCGCTGTGCCTCAAACCTGTCCCCTCCCTCTCTCAGGACTCCCACAAACTCCACCTTCCCACCAAATCCAGCCTGTGCTTGCTGTGGTTCAGAGGTTGCAAAATGGTGACCCAAGGGCTTATCTTGCTCATAGACATATCTTATTAGGTCTGAACAATCTTACATATATATTTTTTGAAATACTGGGTAACATAAAATAGTGGATTTTTTTGGAAATGGTAAGCAGCATTGAAAAAATGGGGATTTCCCATTGAGTGTGAACTTCCCATTTCACTTGAAGAATCAGCTCTGGCGACACGGGCCACCTCACTTACTTTGGACACCTACCTGGCACCTGTTGGCATCTGAGTGCATGACCCTTGCTCTTGTCTTCCTCTCCTTGCACCCCTTCTAGGCCTGCTCACTTTCTCACATTTACATTTTTTTCTTCTGTGGCCCTTGTGAGGTCATCCCCTGAGCCTGAAACTGGTGCAAATCCTCCCAGCTCCTGGTCCGTGAGACTGGAGCTCCTCCTTCCCATCCTGACTCTAGGGCCTCTTGCCAGTCCAGTTAAAAATTCTTCTCTTCAAAGCTCACCATCCCCAGCTCAGAGCTCTCCCATCTAAGCGAGAGAATTTTCCAGAACCAGCATCTCTCTCTTCTAGATATAGCAACACCTGCTTTCCAAACTATAGTTTCCTCCCTTGCTGAGGCCAAGGTTTCTCTTGAAGAAACCTGTATTTCCTAATGCCCTCTGCTCTTGTATCATCTGAACCCTCCCGCCCAACCTCAGGACTTCACTCCTCGTGTGGCTCCCATAATTCCAGGTCATTGACTTCTTAGGCAAACGCTGGAGAGATAGATGGTCTAGCACTGGGGCCCAGTGGGCAGACTTAGGCCAGGTGACCTGGGGCCCAACCCTGGTTCTTCTGCTTAGCTTTGTGATCGTGAGGAACTTATTCCATCTCTCTAAGCCTCAGTGTCCTCTGTGAAGCAAGGATGATATTAATAATACCTGTCTCACTGGCTATTGTGCCAACCGAATGAGATACAGCATTAGCACCTTGATACTCAAGGTGGGGTCTTTGGACCAGCAGCATCAATATCACTTTGCTACTTGTTAGAAACACAGAATCTCAGTTCCCATCCCAGACCTGCTGAATCTGCATCCGCATTTCAACAGGATGCTCAGGAGTTCCCTATGTGCCGTCAGGTTTGAGAAGCTCTGGGTTAGTGGAGAAGCTCTGGGTTAGTGGAGAAGCTCTGGGTTAGTGTAACTCTTGCTATAAGGTAATGGTAGCTGTCACGATTGATAGTCTAATAAGAATCCCTCATACTAAGGCAGGTTCTGGCAGTGGAGAGAAGACTGTGGGCTCCAATCCCGTTTCTGCAAATTAGTATTGTGTGCCCACTTCAGCCTTCCTCCCTGCCTCCTGATCCCTGTCTATTAAAATGGAGATAATTATGCCATTTCTTGGAGTCGATTTGAGAGTTAAATAAGATTAAGCAGAAGGTGCTTCAGAGGATTGTGGAAAGTGATTCCGAGATATGTAAGCTCTGAGAGCATCTTTGCACATGTTTTATGTGCACTTCCTGCTATTGTTCCCACCTCACTTTATTTTTATTTTGTTTATTTTGTAGAGACAGGGTCTTGGTCTGTTGCCCAGGCTGGAGTTCAGTGGTGCCATTGCAGCTCCTGCAGCCTTAAACTCCCGGGTTCAAGAGATCCTTTCACCTCAGCCTCCTGAGTAGCTGGGAGTACAGACCTGTGCCACCACATCTGGCTAATTTTTTGTAGAGATGGAGTCTTGCCATGTTGCCCAGGCTGGTCTCGAACTCCTGCCCTCAAGGTATCCTCCCACCTTGGTATCCCAAAGTGTGGGGATTTCAGGCATGAGCCATCGCACTTGGCCTTGTTCCCATTTTACAGAGTGAGAAGTTGAGGCATTTCAAAACCAAGGGTTTGTCCAAGCTCACGTAACCAATCAGCTACTGAACTGGGTCTGGTTCTCAGACCCTGAGTTCATGACCAGTGCAAGACCCTTTAGAGATCTAGATCTGCCAGATCAGGCTGCCACCAGGGTCCCGGAGCCTCTCCTCTGCTTGTGCCCCATCTACAATCCTCCAGTGGCCCCTCTCACTGTATTGCACTGTTGGCTGGTCGCTTCTTGCTTCTGTGTTGGGGACGATAGTGGCCGCAGGCCAGGGAGGGGTGGGGAAAGGAAGGGCGGGGCAGCTCTGGGAACTGGCGGTTTTCGGTTAATTAAAACGTCCTCAGAGGAGATCAGTCCACAGTCAGTGGCTTGAATCCGCAATGACCCAGCACCTCTCTGGCAGAGCACACGGCCTTCCTGGGGGTGGCAGGCAGGAGGTCTGGCTGTCCTCCTCCTGGTCCTTGGAGCCCTGGCAATGGGCAGTGCTGTTGATGCTGCCACCAAAATATTCCCATCTTGTTTCCATAATAGCTTCTGTCACTGCTCTTGACAGGCCAGCCATTAAGTCTTTGGCAAAACTGTAAGAATTATTAACATATGAGGTTTTATATTATTTGACAGCTGTCGGCTCCTTTAGAATTTCCATCACCCTGTCCCCTCCCTTCCCTCCCATCCTTTCCCTCACCCTCCCCCTCCCCACCCCATAAGGATGGGAGGGGCCTCTCAGTCACTGGGGAACAGGGAAGAGAAGCCACTCAAGCTTCACTCACAGTCACTTCTGCACATCTGTGGAATGTTCCTTGCGACCCCTCTGCTCTTAACCTGGAAACTTCCTCAGCATCAGCCACACCTCGTGTACACCCCCAGCATCAATGGCTTTGGTGACGACTCTCTGCTCTCCACCTAACTCCTAACTCTGCCTCCTGAGCCCAGACAGACACACAGCTGTCTCCTGGACATCTGTCAGATACATGCTCAGTATCCCTCACCCAGCATGACCCAAACCAAACTCCTCCCCTCACCCCACCCCGTCTCTTTCTCTGGAGTGCAATTCTCCCTCATCTGGTGCCCCCCTGCATCATCCATCCCATTCCCCAGGCCAGAAATCCGAGGGTAACCCTGGTCTCCTCTTCTTCCATGCCCTCAGGGGCTCAGGTCCCCAAGCCCTGTCTATTCTGCTTCCTAAAAGCCTCTTGACTTTACTCTATCCTCCCCACCCCCATTGACCCCATGTAGGGCTCACCCTCTCGTGCTGGGCCACCACATTTGTTTCCTCACTGGCAGATGTCCTGCTCAGATCCCCTTGGGCCCTCCCATCAGAGTGCCTACCTCTCCCGTGCCAAGTGCTTGTAGGCTTTCTCTAGGGCTGCAGCTGCTCCCTCCACCCAGGCAGGCAGGAAGTGCTGCAGAGCTAATGCCCCTCCCTGCTTCTCAGGGCTGCTCTCAACCAATGGCTGCTGGGAGTACTAGGGTAGGATAGTATTGGGTGTACTTGGGGAGGATAGCTCTGAGGCCCGTGGTCTACCCTGTGGATCACTGAGGTCTCTGTGGAGTGAAGCTCCATTCCCATGGTCGCAACTGGCTTGATCAACGCCCCCTTGGCCTGCTGCCTTCTTTCCCTGCCCCACTTCCCCACATCCCTCTTGGTGTTTGCTGGGATCTCCTCTCAAGCAAACTGCTGGCACTCAAATCCTTGTCTCAGAGTCTGCTTCTAGGGGGACTCAAGCGAAGACAGGACTCGCTCTCTGTCTGTCCTGCGTGCACATCCGACTCTGTGAGGCCCTTCTCAGGACTCTGTGGGTTGGGGGTGGGGTGGGGGGTGTCCCTAATGCTTCAACTCTTGCTGCTACTGAAAGGGAGGCCTTCCTAATGCCCACGGGCCTCCATCCAGAAAACCTAACTCCATCCAGAAACCAATAGGCAGTGTTTGGGAACTGTTATTTACATTTGAAAAGGAGTTGCCACAGGCCTCAAACGGTATGCTTTTCTGGTACTTTCATTAAATAAAGTTCAGCATTAACACAGCTATAAAATAATAAAAATATAGGGCATCCGTGTTAAAGAGAAAATATATTCTCATATGAAAATATATCACAAAGCTATGCTCAACAAAACTTGTACTGGTTAGCACAAAAATTAGCAAATTAACAGATATGCCAGAAATAGGACCCTAATGAATGATAAAAGTGGCATTTCAAATGAGTGTAGAAAAGACAAATTAGTATGAAATGATGGTGGACAATTGGTTAACTTTTAAACTCACCTACTTCACGCAAATTCCAAGTGGATCAAAATATTCACATAAAAATGACATCACAAAAGAACTAGAAGAAACAAAGGTGATTATTGCAGGATGAGTTGGGCTTTTCCAAGCATAAACACGAGGGGAAAAATCACAGATAAGACTGTAAGAACTGACAAAATAAAAATAAAGAATCCCAAAGTGGAAAGGCAGATGAAGTGGGAGATATCTCGGCAGTATATACTGCAGATTAACAGCAACAAAAATCAATTGAATGGGGTTTAGGTGAATCAACCTTAGTGTTCTTTTGCTCGGGACACCTAGTATCAAATACTTAAAAAATCAGTAAGAGCTAGAACATATCCTGAAAAGGCAAATAAACATCTGGTCACCTGCTTGTCAAAGTGCTTACCCTTATGAGGAGGAAGTTCTTCCTGATGTCCAGCCTGCATTCCTCTTGCTGGCAACAAGAGCCTCTTCTCTCTTTCAGTTCTTAGGGCAGTGGGAGGGCCTTTCCTCAAAATAACTTCAACCCTATGTGTGGCCTCCAGGGTGTCCAGGCCAGGAGGCCTTGGCACCTGCATGTATTGCCAGAGGTTCAGCCACACTTGAGGTCCAAGAGGGCACAGACTTCTTAGAAGGACACACCAGTTTGTCAGCTTGGACGCCCAGGCTCACAGCTGGCCTGATCTCATGTTGTCCTCCTGCCTGTCCCATCTCCATCCTGAGCACGCCCTGATCTACTCCATCCTGAGCCCCATTATAAGCCCCATCTGGATCCCACTCTTGAGCCCTCTCTGTCCCTTACCCTTCCGATCCCAGGCCTTGGTGGGGGCCCCATGGCCAGGTCTGGCCGGGCTGCATGGCCACTCTGAGCTAGGCCGGCTGTGCAGGGAACAGATGGGCTCCCTGTAGACGCGGCAGTGGCGCAGAAGCTAATCCACTTTTATCTCGTTATGGTGACAGCCACCCTGTTAAATGGAATGGACTATTGATTCGGGGCTCACTTCCAGCCCGAGGATTTTCCATCACAGGCCTGAGTAGAATAGGAGAAAAGCAACACTTATTAACTTGGGTGCCAGTCAGGGAGAGGCTGGGGTGGGGGCCGGGCTGGGCAGGCGCAGGCGCCAGGGCTGGCAAGCCAGGCCTCCAGGGTGCTGGGGAGCCAGGCTCAGACCCAGCGTCTGAGGGAGCCTCTCCTTCCCTCCTCCCTCAAGGCGGATAGGGGGACAAAGGTGCAAAGGTGCATGACACAGATGGCACGCATGCTCACACAACACTGATGCACACATATACCCAATGCTGACACACATGTACACACAATACTACACCCACAATGCTGACACAGATATACACAAGCATGCTGATACACAGCAACACTTCTGCCCATCACTGACACACATACGAACCCACTGTCGACACACAGCTACACACTCAATGCTGACACACATGCAGACACACAACATTGACACACACACACACTCAACACTGATAGACACACTCATGCAATGCCAGCACACGCATACACACAACACTGACACACATATGCATACAATGCTGGCACATCCAAACACACAATGCTGACACAGAGCACACCACGCTGACACGTGTATACGTATTGGCATGGGCACACTCACATACACACTCAACACCGACACACACATGCACACAGTGCTGACTCCTATCTATACAAATCGCTGACACAGATATACACACACACACCACTATCCTGTATACTCATACACTGATGCACACATATACACACACAATACACACCCACAGAATGCGGATGCTGATTACACGAGTACACAGACACACAGCAACACATACACCCATCACTGACACACACATGAACCTACTTTGACAAAAATCTACACAAACACTCAGTACTGATGCACGCACACCCAATACTGACAAAATACACACAGGATGCTACATACATATGCACAGCGCGACGCACATGCTTAACCAGCGCAGACCTACGCTTGCGACCAAGGGCTGCCACGTATATACAAATCAATGTGGACACAAACACACACACACACACAATGCCAACATGAATAGCATATCTGGATGCTGATGCACCGTAATATGCTGGCACTGGCCACATATGCGATGCCGGATGCTTTGACCGCACATATATCCCATGCCGGCACCTCTAATGCCAGCATAGACCGCGCATATCGGGATGCTGATACCACCATGTATGCCGCGGCGCGACGCATAGAAATGCCAGATGCTGACACACATATATCCACAGTACTGACACCTCCTAACACTGTTCCATACATAAACACACGCTCACTGGGCCTCACACTGCAAACACACTCAGTACCCACCAGTATCCACATCCAAGAGACACATGTGCCATGCTCTAGCCTAATGCCATAGAAACAAACACAATAGTGATACTGGCATAGAAATTTGTCACCTATTACTGACACATAAGTTAATGATGCACACACACAAAACACATACCTATACATAATATTGAGCCACACCTGTGCACACACACACACGCGCGCACACATTGGCAGCCTCCTGTGTTCAATGCCTGGTCATTATGGATTGCTCTTCCTGCTTTGTCCTGGAGGTGCCGGGCCCGGACAGGAGAGTAAACCTCGGTCTCAGCTTTTGAGCAGCTTTGCCTCTAGTTGGGGAGGGAGGGCGCTCACATAGAACATACAACCACATCATAATTACAGCAGACTCATCCACAGCACTTATCATATGACCCTCACTAAAATGCAAATCTTCACATAGAAAACACAAATCTTCACAACAACCTTTGGCTGAAGGTTCTATGATTCGCCTCAGTTTGTAGATGAGGGACATGGGCACAGAGAAGTTAAGTGACTTGCCTAAAGTTGCACAGCTCTGAAATGGTAGAGCTAGGATTTGAACTCAGGCCTCAGGCTCCAGAGTCTTCAGTGTAACTTCTATAAAGACCGTTTCATCACACCTGCTTCTGGCTGAAAAAACCCCACGTGCCACCGTTTTAGGCCTAGACCCACCTGCACACACAGACACACACCCACAGTACCTGCATGGCCCGTTTGGAATGAACTACCCAGGGAAATCCACCCCTGTTGGCACTTGGTCACTCTCCTGTGACGGCTGCGTGCCTGGAGGACTTTACTGTGACCCACCCTAGAAGGGAGGGGCAGCTCATGCTGGAAAAAGCCCTGGAGAGGAGTTCTGAGCAGCAGGGTTGGGAACTCTGCCAGGGCAGGGGATGGCTGGGCCAGGAGGTGTCCCATGGAGGCCAGCTCTCCTGGGCCTCGTCTTCAGTCCCCCTTCCTCTGCTTGTGCTCTAGAACTGTTTTCCACATCCCAAGCCATGGCTGCTTTATTGCAGCTGGGTTCTCCTAGGGACAAGGGCCTCAAGGAGAAACACTGCCAAGGAACAGATTTTCTCAAACAGAGAAGAGGGGAAAGTGAGTCAGGAATCGAGACAGCAGTGAGTTGGGCCTCGAGGTCTTGCTTCTTCAGATACATTCTGGAAAGGTGCAGTCGCAGTGACGAAGAGCCGGGAACTGGGCTGGCCTGACCACGTTCAATCCCTGTTCAGCCTGGACCACTTCTGCCTGACTGTAGGTAGGCCGTTCTCTAGTCCTCAGTCTCCCCATCTGAAAAATGGAGCTAAGAAGGTCATTTGACACACTTGTAAAATGGGGGCCTGGGTTGATGCCCTCCAAGGGCCTGCTGCATTTGGACACCATGGATGTTGGACACCGAGAGTTCAGGGCCATTCACAGCCCCTGAGGGAGTCTCTGAGGGCAGTGGTGGAAGGCGAGGCCCACAACCCCCGTTGCCTGCCCACCCGCTCCGCTGCCTGTGGATTTGTGGGGGTGGGAGGTTGGGGATGGGGGTGGGGGTTTAGGTGGGAAAGTACTCCCCAGACCTCCCTGACTGCCTGGAGGCAGGGTCGCAGAGAGATCTGGCCACAGGCCTTCTGCAGGGGCACGATGGTCCCAAACAGAAAATACATGGGGACTTGTCCACTGCCAGTGTCTCTACTGCTGTGCCACTAGCCAAGTGTCCTGTCTGCCTCAGTCAGCTGTCCCTACCGCAGCCCAGCTGTCCCCACCTCAGCCCAGCTGTCCCCTCACCTCAGCCCAGCTGTCCTCTCACCCCAGCCCAGCTGTCCCCCACCCCAGCCCAGCTGTCCTCACCCCAGCCCAGCTGTCCCCTCACACTCCCCAGCCCAGCTGCCTCACTCCTCTCAGCCCAGCTGTCCTCTTTCTCACTTCAGTCCAGCTGTCCCTCACCTCAGCCCAGCTATCCCTCACCTCAGCCCAGCTGTCCCCCCACCTCAGCCCAGCTGTCCCCACCCTCAGCCCAGTTGTCTCCCCCCCCAGCCCAGCCTGTCCCCCACCTCAGCCTCCAACTGCACTCACCAGCCCAGCTGCCAGCCTCCACACGTCCTCAGCTGTCCCTCACCTCAGCCCAGCTATTCCCTCACCTCACAGCCCAGCTGTCCCCTCACCTCAGCCCAGCTGTCCCTCACCTCAGCCCAGCTGTCCCTCACCCCAGCCCAGCTGTCCCCACCACCTCAGCCCAGCTGTCCCTCACCTCAGCCCAGCGCTGTATCCCTCACCTCAGCCCAGCTGTCCTCACTCCTAACCCAGCTGTTCCCACTCTTAGCTCCTGAACCACCACCTCAGCCCGGCTGTCCTCACCTCAGCCCGGCTGTCTCCATTTCAGCCCAGCTGTCCCCACCTCAGGCCTCAGCTTGACCACCTCAGCCCAGCTGTCCCCACCTCAGCCCAGCTGTCCCCTCACTTTGCAGCCCAGCTGTCCCTCACCCCAGCCCAGCTGTCCCCCACCTCAGCCCAGCTGTCCCTCACCCCAGCCCAGCTGTCCCCACCTCAGCCCAGCTGTCCCCACCTGAGCCCAGCTATCCCTCACCTCAGCCCAGCTGTCCCCTCACCCCAACCCAGCTGTCCCCACCTTAGCCCAACTGTACTCACCTCAGCCCGGCTGTCCTCACCTCAGCCCGGCTGTCTCCATTTCAGCCCAGCTGTCCCCCACCTCAGTCCATCTGTCCCCACCTCAGCCCCTATTTGTCCCTACCTCCTAGCCCCCTGTCCCCACACCTCAGCCCAGCCCCACCTCAGCCCAGCTGTCCCCACCTCACCTCCTGCTGTCCCTCATGCCCCTCAGCCCAGCTATGCCCCTATTCCCAGCCCAGCTGTCCTCACCTCAGCCCAGCTGTCCCCCACCTCAGCCCAGCTGACCCACCTCAGCCTCATCCCTACTCAGCCCCTGCTTGTCCCCACCTCAGCCCAGCTGTCCCCACCTCAGCCCAGCTGTCCCTCACCTCAGCCCAGTTGTCCCCACCCCAGCCCAGCTATCCTCACCCCAGCCCATTGTCCCACCTCAGCCCAGCTGTCCCCACCTCAGCCCAGCTGTCCCCACCTCTTGCCTAGCTGTCCCCCCTCAGCCCAGCCTGTCCCCACTCCCTCAGCCCAGTCCCCACCTCAGCCCCACTGTCCCTCACACTCCTAACCCAGTTGTCCTCACCCCAGCCTCCAGCTGTCCCCCACCTCACAGCCTGTCCCCACCTCCTGTAGCCCAGTTGTCCCCACCTCAGCCTCAAGGTCCCTTTCAATTCCTCAACCCAGCTGTCCCCACTCCTGCCCAGCCATCCCCACCTAACCCCAGCTGTCCTTTCACCTCAGCCCAGCTGTCCCCATCTCAGCCCAGCTGTCTCCCGCCTTTATCTAACTACTCTTAGTATAAGCCTAGATGTTCCTGAACATGAGTCACAGTGTCCTCCCATAGCAGCCCGGAGCCCAGCGGCTTCCCCACATGAGCTTCGCCATTCTCTCACATCCACCCACCTGTTCCCCCATCAGTTCAGGGGTTTCCTGTGCCTGCCAGCTCTTCCCTTTATTATGCCAGTGGCCCTGCTCTTGCCCCAGGCCGGGCGCTCCCGCCCCTTTGCTCAACTGCTCTCCCCCAGTAGCAGCCCAGCTCATCCTCCTCAGGTCCGCCTCGGTGCTGCCTTTCACATCTCCGCAGCTCTTCTCCCGTCACATCAGTGACGCTGTCCCTGTCGCCAGATCTTCTCCCCTTACATGGGTGCACTCGTTCTCTTTCTAGGCACCCTCTCAGTGAAAAGACTTTATTGGGTTCCCCCCGGCAGCTTCTCTGGCATTGCTAGAGGGTGAACCCTGCTCCGCCCACACTTTCCTCAACATGGGGCCAGGGTCCTGGCTTGTGGAGTCATACCTGGCTCTTCCCTGAGAGGGACATGGGGAGGAAGCAGCCAAGACTGGAAGAAGAAAGGAGGGTTCAGGCATCCCTGTCCCCTGGAGACAGGAGGGACCCCAGCATCGTCCCCAATCCTTCTTGAAGCTGGGAGCAGGGTGTACCTGGTAGGACCCCATTCCCCGAGCAGCAGCAGACTCATCTACAGCGCTTATCATATGCCCCTCGCTGGTCTAAGCACTTTACACATAGAAACACAAATCTTCACAACAACCTTTGGCTGTAGGTTCTGTTATTAGCCCCGGTTTGTAGATGAGGGAGCCCAGGCATGCCACAGTCATACAACTCCAGATAGGAGAGGCGCCCCCCAACATCTCCTGCCCGATCGCTACAGGAGCAACTCCTGGAATCATCTTCTCCACCCTCATCGGAACCCCCAGAGGAGAAAAGACAGATCTTGATTAAATATGCAAATTCAAGCAGATGGCGGAGCTGGGTGATGGACGGGCTGTCAGGAGAGCATGTCACCATGAGATATGTGTTTGTGTGATTAGTGTGGGGACACTGTGTGGGGGAGGGGCCTAGGGCTGTGTTGCTGTCTCTGGGAAGTCTGATGGGGGTGTGGGAGAGGGGTGGAGGAGGGAATGCGGTGACTTTCCACCACAAGTCAGCCAGGATCTCCCTGTGGCCAGCTCACCAGGCCTGTCCTGGCCCCTCTCAGCCAGGATGTTAATTCCACCAGGTCAGGGCTGGAACAGGAGGGTATTAGTTAGTATAATCTGTACCTGTATCTCTGCTCTTGCCATCGGCCAAACAATAAAAGACACAATATTTACACAACTTACCGGGGGAAGCAATATTGGGCCATTGATTTTGTGTCCCTTGGATTTTCACGGTCTAAACCTTAATGGTTTTTAATCATAAAATATTAGCGCTGCAGGGCACTTAGCACTGGCACCTCGCTGGTGAGGGATGACCTCCTCCCCTTCGTGGCTCCAAGGGGAGCGCCCCATGAAGGAGGGGCCAATATCCCCCTGCACACACACCCAGGGCAGCAGAGCCTCCCACGTGCCTGCTGTGGAATTGGCCCAGGCCTGGGTACAGCGTGGGAGCCCCTGGAGGACAGGGCATCCTACTGATGAGTCCCCCCCATTCTAGAGGCACCAGCTCCTCAAAACTGATCTGCCTTCATCAGGACTTCTGAAAATAAGAGCTTCTGCCTTTGTTTCTCTCCCTCAGATACATTTTTCACCCCATGTCTGCTTGAGGACCCCATCCCCCTGTCCTGTCTCCTAGGTGGGGTGCTGCACAAGGATCAGACCAGCTCCTATTCATTTCTGTATCTTTGGCGCCTGGCAAAGTGCCTGGAACAGTATTGGTGCTCAGTATTGGTTGAATGAATGAGTAGATGTATCAGACTCTAAAGGCAGGTTTCAAAAAGGAATTTTCCATTGACTCATTCATTCATTCAACAAATATTTATTGATCATCTACTATGTGCCTGATCTGAGAGATGAATCAGACCCAGGTCCTGCCCTCACTATACTAGATGCTGTACAGGGGACATCCCATATGCTAGGTCCTGGTGGGAGCTAGGGGATGGGCTCAGGGAGGGGATACTGGAGGACGAGATAGAAAGGGCTTTTCAGCAGGGAGTCTGAGCCTCCTGAATGAAGCTCAGCCTCCTCAGGGGACCACTTTGAAGGCCCAAACTTGTGAGGTATGGAGATATGAACAGAACACATGTCTCAGCCCCCTCTCATCCCAACCAGGGAGGGCTTCCTGGAAGGGGCTTCCTTGAAGAATAAGGTTTGGACGTTGTGAGTGTGTTTGTGTGAGCAGGAAGTCCTGCTGGCTCTCTGGGAGCGGCTGGTTCCTGTGGTGCCAAGGAAGACATGGGTGGGAGGTGATTGTTGCTGTTTTTTATTTGTACCGAAAATGAACACGTTGCCTACCCCACCCAGCTTCCCCCATCCCCAGCGCCTGCGGGGAAGTCAATAGCAATGGATTACACAGCGAGGGGAAGGCTGAGAGCACAATTGGAAGAAAGATAAAGATAATTAAAACTAATTCCAACTGTTCCCAGAGAAATCAATTTCATAACTTCAGTGTGTCCCTAGACTTGTTCCTGAGGCTCTGCAGCACTGAGCACAGGGCATGTGTTTGAGTGTGCGATGTGCAGACACAAGTGTGTGTGTACACAGGTGCTTGTAATGCGTGAGTGCATGTATGTGGCTTCATGCACATGTGTGCATGTTTGTATGTCCATTTGCATACTTTGTGTATGTTGGGGGGGACACACAGGTGTGCTGGGCAGCAAGTCCTCTAGGTCTCCATGTGGTACCAGCTTATGGCGTAACCTTTGGTTCTGCGCGAGGAGGGATGGAAAGGGTACGAGAGTTAGGGTAGGGTTAGGTTACCCTTGCCTATACCAAGGCCTTAGATGCCACCTGTCTAGTCCAACTCCTCCTTATACACATGGGAAGACTGAGGCCCAGAGAGGGGAGGCTTGCCATGGGGCACGCAGCACATGAGATGTGGCATTGGAACGAGAATGCTAGTCTCCTGGGTTTCCTCTACTCTAAGGACTTACTGGCCATTGGGACAAGGGCAGCCCGGGTGCAAGGAGTGGTAGATCTGACTTTATATGTCTGGGAGCTCCCGCGTGAACAACCCCTTAATTTTCTAATTTCTTCATTCTTCTAACATAGGCTGAGAACCTGCTATATGTCAGGCCCTGTGGATTCTCTAGCTTGTCTAGGGGACTGGGGGTTGTCATAGCTGGCTCTGAGACAGGCTGGTTCCTCTGGCGGAGAGGGCTGCTTGGCTGTGGGGACTGGTGGATGGTGACCTCGCCTAGTCCCTTATGGGGAAGTCTCTGAAGCAGTGTTCAGGACAGAGCCCTAAGAACCATGGGTTGCCAAATGGTCTGCCCTGGCTGAGGTTGGTTCTGTCGGCATTGCTGTCACAGCTGGTGACTTCTCACAGAGATCTCGTGGTTCACCTCTCAGGGACTTCCTGGTGTAGCCAGGAGTCCTGCTCATGCCCCACAACCCCTTGGTGAGTGTTCCTTGGGCAGCGTCTGATATGTCTCTGAGTTTCCCAGGACCTGGCACAGACCCCAACACACAGTAGGTCCTTCTCCAGCACAGGACGGGCACACAAATTAGTGAACCTTTGAGAACTGAAGCGATCCCCTCCAGAAAACCAAGCCAGGAAGTTCATCACTCTAAATGAACGGTTCCCTCTCCCTACCTGTGCCTGTGTCCTCGACTTTTAAATGGGGCACTATTATCCACATAACAGCTTCAGTGAGTGTGAGACGAGGAGGCATAGCACTTCGTTTCCCCTTCTTATAGGCCCTGAGCTTTTCCCTTCGTTTTCCCTTCTTCTAGCGACTTCGTTTTCCTTTCTAACAGGCCCTGAGCTTCCTTGAGGAGGGTCACTCCATGAGCAAGGAGCCACGGACCAGCTCATGGCCATGCAGCTGCCTGGAAGTAGGGGGTGGATGAGGTGACCCTCCCAGCGCCTCCAGGCAAGGTGTTTGGGCACTCCATCCTTGGTCCAGCCTTCCATGGTGGGCCTGGGAATGGGGATTCCAGAAGGCTCCTGGGCGGCGCATCAGTTCTTGCGGTGCCCCGGATGACCTCTGGATGGCAGCATTGGCGAGCAGGAGCCAGATGGGAGCTGATGGAGGGGGCTGGGCTGGGCCCGTGGGCTAAGACTGCAGCCCCTGTCCTTAAACCCCAACCCTGTCCCATGGTCTGAGAGCAGAACATGGGTGGGGGTGGGGTGAAGGAAGAAGGCACCTTGGGAATTCCTGGACGGGGGAGTCAGGCTGGTCCCTTCTCTTCCTGAGACGGTCCCTCTGAGAGCTGGATTTCCAGCTGTTGAATTTGGAAGTCAACAGCTGGGCAGGACACTGTGGCTGGAATCTCTTCTCTCAAATATCCTCACACCCTGAGGAGCGGGACCTCCAGGGCTGTGGGCCTGAGGGTGTCTCTGGCAGCAGGGTAGTGGACACCCATACGGCCAGGATGCCCAGCAACCCCAGTGTGAGGAACCCACCTTCTGCTTTGCTCTACCCTTCTCAGCATCCCCTCTTCTCTCTCCCTTTCCCCAGGAAGTGGGAGAGGAGCAGATGGGATCTGTCAGCAGCTCGTTAGGGTTACAGATGGGGTGCTGGGGCTGGAGAGGGAAGAGGGGAGTTGGAGGGGGCAGAGTTCTTGGCCAGGTCCCCGTGGAGTCCCAGGCAGGGCCCACTGTGGGAGGGCACTCTAGTCTTTCCTTCTCAGTTCTTTTCCAATCTGGGGAGAGGCTTGGGAGAAATCCCAGGCTCTCCTGGTGGCTGCATCTGTTAGTAATCTGGAGGTGAGATGGGGTTCAGGGGGCTGAGAAGCTTGCAGGCATCCTTTGTTTTTTCCAGGGCCTGGCCTGCTGGTGCGGGCTGGATGGCAGCACCCCTCCTCACCCCTGTCATTCCAGGGCAGCTCTCAACTTCCCTGGGAGGCTGGGGATAGATATGATATAGGGTGGGAACTTACAGCACCCCCAAATCACAAGGGAGAGGGGACTCAAGACCATATTTGATCTGTAGGTGCTCTGGGGAGGAAACAGTGGGTGGGTCTAGACTGTGGGGCCCTGAGCCACCTGCCTTGGCCCCAGGTGCTGGGGGAGGCAGCTGTTTATACAAGGAGAATGTTTGGGACAGGTCACTGAGCCCTGACTGCCCAGCTAGCCTCTGGTGTCTTGGCCACAAAGCACTGAAGCAGCTGCACGGTGCAGTACCTCAGTGCTGCAGTGCTGCAGTGACACAGGAGGCCTGAGTGTGGGTGTCTGGTCTGCTACCAACTCCCAGTGACCTTCACCAACTCACTGTCTCTCTCTCAGCCTTAATTTCACCATCTGGTCAATAATAATAATAATAATAACAATAACAATAGTAATAATGGCTCCCTTCCATTGAACACTTACACAAGATACAACATTTTATGTGGATAATCTTATTTAACGCTCACAACCCCTCTGTGGAGAAATGAAGACTCAAAGGGGGTCAGTGACTTGGCCAAGGTCACACACCAACGGGCAAGAACTGAGACCCAGGGCTGTCTGAAGTCAAGGCCTCACTCCTCCCCTGTCCTTTCCATCGGGCTGTCTGCTCTTTCTCTGGTGAGTGGGGGCAGAGGGCTGACACATCGTTCCTTTTTTTTTTTTTTGAGATGGAATTTTGTTCTTGTTGCCCAGGCTGGAGTGCAATGGCATGATCTCAGCTCACTGCAACCTCTGCCTCCTGGGTTCCAGCGATTCTCCTGCCTCAGCTTCCCAAGTAGCTGGGATGACAGACACATGCCACCACGCCTGGCTAATTATGTATTTTAAGTAGAGACAGAGTTTCTCCATGTTGTTCAGGCTGGTCTTGAACTCCTGACCTCAGATGATCCGCCTGCCTTGGCCTCCCAAAGTGCTGGGATTACAGGCGTGAGTCACGGCACCGGCCCCGAAACTCCTTTCCTAATGTCTCTCCAGGAGGCTTAGGAGTGGATGAGTGGAAGAGGGATTATCGTATACTTCTAGATTTAGCCAATAAAAATCCAGGATGCCTAGTTAAATTTGAATGACAAATGACAAGTTTATAAGTATATTCCATGCAATAGTTAAGATATACCTACACTAAAGAATTGCATGTTGTTTATTGGCAACCCTGGTCAGTAGGATGCATTGCATTGTACGTTTACTAATTTCCAGGAATTGTGCTGGAGATCGGGAGATGAAGGCTGGGTGGAAGAGAGCAGAGATGTGTGTGGGACACACCCCAGCTTTGCCACTCACTTTGCTAGGGCTGCCTCTTCAGGCTCGGTTTCTTCATCTGTCAAATGGGAAGAAAGACCTCCTCTTCTGCCCTCCTAAGGGATAATATAAACATCCAACACCCAGTTAGTTGTGAGTGTCTGAATAAACCAGACAGCCTTGCCAAGATGAGCCCTGGTCTGGTTACTGGTGGGTGCCAGCCTGAACCTAGCCCTGTCTCCACCTCCTGGGCAACCACTGGTGAGCCTTCTTGCCCACCATCACCCCCAGCTCCACAGAGGCCCACAGGGGCAGGCTGGTGTCCATGAAGGGTTCTCACTTACGATTCACAGGAAATCAGTAATCACTTAAACATCCTGAGTGCAGGGGAGCCCTGGTCAGTGACAGGCCCAAGCAGCCTGTGTTTACAGCTCAGTGCCACCATTGTCCAGCTGGAGAAGCCCCTCACTTCTTAGGGCCTCAGTTTCCTCAACTGTGGTGTGGGCGAAAAGGATGGACATCTCCGAGGTCATTGTGAGAGTGCAGAGAGATGGCAGACAGTAGACACTCAGAACACGCTGGCTCTGCCCTGTCCCCAGCATTATCTCATGGCCAGGGACTCAGATCATGTAACCAACAACCGGGGCCCAACTCACTTGTCACCTTCATCTGCTGCAGACGGATGACAGGGTGGATAATCCGTATTTTGTGGTGGTCTCGGCTGAGGCTTGTCTGCTGGGGTAAGTGACAGGGACACTCATATGTGCTCTCAATAGCTGGGCACAGATCCACACGCATTCAGCCCACACACGAGATACACACACCCACACAGATAGGAGGATCCTCTAACACATCTCCCCTCGACCCTCCCCTGACTGAGCTTCGCCTTTTCTCTGTGAAACACACAGCCTGACGTCCACCCCACGCAGACCTTGCCATCCACAAAGCTGCTCTCCAATGCACTAGCCTGCGGGCCTCTGCTCCCTCAGGCTGAGTTACCGGCTTACAAACAGTCGGTTGTATTTGTTTCCAAATTGGTTTATACCACTAGCCCTTGATATTGAAATTCACACAATTTAATTAAATAATAAGTACACCACAATACTGTGAGCACACAAAAAGTTGTTTCTATAAAATGAAATTGAAGTCTTTAGAAAGACTCTATAAAGGTGAATTGCTTAAAAAAATTGCTGTCAAATTAGGTGTGGATAAGCAACTCTAAGATAAGGTTGGGAACAAAATTGTGAAGATCTAGATGTGGCACTCATACCACTTTACAAGAGTCTTTTTACCTTCTTGCTCCACTTTAGAGAAATTGAAATTGGAAATTGAGGATGAAGTGTTGTGGGTTTGGTTTACCCAAGAAAAAGGACACAGCTTCAATCATTAGAACCACAGGCAAATGAAAGACTTTGTCCTGCTTTAGAGAAAACTCAAAAGGCAAAAAAAGTATATGCTTTTTTTTTTTTTTTGAGGCCGAGGAGTCTCGCTCTGTCGCCAGGCTGGAGTGCAGTGGCGGATCTCAGCTCACTGCAGCTCAGCACTCCCGGGTTCACGCCATTCTCGGCCTCCAGCCTCCCGAGTAGCTGGGACTACAGGCGCTTCCCTCGCTGGCTAGATTTTGTATTTCTGCATCGAGACAGGGTTTCACCATGTTAGCCAGGATTGATTCTCAATCTCTGACCTGCGGTCGCCCCATCTCGGCCTCCCAAGGTGCTGGGATTACAGGCTTGAGCCACGCCCGGCCCGTGCCATAGCGGAATAGGAAATGTTGGTCTGGTGGTGTTTTGTTATGAGTTCCCCAGAATAATATTGGGGATTAATCACTGCTTCCTTTAGGCTGATAATTATTAGTTCCAACCAGAGCTTTTTACGTCAGTGCCTGCGCATACCGGGAGTCACACGCCCTCATAAGCGTAATCCGTAGCCACGCATTCACCACATACGTACCCTGCTGTATGCAACCTGCACACGTATATTACGCGGACATGCACTTACCCAAGCCACATACACACAGACACATGGGTACAGACATTCTCACACTCCCAGGCTCACACATGTCTACGCAGAGGCACACCTGCCCATCAGTAACTCACACACACCTGAGTGCACACGTGCATACGTACACAAGCTGAACGCTTTTCCCCCCGCAAGAACAGCCAAGGCAATAAGCAGAGGCTGGTTTTTAATCAGAAATTCACCCTTTGGTGTTTTTCCTCCCCTTGGCACGCTGGGGGACTGGGGAGGACGATGAGGGGGGAGGAGGGAGGCCAGGGGAGGGAGCCGGTGGGAGGAGTCAGGCCTGGGGCTAGATTCATCTGGCTGGCACCCGGCTGGGCAGACATGTGGCTGCTGCAGGTGAGCTGGGTTTGAGCTGCATTATTGAGTGTCCTGTTCCACTTTTATCTAAAATTTAGTGAGCACTGGCTGAGAAGGTGGCCCTTTGGGAGGACCAGGAGGGTGGTGCGGGGAGGGACTCCCGAATAAAAGGAAGGGGATGCAATCCCAGCTACTCGGGAGGCTGGGGCAGGAGAACTGCGTGAACCCGGTAGGCAGAGGTTGCAGTGAGCCGAGATCGCGCCGTTGCACTCCAGCCTGGGCGACAGTGCGAGACTCTGTCTCAAAAAAAAAAAAAAAAAAAAGAAGGGGAGCAGGCTTTATGGGGATTCAGGGTTGGGCTGGGCCTGTTCAGCCCAGCTTTCCCTTGCTAGGTCTGAGGAGATCCATCTGAGATTTTCTGGTGTGGGGCTTCTAGACCTGCATCAGATCTCTGGGCGCTAGCTAGCTCAGACCTGCTGCATCTGAATCTCTGTGAATCAGGCTAAGGAATCTGCATTTCTAAACTTCCCTTAGTACTCTGATAAGCAGCCAGGTTTGGGAACCTTAGTGGAGAATATTGCACTTCCATGGAAAGACTTCTGTCTTTGGGGATCCCCAGAGATGTGCTGTCTCTCTGGTATCCTTCAGACCCTGCGTGATCTTGGCCAGGAGTGGGGAGCTTCCTAAGAAAAGGGTAGAGAGTCCTGGAGTTCTGGGAGCTGGAGGTAATCTCATCCTTGGGTCCTTTATTTTCTAAAAGGGAAGACAGAGACCTGCAGGAAACAGGACTTGCTCAAGGTCATCGGAGAGTCGATGGAGTTGCTGGGATTTGAGTCCGAGCTATCTGATTCCAAAGCTCATATTTTGTATATCAGTCAGGACAGGCCAGATTGTATGTTGCCTTAACAAACATACCCAAATCTCGGTGGCTTAAAACAAAAAAGATTTATTTCTTGTTTCTGCAATGTGTCCAGCAAGGGTCAGCAGAAGCTCTGCTCATCTCAGTCACTCATGACCTGGCTTGCCTTTTGTCAGTTTTGGGGCAGAGGGAACAAGCACTCAGAAGGGTGCATTGGCACTGAAATGCTCTGGCCCAGAAGCGACCACACCACTCTGTTCCCAGTCATTGGTCAGAACTAGCTGCATGCCTTGCTTCCACCTACAGGAAGTGAATCTCACCACCTGCCAGGAAGGGGCAGAATTGGAAATATTAGGTGCATTGCACCAGTCACGTCCAGTCTCTGACAACTGCACGTGACCCTGGAGTCCAGGAGCCCCACTATGTCCCTGATGGGAGCCGTCTAGAGGAGCCAGCCTGGGGCAGCCTTCCCCTCCCCTCTTCAAGTCAGTGCCAGCCTCTCCAGCTCTGTCTCTGTCTTCTCCCTTCCCCGCTCATCTCCTCTTAGGCCCACCTTCTCCATTTTATGCTCCAATCCAGGGGTTTTAGGTTCCAGTCCTGGCTTTGCCTCTAACCCATTGTGCAGGGTGACGCAGGATGGGTCTCTTCTCATCTGGTGGACCTCAGTTTGCCCATCTGTATGCTGGGACTCTGCCTCTGAATCTTGGCCCCCACTGCTTCTGTGGAAAGCGTTTCTGGAGGCCGCTGCTTGTTGAGACAACAGACCTAGGGGAACAGACTTTATTTTTCCTCCTTTCCTGTCCCTGTTTTAGAAGATCCCACATATGTTGGGCCTGAAGGCATCCTACGCGTCCTGGGAGCTGAAGGGGCTGCTGCTTCTGCCAGGAAAATTTCTTCTTGAAGGTGGGGAGCTCTCCCCAGAATGAGGCCAGGCCAAACCTGTTCCCTCTCCTCCTCCTCATTTCCATGGGGGTGGGGGCAGGTCCCAAGGCAGCCAGCAGGGGAGCCTTGGCCAGTGCATCAGACTAGCAGCTGGGCAGAGACTCCTGGCAGCTCCCCTCTCCCATTCACCTGGAGACAGCCCAAGAAGTGAGCTTCATATCTTGAAGGGTTTAGATTTGATGTCTGAAAGGGCTTCCTGGCAGAGGCAGTGGCTGCACGGGGGAGTGGAGGACAAGGGAATCTTTTCTGATATGGATTTAATTTTTAATTAGCCTACAAAGCTTAAACATTTCTTACATTTTTAAAATTTGTTTTTAATGTTACAAAAATAATACATTCTCACTATAAAAACAACACACAGAAGTGTGTAGAGAACAGAGTGAGTGTTCCTCCCTCCCCCAAGCCCATCCTCCAGGGGCAACCGGAGTCGGCAGCTCGGTGTGTGTTCTTCCAGGCCTTTCTCCACATACATACAAATGAGGCCAGGAGGTTTTAGGATCCATCTTTATAAAAATGGGATCATGTTTTTGTTTATACATCGAGTTCTGCAAATCACTCACCCACTTACCCATCCACCCACCCACCCACCCACTACCCACCACTCACCCACTCCCCCACCCACCCACTCACTCTCTTTCCCCCTCCCCGCAGCTAACCCCGTCGCCCACTCACCCATTCACATTTGAGACGTGCACTGAGCCCCCGCTGCACATCTGACCCTGCGTTGGTCCCTAGGGCTCTTCCGTGGGCCTCCCTCCCTGGATTCCCTAGCTTAGCTGAGGGCGGGGGGCACTGCTATTTCTTCCTTAGTACTGGCTGTATACCAGATGATTTCCTACATGTTTCTAATCATTCTAGTGCTACCTGGATTAAATGCCACCTCCTCCAGGGAGCCTTCCCTGGGTGAGGGTGAGTGGTGGTCTTTTGCTGCTGTGAACTCCTGTGCTCTTTTCACTCCCCTATGTACCCCCTTCAGAGCGATGGCCTGTTTGTACCTCCCACCTCCCAGCAGACTGTAAACAGCTCCCTGAAGACAAAGATTGGGGTCAGGTTCAAATCCGTACCTCCCATTTCTGGCACACGGAAGACGCTGGCTCCAAAAATGAGTGCAGCTTCCCGCTAGCCCCGTACAGACTCAGGACCCAGGTGGTCTCAGAAGCTTGTCAGAGAGAGTGGTGAGTTTCTGCATCTCCTTGTCATAGTGTGAACATCTTTTTGGCTGGGAAACTCACCACCACGCACATAACCCTTTCCTGTCTGCTAGGAAAGCCTTCCTTCCAAGGAGCCAAAGTCTGTGCCTGATACTGGAAATCACATCCAGTCAGCTCAGGATGGGCCCTGGATGCCGGCCAACCAGCTCACCCCACCTTTCACAGATGAAGGCATTGCATCCAGAGAGGTTAAGTGACTTGCTCAAAGTCACACAGCAAGTGAATAGAGGATTGGAATTCCGGCTCCTCTCCCGACCAAAGGTCCTGGTTCTGACCTCTGGGCCTCACTGACCCGTGGGCTTCCTTTGTCTCAGGGCTTGGATGACTGAGGTCCTGACGTGGGAACTGTTCCCATCCTGACCACCCCTCTCCAGACTGTTTGTGTGTCTGTCCCGGGGGCAGAGCTGACTGGCCTTGAAAGGCTGCAGTTCGGCCCCGCCCGCCTTGCCTCCTCTTTCTCCAGCTCCTCTCATTTTTCCTGTGAAAGGAAAGAATTAATAGAAAATGTAAGTGAGCAATCTCGCGGACGAGGCGGGTTTTCATTATTTGCGGCTGGGGAAGGCAGGCTGGGGCGAGGATCCCAGTGAAGCATGGATTCTGCCAGGAGCCTCGGGAGATAATTGAGCGGCGGCGGCAGAGGCGGCGGGCACGGGGTGGGTGCAGGCTCGGGAGCTGTATTATCATTAGAATTTACATGACACATTAGCCAGAAGTGGCAGCGTTCATCTTTCTAACCAAATCTCATTTACCAAATGAGCAGCCGACACTTGTTTTATCAGCTGGCTCCTTCTCCACGCGGCTTTCTGCGCAGAGCACTCCGAGTGGGCTGCTGTCCCTCTGGGCGTAAGAAGGAGAGGCGACCGGCAGTTACTGAGTTCCCCCTGTGTGCCAGACACTTGCTTACGTGTTATTGAATCCTCCTAATTCTGCCTAC
The DNA here is from genome assembly GCF_008728515.1 of Papio anubis. Taxonomy (NCBI): domain Eukaryota; kingdom Metazoa; phylum Chordata; class Mammalia; order Primates; family Cercopithecidae; genus Papio; species Papio anubis. The sequence continues at coordinate 34,807,065 of NC_044976.1, forward strand.
CCTCATAATTCCGGGTAGGCAGTGTTAATCTGCCCATTTATGGGGAGGAAAACTGAGGCGTAGAGAGGTAAGGCTATGCTTTAGTTTTCCACTGTTCTAGCAATAATAATAGTAAACTTAAAAGGGTGGACTCTGAAGCCAGACTTCCTGGTTTTGAATCTTGGCTCTTCCACTTGCCAGCTGTGTGGTCTTGGGCAAGTTACTTAACCTCTCTGGATCGCCCTGTCCTCAACTGCAAAATGGTATTAATAATCATGCCTGTATCAGGGCTATGGTGAGTTCTAAATACAGCATTGAGAGCAAAGCAATGAACATTGAGGGGGCATAAACCCAATGAGCACCTTGACATGTATTAGTCGTTACTATGATTCTTTTTACTGCTTGCATTAATTGCGCCCTGTCTAGGTGTGTTGTGTTACACACTCCGTTCAAGATAGCATTTGATCTTGTCAACAACACAGCGCTTTTTCTGTTGAGAGACCTGAGGCTCAGAGAGGTGAATTGGCTGGCCCAAGGTCACACAGCTCCTGAGTGGTAAAACTTTTTCCTGAGCTGGAATCAGGTCTTTTTGAGACCAAGACCGGTGTCCTTCTGTCTGTACCAACTGCTTTCCTGCCCAAGAAGGGAGTCTTTCTTCAGAGAAGGATGGCGAAGTCCTTGATGCTCCTCCCTGAGCTGCTCCCCTCAGCTCTCCCTCTGGCCCCTCCTCTCTGCCCCAAGGGACCTGTGGAGGTGGGGGTGGGGGATGGTGGCTGCTTCTGCCCCAGGAATGTCTTCTGCTGAGCACATCACTCTTGCCAGGGAGGTGGGGAGGGTTAACAATGGGAACCCCTGATTGAACACCTACTACGCTCTGGGCCCTGGGGTGAGACAGAGATGAATGAGATGCAGCCTCCAATGACAACACAAAGGGTATCACTGGATAGAACATGATTAATTGCGGAAGGAGCTGCACAGACAACAGCCAGGGCTGGAGTTTGCAGGCAGAGAGCCCTGCCCTGAACAGGGAGCCAGAGGAGCCTCAGGGCGGTGACGAAGCACTCATTCATTCATTCAGCAGATATTCATTGAGTGCCCACTATGTGCTGCGTTTTTTTCTAGGAGCTTGGAGCTATCACTAAGAACAAGCCTTTGCTTGTCTTAAAAAAGTCTTTGTTCACCTGGAGTTTAAAATCCCATGGGGATGACAATGAAGCTAATTTCAGTTGGTAAATGCTCTGAAGACAATGGAAAAGGCTGGTGGGGCAGAGGGACTGGGGAGGCGTGGTTAGATGTCGAAGTCAGAGGTGGCTTCCCAGAGGAGGTAGCATTTGATCAGTGACTTGCAGCCGGAGGAGCCAGCTATCTAGGCAGGGGAGACAGCGTGGGGGCATGGCTGGAGGGTGCTGTGTGAGGGGAGGGGAGAAGGAGATGAGGTGGGAGTAGGGACCCTACCTCTTTTCTGAGCAGCATTGCTCCTCTCCAGGTTGGCCTCTTTGTGTCTCTTTGTCTCCGTTGCCAATGTCCTTTTCTGCTTGAAGGTCTTGTGGATGCACCCTGAGGGGCGCAGCCAGCTCCTGGAGCCAGGGTTTCCTCGTCCCCATCACCGCCCTCTGGCCTCACCTGCTGCTGCTTTCTTGGCTCTGCACTCCAGACTTCAAGCTCTTCACACCACTGTGCCTTTGCCCAAGCTATGCCTTCCATTTGGAATTCCTCTCTGTTTCAACTTGGCAAACTCCTGTTCCTCCTTCTAGACACAGCTAAAACGACACCTTCTCAGACAGGGTTGACACCCGCTCCTCTGAGTCCTTCCATCCCGAGGCTTCCTCTCTTAGAGCACAGGACACATTGCAGTAAAACCACTGTTTCCCGGAGGTGGGCCCTACTCATCAGAGTCTGTTGATGAGTCCAAGAAGGAGGTCCCTTTTTGGTCTATGGCTCTTTAACTTCTGAGGGGACTCCTGGCTGGGGTTGCAGCTGTCACCTTTGGGATCTCTCTCTGTCTCTGAGGCTGAAGGGGGAAGAAGGAGAATTTGTTCTCTTGGTTTCCTCCTCTCCCCCATGGGGAGGTACCCGACATACTGACCTAGGCTGGGGGTGGAGCAGCCCCCTGGCTTGGGAGTTTGCACTTCTGTGCGCCAGGAAATGACTTGGAGATGCTCTGTCAAGCACAAGATATAAATTGCAGGCAGTTTTTAAACGTTTGGAGAGATTGCTTTTTGAGTGGCAACCTGCATCTGTGCATATCGGAGGGGGCGGGGCAGGGCTTCATTTACTTTTCTCTATTCTCTCTCCTCCCTGGGGCTCAGTCCCTTCTTGGCCAGGCAGGACCCTGGCTCAGGTCTGGGGTAAGAGGTAGAGGGCTCTGGGTACCATGGGGCCTGGTTGGAGAGGTTCCCCAGGCCCAGCCTCTGACCTCCTTCCGAGGGGAGCTGAGCGAGGGGTTGGCAGGCCCTGGCCAAGGAGTCAGTGGACAGGCTGGCAGACAGAAAACAGGCTTACCTGCTGGTGGGCAGTGTCCCCATCCCCACTCCTCGCTCTCAAACAAGATAGGCTCAGGGCCCTTGCTTTCAATACCTTTCTGCTAGACCGACTTTCAGGGCATTTGATTCGACTGCATTTTCTTCTGTTTTAGCCACACTCATCAAATCCCAGAGCGGCCCCAGCTCAGCCTAGATGTTCTCATTTTCTAGACCTTCTGGGGCCTCTGTGTCTGGTTGTGCAGGTTACTGAGGCTTGGGGTTAACGGGAGATAATCTGTCAACCAGGATGATTGCAATGAGGCCAACTGCTGACTCCAGAGGCAATTATTCATTTGTTTCTTTGTTCATTCATTCATTCATACAAGAAATGTGTTTGAGTGTTTACTCAATACTAGGTATGGCTCAGCAGCCTGGGAATAGAGGGGTGAATTAACTGGAGCAAGATCTGCCGTCATGGAGTTTACACAGGAATTTGTTCCTTAGCTTCAGTTCAGCTTTCTCGTTGTTTCACTGTGACAGGAACCGTGCTCCCCCCATGGGGAGGTTTGAGGAATCAGACCGAAAGGCTGCAAAAGCCCTGTGAGGCTCAGGGAGGACTTCATAGGTGAGAACCACACCCTGCTTCTGGTGTTGCCCTTGTTAGCCCTGCACCCTTAGGAAGCTTCCCGAACTTTCTGTGCCTCAGTTGTAAACCAAGAGTGATAGTAATGAGGTATGGACGTGGAGGGTTGTGGGAGGATTGAAGGGGAGCCACGCCTGGCACAGGGTGAGGGCCACGGGGTGTTTGCCACCCTTTCCCCCTGTGGTGTACAGAGGTGGGCAGAAGCCAGGTGGGGCATTCCACGAAGGCAGGGCCATATCTGCCCCGCTCACCATCAACTCCCAGGCCCCAGCTCAGGGCCTGGCACACAGTAGGCATTTGGTAAGTGATAAAGGGCACACCCGTTCTAGTAAGTGAGTAAAGGGCATGAGATGCTCGGCTTGAGGAACGACCCAGCTCTGTTCTCAGGGAGCCCCAGCCCGAGGGAAGGAGTCCTGTGTGAGGGGAGCTGTGTCCCAACCCCGGAAAAGCCCCAGTCTGAGGAGAGACATGGCAGAAACTTCTGGTCCCAATTCTCTCATTCTGACTTCCCGGGTGGCTCACCCCTGACCGCTCTTGGAGCCCAGTCCCAATCCTAGCACAAAGCTGAGTGAGGACTTCCAAGTCAGCCCTGGTGGGCTGGTGCTCCAGGCCCCTCCCTGCCCATCCCTGCCCCTCCTTGCCCATCCTCCCTGCCCATCCCTGCCCCTCCTTCCTGCCCATCCTCCCTGCCCATCCCTGCCCCTCCTGCCCATCCCCTGCCCCTCCTTGCCCATCCTCCCTGCCCATCCCTGCCCTTCTTGCCCATCCCTCCTTGCCCATCCCTGCCCCCTCCGAGCTGACGCCGGAGTTGACGGGAGCTGATCTGAGTTGACGTGAGCGCAAGTGGATCTTCTGGAAGGACGGAGCAAAGTTTGATCGGATGACGGATGATTCGAGCCGATCTTGAGCTGACGTGCTTTTTCCGGACGGATTGACGCCTGATCTTGAGCGAGCTGATCTTTGATTTGATCTTTCGGATTTTTTCTGGAGCTGACGCTGACGCGGATGCTGAGATTGATTCGGAGGCTGATGTCTTTGTTTGCCGGAGCGATTCGCCGGAGCTGATCTCGTGATGGATGGCTGATCCTCCCTGTTCATCCTTGTGCCTTGTGTTCCTGTTGGCTCCCTCAAGCTATTCTCCCAGGCCCCAGCAGCTTCTCCCAGACAAGAACCCTGTCCCTGCTCCTGGGGACATGAGGGCCCCATCCCAGGAGGAGGACAGGGGAAGCAGAGCTTCCTGGGCAGGGATCAAGGATTTGCAGTCAAACTCATAGGGAATCAGTTTGCTGGGAGGTTGAGGGTTGCTTCCAACCCCAGTAAGGCTTTGGGCCGTGCCATGGTCTCTGCTCAGGTGGCCCTGCAGTCATGTCCCCTCACAGAAAACCACCCCTGGGAGGTGGACTCAGCTGGACACAGGGCAGGGGGCCCTTGAAGGGTAGGGGCCTCCTGGGCAGGCATGGAGCTGGGTTGAGGGCATAGGCTATGCAATTTTCCCTCCCCACCTGGAAGAGGGAGCTGCCAGCTCCTCCGCAGCAGTCAGAAGGGCTCCCAGAGGACCTGGCCTCCCCAGCACGCTTGGAGAGCTGGTTACGGTTTGAGTTAATGCTCCTTAGAAGGAGCCGATGGGTCCCTCCGGGGCCTTTCGGGAGATTACAGATCGCATTCAAACCAATCCACCCTGGAGAGGAAGAGGGAGAGGGGAGGCGAGTGCACTAAATCAGCCATCTGAGCCCAGGGAACCAGGAAACCTGGAGAGGGCTGGAGGCAGCACTAGAATAGTGGTAAGGCAAACACTTCCAGAGAGCAAACTGTGTGCTAGCCCTGGTCCTAGTAATCTAAGGGATCAGCCCCACCTCGGCCTATCAGGTAGGTGCTATTATCACGCCTATTTGACAGTGAGGAAATAGACTCCAAGAGAGGTTAAGCCACTTACATAAGGTCACAGGGCCACTAAGTGGGGCATCAGGGATTCGAAGCCTGGCAGCCTGGCACCGCAGCAGCACTGCTTACCACGGTGCCAGTGCCGCAAGGTAGAGCAGCACCTGGCGCTACATCAGGAAGTGGATACAACCAGGAGCTAGCGCTGATGTTGAGACCTGGCTGAAGCTGTGTGGACAGGCGCTGGCCGCAGCTCATGCCTGCAGAGAATGCTCCCTATCCTTCTTTGTGTCCAGTAGGCTTGTTGGGGAGACATGGAGCTCACATTCCTGGGATGCCTTGTTCTTGGAGTCTCAAGGTATAGGGGGTCTGAGAGATGGTCCACCTTTACCACTCCTGGCTCTCCCTGCCTGGATGGTTGGCCACTCGCTTGCGCTGAGGCCCAGGACTGAGTCTGCTTCTCCGATATTTTGGGAGGAGATATTCAGGTCTGGGCTATGCTCTGCTCTGAGGGGGCTGGTGGGAGAGGGTTGGGCTTGCGGGGAAAGTTTTAAGGGGCTGGTATTTGCAAGGGCATTTGCATCAGGAATAGCACATGCTCAGTCATGGGTAGCCCTATCTCCTACCCCCGGGCCAAGGGAGATCTCCATCTGACCTCAAGCTGGCTGTGGGATATGACAAAAGTTCCTAACCCGGAGCTGGAGGGAGGGTGGGTGGGTGTGGCTCCAAAACAGTGAGAAGTCACTATCCTGAGAGACCAAGGAGCCTTCTCTAGCCCTCTTGTCCCCTGGAGTCTCAGGTACCTGAAGTCCCAGGCCACTTTCTTGCTTAAACATTTTCAGTGATTTGTAATTGCCTACAGAATAAAGCTCAGTTTGGGCTCCATCTGAATTCCAAAGTTCCTTCATCTTAGCCTTTTGTGGCTAGTCAAGGTACAAGGAGTCTCAAGGGAAGAGCTGGGACGGGGCTGGGAATGTGCAGCCTCCCAGGGCCCCGTGACAGTGTCGCTGTGGAGGTATTCAAGGTTACATTGTTACCTCTCCGGGACACACACCTGCTCAGGGCCCCGGCCAGAGGGGCTGGCTCATTTGCATGGTTCATTAGGGGATGAGTCCCGTCCTTTCTTCCCCTACAGACTGGGCTTCAGAGTCCCTTTCTCTGTACTTTTGGCTGCCTTATCCCACAGAATCCTGGATTTGGCAGGGTAACTGATAGAATGAAAAATGGCAAATTGCAACTTCGGGATGTAAACAAAATGCAACATTATTTGTGTCTCCCACTGTGCTTTTGCATTTTATCCTCATGGCTTATTGGTTCACTTTCACGTAAGAAGTCCATTAAAAAGTCACTTTTAGGCATAAAATAGGTTTCAATTACAAAATAAGGATGTACAGTCCCAGACAATAATCCACATTTCAGATCTGATTTAATGTCAAATCTTTTCCCTCTTGTGGAGGGAATCTGGCTTGTGGCCAGAACAGCTGACAGATTGTAGGGGACAGGGCATGCTGTAACTGAGCCCTCCAGGGCTGGGGAAGGGGATGGAGGAAGGGAGGAGGGCAGTGAACTTCCTTTCTCGTTCATTCTTGGGTGCTGACTGACGATACACATCTCCATCCGTTTCCCCTCAGCTTCCACGTCTCTAATGGATCCTCTCCACACAGACTCTTGCTGTTGAGTCCCAGTTCTTCCTGGAAGTCCCCTTGGCCAGGACTCAAAGTGGTCCCGAGCTGTTCTCTTTCTGGGCTCTGCAGTGAGCACACAGCCTTTGTCCCCTCATGCACTGGGCATGCAGACACCCCTAGGGCAGCTGCTTCTCCTCTGCCATAGTCTCTTGCCTATGGCAGGAGTTAGACCCCAGGATGGAGTCTTGGTCAGGCCCCACACTTCGGTAGGCAGTGTCTGTTGCATCTTGGTGCCTCCGTGGAAACTTCTTTTTAAACTCCCCACGCGTTACGTGTGCCAGAGGACAGTTCTGCCTCCTGCCTACGACTGAGAGGGTTGGCAACAGGGTGTCCAGAACCAGCCGTGTACAGCTGCCTGTGGGGCCCCCCTCAGCCGTTCCCTGCACACTGGCCATCAGGCAATAAGACTGATAGGAAATTGTCAATCTGAGTAAACTATAGAATATTGAATCCCAGCTCTATCCCTAACCTGGTGTGTGACCTTGGTGGATGATGTGGCTTCTTCATGCTTCAGTTTTGTCATCTGTGAAATGGGCACACTAGTACTTACCTCATAGATTGTTGAGAAGAATAGATGAGACAACCAAAAATACTTCGAGCAAGGTGCTTGGCACACAGTAAATATCAATAAGTAACAATTTATTATTGTTCTTATTATCTATTACTCTGGAATTTGGGGGGAAGTGGGGGAATGGTAAGGGCATGGGGTGTGGAATTTGGAGCAAGACAGGTCTGGTTAGACTCTGGCTCAAGTTTTGTGACTGACCAAATTACTAACCTTCTCTGAGCCTCAGTTTCCACAGTTATAGAATAGGGCTGTCATTCTGTCATTTTGCCTCAGGGCTGTTGTGGGGATTTATTGAGAAAAAGTCGATAACGCTCCGAACTCAGAATTTAGTTTATACTAGGCAATTGATAAAGCACAGTCATTGTATCCTATTGCTGACGGGAGACAGGGTTTTCCCAGAGCTCTAGGAAGTGCCAGTCCTCACCGATGCCCCTTTAAATCAGCCACTCTGCCCTGACTTATCTGTGCCACTTTAATCACCAAGGAAACAGTGGAGGGACCCAGATATGACTGAGAAGCCCTTGATTGAGAATTACTGCACCTCACAGGCAGGAATCTCTCTTCCGCTGCCCTTGTCCTGGTGTTGCATGGTGGAATGCAGCTCTCCATTGTTGAGAGCTGGGAACTCAGCCTCAAATTAAATGCAAACAGATGAATATCTCTCATCTGTGTTTTATTCCGACTCTCCAAGCCATCCTGGAGAACAGGGCAGTGGCATCTCAGGCCTGTCTTGCTAATGAGCAGGTTCATTCTCCGTACCCTCTTCTTGCCATAAAAAGAGAAGAATTGCTTTTTCTGTTTGGCAAGCCAATATCAATATTTCCAGAGTGATATGACAAAACAACCCCAGGCTTTATGAATCTTCTGGTGGCTTGGGTGAGACTGTGGGAGGATTGCTGGGAATGTGGTTCCCCTCCTCCCTGGTCTCACCCCCTACCCATGCAGAGCAACCCAGAGAGTCAAGCTGGGTTAGAGACCCACAGGTGGAAATGCCCCTTGGAAACAGATAGAGGTCCAGACAGAAGATGGATGTGCCCAAGTTCACAGGACAGAGCTGGCACTAGAAACAGGCTTCCCATCTCCCTGTTCCATACTTTCCCACTGAATTGAGATTTTCAAACTTTTAAAAAGTTACAGAATCAGGCCAGGTGCGGTGACTCACGCCTGCAATCCCAGCACTTTGGGAGGCCGAGATGGGTGGATTATGAGGTCAAGAGATCGAGACTACCCTGGCCAACATGGTGAAACCACCGCTTTACTAAAAATACAAAAAATTAGCTGGGCATGGTGGTATGCACCTGTAGTCCCAGCTACTCAGGAGGCTGAGGCAGGGGAATCACTTGAACCTGGGAGGTGGAGGTTGCAGTGAGCCGAGATGGCGCCACTGCACTCCAGCGTGGTGACAGAGCTAGACTCTGTCTCAAAAAAAAAAAAAAAAAAAAAAAACCCAAAAAAACAAAAAAACAAAAACAAAACAAAACAAAAACAAACAAACAAAAAACTTACAGAATTGAATACAGAACTCAACATAGAAAACAGATAAAGTGGAGATGCTCTGGTTGAAGTGTGTTTGGCAGAAGGGCAGGAGCTCAGTCTAATGGCCTCCCACACCCTGGTTGGACCTTGAAATTGATTCAAAGAACCTAGGGTTCTATGGCACCCAGTTAAAAAAATTCTGCAGATACTCAACATCTGCGTTTGGGGAAGAATATTTGGAGGTTTGGACTCTAGTCTTTTTGAAATGAACCAGAATTTTGGGATGCTGCTTTGTTGCCTCTCCGTTGGCTAAGAAAGGACAGGGCCAGGTGCAGTGGCTCATGCCTGTAATCCAGCACTTTGGGAGGCCGAGGTTGGCAGATCTCCTGAGGTCAGGAGTTAGAGACTAGCCTGGTCAGCATGATGAAATTCTGCTTCTACTAAAAAAAAAAAAACAAAAACATTGGCTGGGGTGGTGCACGCCTGTAGTACCAGCTGCTAGGGAGGCTGAGGCAAGGATAATTGCTCGAACTCAGGAGGCGGAGGTTGCAGTGAGCCGAGATCGCACCACTGTACTCGTCTGGGTGACAGAGCAGGACTCCATCTCAGAAAAAAAAAAAAAGAAAGAAAGAAAGAAAGAAAGGATAGGGAAGCTGCCCTTCAGTTTCAGAAGAAAGGGTCAAGAAGAGACCAAGCCTCTGAGTGGGATGGAATCTTCTTCTGGGACCTGACATCTCTCTAGCTGGGTAGGGTCACCATTTCCTTTTGGTGAGCAGTAGGAGCCAGTCTGTGAGGGACTGCCTCCCTTTCTCTGGATCCTGGAAGGGGAAGGACTCCTGGGTTCTCAGCCCTGGGCTGTTGGGGGCAGCTGTGTGTCCCTTGGCAAGGCAACTCCCTGGGCTAAGCTAAGCCTGCTCGCCTCTGAAACAGGCACAACATGACCTGGGTTGTTGTAAGATTCAGTGAGCGAAAGGGCATGCAGGTGACTAACCAAGTTCCTGGTTCATAAGAAGTGCTCTATAATTGTTAGTCCTTAACTTCACGTTTTCATTTTTTATTCAACAGATGTTGATTTGAAGCCCTGGGCCCTGGGCTGGTTGCTAAGGCTACGGAGCTGGCTGGAAGGATTGCTGGTTGGAAGAGGTGGGGCTGCACAGGGTTCCTGGCCCTGCTGCTCCTACCTGTGCTGATGCCCTCCCGCCTTTGTCCTCAGCCCCTTCTCGCCAGAGCAAAAAGGGATTACAGAGTGCATTGGTTTTTCAAATCTTTTTTTCTTTCTTTTTTTTTTTTTAAAGCAAGAAGCTGTTTGTGAAAATAAGTAATAATGATGGAATTCTTACTATGGCCTGGGAACAATTTTAGCTCCCAACAATCCTGTGATTCTACCATTATGTCCATTTTGCAGCCGAAGCAATTGAGAAAAGGAGGTTAAAGAATGTTCCTAATGTCGGCTGTACTACATGGTGACTCATGCCTATAATCCCAGCACTTTGGGAGACCAAGGTGGGTGGATCACCTGAGGTCAGGAGTTCGGGACCAGTCTGACGAACATGGTGAAACCCCATCTCTACTAAATTCAAAAAATTAGGTGGGTGTGGTGGCATACGCCTGTAATCCTAGCTACTCGGAAGGCTGAGGCAGGAGAGTCGCTTGAACCTGGGAGGCAGAGATTGCAGTGAGGTGAGATTGCGCCATTGTACTCTAGCCTGGGCAACAAGAGCGAAACTCCACCTCAAAAAACGCCCCAAAAAACCAAGAAACCAAACAAAAAAAGTCACAGAGCTTATGCAAAATTCTGATACATGAGGAGGATCTAAATGGGCCTTAAAAAAGAAATTGGAGCTCTGGCTTTCCCTTTACCCCCTCCCTGCCATGTAGTCCCAGCATGTAGTTTAAGCATTGTGGATGCAGGTCAACCTTCTCATCTGCTGAAAGGGAGAAGTGAGGAGCCTTGGTCAAGTTCATTCAGTGAACCCAGTAGCAGAACTGGCACCTAAGCCCAGGGCTCTGGACTCCCAGCTCAGGGCCATATCCTTGGCTGCATCAGGGGACATGGAGCAGCATTTTGGCTATGTGAGATGATCTCCGTGGCCTCTTTTAGTGAGATCACTTCTGCGTCCTCTTCCTGTAGTGGGTCTGGGCTAGGCTGGGCTGATCTGGACTAGGCTCTCCTGTAAGGGAGGCAGAATAGAACCCACCTTGAGGGGAGAAATGACTCACTTCTTGGACTCCCAGGCAGCCCCCAGTTCAGACTTCTTTTCTTTTCTCTTTGAACTTCCCCAAGTTACAAACCACACAATTAAGGGCTCTCTAATAAGCCATCCATCTTGTCCCATAAAGAGAGAGCTGCAAGCTCCCCGCCGGCTTCCTCCTCCTCTGGGAGGGGATCAATGCCTTATCTCAGTCGGGCCTGTGTGGAGAGGAAGGAGGGAAATGAAAGCACTTAATTAAGGCGCAGAGGAGCGGAAAGGGAACACTGCGTCCTCCCTGCTCCCATATCTCCCCTCTGAAGGCAGCGGGCAGCTGCAGAGTCCACGAGACTCGAGTCTCCTCTGCTCAGGCTGCAGCCCCCTCTGCAGGAGGCTGAGGAAGAGATGTTGAAGTTGAGAACTACAGGGGACCCTAATGTCTGGGCCCAAGCTACAGTTTGCCCCAAATGCAAATGCCCCCCCTCCGCCTTTTTTTTTTGAGATGGAGTCTTGCTCTGTCACCCAGGCTAGAGTGCAGTGGCACAGCCTTGGCTCACTGCAACCTCCAGCTCCCGGGTTCCAGCGATTCTCCTGCCTCAGCTTCCCGAGTAGCTGGGACTACTAGTGCACACCACCATACCTGGCTAATTTTTGTATTTTTAGTAGAGATGGGGTTTCATCATGTTGGCCAGGCTGGTCTCGAACTCTAACCTCAAGTGATCCACCAGGCTTAGCCTCCCAAAGTGCTGGGTTTACAGGCATGAGCCACAGTGCCCGGCCCGCATTCTTTATTGTCCAGGCTGCTGCCATCCCAAGCAGCCTGGCCCTGGCTGTGGACAGTGAGGATGGGTGGTAAGCAGCAAGCATCCTGCCTGAAAGTGCCCTCCTGTGTCTACATTTCCTCCATGACAGTGTATTCTGTCAGGTAAGGAAAGCTTTATTGGCTTTATGTCCGTTGATGACTATAAAGGCTTACAGGAGGGAGCTCCTCTTCTGTGCTGCATAGAGAAAGCAGCTTGGTTCAGGATCCATATTTCCCTTCCCTTTACGCCATGGGAAGTACTTAAAAACACCCCTCAGTGCACTGGGAAGGTGAGTGTCCACATGTAAAAGCACCGTGCACTTGGAAGACCTATTGCCAGACTTTTCTGGGCTGTTCAAAAGTCCCTCTGCCACCCGAGGTTCTTCCTTGCTATCCTGTGTGACTTTCTCCTCTGGGAACCTGGCTGTTGACACTTGGGCATCTCTTGCCTCCTTGGCTCCTGGTGCCTTCTGTCCTGACTGATGCCAAACTGTCAGCCTTCACGAGCCCTGTGGCTGCCTGGCCTGGATGTGATCCTTGCCTCTGGCTTTTCCAAAGGTGACTCTCATCACACCTCTAGCTTTTCACATCCATTTCCAGGACAGTGGGTGGCACCTTCTTGGCCCCGTGACCCTGACGGTCCTGCCCCCAGGTGGAGGACTGATGGGGTGCGAGTCATTTTCAGAGGATCCGGAGCTTGGATGGAGGGTCCCCAGCCAAGCAGTCCTGTTCTGCCCTGCCCTGGGAGGCCTGAGGTCTGCCTGTAGCCACCACCTCTCCCTGCCTACTCCAGGGATTCAGTGGTGGAGAACTGAGGGTGCTTTGAGTCACAGCTGGGGGAAAGTTGACCGTTCCCATAGGGTGGGCCCTGTTTCCTCGTCACCCATGAGGGCCGGGCTTAGTGGATCTACTCAATGGGACCAAGGGGGATGTTCCCAAGGGGAGAGTCCTCAGTGCCGATGTGCCCCTGAGAGCAAAGGTTTTTGAGATAATTTATTAATTTGATTTTTTTTGAGGCAGTAAAAGGGGGAATGGAAAACTGATCCCACGCCAGGGGATGAGCCCTGTCAAGTTTTTAAATTAACGTGAGTGTGTAGAATTGTTGTCCACTGCTGGTCACCCACAGGTGTAACTACAGTGTAGCTCTCACCTTGGCCTCTTATCCCTCCTCAGCCGGGTATGGGCTGAGCCTTAGTCAGAGGTGTCCAGGCTAGTTTCCTTCCCAGTGCCCATCTCAGCCTCCCCTCCACTTGTCTCTTGGGGTCTGGGTTTCTCTCTTACATTGTTCACTCCTGCGTCCCATCTGATGTGGCTGGGCTGCTTCCTGCTAAACTCATCAGGGGCCTTGCTCTCTGTCTGCCTGTTTTTGTTCTGGGTATCATCTTGTATGGGCATCTCCCATGTCCACCTTTCACTCCAGCCATTGCTACCACAACCGACTTCAAGCTATTGTACCTAACAGCACCTGGGGCAGCTACACCACATTTCTCTCACTTCCTGCCCCAGGGCTTCCCTGTGCAGAGTTTGAGATTCCTATAGGGACACACTCAGCACCCACATATATACAAACCTGGATGTGGGAGTCGGTGAGCCAGCTCATACCAGCTTGTAAGAGCTGATTGTTAGATATTCAGAACATTTACTAGACAGGTGCAAAACCAGCGACAGCTTGAAATGAACTATGGTGGGGGTATTTACACCATGGAAATTGGCAAATAATACAAATCAGTCTCCCCTTCATCCCAAGAGCTGATTTACCAGCACACTACTGGACGGTATGACCATCCAGTATGACCCCACTCATCCTCTGGGGCCACCCTTCACCAATGGGTGGTAGATAAATACTCTCCCCTTTCATTCTTCGGATGGATATTTCTGAGGTGTGTTCTACACAGCGCAGAAGGGTCTCAGAAGGCCCCAGCAAAATCGAGCTCCAGTTTCCCACAGCAATGGCTGGTCAGATAGTGACCTTTGTCTTGAATTTTCATATTTTTCTGTTCTATTCTTTTCAGCCTCCCATTCCTGTATCCTGAGATACTTTCCAAAATAAATGAATGGGATGTGAACCTTTGTTTCAGACTTTAGTTTTGTGGGTAGGGGCACAGCTAAGACTATTTCTCTAAGTACAGACTATATTTGCTTACCTTGCCCAGGGCGTGCCATCTCTCTACTTTTATTCCCTTGGTTTTTATTTCTGTGTCTAGCTGTGATTGTACTGAGTCCTCCCAAAGCAATGACTCCTGCGTTGCCTTGGAACACCTTCTGAGAAGTGGAAAGGAATTTAAAATATTCAGTCAATTTAGGCAGAAAAAAGAACATCTTCTGGCCCGGGTACTCTCTGCAAGTCTCTTGCCTGTTATTCTAGCAACTTTCCTCTATGATTGATTTCAGTTTCCATTTGCAAGTATAACCACCACCTGTGTCTTCTCCTTGTGATTGGTTTTCTCTATCGTATCCCCCCACCACAGCTACCCAGGAACCTTAAAGCTGAAGGTACCATCCTAAGTAATTTGGCCATCCCTCCCCTAAACAGATTTTACATGTTGTCGTCTTGTTTCTAGTTTCTATCCCAAATCATCGGTCCTGATTGACCTCAGACTCTGCCCAGTGATATGTTGCTGATTGTTCAATGTTCTGACTTGTGACTCAGTTTCTCATTGTTAGCAGAATTCCATGGGTTGCACTTAATGGAGCAGATTGGGTGATGGTTGGAGAGCTTTCTAACGAACTAGGTCATGAACAGTAGCTGTGGTCATCCTTGTGCTTTTCTCCTTGAGATAGTTGTGCCCCAGGAAAATTAGATTGGGCCAGAGTGGAAGGGGGCTGGGCATTCTTCCGCTTCTTGTCCCTCTACTAAGGTCAGGTCCATTTGACCCACATAGCTCCATGAGTGTCCTTGATGGGGGATGGAAGGAAGGATGAAGAAAGGAGAGGTCATGGTGACCAAGACCCTGAGGGAAGACAGAGGGAGGAGAGAGAAATGGTTATGGTCAGTAGAAAAACTTTCCATCCAGGACCAGGCTCAGTCTGAGAAGATCCCACTAGGCCACCCGGGGGATTGGTACCATCAGGAACCTCCCAGATGCTCCACATCAGGTGCTCCTAGGAGTTCTCTCAATTCTGTCTTATGCCTCGGATGTGGCCTTGAGTTTGCACATCTTTCATATTCCATCTGCTGAACTAAGGAGAGGATGGCAATTTATGGAGCTAGCCTCTCTTCTCTCCCTCTCAGGAACCTTCAGCCCATGGAGACTGGCAAATTTGCAGACTGGTATATTTTTGAAGAACCCACTGGGAGGCCCTAAACAGGAGAAACACAGACCAATGTTCTGAGACTAGTTTCTTCTGTAGCTTCTCTTTGTAAAGAGAAGGCAGACTATTCTCTACCTCCTGATTCCCTGACTTTTGAGTCCCTAGAACTCAGGCCCTATGATAGAGACCAGTTGGATGCTCTAAATACCCACATGCTACTGCTTATTCTCAGCCTTCCTTGCAGTTAGGCTTGGGCTATGTGACTGGTTCTAGCCAATGAGATGAGTGCAGAACTGATGTAAGTTTCCTCCAGGATGGCTTTTGAAAACATCTCATGAAATTATCCAGTCCTCTTTTCCCTTTCTGTGGCAACAATGAAGGCCACACCTTGAGGATGGCAGTGCTACATAACACAGGAGCTTGGATCTCTGAGTCGCCACTGGAGGAGAGCCACTCAACCCACTGGGTTAGGCAGAATTTTGGCCCCAGTGATCTTTGCTCTTGATTTTGTACAATATGTTACATTCCATGGCAAAGAGGACTTTGCATGTGTAATCAAGGTTATTAATCAGATGACTTTAGATAGGGAGATTATCCTAGATTACCTGGGTAACTTCAGTGTAATCAGATGAGTCCTTAAAAGAGAAAGAGGCAGGCCCAAGAGGAAGTCAGAGAGATTTGAAGTGTGAGAAGGATATGACACCCCATTGCTGAATTTGGAGATGGAAGAGGCCGTAAACCAAGTAATGTAGACAGCCTCTAGAAGCTGAAACCGACTCCTAAATGACAACCAGCAAGGAAATGGGAACTTTAACCCTATCATCTGCCAACGAGCTGAATGAGCTTGAAACTGACTCTTCCTAGAGCCTTCTGATACAAATCCTGTTGGCTGACACCTGATTTTGGCCTTGTGATACTCTTAAGTAGAGGAATCAGTCAAACCCCAGCCTGGACTTTTCACCTATTATGAGATAATACATGAGTATTGTTTTAAAAGCCACTAATTTTTGTGGTAATTTGTTATGGCAGCAAGAGAATACTAATACACCCACCTAGGACTTTGTGTGATAAGAAAAAAATCTTTTGGCTGGGCATGGTGGCTCATACCTGTAATCCCAGCACTTTAACAGGCCAAGACAGAAGGATCACCTGAAGCTGGGAGTTTAAGACCAGCCTGGTCTCTCTTTAATGAGACCGAGACCCTAAAAAAATTAGCTGGGTGTGGTAGTGCATGTCTGTAGTCTTAGCTACTATGGAGGTTGAGATGGGAGAATCACTTGAACCCAGGAGTTTGAGTCTGCAGTGAACTATGATCATGTCACTGCACTTCAGCCTGGGTGATGGAATAAGACTCTGTCTCTTAAAAAAAAAAAACAAGAAAAAAGAAATCTTTTAAGTCAGAGAGACATCATAGCTTGCCTCTTGAAGCAGCTAATGATGCTCCTTCTGACTAACACAGGCTCTGTGGCTACCAGGGTGCAGGGACCTCCATCCTGGAGGCAGAATGGCTAAGAGACTGGGTTCTAAGGCATCTGAATGCCTGTTCAGGCCTCCTGGGAGTTTCAACAGAGAAAGTGCTCAATCAGCAGTGAAACTGAGGTCTCATGAGCCCTGGGGAGTAGGAATATGGCCCATGAAGAGAAGTCTAGAGCAGAGAAAGGTGATTGTCCAAGATTAAAAGCAAGATATTGGCAGAGCTGGGGCTAGAACCCAGGCTTCCTGACCCTAAACCTGGGCTCTTTGCTCAGGCTGGGTGTGAATGAGCTTTTGCATGTGCAGCTTTGCTGGCTCCATGAGTGCCTGCCCTGCTGGATTCCTCTTCTGCAGCTCCTGGCTCTCCAGGGTTAATGCTCCGCTCAGAGGCTGAGAAGTGCAGCCTCTCTACTTTGGTAATTGAAATCAATTTCTCAGCCTTATCTTTAGGAAACCTATATAGTCTAGACTGTAATCTGAAAGCTTGGGCTCAGGCAACTTTTAAATGAAAACCCCTCTGCGAGGGGGGAGAGGGAGAAAAGAACAAGTGGCTCACCTCGCTCTGCAATTTCTCGAGAAGCATGAGTGTGTAAGTGATGTCTCTCTTTTTCTTGGGGTATTTGGCTTTGGAGTATGTGAGAATGTGTTTAAAGATGTGTGAACTTAGATGTATATGAGGACGTGAGTGTGATGGCGTGAAGTGTGTTGGTGTGCATGTGTGGGGATGGGGGATGTGGATGTAGATGTAGGGGTGTGTGTGTGTGTGTGTGTGTGCGCGCGCGCATGCATGACTGGATACAAGTGTGATGACCTTCTTTTTGTTTTGTTTTGTCTCTGAGATTGAGAATGTATGGATGAGGGAGGTGGATGAGAGTGTGTTCATGAGCATAAATGTGTGTGTGCAGGTGCCCAGAGTAAATTCCTAAGCTTGTAAATATGTGTGAGATCAGAGGATTTATGGGTATTTATGTGTCTCATTTCAGAGGGCATTTCCCAGTGGGGTCTTACCTCTGAATTCTCCTGGGAAAGGAATAGTCTCTTTTAATGCCTTGAGTGGCCTTCTGGAGCAGCCCCTTACCCCTTAAACCTTCATGCTACCCCTCTAGCTTTCCCCTGTGCCCATGGAGGAGAGATCCTGCATTTGTCTGCACTGGATAGGTTTCTCCAGCATCTCCCCGCCCACCTCCCTAAAGCCTGCTCTGCTTCCCTCGGGATGGCTTCTCTCTAAGGGTTGATGTGCCAGTGGACACAGAGCCTTCTTTGGCTGATCCACTGGCCTGGCCATCCTCAGCACTCTGCATGGGTCCCTGGGAAGGCTGGAAGCAAGGTTAGGAGGATTTTACAGCCTCCCCTTGCAGCTTCCAGGTGAGGTCTCCCAGGTATCAACCCAGTGGGTGGATGCTCCTTTGTCGGAGCTGTGGTTCTAGACACAGAGGCCCATGCAGGTGAGGGCAGCTCCCCCTGCCCCCACCCCCACCACAGCAAAGGGTCCCCCGCCCTCTCCGAAGCCCCATGGATTTCTCATTTGAAGTCAATCAGCCTTGAAATCCCTCCCAGTGCCTGCAGAGTAATTATGGGGCTGGTAATCAATGCCAGACACTTGGCTGCCCAGAGTGGGAGTGGCATAGGTATGGTTTTTCCTGGGCTCCAGGAAAAACTGGAAGTGGTTGTGACAGCCGGGATCAGGAAGGCCTGGCTCAGGAATGACTTTGTCCTGTTTGGGGTTCCTGCCTCCCACTTAGATAGGGGAGATATTGGGAGGTTGGCATTTGAGCAACTGCCTCTCTGAAAGGTGTAAAGGCAGAGGGTGGCTGTGGCATCAGAAAGGATGGGTATTTTATTAGCTTGGGGATAAGGAAGAAGACTGAGGGGTCTGTGTGGAAGTGTGGGGGATGCAGGTGAACGCAGCACAGTAGTGGGCAAACTCATCTTGGGTTGGTGACAAATGAGCCTAGGAAGTGTCTGAGATGGGCCCCTCTCACTTTTCTCATTAGTTCAGGTCCCATTTTAAGATATCTGGACACTAAATGCTTTGATAAGTGACAAGGATGGTGGTGGTGCTAGGGATAGTGAAGGGAGTGATGGATTGAGTGACAGTGGTGATGAGGAGCTGAATGGTGGTGTTGGGGGATTATGCTGCCATCAGAGGTGGCTCAAGGAAAAGGTGGTAGTGATGATTATAGGGAGTTACAGGTGATGGTGTTGATGTTTTGGGAGTAGTGAAGGTGATGGGGATTGTGACTAAAGGGACAGTTTTGTTGGTAGTGATGGTGGCAGTGGTGGGGATGTGAGAGGTGATGTTGGTGTTAGTAACTATAGTGTGATGGTTATCACCCATAGGGGATGGCCAAGGCGGAGCCAGTTTGAACCCTATGAGTTGTCCATGGTGTGAGGAGACATTTTAAGGTACGACTGGCTAAAGCTAGGCAGAGGGTCACCAGTTCAGCAGTCCGGGGGTGTTGAAGGCCCCTTTGGGGCATGAAAGTCTGTGAAGGCAAAGCTTGGATCTCAGGGAAACAGCTCAGATAGAATCAGGATCCCAAGTAGGGAGCTGAGCAGGCAACAGGGATTCCAAGGACCAATTGTATAAGAGACTGGAAACCAGACTCCTTCACCATATCCAAGGGTCAGAAAGATGCTCTGGTTGGGCTTTGGGAGTTAGAGAAATACAGATTAGCACCATGGACAGAGAACAATGATGCTGGACAGGGACCCATCAAACCCATGGGTTGTAACCGAACCCATGGCTTTGTTACAATCTATCTGTGTGGTTTGGCTTAAAGCAGAATGTAGAATGGAGAAATCCTGCGCCATGGAGACAAACTCAAGATTCCCCAAAATAATGGATGAATGCATGGGAGGGTGGGTGTAGGGGGAGGGATTCTACAGATCCTAACAGCATTGAACCTGGCCCTAAATATGCTAGAAAGAAGGGGAGCCTTGAACCCAGATGGAGAGCCCAAGTGGTAGATAAGAGGACACTCAAAGCGAGATGACTGGGAAAGTAGAACAAACATTGGCTTGGTAACCAGACAGACCTGGGTATGAATACAGATTCTTATTCACTGTATAATCTTGGGCAAGTTACTTAGCCTGAGATTCTGTTTTCTCCTTTATAGACTAGAAATAATAATACCTATCTTGAAAGGATGTTGAGAGGATTAAATACGCTGATGTGTGTCAAGGCAAAAAAACAGGTGCTTAGTAGAGGTGACATCCTCAATTTCTTCAAGGTCACCTTCCTTCACAAATGTCCTCAAGCCTGTCCAGGAGTGGAAAAGTGGATCTGCTATGAGATCCGGAATGCAGAGAGGTAGGCAGGAGCCAAGGGACAGACTCATATTGTTCCCAGGAAGAGCTGGCAAGAAGAGCTCCAAGTCAGCAAAGTTGAGGGACCCATCCTTGCAGCCATGGTCAAAATGCCAACCTGAGGATGGGGAGGAAAATGTCCCCTGTTTCTCTGGGGCTTGGCAGCCTCAGCCCTGGTGTTCTGGGCTTTAGCAGTCTTTTGCACTCTTAGGTGTCATAGTCAGATCAGTGACTGCGGACCTGGGTGCCTGAGTCTTTCTTGTTTAAAAAGACTCAGAACCTTGTGTCCTGGGGCAGGCTGAGGGTGCTGCATAATCCTTAAATGACAGGACCTGCTCCTGCCAAGTAGGTAGCTGTGGGCTTACATCTGAGTTTCCCTTTTGTGGCATTGCCCCGTGACAAAGACCTCAGGTTGCGGAAGCAACACACCAGGGTTCAAGTCCTAGACCTTGCTGTCTCTTTCCACTTGTGTGACCTTGGGTAATGTCTTTAATGTTGATAAGACTCAGTCTCCTTTCTTGTAAAATGGGGGTGGTGTTACCAGTTCTCAAAGTTGCTATGAGAATTGAGTGTGGCAGACACTCATCCAAGTGGTTCCCATAATCCCTGCCTTTTGGTGTTCATGCCCTAATGTAATCCCCACTCTCGAGCATGAGCTGGATCTATGACGTGCTTCTAACCTACAGAATATGTGAAATGGATAGGCCATCACTTCTGTGATTGTATTTAACATCACAAGGTGGTAATGCCATCTTGCCCTGAGACTCTTTCCCTTGCTGGCTTTGACAAAGCAAGTGTCCGTGTTGGGAGGCCCATGTGGCAAAGAGCTGAGGGCAGCGTCTAGTCACCAGCCAGCAAGAAATTAAAGCCCTCAGTCCTGCAACCTCAGGGAACTGGATTCAACCAACAAATATGTGAGGGTGGGAGTAGATCCTTCCCCAGTCAGCCTCCAGGTGAGAGCCCAGTCCTGGCTGGCATCTTTACTGCAGCCTTGTGACACTCCCGGCCCACAGACCCCCTGGGAGAATAAATGTGTGTTATTTTAAGCTGCTGAGTTTGTAGTGATATGGTTACACAGTAATAGATGAGTACAGTGAGGAAGAGTCTATAAAGCACTGAGTCCAGTGCTGGCTTGTGGAGGTGCTCTGTAAGGAGTTGTGTTATTACTGTTGTATTGCTAGTCTGCTGGTTACTTGCCTAATGCTATGTGGGGCTTGGACTTGCGCTGCCCCGGTCCCTAGTGGGGCCAGGTTCCATGGCTCTGACTAGCCCTGCTGGTTCTCATACCCTGGTACAGAAAGGAAAGAAAGATTCCATGACTCAAACACACACACACACACACACACACACACACACACACACACACCCCAGAGCCTTGGGCCTTGGTCTCCCACGGACTGATCTCCCAGCCCAGTCCACATGATTCTGAATTGCACCAGCTGCATGGACCCAGAGATTGCTGGAGTTTTGAAAGCAGCATCGGTGCACTTTGGAGCCACACTCTCCCTAACCATAACTGGGGAAATCACTCACTGTATGTCTCTTCTCTTAGAGGAGTCAGAAGGAGTAAGGATGAGTGGTTGAAGATGGGCAAGTACAGGTGGGAGTGTGTGTGGGAGAAGGAGTTTCTGCAGCAACTCGGGTGGCCCAAGGACCCAGTACGCAGAAGAGGGAGGCAGAGATGGGGCAGGCACAGGGGTTTCTTACCATGAACCAAAGCTAAGAGATGCAGAAGCACAGAGACGTATAGACAAAGGACAGAGAGAAATGGAGAAACACAGAGACAGAGAAGCAGATGGAAGGAGGGGGAGAGAGGAACAACCAGAAATAGGTCAGAACAGAGTGACACACACTGTGTATATGCACATACAGTGACATGCACAGGAAGACACAGGGACACGCGACTGACAGGGAACAAAGACTCACTCAGAGAGAGAACCTGCAGAGACACAGACATGGGTACACACTGACATAGAACCCAATTCACACAAAGATACACAGACATGTGAACCCAGACTCAGAGGCAGCACAGAGAGAAATGCAACCAGACACACAGAGAGGCACATCCACACAGAGAAACAAATGTGTGTGTGCATGTGAAACACATATACAGACACACACACACCCACTAGGGAGGGGAGCATGTGCAGAGACAAGGTCAAGCGGCAGTGCACCATTCCTGGGCACACGGCTGGCTGAGCTAGGCTGGCCCACCCCAGTAAGTGGCCGCTCTTTCACATCCCCTCCAGATGGGGCTGCACAGTGGGGGATGGAGCATTTCTGGGTGATGAATGGGGGCTCAGAGACCTACTTCTATTCCTGGGCCAGCTGACCCACGCCCTGCTGTGGAAGGTTCCTGGTGCTGTTGGTGGAGGTTTGTTGGGGAGGGGCTGGAAGGAGGGGAGGGTGAGGTGCAGGGTCAGCGTGAGCCTATCCATGGCTGCCAGAGGCTGCCCCCACAGTCCC
This sequence comes from Papio anubis, assembly GCF_008728515.1. Classification (NCBI taxonomy): domain Eukaryota; kingdom Metazoa; phylum Chordata; class Mammalia; order Primates; family Cercopithecidae; genus Papio; species Papio anubis. The sequence continues at coordinate 34,829,247 of NC_044976.1, forward strand.
GTTGCTCCTCTGCCCCATGCAAGGGCCAGACACTAATGTCGGTATCTGTCCCCACCCCTCTACATTCCCTGGATAGACTCCAAGAGGTTTTCTCTCAGGCACTGCCTCCTGAGGCTCTTCAGAGGCCACTGTACCCAGAAATGAGGCCCCCGGGTGACCCCAGGACAAGCTTCAGTGCCCATGCTTAGCAACAGCACCTTGAGGGGCTGGTGTCAGGCTTAGGGTGACTCTGTAAATCAGAGCATTTTGATGCATAAAATCTGGAAACACGAGTCTATGAATTGTAATCGAGCATGACGAAATCTCATCAACAGAAGTAAATATGAAATGCGGGGCGACAGGGAGACGCACAGATGTGGTTTCTGCATCCTGACCCCACACCCCAGCTCTGGCTCACAGCTCCACCCCCAGATTTATTCTCTGCACACACGAAATTAGCTCGAAGTATTTCTGTTGGTTCAGCTCAGCTGCTGCACCCTTCCTGTCTGTTCCTGGAGGAGCTGGAACATTCTTCTGCCCTCCACCTTCATGGCAGAAGCCATCTTACCTTTGTTGTCCATTGAGGCATAGACTCTTGGTTGGAAAACAGTCTGGAGAGGCCAGTTTCTCCACAACAACTGCAGACCTGGAGCTAGTAATAGTGGGCATCTGTTTACTATCTGTGTCTGTGCTGAATGTTATTCCTGCCCCACCTTCTTACAGGCCTTCTCAGAGCCTTTGCTCTGCTAATCTGTAAGGCGAAATTCCAAGGAGGACTGAAGCAGGCAGGGTTTCACAGACGTATTTGGCCACAGGCAACTTTCTAGCCACAGTTCATCTTGGCCTCAGCATCTCCTGGGCTAGGGTAATGTTGGTATGAGGCCTGTAAGCTCATTACCTGATTGCAAGGCAATTTGGGTCCCAAACAGGACCTCAGCCCGGCTTGGGGGGCAGAGGTGTCTCAGCCTTCTGACCTCCTTTTGGAGAGAGCAGTGACTTTGTAATCTCATGGCAGGTTGCAGGGGGGAGATGCCAGGGAGTGGCTTCTTCCAAAGAGCAGGAGTGAGATCTGTCCCTAGTCAGGCTGATCTTGCCTTGGAGTGAGTCATACCAGTGTGTGTGTGTACGTGCATGTGTACACGCACATACGTGTGCATGTGCGCATGTGAGCCAGGTACAATGGTAACTCAGCACCTCTGAGACGCAGACCAGACGCTGCATGTGGCGTGTGGTGGAGAGTACAGGACCCCATCTTGGGAGACTCCCCATCAGCAGGAGAGCTGAAATCGTTACATTAAAAAGTCCTTGGTCTGATGGAGTTCTGGACTTCAGGGGCCCCAATCTTTATTTAAGGCATCTGCAATCCCATTGGGAAGAAAACAGCCCACAGAAAACCACACTCATGGACATATACACACGCATATATGCACCCCAATATACAACCACACGTACATATAGACCCAGAATAAGTGTGTGTGTATAACGTCTCTCTCTCTCTCTCTCTCTCTCTCTTTCTCTCTCTCTCTCTCTGTAATATACACTGTGGAGGGCAGAATTCTAAGATGGTCCCCAAGAACCCTACCCCCTTGTGTCCATGCCCTGTATAATCTCCTCCCCTTAAGTGTGGGTGGGTAGGACCTGTGAAAATGATGGGATATTGCTCTTGTGACTAGGTTATGCTTTATGGCAAAGGTGAAATAATTTTTCAGGTATAACTGAAGTTTCTAATCATCTGATTTTGGGTTAATCAAGAAGGATATTCTCCTGGGTGGGCCTGGCCTAATCAGATGAGCCCTTGAAAGAGGCTCTGGAGGTCAGAGAGAGAGTGTCTTCTGCTGCCCTTGAAAAAGCTGCCACGAGGGCTACAGCTATAAGGAAACACGATCTGCCAACAACCACGTGAGCTTGGAAGAGGACCCCAGGCCTCAAATTTGATTGTAATCCTGGCCAACACCTTAACTGAAGCCTGTGAGACCCTAAGCAGAGGACCAGCTAGGCTGTGTCTAGACTCCCAACCCACAAAAATTGTAAGATAATAATTGGGTGTTGTTTTCAGCTAAGTCTGTGGTGATTTGCTATGCAACAGTAGAAAACTAATGCACAGGCATTCCATTCAGTAAAAGTCACAAAGATACCCAAAGATATCCACATGTACATAGATGTAGATACATGCGGACATTCACATACTTCCATTTACAGGTACACCGCACTCACCGTACGCATATTTACGTACATAAATGTGTATACAGACATAAACGCATATGCATTCTTAGGTGCACACACATGCACATACACACATATATACACACGCATGCATCCATAAACACAGAGGCATGTAAACAATCTATACATCCACATCTACATGAATACTCAGGCACAGGTATATGCACATATTACACACATAATCATAATGAGGACAAACATTTATTAAATGCTTTCTATGTGCCAGGCACTGGCCTAAGTTCTTCATGCATATTAACTCACTTAATTGGTAATCCTATAGACGTGCACATGCGTAATATATGCAGCCGACCTGCCTACCACCGAACTTATGCAAAATACTACACCACCATATACTGCAGGGGCGCAAAGTGAAGAGCTCTCAGCTGGGTCAGTCTCTCAGGGAGGTTTCTGGTGGAGTGTTTTTCTTTTTTCCCTCCTCTAATGCCTGACTGGTGGGTAAGTCCAAGCAACTTCACTCTTCTTCCCTCTGCCAGGAGGGGCCCAGAAGCCACCCACAGGCGGACTGCAGTCTTTCCACTAGGTGGTGCTAGACTAGCATCTGTGGGCTTGATGGGTGGAGTCCCGGCTGACTAGGGAGCAGAGCTTACACCGTGGACGAAGAATAGACACATGAAAGAAAAAACTTCTGGCCATAACACCCCCATTCCCCATCTGTTCCTTTCTGTCTAACACGGTTCAATATATCCTTGGAGCCCTAGGACCACTGGTGTCCACCTCAACCAGGAGCCAAGCCTCAGGTGACAGTGCTGACCAGGTGCTGGCCTTGCTTGACACCCTGCTGAGGACATCCAGACTTTATTAATTTATTTAACAAACCCTTATGCACCATACCGTGTGGCCTAGCCACTGTTCTAAGTTCTTTACAAATATTAATTCATGTAATCCTCGTTAACAATCCTATAACATAGTTACTATTATTATTACCATTTTATAGATGAGAAAACTGAGGTACAGAAAGGTTAGGTAATTTGCCCAAACTCACACAGCTAGTAACTGATGAGAGGGAAGGAGACAGGGCAAGGATTCTCCATCCCATTTTAGTGATGGGGAAACTGTATAGCCCAGTACCAATCCCAGAGAGTCAGTGGAGGAGCCTGACCTTGAACTCAGAACTCAAGTTTAGCTCAGGGCATTTCTCCCTGGGCCCTGAATTGTATGGAGATAAAAGCTGAGGCTGCTGTTGAGTTGGGAGTTGTGACAGGAGCAGGAGACACCCTCCTTGGCATGCTCCAGTGACCCCTAGGGTTTGGAGCTCAGGAAGCAACTTCCTGGTCAGTGGAGCTCTCTTTGGGATTTTCACCTGGATTCTACATAAAGGCATAAAAGGTAGGGCCAGCTCCCAGCTGATGGCCAGCCACGGGTGAGTCTATAGACTCAGATGCTGGAACGGGCCTTTTACAAGATACACAACCCATTCTACACTCAATTGCGTCCTATAAATCAGGTTAACCTTTTCAACGCAGCTCGGAGAAAATTAATTACTCATATCGGAGCACATGACCTTTTTCCCAGGCAGGATGAAACGAGCTGCTCTGAAGCACTGGGCTCCTTATTCTCCACACTGCGGCATCCTAGCCTTTAGGCACCCACCCAATGACCTACACAATCAACCAAGGATGGCAGTTACCTGTGTGCTTCCCGGGGTGACCATAATGGGCTATTCGATGCTCCTCCCAGGGACTGGGTCCTCCTCATTGGGGCTGATGATGGGAAAAGAGCACCTCCTTGGTCCACGCAAGCTCTGGCTTGACTGGGCAGAGGGAGGGAAAAGGGGGAGGGAGAAGCATTTGAAGGTTTCTTTATTCCCTGGGAGAGCTATTTTTAGAAACCAAAGAGAACCCCCACTGGGTTTTACATGGTAGGTTTGCCACTCAGGGAAACCCCCTACATCACCCCACACTCTAACAGCATCCAACTAGCTAACCAACATTTGACCAATTGGCCCATCCAACCATCCAAGCAACCAACCCATAACCCACCTAACCGACCAGTAGAAAACCATGCAGAATGTCTGTATTAAATTCTTTGTGCGGCCTTGGGGAATGTGGGTGCAAAAGACAACACAGGTCTTGCCCTCTAGGGGCTTATAGTTCAGTTGGAAACAAAAAGTGTAAAGCAGGGAAGAAGATTGTGTAGAATCGTTGAATAGGTAAGGGCAGGCTCTGGATTAATCTTGGAACTTATCTGTTCTTGTAGGGATTGAGTAACTTCTGTCTTTTCAGTACCTATAGTTGTCAGCTGCTGGCAACAGAGGGCGGGTTATCCAGTAATGTGTAGTTGTCCCTAACTATTGTTTCAGCCACATATGCATGTCCCGGTCCAGGGTTTTGCCTTTCAATTTGGACAGATTTTCTACTTGAATCCTGGCAGTCCTTAGGCAAGTTATCTAACCTTTGATTGTGTTTTCTTACCAAAAAATGGGTATAATAAAACCTACCCACAGGGCAGCTGTGAGCATTCAGTAAGATAATGCTTGCAGAGTGCTTAGCACAGTGCCTGGTACAAAGTAAGTGCTCACTAAATGTCAGGTATAATAATTATCAGTTGCCAGAATGATTCATGGCAAACCAGTGAACCCAGTTCTTAACCCAATGTTGGAGAAAGCATGTGCTTTAAAGTAAGTGCTCTCAGGGATACATTGCAAGTTTTCTGTCAGTCAGCTTCCTTTTAGGGATTCTGAGACTGAGAGGTCTTTGTCTGTCTTGAAGCATATATGGTGGAGGGGCCTGAACCAATGTGCTTGTGCTCCTAGCTGTACGCAGGACCCTGAGTCTCTCACTGTTTTGTTTCATCTAAGGGAAGAACATTCAGTGACCAGACCTCTGAATACGAGAAGCCCTTCTTTTCTTTCTCGCCATGGTTTGGGGCTCTAGATCCCACTAACAGGATCACCTGCCTGGGAGGTCACGAGTGACTGTTTCAACCCAGTTATCTGTGGTCCCCAATCTGGGAGATTTCTTAGATGGTGATATGCAGGAGGGTGGGGCTGGGGTAGGTGGAGGTGAGGGGTTGAATGAAACCAGAAGACTCTGTGGACCACAGTCTTCAATGGGGAAGAGATGCTGTTACGGGCAGGGTATGGGAGGGTGGGCGCCAAATGCTAGGACAGAGGCAGCCAGGTGAGAATGAGGCTGTGGTGGGGGGCAGCATCCAAGGCTTCTCTAAGCTGTGGAGGGTATGAGTCTAATCAGAAACTAAGGGTGCTCTTGGGGACGGGGCTCATAAGGTGCTCTCCCCCAGGTCCCATTCTCGGCCCTGGTGATCCCACGGTTCCTGTAGCTTTGGCATCACCCACCTTACGATGACTCTGACACAGACTGACCCACCGTCAGCTGTATTCTCGAGTTCCAGGCCTGCACATCTGAGTCCAACAGGACACCACACCTGGCTGGCTCGGGATGCCTCACTCACCAGCCCGATGCTGACCTTTGTCCTTTACACTCGTTTGTCAGAGAAGTGCCAGGCATACCCGAAGGGTGGGTTTCTGTGTGGCTCCACCCCCACAGCCATTCATTGCTGGTTGGACCAACTCGGACAACTGACTCAACTGTGGTCTCTCAGATTTCTCTCCCAGTCTTGGAACTGATTGATACTGGTCAGTTCGGAGCGCTCTTTGAACTGAGGCACTCTAAGCTCAGGAGTGGAGGTGGCCATCTTTGGTTAGACCTGTGCGTGGAGAAGCTGAAAGAGAAGGAAGGGGAGATAAAAAGAAGACAGAGGGAGAAGGTCAGGGCTCCCATCAGTTTTGCAGTCGTTTTGAGACTGGGTTCTGGTCCTGTCCTGGGTTTCATAAAACACCCCTATATCTGATAACACTCTGCTTTAAAAAAATCCTGTGTGTGTCCTTCAGGTTCTGTTTCTACCCATCCAAAACCCTTTCATGCTGCTGTTAGGAGAGGCTCCTGCCCTTGCCAGCGCTGGGAGGGGAAGGAGGATGAAGGGGCCAGAGACAGAAAGAGACAGTAACGGAGGCCCAATCAAATATGTGTGACAGGGCGTTTTACAAGGAGTGTGAGGAGGACAAAGAGATCAATAGTCTGTGGGTCGTGTTTGTGTATGAGACACGAACACACACACACTGACAGAGAAATAGCGAGTGAGAGAGAGACTTAAAGTTTGATCAATGACATACACCTACGTGCAGAGGGAGAGAGAACAAGGGAAAGTCAAGAGATGCGCCCCCAGCAGAGGGAGCAGCGAGGAGACCCATGGAGGACACCGCCGGGGCACACAGAGAACGAAAGTACGAGATTTTCGCCATTGCCCACCGGCCCCAGAGGCTGCCTGCCTGCTACCTGTGGGGGTCGAAGGGTCTGTAGATGGCCAGGCTATAGCAGGGGACTAAGACAGACCCTGCCCCTGTGCCTTTCTGCCTCTGTGGACACAGGGCCCAGCTAGGCAGAGGTCCACTTCCAGTCTGGGGAGATTTTCTTCTCTCTGGCTGCTCCTTCCCACCCACCTGGCTGGATGGCCTTAACTAGATGGAGCTGGAGCAGGAGAGAAGCCAGTGCTCGAGCCCAGACACTGATCTGTCTCTTGCCATCATCCTGACCCCAGACATCCGCACAAACGGTCACACTGACATACACACACACACAGTCATGCAGACACAGACACACACCAACATAGACACACATGGACACACTGATACAGTGACATCTGCACAGGCGAACACACTGACATATGCACAGACTCACCACACAGACACAGGCACACACCAACACACACACCTGGACATACCGATACACACAGTGACATACACACAGGTACACTGACCCATACACACAGATACACTGACACACACCCAGTCATACACATATGCATCAACACTCAGGCAGACACACTGACACACACAGACACACTCACACAGACACAGATGCACCCTGACACACACACCTGGACATACTGATACACACAGTGACATACACACAGGTACACTGACACAGACACACTCACATGCACATAACCATATACATACACACTGACACACACACAGATACACCGACATACACAGGCACTAATGTAGTCATCACACAGACACAGACATACACCGACATACACAGACACACACTGACATACACACAGCTGTGCACACACACACACACACATACACACTGACATACACAGCCATGCTCACACACACACACACAGTGACATATGCAGGTATGCTCACACAGACACACATAGACATAGATACACAGGTGCAGACACACAGATGTACAAAAGCATAGAGACATACACATGCAGACATGCTCCAATATACACAGCTTTGTAGATTTACACAAATGTATAAGAACACCCACAGACATGATGCTCCAGAAATACACAAACAGAGACACAGAATTGCACAGACACACAATGCAGGTAACAGATATGCATAGAGAGTCACAGATACCCAGACATTCACATATGCATGCAGGTGTGTGTTCAGACCTTCATTGAATGCCAAGGCAGACATGGGCAGCACAGATACATGAACATAAACACACAGGTGCAGGTGCACCCAGGCACACATACACGCGCAGACACACAGCTCCATGCAGACACGGCCACGGGCCCCGACGTGAGCTGAGCTTGATGGCACAGCGGGTCCTGGTAGAGGGGGTCCTGCTGGTGGGCTCCTAGGTGTTGTCTGGTGATCCTCTCATTTTACAATTGGGGAAAGAATTATGGGGGAGGAGGGAGGTGACTGCTCTCCAGCATGGTGTGTGGTGAGTGGGCTCCAGGACAGGGAGGGGCCATGGCAAGTCTCCTGGCAGGCTGGGAGCAGTAGAACCTGAGGAAGCTGGGCTCCTGCTGCAGGCTGTCAGTCAAGCCTGGCTGTCACTGGCCTCAATCTGGCGTAGAGAATCTGGGCTTGCAGGAGCCTCCTTGGAGCTGTGGCCTTCCCAAACTCCTACCCAGAACCAGGAGTCATTTGCCTGGTCCTGGTGATGTGGCTGTGTTAGTGTATGTGTGTGCAAGTGTGTGTATCTATGCGTGTGTGTTTGTGGGTCCGTGTGTGTGTATATGTATGTAGGTATGCCCACAGGTGTACAGGTTTACACCTGTGAAGGCATGTGCACAAACACACATGTTTATATGCATGCAGACACACATGTTTATAGGTTTGATGTGTTTGTACATTGTAGGACATCTATGTATGCATATGTGTGTGCATGTGCATGCTGACATGCATGTGTGTACAAATTCTGTGTATGTTTGTGGATGTGGATGTGCGCACCATGAGAGGGCTGTATTCTGAGCTGTCATCACTGCCACTGTGCTCTGCATACCTCAGCCTGGGGCAGCTCCAGATGTTGTCCCAACATTCCTCATTTGCTGCAGAAAATCAAACAAACAAATGAAAAATTAACACCATTGTTAGCCAGGGATGCTCCTGAACTGAGGAAGCTGCCTCTAGCCAGCCCAGCTGCAGCAGATGGTGGAGGCTCCTGGGCTCACCTTGGGCCTTGGCTCTGGTGTAGACAGGATCACCAGGAAGCTGGCAGGGGCAGGTTGCTGTGGGTTGGGTCCTGATGTGACTGCAGAAGGCTGTCAGCGCCTCAAGGGAATGTCTGTCTTTGCTACTCATCCCCATCCTAAGGGTCTCCTGCAAGGTGTGGCCCCAGGGCAGGAGGGGAGGAGGGCAGGGGAAAGTAGGAGGAGATGCACTTGCATTGGCACCTAGCATATAGTAGGTGCTCACTAAATGCTGTTGATGACTGAACTTTATGTATACAAGCAATATACATAAAGTTTAGTGTAGACTTTATGTATACTGAACTTTATGTACACAATGCTCACAACAACAGCACTTTACAGATCAGGAAACTGAGGTTCAGAGAGGTTATTTAGGTTGCCCAAAGCCACACAGCTTGTGAATGGAGGTACTGGGATTCAAACCCATCTCTAACACTCTCTCAAATCCAGGGTTTTTTCACTATACTGTCAGTGTGATACACATAGTGGTAGATTAAACATGGCTGCGAAATTTCCACCACTTTTCCTGTTGAAAGGTGGAGTCTAATTCCCCTCCCCATGAATCTGGGCTGGGTTTAGAGACTCCCCAGACTAGGCCATAAGAAGCCTTGTAGCTTACACTCCATTAGGAAATGGTCTCTCTGAGCCACCATGCAAAAAGTCATCAGACTGTCCTGCTGGAGAGGGCATGCTTAGGTGTTCTAGCTGAAAGTTCTGGCTGAGTCCAGCTTTCCTCATCTCTGCCGAGGCACTGGAAGTGTGAGTGAAGTCAGCTTGGACTCTCCAGACTATACAATTCTCCAACTGAATATTGTCACTTCTGTTGACACTCCATGGAACACAGGAGGATTTTCCAGCCAAACCCATCTTGGATCTCTGATTTACAAAATCACGAGCTATGATTAAATGATTGATGCTTTAGCCACGTAATTTTGGAGTAGTTACGCAGCAACAGACAACTGGAGTAGACACATACTCACATCAGTACACACACACCACAAACACACAGGCTTAGATACACACCACCAACACACATGCTTAGATACACACACCACAAACACACATGCTTAGATACACACTCACCACCAACACACATGCTAAGATACACACTCACCACCAACACATGCTTAGATACACACACACCACAAACACACATGCTAAGATACACACACCACAAACACACATGCTTACACACCCACCACAAACACACATGCTAAGACACACACACACCACAAACACACATAGATACACACACCACAAACACACATGCTTAGATACACACTCACCACAAACACACATGCTTAGATACACACTCACCACAAACGCACATGCTTACACACATACCAGAAACACACATGCTTAGATACACAATAACCACAAACACACATAGATACACACACACCACAAACACACATGCTTAGATACACACTACCACAAACACACATGCTTAGATACACACTCACCACAAACGCGCATGCCTACACACATACCAGAAACACACATGCTTAGATACACACTTACCACAAACACACATGCTTAGATACACACCACAAACACACATGCTTAGATACACACACATACAACAAACACACATGCTTAGATATACACTCACCACAAACACACATGCTTAGATACACACACACCACAAACACACATGCTTAGATACACACTCACCACAAACACACAAGCTTATATACACACTCACCACAAACACACATGCTTAGATACACACACACCACAAACACACATGCTTAGATACACACTCACCACAAACACACATGCTGAGATCCACACCCAGAGCAAGAACATCTCTCTGTCTCTCACAGACACTTGGGTCCCTTTCTGATTTCAGTCCTTTCATCACCCCTACCCCCCACATCAGGCTCCTGGGTGTAATTACATCCATGTTTTCTGGGGTGAGAAGTGCTCACGTCCAGAGAAATGACAGTGGCTCCTCATTATCCCCATCTAGTTTAATTGTTTGTGGGGTTTTCTGATTTGAATTCTTCCCAAGGAATCAGAATGAGTAATTTTATATGGAAATGTATGAAAAAACAATGATTACCAGTGGGTGTGGAGTAGTAAACAGTTCTGCTGTGGGTCCCATCCGTGCTTGGCTATGCCTTTCACGTCCATCTGCTCCAGCCTCGCACCTACAACCGAGAGCTGGATGAACTGAATGGCTGGGCAGACAGGCAAGGGAAGGTGTAGAATGTGCTGGAAGGAGACAGAAGCCTTCTGAAAGTGCCGAGAAAGAAAACAACCAAACACAAAAAGAGCTGAGAAGGGTTGTCTTAGTCCTCAGGGTCCTAGAAACTACCTCCCAGACATCACCCGAAACCAGCTGGCCTGACTGTGCGTGTACAAGTGCACATGGGGATCTAGGAGAGTGAGTGGGTGAGGCGTGCCCTCCTGTATGCACAGGCTGTGTCTGTGGGTGTGAGATGGTATGAGTGGCACTGTGTGTTACAGGTGGGGGCACATGTGTACCAGTGTCTGCATATGAGTGTGTGACTATGGCTGTGGGTGCATGACCACCCATGTAACAATGCATGACTGTCCTGCAGGGCTCTCTGTGGGTGATTACGTATGTTCATGCACATGCATGCCTATGAGTGTGAGTGTGTGGGACTGGGGAGAACCACATGGCTCTATGTGCTGTGTATGGCCAAGTAGCTCCATATGCCTGTGTATGGCTGTGTGTGACAGCGTATCTCTTGTGCCTGTGCAAGTGTGTGGGCGTGTGTATGTGTGCATGCCACCAAAGTGTGTGTGCGTACGTGTGCGTGTCACCAGGCACCTGTGTGGGCCTGATGCTATGTATTTTGGTGAGAAGCCACACTCCTGTTAAGGCAGAGTGGTGGTAGTGGAAATCACTCATAGTTGAAGGTCATTTCTGATGTCAGGCACTTGGGTGTTCAGTAACAGTCATTCAAAACTTTTTTTTTTTTGAGCATTGATGTTTGGAGATACAGTGAAGAACAAAACAGGCAAAGAGATCTGCATTCCTGGAGCCAATAGTTATGTGAAAAGATGGGGAAGAAATAATAATTATAGGATAGTCTAATAATTACATTATCATAATTTGATAGTTTCTATGAAGGCAAAGAAGTCAGGGCTGAATGAGACCTTAAGGGTCCTCATTAGCTTGTGGGGGCAAAGGTTAAGAAGGGCTTCTTTGAGGAAGTGACATTTAGCCTGAGGCCTAAAGAATGAGTAGGAATCAGCTAGGCAAAGGGGTATAGCAGATGAGTGTGGGGAGGAAGAGTGTTAAGACAGTATATGAAAAGACTCTGATGTGTAACAGAGCAAGTTTCTTGGAGAAACTGCAAGAAGCCCAGGGAGGAAGCTGCAAAAGTGGCAGACACCAGATCTTTGGGGCCTTCTGGGTCATGACAAAGGCTTGGGACTCCTACAGGCAACAGAAGTCAGGGAGAGTTCCCATGTGATGATGGCTGCTGTGCTGAGAGCTGGTCGTCAGGCTGCAAAGAGTGGATGCAAAAAAAAATCAGAGGAGAGGCCGATGCAGTGGTCCAGGCAAGGGTGGTGTTGGCTTGGCCCAGTGGTGGAAAGTGGTGAAGACGGAGAGAACGAAAGAGAATTCAAAGGCTGTTTTGAGGTTAGAATTGACAAGCATTGGTGGTGGGTGGTACATAGGAGGGCAGGAGAGGGAGGTGTCCAGGATGACTCCAGGCTTTTTGTTCTGGCTTCAGGCTTGTTGCAAGTGCCAGTGGCCAAGACAAGTGAAGTAAGAGGAGGAGAACATGTTCAGACGGAGGGAGGAGTGAAAAATTCTAATTTGGGCACATCAAGTTTGAGATGCATTTGAGACACAAGGGTGAAAATGTTTAGGAGGCAGTTGTAGACAAAAGTCTGGAATCAGAAAGGAAGGTTTAAGCTGAAGACAGGGGTTTATGTAGAGTGGAAACTAGAACCGGGAGGGAAACCAGCTCTGGTGAGTAGATTGAGGAAAGAGGGGTGCCTTTCTTTGCCTTAATTGCGAAGTCCACTGTTTAGGGACAGTTGAACATGGTCATTAAGACTTGAACTCTGCTTCTGGGTATATGTCTTTTGATTTGAAAGCAGGAATTGGAGTAGATATTTTTATACCCATGTGTTCACAGTAGCATTATTTGCAACAACCAAAAGATTGAAGCAAATGTCCATCAATAGATGAATGCAAAAAACAAAATGTGGTGTAGACATGCAATAAAGTGTTATTTAACTTCAAAAAGGGAGGAAATTCTGACACATGTGGCAACATAGATGAACCTTGAGGATATTACGCTGAGTGAAATAAGCCAGACACCAAAGGACAAGTATGTATGATTCCACTTCAATGAAGTGCCTAGAGTAGTCAAATTCATAGAGACAGAAAGTGGAATAGAGGTTACCAGGGGCTGGGGGAGGGAGGAGTGGCGTGCCACTGTTTAGTGAGTACATGAATATGTGTTTCACTTTGGGATGATGGGAAAGTTCTGGAGATAAATGCTGGTGACAGCTGTACAACAATGTGAATCTATTTAATGCCACTGTATTGAGCACCTAAAATGATACATTTTATGTTATGTATATTTTACCACAATTGAAAAATAAGATTCTAGACTCTGGAGCAACCAGATTACTATATTTGAATCCCAGCTGTCTCACAAACAAGCTGTGTGATGTCGGGCAAGTTGCTGGACCTCTCTGTGATTTGGTTATCTCGTCTGTCAAATGAATACCTTAATAATACCTATCTTAAGGGCTGCTGAGGGGATAAAATGAGTTTATATACGTGCAGTGTTAAGAATGTATCACAAGCTTTGTGAGTTGGCTGTTATCCTTATTAGCAGCAGGCCAGAACCTGGGGGCCTGTGAAGCAGGGCCAGTGCTTTGGAGCCATCGGAGGGGGCCATCTGCATCCCTGGGAAAGAACGGGTCCCACTTGCCTCTGCTGCTTGTGCGTTGCCCCTGTTGCTTACAGTCACTGAACAGTGAATATTGGGGAACTGCAGGAGGACCAGGCTATGCAGGTAGAGGTCCTTGGGGCTTGTGTGGTGAAGCAGAGGGAACCTAAGAGCGAGGTTAGGAGGAGAAGGGGAACCTCATGGAAGGACTGGACAGCTTTGTCCAGCCACCCTGTGCTGCTGCCTGGAGAACCTCCTTCCAGATTAGAGTTTGGGTGAGCCTCTGTTACTGTAGTCTGTAATCCCAGTGCTTTGGGATCGCTTGAGTCCAGGAGGTTGAGACCAGCCCGGGCAACATGACAACATTCTGTCCCTACAAAAAATTAGCTGGCTAATAATTAGCTGGCTGGTAATATAGTAGTCTGGTGGGCTCCAGAGTCTAGGATCTTATTTTTTAATTGTGGTAAAAGATACATAACATAAAATGTATCATTTTTAAGTGTTTGATAGAGTGGCATTAAATATATTCACGTTGTTGTGCGACTCCTGACCCCTGATTCTCTCCTGGCCTTGACTAGGACATGCAGAAGTGTTCAGGTCTCCCTGCATCCCCCAGCTGCTTTCTGATCTATTTCCTACAAAGAGCCACTGCAATCTCCGCAACATGAATCTGATCGTGCCACTCCCAGCTACAGGGAGAGAGAGCATGTGCTTTTCATTGCCTAAAGGCCCTGCTTGCTTCTGACCTAGCCTCTCCAGCCATATTGATCCCCAGTCCGTTCTCCGTTCCTTTTCCTCACATGGGCTTTAAAGATGCTGGTTCTGACTTCTTAGAAGGATCCTCCACCACTTACCCAGATCTCTTGATCCCCATCCCCCGAAATCTGCCCTCACTGTCTCTTCTCCATTGGGCCAAGCTCTGGGCTGGACATTGAGGACATGCAGGTGGGTAAGACATGGGCCTGGATGAGGAGAAGGGATACAATGACAGCGGATTGAATAAGGTGCAGCAGAGTGGAGAACCGTCGGGAGAGAACAGTGGAGGGAGAACATGTCCTATCCCCAACATGACTTCCCCGAAAGGAGTGCTGACTCAGCTAGACAAACACGCCGTGTCCTGCTTACTAGTGGGCCGGGTTCCTGTAAATGCGAGGCCAGGTGCATGGTACAGACTCTCTCTTCTGGTCCTCATGGTGGGATTAAAAGCTGACCTGAGCAGTGTCAGCATTATGGGGTGGCTTTGGGGGAACTTCAGCACCCCCATCTCCATCAGCATTTCCCCTCTGAAGTGGCATGGAATAAAATTTGAAATCAAAACAGTGTGCTTGTTATTCAAACATGCCTTCAAAATAAGTCCTCCAGCTGCCTGTTCTGGTTGAGATATCAACCGTAACCCATGTAGAAATCCTGGAACCAAGGCTGGCGCCAGGCATCAAGCCTCACTTTTTTTTTTTTTGAGATGGAGTCTTGCTCTGTCACCAGGCTCGAGTACAGTGGCATGAGCTCGGCTCACTGCAACCTCTGCCTCCCTGGTTCAAGTGATTCTCCTGCCTCAGCCTCCCAAGTAGCTGGGTCTACAGGCGTGCACCACCACGCCCAGTTACTTTTTGTATTTTTAGTAGAGATGGGGTTTCACCATGTTGGCCAGGATGGTCTTGATCTCTTGACCTCGTGATCCGCCTTCCTTGGCCTCCCAAAGTGCTGGGATTATGGGTGTGAGCCACCACGCCCGGCCAAGCCTCACTTTCTTTTCAAACAATTCTCCTACAGAGTCTCCATTGTTTTGGGCTTGGCCACTGTTTTCATTGTCTATTCTGCATCACAAATGACCCTAAAATTGGTGGCCTGGAAACAGTAAACTTTTTTTTTTATCTTACAGTTTCTGGGGTTCATCAATTTGGGAATGGTTTAGCTCAGTGGTCCCCAACATTTTTGGCACCGGGGACTGATTTCGTGGAAGACAATTTTTCCACAGACGGGTCAGGGAGATGGTTTTGGGATGATTCAACTGCATTAGATTTATT
Source organism: Papio anubis (assembly GCF_008728515.1). NCBI lineage: Eukaryota > Metazoa > Chordata > Mammalia > Primates > Cercopithecidae > Papio > Papio anubis. The sequence goes on from NC_044976.1 coordinate 34,844,845, forward strand.
GTGCACTTTATTTCTGTTATTACATTGTAATATACAATGAAATAATTCTACAACTCACCATTATGTAGAATCAGTGGGAGCCCTGAGCTTGTTTTCTTGCAACTAGATGGTCCCATCTGGGGGCGATGGGAGACAGTGACAGATCATCAGGCATTAGATTTTCGTAAGGAGTGTGCAACCCAGATCCTTTGCAAGCTCAGTTCACAATAGGGTTTGTGCTCCTATGAGAATCTAATGCCTGACAGGAGGTGGAGCTCAGGCAGTCATGTGTATGATGGAGAGTGACCATGAATACAGATGAGGCTTGGCTCACTTGCCTGCCGCTGACCTCCTGCTGTGCAGCCTGGTTCCTAACAGGCCAGGGGGTTGGGAAGCCCTGGCTTAGCTGGTGTGACCCCGGGCCTAGGCCTGTCATATGGCTGCAGTCAGGACATCAGCTGGGGCTGGAGGATCTGCTTCCAAGACAGCTCACTTACATGGCTGTGGGCAGGAGGCCACAGTCCTCACTGGCTATTGGGAGAAGCCCTTAGTTCCTTGTTACACAAGGCTCTTGATACTTAAATGTCCTTCTGACATGTCAGTTAACTTCTCCCAGAGCAAGTGACCCAGAAGGAATGAGTGAGGAGGAAGCCACAGTGCCTTCTGTGACCTAGTCTCTGAAGTTGCTCACTGTCAATGCCACTTGATGGTATTTATTAGAAGCAAGTCACTAAGTCCAGCCCACTCAAGGGGAAGGAAATCTGGCTCGATCTCTCTCTTTTTTTTTTTTTTTTTGAGACAAGTTCTTGCTTTGTTACCTAGGCTGGAGTCAGTGGCCTGATCATGGCTGACTGCAGCCTTGACCTCTCGAGCTCAAGCGATACTCCCACCTCAGCATCCGAAGTAGCTGAGACTATAGGTTTGTGCCACCACGCCCAGGTTTTTCTGTAGAGACAGGGTATTGCCATGTTGCCCAGGATGGTGTTGAACTCCTGGGCTCAAGTGATCCACCTACCTCAGCCTTCCAACGTGCTGGGATTGCAGGTGTGAGCCACTGTGCCTGGCTGGCTCCACCTCTTGAAGGAAGGACTAGCAAGGATTTCTTGGACTGTTTTTTTTTTTTTTGAGATGGAGTCTCTGTCACCCAGGCTGGAGTGCAGTGGCGTGATCTCGGCTCACTGCAACCTCTGCCTGCCGGGTTCAATTGATTCTCCTGCCTCAGCCTCCCAAGTAGCTGGGATTACAGTCGTGTGCCACCATGCCCAGCTAATTTTTGTATTTTTAGTACAGACGGGGTTTCACCATGTTGTCCAGGATGGTCTCAATCTCCTGACCTTATGATCCGCCTGCCTCTGCCTCCCGAAGTGCTGGGATTAGAGGCGTAAGCCACTGTGCCTGGCCAGACATTTTAAAAAACCACTACAGCCACTAATGTGGTAAGGTTTAGATTCAGGGTTAGGACATTGGACACTGACCCAGCTAAGAATAAGGGGCCATTTTGCTGTTTTTCCTTGGATGTGTAGTTTAAGGAGGAATAATTAACAGAAAAAATGCACGCATTCCTGGGCGCTCCAGGCCAAGGCCACCTACTAAATCAAAACTTCATTTAGAATACGAGTAAGAATGACTAACTCTGCCTGGGTGAGGGGGAGAGAGAGGAAACCAGGGAGGGCTTTGCGTAGGAAATAACACAGTAACATTAGGTCTTGAAACAGGAATAGAAGTTCTTGAGGAAGACAATTCATGAGGCAAGTGCAGCAAAACTGGAAAATACAAGCTTTGAAGTAAAAAATGACATAGGTTCGAATTCTGGCTCAGTTACTCGCTGTGTGAGCTTTTGCAAGTCACTTCCCTTCTTTGGGGCTGTTTCCTTACCTGTAAATTAGAGATTATAGAACCACTGATGCTGCGGGCTTATTGTAAAGACTGGTGATTGTGCACGTGAGGTGCTTGGCAGGCTGTGTGTATTCAATACACGGTAAGCCAAAATCCTTGTTAGTGGGCACCCATGTTCAGAAGTCTGGCCCTGAAAAGGTCTGATGTGTGGGGAGCATGGATGGCAATTCTGTAGGCTCAGTCATGTTCACGGAGCTCAAGTTCTTTCCTGTCTTCTGCCTCAGCCCAGCCAAATTCACTGCAGTCATTGACTCGACCAGCCAATAACGATTAACTTACACATGGAGAAACCTGGGTTCCTGCCAGGCTCAGGCTGGAGGCACGGCTGAGGGAGCAGGTGAGGAGGGGGCGGTTTTGTCTCCCTTGTCTGCTATTCCCAAGTCAGTTCTAGGGGCAACTGACGTCCGTCTGAGAGAGTCTCAGAACCGCAGAGATGAGTCTTGTCTGAGTGCCCTCCTATCAGCCTCATCGCTGCCCTGTTGGCCTGCTCCGCTGGCCTGGTGACAGCCGCATGCTGCAGGCAGGTGTTAGGGTGGGAGAGATCAGTGTATCACACATGTGGTGGGCAGGGTGGGTCATTGGAGGGCGAGTTACATGGTTGGAGGGGAAATTGCCTGGGTTTGCTGGGCAGGTTCTGTGCTGACTCCGTATCAGTTTCCCTCCCTGGCGTATGTGCGCAATGGTGACTCCACGGCCTGGCTGCAGGCGGTGGGGAGCTGGGCTTTTCTCTGCAGTTCATCCTGGGTCTTAGAGGGACAAAGTGGGAAGAACTGGGAGCTGTGTTCCTTGGGCTTCATGCTACTCATGCCACGTTTTTTCGGGGGTTGGGGACATATTTCATCATATACTCTCTGAACCCTCCAGAGAAATTCGTCGTACGTGTAGTCTTCCTGTAAGACAGAGCAGGGAGCTCATTGGAAAGGAGAGCTAGAGACCCCAGTGAAGATCCCAGCTCCCCTTGGGTGACCTTAGACACATTATTTTACCTCTCTGAGCCTTAGTTTCCTCATCAGTTGAAGGGGGATCCCAGGCTGCCAGGGCTGTGTAAGTTCAGATGAGCTAATGGCTGTGGATGAGCTTTGGCTGCTGTGGGGATGGGCCACGAAGGCAAGAGTCGGGGGTCTCTATGCTCACTGGACTCCTGGAAGGGTCTGAATTCTCTTTGATGGGATGGGCCCTTTCTGTCAAGGGTAGGGTCTGCAGAGTCTTTGGTGCCAACCCCTTGTTTACACAAACCCTGTGCACACAAAACCCAGGTAAGCATGTTCTTAGAAAGAGGTTGCAATTAGAAGCCTTGAAGGCAGATGTTCTCAGAGAGTAGGACCTGGACCAGCAGCATCCACTGGGAGCTTTTCAGAAATGCTGATTCTCAGGCCCCATCCCAGACCTCGTGAATCAAACTCAGGCATTGGGGCCAACCCTCCCCTCCAGGTGATACTGATGCTGAAATTTGAGAACGGCTACGCCTTCCACATAGTTGTCCCTCCTCACCAGCTGGGGGCTCCTCTGAGGGAGGGGGCTTCAAGGCCTATACTGAATCTCCCTGCTACAGAGAACCCTGGGCAGGATGGGGGCCTCTTCCCTCTGACTGACTGAAGATGTCCCCGCACCTCACCTGTGGGGTTGATGCCAGGATATCTGCATAGCTCATTAGCTCACTCTGGGCTTCCTCTTAATTAGTTTTGCAAAAAATCTTCATTTAAAAAAACCTAAACTCATCAGAGACGAAACACAGGTCCTTGCTAAGTTTGTCTTTGTGCTCGTGTGTGCACGTGTGAACACACGAGTGTGTGCTGAGGGAGGGTGTGTTGTGGGAGTGCAGGTGAATTCGAGGGGGTGTGCTTGGGCATGTGGGTTTCGGCGACTGTGAAGGTGCCTATGTGTGAATGCTGTGTTGTGTCTGTGCTCACACAGCCTCTTCATCTCCAGAGGTCCCCACGAGGCCGGTCACTCCTCCCGTTCTCACAAGTCACTATTTCTAATGGAGCCAAATTGCAGGGAAACATCAGGCTTTCAAACTTCCTCTGCCCTGGTGTTTTGCTTGTCTGGTGCCCATTGCTCAGCACCAGCTTGCCTAGTGCCTCCAGCTCTGGGTCTTGTGGCAAGGACAATGCCCTGGCCAGCCGAGCAGCCAGGGGATAGCATTGCCTCCATTACTGGGCCATCCTTTGGGTCCAGTCTGAGGATATGAAGAGCCTGTCAGGTGTTGCCTTACCTGTGTGCCATCACCTCATGCCTGGAGCCTCCAACCCTCCTTGTTCCACCTGGGGCCCCTCTGCTCCTCCGATTGGACTGCAGATCCTCAGGCTGCCACCTCTACCCTCATCCTTACCCCTACCCCCACCCTTCGGAGAATCAGCCAGCAACAAGGCTGCCTATGGGATTGAGGAGAAGTACAGTTTTGTGGCGAAAGGGTTGGGGGTGTCTAAAGATGCTTAGGCATAGAGTCTGGGGGGACTCCCCTATCACCCCGTCCCCACTCCCCTACTGCAGTCTCTGCTGGGAACAACCCTATTTGGAGCCCAGTAAATTTATGGCATAATCCTGCATGGAAATGCATGGAAATGCTGCCAATTACCATCAAGCCAAGAGAGGAGGCTGCATCCCCTGGCATGCCCTCCCCAGTCGGCTGTCTGCAGGCTCTCAGTCTTCCAGAAACCACAGGGACTAAGGAGCTAGCTGGGACGGCCTAGATTGGTGGAGCGGGACAATTTGTATAAAACTCTTTATTCATCTCACCTGGCCTTGAAGGTTTGCAGCAGGAACGGCGCCTTTGCATTAAACCTGAGCAAACCAGGGAAACGTCATTCCCTGAGTCTCAGCAAAGCCGACAGCTGATGCGATTTATCTAGCTGAGATCAGTTCATCAAATTTGGGAAGAGCTGAGCCACTGGAAAGACGGGGGAAATCAGATACAACTGCGTCTGCTTAAAATGCAAAGGCTTGTGGAGATTTTGGAACACTGTAAGGAAAGTCTCAGTGAAGCCAGGAGGAACGTTTAGCAGGCAGCGAGACGGAGGTGGGGGGAGTGCTGAGGGAGGGGGAAGTTCCTGCTCTGTTGGGGAGGACGGAGGCTAGGCGGAGGGCTTGTGCACCTGCACTCTCTGCCCTGTGCTGACCCCTGCTGGCCTAGGGTAGATCCACTCCAACAAAGAAGGAATGACACCTATGATGTGAAGGTTCAAACTGGCCTCTGGGGCTTTGGGGTGTGGGTGATGTGAAACATGGCCCCATCCTTGAAAAACTCACAGTCTAATGGGGGAGGCAGAGACATGACAACTTGTACACATAATGAAGTCTATGTCCGGGGTCCAGGGTTTATAACAGAGGCTAAATGTGCTGATAAGAGACCAAGGGCAGGAGAAGGTCATGGTGATGCACTCAGATAAGCCTGGCTCAAAGCCTGGTCTTTCCACCTATGTACCAGCTGTGTGTCCTTGCGTGAGTCACTTAACCTCTCTGAGCTTCACTTTCTCATCTGTGGAATGAGTGTAACAATTCCTGCTTCTTAGGGAGCTGGGAGGGTTGATGAGATATTGTTATATAAAATGGTTAGCATCAGGCCTGGCGCACAGCAAGTGCTCAGTAGTGGAGCTAGCACCTTGCTGGAGGATGCAGGAAGGGCTCTGGGAGGAGGTGGGGATGCCAGCTAGGCCATGAAGGATGCAAAGGACTTTAGTGCATGGAGAGGGTAAGGGAACACCCATAATTATGAAGAGAGGCATACGAGCTGGCTGGCTGCTTGTCACTGTCCCCACCACAGTCCTGGTAGAGGAAGAGGGGGAGGCTCTGAGGACTGGGGTGATGGGGGTGCCTATCTTAGTGGAGCAGGGCCTCTCCCCTCCCCATAAGTCCCTGACCCCGGGAAGAGGGTGTTGTGCCCCTCCCCCCGTTAAGCCCTCCCCTTGCTCCATCTTGCTTCCCTCCCTGCATCTTGCTCCCCTCTCCATGAGGATTTATCAATCCTCCTGCGATAGGCTTAGCGGGGACCAATTTCCTGCTATCAGTCAGAAGGGGTGGCATTTGTAGGGCAGCACCCAGGCCTGGGAGGGGAAGGAGGGACCCACCGTGCCTTTCCTCCGTGGCTGCTTATTCTGGGCTGCCCTCTGTCCTTCAAGTCTGTCTGCTTTTCCCTCTGGCCAGGGCTCTGCAGCCAGGAGGATGAGGAGCGATGAGGGGATGAGGCGAGGGGGGGCTGGGCTAAATGGAGGGGTAAAGCTGGGAGAAGGGGTGGCAGGGCAGTAGGGGCCATCGTTCAAAAGGACACTGAGTTTTGTACGAGCAGGTGCTCCTGAAACAGGTCCTTAATATTCTGGATTCCTTCAACTCTGTGGCTCTGTGTCATTCAGAGCAGGAACATGGGGGCTAGTGACAGACTCCAGGCCCAATGGGAAACTGAGGCAGCAGCTCAGGTCTAGGAGCAGGTAAGCAGAGGCTGTGACTCAGGTCTCCTGGGCTCATGGATCTCAGGGGTCCAGGCTGTGGCAGTCCTCTCTGCCTTCACAAGAACATTATTAATTTAGAGTTCTGGGTTGGCCTCAGGACTGCAGCTGGCCATTGCCAACAGCCTCCTCCAGGAAGCTTGCCTGGATGCAACCAGGCCACCGAGGCCTCCCTTTGGGCTAGGAGTGATACCTGGGTCTGCAGGGCCTCCGCAAGTCCCTCTCTTCTTAACTAGACACAGAGCTACAATCTATTGAGCACTTATTACATGTCAGGCCCTGGGCCAGCACTGGATAAATATTAACTCATTGAATTCTTTATTGACCTGGAAAGACAGACATGATTAAAATTATCCCAACTTTTAGGGTAGGTAGGTAACCGCTGAAGGTCTTCTTTCAAATGTCATCTTCTCAGAGCCTCCTTCCCCGACTGCCTATTTCTCTATCCCCTCTTCCAGTCCACCCCTGGCCTTCCCCATCTCACCATTTTCTTTTATTTTCTCCTTGTTTATCATCTCCCTCCCCTACTAAAGTGTAAGCTTCCTGAGGACAGAGACCTTGTCTGTCTTGTTCCCCTTGTGTGTCTCAAACAACGAATATTTGTTGAATGAATGAACACTACATAGCTAATATGGACAGAGCAAGTATTCCAACAGGGTTGTTTGGTCCAGAAAACATGACCTAGGCTGAGGCAGGTGGATCACCTGAGGTCAGGAGTTGGAGACCAACCTGGGCAACATGGTGAAACCCGGTCTCTACTAAAAATACAAAAATTAGCCGGGTGTGGTGGCACGTATGTGTAGTCCCAGCTACTCGGGAGACCAAGGGAGAAGAAACACTAGAACCTGGGAGGCGGAGGTTGCAGTGAGCCGAGATCTCACCACTGCACTCCAGCCTGGGTGACATAGCGAGACCCTGTCTCAAAAAACAAAAGCAAACAAAAAAACCCCACAACCTGCTTGTGGTCCCTGCAGCAATGCTGACTGTCTCTGTCAAGGCTAAAGCAGTGTCCAGGGGAGGGGTCATCCCATGCAGAGGAAGCCTTGGGCCTGGGGTCCCAGTGAATCTGTCTCAGTCCGATGGCAGCCATGGAATGAACAGTGTTACATGTGAGATGCTAACGTTCCCACCCCAGCCCCTCTTGTGGTCAGTGGATAGAGACAGAGACTAGTTTTGAGTAGCTGGGGTGGAGGTAGGGGGCTGGGAGAGGAGTGATGACTTTCTTTGCATTCAGCTGGGCTCCTTACCATCCGGGCCTGCTCTGGATTTGCTATCTAGACTGAGCACAGCTGGGGTGACTGGGGGGCTCTGCACAGCTGGTGCTGCTCCTTGAGCTCAGCTGTTTATTAGGATTGGCGGTTGGGGGAGGGATTCTATTTGTCTGAGAATGACGGGGACAGGGAGAAGGGCTTTCTGGAGATGAGTGGCAGGAGAGATAAGCCTGATGTGTGACTTTCTGACGCTTCGTTGGTTTGAAAATGAGTCCTGGGCCCAGATATAGGATTGGCAGGGGGATCAGAGAGGGCTGGGAGTCAGGAGACTGGGTCATAGTGCCAGGGGAGGAGGCAGCTGGGTCCTGGGTCACCTTGACTGGTCTGCTGGGGAAGGATGGGTTGCCAGGCTGGTATGTTTTGGAATCAGCCTCAGTGTCTCCAAGTGCCTGGGCTTGCCTTTGCTCCTGTTCTCTAAAGAAGCCCGAGTGGTTGGAGCTCACAGACCAAGGGCCAGAAATTACACTGGTGTCAGGTGTGGGCAGGCCTGGACATCCTCCATATGCCTCTCCATATCCACCCTCTCCCCATCTTGTGCTGCAGAAGGCTGGTCCATGCCCACACCTCAGGGGGCTCCTTTGTCCCTCTGCTGGTTGGCTTGGCCAATGGGAGACATGGGCAGGGAAGAGAAGAGTGGCCATAGCTTTCATCCCCTCCCTCCTTTCCTGCCATGTGGTTGGGGGTTGATTGCAAGCCTCTACCAAGGTCACAGCTGCTGTCATGCAGCCCTCCCCCTGTAGCTACAGTCTTTAGGTTCCCTTCCCTTTTAGGCCTGGGATGTGACAACGCTCCACTCTCGCAGGTCCCGAGGTCCTACACCACCCCTTGTTGACTTTCCTGCTTCCTGCCTATGCCTCTGTAAATAGTCTTTTTTTTTTTTTTTTTTTTTGAGATAGAGTCTCACTCTGTCACCCAAGCTGCAGTGTAATGGCCCCATTTTGGTTCACTGCAACCTCCGCCTCCCAGGTTCAAGCGATTCTCCTGCTCAGCTTTCCAAGCAGCTGGGATTACAGGTGTCTGCCACCATGTGTGGCTGATTTTTGCATTTTTAGTAGAGATAGAGTTTTGCCATGTTGGCCAGGCTGGTCTTGAACTCTTGACCTCAGGTGATCCACCTGCCTCGGCCTCCCAAAGTGCTGGGATTACAGGTGTGAGCCACTGTGCGTGGCCTGTAAATAGTCTCTTTACTAATTTCTGTTAAATTTGAATGTGACATCCCTTCCCTGCTGGGATCCTGACTAATGTATCACCCTTGTTCCAAATGATTGCACCTAAGCGTGACTGGCAGGCCCACAGATCTGTCTCTTGCTTCAGACAACAGTATTTTCGTGGAGCAGACCCGGGACTCCACCTCTTTTAGCTTCGATTGCTCCCAATCTCCTCTTCAGCCACAACCTCCAGGACCATCTTCTTGGCCTCCCTCTGCTTCCTGGACCAGCCAACACTGTTTCTATGATGAGCTCCTTATTGCTGACGAGCCGTGAGCTCCCAGATTCATTAGAATTATTTCACCCATGTGGAGGCTGCCAGCAATTGTCTGCTCCACCCGCGTCTGCAGGCCTCCTGGACCCACCTCTCTCTGGGCTTTCATTTCAGTCTTGATGATGTGGCTTGGAGGGCATGGGACAACTTTGAGTTGGTGGAGGAGAAGCCTGAGGGCTCTGAAAACTTGAAAATTTGAAAATGTACTGGAAACACAAAACCAGCCCTGTGGTGCCAAACCAGGACCCTGGCTGCACCCTCTTCTAGGACATGCAGAAGCCATCCCATGATGAGAGAGGTGAAACCCTGGACCGCACGATAAATGCCCTGGTTCAGAAGAACCTGAACCAGGCCCTTTTGCACCTGAGTTCCCTGGGTTCTGTCCACAGAGGCCCCACCTCTCTGAGTTCCTGGAGAGCCACTTTCTTATCAAGAAGATGAGCAAGCTCCTAACCCACCTCCGCAGGCAGAAGGCTCACCCTCAAGCAGGACAGGGACCTTCTGGACCCCAGAGGGCTTTGAGGGGCCTCTCTGCACCTCTCTGGTAGCAGGGCTTCTGCCTGAGCTGCTTCCTGCAGCCATTGGGCAGCTTTTTAGCCATCCTGGAGCCCTCGTCCAAGCCATGGACCAAATGGAAACAATAAAGCTTTTTGCATTAAGGAAAAAAGTGCTCCCATGGGTATTCCCAAAATGGTCATCAGTATAGAGATCATGGAAACACATGTGTTGCCTAGATTTCCAAAGGCTGCTTTCCTGCCTATGCAGGTTGGCCCAACCTCGGAGCAAAGGGAGAGCCTCACTACTAGCGGTTAGGAGACATAGGTGGCAGATCCTCGGCCTTTCCCTTCTCTCTTCTCAAGATCAGTTTTCTCATCTATAAAATGGTGGTAATGATAAGTGTGGTGACCACTAGGTGCCTGTATATACATGACCCCATTTGTCTTCCTGGAAGTCCTGTGAGATGGCCTCTCTTCACATCCCTAGCTTATGGGCAGGAAACAGGCTCAGAGAGGCGAATTGCCTGGCTCCAGTTCACATGGTCTGAAAGTGGTAGACTGGAACTCAGACCAGGTCTCTCTGTGCCCTACACCCCTTTGCCTTCTCTGCTCATCTTTTTGGGCCATTTGAGACAGAGGGAGGGGTCGCTCCTCGTTCTTTTTAACGGCTACCTATATCTCATTGGATGCACACCCCACTGTGTAAGCAATTGCCTATGGATGGACATTGAGGTTTTTCTCATTCAAAAAATTCTTTCCGATAATGATACTAGGAATAATTTTGTATACTCATCAATTCATACATGTTCATGCATATCTTTTTGTGTAATTCCTAGAAGTATAATTGCTATGGAAAAGGGTATATTGATAGATGTTACCAAATTGCCTATCTTTCCATAGAGATTGCACAGGCAGCAATGTGAGATGCCAGCTTCCTCTCGTCTTCACCAACACAGTATGTTAGCAAGCTTTTTGATCTCTGCCAATCTGATTGGTAAAATGTGTATCGGGTGATTTTATTTCACATTTTTCTTAGAGGTGAGGTTGAGCACCTTTTCAAATGTTCAAGACCTATCTATTTTCTTTGCTGGGGACTATTTTCATATCCTTTGTTCGTTTTTCTATTGTGTTGCTGGTCTTTTTCTCAATAGAATTGTAAGACTTTTTTTACACAAGTGGGAAATGAACCCTTTATCTGTGACAAGCACCAGATATTTCTCCTGGTTTGTTGTCTTTTGACTTTGCTAATAGTGATTTCTGCCATGAGGAAATTTTCTATTTTTATATATACACATTTAGCAGCGCTTTTAATTTTTTGGCTTCTGGGTGTCTTGTCAAAGGCCTTCTCACATGAAGATTATTTTTAAAAACTTCCCCATGGTTCCTTCTAGGCTGCTTATTACTTCATTTAAAAATATTTAAATCCTTGAATTTAAACAAATTCATCTGGCATTTATTTTGGTATAAGGGATGAGAAATGGACCTAATTTTAATTTTTTTCTCAATGGCTGCCCTGTTGTCCTAATAACATGATTGAATAGTTCATCTTCTCTTCAATGACCCCCCCCCACAAGTAAACATTGTTTGATGTATGATGTATAACATGTTTTGATATATGTTTCAAAATGACTGAATCAAACTAATAAACATCCATCACCTCACTTTTTGTTGTGGTGAGAGCTCTTAAGCGCTAATCTCTTAGCAATTTTCAAGTATACAATAGTATACAATATATTATTAAATATATAGCTACCATGCTACACAATCTGTCTCCAGAACTTATTCATCCTATTTCATTGAAACTTGGTACTCTTTAATCAACATTTCCCAATTCCTTCCTCTCCCTGCCCAAACCCTGGCAACTGCCACTCCACAATCTGCTTCTATAAATTAAACTTTTTTAGATTTCACATATAAATGAGATCATGCAGTATTTGTCTTTTTGTGCTTGACTTATTTCACTTAGCATAACGTCCTCCAGGTACAGCCACATTGCCAAAAATGTCAGGATTTCCTTCTTTTTTATGGCTGACTAGTATTCTATTGCATACAGATACTACATTTTCTTATTTATTTATTTTTTTAGATGAAGTCTCGGTCTGTCGTCAGGCTGGAGTGCAATGGCACAATCTTGGCTCACAACCCCTGCCTCCTGGGTTCAAGTGATACTCCTCTCTCAGCCTTCTAAGTAGCTGGGATTACAAGTGTGTGCCACAACACCCGGCTAATTTTTTGTATTTTTAGTAGAGATGAGGTTTCACCATGTTGGCCAAGCTGGTCTTGAACTCCTGACCTCAAGTGATCTGCCCAACTCGGCCTCTCAAAGTGCTGGGATTACTCTCAAAGTGCATGAGATACTGTGCCCAGCCCAGATACCACATTTTCTTTATTCATTCATCTGTCAATGAACATTTACGTGGATTCTATATCTTGGCTATTGTAATAATGCTGCAATGAACATGGGAGTGCAGATGTCACTTCAAGATCCTGATTTCAATTCCTTTGGATAGATCCAAATTTCTTTGAAATTGCTGAATCCTATTTAATTCTATTTTTAACTTTTTGAGGAACCTCTATACTGTTTTCTATAATGAATGGCTATGCCAATTTGCATTCTCACCAATAGTGTACAAGGGTTACCTTTCCTCCACATCCTTGCCCACACTTGTTACTTTTGTCTTTTTGATAACAGTCATCCTAACAGATGTAAAGTGATATCTCGTTATGATTTTAATTTGCATTTCCCTGATGATTAGTGATGTTGAGAATTTTTTCATATACCCACTGACCATTTGTATATCTTCTTTTGATCCTTAATGGTTTTGAATGCTCACGTTTTAAAATTTTTCTGTGTCACGCCTGTAAATCCCATCACTTCGGGAGGCCGAGGCAGGTGGATCACGAGGTCAGGAGATCGAGACCATCATGGCTAACATGGTGAAACCCTGTCTCCACTAAAAATGCAAAAAATTAGCCGGGTGTGGTGGCGGACACCTGTAGTCCCAGCTACTTGGGAGGATGAGGCAGGAGAATGGCGTGAACCCGGGAGGTGGAGCTTGCAGTGAGCCGAGATCGCGCCACTGCACTCTAGCCTGGGCGACTGAGCGAGACTCTGTCTCAAAAAAAAAATTTTTTTTTCTCTGCTTTTGGTTTTGTTCCATTGACATATTTTTCTACTCACAACTTACTACTATACTATTCAAATTATTGCAGATCTATAATAAGTTCAAATATCTGATAGGGCTAGTTTCCCCTCTCATTACTTTTCAGAATTTTCCTGGCTCTTTTTCATGTTCTTGTTTTTAAATATGAACTTCAAACTTACCTGATGACACATAACATTCTTATTGGGGATGAGTGCAGTGGTTCACATTTATAATCCCAGCACTTTGTGAGGCTGAGGTGGGAGGATCGCTTGAGCCTAGGAGTTTGAGACCAGCCTGGGCAACATGGTGAGATCCCATCTCTACAAAAAGAAATTAGCCAGGCATAGTGGTGCAACACTGTGGTCCCAGATACCCAGGAGGCTGAAATGGGAGGATTGCTCGAACTCAGAATTTCGAGGCTGAAATGAGCCATAATCATCACTGCACTCCAGCCGGGGTGACAGAGCAAGACCTTGTCTCAAAAAAAAAAAAAAAAAAAAAAAAAAAAAAAAAAAATTCCTGTTGGTATTTTTATTGGAAAATGTACGTGTTACAGAGTAAGAGAATACTGATACAACTTCATGATGTTGATTAGTCCTATCTAAGAACACGATGTGTTTTTCCATTTGTTCAAGTCATCTTTTGGGTCCTTCAGCGGCATTTTAGTTTTTACAAAAATACATATTTTGCACAATCCTAGGCATTTTATCTTATCATCTGTTCTTCCAGTATATGCCCCAACTGGTTGTCATTGTAAAATATGAAGGCCAATTATTTTTGCATATTAATTTTATAGGTCACATCATTGAATAGTTTTTTAGTTGATTCTCTTTGGTGTACAAGGTATACAGTCATATCTTCTGCAAATGATAATTTTACCTTCCCTTCTCAATTTTTATATAGTTAAATTATTTTTCTTACTTTATTGCAGCAGCTGGTACCTACAGAACAAGGCAAGGTAATAATGAAGATATTGAATGTCCCAGTCTTGTTCCTGACTTTAATGGGAATGCTTATAGTATTTCTTCATTAGGAGTTAAGGTGAATATATTTTATCATGTTAAGAAGTAGCTGTTTGTACTTATTTCATAAGAGTTTAAAGAAATTAAGAATGATTGCTGATTTATGCAGATAATCTATGCTTAAATCCTCTAATATGGTAAATTAATAGATTTTCTGACACTAACCTCCTAGCATTTCTTAAGCTCCACTTGACAGATATACTATTTTTTTTCTGTGCTGCCAGATTCTGTATGCTACTGTTTTACTTAGAGTTTTTGCAGTGAAATTTATAAGTGAGATTGTTCTTTGTGTGTGTGTGTGTGTGTGCTTTCAGTTGGTATTGGTATTAGTATTCATGTTACACTCGCTTCATAAAAAAATCTAGAAACTTTCCTTCTTTTTCTACGCCCTGTAACAGTTTAAATAGCACCAGAGAGATCCATCCCTTAAAGATTTGGTTGAATTCCAGGGTGCCGACCTCAACCTGCTGCTGGTACCTGGGAAGAGGGTCTCAATGGCTCAGATGATTCTGTGACCTCTGCAGTTGGTCCAGCAGGACAATTTCAGGGGTGCTGACCAATTTCAGAGGTGCAGACTCCCAGGTCCTCTCTTCCACCGTCCTGGATCTCCATGCTGGGCGGGGCTACAAACATTCCAAATGAAAAGGTCACAGTGAAGCTGGGTGGGCAGACACAACCCACGGCAAATAGGGCTGGATTTGGAAGAGAGCATTTCCTCGGGCTGGGTTTAGGTGTATGGTAGGCTGCTGAGGTTGGGCTGGGCTCTGAGCACCCTTTGCCTACCTTCCCTCTCTGGGTAGTTGGGTCTGTCCAACCCAAAATCTACAGTGGTAGCCTGCTATTCTCTCTGTCTTTGGGTCTCCAGGTGGTCGTGAGGCCTTTGCCTTTTCATGGTCATTTTACCGTCTGCTGTGGCACTTTGTGACCAGTGATCAGCCACACGTGGGCAGCCTCCAATCATTTCTGTGTCTTGGCCAAGGACGCTTCTTGCCGACTCTCCTTAAACACTACGTTATAAGCTGCAGGTACTTCTCCCCACCTCCTCCCCTCCCTCCCTCCTGCTCCCAACCCTTCAGGCCTGCTGGCACAGTTTAATTTCCAGCCCTGGTATTTCTTCCTAGCCCGTGACAACCTCAGGTGGAAGCAATTTCACCGTCTTGTAACTCACCAGGTCATTATAATTAGTATCCGGGCACCCGGGGCGAGGGCGGAAGGAAGCAAAGGAAGAGTTGATCCAGCCAGGCGGAGAGCAGCCTCTGTAGGGCTGGGGGCTGGGCACCCCTTCCTCCAGCTCCAGATTGTAACTCAGATTTTCTCAGGGCTCTGATTCCGCCAGCACCTGCCTCCCCTCCGTGTGTGTTGGGTGGGAATGGATGAGAAATCAGGACTCTCTGGCCTGAATGAGGGACCCAAGACCCTATCCCTGAGGCTGGGGTGAGATGAGGGGCCCTGTAAGGAGAGGACACACCTTCTCACCTCCCCTGCCCTAAAGGACCCAGTATTCCATCATGCCACCCCTCCCTGCCTCTGGGTCCCTCAGAACCAGAGCCTACAAGAACTGGTGATGGTGGCAGTGGGGTGGACCTGAGTACAGCCCAAGGCACTGCCAAGAGTCTGTGTGACTCCCAGAGAAGTTCACAGGGTGAGAAAATGTGACTTATCCGGCAGCAAAATTTCTCATGTTGGTGAGGGTTTTTTGGTTGCAACAGAAATGGACATAAGCAAGAAAGAGGGTTTATGGTCAGGATGTTGGGCTGTTTGTCTCAAAATTAAGAGGAGATCAACCAGCTTGGGAAGAGTCAGGACTGAGGTAGCCCCAAGGAACCCAGAAATAGAAAAGCGTGGGTCATCAGCTTATGCAGCTAGTGGGAATCAGTTCCCATAACACCCAGTCTCTGTGTTTCCAAGTGAAAAGTTCCAAATTCCTCATAGAGACCTATTTATTCATTCATTTGTTCATTAAATATTCATTGAACCCTCTGGGGCTGAGGGTCCATTTGACCAACTGCAGAGGTCACGGAATCAGTAGTGAGAATCAGTTCCCACAACCCCCAGTCTCTGTGTTTTCAAGTGAAAAGTTCCAAATTTCTCATAGAGACCCATTTATTCATTCATTTGTTCATTAAATGTTCCTACGCAGAATTCTGGGCACTAAGGATATAGCAGCGATGCAACGAGACAAAAATACTTCTTTTGCATCCTGCATTGTAGTGGGGGCAGAATCTGATTGGCTCAGTTTGGGTTAAGTGTCCACCTCTAAGCCAGTTGGCTGTGGCCAGGTGGGGTTCATGAGCTGGGAGTGGGTTCTACTACAATGATCAAATAACTTTTTAAGACACAGGTCGGCTCTTGATTGACATTGCAGAAAGCAGGCAGTGGGCTTCTGAGAAACAAGGCATGGTTGAGTCCATTCAGTCACCGAGACAGCAAGCATTTGCTCTGGGCAGCCTGGGTGTTCCCCGGGAGCAGCTTGTTCATCCCGCGTACCCCGGGATCTCTGGATCCTCCGCTTCTAAGCAGGCAGAGCGGGGCTGGCGGAGGTCCTCCCACACCATCAGTTTTCTCCCTGCACCAGACCTGACTCTCCAGGGTCTGGGGGAGAGGGTTGGACTTCTCCCCCTTCTGGTGTCGTCTGTACCTGCGCTAACTGGAAGGTTCCACAGACAGGGACCGGGCTTGCTCTTTCTGCTGTCCACCATAGCAAGAGCCAGTCCAGGGGCAGTCGTGGTGAGGGTTGTGATGTATCTGTTCCCCACACTCCATCTCTGACAATCGCATACCCCTAGGGACCCAGTCTGTTTAGTTCACTGGCCCTCCCCTGATTCTACAGCTCAGAAAAGAGGCTCACAAGCCTCCCTCACTCCTCCTCCTCTTCCAAACCCTGGGTTTTCCTGACTGAGCCTTGGGAGCCCTGGCTTAGCTGTGCCTGGTTTCAGCAGAAAGTGCCTGGGATGGCTGTGTGGACTCTCCAGGAAATTCCTGAATCAATCACTGGGGGCTTCCCACTTCAGACCCAGTCTGTAAGGTCCAGCGCCACCACCCCTCCTGGGCTGGAGCCTTGTAAGGGGACTGTTGATAACAATACCATTATTGTCCTTAGCCGGGGGCAGGCTGAACCCTCACTGAAGCGGGCTTGCCATTAGAACCCTGCAGAAACAAAGTAATAGGCTGCACAGAAAGCCATTTGTAATGTTGCTATAATTCCCATGATTCATTAAACAGGAATGGAAAATGATAACATTTCCCCTGGAAAAAAACTCCTCCTGGAGTCGCATGCTGGGTTCACTTGGCTCAACTACTTTATTGACTAAGCATCTTGTTGTGCTGATATGAAGAGCACACAGGCCCAGCGCCATTTCGTTTTACATTCCCTGAAATGGAAGCAGGGGAGGGGGTCCTGCCGGGGCCAGGAATTGACCTTGGAAATGGAACCTCTACATTGTTTGGGTGGCCCAGTCCGGTATCCCCTGCAGGCCTGGACTTTCTGGGGCTAAGGATCCATTTGACCAAGGCCCCTTCAGCATCCTCTCCTCCAGGGGGGGGTGCAGCATGGGAGGGTTGGGTCTGCCTGTGTCAGAGCCCCAAGCTGGCAATGCTCAGCGCCGTGGGATGCCTGCCTTGAGAAATACCACACAGTCTCCCAGCCATCCTACACACGTGACCTGTGATCTCCCAATGGCTTGCTCATCTCCTCCTTTTCCTTTAAATGGTCTCAGACCACCAGGCCCTCCAGAGTCCCCGACAGAGAGGCCTCTGACACCCAGCTTGCTTCTGGCTCCTCTTCTCCCTCCGCTACTGCTGCCCTAGTTGAGGCCTTACCGTCTCCTGCCCACCCAGTCATGCCATGCCCTGCTACTCAGCTGCTGTCCCCAGCCTCCCCGGAGAGGCCTCCATACAGTGGCCAGAGCGATTGTTCTAAAAAGCAAATATGACCATGTTAACCATCTTGCTTAGAACCTTGGCAGGCTCCCTACTCTCCAATGGGCTTTATCCAGAATGCATTGTGTGGCGTTCAGGTTTGTTTCCAAATTAACCTCAGTTGACCTTTCCAGCGTTATCTCCAGCCGCCTCCCACCCTCGCCCCACCACACTCTCTAGGCTTTAGCAAACCCTCATGGTCACATGGGGCCCCCAGGTCACATTATATGTGTTCAGGCCTTTTCTTTGCTATTCCCTCAGCCTAAAATGCTCTTGTCTGTCTTCGTTTCTTGGGAAATCCTGGCTTCCTCCTGGAACAAGCTGCTCCTGCAGCCTTCCCATCAGAGTTAATGGTGCTGCTCCCTTCTGGTTGTTCAGCTCCAAATCTTGGTGTCATCCTTTTCTCCTCTTTCTTTCAGCCCCTGGGTCCCTGTATCTGACCTGTCACCAAATCCTGCTGGCTCTCACTTCTAAAGATAGCAAGACTATGACTGTTTCCCAGCGCCCACTTCCTGGAGCGTGCCTGGATTCTTGCAGCCAATACAGAGTGCGATGCAGGTACATTGCCACTGTGGGCACTTGGAGCTTAATTCTGCTGGCCACAACGTAGAACATGTCTGGAAATTGTCCCAGTCAAGGGGCAAAGAAACTGGGGTGTTTTTTCACCAGCTTGCCTCAGTCATTGGCTGTCACTCACTCTGAGCACTTCCACCCGGCCCTGTGTATGGTTGGAGCATGATCCCTCCACCAGCCAGCTGGTCACTGGGGTTGGCAGTGAGCTGGGGGAACATGGACGGGGCCCTGGCCACAGCTGCTCTATTGCAGGATGGGTCCCTTCTGCCTCTGGCGTGTCTTCTCTGGGCACCCGTGCCCTGATGCTTGCATCCTCCAGCCTGTCTATCACCCCCATCGCATCGGCTCCACTCCCACAGCTCTGTTCCCCTCTCTCTGGCCTGCTCCCCGCACAGCCCAGTGTTGCCGTCCCTGATGTCTCCCATCCAGTTCCCCAGCAAGTTTTTCAGCTCCTGTCTCCGCTCACTCCAGGCCATCTCTTTCCCCTCACGGCTGCCAGCACGAGCTTTCAAAACTCCCCTGTTGCAGTACTTCTCACACTGCACAAGTGTTGTCATGTTGACACGACCTGCTCACCAGTTGATGTCCTCTGTAGACTGAGCTCAGGAGGGTGAGATCTGAGGATCCTGTCCCAGTCACTTAGTAGGTGCTCAGTAAATGTTGATTGCATTGAACTGGCAATGTGCATTCAATCACGTCTCTCCCCTGCTTAACAGCCTTCACTGGCTCCCCAGTGTCTTGAGTACAGAGCCCAAGCTCCTCAGTCTGATGTACAAGGTCCAGCATGGCCTGTCCCTGCTGATCTCTCCAGATTCGTGTTCCAGAATGTTCTCTCCCAGGCCTCCATCTGCCCATGCAGGAGCCTCGTGCATTCCTTCCTTTCCTTGATTCTAGCAGGGTAACAGACCCAGGGTCTGCAGGGGTGAAGCGGTCTGGGTGTATGGCAGCAGGGAATGATGGTGACTACAGCAAACTACTGAGAGCTCATGTCACACCTACCAATGTTTATGTTCCAATGCTTAGAAAACTTGGTCCTTGTCAACCCAGCCAGGCTCTGCCCATGCAGCCTGCTTTGTTGGCAGTACCCTCCTCCTGCCTTCCTCTTGTGAAATCTAGCTCCTCCTTCAGAGTCCAGTTCCAGTGTCACCACCTCCATGAAGTCTGCAAGGATTTTCCAGCTGGAAGGACTCTGTCTACTCTGTGCTGTCACAACCTTTGGAATGTGTGTTCCTTTTTAAAAAATTGAGCACTTATCCTGTATAAAGCCTCATCCAGGGGACTTCTACATACTTTATCTCATTTAATATATATTTTCATTTAATATTTTTGTGACACACATTTAACACATACACAAAAAGTACCTAATATGTAAATGTACAATATAACAAGTAATGATAATGCAACTCTCCATGTAAACACCACCTAGGTCAAGAAATAGAACTTGGCCTGGTGTGGTGGTTCACACCTGTAATCCCAGCACTTTGGGAGGCCTCAATGGGAGGATCACTTGAGGTCAGGAGTTTGAGAACAGCCTGGCCAACATGGCGAAACCCCGTCTCTACAGAAAATAAAAAACTAGCCTGGCGTGGTGGCACATGCCTGTAGTCCCAGCTACTTGGGAGGCTGAGGCAGGAGAATTGCTTGGACCTGGGAGATGGAGGTTGCAGTGAGCTGAGATCACACCACTGCACTCCAGCCTGGGTGATAGAGCAAGACTCTCAAAGAAAAAAAAAAAAAAAAAAAAGAACTTATTTGATTGATGAGGAAACATGGGCCCCAGACAGGTTAAGTGATTGCCCCTGGTTACACAGCCAGTTAGAGGGAGAACTGGGATTTGAACTTGAGAATGTCTGACCCAGGTGCATGATTTTTATCACATCACAGCTATCTCACTCATGACTAGAGTGCCAGATTTATAAATAAAAATACAGGATGCTCAGTTTAATGTGAAGTATAGATTCATAATGAATAATTTTTAGCATAATTATATCCCAAATACTGCATGGGGCATACTTATCCCAGAAAGTTATTTGTTGTTTTTCTGAAATTCAAATTTAACTGAATGTCCTGTATTTTAGCTATCAACCTTATGGCCCACATTGTGGGCTTGGTCTTTCTTGTGTGGTGGTCATTTGAGTCTGTACTTCTCCTTTCTCTTCTGAGGCTCTTACAGGGCAGACCTGTCTTGTTTATGTCTGAGTTTCCCATGTACACCACAGGACAGGCTCAGGGCATGCTCAGTAAATGCTGCTTGTATGGATTTGACACAAATTCTTTATCTCTAAGCAAGATTCTGGGGCAGTTTCTGTTGAACTCGGCCCTGCCTTCTAGCTTCACAGATCTTGGATGTTTTAGAGAAAGGAGATGAGGCTGGGTACAGTGGCTCACGCCTGTAATCTCAGCACTTTGGGAGCCTGAGGTGGGCAGATCCCTTGAGCCCAGAAGTTCGAGACCAGCCTGGGCAACATAGCGAGACCTGGTCTCTATAAAAAATATGAAAAATTAGCCGGTACTGGTGGTGCATGTCTATAGTCCCTCAGGAGATTGAGGTGGGAGGATTGCTTGAGCCGGGGCAGGCAAGGCTGCAGTGAACCGTGATTGTGCCGCTGCACTCCAGCCTGAGCAACAGAGCAAGATTCTGTCTCAAAATTAAATTAAATCAAATTAAAATTCAATTAAAAAAGAGAAACGAGATGAAAAGCAGTTGAGTCTCTCCATCTCTTCCACTTTGACCCCTGTCCTAGCCCTGGCTGTCTGCTCCTGAGACTCAAGCTCACCCTCTGAGGACCAGCTGGGGTGGTGGGATCTGGGGTTCCTGATCTGAATGAGACCCTCTACCCCAGGAGCACTGAGGGTCTTAGGTGAGGAGTATTGTTCCCATTACGTAGATGAGAAAACTGAGGGTCAGCAGGGCTAAGTGATTTGCCAGAGGTCACATGGCTGGTTCGTTTGTATTTATTTATATTCGAATGGGATTTTGACAGCTTGGTGGAAGTGGGGTTTAGTTCTAGGTCTTTCTGACTATTGTTCTGTCTAGTTCCCTCTCCTGCCCCAGGACTGTGGATTCCCAGTCTCCAGGGCTCTTCCTGGAGAGAGAAATGAGCCTTGGGCTGGTGGTGCTTGGGATAGGGAAAGTTGGAGGCTGTTCCCACAGACCTCAGCAGGGAAGGTCTAGGGACACTGGGCTGCTCTCAGTCACAGACGCTCCTGGGTAGGCACTCCAGGGGCCTAACTGCCCCCACCCATGCGCTTCAGGGTAGGCAAGGAGGTGGGCTGGCTAGGGGTTGGCTTCTTTGCTGTTGATGTTTCAGGGCAGACCCCAGGCTCAGGTTGTTGTCATTGCTTCAGTCTTATTTCACCTCATTAGCCAAAAAAACCAAGTCATTGATCAGCTTCCACTTACTGTGTAGCTGGGCTGATTGCAACCAAGTCATTGCTGTTTGGCTTTGAAGCTCTGCTGGAGCTGGCAGCCTCAGGGCCCTCTGTCTGCTTCCTGGGACATGCTCAGGGCCTTGGCCACGCACCAGTTCCAGCCCTGGTGTCAATCTCAGGCCCAGCTCCAAAGTCACCTCAACCCAGTTCCATCCCCAGCCCCAGGCCCAGTCCATCTCTAGCCTCTGGGGGTCTGATGGCTCCAGGATCTCTGGTCACAGTAGCCTAAGAACCCTGGGCTCACTTTCTCTGGGTTCATCTGAGGACTCACTCTGCCTCCTCAGTTCCACCACACAGCAGCCAAGTCTGCAAACAGGAGACTGCCGACTCCTGTGTCATCCCTGCAAGGGTCCGCCTGTGCACGCTGAGACTTCCAGCCAGCTCTACCAGGGTGCTTTCAGATTCCCAGCCTTCTCTGTGGGCTGAGGGGCTGGAGCTGGCCCAGGCATCCTCCTGGTATGAAGGTCACCTCTCATCGGCAGCAGCCTGCCTTGTGATGTTGCCCCGAGGACCAGGGCAGCACCGGTGCCTGGGTGGTGTATGGGTGAGGATGCGAAGACCTGAATGTGTGCACATCTATGTCGTGTCTGCATGTGCTTCTGCACCTGTGCTACTCAGTGCACACCTGGGCTCCTGTCCACTCCTGAGTCCTAGCCATAGGAGGGACACACACAGTCTCTAGGGAGACTGGAGTATACCCAGAGAAGAGGTGACTTGGGGTGGGAGGGATTCATCATGGAGGGAGCAGAGAGGGAAGATGCTGGGCACGGTGGAGGGCAGGCTTGGTGGTCACCGAGCTGTACCAGCTCTGAGTACAGAGGGCAGTTCTCTTTACCCAGCTCAGGGTTGTGGGCGGGGATAAGGTGTGTCCTGGGCTGAGACCACTGTGGCCTCCCATCTTGAGCTGTCCCTTGGTAACCAGAAGCCGTGAAATGAGGTGTTTCAGTTCCCTGAGCCAGAAATGGGCAAACCACAGGGAGGTGATTTGCTTTTGAGATACAGCTGTTCCGGCCACAGGCTATGCACCTGAGCAGCCACTTCTCCCCGCCCTACCCAAAATGCTGCCTGGCCTGACCCAGGGAGGCCTGGGCAGGCTTGGGCACACAGCCGCCTGCTCATCCCTAAGCCCTGGGAAAGAGAGGACAGGTACACCATCCCATCCCCCAGCTCCCACAGACCTGAGCACCCTGTGGCCTCCCACGGCCTGGGCAGCCCCCACCTCAGGGCATCAGCACGTCACTTCTATCCACTCAGACAATGGGTATTTATTAAGCACTTTCTTTGATTTAGGTCTTTTTCTGGGTGCTGGGGAACATAGCATATAAAAACCCTTGTACTCCTAGAGCCATCATTCTGGGAGGCGGGGGAGATGGACTACAAAAATTAATAAGTAAAATAGAGAATATGTGAGATGTGACAAGTTTCATGAAGAAAAATGAAGCTGGGATGCAGAGTAGGGAGTGTTAAGGGTTGCAACTTTAATTAGCAAGGCCCAGGGAAGAGATGTGAGCCAGGACTCAAAGGAGGAGTTGGGGGGAGTTGTGCAGGTTCCTAGGGGAGGAGAGGACTAGGCGGGTGCTGGTGGACTCCCCTGACTTGAGGGCACATGGTGAGGTGAGACTCCTCTGTCAGGGGTTTAGAGCTGGGGAGTGAGTGATAAAATCAAAGACCGACAGATTCAGCGTCTCACCACCATGTACTGAGCGATGTTATCTGCCATAATCTTTTCCAAACATCTCCGTAATGCTGTCTCAAGAATTTCATGATAACCCTGGGAGGTCCGGAGTAGGATTATTCCAGTTGAGTAGATGAGGGAACTGAGGCTTGAGGAGGTCACGTGTCTGTTCAGGGTGACACAGACAGAGCCTTGATTGGAATCCAGATGGTCAGACCCCTAATCCTATGCTCTTAATACCCCATGGTCTCTTGAAAATGGGAATAAAAGAGCTACCATTTCTTACATCTTGGGCTGCTTAGAGTCTCTGTAGGTCCACACCAAAGTCTGTCTACCATCTTGCCACCCCCAAAAAGTCTTTCCTGGTTGAGCCTTTGATACCTGGTGGCTGCCTGTCTGTCTGCCCAGTCCTGACATCAAATGGCTCCTTGGCCCTATTTTCCTACTTGCCTCCTGTAATGGGCTGAATTGTGGCCTCTCCCCAACCAAATTCACACGTTGAAGTCCTAACTGCAGAATGTGACTGTATTTGGGGACAGGGTCTTTAAAGTGATTGTTATGGTAAAATGAGCTCATTAGGGTGGGCCCTAATCCGGTGTGTCTGGAGACCCTGTAAGAAGGGGAGATTAGAATGCAGATACCTACAAAAGGAAGGCCTTGTGAAGACACAGGGAGAAGATGGCTCTTCAGAAGCCCGGGAGACAGGCCTCAGAAGAAGCCAGCCCTACCCACACCTTGATCTTGGGCTTTCATCCTCCGGAACTGTGAGAAAATAAATGTCTGTTGTTTAAGTCTGTGATACTGTGTTATGGCAGCCCTAGCAAACTAAGACACTGCCTTCTGCCTTTCTCAAACCCCTGCTCTGGATGGAAGGGCAATGCCTGCTGGGCTCCCTCCCCGAAGCCAGAAGCACAGCAAGCCCCCCGCTCTGTGTTACCGGTCCTGGCCCCAGGGAATAGAGGTCAAGCCTTCTGACATCCCATCCACCGACAGCCCGTCGAAGTAGCATTCCCCCAACTGACACTCCAATATGCAGCTCTTCCACCACGCTGCCCTTCTGACACACAGGCGTTCTGCCACCCTGTCATTCTGATGTGTCAGCCGTCCGCCTCGCTCACATTTTGCAACAGCAAAATTCCATGGAACTGACATGGAGAAACATAGACTTTGGCCGCAGCCGCATCCTGCCACGCTGCGTCTTGCCCCCCGGATGCTCTTGGGGCTTGAATATACCGACCCCTCGACATGCTGACCTTCCTGTTGGAACGTCAGGGTTGGTCAACCCTTCCATTTCACTGGCTAATGAGCATAGTGTTCATTTCTCTCTTTCTCCGTGTGTCACTAACATGTTCCAGCCGCCTGCCCACCACCCCATAATCCGTTCTGCTTGTCCTCACTGTAGCCCTCTGCACTGACCTTGCCCTGTCCTGCTCCCACCCCCTCAGGCCATGTCTCCACTCCTTCCCCCTACATGCTCCCGTGAGGCCCCAGTGCACTAGATAGGCTTCAGGCTGCTCACACCACCTTCTGGAGAAGCACTCACCCCCATCGCCTGCAGAGGGCCACAGGAGCTGCCCCGGCTCACAACCAGCCATAAATGGGCACTTTATGTAAGAGACGCCTTTCTATAGTTTGGTCATGACCCATTGAATTGCTTTTAGTCACAATGCATCTGACACCAAATGCATGGTGTTTTCTAACACCAGCAACCGATTCTCCCATTCTCTGGACACCAACTGCGTGTCTAACAATTTAATTCAATTCTGACATTATCTACCAGGAGTTAATGTCAGATCCCACAGGTTAAAGGACTCCTTCCTACAAGACTGCCCCACTTCAGATGCCAATTGCAAGTTCTGGTCCTCCTGTACTTCTAGCTGGCTATAAATTGGGGGTTTCCTTGACTTCTACCTCAGGTTTGATCCCTTGCCAGCGTGGCTCACAAAACTCAGAAAGGCATTTCACTTATGTTTACCAGCTGATGATAGAGGATACAGCTCAGGATACAGCATCCACATGGAAAAGATGCATGGGGCAAGGTATGGAGGAAAGGAGCATGAAGCTTCCATGCCCTCTCCGGTGTGCCACTGCTGGGATTGGAGAATCCCAGCAACCTGGATTCTCCAAACCCTGTCATCTAGGGGTTTCTATGGAGGTATAATTAGGCAGGCATGATTGATTAAATCAGTGGCAGTTAGTGATTAAACTCCCCTCCCCAGAGTTCGGGCGTGGGGTTGGAATTTCCAACTTTCTAAGTGTGCTTTGGTCTTCCTGGGAACCAGCCCCATCCTGAAGTTAGCTAGGGGTCTCCAGCCACCAGTCATCTAATTAGCATACAAAAGACACTCCCTTCACGCTGGAGATTCCTAGGCTTTTGGGAGCTGTGTGCCAAGAACTGTGACAAAGACCTAAGTGTTTGTTTTGGTATCATATCCATGCGCTTGTGTAATTTCAACAAATCCCCTTTTCCCTGAAGTAAGGAATGAGTCTGTCTGCAGCCACTGAAAGAGCCCCAGAAGCTTCCTTTCTTATACTGACTTTTAATGTCTCTTTTAGCCTTTTCTCACTGCCCCAATCTACCCCCTGCAACCCTGGAATCCTGGATTTTAAACTCAGCTACTCTGTGTATTAGCTGTGTGACCTTCGGCCAGTTCCATTGCCAGTCTGAGTTTCAGTTTCCTCATCCACAAAACAGAGACAGGAATAGCAGTATCCACTCCACAGGGTTGCTGTGAGACCCCAGTAGGCTCAGAAAGATGGAGTCACATGGTCCAGGCCACACAGAGTGGGCAAGAGATCCACAGTGCAAACCCACACCTGTGTGACTGCAGAGTTCATGCCCAGTGAAGTCTACCTTCACCCTGAGCTGCTCCATTTTCAAGGTTTGGGGTTCTGTAACCCCCCCTTTCTGAGCAGAGCTTGTCTCTTACCCTCTCACTCCCTAGAGATGCCTCTTGGGGACCTACAATCACTGAATGTGCCCCCTGCCCCTAATCAGGGTCCATCAGACTAGGTGTTAGTCTCAAGATTGGCCACACCAATGGTGTTCTCTCCCGTACCCTAGGATCCCTTGTCTGTTAACCTTTCTGTCCCTGGGTCAACTTGAGGAAGACCTGGAACTGGTGAATAAGCACTGAACTTAGAGTCAGGTTCAGGGATTCAGGACTGCATGGCCTTGGGCAGCTTGCCTAATGTTTCTGGGCATTTGTAGGTGTGGCTGATCATACCTCCCATGCATTAGATGAGATAATGGGTAGAAGATACTTTACAGACTTCAAAGTGCGTGCAGGGGCTGCTGTGGATCCCACACAGTCACACGCTCCACTTCGAGCTGGGTTAGGGCCTGGACCCCTGAACTGCTCAGGGATCTATCACTCATCTATGAGGGATTCCTTCTCAGAGGGCAAGTGGTTTCATGTCACTGGATCAGGGGCTCCCAGGGGACAGGCTATGTCTGAGTTATCCTGTATCCGGCCTCATTCTGCACAGGGTCTGACATGGGTCAGGGTAGTGTTTGTGGGTTTGAGTTTCAGCTCTGTCACCAACTTTCCAACCTTGGACAAATCACATCACCTTTCTGAACCTCTGTTGTTTTGTTTAAATGTATTCTTAGTTTGTTGTGAAGGTCTGTCAAGAGAGTATACGAGCATAAGTGGGAGCTAAGCTGTGAGGATGCAAAGTCATAAGAATGATACAAGGGACATTGGAGACTCAGGGGGAAAGGGTGGGAAGGGGGTGAGGGATACAAGTCTACAAACTGGGTTCAGTGTGTACTGCTCAGAGACAGGTGCGCCAAAATCTCACAAATCACCACTAGAGAACTTACTCATGTAAGCAAATACCACCTATTTGCCAAAAACCTATGGAAATAAAAAGAAAGAGAGTGTATGAGAGCCATTTATAAATGCTGACTAGTAAAACCCCTTGCCCCTGACCTTGCATTTGCCCCCAGGCCCTCTGACTACCTTACTGGCCTCTGGTCATCAACTACCTTTTCCTTCTTCTCTTCTGGGCATGGCCCAGCCCCCATGCATGTCCTAGGTCCTGTTCCCTCCACCAGTTGAGCCTCCACCCATCAGTACATCTCCAGTCTGTTATTTTTAAAAATTTATTTTATTTATTTCTGTTTTGAGACGGAGTCTTGCTGTGTCACCCAGGCTGAAGTGCAATGGTGTGATCTCGGCTCACTGCAACCTCCGCCTCCCGGGTTCAAGTGATTCTCTTGACTCAGTCTCCTGAGTAGCTGGGAGTACAGGCATGTACCACTGTGCCTGGCTAATTTTTATATTTTTAGTAGAAATGGGGTTTCACTACATTGGCCAGGCTGGCCTCGAACTCCCAATCTCAGGTGATCCGCCTGCCTCGGCCTCCCAAAGTGCTGGGATTACAGGCGTGAGCCACCGCGCCTGGCCATGTTTGTATTCTTTGCCTAGAAAACAATTTCCCTCAAACACAAAGTTTCTTGAACATAGCACCTCCCCCCATACATAGCTTAGCTTTCCTTCAGGGTCAAATTTCTAGAAGAAATAGTCTAGAGGTAGTTAATCACATTCTGGCTTAAGTTGCAGCTGTCTGTCTTGGGCAAGCTCCTTCATTTCTCTGTGTCTCAGATCCCTCGTCGGAAAGTGGGCTATTCTTTACCTTACCAGCATGTTAGGAAGATTAAACTAGATCATCCATGCTAAGCACATAGTGCAGTCTGGTACATAGTAAGGGCTAATTAAATAATTAGAGCTGGCCGGGCGCGGTGGCTCACACCTGTAATCCCAGCACTTTGGGAGGCCGAGGCGGGTGGTTCATGAGGTCAGGAGTTCAAGACCAGCCTGGCCAAGATGGTGAAATCCTGTCTCTACTAAAAATACAAAAATTAGCTGGGTGTGGTGGCGCATGCCTATAATCCCAGCTACTTGGGAGGCTGAGGCAGGAGAATCGCTTGAACCCAGGAGGTGGAAGTTGCGGTAAGCTGAGATTGTGCCCTTGCACTCCAGCCTGGGCAAAAAGAGTGAAACTCCATAAATAATAATAATAATAATAATTAGAGCTAATTGAATTGTAAGTTGCTATTATTATTGCTGTTGTTATATCCTTACCTTCCATGTTATCCTCAATCAGCTACAGCTTGACTTTCTCCTGCCGCACCCATCACCTGACCAAAAACCTCTCTGGTTTGAATCACCAATGACTTTCCAGTGGCTATTCCTCATCTCCCTTTCTCTGCAATATTTGACATCAGTTTGAATCACCAATGACTTCCCAATGGCCACTCCCTTCCCAGGCACCCTCCCAGCTTCTCTGCAGTATTTGATATGGTAGGAAAAGATCAGGACAAGGTTGAAGACCCACAGAAGTCCTCCGGGGAATGTCAACCTGTGGCCAGTGGGAAGCTCATGGGCCAGCCTCACGTGAATGAAGAACTCGATATGGGGCTTGGGATGTTGTTGGTGCTCAGTGTTTGCTCTTGAGTAGATGAGCCCTCCCAGGAAGAGCCCTGAAAGTCGAGGAACCAGGCTCCCATGAGCTCCAACGTGTTTGGAAGTTGATTGTGGGTTGAAACTCGGCCATTCGGAAGATGTTCATAAGGAATTTGGACTGGCACCCTCCTCAACGGCCAGGACCATGTTTCCTTTGATGAGTGCAGAGTAGTATCCACAATTCTCTCTTGAGGATTAACAGAGGGACAGGGTTGAATGTTCACATGGAACCAGCTCCGACCCGTCTGTGTAGTTATGAGGAGGAGCAGGGGTTAATGTGCCCATGGAGTGAGCACACAGCTCTGTCTCTGCACTTCCAGGGAGAAACCTTTTTCCTTTTTAGCTCGGGCAGGCCGGCGCCTGCATTGCACAGAGTTTCCTGGTTTGATCTCTTATTTATTACAGAGAATATTCTCTGTTATGGTGAGTGTAGGGGATGGAGTTCCAGAGGCCTCAGTTTTTCCTGCTGACTTTGCAGCCAGCCTGCTGGGGACCTCTGGCACCTCTAGTGGCCACCCTGGTACTGCATTAATTCTCCCATTCATCAAATGTGTTGAGCACCCATCACATGCCAGATCCCTAGCCAGGTGTACGAGGGGCCAGAAGAACAAACATGAAAACTGCCAAATAGACTGAATAATGGCCCCCAAAGATATCTATCCATGTTCTAATCTCTGGAACCGGTGAACCTCACCCTACATGGCAAAATGGAATTTGCAGGTGTGATTGAGGATCTTGAGATGGGGAAGTCACTCTGTATTATCCTCATGGGCCCAATGGTATCACAAGGCTCCTTAAAAGGCAGAGGCAGAAGGAGATTGGGCACAGAAGAGGAGATGGTGATGGGAGCAGAGATTGAAGCGATGTCCTTGGTCTGTGAAGATGGAGGGAAAAGCCACAAGCCAAGGAAAACAGGAAGCCACTAGAAGCTGAGACAGGTGAGGAAACAGATTTTCCCCTAGAGCCTCCAGAAGGACTCAACTCTGCCAACACCTTGACTTTAGCCCAGTGAAACTGATTTCAGACTTCTGACCCCTAGAATTGTAAGAGAATACATTGGTGGTGTTTTAAACCATTAAGTTTGTGGCAACTTGTTACAGTAGCCATAGCAAACTAATATAACTGTCCTAAGGTACTCAACAACTAGGGGAGAAAATGGACACCTTTGCGCAGGGATTGGTGTTGCAATAGGTACGGCGGGAGGGGGAGGGGCATAACAGAGGATGTGATCCATCCTGCAGGGTTGGGGAGGTGCTGTGAAGGCTTCCTTGAGGAGGAGCTGCTTGCTGAGCTATACTGCAAAGAATGTGTAAGGATTCCCCGGATGGGCACTGGTGGAAAGGAAGGAGGAGAGGGCTTTAGGAACAAAGAACAGCAGGTGCAAAGGCAAACCTGGAGTGTGGAATAACAAGGCATATTTGGGGAGCTGTGGGAAGTTAGGGAGTGGACAGAAGTTCAGAGCAATAAGAGATGAGGCTGGAAAAGTGGCCAGGGTAGCTCATGGAGCGTCTTCGTGTCAGGAAGTTGAGACTTGACCCTGAGGGCAGTGGGAAGCTATTGTGGTGAATCGCATGAATGGCTCCAATTTTTCAGCCCTCCCTGTATCCAGGCTGTTGCTAGGTGTCTTTGCGCATTCATCCATAAAGGTGAGATGTATATTTTTCTGCCTTGTGACCCTAGTTCAGCACGTGTCTTGCTTTGGACAATACAGTGATGTGGATTGATCAAGTGACAATTCTGAGTCTAGGTCTCAAGGGACCTTGCGTGTTTCTGGTGGTTCCAGGAGCAGATTGTGCCCCAGTGAAGCCCAGACTAGAGACAAGCCCCCAGCTCACCCGCAGACCACTAATGACTCCAGCCAAGGTCAACTGATGCAGCTGAGCCACAAATGCATGAGCTATTATATAAAAACAAATGACAGCTCTTTGAAGCCACTGAGTTTTGGGGTGGTGGGTTATGCAGCAACAGCAGCTGATTGACACACCAATGAGGGTTCATAGAAGAGTGAAGAGTGTGACATGGCCAGATCTGCACTTTAGGAAAACCTCCTTGGCATTGAGATGCTGGAGGATGGATTGTAGGAGGTGAGTCTGCAGGCAGAGATTCAGGTGAGAGGTGGTGAGGGCCTTCCCTAAAGCAGGAACAGGGGAAGGAGGAGACAGATACAAGCAGTGTTAAGGAGGCAGACCATACAACAAAGCTAAGTTACACATTAGAGTGGTCAAAGGAGAGAGGAGATTTGGATGACGCCAAAATTTCTGGCATTGGAAATTGCATCAGAATAAGGTGTGCATGCGGATAAGCTGATAAGGTAATGACAAGCTTTGTTGTGTTGGTTTGCAGTGCTATGGCCAGGACAAAGTTATAATTACAAGTCTGGGGTTTGAAGACACAGACTAGGGAACCATCAGAGAATTAGTGAACTAGTGATGAGTTACTAAAAGTAGATGAGGTGTTTACAATAAGCAGAAAAGAGGGCAAGTTTTGGGCTCTGGGAACCCCCACCATTTATGGAGCTGCTGGAGAAAGAAGAGTCCAAGAAGGTAATAGAGAAACACTCAGAGAGGAGACAGGAGAACAAGGGAGGAGCTAGACTGCAGAAACCCCAGGGAGGAAGCGAATGGTCAGCAGGGTCATGGGCACAGTGTCAGGGAGGATGAAGACCCAGGAGGCTGAGGGGTGAGCCCAGGATGTGATCATGGGTCACCTTGCTGAGAGAGGTTTTGGAGGCTGGAGGCTAGCTGGTGGGAGATTGCAAGGGGCAGAGAGTGGAGAGCGACAGTTAAGGAACACCCTGATAATGAAGCATGGTCTTGGGACAGTGCTTTTTCTCATGATGGAGAGACCTGAGTATGGCTTGTTGTCAAGGGTTCTGAGCAAGGAAGATAAATGGTCTGATTTAGACTTTTTTTTTTTTTTTTTTTTTTTTTGAGATGGAGGCTCGCTCTGTCTCCAGGCTGGAGTGCAGTGGCACCATCTTGGCTCACTGCAACCTCCGCCTCCTGGATTCAAGTGATTCTCCTGCCTCAGCCTCCCAAGTAGCTGGGACCACAGGTGCGTGCCACCATGCCTGGCTAATTTTTGTATTTTTAGTAGAGACGGAGTTTCACCATGTTGGCCAGGATGGTCTCGATCTCTTGACCTCATGATCCACCTGCCTCGGCCTTCCAAAATGTTGGGATTACAGGCATGAGCCACCGCGCCCGGCCTGATTTAGATTTTTAAAAAGATCATTTGGGATGTTGGGTGGCTACTATATCCTAGAGTGGTAAGTTGTGGGAAATAGGGAGACCAGTGAAGAGACTAACTTAATGGTGCAGAAGAGAGATGACGGTGGCTCTGACCAGGGTGCTAATTGTGGAAGTACACAGCTACACAGCTGAAAGAAGTGGCTAATTTTTTTTTTTTTTTGTCTTTTCTACATTAGGACCAGAAGAACTTGGCTATGAATTGGATTGTGTGCACATGCATGTGTGTGTGTGCATGTGTGTGTAAGTTGTGTGCACATGCATGCACATGCACAACGAGAGGAATGTAGGATGACTTCCAGGTTTTCACCTGAGTAACTGGGAAGAAAGGCTGAGAGAAGAGCAGAAATAGGTTTTGTTGAGGGGGAAGTTTGTGGACTCATTTTTGTCTTAGAGACTATGAGTTTAAAATGCTTTTAGAAATGCAAATGTAGATATTAAGGAAGCTGTTGAAAGTGCACATCTGGTGTTCAGAGGAGACATTTGGGCTGGAGATACAAATTCGGAGTCATCAATGTACTCGAGCATTTAAATCTGCATGGCTGGGTGAGAATTTCCTGAGCAAATGGAGTTTCTTTTGCTCAGTGTCATCTTCTCTGCTAGCCTCTAAGTGCTGTGAAAGCAAGGCCCTTGTCTGCCCCCTCGTGCATGGCTGCTTGCCAGTGCCTAGAACAATGCCTGGCATAGTAATTGCTCCATACATGCTCATTTGAGGAATGAGAGAAATAAGTGTCACAGGAGTTGGGAAGTTCAAGCTGCTGAGAGATCTGAGTATGTCAGCCTGTGAGCGGGAAGCTGCCTTGTTACAACTCAGGAGGGAATGATCAGGAATCATTTCTGTTTCCCACTTGCCACGGCTTTGCTCCTGCCATTTCCTCTGTCTGGAATTCCCTGTGACCCCCTGCATCCCAGACCCACAAGGATAAATCCTGCTGACCCTGCCCGCTGAGTCATTACAAACGCCCTGAGCTCTGCCATCCAACTCCCTCTTACTTGTCTGGTCCACAGGAGTTTGGGAGACTTCTCTAAACCCCTGGAGTTTCACTAGGTTGGCGGTCACTCGATAGAAAAGGAAATGAGGTGGGTCTAGCAGGCCTCCTTCCAAGACTTGCCTTCCCTGTGCACACAAACTGACGTCCTAGGCTCTTGCCAGGATGAAGACCAAGTTAGGAAAATGCTCCTTCTCTATATTTCCCAAAATGAAGACATTTTGCCTGTTTGGAGTTTTCTTGCCCTCCTGTCCTGTAGGATTTCTGGCTTTCTCATTCTCTCAGACAGGAATTTTTCTGGGGTTTGGAGATGTGTCTTAAGAACCTGCCTGTTTCAGTCCCCTTGGAGCTTCTGGCAACTTTGGGGGCACCTATGGTCTGTGTAGCTCTCTGCTTGGCCAGTGCTCCTCTGCCGTCTGTGCAGACACCCTTTACATCTGGGCTTACCAGGGAGCTGTTTCCTGAGACTTCAGACCTGCCTGTCCTTCCGTATCAGGACTACTTCAGGTCCTGGTTGACTGTGACATTTCTGTTCCCCGCTCTGGAGCTGTCTTCCCCTTTGAAGATCCAGACAGGGCCTTATATCTCTCCATGGGGAAGATGCTTTAAAATCTGCCTTTTTCTAGAGGAGGTGCATCTGTCAGACTAAGTTCTGCTTTTCTCCTCTCTGGCCCCACAGGGGCAGGCACTGCTAAGTCCCTTTGTTCCACTCACTTTTGTTTCCCCAGGGGTGAGTTACTGGCCAAAGTCTCTCCAGAAAAACGGTTTTTCTTGTCGATTCTTTAACTGATCTGAGCCTGGGCTTCTTCATTTCATTATACAATGGAAATGATAGTACCTGCCTGCTAGGGTTGTTGTGAAGATTAAATGAGATGATATATTTGAAGCTTCTTCGCTTCCATATACAATGGAAATGACAGCACCTTCCTGCTAGTGTTGTTGCGAGGATTGAATGAGATGATATATTTGAATGCTCCTAGCACCGTTCCTGACCCTGAGCTAGCATTGAATAAAGTCCATCACTCTTCGCCCTCCCCTTACCTCCCTTTCATTCCTGGCATTTCCGTTCCTCTCTTCCTCTTCCTGTGAATTATGAAACTGACAGGAGTCACCTATGTCTTTCCCAAGCTGCTGGGTGGAGGATGGAGGGTGGATGCCCTTCTCTCCCATGGCAGCTCCGGTTGGCTCTTCTACAGGGGAACCAGCCATCTGGGTTTGCCTAGAACTGAGGGGCTTCCTGAATCATGGGATTTTCCTCAGAAAAGTCCCAGGCAAACCAGGAGGCATTGTCACCCTACTTAGTCGTCATTTTAGAGGCCGTCGTCATTTTAGAGGCCAGGAGCAGGCTCCATGTGTCCTATTTCTGACTTTACCTTGCATGGGGCATGTAGGTGGTGCTTTCTAAATCTGATGGTTCTAGCCTTGGCAAAGGACAGCAGTTCTCGGCTCTGCCAGCAAGCTTAGTGATCCTGTCCTACCACCTACTCAGTCAGAGGCCTCCCGTCTTCACTTCTTTGGGAGTGGTTCAGAGTTGCAGGCAAGCGGCTCTGAAACTATCAAAGGCGCCAGTGTTGACTACTTCACACCATTGGTTGCTGACACTCCGAATCATTTTCCAGCAGTCGCCGACACCACGGTGCCATGTGCAAGTCAGTTCCCATGCATATCCCCAGGAACTCATCTTCAATCTGGGTCTGTTGTGATAGTATCAAGACCCTTCCAGTGTTCTCCCTGCCACATCCTGGCTGGCCCTGGAAATCAGGTCTCTGAGAGGCAGCTGTCATTTCTGCTGCACCAGCCTGAGGTTGGGCCTCTTGGGCCAGGCAGGGGGCTCAGGCTGCTCCCCTGGACCGTTCATATCAGGAAGCCAGGCCCCTATCCCAGTGGTCTGGCCTGTACCTGCTGGTGGTACAGCTCCTGGGGAAAGAGTCTATATGAACAGGTACCTGGGCTCCCCTGGGCATGAATGACCTGTGGGTTTTGAGTCCTTTGATGTAGAAAGACTTGGTTTTCATTCCCCAGTCCGCCATTTACTCACTGTGCAACCTCAGGGACATTGGCCACCGCCTCTGATCTTGCTCCCTTATTTATCTATAAGTGGTCATGCCTTTAACACAAGATCACCAAAGGAGGAGCACCCAGCACAGTGCGAATGTGGTGCCAGGCAAGAATCTGGTGAGTGCTGGTCCTTTCTTTCCCTGTTTCCTTTTCTGTGGGACTTTGTCGTTTGTCTGTTTCTTTTCTCACTGGTATTACCATATCTGCCAGCATCAGGTGTAGATGGGATAATAATAAACAAAGACAGTCATAATTTGAGTTCTTTTTCCAAGGCCTGGAACAAGTTAACCTAATTTGACATGGCCTTTTATCTATCTATGTATCTATCTATCTATCTATCTATCTATCTATCTATCTTTCTTAGAGATGGAGTCTTGCTATGCTGCCCAGGCTAGATTTGAACCCCTGGGTTCAATGGATTCTCCCCAGCTCCAACACAGCCTTTTAAATGTGGATCATTCACATCCTAGCTTCATTAGAGCATTGGAAGTGGGGCCTGACGGCTTTGGCTGACTTGGTCATGGAAGGGAAGAGAGGCCTCTTTTCACACCCTCACCTCTTCCTTTTGCCCAAATGTGAGTGGCAGACTGGCCTCCAGGCAGGGCATGGCCTCAGGGTGCTGCCTCCAGTCCCCATTTTCTACTGATGAGCTGGTATCCTGGGCGAAGCTTCCAAACTTTTCTGAGCTTCCCTTTGGTCGTTTGTAATTTTGGGGGATATTGATGTCTACCTGCTAGGAGTTTTGGTAGGCTTCAGGAAGACAGTGAGCACTAATGCTCATTGCAAAAAACAAGGTGCTGAGTGCCCAGGAGTGTGAATGAGGTGATTATGTGATTGTTAGGGGAAGTGTCGGGTCTGTGGCCTTCTTTTCCTTAGAGCCATAGTGGTGATGGTGAGGGGACATAGGATGGGTGAGGGTTTTTTTTTTGTGAGATGGAGTTTCGCTATTGTCGCCCAGGCTGCAGTGCAATGGCGCAGTCTCTGCTCACTGCCACTTCTGCCTCCCAGGTTCAAGCAATTCTCCTGCTTCAGCCTCCTGAGTAGCTGGGATTACAGGCACCTGCCACCATGCCTGGCTAATTTTTGTATTTTTAGTAGAGACAGGGTTTCACCATGTTGGCCAGGCTGGTCTGGAACTCCTCAGGTGATCCACCTGCCTCGTCCTCCCAAAGTGCTGGGATTACAGGCATGAGCCACTACACCTGGCCTGGATGGATGAATTTTGATGGTAGAAGGTGGGGGCTAGGAAAAGGGCCTAGGGGTAGGGGGACTGCTGTAGACAAAAGGCCCACTGTCCAGTCATCTGGGCAGCTTTCTCTCGCTGCCTTGCCATCCTCGCCCTGCCTGGCGGCATTGATTTACTGGAAAGTTTTTAATGGGTTATAATTGGAAAAGGCCTGGGTGAAATTTGCATATTGATTTGACATTTAAGTATATGATTAAATAAAAGCTGACTGAGGTCATCACTTGACTAAATTGGCTTAATGAGTGTTGATTACCCTGTGCATGTTAATTTCATTTACCCTGATTACTCCATCTATCTTTCTCAGGGATCTATTAGCACCTTTGACTCAATTGTACTCAATGGGACAAGAAGCAAGGCAGGGGTCAGTGGGGGGTGGCCCTAGTCCATCTGCCTGTCCATCTGGCTGTCCGCTGAGCCCCAGAGGTTCTGACTCCCTGTAGCGTTTTATTTTTCTTTCTCTCTGGCTCCCACCATAACCTCCTAATCACAGAATCTGATCACCACCTCTTTCTAAACAGGAGTGCCTCCACTTTAGAAATCAGGCGCTGAGGAGGGTGGGGAGAGGGGACAGGTTGTGATACTGAAGAGAAGATGAGAAGCCTCTCCTCTCCCTGTCACTCCACCCTCCCCTCCTGACACACACAAAAACATACCTTCCTCCTTTGAGCCCTCTGGGGCCCTAAGGACTGGTCTGTTCCCTCTTGCACAGGAAGGACAGTGGCTTTGAAGGCAGGGGTCCCTACAGCTGGGTTTGATTGGTGCTTTCTGTTTGCCCTTCTGGACCCATTCTCTGCCCCTGTCAACTCTGCTCTAGTCCCTCCACCCTGCTGACCTCTCTGTCCCTGACAATGAGCTCCTTTGTCCTCTGGTTTTCTGTGGGGTTCAGCTGATAGGGAGCCTAGCAGGAAATTGGAGGGAGGGAGGAGAGGGGGTTTGGGATAGCGACTCCTCCCTGCTGGCTGACCAAAAGTCTCGGTCTCCTTGGCCAGCCTTCTCCACGAGGCTGTCTCTGGGTTCCATGGCCATCCCTCCCCTTGCTCCTTCAGCCCCAGGGTGGCAGCAGAGTCATGATCCCCTCTCCCCATACAAACCTGAGGGAGCTGCAGTAACCCAAGGCTCCCCTACACCCTGCCTACACCTTTGTAAATAGACCCTTCATAAACTCTCCTTAAATTGCCCAATTTGAGTGTGCCATCTGTTTCCTGCTGAGACCCTAACTGATACAGCAGGCAACAGATTTTCCCATTCAAAAATCAGGACACACATCCCAGCAAGTCCAAGCGTGGTTGTAGGACACAGGACCAAGCCCAGATCAATCCAGCAATACCTCCTCTACCCTGTACCCTGGGTCCCTGGGCACTGGTGGAGAATTCGCTTACTCAGGACCTCCACCCTCAGAGCCCTTCTGTCTCCTCCCGGCAGCCCATTCTTCTCACTGGCTGCACCAACCACCTTGACCTTCCTGAGCCCCTGGTCCTTGCTTGTCCCTTGACTCTCAGAAGACACCCCCCACCCAGCTTCCTTAGAAAAAGAGGCTGTTAGTTGGGAATGTGCCTTAATGCTGTGCTCTTTCTCACCCAGACAGTTTATCTCTTTGTTCTCATATTTTTTTGTTTCCTTCTATCCAAGACAAATATCCCTGCTTTTGTCTTGTATCCCTTCCCATCCATTTCTCCAGAGACTTCCCTGAGGTGCCATGAGTCCTTTCTTCTCTATTGTTTCTTTCCCTTCGTCCAAAAATGCATCTAAGTTTTTCCCTCATCCTCTCTATCCTCTTCTCCTTTACAGGCAAACTGCACTCATTTTTATGATATCTTCTGCACTTCTGTCCCCACCCTTCATGGTGAGCTGCTCCTGGCGCCTCACCAGTGACCTCCATGGTAACATCTCAGACCCAGTCCCCTGGGCTGAGGGTTGCCAAAAGCAAAATCCCTCTCTCCTTTCCCAAGTCAGCATGAAGATTATGTCCCCACATTGCCCAGCTTGGAAGCTGGGAAGGTGATGAGATGTGATGTTCTGACACACCTGCGTGAGTCAAATCAAGGGCCCATCAGGATACATCTGAGCCTGGGACCCACCTTCATCCCACCAGGCTCCTGGACATGATGCCATCAGCTCCACCCTGTTATCCAGACTTCTTCCCCTTTCCTTTCACTCTCTCCAGTGTCTAACGGGCCACACGTTCAACTGAATCTGTCCCTTCCTTTCCATTCCGGACAACACACCCCAGTTCTGGCATCATCATCTCTTACTTGGGTTGTTACTGCAGACCCTTGGCAGTTCCCTCCAAACCATCCTGCACTCACAGCAACCACAAAGACGGCTCTGAAGTGCAAATCTAATCCTGCTATGACACCTCTGCTTGAAACCCTTGGTGGCTCCCCATCTCCTTCTGGTGCAAGGTCAACCTTTTTTTTTTTTTTCATGGCATACACTGTGGGAAACCACACAGGGTCCAGGGAGCTTCTGTTTATCCTTTAAGGTCCATTCACTGGTCTTCTCCTTGGTGAAGCTGTCCTGACCCCGTCCCAGCAGAGCCTGCTCCCTCATCTGAGCCCTGCACCAACTCATTCTTTTCTCTGCTAGAGCATGCATGATGGGGTGCCATAATGATCGGTGTCTTTGTCAGTTTCACCCACTATCTGGGAGCTCAAGACCATGTCTAATGTGTCCCTGTAGCCCTGACAAGGCCTGGCAGAGAGAGTAATTCATTCATTTAACAAATATTTATTTGGGCTTCCTATATGCAAACTGTTGTTTGAGGATAAGGTACTGGGGTACCACAGTAAACAAAAGCAGGCAAAAATCCCTGTCCGCATGAGCTTACATTCTGGTGGTGGGTGGAGGGAGAGACACAACAAACAAGATGATTTTAAAGAGATGAAAGTGCTGTGAAGAAAACATCACAGGGCAATGCATTGGAAACTGGATAGGAGCAGAGTGGTGGCTAATTTAAGCTGAGTGGTCAGAGAGTGCATTACTGGGGAGGCAATGGTTGAATCAGACAAGGAGCCAACCATAGAGGTCCAAAGGCCCTGAGGCAGAGGTTAACTAGGAACAGAGAAAAGATCATCGTACCTGCAGCAGTGGCTCGGTGAAGGAGGGCAGCAGGGGAGTGGTCTACTCCGGAGGGAGATATATTTTATCACTGACATTTTTAGATTGGTCTCTGTGCATGATAATAATAACATGCAGATTAATTCTTTGTTGGTTTTGTTACCATGGCAAGAAAATTGGCACCTTGGTGAGTGAGTCTCCAACCACTTAGTGTGCAGGTGAGTGTATGGAAGATTCTCTGCAAGATCTGAGAGTGTTCAGCTGGAGGTCTGGCAGGAGGACCTAGCCACATTCCCACTTCGCGTCCTTGGACAAGTTGCTCGATTCCTCTGGGCTTTATCACCCAACCTCCTGCTTCTTGCATGGATAAGTGGGCTTTGGGGGCCTTCTGTTACCCAGGCTGGAGTACAGGAGCAAGATCATGGCTCACTGCAGCCTCAATCTCCCAGGCTCAAGCACTGCTCCCACCTCAACCTGGAACCACAGATGCAAACCGCCACGCCCGGCTAATTTTTGTTTTTTTTTTTGTAGAGATGGGGGGTTTCACCATGTTGCTCAGGCTGCTCATGAACTCCTGACCTCAAGTGATCTGCCCGCCTCAGCCTCCCGAAGTGCTGGGATTGCAGGCGTGAGCCACTACCCTCAGCTGGCTTTTCAGGCCAGTGCACAGAACCCCCTGCAGGCCTCTCTTTCTCTAGACTGGTTCCTGGGGAAGGTCTGATGGGTTGCCACAGACCTCTTCTCCACCCACAGTCCACCTGGATCTTTCTCTGTATATGTCAGGTGGAAGGGCAGAACCCCTAGGCCAAGGGCAGTGAATCCTGGGGCTTCCATTCTTTGTTCAGTAGAATCCTAGGCTAGGTAAGAGGGAGGTCATTTAGTCTAAATTTCAAGGCTCCAAAAGGGGATGTGTCTTTCTCTCGATCATAGAAAATCAGCAGAAAGAGCAGAACTTAAACTCTGTTCTTCTGATTCAAGTCTATTGCTCCTCTCATCTCCCCCAGTGTGATTAGTGGACCTGGGTTGCAGTCTTCTCTGGAGGATGTGCCCAGCCTCCTAGCCTCTGTTTGTCCACCAGTAATGGAGGGGAAGTCATGCTTGCCTGCCTCCCTTGGGGATTGGCTGGTGTGTTAGTTTCCTAGGTCTGCTGTAACAAATGACCACAAACAAGGTGGCTTAAACACACACACACACACACACACACACACACACACACACACACACTTATTCTCTCACAGTCCTGGAAGCTGGAAGTCTGCAATGAGTGTCATCAAAGTCATGCTCCCTTGCAAGGATCTAGGGAAGGATCTGTCCTTGCCTCTTCCTGGCTTCTGGTCACTCCCAGCAGCCCTTGTCATTCCTTGGCTTGTAGCTGCACATCACTCGAGTCTCTGCCTCCGTCTTCTCCTAGCCTTCTTCCCCGTGTGTGAGTGCCTCTCTCTCAATCTTCCTTTCCTTATAAGGATACAGTCTTTGGATTTAAGGTCCACCCTAATCCAGTATGACTTCATCTTAACTTGATTACATCTATAAAAACCCTATTTCCAAATAAAGCCACATTCACAGGTGCTGGGGTTAGGACTTCAGCATCTCTTTTTGGGGAACATCCATTCACCCAACTACAGTTGATGTGAGAAGGGACAATGACAGGAAAAGGCTTAGAACCGAAGACTGGGAGGGAAGACCAGGGCCTGCCTGGGGCAGGAGCCAGGCAAAATTTGGCTTATGTTTTGAGGTCCTGTCCTGGGGGTGAGGAGACTAGGGCTTCTAGCTCAACCCTGCACAGTTCAGCAATTGGTAGGATGACTCAGAGATGAGGTTGCCAAGGTTGAGGGTGTCCTAGAAATGCAATCCTGTGCTCCTGGCATATTTTCCTCACCTTATGGGGCTGAGAAATACAACATTTTTAGGAACTTGAAAAGCTTGGGTTAAAAAAAAATAACCCAAACCTTTTATTTTTCTTTATGGGGAAAAATAGAAATTTTGGGAAAATTTGAAACATATGCAATACTTATTTTTGTAGCACCCTTTTCATATCTAAAGTCACTCTCTTAATTTAGGAGTGCAAATGCAACCTTATGTAATTTGGTTTGCTCAATAAAATGATCATGTTTGGCAAATTCAATCAAAAATTATAGCTTGCTCAGACAATAATGATAAATTTGCTAATTGAATGAAGTTTTCAATGTTTTAGGCTTTGTGATAAATGGAACTCTGTGCAGCTGCACTTTAAGCATGAGCTCCACTGAGATGAGCAGAAAACAATATCAGTGGCTGG
This sequence comes from Papio anubis, assembly GCF_008728515.1. NCBI lineage: Eukaryota > Metazoa > Chordata > Mammalia > Primates > Cercopithecidae > Papio > Papio anubis. Next base: position 34,886,525 of record NC_044976.1, read on the forward strand.
GCGCGGTGGCTCATGCCTGTAATCCCAGCACTTTGGGAGGCCGAGGCGGGCAGATGATGAGGTCAATGGATCGAGTCCATCCTGGCCAACATGGTGAAACCCTGTCTCTACTAAAAATACAAAAATTACCTGGACATGGTGGCGTGCGCCTGTAGTCTCAGCTACTCAGGAGGCTGAGGCAGGAGAATCGCTTGAACCCAGGAGGTGGAGGTTGCAGTGAGCCGAGATGGCGCCACTGCATTCCAGCCTGGTGACAGAGCAAGACTCATCTCAAAAAAGAAAAACAAGAAGAAAAAAAAAAAAAAAGGAAAACACTCTCAGTGAACTAGGAAGAATGATGAACACATAAGCACATATATGCATGTATGTTGTAGACAATAAAGTGACATGTTTAATATTAACAATACTACTAAACAACACATCTATGACATCTATGACTTATTAGGTGCCTGCTATATTCCCTTTTCATTTAATCCTTAAAATATCCGCATTTCACAGTGAGGAAACTGAGGATCAGAGTGGTTAAGCCACTTGCACAAGGTTCTACAACCAGTAACTGGCTGTTCTCAGATGCATGAAGAGTTGAACTTCAGTTCACTTATTAATAAAGATTGACTCCTGTCATTAGCACTGTCCAGGCCACAGAAGTTTCTGTTCCTTGGATTTAGTGTTTACTGTGTGAGGCAACTGTTGTTTCCTTTAGCATTAAGAAGTAAGCTGAGAACATGAGGGTACTTTGGGACCCTACAGGAACTAGGGTGGGGACAAGGCAGGGGTCTTGGGCCCTGGGAGGCAGTGTGAGGATGCAAGACAAGGGAAGCCAGGCCTCAGGTGGTAGGTAGGGCCCTGGGGGCAGATACCCATGGGAAGGGCAGCTGGAAGGGAGGGACACAGAGGAGGTACTGAATCCCTGGGCCAGGGGCTGCCTGTGTTGGTCTATAAAAGGCCAAGGATGACGCAGGATGTGTGCCAGGGGTGAGCCAGGCAGGATCTATTCTTGAAAACCTACTCTAAGCTTAACAGATGACTCGGTTCTCCATGGGGCTAGAGCCAAGCTCTAGGTGAAGGGGAGAGCCAGCTCCAGAGGGATGCCAGACACAAGGGGTGGAAGGCAGCCGAGGCCAAACAGACCAACGTCCCTGAGCACACCTTTGTCCCCGGACGTGTCCAAACCGGCCTCATTTCTGAGCCCTCACTATCCTCAGTCCCTGCGTCTGTACCTTTATTATTTCACTTTGTAGCATCTCTGGTGGCTTAGAGGAGGGAGGGTCCCCAGCATCTCTGCCTCTTCCTTACCTAGGCTTTCCTGCCTGGCAGCGTCAACAGAACTGACTTTCTTACCATGAGGACCTGCCTGGCAGGTTGGGGGACATGACTCCGGTTCCATTTCTCCCTCCATTGCCCAGTTCTCTGACCCTGGGTGGCCTTTCCTTCGTGAGGAGGTAGCTGGTTTCCTGGGCGACGACAGGCGCGGGGAGTGCGTGAGAGGGAGGAGGCTGGCATTCCTGCTGCTGAGGGCTTAGAGGAAGCATATGCCATCCCGGCTGCCCTGTGAATTATTCAGCGGCCGTGAGAACTGACTCGCTCCCCAGTCTGCTGTCTCCTCCCGAAAACTTCCTGCTGCCTCCTCCTTGGCAAACCCACCTCTGCCTCAGCCTTGGGGGCTTAAATTGCTGTCTGAGGCTCTGTCCTCAGGATGCTCGTTTCTGGGTATCTGTGAATCTCTCCCCACTTCCTGTTTCTCCTCCTCACCTTTGAGTCACTATGATAGGTGATTTCTTCTCTACCAACTATTGTGCTAAGTGCACAGATATGGAAACTGAGAGTGGCCAGGTGCAGTAACCTGCTCAAGATAATACAGCTATGAAGTGGCAGAGACAGAACTTAAACTCAGGTCTGACTTCAGCCTGTGTTCTTGGGTCCTGAAATGGCCCTCGGAACGATGGAGAAGATACTCTTCAGAATCTGCCCCCAGGCTGCCTTGGGGAACTGGCGAGGGGGTGTTGGACAGGTAGGTTAGGCCAGCGCAGGGTTTGTCCATGTTGGCTGTGGACGGTCCTTTCTACCCACACATCTGCCTGGGTACCTGGCCCCTGGGCTCCCAGAGCATAGTGCAGCCAATGAAGCAGCCTGCTGCAGGTCTGGCCAGAGCACAGGCTGGTTGGAGGTCTCCTGGTGTAGCCCCTCATCCTTTGGAGGAACACAGGCAGGTCGGGGCTGGCCTAGGTGCCTCACTAGGAGCCTTCAGGTCCCTCCCCTGCACCCTGGTTATTCTGGAGAGAGGAACCCTGCTGTGGGCGAGGCTCCAGCACTTGGGTAAAGGCTGCCAAGAAGGGAACCAAAACACTTAGTGGAGCCACAGGCAAGACATGTACCTTGCACTGAGTGTGGGGAAAGGGTCGAAGGTGCAGTGACTGGAGATGGCAGCAGTGGTGGTGGCCGAGGGACAGGCCTCTGGGAGGGATCTGGGAACCTGGCGGAAGTGCTTCAGCTATCCAGTTGTGGACCCTCATGGTTTGGCTCTCTGTGACAGGTGCAAGGGCTGTCATTCTCCCAGGCCGGTACTCTGAGGCGCATGTAGACCAGCTATGCTTAGAGGCTGGGAAGAGACTGTCTTTCCCTTGGCTCGCTCCATTTGACCCAAACACACATGGATAATTTTGGTCTAGTTCGTGGGGCCTCCTGTAACCAGGGACACCTCCCTGGGAGGTTACGTGCTGGGATGTCAGGTGGGACAAGGCCCCTGCTCCAAGATACTCCTACGGTTGGTACCTAGACTCTCTTCCCTCCTCCCCTGTGTTCCTCTGCTGCCTGTGAACCACTCAAAGCTGCCAACCTTGGTGCTTCCCACCCAGTTCAGGGATTAAGTCAAGAGAGTCATCTTCACTGAAATTCAAAAATGAGCCACTATGTGAGTGACTAAGGTTCAGGTTGATTAGTGGTGTCCACCCAGGAAGCCAGGCGCCCCCAAAACTTTGCACTTTGGTGGCTTTGGCTGTGGATGGGGTTAGATCTACTGTTGGATGTGGGCAGTGTGGGAGGTTGGGTGCCTTGAGTGAGGGCCTCACTGGGTGAGGTGTGTTATCCTGATGTTCACCTGATGGCTAACGGGCCTCCCTGTCTATCCACACCAAGCCTGGGAACACATTTTGACTGATCGAAGTCAGCAGGCACTTGGTTTCCTCCAACTCCTGCCTTCACCTGGCCTGGCTTAGGCCATTTTCCTGCCCCTCCCAGGAGTCCTCCCTGTACCTCTCCTCCCTCTGGCTCCTCAGAGTCCTCCTGGAGGTGCAGTTCCCCTGTGCTGGGCTGGGTTCTGGGATCTCACCATTTCCCTCTTCCCTGCTGCTCAGCCAGGGCCCCCACTCTGGCCTCTGGGCCCAGGAGAAGGAAGACCGTTTTGGTTCTGGGTGACTTCTTTGCCTCTGATCCCTCGTAGTCACTGGAAACTCTTTGGTCGACAAGAACTCTCCACAACTAACCATGAAGCATCATCCCTGATAACTACCTCATGCTCCCCTCCAGCCTGGGATCAGTGCCTTTCCCTCTTCCTGTGTCTTTTCACGCCCACCTCCCCCATTAGAGGCTGTTCTAGTCTTTCAGGTCATCATGCACACAATCTGGATAGCTGCCATTAGGTGGACTGTAGTGTCTGGGCTACAGTCACCTTGAACAAAGAGCCTCTCCATGGTTGTGGATAATTGCGGACCTTTAATGTTTTCTCAAATACATGCATTGCAAAAACAGAAAATAGAAACCGAAATATATGTAGCAATACACATTACGTATATAATCTATATACATATAGAGTGTGTGTAGTAGAATTTATTAAATAACAAAGCATAACAACGAGCTATTCTAATTAATGACTACATATAAAAAGTGATAGCTAATTTAGAGCAAGATGTAGAAATAGCCCAACATTTAGGTAAATCGGGCATCCTCATTAGCCCTTAACTGCTAATAATTAAGCTTAATTTTACATTGACTCTTAACTTCTCTCATTCTCAGAACAATTTAATTTTGGCTTCTCGGAGGCTTCTCTGAGCCCCCTGAGACCTCTGGTCAGCTAGATGAGGTGTTAAACCCTGATGCCTTTCCTTTCTGTGGCTTTAACTGCCCCGATGAAAGAACCTTATCTGTGATTGCTTTCTGCAAATCCCCTGGTCCCCTTTGTCTGTGCTTGCAGCCCCTACATCGTCTCTTTTTCACAGAGAAACTCAATAGAGAGAGAGAGATCATGCTACATGTGTGCGTATTTTCTTAGGGCTGTCTTTTTTTCCAATTAAGAAAAGCATTTTCTCATCCTGACCCCTTCTTCTGGCCAAACTCTTCCACCTTTGGAACTATATCTTGTCTAAAATCTGTTTGCTTCTAATTATTGAGGTCATCCATTGACCTCATGTCTCTGTAATGCTTTGGCTCATTACAGACCTCTTCTCTGTGGAACATTGCTCTCTGTTACCAGGGTTTAGAGTTAGGGCAATGCCAACTTATGTCAGACTTAGCTTTTTAAAATATCATGAGAACTGTGTAATGACATTTAAAAAGGAAAACGTATGGTTTCCTCATAGGGAGGTGTGATGTGGGAAATCTCTGATCTGGTAAGCAATGGAGTCTCATTGAGGGGGCCTTGGGACTATCAAGTACACAGGCCACAGGTTCCCACTCCTTTCTGCCCCAGGGGAGAAACAGAGGAGCTGCTCTTGTTGCTGTTTGCAACCTTTAAGACCCAGGTCAGGCGGGAAGCAGGGAAGGAGCTAGGAGCAAGAGAGGAGAGAGGGAGGGACGGAGGCTCAAAGCTCAGTTCAATTCAACTGAGTCCAAGTGCCAGGCTTGGTACAAAGTGCTAGAAATTCAGAGGATGACCAGCTACGTCATTTGTGGGGCACAATGCAAAATGAAAATATGGGGCCCCTTGTTCAAAATTTATTAAACATTTCAAGATGATGACAACAGAGCATTAAATCAAATGCAGGTGCGAGAGGGGTAGACACATCATAAGGTGCCCTGGGTTCTGAGGAATACAGCGTGAAAAACACTGAAAGTAGAGCCTGAGGCAAGGACCCGGGTCTGGGTGATCTACCTGACCCCAGGAAGCAGGAGTGAGGAAGCAGGGTGGTGAGACAGGGAAGGAGGAGAAGCCAACATAAGAGCAAGCTGTGGGGTTTGTTTCTGGGGATGATGGGATCATGATCCCACCAAACCTCTTGGGAATGCCCCAGAATCTCTGCCCGAAACATTGAGAGCTGAGGCATTTCTCCACCAACTCCCAACCCCATTGGTTGAAGGATGCCCCTGGGGGTGCTAGCTTTCTTGCATTTCTTTCTTCTTCTTTTGTTTTTTCTTTTTGAGACAGGGCCTGGCTCTGTCACCCAGTTTTGAGACAGGGTCTGGCTCTGTCGCTGGAGTTTACTGGCATGATCACGCATTGTGATCTTCCTGGCTCAGCCTCCTGAGTAGCTGGGACCACAGGGGGATGCCACCACGCTGGCTAATTTTTAAAATATTTTTTGTAGAGACAGAGTCTCACTTTGTTGCCTACGCTGGTCTCAAACTCCTGGGCTCAAGCAAACCTTCCATCTTGGTCTCCCAAAGTGCTGGAATTACAGGTGTGAGCCATTGCACCTGGCTCTTTCTTGCATTTCTAAATTGAACTTGCCCTACAACTATGCAGTTTCCTAGGCTCCTGGAAGGTGCTGGGGCAGAAGTCGAAAGATACCCAGAATGGCTCTTCGAGGTGGAACTCTTCAGTGCAAGATGAGTCGGAGCTTGCAGACAGCTGCCCTTCACAGCCATCAGATGTGGGCCGATAGGAGGTGACACTGGGCTGAGAGGTGTCTGCTATCAAGACTTGAGTGGAAAGGGACGCAGACTCTACATGTTGGAGGCTTTTTTTCTGGCAGCTGGTGAGGACTGGGTCGGAGAGTGAGCAGTGGTGCTGAGGTTGTTGCCCCAGCCCCAGGAAAAGAGAGCAGGAAGTGCCTTGTCCGAACCCCCAAGCCCCTTGAAGATCACATCCCTCCCTTCCCCTGCTCTAATAATTAGTTCCAGGTTCGTGTCCTCCTGGGGCCTAGTTATTTCCCTGCTGCAGTAATGAGGTGGTGGTGGGGCAGTGGGGGCCAGACTTGAGCTGATTAGACATCCCAGGCCAGCAGCAGTAGGGCTGTCTGAAGTCGCTGCCTAAGCAGTAAATGTACCTTCCCATTTGTCACTAGCATTAGAGCTCACAGGATGACCTGTCCGCTGCATTCTCATGCCCGGAGTTCGGGAGAACGGGTCCCGGACGGCCAATGCGGATTTCCAATTTAGAATTTCTGTCCATTTACCAGGGAATTACCCCTAAAGAACACCATTTATGGAGCTGACAAAGGCCAAATTAGATTTTGGATTCTGTAGCTGTGTGTCGGTGACAGGCTGAGGGGAATGAAACAGCAAGGAGGAAGTTGCAGACGCCGTGTTTGTGCGAGGAAGCGCCCGCTCGTCCTCTCTCCGACAGCCTCTTGAGTCCTATTTCTCTGTCAGTGGCTTCTGCAGCTTGCTCTGTGACCCTTTCTTGACCGCTGTCTCTTTCTGGGCCTCTCTTGGCCTGTGTCTGTCACTCTACATTCTGAGCATCCTCTCGTCGTCCCCGCACCTCCCTCTCCCCGCCTTTGTTTCTCACGGCTGTGTTTCTTGGTCTCTAACTTCCAGACTTCTTTCTTGGGGGCTCTGCCTCATTGTCTGTCCATTTTTGGTGGTTGTTTTTTATTCAGCAGATGGAGGCCCCTGTTCTATATGATCAGAGGGCTGTGGCAGAGACAATGGGATATGTTCACAAAATCCTATTTCATTCTCTCCCTGGGTAAATTGGAAGACTACATTTCCCAGCCTGTTAAAAGGGATAATGTTTAAGTTGAGGCTCAGAAGATGAAAAGAAGCCAGCCAAGTGATGAGTGGGAGGAGGTGGGAGAGGGCATTCCAGGCAGAAGGAACAGCTTGGATCAAAGCTGTAAAGGGGCAACAGCTGTATGTGGGGATGGACAGAGACCAAGATGACTGGATTTGTTTGGTGGAATTGTTGATGCCAACTCATCACTCCCCTGTCGTTACACTCTACATCTACATACTTGCCATGGCCTCACATTGGCAGGAGCACACTTCTCCGTGGTTTTAATTAGGGCTTGACCATGTGACTTGCTTTGATTAATGAGATGTTGGGAGAGATCTTGAATTGTAGAAACTTGGATTTTTCCTGTGTGGTTGGGTCTGTGGTCCTGTGCTCTGCTATTGCTCAGAGAAGGACATGTCCCAGGATGCCCCAGTGGCACATTGGTCCCTGAAGAATGAGAGACGTGCATAGGAGACCTGAACTCAACCGGTGGCCAGGAGTCAAGATCAGCCAAGCCCAGACTAGATGAGGAAAACCCTGGTGAACCCACAGACATACTTGTAAGCCACTGAGTTTGGGGCATTATTGTGGCACTGACTAAACTGATACATGGAAGTTGAGGGAACCATGGGGACTGGGGACTGGGATGAGGCTGGATAGGTGGGCAGGGCCAGTTTATGCAGCATCTGTCAAGGCATGGTCGGGAGTTTGGATGGGAAGCCTTTGAAGGGTTCTACTTTCTAGGTATAGGATATGGTAGGAGTTATTGATACCATTGTGTAGATAGGAGAAGACATTTTAAATTCCCAGATAATTTAAGCAAGTTGACCACTGTTATAGAGACAGGAAGGTGACAGAGTAGTATCAGACCCCAGATCTGTCTGAGTCACAAAATGGTTGTCTGCATTCCTCCCCTTGGGTCAAGTCTGTTTGCCTCAGTTTTATAGGGTGACATGCTCTGATCCTGTCTCCAAGGGTTTTGGTGCTGATTGCTTCTTTCCCCTTCCCTCCCATCCTTTGCATGACTGTCCATGTGGCCAAAGGCCCTTCTGTTCACCCCTGCTCTCATAGTACCTCGCGATCCAGCAGCACATTCCCTGCTTCCCCACTGGCCCAGACCCCTGGGCAGCCGTCCTCTCCTGATCTCATGGCTCTTCCGGTTTCTTAGTCCCATGACATCACTGGCCAGCACAGTCCCCAGCACTAAGCAGACTCTACACCTGCTGCCTCTCCTTGCACTCTAGGACTGCCAAGTGGTGCTGAGGATAATTATAGAGTTTGGTTCCCAGGTCAGTGAAAAGAGCATGGGGGTCTGCACCTACAGACTCTTGTTCAAATACCAACTTCTTAGCAGCTGTGTAACCTTGGAAAAGTTACTCCATTTCTTTGAATCTCAGTATCTTTGTCTGTACATAAGGGATAATGGGGCCCTGTCACTGGACTCCTAAAAGAATGAAGTAACTTAGAGGCAGGCACTCAACAGATGGGAGCTATTGTAGTTGTTGTGGGTAATGAGGATGATTTCCAACGCCACCTGGGCCGTCACTGCTCCTTGACCGTCATTATACCCTGCTCTGTCAGCCTGTCACATCTCCCAGTTGCCCCCACCAAACCTTTCCACCCTCCCCCACCTCCATCCTCCTTATACCAGTCGTGCTCTGCAGACAACCTCAACTTGCCCTCTATTGGGTAGATCAAGATCATCAGATGTGGGTTCCCTAGATTTCCATCCATCTCTCTCAGTGTCCTCCCCAGTCCTACTTCAGAGGGAGGGGCTCCATCCTCTTGTCCCATCCCCCCACCTCTCCAGAGTGCCCTAAATCATATTGCCTCCAACTGGCTCCAAGACCCTTCTCCGTCAATTAGCTTCCTATGTCTTAATTTCTTTGTTCATTTACTCGTTCGTTTAACATCCCTCCTCTTTCTCCAACTCTGCATTAAGCCCTCAGTCTGCACATTTGCTCATACTTTTCCCAACTGGAAAGTCCTTTAAATACTTCCTCAGCAATTGCCCCATTGTCTTTCCTTCCCTTCCCAGCAATGCTCCTTTCCTGCCTCCTCACCGTGCTTGCTGTCCTCACCAGCTCCATTCCTACTTCTGTCTCCACTAAACCACTCTTGTCAAGAATACCAGCGACCCACTTACCAAATCCAATGACATGTCTCGGTCCTTATCTTACTAGATCTCTTGGCAGCAGCTGACATTGTCAACTGCCTTGTTCTGCTGCTTCTCTCTTCCCCTGCTTTGAAATGTCTACTTTGTCCAGATTTCCCCCACCTCTCTTGTTAGTCCCTTTCTCTGCTTCCAGCAGCTCTCCTCAGGGATTTGTCTTGGCCCTCTTCTTTGGAAATGACACCTAACCGCACAACGTTAACTCCTGTGTGACTTCTACCTTGCCTTCCAGATCTGTGTCTTCAGCCCAAACCTAGCTCCTGTGCCCCAGGCCCATCTAGACAACTTTCTCCTGGGCACTTTGTGGGGTGCCCAGACCCATTGTCCTGCCTTCTCCAAACCTGCTCTGCCATTTGTGCTCTGTACACAGGCTAGTGGGACAGTTCATCGTATTTCTGGGGTCAGAAATCTCGTCTTCGCCTCTGGCATATCATCAGTTGTCCAGTTCTGTCAGGTCTGCCTCCCTAAGATACCTGGCTGAGACCTCACCTCTCTCTCCTACATCTCCCAGGAACCTTCTCTGACCTCTAGAGAGGCAGGACCTCTGGCCCTTAAGCATTTGAAGTTCACTGTACTTCTCCTGGGCAGCACTTCGTCACACTTGCAATTGAATAACTGATCATATATGTATTTATTTAATGTCTGTCTTCCTGCCAGATGGTGGGGTCTGTGAAGGCAGGGATTGTCTCTCTCCTGGTTGTCTCTGTGTCCCTAGTACCTGGCATGGTTGCTGGTATATGTTAGGGACTCAACAAATACTTGTGGAGTGCCCAGGCAGCAGTAGGGAGGAATTCTAGATTGGGGAGAGGTGGGACGAATGTCCCGGCATTAGGTGCCCACGTGGGAAAGCACAAAGTAAAGCAAGGTGCACCCCTGAACCCTATTGCCTCTGCTCCCCTCCCCACAAAGCCTCTGAAGACAGCAGCTATGGAGGTTTTTGTTCTATTGACAGGAGGTGAAGCAGCTACAAGCTCCTTAATCACCTCTTCACAAACATAGGGAAGCCTCATTAATCCCAGCGAGCAGATGATCTATGGTTCCCAGCTCAGGTCTCTGGAAAACTGGCCTTTCTCTGCAGATGCAGAACCCACCCCCACCCCACTGGGCAGGAGCATTCTGTCCCCTTCTCTCGTGTAGATAAACCACTGAGCCTTGGGAATCGTACCCTTGGTGGGGGTTCTTTGCCCGGGTGAGCCCACAGTGTACACCGAGACCAGGACCAATCTTCCACAGATGGCCACTGCTCACCTACCACATAGACAAAACCTGGAAAAGGTTTGGTCATAGCAGTGCTGCAGGGGAAAGGAGCTCTTATGTGGTAGTTGGGGTGTGTGTGTGTGTGTGTGTGTATGTGTGTGTGTGCGTGCATGTGTGTGTGTGCAATTTGGTAGTATGAGTGGTTACATTCATGAACTTTGGAGACAGACTGGGTTAAAATCCCAACATTGGCACTTGCTGGCTGTGTGGGCTTGGGCAAGTCATTTGTTTTCTCCATATCTCAGTTTTCTCATTTGTAAAGTAGAGAAAATAATAGTATCTACTCACAGGGTTATTATGGGGACAGGTATGTTAATATATGTAAAGGCTTGGTTTCAGTCATCCTCTATCTGAACTGAAACACTTTAGAAGCTATACTCCCTCTCCTCACCCTGAACTAGGAGACCAGAGGCTTGCTATGGAAAGCATGGGTAGAGGAGCAGGCTCTCGTTGGCTGCTCTTTGACCAGTGGTTTGGGGGCTCCTTAGAAGTGAGACTCAAGGAATTCAAGACCAGCCTGGCCAACATGGTGAAACCCCATCTCTACTAAAAATACAAAATTTAGCTGGGCATGTAATGCCAGCTACCTGGGAGGCTGAGGCAGGAGAATCACTTGAACCCAGCAGTGAGCCGAGATCATGCCACTGCACTCTAGCCTGGGGGACAAGAGTGAGACTTCATCTTAAAAAAAAAAGGAAGTGAGACTCAAATATCCCCAGCTACGCCCTGCTGTGTAGCTGCATGTCCTGTGTAAATGGCTGTGATTAGAGGCTGGGAACACTGGACTCTTATCCTGATTTTGCATCTGACTTGTGTAAACCTGGGCAATTTGCTTTCCTTCTGGGCCTCAGTCTCTCTATCTGCACAATGAAGGAGTTGGCCTAGAAAGGAGATGGATTTTATTTCATATGCCACTTCAGATCAACTGGTGGTAGCTGGAGATGTGGATGGAGAAGGATTCTGAAGCTGTGCCCAGGCTCTGTAGGAAAGGGTGTCTGTGATTGATGAGCGATATCTGCAACAGACCTGGGATAGAGGTGTGATGGACAGCGTTTCTTGTATTTGCCATCCCTAAGCTAGATGCTTGATTTTTAAAGGATCCACCTTGATCTAAAGATGTTCAGAATGTGCATGTTCAGAATGAGATTCATTAACAATCCAGACATGATCTTGGCATTAGTCCCAGGAATCCCTGCTCATTGAGCTTCAGTGCTACTGGAGTTTGAGGAGGAGAGGGGTCTTCTATAGTCCGGTCCCAAATACCTGTAAATATAGCTGATGGTCACCATGAAGGGGGTGAGAGACGTGTCTAGAGAGTAGAACCTAGAAGGGGACTGGGAAGCATATGAGGGATGACACCTAGCCAGGGAGGCGGTAAGGGTGGCAAGCATGATGAGATGCCATGAAGCAGCCAGGCATGGGTGGATCATCTGTGAGTTTTAAGGCCAGAGGGGGAATAGTCAATGAGATTAAGGGAGACAATCTTACAAGTGTGCCTGGGGCAGGCTCTGCCCAGAGTAGGACCAGTGCTCAGGCTGGGACACAGGAAGCCTCTTCCCTAGGAACTACTACTTCCTGTAGACTCCAGCTGAAGGCCCTGGCCGTATTGGCCTTGCTCCTAACAGAACTCTCATAGAACTGGACATAGAAAACAGGCAAGAGGCAAAGGCCAAGAGGAATTGGCTGGGGTCAGAAGTATTGAAATCTCCGAAAGTGGAAGGTGATTTTCTGAGTCTCCTTGGAAACCTGAGTCCCTATAGTGTTCCAGGTTGGGAGGAGGTGAGTAGCTGGGTGTGAGTAAGGGGCTCCATTCCTGGTGGTGGTGGTTTTGTTTGAGGGCACTCATAGGTCTGAGGGTTTCCCAGCCTGCAGGCAGTTTTAGAATCGATCAAGTTCATAAGCACAGAGCTCATCAACAATTAAGCTCATGTAACCATTTCTCTCTTTGTCAATTCATTGAAATTTAGGAGAATGAATTTTATTCTTCTTTAAATTTATTGTCTGCTAACTCAGTCAAGGTTCTTTTAGCAACTTAATTGTTTCTGTATTACTCCTAACTCAACAAAAATGTCAGAAAATGAAGTTGATAGTTTAAAAAACCTTATTCTACATCCAGCAAGTACCTTCCCTATCGTTAACAATGAGTCATTTTCTGTACTTGGCCTCTAAACACAGAACAGTCTATAGAGTTACACAGCTGCTGTCACAAATGGTTAGTCAGACAGGCCTGGGTTCAAAGTTCTTCCCCTGCCCTCCACTGCTGCATGCTGGTGGCATGACCTTGGGTAAGTAACTTAGCCTACGTGCACCTGAGTTTCCTCACCTGTAAAATGGGTATAATAATACAGACCTGCACAATGTCATATTGTATGATTAGTAAGGTAATTGTATGTAAAGCATGCAGCAGAAGAGGGTCTAACACCTAGAATGTGCTTAAGGAATGGTAGCTATTGCAGTTTTATTATTGGAGTAAATGCATATTCACAGTAACATTTAGTTGCAGTTAAGCATGACTTCAGTAATAAGTGCTGTAACACCTGATACAATAAGATAAATACGGTAACACAGATTTATGGTAATACCATTAGAGTCCTACACACAGTAACAGAATCGTTGCATGGAAATAGTAACATACAAATGCAGTAGTGTAATTGCAATAATGTATAGCCACAGTTACATATGCATATAATAACTTTTAGCTATACTAAGGATGATAAATAACACAGTAACAGCTACAGTATCCATATACAGTATCACACAACTCTAGTAATATATATATGTTATAGTAATATATAGCTGCAACAACTTAGAGTAAAAATAGACAGGGTAAGTCACAGGTAGAGTGACATTCCCTATAAGAGATAGATAACTACAGAAATACATAGATCCTATAATATGGTTAAATTTTCTTATAGGAATTATAATGTGTAGTCCAATAACATGTGGATAGAGTAATGCACAGAGTCAGACCTGTAGGAACATTGATAAAAAGCAGGCAATGTTGCTTCCAGCATTCTGTCTACAGTTGGAGTTCTTATTTTTTTCAGGTTATAGTTTTTCTGAGAATCTTATGAAAGCTATGGATGCTCTTCTTAGAAAAAACAAACCTTCCAAAATGCATTTATAAGTGGCAAAATTCTGATCTGTGTAGTCCTAGCTCTGGTCTGATATTTAGTGTTCAGATGTCCCAGATTCAAACACTTGAGAATCAGAGCAAGGAGAAATATAAGAGATCAGACTTCTGTCCACATCCAGGCATAGTCTATTCCTGCTTACTGGACTCTGATCTGATTTGATTTGATTTTTTAGGTGACCCAGTCTTCTGTACTGTTGGAGCAAAAGGGCATCTCTTTTTGATCATGGTTTTGAGATCCAGCTGCTCCTGTTGGCTAATCTGACTTCTGCTGAGGAGATCATCTTTGTTTGAGCAAAAGTCCTTTTTGACCAATATCTTGTAAAGCCCAAAAAAGTCAGTTCCAAAAAGCCTACGCATAGGCTGGTCAGTCCTTTTGTATGGAGATGTTGGTGGCAGTTGCAACCTGGCTTGTGCCTGGGGCTGTGGTGGAAGATGAGTAACTATTTAGGGGCAGCTGGTGTCCACTAAAGTCAAACTGACAGACCACCTTCTTCATAGTTACATTTCCCTGGACTTGCTATATCAGTTAGCTATTGCTGTGTAACAAAATAGACCAAAGCTTAAAAAATACACATTTGTTATTGCTCATGCATTTATGGGTCAAGTGGATGGTTCTTCTGATGTGGGATAGGCTTGGCTGGTTTTGGCTGGACATACTCATACCTCTACAGTCAACTGGCTGGTCTAGGATGGCCCTGACTGGGAGAACTGGCTCAAATAGGTGTACTGTCCATGTATCTCTCACATCCCACTAGCAGGCTTGTTTACAAGGCAGCATCAGGATTCTGAGAGAAAGAGAGAGAAAGAGGGAGGGAGGGAGCTGTGTGTGCAAGCCTGTTGAGGCCACAGCTTCAACTGGGGCACTGGCACTCCTGCTGCATTCTATTGATCAAAACAAGTGATGAAGTCAGCCCAGACTCAAGGGGTGAGAAAACAGACCCCAATTCCTGATGGAGGGAGCTGGAAAGTCAAATTGCAAATGTTTTGGTACAGAGAAGAGTGGAGGACTGGGGAACAACCACACCTACTTTTCAGGGAGAGTTGCTGGGGCCTCTGCCAAGTCCTCCTTTGGATCCCTCAGCAGAGCCAAAACTGTATCTTGGGCTGATTTCGGACCCTGCACACCTGAGACCAGGCTCCACATGGGCAGTGGGGCCCATTTGCTGGTCTCAAACCCTCATAAATGCCTACTTCCCTTGGATGATTGGCCCAGAGGTGAACACTTGACCCAAAAGGGCTCATCCACTGGCTTCTAGTGATCTGTGCCTTGCAGGATTTCTCCTAACAATGAGCTGGGCCACCACAATTCTCTACTGGGAATTTGAAATCTGGGCCAAGAGGTGATGCAAGAGTCACCGGTGGGTGGAAACTGAGAGATCATGATGAGGGAGCAGAGCAGACTCTCAGAGAGAAATGCAGAAGAGAGAGACCATGTAAGTATAGAAAGGAGGCAAAGAGAGAAGTGGACTGGCCCCAGGTGCTTTCCTGTTTCCAGAAAACTTGCCTGAACTTTGTTTTCTGTCCTTGAATTCAGTGAAAGCTCTGTTTCCATATAATATGCCCCTTGCTTTTGCTTGAGAAAATCTGATGGGGGTTCTATTCTTTGCAACCAAACACTGTTGATTAAGGATCCCCTTTAGTGGGGAGAAGGCCAGACAAAGCTTCCATGGGGGACCCCAGCTTGTTGGCATCCATCCCATACATCCCAGAGCATTTTCTCTCTTGGGTCTTGCTGACAGCTCAGGCTCAAAATAATTAGCTTTCGATGTTTAGTCTCTGCCCCAAATCAGATAGACACTTGATATTTGCAAAAGAAAGTCATTGACATTCATTCCTGAATGTCCCCAAAGCTCCACCTTAGGGAGAGAGCCACATAGTTCACCAACCACAAAGATGATTTCCCCAAACTAGGGGTGAATGTTCTGCCTTTCACTTTTATATAGGGCTGGTAGAGACACAGATGCTTGAAAAGAGTTTCTACACTTTCTTTTACACTCTTGTTGAAAATATTGTCCTTTACATGAGATCCTATGTGATAAATTTATTTAAGAATTCATATCACATAGGATATGAATGGGTAAAAGTTATGAAGAACATTTTATGAGAGAGAGAGACCTCTGAAACTCAATCCTTTCTTTTTTGTTTTTCAAGGTTACAGGGAAGCTCACACCAAAATTTACCACTCAATCACTCGCTGACAGTTCCCAAACATGCCGATACTGATTTCATATCTATATATATCTATATATAGATATATATGCTAGCATTATTGCAATGAATGATCACAAACTTAATGGTTTAAAACAACACGCATTTATTATTTTACAATTCTGGAGGTCAGAAGTCTAAAATTCATCCTAAGGGCTGAAATTCAGGGGTTAGCAGAGCTGCATTCCTTCTGGAGTCTCCTTGGGAAAAATCTGCTATCTTGCCTTTTCTAGAAGCTACCTGCTTTCCTTGGCTTGTGGTTCCTTCTCGCACCTTCAAAACCAACAGTATAGTGTCCCCCAATCTCTCTCTCTATCTGACTCTGATCCTCTTGCCTCCCTCTCATAAGAGCAGTTATGATTATATTGAACCTACTGAGATATTCTGAGATTATTCTTTCTAAATAAAATCAACTTAATTCCATCTGCAAAGTCCCTTTTGCCATCTAAGGTAACCTAGTAACAGGTTCTGGGGATTAAGATGTGGACACCATTGGGAGGGGCTATTATACAGCCTGCCACAATATATATCTCAGCTCCCCTGTCCCATTTATGGGACAATTCTGAGGTGTGTTCTACAGCCTCACAGCAGATCCCCGGCAGGATTGAATCTCCGTTGCTCAGAGCATAACCCACTCATGAACACATCTTTATTGGTTCTCTTCCCTCCTTGTGTTCCTACTTCCTGACACACTCCTTAGGATCACCTCTGATAAATTATTTGTACCCAAAGTGTTGTTTCAGAATCTGTTTTGGAGGAAACATGAACTGAAACAAGAACCATATTAGCCTAGATTTATCGGCATATTTTCCTTTCCTTCTTTCTCTGGAGTCCTCTGAATTTTCTATTTTTAACACTTATGTAAAAAAAAAAACCAGCATAATATAGAAAAGAACATGAGATTTGGA
This sequence comes from Papio anubis, assembly GCF_008728515.1. Classification (NCBI taxonomy): domain Eukaryota; kingdom Metazoa; phylum Chordata; class Mammalia; order Primates; family Cercopithecidae; genus Papio; species Papio anubis. The sequence goes on from NC_044976.1 coordinate 34,903,078, forward strand.
GCCAGAGAGACATAGATTCAAATGTGAACTCAATTTCTTATGAATTGTGTGTTTTAAAGCACTACAAGTTTCTGAAATATCTTCTGCATCGTCCAAAACATTTTTTTCCCTGACTAGTGTGGTATTAAAGTGCATTTCATGTTGCTCTTTAAAACTAATAGATAATCCATGCATATACATTCTGGTGTGCAGAATATGTGCTTCACCAGAACATATATTTCATGATCTGCTGAGATACCAGAGGTTTCCCAGTGCATGGTGTTTAATGAGGACCTCTAGTTTCGCATTATTGAAGCCCATGTTTCCCATATACTTAAAATTATCAGAGTATCTGTTCACAGGTTTCTGATGCTTGTTGGGTTGCATGGGACCCCTGTTACATGCCGATTGTGGAAGGGTCTACATTGCCTGCTTCTCATCACCTGAGGCTGCAGGCCCTGTCCATGGTCCTGATGTGGACTCAAGCCCTTCAAGAGCGACTCTCTTCAATGTGGGATTCTCAAGATGACCCTTTGAAAGTGCAAAGAAAATATTAAAATGGTGATTTATCTATTTAAAAAGATCCAAGTTCAGTTTTACTAGTATTTAATATGTGGATTGATATTGGTGTCCTGTTATAAGTTGGGTAGTCATGGTACATGGAAGGGCCAAGGTGTGCTGAGGGAGGAATAGCTTTCCACAGAGCAAGAAGATTAATGGTGGTATCTACCTTCATATGCCACTCCTGGCCATATCATTCCAGTTTACATGTGACTGTTTAAGGGATTCATGGGTTATGAAATTTAGTTTGACTTTAAGCAAAGTTTTAATTACAGGATAATTTATATACAAAAACGTATACACATTTTAAGGGTACAAGTCAATAGACTTTCACAAAGTGAACACATCTCTTATAACCATATACTCCAGATTAGAAACAAAGTTTCCAGCACCCCCGAAGCCACTTCTATGACGTCTCCCCATCACTACCTACCCCTCGGTAAACCTTATCCTGATTTCTAGCACCACCTATGAGTTTTATATGTTTTTGAACTTTGTATAAATGAAATCATGCGTTTGAATGACTTTTAAAATTCAACATTACACTTGTGAGGCTCATTCAATCACATTGTTTTGTAGTTTGTTCATTCTCATTGTTGCACAACATTACACTGCATGCACACATCCATTCTCCTGTTAACGAGCACTTTTGGTCCATCCAGGTCCTGGATATTATAAATAGTGCCACTAAGAACATTCTTATGCATGTCCTTCTATGAGATAATTTAATTTTAACTAAAATAATCCTCACAAAATGGGCAGACGGCTTAAAAATTTCCTGCAAATATACCATGAGTTGAAGATAATACTAATAAATACAAGTCCATCAGATAGCTATAAAATGGAAAGGATGATACTTCTAGTCCAAATAGAAAGTTTTGGACCAATGATGAGTATTTAATCATACCCAACGAAAAATTAGCAAAAGAGGAGGAAAAATTTAAGAAGATTTTGCTATGTACATGTGACTATTCATGATAGACGTCGAGAAATTAGCTAACGAGAATGTAAGTGTCTGCAGTTAGCATATGTGGATGTCATTGGCTCCATGCACCAGATATTTCTGATTCTTTTTTAAAAGATTGTCTCTTTTTTAAAAATTTTAATAGGTTTTTGGAGAACAGGTCGTGTTTGGTTACATGAATAAATCCTTTAGTGGTGATTTCTGAGATTTTGGTGCACCCATCACCTGAGCAGTGTACACTGTACCCAATGTGTAGTCTTTTATCTCTTACCCCACTTCCACTCTTCCCCTGAGTCCCAAAAGTCCAGTGAATAATTCTTATGCCTTTGCATCCTCATAGCTTAGCTCCCACTTATAAATGAGAACATGCGATGTCTGGTTTTCCATTCCTGAGTTACTTCGCTTAGAATAATGGTCTCGACATCCTGGATAACACAGTGAAACCCCGTTTCTACTGAAAATACAAAAAATTAGCTGGGCATGGTGGCACACACCTGTAGTCCCAGCTACTCGGGAGGCTGAGGCAGGAGAATCGCTTGAACCCAGGAGGCGGAGGTTGCAGTGAGCCGAGGTTGAGCCATTGCACTCCAGCCTGGGTGACAGAGCGAGACTTTGTCTCAAAAAAAAAAAGGAAAAAAAAAATGATCTCGAACTCTATCCGGTTTGCTTGCTATGAATGTTATTATTTCCTTTCTTTTCATGGCTGAGTAGTATTCATATATATATATATATATATGGAATATCTCCATGGAATATATATACCACATTTTCTGATTCTTTTTGACTGATTGACTTCCTGGCCTGCTTGGAGTTAAGTGTGGCCATGTGACTTGTGTTGGTCATTGAAATATGAGAAGAAGTGATGGGTGTCACTTCCAGGCAGAAGCATTAACAGCCAATGTGCTATTTATCATCCTCTCTTTTCCCTTTTCCACAAGTACTGGCAATGTTCTGTTCTGGAAAGAAGCTCAGTCAGTCTGGGTCCCAGAGTGAGGCTGTGCCACAGCTGACCTGTGATGTGCACTTAGCATGCAACAAGCTTCTACTGTTTTAAGCCACAGTTAGTGGGAATATTTGTTATCATAGCAAAACCAAGTCCCTCCTAACTAATATAACACTATCCTTTAAAATGAAGCATCCAGAACACAAAGACAAACCCCTAAGATTGTTTTCTGATGATATCTAAGGTTATGTGATGCTCCCGCTGGTCCTTTACAGAAGTTCTGATACTTTGTGGCAAATGTTTAGATGCCTCTTTTGAAATTGTTTTAAACAGTGAAAGATAAAAAGCCACATATCATCAAGAAAATGCTTGTTCTTCCTGCCCTCAGAAAAAAATGGATGAAATAATCCACAGAACACAATCCACGGACAAACTAAAATGCATTCCCTTGTCAGCAAATGTAGTTGGAAGATGCAAAGTGAGTACTGCTAAACATGTGAAGAAACAAGTACTAGAACAAATTATGCAGTGTAGGAGATCTGCTCTACAATCAAATAAAGGCACAGATATTTCTAGCCTGTCTCAGCTTATGGTATGCACTGGATTTGGGTTACAATAATGAAATACACAAAGAATTACTTTTTTATGAGATGTACTGAAGAAGAGACAGGTTTAATAACCAATGACTTACTTAACGAAAACAGTTTTTTTAAAAAATGAAAAACAATATAAACACAGCCATTGAGAGAGTGGGTGCTTAACTGAAATACATGAAGTAGTCTGGATTAAAGTTATTGAGAGTACTCCAAATGTAAAATTCATCAGAAAACTAACTGTTGAAGCAAAGAAATTGAGGGCAGAAGTGTACAAAATAATGCAGGATGTTATTGATGAGATTATATTATCAAAATAAGACCTTTAATATATAGTAGAATCCTTACAATATTTTATATTGAGGATATAGAGGTTTGATTATTTTTAATGAGATAACAGAAGTTTGATGGTTATCTTGTGGCAAAATACTGAAATGTGGAATTTTATTTTAAGATGTTATACATTTTTCTTTTTCTTTCTTTCTTTTCTTTTCTTTTTTTTTTTTTTTTGTTTTTTGAGACAGAGTCTCACTCTGTCGCCCAGGCTGGAGTGCAGCGGCGTGATCTTGGCTCACTGCAAGCTCCGCCTCCCGGGTTCACGTCATTCTTCTGCCTCAGCCTCCCGAGTAGCTGAGACTACAGGCGCCCACCACCATGCCCAGCTAATTTTTTGTATTTTTAGTAGAGATGGGGTTTCACCATGTTAGCCAGGATGATCTCGATCTCTTGACCTCGTGATCCGCCCACCTCAGCCTCCCGAAGTGCTGGGATTACAGGAGTGAGCCACCGTGCCCGGCCATACATTTTTCTTTTACAAAAAAAGAAGTGTTTTAAACTTGCTGACCATTTAAATAAATGGCTGTCAAAAGTATGCTGTATAACCAAACATTAGATATATATATAACATATATTATATTCAATATATTTATGTTAAATATATATATTTAATATAATATTATATATATTATAGATATATATCTTTTTCTTGAGATGTGGTCTCCCTCTGTCACCCAGGCTGGAGTGCAGTGGCATGATCTCAGCTCACTGCAACCTCCACCTCCTGGATTCAAGTGATTCTCCTGCCTCAGCCTCCTGAATAACTGGGATTACAGGCATGCGCCATGACTCCTGGCCAATTTTTGTATTTTAATGGAGACGGGGCTTCAGCAGTTGGCCAGGTTGGTCTCGAACTCCTGAACTCAAGTGATCCACCTGCCTTGGCCTCCCAAAGTGCTGGGATTACAGGTGTGAGCCACTATGCCCTATATATATATATATATATATATATATATATATGTCGTCTCAGTGCCACGGAGACAGGACTGTCACGAAAGCAGAGGTCCAAATATATATACGTATTTAAAGACAGGGTTTTGCTTTGTTGCCCAGGTTGGCCTTGAACTCCTGGGCTTAAGCGCCCCTCTGGCCTCGGCCTCCCAAAGTGCTGGTTTTACAGGTGGGAGCCACTACACCCGGCCCAAACATTTTTTAAGTGAATTTTTAAATTTTGAAATAATTTTATATTACAGAAGAGTTGAAGAGATAGTACAGAGAGTAACTGTATGCTCTGTGCCCAGTTTCCCATAATGTAAGTTCTTACGTAACCATGATATATTTGTGAAAACAAAGAATTAACACTGTACATTGCAATTAACAAAGCTCCAGACTCTGGATTTCACCAGATTTGCCACGAATGCCCTTTTTCTGTTCCAGCATAAAATTCAGGATACCACATTGCATTTAGGCAACAGAGATCTTGAAAGAAAAAAAAAAGCGCACACATTTTCTTTGTCTCTGCATGGTACATTTGACATGTGAATAATGACTGAAAGAGAAATTACTTTCTGAAAGCAACTAGTGCCATGGAGAGAGCATTTTTTTTTTCTTTTAAAACAAACATTTGGAAATGTTGTCATTGGTGATTTTTGTGATAGAAAATGTTGTACATATATCACCCATAACAACTCCTATATATGAAAACTTTAAAAACTTGGAAACAATATTTTAACCTGTTTAAAAAAATCTTCCAAAGTGTTTCAGAACTGATTTGCTAAAAATATAAAAATGTAACACCTTTTGATTAGTTTGCAAGAACCACTGATCGACATCAGGGAAGATGGAAATTTGCTTGCTGAATTTCAACAAAAAACTTTTCATAGTTGGTGGATGAGAATGAAAAATAACTATGAGTATTTAGTAAGCACAGCCAGCATTGTTGTTTTCCCATTTAGAACAATGCATCTTTGCAAGTTATTTTCCTCCCCGACACCTCCAGTAATTAAAACCAAGTATCAAAAGAATCTGAATTAAGAACCACGCCTTTGACCTACTGTATCATACAGCTTTGCTGTTTAAAAATGAAACATTTTCAATCATATGGTTCCCATTTAATCTTTTAAAAAATTTTTATTTATTTATTTATTTATTTATTTATTTAGAGATGAAGTTTTTCTCTTGTCACCCAGGCTGGAGTGCAATGGTGCAATCTCAGCTAACTGCAACCTCAGCCTCCCGGGTTCAAGCAACTCTCCTGCCTCAGCCTCCCACGTAGCTGGAGTTACAAGCACCCGCCACCATGCCCAACCAATTTTTGTATTTTTAGTAGAGACAGGGTTTCACCATGGTGGCCAGGCTGATCTCGAACTCCTGACCTCAGGTGATCCACCCACCTCGGCCTCCCAAAGTGCTGAGATTATAGGCATAAGTCACTGTGCCTGGCCTTCATTTAACCTTTTAGTGAGAACAAAAATGCTTTTAACCATTAATATTAACTATGTACAATAAAATGATTTAAAATATTTTATCTTTATCCTATCAATTTAAATCTAAATAATTTTAATTATGTTTTACAATACATGTAAAATATTAGTGCAGTGATACAGAAATATACTTTATAAATAAACATGCCAAATGCAAGCATGTACCCATTTTAAAAGAACTGGCGGGGTGGCTGGAAAAAACTGTTTGGGATGTGGATACCTGTGGAGCTGGTGCCTGGTAGATGCTGAGGGGAGAGCTCTGCGGATGCTTGGAGGGCTGCCTGGGGCAGGGCGAGTCAAAGCCACCAGCCTTCCATGGTATTAGTTAGACGTCAAGACTCCGTGCCAGGGAGACAGTCAGAACTGTCACGAAAGCAGAGGTGCAATCCCATTCCAGGTGTTGGGGAAGGAGAGGAGTCTAGAATTAAACTGGCAACCTCAGTATCCAAAGATATCCCCTAAGCACTCATGTGCCCACCAAGTTGCAGCCCTCCCCAATGCCTACCTCTCATAACTGGTCTGGTCCAGGGTTCCCTGTGGACTTCGGTGCCAACACCCAGTGTCTTCTCTGAATCCTGGCACTTCAGGTTGCTTGTCTCTATGTTGTCTCTGCCCAGGCCAGGCAAGCTCCTCTCTGCCCAGCATCCCCTCTCACACGGCTCTTCTCATTGTCTGCTGGGGGTTCTATCATGGGGGCCCACATCCTGCTTCTCTTTGCCTGGCAGACCCCCACTGTCATGGGTTAAATAGTGGTCTCTAAAAAGAAATGTCCACATCCTGCCCCCCAAAACTTGTGAACGTGACCTTATTTGGAAAAAGGGTCTTTTTACACATCATTAAGTTACAGATCTTAAGATGAGATTGATCATATTGGATTGCCCTGGGCAGACTCAAAATCTGATCAATGTCTTTATAAGAGACAGAGACACAGACACACAGAGGAGGGGAGAAGGCCACGTGAAGACGAAGGTGGAGATTGGGGTGATGCAATCATAAGGAAGGTCAACAGCCACCAGGGGCCGGGAGAAGCCTCTCATCTCCTAGAGCTTTTGGAGGGAGCACAGTCCTGGTGACACCTTGACTTCAGATTTCTGGTCTCCAGAGTAGTGACAGACTAAATCTCTCTTGTAAGTCACCCAGTTTGGAGCAGTTTATTAAGACAACCCCAGGAAATTAAAGTACACACTACCTTTTTAGCCCCAGTTTGGACCACTGGGAAGCCACCTCTGGCCTCTCTATTCTGGGGTATAGCCACTCCTTTGGGCTTCTGACATCTCCCTGGTAGGTGAAGAAGGAATAAGTTCTCCTGTTAGAACATATTCGTATGTGTTAGAAATACATCTGTCTATCGATTCTCTCTCCCCTGAGCTAACCCAAAGAACTCTGCAGCCTCTCTGATTCCCCAAAGCTCCCGGGAGCACAATGCTGTCCCAGATGAGTGGGTTTCACTGGAGGTTTGAGGATAATGAGAGTGGTTACACAGGCCAGCACATGACTTAAAATCAAACCCACACTCTTGAGCCTCAGCCATTCCTGGTAATGTTCATTGGCCATGTCTCATCTTCAAGCCTATCAGTTTCCACCATGTTGCTCAGACTCCTGGACTCTCAAAGCCCTTCTTACATCTCTTCTCCTATATCTTGGGGAGACACTCATCATCTTGGATGTCTTCAGCTGAGTTCACTAAGAAGGAGACCTGAAGTAAGGATATGAGTGCAAGTCATTGTTTTGGAGGTGCTCCCAGGAAGCATGGGTAAAGGAACATGGAAGACAGAAGGGAAGGGGAAGGAAGGAAGGGACAGGAAGAGAAAAAGGGGAGGAGAGGGGAAGGGAGGGAAGAGAAAGGGAAAAGGAAGAAGAAAAAGGGGAGGGAAAGGAAGAGGAGGGGAGGAGAGGGGAGCCCCGACGAGCCCCGATGAGCCCCGAAGAGACTTACGTTTCTTCATAAAGGAAGGAATATGGGAAGGGGGAGGGGTGTAGGAGGGGGAAGGAGAAGGGATATGGGAAGGGGAAGGAGTATGGGAAGGGGAAGGGGCATGGGAAGGGGAAGGGGTATGGGAAGGGGAGGGGGAAGTGAGTCAATACAGAATGCTGATGAGCCATCACTGTGGGTCACAGGGGCTCCATTTCACTGGGACCTCTGTGAGATGGTGTGGAACACACCTCAGAGTCAGCCCACCTGAGGGTCAGAGAAGCTGTATTTAGCCTCCAACTTCTGTCTGCTATTGGCTGAAGGCTGCTCCCAGTGGCAGTGACTCCCTGGCAGGTCCAACCTGCATCTCGGGCAGGCCCTGAGAAAGCCCTCATTTGGAGGGTTTCAGAGCCTCACAGAGGCTGAGCATGGAGGGCAGGGGCACAAGGGCACCAGCAGCATCTGCTCCAGTGGAGCAGGCAGGGTTGCTCTGTCTTGCCACAGCTCATTGAGTCCATGCTCTTGGAGGAGGGGAGGCAATTTTCCCTCTAAAAACAGCCATCAAGGCATGTTGCCAAACAAAGGACAATCCACCCTGGGGAAAAATTATGCCTCTTTCTCAAAAGACAAAGGGTCTGTACACAGTGGTGGTTTGAAAAAAACGCAGTTGCTTCTGTATACCATGAGGTAGATACTATTATTACCTCAGTTTATATATTAGGTAACTGAGGCCGAGGGAGGCAGTGAGGGAGTAACAAAAGCCAAGATTCAAACTCTGGTCTTCCTAATAGAATAACCACATGCACTCCCAGCTGCTTTGTGGGGCCTGGGAGTAGGGCTTGGGTTAAGTGTATGAATGCACAAAGCTTTGCCATTTGTAATCACATCCTTCTCCCCCATCCTGTGTGCAGGGGGAATGGGGCTTCTCTTGTTGTGGCCATTTCACTAAAGAGTAACTAGCGGCACAGATAGATTTAAGTCACGTGTCCAAGTTCCCATAGACTTGAACCAGGTCTGTTTGACAACAAGTTGTTGAAACTGCCCCCTTTAACATCCTTGAAACACAAGGTTCCAAGTGCTGATGGCTCCAGGCAAATCCATCCCCACCATCAAAGGCTGCAGCTGCACCATAAGGGGAATCAGAGAGAGGCGTGATCTTCAGAGACAACAGGCAGGATGCCATCCTAAGTGTCCCCATCATCACCACCCTCATTCCCATCATCCACAAGTGGCAGGAACTGCCTAGCCTTATGTTGTTGAGTACTCACTAGATTCACAGAAAGAAATAGGATCTAAAGAAGAGATGGCTATGAGCCAAGAGGAAAGGCTTAGAGCAACGAAGAGCACAAGCTGCCTAGCTTTGAATCCCAGCTCTGACATCGGCCAGCTGTGTGAGCTTGGGCAAAGTACTTAAATGCTCAATGCCTCAGTTTCCCCATCTATAAAACAGAGATAATGCTGTCTATCTCAAGGGATGCTGGGAGACTAATGTATAGAGAGAGGCTAGAATGTAGGTTGTGCCATGGAAATATAAGCAATTATTGAGTAGGTATTCAGGGTAAACTCCAGTCCCTTTGGGAATCGTGGGGGGATAAGCAGGGAATCTGAGGCAGAAGACAGGTCATATGGAGTTAACTTGAGAGTAAGGTTGAGGGGAGAATGGTTGGGCCTCCCCAGGCACATGGTTAAGGGCAGTATTACTAACACAGAGCTCATGCCTAGTGGGACAGGCCTCCTTAAGCCCTCCCTCCCCAGTGGCACCCCTGGATTGAGGAATGAACATGGATGTCCTGTGGGTGACCAGCCTCTGCAGGCAGAAGTGTAAATGTAGCCAAGAATCTGGCCTTTGGAATCTGATAGAGCCAGATTTGACTCCCAGTTCTACTGCAAGTTATTTTGCCATTACACCTGTGAAACAAGAATGGCAAAGGCTTCCTTTGAGGATTGACGAGTAGGTGGCCCTGGTGACCTCTCTCCCCTTGAAGTCCTTTCCTCTGACCGCTCCCTTCCAGACTCCAGCATGACCTCCTCTTCATGCCCTACCTCTCAAAACCAGCACCCCTGATGTTGCTGTCCTGGGCCCTCCCCACTGCTCGGTCTCACACCATCCCTCTGAAACCATGTCCACACCACATCCGCACCACAGCTTCAACTACCAACTGCAGCGCAGGCCCTTCCAAGTCTACCTCCCCTGCACAGACTTCCATCTCGAGCTCCAGATCCTCTTTCCAACTGTCCACAGGACATCTCCATCTCCCAAGCAAACTCAACATATTCAAAACCAACTCATCGTCTTTTTTCCAACCCGCTCCTTCCATCTCAGTAAACACCATCACCTTCCACTGAGCCACCAGGGCTAAAACTGCACCCCATCTTCCACCACTTCCTCTCCCTTGGCCAAAAAACTCTCTCCAATCCATCTACCACCCTAGACCAGGCCACGGTCATCTCTTGCCTCCATCTGCATCCATCCTTCATCCTGCAGCCAGAGGGATCTTCCCAAAACACAAATATGAACACCTCCCTGCCCACACTCTTTCATGACTCACCAGTGTCCTCAGGATCAAGGCCAAGCTTCTGAGGCTGGACTATGTGATTTTCACCACCTAGGTCCTGCTTCTCTTGTTGGCCTTATCTCTTACCTCCACCTACAGATATACCCTGGAGCTAGGATTTCGGCTTGGCTGCTCCTAGGATATGCCTACCCTCGCACCCTGCCAGGTAGGGCCGGATCTGAGTCATCCCTGCAACTTCCATGGCCAGCAGGGAGAATGAATAACCTGCACGGTGTCTTTCCAGGTGAGAGGGTTTATGAAGACTGGGAGGCTTGGAGGTGGTGACTGGTGGGGCAGGTGCGGGTTCTGAGGGATGTAGTCCTGGCACTTTGTCTTGAAGAAGGGAGTACTGGCACACGAAGGACAGGTGCCATCAGCAAGAATGCCACCTGCCTCTTGTGACCTTTACCAAAGACATTTTCTCTGAATGTCAGGTTCATTAGACACAGGATGGGGAGTGGAGGAATTGCTCTAAGACTGAATGAGAGACAGGACAGACAGATAGACCTTACCTACAGGACAGACAGATAGATGTTACCTAGACTGTGATAAACCAGCCTGTAGGGTGAGCAGACACCCCCTCTACAGGCATGTGCTCCAATTCGAGGGACAGAGCCATGCTTATCCTCCTCAGACTGAAGGTCTCTGGGTCAGGGCCATGTCTCTCCTTCAGAGTGGAGAAGGACAATGTTTGCATGTGTGCATCTCACCGCCTCTCACCTCCATATTGTTCTCTGCCCCAGGGTCCCAGGGAAAGCAGTACCAAGAATGGGGCCTCAGTCCATAGTACTCACCAAATGACCCATTAAGATGTGGTGTCCTGATTCTCAGGAGGGGCAGCTACACTTACTCCATCACCCTGCCCCTCCCTGGGTCATTCAAAATAGGTCCCTGGACTTGAAGCATCTTTTCCTGCCCAACCCTATTTCTCTAGCCCAGTTCGTCATCTGAGGATCTGTGTGTCTGACTCAGAGACCCACTCTAGGTCCACCTCATGTTAGACATTAGAGAAATAGATCAGATATTTGCCCCACCCTCAAGGAGCTCCAAGTCTCATGAGGAAGACACGCAGATATACAAATATTACCAAGTGGTGGGCTCGGTGTCATAATAAAAACAGGTCCGAGGTAGAGACATGCTGTGGAAGAGTCCTTGTAGGTGGAGGGTCATGAAGGGCTTCCTGTGACAAGGTAACATCTGAACTGGGCTTTGAAGGATGAATAGGAGTTTGTCACTTTGTGTGTTCTTTCTAGGAGACTTGGTTTCTGAAAACAGAGTAACCTGCTTCTGTGAGCGGTGAGCTCTCTGAAGAGCACAAGGTGACTCTGAGTCCTTGTCCTTCAGGCCACTTTCATTGCTGTGCACCATGGTCAGGGCACTGGAGAGCAAGGAGCCCTCAGATCTCGCTCCTGCTGTCTGCCTCCCGGTTCTCCTCCGCGGCCCTCAGCATAATTGATGGTGCAGTGATGCATGCTGGGCACCTTCTTCTCCCAGACTAGCAGCTCTCTCCCGGTCTGCTGCCCCAGAGCTCCCAGGAAATGGGCTCCCATGCCATTGGCTAGGGTTTCACGTGTTAGTGCCAGGTACATGTTGGGTTAGGGGGAGTCAGGGACAAGACCCAGAATAGCAGGCTTCTCCTGTCTGGGAGCTTCCAGACTTCAGGCACACATACACGTGCCACCCTCAGAACCTCATCCCCCATCCACCCCGTCTCCACCTCCCTTAAGACCTTGGTCCCCTCCTGGGGATAACTGACCCTGACCCCACAGTTCTTCCTGGCAGCTCTGCCTCCTCTTCCTCTTCCTACCCTCTGAGAGGCTCCTCTGTCTTCCCGGAAGCCGCCATTGCCCATCCTGAATGCAGAGCAGCTCCACTCAGCGCCTGGCTCGGCACCCTCGTAGCTTCTTGGTTGCCAACTCCATCTTCATGCCTCCGAGAGGATCAGCTGTCAGCTGGTGCTGGAGATGGGGGAGACAGAGACAGGGAGAGATGCAGTGCAAGGAAGGGAGAGATGGAGAGAGGAGAGACAAAAGGAGGAAGGCAGAGACAGGGGCTGGGAAAGAAGGGCAAGAGAGAGAGTCAGAGGCCCCATGAAGGGGAAGTGGAGAGGATAAAACAGGTAAGGGGGAGACAGAGAGAAAGGGAAAGGCTGGAACAGAAGAAGGTGGCAACCCTGAAGGCGACTCATCTGCCAAAGTCCATTCCTGCCATTAGAAGTGACAGACACAAAAACGCAGGTTTTTACACTCTGTGCAGAGAAGACAGGGAAGACATGACCTATAGTGCACCAGAGGAGGGGCTGGTTTCCAGGGAGGTCGGGGAGCGGGAAGAACACTTACAGTTTAGCACACAAGCAGCACAAATACACTCACATGCACACACACACACACACAGAGATATACATATACACACGCATGTGCACACACACAGAGATATATATATACACACGCATGCGCACACACACAGAGAGATATACATGTACACACAGAGGCACACATACACACATGCATGCAAACATAGACACACACACAGAGAAAACCAGACATACACATGCACACATGCAAACATGGACAGACACCCATATACAGACACATGCATACAGCATAGACATACTCATATACATACACACATGCAAACACAGAGACATACATCGACACAGACACATGGGCTCTTCAGGGGCTGAGTGGGTCAATGGCCTCACTGTGGGGAGGCTCAAACCTGTCTGTGGTCTGGAATGAGGGTTCTCTTCTCCTCCACACAAGTCACAGAGGCCAGGTCAACCCAGCTTCCCACTCCTGCTTTAGAGGGTGTGTCCACGCAGGATGCAGGGTACCCCCAAACAGTTTCATACTGATCCGAGTCCCAGCACCCATTATGGTGGAGCTGTCCCTAAGCCCTTTTGTGCAGAGGGTAAGGAGGCACAGACAGGGAAGGGACCTGCCCAGGATCCCTCAGCCCAGCTGCATGGGGCTGGCCTTGAAGCCTGAGGCACCTGATCCTTGCCCCCATCTGGCTCTGCAGCTTCAGGGATTGCAGTGCGACCTGGACACTCTGGGCACAGGAGGTCTCCTGCTACTCACACCCCCCTCCCAGGAGAAACTTCTTCTCCAACCCCCAGCACAGGTCCCAGCCAAGTAGAGCCTGGACCCACTGCACCCTGAGAAGAGTGCAGCCTGGCCCTCTCTCTTGGCCTGTCTCAGGCCAGGCGCTCTCTAGGCTGGGTAAGGCTGTCACTGCCAGCAGGGCAAGTGAGTGGGAAGCACATCCACTCACTCAGTCTTGTCCCTTGCCAGCCTGAATGAATTCTGCTCTCAGACCAGCTTTATGGGGGTTATGAGACACTGGAAAGTAGGTCCCCTCTTCTGCTAGAGATGGAACAAAAGGGAAGAGGGGGCTTCAAGGTGGGAGAGAACCCAGCTGGAGGCAGGAAGACGAATAGGGTGGACTATGGAGAAACTGCACCAGAAGCCAACCCAGAAGACTTAGAAATGCAACCTAACAAGGTCTTTTTGATGTTACCTGTGGTAGGCCCCATGCTGGGAGCTGGCGGGGAGAGATACTGATGATAACGGGCACCCATTACTGACCACCCACTGACCTAGGCATGCATGTCATAACTCTTTTGACCCTCACAATGTCTTGTGTACTGTTATTAACCCATTTTATAGGAGAGAAAACTGAGCCTCAGAGAGGTGAAGAGCCAAGCCTGAAATTCCAACCTGAGTAGCATCGAAGTCCACCTTTTTTCTTCTACACTTGTCTGTCTCCCTGTGTGCACAGAGAGACAAACAAAGAATGTACAGATTAGAGCAGGAATTGCCCTTAAGCAGAGATTACATGTTTGGTGGGAAAAGATTTTTCATAAACTCATGTAGATGTAAGTTTAGCCTCCGCGCCTGGAGCTAAGGTTACAGGAGAAGCCAAAGAGTGCAGTAGACTGTAGAATGCCAGGCTCGGAGACCACACTGCCTGGACTGAACCCTGTATCTGCTGCTTCCTGGCTGTGTGGCCTCGTCCCTTGTCCCCAAAATGGGGATAGCAAAAGCTCGTACTTGCAGATGTCTCATGAGGTTTAAACGTGGTGATTCTATAAAGTACCTAGAACAGCTCCTGGCCCATAACAAGTGCTTGATAAATGGCAGCTACTGGTGTAGCTCAGGGAGACGCTCCTCTGTTTAGCAGAGGGTGGAGGGAGACAGATGGGGAAGGGTTGGAAAGCAGGAGGGAAGACAATGGGGGAAGGAGCAGTGAGAGAGCACTGTGCACTGAGCCCCCCCAAGACACCTCCCCCACCACCACTCAAGTGTGAGCACATCCTGAATGCTTGTTGAGACTGGATTTCTTATAAAAACCAACGAAGTAGCAGCTGAATTCTTCAACCCAAGTGGGCTCAGAGGAAAGGGATGCGAACCAGAGACCTCAAGTCTCCCAGATCTCATAGCAATCCCAGGGAGGGAGTGGGATTCCTCCAAGTCACAGAGATTGGAAAGTTCCCCCAAGTCATAACTCAAATGCAAGAACATGGAGGCACCCAGCTGGCATTTGGGTTATCCAAGCTAGTGAGGTTTGTACAGTGTCAAGGGGTTAGTGTAATAATCATCTCAGCTGATACTCACTACATGCCTGTATTGTTCAAAGCATTTTACACACGTGATCTTTCTTGTTTAAGCTTCAAAACAATCCTATGAGGTTGGCACCATTATTAGTTTAGTTACAGATTGAAACCAGAGAGGTTAAGCAACCTGCCTAAGGTTACACAGCTAACCATTGGTGAGGCCAGGAGGCGGACCCAGAAAGTCCAGCTCCAGAGTCCATATTTTTAGCCATTACTCCTATTACTTCGTGAGGAGAACCAATGGTAGAGAGCCACACTGGGCTTCCAGGAGAGTGCCCCCTGAGCCTGCCTCATCTCAGGTCTGCAGGCATGGTCACAGCACAAATGTGATAACCCAGCCAAGAGCCCTCATATTCCTGATTCTGGGCTCAGCATCTCTCAGAGGCTCCAGTGAGCTCAGGGTCTGCACCACTCCCTACTAGGCACCGATCCATGTGAAGTGACAAGTGCCAGGATTGGGGCAACAGTGCCAACCTCAGCCAAACCTGTCACAGGCCAGCAGCTCTGAACCTACCAGGCACCATCCCTCCAGCCTGAGCCATGCTCTCTACTGAACACTTGGCTGACCAAGCCTGGCCCACCTCTTTCAGCACCCCTCTCCTGGCTCCATCCCACTGCTCAGATAATGCCACCATCTGGGGCCCATCTGCAGGGAGCCTGCCTGGTTGTTAGAGAGGGGGCATCTTCCATCTGCATCCTGTGGGAGCATCCTAGGACTCCGTAAATCTCAGGTTGGGCAGAACAGCACCTGCCAGCAAAGGGCCAGGGTATAAAACACAGTCCTGTTAGCATCCTTCTAGGGAGGACACAGGCCATGCCACTCAGGGTAACTCCAGGAAGATTTGTGCAATCAAAAAGGCAACTCATGGTGGAAGGAGCAAGGGCTTTGGAAAGGGATCCTTCGTTGGAAGGGGCTTCAGGCAAGCCGGTTCAGTGATCTGAGCCAGTTTCTTTATCCGTAAGATGGAGATAATATAGCACAGATGTCACTGGAACTCCATCTTAATCATTTGCATATCCTTTACACTTAGAATAGGGCATGAGAGGGCTGGGCGCGGTGACTCATGCCTGTAATCCCAGCACTTTGGGAGGCTGAGGCAGGAGGATCACGAGGTCAGGAGATCGAGACCATCCTGGCTAACACAGTGAAACCCCATCTCTACTAAAAACACAAAAAATTAGCCAGGCATGATGGTGGGAGCCTGTAGTTCCAGCTACTCGGGAGGCTGAGGCAGGAGAATGGCATGAACCCAGGAGGCGGAGTTTGCAGTGAGCCAAAATCGCACCACTGCATTCCAGCCTGGGCAACAGAGCGAGACTCCATCTAAAAAAAAAAAAAAAAAAAAAAAGACATGGGAAAGATGTTTGTGGAATGAATGAATGCAACCAATCCGATGGCCATTCTGCCTTCATTCTTGCTAGCAGCACCCCAATTCAGACCAGATGACAATTGTGCCTGATGACTCTGAAAAAGTCATGGCAACCCTGTGCCCCTTTGTGGTGATTGGTATGGGTGGGGCGGCGGGGGGGGATGTGTGTGTGTGACCCATTTCTAGCCAATGGAATATAAGGAAAAGTCTAGTGGGAGTTCTGGGATAGATTTCCATCTCTGATCAAATAAAGGAGGTGTGTGAGGAGAGTACGCTTGCTCTTGAAGCTTCCTTCCTGCTGTCAAGATTGTTAAGGAGAGTGGGGGGTTTGGTGACGAAGTAACCAACTGGCAACCACAAGTGGAAACAACACCGTCATCTGAGGATGGCAGATGAGAGAAAGAGACGAGCATGGATCCTCAATGATACTGTATTACACTGGGCTGCCAAATCAGTCCTGGGAACTCCTACCATGAAATCTTTAGTTGATTAACAATAAATGTCCACTAAGTTTAAGCCACTTCTAGTTCCTATGCAGATGCTTGCAGCTGTAAGCATTTCTATCTGACACAGTGACCAGTGAAGGAATGAATGAATGTCTTGTAGCCTGAGCAATGCTATGCAAATGTTTGTTATTGTTGACAACATTAATACGGTAACACCCCATTTATTTAGCATTATCAGCAATGGGCTTTGCTCAGAAGGAAAGATTCAAGATAATTGAAGTTTATCCCCTTTAGGCACCAAAGTATTATTTTGATTTTAACTGATTTTGATTTTTAAAAATCTGAAATGTATCGCACCTCCATCTATCTCTCCCCTCTCTCTTTACCTCCCCCCTCCTCATGTACATACACCCATACACAGGATGCTGATGAGAATTCATTTAACTTGGCTTGGACATGGTCCTCACCAGCAAATGCCCATCACCAAAGTGAGATGAACCTAGCAATTGCCCTGGAGCCCGCAGAGGTGGGGGTGAGGGTGGGGTGGAGTTGCATAGTCTTGCTCTGATTTCCAGAGTCATCGCCCCTTCCAGCCATGTCCTATCAAGCTGCCAATAGTCACAGAATGACTGCCTCTTAGAACTCTCCCCAACTTGGACAGATTTCTCAGTCCTGAGCTGTAAAGCCAGACCACCATGCTTGCTAGACTTGTGTGCAAAATGGGTTCTTGTGGCAACCTCTGACCAAGGCACTGCCCAAAGGTGCCCAGGTGGGGAAGCCCAGGCTTCCACCCCAAAGAAGGGATCATTCATTTACTCAACAAATAGTTACTGAGCACTTATTCATTGAGGCAATAGAGGCTACGAATGCAAACTTTGGAGCCAAAGACCTGAGTTTAAATCCTGCTCCTACTATTTACAAGCAGTGTGAACCCAGGCAGGTGACATCCCCTCCCCAAGCCACAGTTACTCTTATCCATATAATAGAACTAAAAAAAAAAAACCCTCCCACATATGAATGAGGCTAGGAATAAATAAGTTACTGTGCCTAATGCCCTCAGAACAGTGACTTTTACTTGTAAAAGTAAAACAAATGTGAGCTATTATCACCATTTTTACCATGCACTGGGCTTTTTTCTGTGGACCAGAGCAACAATGGTTAACAAGAATGGCATGGCCTCCGCCCCAGGAAAGTAACAGTTAATCAAGGTTCTACTGACAGGAGGCAATACACCAGTGAGATAGAGACTCAGCCAAAGGAGAAACTGGATGTGAATGATATTAAGGAGAAACATGTCTCTTCAGGGCTTGTTGGGGCTGCCGGATTTCCTACCATATGTGGGATGCGTGGGGGCACCGTTTTACTCACATATTACATGCAGGGTGAACCTTAAGACCGGATCATGTAGGGACATCCGGTGCCTGGCAACTTGAGTTTATGTGTGGGAGGCACCTAGCACAGTGCTTGGCTAGGCCCCTTCTGAGAAAGGAGGTTTTCTGGGCAAAGCCAGGCACTCACAAGGGAACAGACGCTTGGCCTCAGAGAGCTGAATTTGAAGCTGCTGAGCTAAACTGCCAGGTCTCTGGGAGCCCTCTCCACTCCTCATTCTCTTCTTTGTTAAGCAGAAAATGCCAGTGCAGAATGCTGTTCCTCTGGTTAGCTTTCTGAATGTTCTTTCTAGAGCATTCAAATCTCAGATATTGGTGGCACTTGATTTCTAATGTGTGGCCAAGCATATAGAGTCACAGATAAGACTGTGAACCAAAGTTGCTAAGTGATCAGGAGGCAACCATTTTTGGCTCCCCCTTTTGTGTTATAGCTGTAGTATTTTTCTTTCTGCCTCAGGGCCTTTGTACAAGTGCTCAGAATGTCATTCCCCCAACACCTCTCCTCTTTGCCTACTCCTGCCCGTCCTTTAGATCTCAGCCCAGGCATAGCTTACCAAGGAAAACCATCTTAGATGCCAGGTTCCTTTCTTACAGAACTGTGTATTTTCCTCCAAATCTCAATCTATGCGATTATGTGAATAGTAATAGTGTCTGTAGCACCATGAGGCAGGGATTGTGCCTGAGTTTTTTCCACACTGTACTGCCAGCATCTGCACAGCTGGCCAGAGAAGGTGCTCACTAGATATTTGCTGAAGAAAGAAATGAAGGTATTCTTAGTCCCTGGGTAAAGGGATGAACTTGGTCCCCATCTATGGGTTCCAGGGCTAATGAGGCCCCTTAATGGCCATCTTAGCACTGTCCTGCCTCCAGGGGAGCCATTCTCCTGCTTAAACTGTGAATGATCCTCAGCCCTGGCACAACTTTTCCCACTGTGTGACTGGGCAACATTACTTGTGAGGGGATGCTAGCGTCACATGACCAAGGGTCGCATGGGATGTATGTTTGGAAAATCAGAAGGTAAATTCCCTGCCTCCCTCCCTCGCTCCTTCCTTCTTTCCTTCCTTCCCTCCTTCCTTTTTTCCTTCCTTTCCTTCCTTCCTTCCTTCCCTCCTTCCTTTTTTCCTTCCTTTCCTTCCTTCCTTCCCTCCTTCCTTTTTTCCTTCCTTTCCTTCCTTCCTTTCCCTCCTTCCTTTCCTTCCTTCCTTTTCCTCCTTCCTTTCCTTCCTTCCTTCCTTCCCTTCCTTTCCTTTTCCTTCCCTCCCTTCCTTCCTTCCTTCCTTCCTTCCTTCCTTCCTTTCCTTTCCCTTCCCTCCCTTCCTTCCTTCCTTCCTTCCTTCCCTTCCTTCCTTCCCTTCCTTCCTTCCTTCCTTCCCTTCTTGGAAAGTGAAATTGGGGATGAGGTGAGGCTCAGTGGTGCTGCACATAGTATCTGCCCTAGCGAAGGTCATAGGCCAGACTCCACCGGCCACTTCTAGGTCCTCCCCTCACACAGCCTTTAATGGACATTGAACAGAGCTGTCCACTCTTTTCCTTCCTGACACATTGACTCCTCTGGGCCTCTAGGATACCATATTTCAGCTCACTGATACTCCCCACCTTGGATTTCCAAATGTTGGAGGGCCCAGGGGCTCAGTCCCTGACCTCTTCTCTGTATTCATTCTCTCTCAAGTGATCTCATGGAATCCACTGGCTTTAAGGGTCATCTCTCTGCTGATATCACCTGTCTTGCCTTCACCACTGAGATCCAGATGCATTTACCCAGCTATTGATCCAAAAGCTCTACTTGGGTGACTAATAGGCACCTGAACTTAACAAGACCAAAGCAGGATTTTTGATTGTCCCCTCCCTGAAATGTGTTTCTTCTCTGGTCTTTCTACTTCAGAAAACGGCATCATTACTAACTTAGTCGTTCAAGCCAAAAACCCTTCAGCAGGTTAATCCATCAGTCAGGCCTGCAAGCTGTATTCCTAAACATAGCCTCAATCTACCCCTTTCTCACCATCTCCTCTGCTATCATGCCACCGTCATCTCTCACTTGGACCATTGCAACAGCATCCAAACTTGTCCCTGTTTCCTTACTTTCCTCCACAATTCTTCCCATTGCCATAGACCACAGTTTGGAAAGAGTGGGGGTTTAAAAGTCAGACAAACCTGGGTTCATATCCTGGTTCTACCATGTATTATCTGTGTGACCTTGAAGGAATGACTTACCTTCTCTGAGGTTCAGTTTCCCATTCGTAGAATAAGGATTAAAGCAACCAACTTGCTTTGGAGATGAGGTGTCCATGGGGTCTTCTCTCCTATAGTTGAAATAATGAAATGGGGCTGAATTTGAATTTACTAGGAAAACACAAAATCAGACTAAACATCATGGGAGAATTGCATTGGGAAAAATGCACGTGGTAAGTCTTGTGACCATCATAATTGTACCTACTAAGTGTCATGCCCTGGCTCAGGTGATGCACATATACTAATGTTTGCTTTTTAAGACAACCCCATGAGACACACCCATGTGGGAGACTCAGAGTAGTTAAGTAACTTGTCCAAAGGCACACAGCTTGTAAATAGGAGGGCAAAATTTTGCACCCTGGTTCCCTGACGCTGGAGAAGCCCGTGCTTTCACTTTATATGGTTAGATCAGATGAGATTGGGTGCATTCAGGGTGGTGTGACTGTAGCCTGCATGGCCAGATCAATGTACAGTACAGCCCTACCCACGTGGAGGCAGAGAGCCCTGGACTTGGAGTTGGACTTGGGCTTGAGTTTAGGCTCCGCTGTTTGTAAAAAGTATGCCTCAGTCAAGCCACTAAATCTCTTAGAATATCTATTTCCATGTGAGAGGAAAAAAAGTGTCAACACAACAGTATTACCATATTGGGGGGTGCGTTTGTCTGTTTTGCATCACTATAAAAGAATACCCGAGACGGGATAATTTATAGAGCAAAAGGTTTATTTGGCTTATGTGTACAGTTGTACAAGTGTACAAGCATGGCGCCCGCATCGTCTTCTGGTGAAGCCTCAGGAAGCTTTTACTCATGGCGGAAGGTGAAGGGGGAGCAAGTGCATCGTATGACCAGAGAGGGATCAAGAGAAAGAGGAGGAAGTGCCAGGCTCTGCTTTACATTCAGATCTCGCAATAACTAACAGAGTGAGAACTCACTCGTTAGTGTGGGAGGGCGCCAGGCCACTCATGAGGAATCCATCCCCGTGAATCAAACATCTCCCACTAGGCCCCGCCTCCAGCATTGGGGATCACATTTCCACATGAGATTTGGAGGGAATACACATCCCGACTATCTCAGGTGGCGTGAAATCAAATGTAATATTATGTGCTAAAGTATCCTGGAAACTATAAACACATAAATGGTTCTTTCTTCACATAGTATTTGTGGAAAATACGAGCCCAGAGAGGCTGCGCCTCTCTTTGGGGCTCAATCCTTCTTCTTCGTGGGCTCTTTTACATCCAGAATTACTATGCTGTCCCCATAGTTGCTCTTGTTTTATTGACTTAGTTTCTCTATTAAACTCTCCAGGCTCCCTCCTCCGGGCTCCGTCTTTCTCTCCCATTGCTCCAGTCTCCTGGGAACCCTGCCTCGAGTCCATACTTGGAAGAAAATATCTGCAGCAGCAACTCCCATTGTACATTATGAGTATTGGCACCCCTAGGGAAGACAAGAGTGTTTTTAGCCCACATGTAATAGTAAAGATTTTCTCCAGTTTCCATTTCCGGAGATACATTTTGTACTTGGGACTGGAGTTGGGAGAGGCTGCTTCTCTTCTGGACCTGCGGCTTCCTCTGCTTCCCTGTGATAAAGGCCCCAACCCATGCTGGGCAGGAGGAGTTGGGTGCAGTGATGCCTGTGGCCAGTGGGGGGCAGCAGAGGGCAGCAGAGCAGGAATCACGAGGGGCTGGCAGAGACAGCGGGTGGTGCTGCGGCTGCGGTGAGGGGCCCTGGGCGGAAGCGCGAGGCCACTGGATCTGCTCTGCCCCAGATCTCCAGGCCACACTTTCCGGACTGGCCTGGATTAGACAGCAAAGACGTGGGAATTGTTTCCAGAAGGCCAGTAGAGAGAACATGTCAGTAACAGTGTGACAACATGGTGGTTCCAAGCGACAGAGGCTCAATTTGAACCAGACAAGGCAAAAAGAAGACTATGGCTCACGGAGCCCGGGTTTCAGGGAGAGTTGCAACCAGGAACTCCAACGCTATCAGGACCATCTCCCTCCTCTCTCTGTGTTGGATTTATCCTTTCCGCTTGCAGATTGGTTTCTTCCAGGGACCGGAACCACTGCCACCAGCAACTCTTGGCTCAGATGTTCCGTGATTTGTTGTTTTCCCTGAGTTCTGATGGGACAAACCTCAGGGGAGGACCTTCCATAGTCTCAGTGTGGTGCAGTCATGCTCTCCTCTGCGGCTGGGGGTGGCGTCCTCTTACTGGCGGCCGGGGCTGCACCCGGTGCACTCTCCAGGTGAAGGGCTCTCTCTGTGGAGGAATAGATGGGCGCCATTCCCATCAACACACCTTCCCTTCGGCACAACAGCACCAGCCTATGTCTCTGATTTGTGAACTGACTTTCAGAAATCAGGGTGGCAACTTCACTCACCCCTACTGTTTCTGAAACGAAGGGACAGGGTCCTAGGAGGACCGCAGCTTGTCTCTCCATCTTTTTTGTTTTGTTTTGTTTTTTGTTTTTTTGAGACAGAGTTTCTCTCTGTCACCCAGGCTGGAGTGCAATGGTGCCATCTTGGCTCTCTGCAACTTCCGCCTCCCGGGTTCAAGCGATTCTTCTGCCTCAGCCTCCCAAGTAGCTGGGATTACAGGTGTGCGCCTCCACGCCCGGCTAATTTTTGTATTTTTAGTGGAGACGGGGTTTCACCATGTTGGCCAGGTGTTTCTCCTCACCTCAGGTGATCTGCCAGTCTCGACCTCCCAAAATGCTGGGATTACAGGCGTGAGCCACCGCGCCTGGCTGTGCCTCTCCATCCTAAATTCACCTCTCTGCTGGTTGCCTTGGTGAAAGCGGACCCAAGGAAGGGGTCATCATGAGAGAGCACCTGAGCTGAAGGGCAGGAGAGGAGAGGAAGGGTCTGAGCGCTTCAGCGAGGCCTCAATTAGGATCAGCAAATAAAGAGATTGTTGCAAATGTTCTGCAAGATGCATTGTATAGAGTGATTCACTGTGTGCCTGACATTTCCTGATAGCCCTGAAAGCTAAGCAGGGGCTGCTTAGCGTTGCAATAAATGTCACCATCTGAACATTATTAGTGGTGTCTTCTGACCTGCCAGATTATCTGCTGAGTCAAAGATGACGGGGGGGTCTGTGGAGATTTTAGGAGACCCGAGCAGTGTCCTGGAGCCCCCAGAGGAGGAGGCAACAAAGGATGGGGAGAGTGGTGCCACACACATCTGGGTGCAGGATCTGTCACGAGTCTGGTGGTTGGGGAATGGTGGTGAGTCAGGACTGAGGGAACTGGCCAGACCTTTGGACAATTTTTACCCAGATTCCTTACATGTGTAAAGTGTTCAAATACACCACCTTGTTTGACCCTGCCAGCCTTTGGTTCCATTTTACAGTTGAGGAGACAGAGAGAGAGAGAGAGAGACAGTGACTTGTTTAGAAATCCCAAAGTCAGTCAGCAGAGTTGGGACTGGGACTCAGGTTTCCTGGTGCACAGACCAGGTCACTCTCTGTTCTCTGGAGGGTGGAGCAGAGGCAACTGGAACAGGAAAAAAAGAAGGCAGCTGCTGGGACACAAGCATAGACATCTGGGGATAGAGGCCATTCAGCAGGCAGCACCTGGGTCCAGACTTTGCAGCACACTGCAGGGTGCACAGGGAAGCTCTGTAAAGTGAGTCCCTGGGGGCTGCCACACTGAGAATTCCCCATTGCTGAATGCCCTTGGAGCAAATGGATGTGTATTGACTTTTCCTGCAAACGATTGCATCCCACCTTTTGGCACCTTCTGCACACCCAGGTCTATCTCCTGAGCTCCAATCTGTATCTGCATCTGGAACATCCCTATTAGAAAGCCCGCAGGCAGCTCACACTCCCTACTTCTCAACCTGTCAACTCCCTCCATTCCCCAAACTGCTCCTTCTTTGGGCTCTGCCCTCTCTGTGAGAGTCATCTCCCCCAAATCATTCAAGTCAGAAATCTGAGCATTGCCCTCAAGTTCCACTTCACCTCCACCTCAAATCCAGTTAATCATCAAATCTCCTGGATTCCTCTTCCTTAATATCACACAAATATACCCTGGCACAAGTCCCATCCTGTGCCAGGTAAACCAGACCATGGAAGCTGGAAGGGCTTCTCCAAGCAAACTTCTTCCCAGGAGATGGCAGGTGCTGAGGTTGAGGCATGAGGAGAGATGCACCCATTGGGGAGGGGGCAGCAGACTTGGCATCCTTTGGGGAGGGAAAGTGAGCACGGAACAGAACTGTTGACAGACTCCAGGCTGCTATATTGGGAAGATTTGACAACACACACAAGGAGAGAGTGAGGGCGCGTTGATGGCTGGTGAGAGGCGCGGGGGCCGGCTGGGGACGTGCTGCCACCGCCCACGCAGGAGGAAGTTGGGAACAGATTGCTTGGGACCTGTGCCAGCCTCCTGAAGAGCCATCCACTTCCTTCCCTCTCTCCTGGCTCTGGCACCTGCCGAGCAATCGGGGACGGGGCTGCCTGGTTGTAGCCAGTCTGGCCAGCGACATGGGCTGTGAGGATGTGTGCTGAGATGAGAATCTAGCTTTGCACGGAAGAGCCTCTGCTGTTTGGCCTGATTCCCTCACCCCATCACTTCCCATCCAACATCAGCCTGCACCTTTCTATTCCCATCCTGTCTCTCTCCCGCTCCTATCTCCCACCCATATTTATCAGTACAGGACATTTCAAGTTTTGTTTGTTACTGTCTTACCTTGAGTGGATGAGGAAACAAGAGAGTGAATTTTATTTATTTTAGTGTTCCAGGTGATAATTAATCATACTCTGACTCGCCCCCCACACCCAGCTGGTCAGGGACCAACTAAACAATTACACAGGAATGGGGCAGATGGAGATCAAAGAAGTATCACCTTTACCATGAATACTATCAATACCAGTTAATAGTATCTAGAATCATCTGTGCAGTGAGAGGGGATTCCTGACTACAGTCATGGAGAATGTGGCTTGGAAGTGTGGTCATAACTGGGCCTCCAAGACCTCCTTCTCTACACTTACCATCCAGAAACAAGCAGAACTGGACAGCAGCAGGTATCTCCCAGCGGGTATTCTTGGGCCAATCCACCTCTCATGTTCCTTCTCCCCAATCTCCCATCAGATGAATCATTCCCTATGGTGTCAATAGAGATCTTTCTACTTCAATACCCCGGGCATATGGTAGGATTACATTTCCTGACCCCACAAGGTTGAGCAAGACTTGGCTGTAAAGTAAAAATGTAAATGATTTCTAAGTATTAGTACCCTCCCCCTTGCCCAGGTGATAGAGAGAAGTTGAGAGAACAGTGATTAGACTCCCACATCACTGACTAGGAAATAAGAAAATGAGAAATAGCCTCCTTTGAAAGGGCTTGAAGTGAGTTCAACTCATTGAACACATGTTGGTGGCTTGGGGAGAATTGAAACTGGCCATCTTTAATTCCTCTGATTTTAATTTCTTTATTTTAGGGGCTGTTCTGCAACACCGCTTCATTTATTCCCATCCCATCTCCTGGAGTCCTCTGAAATGGGATCTGTATTCTCGCTGGGTCAGCTGTCTCTCCTAGGACAGGGAGTGTGGGGAAGATAATAGATTCTAAGAGACTGGCAAGTTTCTGCCCCGCCCCCGTCTTCTCTTCCCCTCTGTGAAGAGCATTAGGGGTACACTGTGAGAGATCCAGCATGTGGGATGGGCTGAACCTGTCTTGTTGGCTCCCCATCTTCCTGCCTGGGCCCTCTTTGGCTCTCCCTGCCTCAACTCTCTCGTTCTCATCTGGCCTCCTCCTCAGCTCTCCACATCACATGCCCACACGACTTCCTGACCTGGCTGGAATCTGGGTATGTTCACAATGACCTATTCTCTGGAAAACTGCTGGTGCTGATGAAGTTGGTGATCACCTGCTTCATAAGTCAGGCAGGCCCCTTTTTTTTTTTTTTTTTTTTTTTTTTTTGAGACAGAGTCTCACTCTGTCTCCCAGGCTGGAGTACGATGGTGCAATCTCGGCTCACTGCAACCTCAGCCTCTCGAGTTCAAGTGATTCTCCTGCCTCAGCCTCCTGAGTAGCTGGGATTACAGGCGCCCACCACCATGCCTAGCTAATTTTTGTATTTTTAGTAGAGACAGGGTTTCACCATGTTGGCCAGGCTGGTCTTAAACTCCTGACTTCAAGCGATCCACCTGCCTTGGCCTCCCAAAGTGCTAGAATTACAGGTGTGAGCCACTGCACCCGGCCAGCCAGTCACTTTTGTCCCTCATGCCTCTCAGTGACAAGGGGTCTTAACTGCCATTCAGAGACCTGGGACAAAGTCCAGCAATGAACGAGTTCCTGGGAGGAAGGACTTGAGCAGAACTTGTTGATGGCATGTGTGTTGGGGGTGGGGCCACAATCTGTGAAGTCCCCTAAGCTGACCAGTTAATACTATCTAGAACCACCTGGGCAGTCAGAGGGGTTTCCTGGATTTAGGGTATTAGAGTCAGAGAGATGTCTGACCATGTTTTGACTCTGACAGTAACTGCATGACCTTGGGCAAGCCCGTTCATCTTGTGGGGCGTCATTGTCCCATTGTGCAATGGGTGCCTGTGGCCCAAGTGACCCCCTGCTGGGTCCACCGATGAGAGCATGGCTGAGAGAATCCCTGGGGCGCCAGATGCTCTGCAGTTGCCACTGACACTGACGACTGGCAATTCTCACCAGTCATCACCTGTGACATTCTGGAAGACAGCCGAGTCAGGTACCCAGGGCAAGGACAGGGCTTCTAGCTGGGGCACCCTGGAGGACTCTGGAGGAAACCTGCCCACGGGTTGGGCCTGGAGGAGGGTCAGGATTTCAACAAGCAGCGACGGAGGCATTTCATACCAGGGGTAAGGCTCATGTGGATGTTGGTGGGCTGAGGGGGCGCCACCTAGAGGTTGGCGTTCAGGCGTGTAGGTTGATGTATGAGGTTCCTTGGGAGAGCAGATTTGCAGAAATTCTGGCATCTCAAGCCGGGGAGGCTGGCGAGCTCAATGTGGCCAACTCATTGTTTTCACAGATGAGCAAACCAAGACTCAGAGAGGGGCAGGGGCATTTGTGTTCTACAGCGAACTGGATAGCTCAGAGCTGGGAACCGTGGCTCCCAATTCCTCCAATTCCAGAGGCCTCGAATGCCCAGCTAAAGCACTGGATTTGATCCTGCTGCCCCTGGGAAGGATTTGATGCCTTTTGAGTGGGGAGGTGTTGCTGAGAGACAATAGTGGACAGATTGGGTTGTCTTTGCCTCATGTGTTGTTGCCCTTTCGGCTCATGACACAGACATCCCAGGGTCTGCTCGGTGTTGTGCCCCCTCAAGTCTGGATACTGAGCTGAACTATGGGCCTGCCTCTAGATTGGAGGCCCCCAGTCCTGGCTGCATGTCAGAGTCACCGGAGAGCAGAATGGAAGAAAGATGCCCAGCCCAGCTCAGGGCTGTGAAACCCACTCTCTACAGGTGACTCTCTCCGGGCCAGCCTGGTCCTCAGGGCTCCATGGGGAGATCACAAAGTCCCCCTGGAGGAGGAGTCTGAGAAGAACATGCTGGAAGTGTGACTTGTTATAACTGTATTTGCAGAAGCACATGACGAGGGCAGGGATGGGCCACGTGTGTCAAACACCCCAGCCCAGACCCGCTGAGCTGCACATTTCCAATCCCATCCCATGCCCTGTCGGAGGCTCCTCACCCTTCGGCGGATTCTAATGATACAGCGGGCCCTGCCATCTCCATCTGCCATGAATTGCTAACTATTGCTGCCTCTGCTATAGTCATTAGCAACTCAACATTAATATCCCCCATGTCCATCACTGCGGTGATTAGGATCCTGGACTTGCAGGGCGCCTCACTGGAGACAGGGTGTGAGGTGGATCCCCAGGGCCTGGCTGCCCTGCCCTGAGTGGGTGGGGAAGGAAGGGGACAGGCCAGCTTGTTAAATCTAATTACCTGGCTCCAGACAGCGGGCCCGAGCTCTTCTGAGAGCTGGCTCTGCCCACCGTGTAATCCTCTGCCTGCCTCTCCGCCATAACGAGCCGGCCCGCCACCAGCTGCCACGCGGCTAGAAGGGGCTGAGTTTAATTGCTACCCCAAATGTCAGCCCTTTCAAACCCACAGTATTTCATCACTTACCTTTAAAGAAGAGGGGAAAAAAAATCAATTTGGACCGTGAGTTTCGGCAGCAAAGCCTGCAGAAAGGGCTGCCCAGTTCTTCAGGGGAATGGTTCTTTTCATTAAAATAGCTATTTTTAAAACTCTCTCTCTCTCTCTCTTTAACAGGAGATGAAAAATCCCAGCTACAAGAAGAAACCCTTTCATGAGGGAATAATAATATAAAAAAAGAGTTTAAAAAAGCCCACTTCTAAAATGGGTCCCCTTTTTTTTTTAACCTCTCAAAGGTTAAAAAAAGAAAAGAAAATGGTTTTATTCTCAAAGGGCTTTCACACGTGTGATCTCGTCTCAACCACACAGAAGCTTGGGGTGCTGGGGGAGGGCAGGTGTCATTGTCCCCATTTTACAGATGAAGGAACGAGGCCCCAAGATGAAGGAATAAAGGCTCTGCTGTGGGGAGGGGGTCATGCATCTATTTAGGGGGCAGGAAAAAGAATCTCCATTTTCTGCTTTCCAGACTGGACTCTTCTTATGGGACCACGTGTCCTGTCCCCAGATACACCCACATGCCAAATTCAAGCTATTTACCTACTAGTCAGAAAGTAGAAAAAGGGGACATTAAAAAAAAAACCCACAGAGACTCGTTGGAGTTTAACACTCATTTAACTCTCCGTGAGATCACAGCCATCCTTTCCTCCCTAGGGAGAATTTTTTCCCCATTCCTTTAGAAGAAAGGAACGTAATTCTTTTGGAGATTACATTCCCTGGAAACTGGTTTCTTAAGCTCCCGCCTGAAGAAGTGTTCCAAAGTCTGCAGACTAATTAACCCCATTGTGCAGAATTAATCACCTCAGGAATATTTGGAGTCAACAAGAAATGTATCAATTGGGCTCTTAATAAACCTAATGAAACGACTCAACATAAAGGCATATGAAATAGACTTTAAAACATTAGCATAAACCACCAGCCTCCCAGAGCTCTCGGCAGCACAATCAATCTTTTTTTTTTTTTTTTTTTTTTTTTTAACGAAGAAGTATTTTATTATTTTGCTGCAAAGCTGTTGCTTCACCGTATAAAAATAGCACCAGCAAATGCAGTGTATTGCAAAATCAAGATAGTGGTGTGTCATCTAACACTGTACAAGCAACAAAAACCTCTTCACTCCCAGTTATTTCCAATGGAAAGGTCATTAAGTATTTCATCCCAAATCCAGGCAAGTTACAATATTATATAAGGCTTAAGAATAACAACGTTATCTTTGAATTATGTAATTTTTAAAACTAGTTTTTACCATGGATAATATAATGAATTCTGAACACTAGAGCCTAGTCTAAAATCTATAATCATTACAAAGTTAAAGGACATTTTCCTTCATTAGCAGCGTTAACAGTAGTTTTTTTTCTTCCCCATTGGTAATGCTATAAGTTGCTATTCTAAGTCTTCTATCCACCACTAATTTAAGACAATCTGCTGGGTTGCGGTATTTCATACTAGTTTATTTAGGGGTTCCATTTTCACTCCTCAATAGATTTGATGTATTTCTCATATGCTTCTTCACTCATAAGTTCATCTAGTTCTGAAGGGTTACTCAGTGTCATCTTGATCAGCCAACCATCTTCATAACAAGATTTGTTTACAAGTCCTGGATTTTCTGCAAGAGCTTCATTAATTTCAGTTACTTCTCCTGATAAAGGAGAATAGAGTTCACTAGCAGCTTTCACACTTTCCAAAGCACCAAACTCATCTTGTTTGTTCAATTTTGTCCCAACTTCAGGTAGACTACAGTAAACGACATCTCCCAATGCTTCCTGTGCAAAATTGCTGATTCCCACTGTTCCAATACCATTTTCTGTTGTTATCCATTCATGTTTCTCTGTGAATTTACGCACCGAGAGCAGAGCGGGTCGCGTGCGCAGTGTCCGAACGGCGCCCGCCCCCAACTGCCAGGGCCTCAGCGGCCAGGGCGCGGCGGGTGACCGGACCGCGCGCAGGGTGCAGAGCAGGTCCCGCACGCTCCGCACCACTCGCAGCGCCATGTTCGCAGGGCAGCACAATCAATCTTAATTGACACTTTATTAGCACCAAGAATTGCTATCAACTTGGCAGGTCCCCCCACATTGCCTGTTGAAATGATAGACAAAGTGTTTTTTCTTTCTTTTTTCTTTTTTTTTTTTTAAAGAAAGGAAAAAAGAGAAAAGTGGCTTGCAGATTTTGGTGAATGAAGACAGAGGAGAAAGTGAATCGAGTCGTGGGGCAGAATGGAAGTGACTGGGTCCACAGCTTCTCCTCCGCTCACCGAGAGTCCAGTGGAGGCAGGGGTTTCAGCCACTATATCCTGCAGGGTTGAGGAACTGTCATTGACACACAGCGGGAAACTGCCCCAATTGTCTGCTTGACTGTGTTTACCAGGAGAGGCATAGCTGGAGTATTTGGGGGCAGGGTGGGGCGCGGGGAGTCCGGGCCCAGATGGAAACGAGAGAAAGCTATGAGAAGGCGCTTGGAATTATTTTTGCATTTTTGCTTCTCTTGGGATGAAACACTTGCTCCCAAAGGTTGGGAACTGTTTCTAATCCTGTATTATTCAGTTCCTCTTAATTTCTAATATTTCTGTCCTAAACTTGGAATAAATGTCAGAAGAGGCTAAATTCTCCTAGCGATCTCAAGTCAACCATGAGCCAGGAGATAAAGCACCCTGGGGTTTTATTTCAAGAGACTTCACGTCATTTGGTTGTTTGTCCTGGGTGTCTATGAATACTCTGACACGGCCATCTTCTCTCTTCCCTTCCTCCTCTTTCTTCTTCTCCTTCTCCCCTTCCTCCTTCTGTGATTCTTAGGGACAGTTTTAGGGCTTGGCTCAGCTGGGTGAGGTGGCCCCACACTTTATGGAGTGGGTCCTGTTTGCCTGGAGCAGCTTGGGAGGAAGAAGGCTTAGGAAGAACACGGTGCTGTCCCAGAGCGGTCACTGGCCGCCGCAAAGCATCAAGCCCAGGACAGAGGTCTGGGAAGTGTAGAGGAGGCAGCTCGAGCTTGATTTGAGACCGATAGGACAGGCTGGCAAGTCCTATCTCACGGCCCCGACTTGGATTAGAGTTCTGCCTTGTGACGATATTACTAATATAACACAGGCTCTAGGGCCAGCCTGCATAGATTTGAATCCTGGCTCTGCTGCTTCTTAGCTGTGTAACTTGGTATGCCTCAGTAACTTCATCTGTAAAATGGGATGACAATAGTATTAGCTCCTGAAAGCATTGTTATAAAGATTAAGGGAATACTGTAAAGTTCTAAGAACCATGCCTGGCATAGAATGAGCACTATATCAGTACTTTCTTCTTGATATTTATAAAAGAAGCTAGAGGAAAGTAATAGTTATCATTTATTGATCACTGATTCACTATGTGATGTGATGAAAAGCTTAGGGTGGAAGGAATTGTGAGAGGGGAGAGTGAACAGGGTCAAACACTCCAGATCAATAAGATGCTGACCACTGAGACATTGGTGAGCCATGGATCCAGACTTGTTGGAATCTGAGGTCAGGTGAGGTCAGGCACAGTTGCAAGCACTTCACATGTACTCTCTCATTCTCACAGAATCTTACGAGGTAGGTACAATACTTACCATCATTTTACACACAAGGAAACTGAAATACATAGTAATAAGTATTTTGCTCAAGATCACATAGATAGTAAGTAACAGAACTAGGATTCAAACCCTGGCAGTCTGGATCCAACATCTGTAATCTTGTTCAGTTAGCCATGCACTGGTTGGGCAGTGGTGCTTCAATTTTGAAAGATAAATTCAAATCCAACATCAAAGAACATAACCAAACATAACCACAACCGTTTCTCTAAAAGTCCTGTCAGAGCTCAAGTCAGAGAAGAGAACTCTGGGGTCTTTCTCTGAAGGTGATTTAGTTTGTTCTTCTAGCATAATGGACAAACTGATCCTAAATCTCCTATGGAAATGCAAGGGACTCCAGGTAGCCAAAAACAATCTTGAGAAAGAACAAAGCTGGAGAACTCACAGTTCCTGATTTTAAAATTTACTACAAAGACACAATAATCAAAACAATGTTGTGCTAGCATAAGGACAGACACATAGATCAATAGAGTAGGATTGAGAGTCCAGAAGCAATCCCATACATCTGTGATTTTTGACAAGGGTGACAAAATCAATCAATGGGGGAAAGAATAGTCTTTTTTTTTTTTTGAGATGGAGTTTTCCTCTTGTTGCCCAGGTTGGAGTACAATGGTGCGATCTTGGCTCACTGCAACCTCAGCCTCCTGGGTTCAAGCGATTCTCCTGCCTCAGCCTCCCAAGTAGCTAGAATTACAGGCACATGCCACCACACCTGGCTAATTTTGTATTTTTAGTAGAGACGGAGTTTCTCCACATTGGTCAGGCTGGTCTCGAATTCCAGACCTCAGGTGATCTTCCGGCCTCAACCTTCCAAAGTGTTGGGATTACAGGTGTGAGCCACCATGGCTTGCCAAGAATAGTCTTTTTAATAAATAGTGCTGGGACACTTGATTATCCACGTGCAAAAGAACAAATTTGGACCCTTACCTCCCATCATATAAAAAAGTGAACTCAAAATGCAAAGACCTAACTGTAAGAGCTAAAACTATAAAAACTCTTAGAAGGAAACAAAAGTGTAAATCTTAGTGATCTTGGATTAGGCAACAGTTCCTTAATTATAACACCAAAACCACAAGCAGCAAAAGAAAAACAAGATATACTGACTTCAACAAATTAAAAATGTTTGTGTTTCAAAGGATACTATTAAGAGAGTAAATAAACAACCTACTGAATGGGAGAATCTATTTGCAAATTATATATCTGAGAAGAGTCTAGCATCCAGAATATATAAAGAACTCTTACAACTCAACAACAAAAAGACAACCCAATTTAAAAATGGGTGAAGGATTTGAATAGACATCTTTCCAAAAAAGATTTACAAATGGCCAATACACACATGAGAAAATGCTCAACATCATTAGTCATTAGAGAAACAAAAATCAAAACCACATGAGATACCACTTTACACCCACTAGGATGGCTTCATAAAAAATCAAAAAGGAAAATAACAAGTTCTGGCAAGGATATGGAGAAATTGGAACCCTCATACAGTGCTGGTGGGAATGCAAAATGGTGTAGTCATTGTGGAAAACAGTTTGGCAGTTCTTCAAAAAGTTAAACATATAGAGGTACCATATGATCCAACAATTTCACTCCAAGGTATATATCCAAGAAAATTGAAAACATATGTTTCCACAAAAACTTGTACACGAATGTTCATAGCAGCAATACTCATGATAGCCAAAAAGTAGAAACAATCCAAATGTCCATCAAATGATGAATGGATAAACAAAATGTGGTCTATCCACAGAATGGGATACTCATCAGTCGTAAAAAGGAACGAAGTACTGATACGTGCTGCAACATGGATGAACCTTGGAAACGTGCTAAGTGAGAGAAGCCAGACATGAAAGACCACCTACTATATGCTTCCATTTATATTAAATGCCCAGAATTGGCAAGTTCATAGAGACAGAAAGTAGATTAATGGTTGCCAGGCCTGAAGGGATTCAGGAGTTGGGAGACACTGCTAACAGGTATGGGGTTTCTTTTGGGAGTGATGGAAATGTTCTGGAATGAGAAAGTGAGGATGGTTACACAACATTGTGAATATACACCCCTCCCCCAACACACAGAATTATACATTTAAAAATGGTTAAAATGGCAACTCAGCACTTTCGGGGGCTGAGGTGGGAGGATCCCTTGAGGCCAGGAGTTTGAGACCAGCCTGGGCAACATAGTGATACCCCTATCTCTACACAAAATTTAAAAAAAAATTATCTGGGTGTGGTGGTGTGTGCCTGTAGTCCCAGCTATATGGGAGGCTGAAGTGGGAGGATCACTTGAGCCCAGGAGTTTGAGGCTGCAGTGAGCTGTGACTCTGCACTCCAGCCTGAGTGACAGAGCAAGTCTCTGTTGCCAACCTCCCCCCCCCCCGCCAAAACCAGTTAAAATGATGAACTTCATGCTGTGTGGATTTTATTTCAGTTTTAAAAATTGCAAAAGAAAAGTATAAGAAAAATGACCTGATCATGTCAGTCTGCCTGAAACTCTATCACTGGCTTTCTGTCCCTTCTGAGGTCTGCCTGTGCTGTTCCCTGCCACCTCCCAGTCTCATTGCAGCCTACTGGCCCCTTCCCTTTGGATTCCAGCCTTTTTTCCTTCAATACGAAGGGAATGTGCCAGGCTTCCCACCCTGCTCTGCGCCTTTGTACTGGCTGTTCCCTCTGCCAGAAACACTCTTGTTCCACCCTCTGCATCTCTGAAGGAACATTCCATGCCCTTCCAAACCATCTCAACACATCACTCCTTGTTCTTTCCTTCTGAACATCTGCACCTATTAGCATGTTTGTGTGAACATGCACACAAAGAGAGACAGGTTGTTTGACTAATGTCTTCATTTCCTACCAGACCCTAAGCTTTACTCACCATTTTATCCCTGGCCATTCACATGGTGGCCAGCCAGCCACACAGTTGTGAACTTAATCCTCTGTTGAGACCAACAGAGGATTAAGGGACCAACTTCACCAGGTCCTTGTTCTTCTTGGCAGCTCCATTTCCTTCCTCTAGCCCAGGGGTTCTCAATCCTGGCTGTTCGCTTGGATTACCCAGGGGAGTTTTAAAAAATGCCCATGAGCAGGCTCCAATCAGACAACTGAATTTCTGGGGTTGGGACCTGTGCAAGGGTAATGTAAAGGCTGCTCAGGTGTCTGATGTACCGCCGGGGTTGAGAACTTCCCCTCCAGTCTCATTTACATCCTCTCCAAACCACTGCAGAGTGGGAGGGATTGATTATCCCAGCTTTTCCTCTCATCCTGCTCAACTCAATCCATCCTCATTTATTCTGAGCACCTACAATGTGTCATGTCCTGTGCAAGTCCCCTAGAGCACAAAGACCTAAGACACCATTCCCAGAGACAGTGTGTCCCTCTTTGGTGTTTTCTTAAGAGCACGTAAATACCAGCTACTATCAAGAAACAAAGTCAAGCAAAGAAAGCAGCAATACATTTCTGAGCTAGCAGAAGGAGTGGAAGTTTCCAGCTCACAGTCATTGCTGAGGACACCTCTGAATGTTGCTATGACATCTCTTGGCCTGAGGCTTCCCCAGCACCTTGTCCCTGCCTTACTTTTGCCCACAGTAAGGGGCTTCTCCAATGTTCTTTTTGGGTAAGTCCCATTTGGGTAAGACAGAAAACCCTAGGGGGTGGCTTCAGATGTTCGGAAGGTTAGGGTAATACACATTTGCGACTCTAGCCTGGTTCTGCCTCAGGAGGCTTCCATCTCATGCAGAAAACCCATAGGGTGGCTCCAGGTTTCTTCATGGCAAGGACTGGGGTAACAACTTGTTTGGAAGCAGTTTGAGGTAGGGCCAGGGGATTTGTGTTGCAGCTACATTTTTATGAAAAGCATACAATTTTAACTTAGGTTGTATTAAAGATGACTATTTATAATTCACATGAGGCAGAAAACATCACTTGTCCCTATTGGAGAATATTTCTATTATTATTTTACAGTAGTTCTGGGGGTGAAGATTTTGGTGGGTCAAAGCTATCTCTTGGCGCTGTCTCTAAAGTGAGTTCTCCAATCTTCCTGGGAAATGCTGTGTTTATTCTGTGAGCTTAAACTGAGAGCAAAGCTCACATCCTTTAAATCATGGGCATAGCATTGGCAGGTGGAGCACGGTGACAAGAGATTTGACCTCAGTTTCCACTGCGACTTACTATGGGACATAAGAAAAGTAAGCACCTCAGTTTCTTCTTCTATCAAATGGGGTTAGTAACTAAAACCTACCTCTTTGGGTTTTGGGAGACCCAATGAGATGATACGTGTACAGACATACCTCGGAGATATTTTTTTTTTTTTTTTTTGAGACGGAGTCTCGCTCTGCCGCCCAGGCTGGAGTGCTGTGGCCGGATCTCAGCTCACTGCAAGCTCCGCCTCCCGGGTTCCCACCATTCTCCTGCCTCAGCCTCCCGAGTAGCTGGGACTACAGGCGCCCGCCACCTCGCCCGGCTAGTTTTTTGTATTTTTTTAGTAGAGACGGGGTTTCACTGTGTTAGCCAGGATGGTCTCGATCTCCTGACCTTGTGATCCGCCCGTCTCGGCCTCCCAAAGTGCTGGGATTACAGGCTTGAGCCACCGCGCCCGGCCAACCTCGGAGATATTGTGAGTTCAGTTCCAGACTACTGCAATAAAGCAAATATTGCAATAAAGCAATTCACATGAATTTTTTGGTTTTCCAGTGCACACAAAACTTATGTTTACACTATACTGTAGTCTATCAAGTGCGCAATAGCGTTATGTCTAAAAACAATGGATATACCTTAATTTAAAACAACTTTATTGCTAAAAAAATGCTAGCAATCACCTGAGCCTTCAGCAAGTTGTAATCTTTTTGCTGGCGGAGTAGAGGGTCTTGCCTTGATGTTTGTGGCTGCTGACTCATCAGGGAAGTGGTTACTGAAGGCTGTGGTGACTGTGGCAATTTCTTAAAGTAAGACAACAGGAAAGTTTGCTGCATCCAGTGACCCTTCCTTTCATGAAAGATTTCTCTGTGGCATACGATGCTATTTGATGGCATTTTACCCACAGTAGAACTTCTTTCAAAATTAGACTCAGTCCTCTCAAACCCTACTGCTGCTTGATCAACTTAGTTTATGTGATATTCTAAATCCGCTGTCGTCATTTCAACAATGTTCACAGCATCTTCACCAGGAGTAGATTCTATCTTAAGAAACCACTTTCTTTGCTCATCCATAAGAAGCAACTCCTCATCTGTTAAAGTTTTATCATGAGATTGCAGTAATTCAGTCACATCTTCAGGCTCCACTTCTAATTCTAGTTCTCTTGCTATTTCCACCACATCTGCAGTTACTTCCTGTACACAAGTCTTGAGCCCCTAAAAATCATCGCTGAGGACTGGAACCAACTTCTTCCAAATTCTTGTACATGTTGATATTTTGACCTTCTCCCATGAATCATGAATGTTCTTAATGGCATCTAGAATAATGAATCCTTTCCAGAAGGTTTTCAATTTTCTTTGCCCAGATCCACCAGAGGAGTCACTATCTATGGTAGCTCTAGCCTTACAAAATGTACTTTTTAAATTATAAGACTTGAAAGTCAAAATTATTCCTCGATCCATAGGCTGCAGATTGGATGTTGTGTTAGCAGGCATAAAAACATTAATCTTCTTGTACATCTCCATCAGAGCTTTTGAGTGACCAGGTGCACTGTCAATAAGCAGTAATATGTTGAAAGGAATCTTTATTTTCCCAGAGCAGTGGTTCTTAACAGTGGCCTTAAAATAGCTAGTAAACCGTGCTGTAAGCAGATATGCTGTCATTCAAGCTTTGTTGTTCCATTTATAGAGCACAGGCAGAGAAGATTTAGCACAAGTCTTAAGAATCCTAGGATTTTCAGAATGGTAAATGAGCATTGGCTTCAACTTAAAGTCACCAGCTGCACTGGCCCCTAACCAGTTTGTCCTTTGAAGCTTGGAAGCCAGGCATGGACTTCTCCTCTCTAGCTATGAAAGCTAGATGGCGTCTTCTTCCAATAGAAGGCTATTTCAACTGCATTGAAAATCTGG
The DNA here is from genome assembly GCF_008728515.1 of Papio anubis. Taxonomy (NCBI): domain Eukaryota; kingdom Metazoa; phylum Chordata; class Mammalia; order Primates; family Cercopithecidae; genus Papio; species Papio anubis. The sequence continues at coordinate 34,941,137 of NC_044976.1, forward strand.
TAGCCACCTTTATCAATGATCTTAGCCAGAGCTCCTGGAGAACTTGCTGCAGCTTCTACATCAGCACTTGCTGCTTCACCTTGGCTTTTATGTATGGCCATGGCTTCTTTCATTAAGCTTCACGAACCAACCTCTCCTAGCTTCAAATTTTTCTTCTGCAGTTGCCTCACCTCTCTCAGCCTTCATAGTATTGAAGAGAGTTAGGGCCCAAGGGGAGGGAGGGAGATGGGAGAACGTCTGGTCAGTGGAGTAGTCAAAACACACACGTTTATCAATTAGGTTTGCCATTTTTTATGGGTATGGTTTCTGGCACCCCAAGACAATTACTATAGTGACATCCAAGATCACTAATCCCGGATCACCATAACACGTATAATAATAATGAAAACATTTGAAATATTTAGGGGGCACAAACCCCATCATGAAGGCAGAATTGCAGAGGGACTTCAGAGCCAGACTATCACTTGCTTAGTTCTTAAACTCTCTGGGCCTCAGTTTCCTCATCTGTAACATGGGGATAATTGTAGTACCTTAACCTGTAAGGTTGTTGCAAGGCTTAAAATGGTGCCTGGCACATACTAAGTGCTGAATATATGTTAGTTATAGTTAATACCGAGCCTGAGTCCTCATGGGAGCAGTGTAGAACTTCCCATCTCCTCCCCCACATTCCCCCACAAAAGACTGGACACTGTAGAAGAAAGGGCTATGGCTTGTTCATGTTTGCATTCCAATGCCCATCGCAGGACCTGCCACACAGGTGCCCAGAAAATACCACTAAGCCCCAAGACAGTCTTACGGGATTGGGATTGTGAGTTCTACTTTACAGAGAAGGAAACTGAGGCTCACGGAGGAGCAGAGACTTGTCCTAAGCCATATGGGGTTGCCAGTGAAGGATCTGGGTTTGACTCCAAGTCTCTGGCTCTTTCTCCTCTACCAGGGGGGTGATCCAGGCCTTTCCAGTTTGGTGGCCAGTCCCACCCAGCTCTGAAGCCCCTACCCGGCATGACAGCTCCCTGCTCTCCACGTGGGGAAATGGGCTTGGCAGAGCCACCCCTACTTGGGGGCCCAGCATGGCAGCTCCATAGCAACCTGAGAATGCAGCAGTGGGGTGGGGAGCTTACCCCGGGGGAGAGGGATAAGATGCGGGAGGTCCGCAAACAGGATCTAGAACAATTCCCATACCCCGAAGAGTTCCCTCATGCTGGGACTTTGTAATCAACCTCTCCCCATCCCCAACCCTTGATCTGTTCTCTGGCTCTATAGTTTTTCCTTTCTCAGAATGTTGTACAAATAAAATCAACAGCTTAGAATCTTTTGAGCCTGGCTTCTTTCACTTGACATAATGCATTTGAAAGTCATCCATGGTGTTGTGTGTATCAATAGTTTGCTCTTGTTTGTGGCTGAGTAATATTCCATTGTATGGCTGTACCACATTTTCATTATCCATTCACCTGTTTAAAGGATATTTGGTTATGGAAAAAGAATATTTTAAAAAAGGACATTTGGGGTGTTTCCAGTTTTTTGTAATTTTGAAAATTTATGTAATTTATGTAATTATGTGCTTCTATCAACATCTGTGCACAGGTTTTTGTGTGAATGTAAGTTTTCATTTCTCTGGGAAATAAATACCTGCGAGTGAGATTGCTGGGTCATGTCACAAGCATTTTGAGAAACTAACAGACTGTTTTTTAGGATAACTGTACCATTTTGCACTTCTACCAGCAATGTATGAAAATTCTAGTTGTTCCACATCCTGTCTAGCACTCAGTAATTGGCAGTATTTTTTTTTTTTACCTTTGCCATTCTAAATAAGATGTGCAACCCAAGCATGGAATTGTGACAAAAAATCTTAATAAATGGTGTCAGTGGCTACAGAAATCAGAATAAGGCTTGCTAGAGTGAACTGGAGCAAACAATTACATCTCAGACACTAGAAAGGTGGTGGAGGTGTGGGAGGAGGATGCCCTGGAGTGATGGAAGGAACTGGGTTGTTTAAGACAAATTCAAGGGGGACCTGGGATTGTGGAGTGACTCTCCGGGGTCAGGGCTGCAAAGCCTTCAGACTATCAAACTGCATCATCCCTCCATTGCACCAAGGTGGAGACCAAGGTCTGATTGTCAGGGAAAGGTCTGCCTAGTCACAGGAAGTACATTGGCTTCTTAATAAATTTGTGAATGACAAAGTGGGGATTGTCTTCAGGCTTCCCCTGGGGCTGGGGTATGGCGCGGTGCTCGCCTGGAGGTGGCAGGTGTACTGATTGACCTCTCCTGGGTCATTTGGACAGCGGGCTTCTTCGTGAGGGACACAGCACAGAAACAGCTCCTTGTGGCATTGCCTGGCCCAGAGGGACCCCTGTGCCCACTCTAAGAAGGAGGACAGGCTGTGGGACTGGGAGGGTGGGAACTGGGGAGTGTCACAGGGTTGTCTGCTCCGGAGGTATTAATTGTCCCTATTGCATGAAAATCTGGTCATTTCCCTTCTTCTGTGTGACCGTCGAGTCTCTGAAGGCATGACATCCTCATTAAGGCCACCAGGCCTGCCCCACAGGGGACAGACAGCACTGACTAGGAAAGAATCCAGCGTGTACTCCCCAAGGCCTGGAGCTGCCCAGCCCTCACTCCACTCACCCCTCTTGCCTCTGATGTTCAACAGGGAAAGGCCCCAGGGAGGCAGGGTTAAGTGGATGGACTATGGCTGGATTCTGGGGGTGAAGGAGGGAGGGACCCATGATTACCTAATGTATCTGAGCCAGGCTGTGATTTGGCCCCAACCTCAGCTCCTGCAGTGGGTTGGGGAGCCCTTTGACTTTTGTATCTCACACGAGGAAGGAGGGGAAGCAGAGAAAACCCCTATTCAAGAAGCTCATGGCCATATACATTGCTCAAGGGGGTGGCCTGTGCCAGTGATTGTAGAGGCAATGGCCATCTGCCTGTCTCTAAATCTCACTCCACTGCCCTGCCACCGTACCTGGAATTCTACCATTGGGGTCAGGCCTTTGATTAAAGCTGTAACTCTGGAAGAGCCCTGTGAAAATGTATCCACATTACTTAGAGAGGGCAGGCATTGTTTTGTGTTGCCTGATTAAATTAACTGCTGCCACTTAGAGAGTGCCTACTGCAGGGCTCTGAGGGGCTGAAACATGAAGGGGGTAACTTGTGATGAGTGAGTGGGGGAATGGAAGAAGAGAGATTGGTGTGAGCAAAAGGCGTGGCCTGATCACGGTGGGCAGCATGTGCTGGGGGCAGAGGTGGCCCAAGTTGGGGGGAATAAGTGGGGAGGGTGGTAGGAGAGGCAGACTGACCACAGGGCATTGAAGGACAGGGGTGTGGGGCAGAGGAAGGTGGTGTGGGATGGGTCTGAAGCCTCCTCTTTGTCTGGTGTTTTCTGAATGACTGATACTTTGAGAACACTTTGTGCTCCTGAGACCTTTAGATGCTGCCATGGAGCTGCTCTTTGGGGCATACGGGAGCATCCTTTAGGATTGTGGCTCTTCCTCCATTACCTTCTTTCAAAGCGGACTTTGGCTTCTGGAGCTTGTGACCAAGGAAGAGGGCTCCTACCTTTTCCTACACTGGCAACATCAAAGGTGACAGTGCCACCTCCTCCAAGTTAGCGCATTTGGGGCTGAGGAGATACATTATAGTACAGACAACAACCATAGTGATGACAATGACAACATCTTGACAATGTCTTCATCAAATGCCATTGTTGAGTGTTTACTTCCCACCAGGTGCTGTGTAAGCAGTTCACGCACATTTCATGTAATGCTCACAAGGACCCTATTGTCACCCCAATTTATGGAGCAGGAGATGGAGGTACAACTTGCCCAGGAGCATGTGGTGAGTACAGAGAACAGCTGGAATCCAGATGCAGACCTGACTGCAAAGTGAATGCTTTTGACCGCCACTCAAGGTCAAATGGAACCGAAATGGTCACGCCTTTAATTCAGGTGGACAGGGGAGTATGACATGAGGAGTTCCTAGAATTCTAGGTCTGTGCTGGATGGGGAATAGGGGACCTGGGACCAGACCCTGCCCCAAAGAATCCCAGTCCATATGGGGGAGATGGGATGGCACTCAAGGGAGATGGAGACAGCCCTCTCTGCTGAGCAGCACCTACCCTCAGTTGGGCATTCACAATGGGATTTCCCTGTCTTGTCCCCATCGAAGTTTATCCAAGGAGTACATGACTGTAAATTTTTCCAACTCCGCAGCCACCCGGCCCTGGCCCCAGCCTCGGCCAGTGGATGCTGCTGAGCAGACAACAGATTTGTCACTGGGCAAGTCCCTGAGCCAGCACAGCTGTCAATGGGGAGGAGTGGCTCTGCACGGTGGCCATGGCAAGTTTACCCTTGAGCGTGACAGGTGCAGACAGAGACCTCAGAATTTGTGGCTCTTCCCTCTGAGTGATGGATAGATCTAGCTCCTGAGCCTGGGCTCCAGCACTTGCTGTCAGAGATGAGTCCTGCTCAGCGGGGTGAGGAGTGAAGCAGAGGGCAGAATGTGCCTCTGAACAACTTTGGGACCACTTTCTTGGTGGGCAGGGCTGGGCGTGAGTGCAGTGACCTTGGCCAGGATGGAAGAAGGGAGCTTGAAGGTTGTGAGCTTGATGTGTGCTGCTTCCGGCTGCCCCCTGACAGTTGGCACCCTGTCCCTGCACAGCAAACAACAGCAGGGCACGACTCTTGCTTTCTTTCTCTCTTGCTCTCTTGCTTTCTTCCAATGATCCATCCAGCTGACAAATATTTATGGAACATGCACTCTTTGCAGGCACTGTGCCAGGTTCTGGGAAAAGAGTAGGAACAAGATACCCAATCTCCCCGTCTTAGAGTCACATGGGGGCAGAAACCAACACACACCTTAACAGATGAGAGACACCTCAGGGAATTGCGAGGTCTATGCAGAGAATTTGGAGTGGTGAGAGAGAGTGACCAAGCAGCCACTTTATGTGACCAGGAAGGTATCTTTTAGGAAGTGACACTGAGGGATAACAGAGTGCCAGCCATGTGTGGCTTCAGGGAAAAGTCCAGTAGGCAGAGGGAACAGCTGATGCGAAGGGCTGAAGGCAGGAATAAGCTCAGAGGTTTCCAATTTGAGAACAAAGGCATTTTGGCTAGAGTGGATCACGTGCTGGGGACATGGCACAGGATAGAAGGCCAAGGCTACTTCTTCACAGGGCCTAAGTCAGCACGAGGAGCTTGAGTTTTATCCTGACTACTGGGAGATGGGCAGCTATTGGCTATGGGAGATTTAAAGTAGGGGAGAGGCATGATTTGATTTATGTTTTGAAATGATCACTCTGGTTTCATTAAAGCAGATGCCACTAGCAAAATTCAAACTTGCTGGAGTTCTCCAGCTGCCAACACACACGGCCTGCCCAGAATATCCAATGCTATTTGTCCTGGTGCCATTCTGACCATATAGAATGCACTGTGTCTAAAATGATTTTAAATACATAAAGTTTTGTATTAATGTCATTATACACAGACACATATCTCATGAGTATTTCTTTATGAGACAGGTGGACAAGGACCAATCTTATCCAAGCAAGATACAGAGCCTTGAGTGAAACTGGCACCATTACGAACCATCCTGAGTCCATCAGTTACAAAAACTGCTCCTAATAAATTGAGTAAAGTAGGGAAGTTAAATGCAAGAGCCTTAGAAGCGTGGGCTCATTGGCTCAAAGGGATATTAACAGATTGGCATTTGAGTGTTGATGTTTGTTGAGCTTTGGGCAGCATCGTAATTCAACACATGGTTTGGTATGACAATGCTTAGTGTGATATGTTGAATCTGAGATGAGCATGTCATATATAAAAGAGAGAAGAGCTAGCCCAGAGCTTAGAAAGGAAAAGGAGAATAAAAATTGAGAAATGTGTATTAGAGCATAATAGGAAGGAATTTCAGTGTCCTGGAATTGAATTGGAAAGAATAGCATGAATTTAGGATGTTAGCATTCTGCTTAATCCCCCAAATAAACCAGGCTCCCTCTGGACTGATGCATGGGGTCCTGGTGGTGTCATGATGTAACTGTGTAGTCCCACTGACCATGGATTAGTTCTTTAAGTCACTTTGTATTCCAAGGAATCAAGGGCTTCCTGAAGGATAGATAAGGTGTGCTGGATCTTGGAGAGGAGATGTCCTGGTTTCGGAAGGCGGTGATGCTTTTTTTTTTTTTTTTTTTGGTGACGTAGTCTTGCTCCGTTGCCCAGGCTGGAGTGCAGTGGTGTGATCTCGGCTTACTGCAAGCTCTGTCTCCCGGGTTCACGCTATTCTCCTGCTTCAGCCTCCCAAGTAGCTGGGACAAGGAAGGCAGTGATGCTTTTAAAGATGCCTATAGGAAAATTGGAATGAGCACAGTGGCCAGCCCAAAGAGACTCCTTCTTACCCCCTGTTAGTATGCCCAAGCAGGAACAATCTGAGCATAAAAGTCAGTAATTATGGGCAAATGGCACAAACCAAGTCTATAAACGAGCCTGAGTCCATAAGCCTATTGAAAAATGAAAGCTAACGTGAAGTGTGCCAGAAGAAGTTGGAAGGCACCCCATCAGTTTTTCCGTATGGTTTACTGAGAGATATTGATTAAGTCACGTGGCTAGAGGCTCACACCTAAATTGTGGCTAGCACCTAGGTCTCCGATCCAAATTTTTGTCAACTTGTTCCAATAATTGCTTAAGAGATTAAAAGGCAGAATTGTGCTGTTCCTTACGATGTTTATTTGGTTGCGCCCAGTGTTGGATGTTTGTAAAAAGCCAGGGCGGAATGCAGTGATCTGCAAGGCTTATTTCAAACACTTAGCAAGCACCGGTATACAGACCCACAAGACCCAGATTTTGTCGTTATAAACCTTTGCATGGCACATCCACATTGTCCTTCGCCCAAGTGACTTTGTCACCAGGGAACAGGTACATAGCACATCCAAAAGAAATCAAGATGCCTTGAGTAAAGGTGAACAGGATGGTCTTATTGTCCTGAAGCCAGGACATCTGACACTCCAGGGTCATATTTAGGGTCATGTACCAACAGGTACATGAGTACACATGTGGTTTTTTGAACTTTATAGGTTAAAAAAATGAATTATTGTAAAATTTAAAATGAGAAAGATTTTACACATAATCCTGATTTTTCCATTTCTCTCTTTTTTTTTTTTTTTTGAGACGGAGTCTCGCTCTGTTGCCCAGGCTGGAGTGCAGTGGTGCGATCTCCATTCACTGCAAGCTCTGCCTCCCAGTTCACGCCATTCTCCTGCCCCAGCCTCCTGAGTAGCTGGGACTACAGGCGCCCACCAACACGCCCGGCTAATTTTTTGTATTTTTAGTAGAGACGGGGTTTCACTGTGTTAGCCAGGATGGTTTCGATCTCCTGACTTCATGATCCGCCCGCCTCGGCCTCCCAAAGTGCTGGGATTATAGGCGTGAGCCACCACCCCCGGCCAATTTTTCCGTTTCTTTTGAAAAATTGAAAGATCTTCACAGGAGGCTGGAGTTGAGTAGGGACCTCCCTCTGGACCGAGGTTGCTACTCCAGTTAACCCCAGTCACCACCACTCCCAATCGTCTTCTATGTAGATTATCTTCTTGAACTCTGTAGATATTTGAGTGTTTGACTTCTGCTAGTGATAGCAATGGAGGACAGAAACAGTGAAGGGCCCATTATTGCTGCTTTATGGCTAAGGAAACTGAGGCTTTAGAGGGCTCAAGTAAATTGCCTGATGTCACAGGCTCTGGGAGGAAATACTAGCTGGCTGACCTGTCATGCATCCTCGTCTTCCTCATTACCGACAGAAATCTATTAACTTTTTCTTTTTGAGACACAGCCTCTCTTCTTATGTTCCCCAGGCTGGCCTTGAGCTCCCAGGTTCAAGCGATCCTCCTGCCTCAACCTCCTAAGTAGCTGAGACTACAGGTTCACACCACAGTGCCCAGCTCACAGCCCAATGTGGCCTGGTGATTAAGTTCTGGCCAATGACATGTAAGCAGCATTATAAGAACCATTTGAAAAAGCATCCTGGCCAGGTGTGGTGGTTGATGCCTGTAATCCCAACACTTTGGGAGGCCAAGGCAGGCGGATCACTTGAGGTCAGGAGTTGAAGACCAGCCTGGCCAATATGGTGAAACCCCATCTCTACTAAAAACACAAAAAATTAGTCGGTCATGGTGGTGGATGCCTGTAATCCCAGCTACTTGGAAGGCTGAGGGATGAGAAACACTTGAACTCGGGAGGCGGAGGTTGCAGTGAGCTGAGATCGCACCACTGTACTCCAGCCTAGGCGACAGAACTAGACTCCATCTCAAAAACAAACAAACAAACAAACAAACAAACAAACAAAAAAATCTTAAGTTGGAAGGAGATGTATTCTTTCCCCTTTTGTCTTCATTCCTCATGCCTGGAATGCTGATATAATTAATGACTGGGGCCCTGTCAGCTACATTGGGCCATGAAGAGACTCTGAGAATGAAAGCTGTGAATTTCAGAGAAGAAAGACAGGAACTGGATTTTCTGATGAATGCGTAGATCCACCACACCAGTACTGACCTATGTGTTTCATGATAGCTAATAAACCATGTGTATTTTAAGTCTCGCTTACTGTAACTAATACAGTGTTAAGGCCAGGATTCACGCTCAGTCTGCCGGACACCAGTGCCTGGGCTCTTAGGTGCTGCAGTAGTAGCCAATCACAGACATTCCCTATTGCCTGAAGCTGGCCTAACCACCCTCCTTCTTGCCTACTGGCATTGGAGGAGCAATTGAACCACATGCTTTGTCTGGCTAATGGCAAGTGGCAGTCTTCCAGTTCTACAGAAACCACAAAACTGACCCAAACAAGGGTAGTTTGGGAGTTCCTTGGTTGGGAACTGCAGTTCCATATGTCACCTCACTATAAGAACAATAGCCTCTGAGCTTCCGTTCTGGGCTGCCCTCCAAGGCCAAATGACAGATAAACAATGACCAAAAGGGAGTGGGTTCTTCAGGGAGACCCCAACAGTCTGCTGAGGCTGTCACCAGCTGCTACCTTATTTTTACTAATGTGTAGTATGTTCCTGTAGTGATGAGTGTCCTTTTAGTTCAAAGTAATGGATCTCTCTTGCGTAAGTGGTTGGGGTTATTAATTTTGCTTTTGGCACAAGAAAAACCCACAGGAGGCCGGGCATGGTGGCTCACGCCTGCAACCCAAGCACTTTGGGAGGCCAAGGCAGGCAAATCATGAGGTTAGGAGTTCAAGACCAGCATGGTCAACATGGTGAAGCCCCGTCTCTACTAAAAATACAAAAATTACCAGATGTGGTGGCGGGCGCCTGTAATCCCAGCTACTTGGGAGGCTGTGGCAGGAGAATTGCTTGAACCCGGGTGGCAGAGGTTGCAGTAAGCCAAGATTGTGCCACTGCACTCAAACCTGGGTGCAGAGCAAGACTCTGTCTCAAAAAGAAAAAAAAGAAAAAAAGAAAAAACCCACATGATCAGACATCGAGATGTCTCTGGGGGCTATGAATGAAGACAGCCTTCTGGTTGGAAAATTTGCAAGGTTTATGCTCAAGTCTTTCCAGTCTTAAAACCAATGATGATGATACTAACATCACTTCCAGCCATGACACCATCTTCCTTCTTGCCTTCTCTTCTCCCAAGAATGATCTCAGCCCCTTCTCCCCATCACTTCCCCTCCCTTGGGCTCCTCACCTAAGTGGCATCTGCTTCCACCCCCACCACTCCCTGGAGGGCGCTCTGGCCAACATCACCACCCACCTCTGGGTGCTAACCCAATAACAATCTAATCAGCTGCCAGCACAGCCAGAATAAAAGCAGGCAGAAGAACGTGGAAAGACTAGACTGGCCGAGTCTTCTGGCCTCCATGTTTCTGCTGTGCTGGATGCTTCCTGCCCTCGAACATCGGACTCCAAGTTCTTCAGCTTTGGGACTCTTGGACCTTCCACCACAGACCAAAGGCTGCCCTCTTGGCTTCCCTACTTTTGGGGTTTTGGGACTTGGACTGGCTTCCTTACTCCTCAGCTTGCAGACGGTCTATTGTGGGATGTCACCTTGTGATCATGTGAGTCAATACTCTTTAATAAACTCCTCTTTATATATACATCTGTCCCTCTAGAGAGCCCTGACTAATACAGATTTTTTTTTTTTTTTTTTTTTTTTTTAGTTTTTTAAATGTGATTGGACCTCTCTGTGGAGTTTGGTGCTATTGCCACTCCCTCCTTGAATATTCTGCTCTTCCGACTTCCTGATAGTAGGATCTTTTGGTTTTCCCTCCTTATCTCAGGGCAGTTCTTTGGTCTGAAGCTCATCCACCCTTGTTCCTCATCTTGGTCCCCTCCCTGCCTCCCTCTCCTCCTTTCTCCTTCCCTTCCTTTCTCATCTCACTGTGCGCAAGGTCCCCAGGCTCTCTCTCCAGTTCCCTACATTTATCTTACACGCACGCAGCGGTGATGGCTGACTTAGGTCAGCTTCCTCAGAAACAGACTCTGAGATGGAGATTTGCTGGCAGAAAGCTAAGTGGGGAGCATTCATGAGAACGACACCTGACGGGGAGGAAGGGCCGGGACAGCAACGGCAGGATTACACTGAGACGTAGTTCAACCAAAGGCCTTGGCGATTGGCCGGGGGGACCCTGGACCTCGGGAGCTCCTTCAGGGATCTCCTGAATTGAGGCCAGAACTTAGCTATTGTGTCCCTGCAGCAGCCGGTCACTGGAGGTGAGCTGCCCCTAGGGAGGGGGCATCACCTTGGGTGTGGCTGCTTCCTTTTACCAAAGGGAATTCCTAAGACTGGCCCAGCTACAACTGACAGCAGCCGATGTCGCCTGCAGCTGGGGAAATGAGTTTTTCCATCCTGATTGGGGGATCTAGGCAGCACCACAGGATCCACAACACAACCCCAAGTCTAAATTTATAGTCCTGACCTTTTTCTGCGCAAGCACCAGGCTTACCTATCCACCGCTGCTGAATGTAATCCCCGCCCTGCAATGGCTCCCCAGTCGCAGCCCGCTGCTCACTCCGTGGCTTCCTCATAGTCTCTCCCCTCTGCCTGGGACGTGCACTCACATGCTATACTTATCCATTCTACATGTGTTCAGGGAGAGTGCCCCCTGCTAGGGGCTATACTAGGACCTGGGGCACTTGTCAGGGGCTGGCTGACTAGAATTCAGCTCTTGGGCTGGAGTCGACCTGTCTCCTTCAGGGAGACTGAGTAGGCAGCTCTTGATTGATGGAAGGCAGGGTGGGTGGCACAGAGTGTACCAGGACCTGGGCAGGGCCAGGCTCACTCGCTCTGAAAGCTCCTTGTATCCAAGCAGCAGGATGAGGGGGAAAGCAAGACCCAGGGCGGTGGTAGCAGGAGCGAGTCTGAGGGCCTGGGATTATTAGGGTCTTGGATGACAGGTCAGATGTGTGCAGGGCTTGGGGAAAGTGGAGCAGGGCACCTCCTACCCCACACAACCCCTGCCTGGCTCCCTGGAGAACCACAGGCACTTCTCTGTTTCGGACAGTTCCCCAGCTGCAGAAATTGACCTGTAGTCCCCAATGCCTCAGTAGGGCCAGCCTGTGCCTATCTAGGTGCCCACAAACACACCTGAGCCCACTGTGCACAAATACATGATGATACTTCTGACTCCCCCAGAGGCATGCACATAAGCACATCCATGTTCCCCACTTACATATACATGGTTGGACATACATGCAACTCCCGTACATACCTGTGGCCCTGTGTCCGCACTTGAAACCCCACCTGCCCTGGCCCACACAGGTGAGGCCCATTTTCTCACTGGCACACACACATGTGCAAGGACACTCACGGACATTCTCATGTGCTGGTGCGGGCACACGCCTTCGCGTGCTAGTTTGGAAAGCCTGAGTGACAGCTGTCACAAAGCGGCTTTGTGGGCACCTTCCGGAGTCGCTGCTGCAGGGCAGGAAGAATTATGGCTCTGGTTGCGTCAGCCTCCGGAGGGGAGAGGTGAGTCTTTTCTCTTTTCTCTTTTTGGGGCCAGCCTTCTGAAGTGCCATGAATAAGAATTCAGTTGCCTTTCCTCCCCAGAGACCAGGTTGCTCTCTAAATACCAAGGCAGGAAAGTGGAGACTGAAAAAGGTCATTACCAAACATTGAGAGGGTGGTATTTAGCTGGTGAAGCAGCTCCTGGAGAAGAGACCTCAGACCCCAGCGGGAAGCCTTTATTTTCACCTTCATTTGCTTCCCTGGGTCTGAGAGGTGGGGAGGAGCAGGAGGCTCCATCCTCCAGGGTCGAGCTACCCCTTGAGTTGGGGGGACACACCCCCAAGGGCGGGAGTGGGGCTATTTGGGATCACAGAAGGCTCTAGAATGGGAAGCAATGGTAGCTCTATAAGTGCTGATCCTGGGGGTGGGGGGCCTAAGGGAACTCCCCACTTTTTCTGGGGAGGAGGTGAGAGGAGGCAAGGCAGGGATTCAGTTTCCACCAAGGACTACAGAGGCCTGGCAGGGGCCACAAAGGCCCATCCCTTTGCTTCCAGACCGAGGCAGAGAGGTTTCTGGGAGAGGACAGTCATTCCTCCCTTTGGGAACACCTCCCTGTCTCCATTCTTTTGTAGCTAAAGTGGAAAAAACAAAGATTACTTAACAGCTTGACAGCACAATTCCTCTTAGGGTCTTTGTTTAGGGAAATACCTTGCTAAGCTGCCTCGGCTAGAAGGTGAGATCCTGAGGGCAGCATGATGACAGGAGCCAAGGCAATAAGAACAACTAATTGGCTCAACTGTTCTGCATGAGAAGGTGAGAGGAACTGGTTTTTCTGCAGAGAAAATGGGAGAGAGAAGAAAGGTTGGGGGTGGGGGCGGGGACGTCAAGGGAGAGCCGAGGAAGGAGTAGGACACTGGGGTGCTGGGTCTTCTCCATTCGTCCCTCCAGGTCCTGTGCCCACCCTTGGCCACCCTGCTGTGGGTCTCTGGCCTGACCTCTGTGAACACCTCTGAGCTCAGGGCACTCCTCTGTATCTGGCCTTCAGTTGGGTTTGGCCAATAGGCAGCACAGACAGGGGATCAGAGGGTGAGATGAGAGAGAGGTGGGACATTTGCTCCTTACCTCCCTTCCTGCCTGGCTGCAGGTCACAGCCCCACAACGGAGGCCTCCTTGACTATGGTTATGCACACAGTCCTGCCTCCTTCCTCCAGGCTCAGCCAGGCCTGTTTACTGAAATGCTGAGGTGACGTTACTAAAGACGAGGTAAGCCTTAGGGACAGGATGCTACTATCTGCTTCTAGCTTGGGATGGCCACGAAGAGAGGAAGAGCTGGCACAGGTGGATGGCCATGGGGCCATGTTTGGGGCGTGTAGTTGGGGAGGCGGCATAAAAAGGAGGTGCATGACCCTGATGTGGGGCCTTCTGTGTGACAAAAACCTTGAGTTGCCAGGCTCTACTGCCTGTGACTGGGGAGCTGCCCCCTGCTGCTCAGGATCAGGTGGCGCCTGCTCCTGGTCTACTTGTGACCACCAGGAGAGGGGAGCTGGGGTGCAGGTGGGAGAGAAGAACTCCAGAAACCATGACTTGTGGATTATCTTTCTGGTCCCTGCAAGACACTGGGGATCGGGGGCAGGCAGGCAGAGGGGAGGCTTTCAGGACCCATTTTTTTTTCCTGACTCATGATGCATAATGTAATCAGATGACATTTAAATATTCATGTCATAAAAGAGGATGCAGATGCAAGTGTGAGACTGGTGGGCTGGGGCGGAGGGGAGGGAGAGAGGGATGAGATCCACATGCGGCATTTTGTGGAACCACAGGATCTCAGCGTGAAAAAGGGCATTTGGGATCATTTAGTTTGACTCTTAACTGTGGCAAGAATCTCTTTATGGGATGCCTGATGGGTGGGCACCCTCCTCACCAGACTCACTCCATCCTAAAATGAGACTTTCCATCATGCGGCAGCAATCCTTGCTCTGGGAAATTCTTCCTTAGACTGAGCTAAAAATCTCTCCACTGCTACCGTCATTGGTCTCCCCCACTGGTCTTAGCTATGGCCCCAGGGACCACCTACAATGTGGCCACTCCAGTGTCCCCTGACAGCCCTCAGAGATCTCCAGCAAGTGATCTGTCTTCCCAGCTCTAAACCAAGCAACCTAAGCCTTTCTGCTCTTGCCCAGAGCTTTCTTAAGGTGCCACTCAAGAGACTCCAAGAGGAAAGCAACGAGAGAGCGTGCATCTGCAAATGAATGCTCATCCTGAGTGGGGGCTGAGCCCCTTGGACACTCCTCGTGTCTGGACATTTGCCACCTAACTAGAGGGTGGATAATGCCTCGCTTTCTGGGGAGCCAGCGAGGGAGTGGGGTGGAAGGAAACCAACACAAGTTTGGGGATTAGGAGACTTGCAGTCTTGATCTAACCTGGATACTTCTGGCTGTGCAAAGTCACTTCACCTCTCTGAGCCTCAGTTTCTCATGTGTAAGGTAGGGACACCTCCCTTATGAGGTTTCATGAGGATTATTGGGAGCTGGGAAGAGCAGTGTCCCTTGGCTGAAAGGGCCAGGACACTCCACTGGGTTTGGGGTTCTCTGGCTCAATGCTTGAGGCAGAGGGAGAAGAAAGCAGATACTTGAGGTTCTTGGCCATCCAGGGTCCATCCCAACAGGCTCCAGATGGCAGCTACTCAGTGATGCGGCTGGAGGATTGATGCACCTGCTCAGGGCTGGGCAGGAGCTCTTCATAGTAGGGGCAGTAGCCTTAGCTGTAGAGTGGAATAGATGGGACAAAACCCAGAGCCATAGGGTATAGTTTTGCTCCCCCACTGGCTTTGCGATTTTGGGGAAAAGTCCTAATTTCTCTGACCCTTAGTTTCTCTATTTGAAGATAATAGGAAAACAAAAAATGACCAGATCCTTCTGGTGGATGATCTAAAGATAAAGGAGGCATTAACTGATTGAATTTAACAGGAAATGAACCTGAGTGGGTAGGGCTTCTCAGAATATCAGGATGGGTAGGGTCATAGGTACTCCCAAGAGCCATGGGGAGCCATGGGGGATGGAGGAAGGTGTCAACAGGACACTGGCCTGGCCATATCTAGCATTATCCTTCCCCACCTGGGGGCAACAGTCCCACCCCATCCCATGCCTTTAGAACCCACGACAGGACAGGACATTGAGGGTAGTAGTTCAATGACCCACCAAAGGTGGGAATCCCCACTACAGATCCCAGCTGAGAATGTTTTTTTTTTTTTTTTTTTTTTTTTTTTTTTACAGGATCTTGTGTTGTTGCCCTGGCTGGAGTGCAGTGGTGCAATCATAGCTCGCTGTAGCCTTAATCTCCCAGGCTCAAGCAATCCTCCTGCCTCAGCCTCCCAAGTAGCTGGAACTACAAGTGTGTACCACTATACCCAGTTAATTTTTTTTTTCTTAATTTTTAGTAGAGACAAGGTCTTGCTATGTTGCCCAGGCCAGTCTCGAACTCCTGAGTTCACTTGGCCTCAAAGTGCTGGGATTACAGGCATGAGCCATAGTGTCTGGCCCCAGCTGAGATTCTTGGCTTCAACTTCCTGACTGAGGTGGAACTCACCACTTCCCACAGTATGCCACGGCATTGCTAGAGAGGCTGATAGGAATTCTCCCTCATGCTAGAGTGAGTTTTCCTTTCCCCACTGACCCCTCAGCTTCCTTGACCCCAGACAGGCTTGAGAAGGTTTAATAAGCTTCTGGCCTTGAGGCTGCAGGAAACAGACATCACAAAACAGAGCAGTGAACAGCTGCAATGAAGGAAGGGCCCGAGCTCCCTCCTGTCCCTGCTCAGACACCTTTCCTGTTCTCAGGAATTGCTGAAAGCCCTCACTACTGTCCCAAGATTCCTCCTGTCCCAGTCTCTCCAGGCAGAGGCCCAGCCTCTTACTTTCCTTTTATTGAGGTCTTCCTGGGACTGAGGCTCCCTCAGCCCCCTGTCCCACTACACTGCTCTATGTCTGTCTCTGTCCTCACACCATTCCTCAGACAAGCTGCTCTTCCTCTCACTATTTGGTCAACCTTCCCTGCACCCTTGACTCCTCCCCCAGCCCCTGTGCCCTTGACTGCATCCCTCCACCTTCTCTCACGGGTCTTTCTCCATGAGAAACTCCTCTCTCCTATATCACAATCTCTCTCTGCTTACTGCCTTGCCCCCTTTAGCCTAGAAACCTCCTAAAGGCTCTTCCATTGTAGAAAGAAGCCAGCAAACAGACAAATAACAACCTCCCTCCCTAGACCTGGTGGCTTCTTTGGCTGTGACCCTGTCTCTCCCTTGCCTTGAATCCAGGCTTCTTGAGCAGTCCACACTTCTCTTCTGCCATGCCTGTGTAATTGGTCTTCTGCTCCCACAAAGACCTTTCCAAGGTCACCAGGTGACATCCTTGATGACCTGATTGGACACACTTTGGTCCTTATCTTGCCTGACTTCCTTGCAGCCTTTGGGACTGGCGATCACACTTACTTTCTTTGAACATGCCTTTGGCTTTGAAGACACCACTGTCGCCCAGATTTCTGCCCAACATCTGGCCCTAGCTTCTCAGCTCATCTTTCTCATAGCTGAGTATCTTAAATATTGATGCCCTTGGTTGTCTCTGCTCCTCACACTCTCCGTGGATGAGACCATCCAGTGGGTGACCATGATTGCATCTGTATGCCAAGGACTCTTGAATCTCCATCTCCAGTCAGGACCTTTCTCCTGAGTGCCAGACCTCATATCCAACTGCCCACTGGACATCTCTATTTGGATGCTCTTCAAGCTCACCATGTCCAATACGAAGTTCATTGTCTTCCTCCCCAGGGCTCTCTGTGTCAGGGAATGTCACCCCTATCAGCCATCACCCAAGCCTGTGGTCCCCCATCGACTCCTTCTTTTCTCTTGCTCTTCTACTTCCCTCCAATGAGTAGGTGCTTCCAGGTCTTTTTGTTTGTTTGTTTCTTTTTTTGAGACAGAGTCTCGCTCTGTCGCCCAGGCTGGAGTGCAGTGGCCCAATCTTGGCTCACTGCAAGCTCCGCCTCCCGGGTTGACCCCATTCTCCTGCCTCACCCTCCCGAATAGCTGGGACTACAGGTATCTGCCAACATGCCCAGCTAATTTTTTTTGTAGTTTTAGTAGAGACGGGGTTTCATGGTGTTAGCCAGGATGGTCTTCATCTCCTGACCTCGTGATCCACCCACCTCGGCCGCCCAAAGTGCTAGGATTACAAGCATGAGCCACTGCGCCCGGCCCCAGGTCTACTTTCAAATATCTCTTGACTCTGCCCTTTCCTTTCTGTTTGTGAATACTATTGCTCTGGTCCAGGCCAGCAGTATCCCTTGCCTAGATACTGACACAGCCCCCTACTGGTGCCTCGGCTTTCATCTGCCTCCTGATCCCAGCAACACTAGCAGTGCTCGGCCCTACGGAGGAGGTGAGGTGTCTGGAGAGGTCATTGGGACAGACCTCTAACCTTCCCATCCCTTGGACCTTGGCAGAACCTGGGCAAATCTGGAATTCTGGTTCCTTGTGAACCAGGACCTGCCATGGGAGTAAGGATTACGATTGTGTATGCGTGTGTGTGCTTGCACTGTGTGGGTAGTGTGTGTGTGCATATGCATGTGCGTTTGTATGCACAGGAGAAAGGGGATGATCAAGGAGGATCTCCTGGCCAGGCACAGTGGCTCACATCTGTAATCCCAGCACTTTGAGAGGCTGAGGCAGGTGGATCACTTGAGGTCAGGAGTTTGAGACTAGCCTGGCCAACATGGTGAAACCCCATCTCTACTAAAAATATGAAAATTAGCTGGGCGTGGTGGCGGGCACCTGTAATCCCAGCTACTCGGAAGGCTGAGACAGGAGAATTGCTTGAACCCGGGAGGTGGAGTTTGCAGTGAGCCGAGATCGCACCATTGCATTCCAGCCTGGGTGACAAGAGTGAAACTCTGTCTCAAAAAAAAAAAAAAAAAAAAAGAAGGAGGAACTCCTATTCCCACAGTCCCCAAAGATGTTTCCCCAGAGCCTGTCTCCTGCCTGCCGCCCGCCCACGTGGAAGGACAAAGCTCTTTCTGGCTGACTGCCGCCCGTGTTAGCTGAGACAAGAGTTGTATATCTCAATTTTTATCACATGAAAATGAAATAAAGAACGCTAGAATAGATCCTGAAGAGGCCAGACTGAAGAGACGACTACTTCTTTGCTGTAGAGACCCCTCGTCCCCTCCACACCCCCCAGTAGAGCTGTTCCTGTTGAGATACCATCACTCCCTCTCCTTGGGGCTTTCAAAGCGGGTGTCATGGCTCTTACATTTTAAAACACAGGAAGAGTTAAACGCACAGCAGCAGCAAGAAAAGCAGCTCTGAAATGCGGCGAGTGTGTGGTGCCAGCCCGCACGGCACCGCCTTCACAGCCCTGCCTTGATGTTGCTGCCTTGACTAGACAGAAGATGTTTTCCTTCTCAATTAGGAAAAATCCACAGCTTCACACCTGCATGGGAGGTGGCAGCGCTGGAATTAGCACTGGGGGAGGGGAGGTGACAAGGTGACAAACATCTCCCTTGCCTTGGTTTCAGCCTTGGCCTGGTCCAGATGAACATTTTGGCTTCCTTTAGGTCTTTCTTTCCGCCCACCCCACCCCTCCACCCTTCACTTACTTACCCAAGCAAAATGAACTGGAGCTACTTCCTACTCTGCCAGGCCTTGTGGAAGATCTGAGTTCACAGAGGAATAAAATGTGGTCCCTGCCCTGGGGGAGCTCAGAGCTAGTCCCAGAGACTGATAGTAGAATAGATAAACCCAGGTGCCAGTTAGACTCTTCCTGCCCTTAAGATCCAGGTCAGCTCGATTCAAACCCTCATTCAACAGACTGTACACCAAAAATCTCCTGAGGTCTCTGCGCATTCCTGGCGGGCTTCTCACAGAGGGTGGTTAAGAGCACACACTCTAGTCAGACTGCCTGTGTTCAGATCTTAGCTCTATCTCTTGCTAGAGCAACTGACGCTACTGAATTGCTCTGTTTCCACATCTGTAGAAGGCTGATAATAATAGTACTGATTTCATCGGGTTGTTGTGAGAATTAAATGAGTTAGTTCCTGTGCAAATGCTCAGAGCGGAGCCTGGTGCATGGTAAGCACTATGAAAGATTAGCTCTTATTCTCACTGTCATTTCTAGCTCTCAGCTCCTGTTTGCATTGAATTAATGCAGTTTATGCATCTTCTTACTGCCTGCTGGTGTTGTCAGTTCCACCCTGAGTCAGCCCAGACATGGACCTCAATCTTTTCCTTTGTGTTTCATTAAAAAAATCAGCCTCACCCCTAAAACAAAGCATAGCTGGGCACACAAAGTCTCTGTGGGTAGCAGACATTTCCAAAGGATAGGAGAAGGGATTTATAGATTGCAAAACCGCCAGCAGTGTAAAAGTCCATCTTTGATATTTCCATTCCTAGAAGCCCCTCAGCTTCCACCATCTGAGCATCCACCTCCTGTTACATTGTTTTATTATTTTCTCCTTTGCTCTTTCCCTCTCTCCCCTACCTCCCAGTTCTCGCTTGTTTCCCATGCAGAGCATTTTAGCTATCTCTTTCAGTTCCTTGTCTCTTGTCAAATCATACCCTTAGGATGTTACCTCCCCCCAAGTGCCTTATCAAGGTATTTTCTTATACAAAGACATTTGCTTCCCTAAGAGGAAATCTGATGTTGGATGTTATATCAGCCAGGATCTAGCCAGGAAAACAGAAACCTCTAAACGTTTAGGGCAGAAGGGATTGAATGCAGGGCGTTGGTTGCCGACGGCAGAAGGGTAGAGGAGCTGAACGGTGTGGCTGCTCGGTAGGTGATCTATTGAAATGTTCCTGCTGGTGAAGAGCCGCTGTCCCTCCTGGGCTTCCCCCACCCGCCCTCCCCATGATCCAGTCACTAGAGGGTTCACCCTGTCACAGCAGGGAACCCCCGGGATCTGCTCCAGGGTGTCTTCCTCTGTTAAATATTTGGAATGTCACTGCCAGTCTGGATGAATGGGGCCATGGTGAGTGGCAGCAAAGGAGTAGCAAAACCTGATGTGGAGACTGCAGAGGATGGAGCAGGTGGGATGAGACTGGAGGCAGGGGGACAGTTAGGAGGCTTCGTGGTCAACAACCCAGGGGGGAAAATCTGAACATCTCACTGCAGTTTGTTTCTCGGCAGTACTCCCTCCTCACCAGGGATGAGATCTTGTAGGGACATCAGCCCCATCTTTTTATTGATAGGGAAACTGAGGCCAAGGAGACTGAGGTTTGCCATGTCACAGAGCAAACAAGGACCAGAGCTGGGGCCCCCGGACTCCAGCTGAGGGCTTTCCTCACCATGTGCATCCCCAGAACTGGGTTGTTGCATGGCATATCCGGGTCGCAAGGAAGAGAGGAGAAGCGAGGAGGACCTGAAGGTGAGCAGAACTTGCTGGAGGGAGACCGTGGGGACCAGTTAGTTCTCTGCAGGACACAGCAAAGCCGAAGAGGCCTTTGACTGACTGCGAAGGGAAGCTACAATGCAGCAGTCAAGGACATACGCGGCCCCACTTTTTCTGGGAAAGGAGGAGATGAGCTGTAATCGGGGGTGGTGAGAAGTGTTTCCAGGGTGGCAACAAGGCAAGGAGATCAACGCTCTCAAAACAAACCTAGCACCAGGGCCCTGCTCTCTGCGTGTTGACTTCCACTCGTCTCATCAATGCACAGACTGTTGGAATGAAAGAATGTCAAATGGAGATGGAACATCTGGTCCTTGGGTGAGTCCGGGTCAACCTGGTTCTTGCTTGAAAGTAACAAAAATGAACTGTGATCAATTTAAGCAAAATGGCATTGACTGGAAGTCTTTGAAGTTATCCCAGACCCAGGAGGAGACATTAGGACTGCCCTTAGGCACAGGCAAGAACTAAGATGATGGTGGTGGGTCCGGGGAACAGAAGGTGGTCTTGAGGCTGGCACAGGCTGGGGGTGTGCAGCTGTGGCCAAGGCTGACCTTCAGCCACTTGCTCTGCCAGCATCCCTCGAGAGTCACCTGGGAGGGGAGCTGAGGCCCCCTGTTCACTCCCTGGCTGTGCTAGGGTCAGGAGAAAGAAAAACTCAGCTTTCAGACCAGAAAGCAGTCACCTGGAATCTTCTTCCTGCTGAGACAACACTCAAGGTGGGAGAGGTCACTCCCTGCCCCTACCCCTCAAATCCGGGTGGTGTTAGAATATGGGCTTTGGGGAAATCAACACCCAATCAGTACTTGCTGGCTGGGGTTCTTTGGGGGTCCCCCTCCACCCTGTACTCCCCATCCCAGTCCCTGAGCACTCTCCTCCCTCCCTCAAGCTCTCTCAGGGACAGTTTTTCATTTCAGCTGCTGCAATATCTGCTCAGGCAATCATCTCTCCATCTCCACTTTCCTTTGGCAGCTCCTTGCTGTTCACTCTCCAGTCAGGACATATTTAAAAAAGAGAAACTTTAAATTAAGTTTGAGAGAGTCTAAATGAAAGAAAACAAACCCTCACCATTATCACAGGTAAGAAAAGGGCTTCTGGCTCCTGGTGGAGAATTGCAGACTTTCCTTCATTTTGAAGCCAGGAAGAAAATCAGGAGGTTTTTTCCTCTACCTCACCCCGGACACCCTGCCAGCCTCCTGCCAGCCGTGCCCAGGGTTAATGGAATATGGAGCATTCGCCTTGCTCTCTGAATGCAGGATTGCTCGCCCCCTGGACTCAGATGGGGTTTGCTTATGGGCTCTGCAGGCTGAGAGGAAGGCAGCTCCTGACTCAATCATTTCATTCTCCCTCCAGCATCCTGAATCTCTCTTTTGGGGGAAGGGCAGTGTACTTGGAAGGAAGGAAGGAAGAAAGGAAGGAAGGAAGGAAAGAAGGAAGGAAGGAAGGAAGAAAATAGGTAAACTCCGGGTTCTGGGCAGCCTGCTTAACCTGGGAAGTCTCAGGAGGAGTGGCTGTTCTGTCCTGGCCCTGAGGATCTCCTGGGGTGAATTCCGTCAGGAGGGCCTTTCCTGCGCTGTCCTTGGTGCTGCTGGCATAAAAGAAGACCCATGTGATATGGCTCACTGCATTGCTTCCTCTGTCACTGCTCCCAGGGTGGACTGGGATCGAGGGCAATGACACTTACTGGCCTCTGTGCTTCACCCTGCCAGAGACAGAGGTTCAAGTCTTCCACTCAAGTCCTCTCTCTCTCCCCCTGCTCACCTCTGGCTTTAGGCTCTTGGGAGGCTAGAGCTGTTGGGTTCACCTCAAGTGAGCATTTCCAGGGCATCCAATGTGTTGAGGTCTGGGGCTACATCTTGCTCATGGGCTGTCCCTCTTCTGGAGAGCAAGAGGTGGATGGTTAGGCTGGTTCTGCACCAGGCGTTGGGATAAGCATTCTTTTCCGCTTCTTTCTTTGTCTCCTGTTCTTGCCTAAGCTTTAGGGACAGGCATTTGGGGTGCAAAGCTGGGGGAAGGTGCCAAGGAAACTGCCGGATCTGTCTGCTGCTGTTAGCTCAGAGCCACCCAAGATGCAGACTGAGGTTCCAGAGCTCCTCGTGATCCAGCTCAGGCCCTCAGACAGCAGCTGGGGTCTGGGGCTGAAGCCTAAGCCTCAGGAAACCTCTCATCATCCCCTCCTGTCCAGCCCATGGCAAAAGCTGGCTGCTTGGAGTTCAGAAGTTCTGTCTCCACCATCTGCCTGAAACATTAGCTCCTATTGCACTTACTACAGGCCAGGTTCAGCACTGTGAGTTCCACTGACATTGTCTCTTATTTTTTATTATGGTAAAATACATATAATATACAATTTACCATTGTAACCATTTTAAGTGTGCAACTTAGTGTCATTAAATACACTCACATAATTGTGTAACTATCACTACTATCACGTTCTACCACGTTTTCATCAACCCATACCCATTCAGCCGTCCCTCCCCATGCCCTCTTCCCTCTAGCCCCTGGCAACCATTAGGATGTTTTCTGTCTCTACAGATTTGCCTATTCTGGCTATTTCATGTGAAAGGAATCATGTAATATGTAGCCTTTTGAGTTCAGTTTCTTCCACTGAGCATACTGTCTTTGAGGATCATCCATGTTGTGGCATGTAGCAGCCCTTTCCTTTTTTATGGCTGAATTGTATTTCATTGTATGGATGTACCACATTCTGTGTATCCATTCATCAGTTGATGGACATGTATATTTTTAATGCCTTTTGGCTATTAAGAATAGTGCTGCTATGAACATTCACGTATAAAGTTTTGTCTGAGCACTTGTTTTCGATTGTCTAGGAGTGGAATTGCTGGGTCTTATGATTATTCTACATTTAACTTTTTGAGGAACCACCAAACTGTTTTCCATAACAGCTGTACCACTTTACAATCCCACTAGCAATGTATGAGGGCTCAAGTTTCCCCACATTCTTGCCAACACCTGTGATTTTCTGCTTAGAAAATTATTACAGCCTTTTTTTTTTTTTTGTGAGATGGGGTCTCACTGTAACGCCCAGGCTGGAGTTCAATGGCAAGATCTCGGCTCACTGTAACATCTGCTCCCCAGGTTCAAGTGATTCTCCTGCCTCAACTCCAGAGTAGCTGGGATTACAGGCATGTGCCACCACGCCTGGCTTATTTTTGTATTTTTAGTAGCCATTTTGATATGAAGGAGAGTGTAGTTTTTCTATCTTACAATAACTTCATGAAGCAAGCACTTTAAATTACTCCCATTTTACAGATGAGGAAATAGGGATCTAGAGAAGGGAAGTTACTGTGTCCAGGGAACACAGCTTGTGATGACCAAGTCAGGATCTTAACTCAGGTCTGCTGACTCCAAAACCAAGGCCCTTCCTCACAAGGCTGCCCTGCATCCCACTTCTACTAACGGCAGAGTGCCTTTGATGTGGGGAGGAGTAGAGAGGCCCCATTAACAAGGTGAACTTGTGGAAAGCAGTTAACGTCCCTGAGCCCCAGTTTTCTTATCTGTCAAAGGGAAATGTTGATGCCTGCTCCAGAGGGTCCGTGAAAATAGTCTGTGGGTGTGAAGTGCTGCATGGTTGAGAGAATGGCTCTTATTTGCAGAGGGTCCAGACAATTATCCCAACACACAGAAAGCAGAGACAGACAGAGAGACAGGGCTTTTTGAAGGACAGCACTGAGATCTGGAGGAGATGGAGAAGCACTAGCATTTATTAGTATTAGGGTGCAGAAAGTTTAATGTTTAAATACATATCTAACATGAAAGGGTACACATGTATACCCTTTCACATTATTTGGATGATAAAGGCAATCCATGTTTTTTTTTTTTGGAAGCCTGGAAAATATAGAAGAGCATAACGAAGGAAATAATAATGATCCACAGTCTCACCAGCTAGCAACATGTACGGTTAGCATTGCCTCGTGTTTTCCCGTCTTCTTTCCCTAGACATGATGCAGCGTGCAGGGGGCTTCTCAGCCTGTGCAGAGTGTGTCCTGCTCTGGAATTCAGCCATGCTCTGGCATAGCTGATGAGCTGGTGACACAGGGCCACCACCATTTCTTCTGGGACTGAAGTGCCTTCTGGAAGAAAACTTATACTGCGATAAGAGGCAGCTGAGCAGGGCCAGCCCCGGGTCTGAATACCGGCTCCACCATGGGTGGGTGGGTGGACTTGGGCCCATTTTCCTGCTTCCTAATCTATAAGATGTGGGATAATAGTGGAGCCCAATTCACTGTTGAAGACGGTTGCATGAAATAACAATACCTGTAACAAGGCACAAGTGACAGTATTTTCATATCTAGAAGCTATCAGTGATTTCTCTGTATAGACCAGAGACAGAAATGGAGCAGAATTCCTCTTTATGGGGAATCTATGTGAGGCTTCCTCAGAGTAATGCAAATGTAAGGCCAGCAGGCAAACTTACTGAGGCAGGAAGACATTTGTGTGTGTGTGTTGCATAATAAAAGAGCTGGTACCTGGATGCTCAGGTGGTGCTGGCAGGATTTACACCTGTGCATGGACTGGTTGCGCCAGGCAGACAGGACTAGTCTTTAACGGGAACATTCTGTCTCTCACTCTACTGGTGTTTGGAAGCAAGTTTGACTCCTTTAGGGCTTTTGAATAACACAGAGGTGATGAGGATTGAGGCCTTGAGATGGAGTCACTGAACTGTGCGATTAATATAGGTGGGCACTTAAATAATTGGAAACTTACTAACAGATGTGTCTGCATTTTTACCCCCACCTGCTGAGCGGGGCCCTTGCTGGTAATAGGTAGGTTAAGTACTTTGAGGGCTTGGCACACAAAATGTATACAATGAATAGAAGTGATTATAAGGCTGTAGAGCCAGATGGGAGAGGTGAGGCTGAGCATACAGTGGGAATTATAACTCAGGTTTTCCCATGAGCCTGACCTATGAATGCATATGTATGTCACTGGGAATATGGAGGGGAATTAAGCAAAAATGAAAAGAACACTTTGACTAAAAGCTCTACAAGTCCTTGGGGACATTGACAGAACTCTTGGCATATCCCCTTCCCCAAGAGAAGAACAGAAGAATAGGCTGCCTGCCTGCACCTGTTCCCTTCTTCTGGGAGCTGCTTCATCTCCTATCCCATGCCACCCTGCGGTTTGAGTGGGAGCTACCAATCATGGTATTCACCCGTATAGTTACACAAGTGATCACATGACCCAGGTCCAGCCAATCAGGAACTTTCCCTGAGAATTTTTATTTGGAACGAACAGAGAAAAGCCAGTCCTTTGAAGGCAACACCATGAGCTGTCATCCTCCAAGTTATCGTGGGGTTGGTGAACCTTTCCCACCCTGTGGGAGAGAGCAGTCTGAGTAGCAGGAGGCAGAGCTAATCCATCAAGAGAAGCAGAGGTGAGAAATGGAGTGGTGGGGGTTGTTAGAAGGCATTGAAATCCTGGCTGTGGTCATTCCTGTACTCCAAGTACACCCCTCTACTTCCCATGGTTTGGACATGTCACCCAAGATGCTCTTCTTTTCGTCTGGCTACCTCAAGTTGGGATTCCAGAACTCGAAGGTCCTATAGTACTAGGTGATTCCACGTGCATTGATAGTGATTTGACTGAACATATTGGGAGCCTGGTTGGGGGTGATGGCACCTGCTGAGAAGGGCCATGCCCAGCAAAGGTGGTGTTATCCCATAGGAGTGGCAGAGACACCCAGAGAGAAGGCAGTGCTGGGGAAGATGCACTGCCCAGCAGAAGCAGCAGAAAGTTAGGGGTGGGTGGAAGTGGGCACAGAATTGAGCAGACTTATTGGTGAAATCTATCATACATACATACAATCGATGCAGTCTAGTATTCTTTTTATTTCCACTTGCCTTTACACCTAGGGCATTTTCCCTTAAAATTAAATATGATTTGAGAACATGATTTTTAATGACCACATAGCATTCCATCATATGAATCTAACATAATCTATTTAACAAATCCCGTAGTATTGGAGATTGTAAATCAATTGTCTTCATATTTTTTGTTTTAATTTTTTTTTGTTATTGTATACTATGCTGCCAGGAACCTCCTTGGAAATAAATCTTTGTGTACATTTCTAATGATTTCCCTAGGAGAAATTGTTATAAATGGAATTGCCTTATCAAAGAGTATGGGCATTTTAAAGCCTTTGATCCACATAAATAAATTGCCTCACAGAATGATTGTGACAATTCATACTCCCTCCATAAGGTAGAACAGTTTCCTTTCCTCTGAACCAGTGCCAGCCCTAAGTACCATGATTTTTTAAAAGCTTGGTTAAGATGACAGGCAAAATATATGTCTCACTGTTTTAATTTTGATTTCTTTTATTACTAGTGATACTGAAATTTTTCATGTATTTATTGGCTATTTGTAGTTTTATATTGTAAATTTCTTATTTATGTCCTTTGCTCCTTTTTCTAATGGGGTTTCCGGATTTTCTTATTGATTTGTAAGTTATTCACCTTGTCTGTGATATATGTTACAAATATTATTTCCTAGTTTCCTAGTGTGTTGTTTGATTTTTAATTTTGTTTATGATATTTTGATATATGTTATGGTTTGATTTTTTTTTTCTTTCCTTTGTTTTTTTTTTTTTTAGATGGAGTCTCACTCTGTTGCCAGGCTGGAGTGCAGTGGCTTGATCTGTGCTCACTGCAACCTCCGCCTCCCAGGTTCAAGTGATTCTCTTGCCTCAGCCTCCTGGGCAGCTGGGACTACAAGTGTGCACCACCACGCCCAGCTAATTTTTGTATTTTTTTGGTAAAGATGGGATTTCACCATGTTGACCAGGATGATCTTGATCTCTTGACCTTGTGATCCGCCCACCTCGGCCTCCCAAAGTGCTGAGATTACACGTGTGAGCCACCATGCCCGGCCTGATTTTTATGTTTTTAGATTAGTTATTCTTTTTCTTCGTGCTTTCTTCTTTCTGAAGAAAAGAGTGCTTACTTCTTTCTGAAGAAAAGAGTGCTTAGAAATACTTTCCTTACTCCAATGTCAGGTAAATATCCATCCATGTTTTCTTCCTGTTCATCTAAAATCTAATAGATTAAACTTCCTTATCCATCTAGAATTTATTTTGATGGAGGTGAGATAAGGATCAGGTTATTCCCTCCTCCAAATGGTAAATAATTTGTCCCAACACCATGTGTTAAAAAAAATCTATTCTTGG
This sequence comes from Papio anubis, assembly GCF_008728515.1. NCBI lineage: Eukaryota > Metazoa > Chordata > Mammalia > Primates > Cercopithecidae > Papio > Papio anubis. The sequence continues at coordinate 34,968,694 of NC_044976.1, forward strand.
CCATAATTAAAAAGTCAAAAATAATATTGGCATGGATGTGGTGAAAGGGAATATGTTTACACTGCTGGTGGGAATGTAAATTAATATGATCAGGATGGATATTCCTTACAGAACTAAAAGTAAATCTACCATTTGATCCAGCAATCCCACCCCTGGGTATCTACCCAAAGGATAGGAAGTCATTATCTGAAAAAGACACATGCACATGCATTTTTATAGCAGCACAATTTGCAATTTCAAAGATACGGAACCAACCTAAGTGCCCATTGGCCAATGAGTGGATAGAAAATGTGGTATAAATCTATGATAGAATGCTACTCAGCCATTAAAAAGTATGAAATGACACCTTTTTCAGCAACTTGGATGGAGCTGGACACCATTATTCTAAGTGAAGTAATTCAGGAATGGAAAACCAAATGTCACATGTCCTCTTATAAGTGGGAGCTAAGCTATGAAGATGCAAAGTCACAAGAGTGGTATAATGGACTGTGGGGGCCAGGCGCAGTGGCTCATGTCTGTAATCCCAGCACTTTGGGAGGCCGAGGTGGGCAGATCACCTGAGGTCAGGAGTTCGAGACCAGTCTGGCCAATATAGTGAAACCCCATCTCTACTAAAAATCCAAAAAAAATTAGCCAGGCATGGTGGTGTGTTCTTGTAATCCAAAGTACTCGAGAGGCTGAGGCAAGAGAATCGCCTGAAGCCAGGAGGCAGAGGTTGTAGTGAGCCAAGATCACACCACTGCACTACAGCCTGTGCGACAGAGTGAGACTCCATCTCAGGAAAAAAAAAAAAAAAAAAAGGACTGTGGGGAGAGGGGTGAGGGATAAAAGGCTTCATATTGGGTATGTGTACAGTGCTTGGGTGACAGGTGCACTAAATCTCAGAAATCACCGCCAGAGAAGTTATCCATGTAGCCGAAAACCACCCATACCCCAAAATCCATTGAAATAAAAAAATCAATTCTTTTTTTTTTTTTTTTTTTGTTGAGACAGAGTCTCGCTCTGTCACCCAGGCTGGAGTGCAGTGGCATGATCTGGGCTCACTGCAAGCTCCGCCTCCTGGGTTCACGCCATTCTCCTACCTCAGCCCCGCAAAGCGCTGGGTATACGCGCAACCCACCCCATGCCGGTAATTTTTTTGTATTTTTTTTTTTTTTTTTTTTTTAGTAGAGATGGGGTTTCACCAGGTTAGCCAGATGGTCTTGATTTCCTGACCTCGTGATCCGCCCACCTTGGCCTCACAAAGTGCTGGGACTACAGGCATGAGCTACCACACCTGGCCAAAATCAATTCTTTTTCCACTCATTTGGAAGAGTACCTTATCACCTACTGAAGTTTTTTAAGTGCTAGGATCTGTTTCTAAGCTTTCTGTTAGGTTCCTCCAGTCTATTTGACCATTCTTGGACAATAATATAATTAAATTAAAAAACCCAAACCATGATCCTTCTTTTTCCATAGGGAAATTTAATTCAGTTGTATTTCTTGTCAAAATTGATTAATTTTGCATTCTCATTGAGTTTAACGCTTTTTTCCTTTTTAATGCTTTCGCGTGTGTGTGTCTTGTTCACTGCTGTATCTTCATTGCCTAGAATAATGCCTGGCAAAGAGCAGGAACTCAATAAATGCTTATTAAATTAAGGTATATGTGAATTTAGTATAGGATTAAAGTGGCTATTTAAGTGAAGAAGGATAAGTAATGTTTCTGGCTAGTCATCCAGAAAATAAATAAATGTAGATTCTTACTTTATATCATGCACAAATTTCAGATAAATTAAACATTCAGTCTTCAAAATAAACTAAACAAATATTAGAAAATGTTGGAGGATGTGTTTGTAACAGTTGAGGAGGTAAGAGTCTCTTAAGATAAAAATGCAGAAGCCACAAAAAAGGTGGATTATTCTGTCTACCTCCAAGGTTAAAACTTCCCTAAGACAAAGATGTCATAAACTAATCCAGGTAAAGCAATCGACTAGGAGAAAATACTTGCAATATGTATAGTAGACAATAATCAGAATAAATGAGATTCCACGAGTCAAAAGAAAAATAAAACAAAATTAGTACAAAACAGGGCAAAAGATATGAATTGGCAATTCACAGAGGGGGAAAATGGCCAAAAAATAAATTTAAAATATTTTGATAGTCAGGGTTATAAAAACTAAAATGACAGTGAGATAATCCTCACTCATTTGGTTAGAAAATACCAAGCAGTGGCTTGGCTAGGATATAGGGAAGGGGTACAGTCATACATGGCAGAGGTGAGTGTAACTGGCATCATAGAAGGCAGTTGGGCAGAATCCATTACAATAAAAAATACACAGGTTCTTTGATGCAGCGATTCTACTCCTTGGAATTTACCCTCCCTAAGAATTGCTCTCACATGTGCAAGAAAAAGGCAGATATAGGATGTTTCTCCATCTTAAACAATTGTTAAAATTGTAAAAACCATCATTATCTTTTTATGGAGGAATGATGAAATAAACTGAGGAATATTCATAGTAAGAGTGTTTAAACATTTTGTGCCATGAACGCTGCTGGTATTCTGGCAAAGCCCATGGATTCCCTCTCAGAATAATGTTTTTTGTGCATAAAATAAGATACATAAGATTACAAAGGAAGCTAATTATACGGAATGCAATTATCAAACTATTATAAAACTCAGATATGGTGATATACGTATTCTTTTAAGATCAATATTTAGCAGCAGGTCTATTAACTACTAAAATTTCAAGTTAAGATGATTGTAAATAATATTTTGAGATACTTGGAGTAACTGTAGCCTGAAATAAAAATATCTGTGATTTCTGTTGGTGACAAGGTGTTAATTCCACTGTTGTTTGTTTCCAACTGCATTCATTTCCCATTGCTGCTTAGTTTATTACCACAAACTTACTTTATTATGTCACATTTCTGCTGGTTAGAAGTCTGAGGTCAGTATCAATGGACTAAAAGCAAGGTGTTTGTGGGGCTGTGTTTCATTTGGAGGTCCGAGGGGAGACTCCATTTCCTTTTCTTTTCCAGCTTCTGGAAGCTTCTTGCATTCCTTGGCTCATGGACTCGCATCATTCCGACCTCTGCTTCTGCCGTCAGGTCTCCTTCTCGGACTTTTACTCTCCAGCCTCCCTCTCATAAGGACCCTTGTGATTACACTGGGCCCACTAGGATAATCCAAGATCATCTCCCGATCTCAGGATCCTTGATTTCATCCCATCTGCAAAGTCCTTTTTGCCTTGTTAGGTCCCACAGTCACAGATTCCAGGAATTGGGACGTGGATGTCTTTGGGGACCATGTTCTGCCAACCACTCCTACACTCATAACTAAAAGAAATGCTAAATTTCAGTTAGGGTTTAGTAGAAATAAATATGCAAAAATTTTCTGCTCAGGTTCATAGACTGCTCCTGAATTCCACCCATGAACCCTAGATCTGGTATTGATACCTATTAACAAACTGCCATCTAGAAAGATAGTACTGATTTATACTCTCTCAACAGGCTATGAAAGTGTTCATTTTCCTCAGGTTGTTTCCTAGGTCAGGTTTTATCATTTAAAAAGAGTGAAAGGAAAGGAAAGTTGGAAAGAAAAAAGAAAGGAAGGAAAGAAATCTCCGCCAGTCTGAAAGGGGGGAAAACACATATAACTGAGAATTTAGCTTTTTCTAGATATTACGCTACCTTTTATTTTATTTTATTTTTAATTTATTTTTTTGAGACGGAGTCTTGCTCTGTCACCCAGGCTGGAGTGCAGTGGTGCGATCTCAGCTCACTACAACCTCTGCCTCCCGGGGTCAAGCAATTCTCCTATCTCATCCTCCTGAGTAGCTGGTATTACAGGTGCACGCCCCCATATCCAGCTGATTTTTGTATATTTAGTAGAGATGGAGTTTCAGCATGCTGGTCAGGCTGGTCTTGAACTCCTGACCTCGTGATCTGCCCGTCTCAGCTTCTCAAAGTGCTGGGATTACAGGCGTGAGCCACTGCACTCCACTATGTTACCTTTAATCTGAAAACTTGCTTGAAATTTCAACACCATCTTCTGACTCTAGAGTAAAGGTTGGCAAACTTGCTGAAAATGATCAGATAACAAATATTTAAAGCTTTTTCTGCTCTATCATTTGTGCTGTGCTGGACACTCGATTCTGCCATTGTGGTATGGAAGAGCCGTAGACAATATGTAAACAAATGAGCATGGCTGTGTCCCAATAGAGCTTTATTTACAAAAGCAGGTGGTGGGCCCGAAATGGCCTGTAGGCCATAGTTTGCCAACCCCTATTTTAGAGCAGTACTTTACATTAAAAATATAATGCGAGCCACATATGTAACGTAAAAATTTCTAGTACCCACATTAAAAAAGTAAAACAAACAGATGAAATGAATATGTTTTATTGGATTCAACATATCCAAAACATTATCATTTCAACATACAATCAACATAAAAATTATTGAGATATTTTACAATTTTAATTTTTCAGTATGTATTCACAATCTGGTGTGTGTTCTACACGTTCAGTGTTTCAGTTCAGACTAGCCACATTGCAAGGAACTGAATAATACTCTGTGGATGGTGGCCACTGTATTGGACAGTGTAGTTCTAGAGCATAAGTCTAAGCCCAACTTTGTTTTTTCTTTGCAGGAACCAAGTCATTTTTTTCTGTTAAAAAATTAAATTTAACTAGTATATATTTAAGTAGAATATGTTCAATTTTTTTTCAATATTTTTGTCTGCTATTTAGAGATTGCTTTCAAACTGTGGACTTGGTTTTTTTTTTTGTTTTTGTTTTTTTTTTTAAACACAGAACACATTTCTTCTGTTTATGTCCTTGATTATTGCTATGGTTCTCTTCTTATATGTATTTTAGCAGCACTAATTATTTGTATATTGGGTCTCAATTATTTCTCTTACCTGTTTTTTCATCTCTTTTTCTTTTGCATTTTGGAGAAACTTTTAAAGCTTATTCTTCACATTACTAATTCCATTTTAATGCTGTTTTTTAAATCTTTATAGGCTTCTAATGAAGATATTGTATTATTTACAATATTTCCTTATATAGTCCTCTTTTTATTCCCACTCAGCCAACGAGTTTTCATACAAACCTTTTGACTTATCAATTACTTTCCTCCCATTTTAAATTCAATTGATTAAACATAAAAATAAGTTTATTCACTTAATTCTCTGTTAAAAACCTTAAAATATTATCTTTAAACTGTCTAGTGTGTTTGACAGCTACTGCCACAATAATGCTGTATAGCAAGTCTCCCAAAACACTGTGATAAACAACAATAAATACTTAGATTCTGAGTGTTGGTTGTGGTGTTCTGCCTGAGGCTGTGGCCTGCCTGTTGACTGGGCTGGCTCTGCTCCACGACTCACTCTGGGCCAGTCCACCTGAGACATGTATTTTCAGGATGGAATTCAAAGCTCCCTGAGAGCCAAAGAAGAAACACTGTATAATACCTAAGTATGAGGCTCAAAACTCACACAGGATCACTTCCGCTCACATACCATTGGCCAGAGCTAATCATCTGACCAAACTCAAAATCAATTGGGTGGAGCTTTGTCACTTCACCCTTTATCACTTGTTTTATAGAGTCAATTTGGCCAGGCATGGTGGCTCTCTGCCTGTAATCCCAGCACTTTGGGAGGCCGAGGCGGGCTGATCACGAGGTCAGGAGATTGAGACCATCCTGGCTAACATGGTGAAACCCCGTCTCTACTAAAACATTAGCTGGGTATGGTGGCAGGTACCTGTAGTCCCAGCAACTTGGGAGGCTGAGGCAGGAGAATAGCTTGAACCCAGGAGGAGGAGGTTGCAGTGAGCGGAGATCACACCACTGCACCCCAACCTGGGTGACAGAGTGAGACTCCGTCTCAAAAAAAAAAAAAAAAAAAAGAGTCAGTTTATGAAACCATGATGATATACTATTACATACTTACTAAGATGGCTAAGGTAACAAACTGATCATGCTGCTCGTGAGGATGCAGAGAAACTGGAACTCTCCTGTAATGCTGGTAGAAGTGCAAAATGGTATGGGCCCTTTGGCAAACAGTACATCAGAGTTTATAGCTAAATATACATCCACTATGTGACCCAGCAATTCCACCTCCAGGTATTTACTCTAAAGAGATGAAAACTTATACTAAGTGAAAAAAGCCGGATTCAAAAGGCTGCGTACTGTGTCATTCCATTTAGCTGACATTCTAGCAAAGGAAAGACTATATAGTGACAGAGAACAGATGAGTCAGTTCAAACAATGAATGCAAACAAAAGCTGAGGCCTTTCTAAAAATGCCTTTTGTTTCCTTCAGTAAATTGTTTTCATAAGAAGGCTCTTCTCCTTGGCATAGAGTGCTTAACCTCTGTTTTATATTGCAGCATATTTCACAGCCTGTGTTGTTGGATTTTCCCCCTTTCTAGTCATTTTGTTTGTTTGTTTGTTCATTTTGAGACAGGGTCTCACTCTGTTGCCTAGGCTGGAGAGCAGTGGCGCGAGCCTTGACCTCTCAGTCTTAGGTGATCCTCCTTCGTCAGCCTCCCAGGTAGCTGGGACTACAGGTGTGTATTACCACACTTGGCTAATTTTTTTTTTTGTATATATATATATATGTGTGTGTGTGTGTGTGTGTGTGTGTGTGTGTGTGTGTGTGTATTTTTTTTTTCTTTTTTTTTTTTGTAGAGATGGAGTTTCACCATGTTGCCCAGGCTGGTCTCAAATTCCTGGCTCAAGTGATCTGCCCGCCTCGGCTTCCCAAAGTGCTGGGATTACAGGCTACTGTGCCCAGCCCCTTTCCTAGTTTTGAATGAAAAAAATTTCTATCTATATCTAGTGTTTAACCCTAATTGGAGAAGGTGACTTCTCCTTGGTTCTTCTCATTCTCCCTCGTTGTAATTTTTCTATCTGATTCAAACAAGAAGGTCGGTTTCTACACTGGATTTTCTGTCACTCATGGCTGGGCCTGGCCCAGGTAGCATCGCTGCAGGCTATGCTGGCACCAGAAACAGTGTCCAACGGGCATCATCTGGAGTGCCAGGGGGCATGTCCTAGACTTAGGGAATCCAGGTTTAGGAGATGACGTGTGATGCCTTTAGTGAGTTTTGAAAGAGAAGGCTGCCCAGGAAAGGGGCCCCAGAACAAAGGAGATGCAGGCCACTAGCTTGCTAGGCTAGGTGACAGCTGAGCCTGAAGAAGTTACGAGGACTTATTCCATCCACTGGTCTTGCCTCAAAGAGAGGCCAGGAGTGTGGTGAAGGCAGAGGAAACAGGTGTTATCCAGGCTTGCCAGCCCTTGGGCTCCTCAGTCTGCCTAGTTTCTTCTCTAACTGAAACCTTCCTTACCCTCCTCCATCAGCCCCAGCTCAGCCCCCCAGCAGGCAGAGTGCACATTAATAACTAGTAGATTCACGGCTAAGAAGCCTGCCTAATTCTGCAGAGAGGAGCTCCCAAAGGAAGCTAGTGGTTTGGCTGGTGGTCCTGGCCACCTCCTCTTGCTTCTGAAATCATCTCTGGGCAATCAGTGACTTCCTTCCACTGCATGGTCTGCTCTGAGCATGCAGGGAGCTCGCTGGTCTCCTTGGGCTGACCCTTGGCCTGGGGGATGCCATGGGGCAGGGGCAGCCTGAGGGCCCAGCCAGGGTGAGAGCAGGGCCTGCTGCCACCCCACCCCCAGCCTGCAGGGCTTCCCTCCAGGGCAACTTTCACTCCCTCACCCCTGAACTCCACTCATGTTCCTGGACCAAGCTTCCAGCCTGGCCTGGCTGGTGTGTGATCTCGGGAGAGGCCTTTCTCAATTATTCAGGGAAGTGACTCATCCCGGGAGGAGAAGGAAGCACTGGGGTGATGGGTGGTGGGCCTTGGACTGAGGGAGGAAAAGTCACCTTTTGCTGCTGGGCTTGTGTCACTTGGGCCTGGACTGAGCTGAGCTGGCCTCTGCGACAATGTTCACCAAGGGACCTCACACGCATACTGGGCCTGTAGATTCAGAGGGAAGCCACAGACAATTGTGCCTGTAGGTTACTCCATGCTGAGCTTTTCTTCTGTTATTCTTGAACCTTCAGCAACCTTGTTAAACGTCACAGTCTAGACTCAGATGCACTGGGGGACGTAGGAAAGACTGCCCTCCCCTTGTGGGACAGAGTGATAAAGGGGCGGTGGGCCCTGCTTTTCCTGCGGCCCCCTTGGAATATCAGCAAGGGCCTGAAAGGAGGCTGGTGCCTCAGGGCGGTGGGGGGAGATGAGGTGGTGTGGCCATGTGCGGAAGGGGCTCAAGGGGAAGGTTTGCAGCTTTGACTCCCTCACCCGTGAACTCCACTCACTTTCCTGGATCAAGTTCCCTGCGTATCCTGGCTTGTGTGTGATCTTGGGAAAGGCCCTTCTCCTAGGTCTCAAAATGTCCCCAGCGTGTTGTCTGACATTTGCTCAGGTGGCCTCCTTGTGAGGGTAGATGCTGCTGGACAGTCTAGTGTACTCTAGTTAAAAACTTCTCCTTTTGCAGTATCCACCCTAGAAGGTGGGGACATTCTGGTGACGGGTTATTCCTGTTCTCCGTGAGCTCTGGGGAAGAGACAGGAACGAGGTGCCACGGAAGTGCCTTGGAAGGAAGCAGTGTGTCCTTCCGTTTGGGTGGGGAGAAAGCTTCCCAGAGGGGCTGTTGGAGTGGCTCTCGGAGGGCACAACAGTGATCATCTTAGTCCATGTACCTTCCTCTGCTTCTCAGGCTATTTTGTTTGGAAAAATTCCTAGAAGTGAAATTTCTGTGCCCAGGATAGGGCATCCATCAGGATTCTTTTGCTGTAGTGGCCAAAAGCCACCCTCCAAAGCCGACTTCTCTAAACGATGCAAGTGTGGGTGGGGGTTGTATTGGCTCACTTGGAGTGGGCAAGTCTGCGGAGAGACAAGGATTCCATCAGGCGGGACCCAGGACTCAATCCATCACCCTGGGATTCATCTTTTCTCCCTTCATCTCTCCGCTCGGCTTTCCTCTGAAAGGAATTAATTTCCTTATTCTGAGGCAGGCTCTTCTGCCTGCTGGAACCCCTGGAAGCTCCAGACTTATCTCCTGCCAGCTTAGCCATCTGCACAAAAAGAGAATCTTTCTCTTTGATTTGGTCTACACAAGGCCTGGGCTGAGTCTCACTGGACCAGTTTGGGTCCCTGCATCGGACACAAGGCTGGGAGAGGCAGTGCCTCTGTTGGTGAGTCCTGAGTCCTGCACCTACTCCTGGAACCTGGAGGGAGTGCCCATCCAAACCAGCAGATGCGCTTCCCGAGGGAAACCAGGATGCTGCTACCAAGAGAAGCTGCACAGCAAACTGCACAGACGTCCACTACCAGCTGGGGCATTCCTTAACCTCTCGATACTTCATCAGATTTTATCTTCAGCAGTCACTCAATGGCAGGAGAAACCTGTTGGAGTAGAGGATCAAGGAAGGCTAGAAATCCTTGAGAGAGTCATTTATTTGTTGGATTTATTTATTTTACGGGTTGAAAGCTGCTGCATGTCAGCAGCTGCTTGGAGCTCTGGAGGAAGAGTGACTACATAGTCAGGCGCTGTTCTGGGCCCAGGGGGTTAAACAGTGAACCCCCTGGTTACTGTCTCAGAGGGCTTTCATTCCGGGTGGGAGAATGTGTGTGCAGAGATAATGGATAAGCAGAATTGGCAGGTCACAGGGTGCTCTGAAAGCACTGTGGCTGGGCACCTAGGCCGGCCGGTGGGGGTGGAGCCAACCCTGGGCATGGGGGTGCCTGGAGATGAGGCTGGGCTCTGAGACTGGAAGGATGACTGGGGGTGGGATGTTCCAGAGAGAGGAGACAGCCCAGTGAGGGTCAGAGATCCAAGAGAGGAGAGGGCATTCAGTAACTTCTGACGGACTTTTGAGGCTGGAGAGTCCATGTGGGGATGGGCCTTGGGGAGGGATGGCATCTGCTGAGGCCCAAGGGTTTGTTAAAGAAAACTAACGGGGAAGGAGGTCCTTGCCAAGGGCTTGGGCTTGATCCTGGGCAATGGGAAGCCAGTAAAGGGTTGTGAGTGTAAGAGTGGCTCATGCAGGTGTGTGTGGTCTGGGGCAGTGGGGGTGGTTCACGTGGGGGCCTGCACCTAGGCAGCCAGGGGGCCAGGTGGCCTGGGAAAGATGAAGAGTAACACAGGACCATACCTGTCTCTTTTTCTCCCCCTCCTGCCTCTCCTTTCTCCGGCCTGTCTTCCTTCTCTCCCTCCCCTTTATTCCCTCATCCCTTTTGTCTCCTTGGAGGGTGGAGAGCTGTCTTTCCAGAAATAGGAGTTTATGGAGAAGTTTATCCTTGGCATGAGAGACATCCGCCTCACTCCAGAAAACCCAGGATAAAATAAATCTAATTAAATCTGTTACTGTTCACAGAGACTAGTTTTGTGGGCAATTGACCTGTTTTATTTATTATGTAAACCATCATGAAACCCAAGCTCCATATTATTTATGCTAATGGAAGGGAATAGGTAATAAATCCCGCATGAGGATGTGGGCAGACCAGATGGTGCTGGTGGCACTTTGATGGCTCGTGCTGGAGGAGCTGGTGCCAGACGTCGCTCCCAACCCCAGGAGAAGGGCTGGGAGGGGCTGGGAGGGGGTGGGAGGGGGTGGGATTGAGTCCTGGGGCAGCTTCACTCTCAGCAAATTGAAAATTGCTAATGAGAAGATGGGGGCTTTCTGGGTCATCTCCTTCTCCCTTTCGGGGGAAATGCCAATCTGTGATACATCCCCTGGAGAAATCGGAATAAAATTAGATGGCGCACCTCCCATTTGTCCCATGCTAGGGCAAGCCTGCCACCTGCATGCTCACATCAGATTCCACAGCAACCCTGAGAGGTAGGCCTCATTTGCCCCCATTTTATAGGTGAGAAAACTGAAGCAGAATCAGAGCTGGGGGTTGAACCCAAGGTGTTTGAACTTGGACATGTAAGCCTCAAGTCTTCCCAGGGCGCTGTGGCCTTTCGTAATACAGATCTGGGAAGGAAGGGTGGAGACCAGGGAAGGAGAGAGGAGGAGAGGAGGAAAGAGGAAAGGGCAAAGAAGGGTGGCAGCAGTGAGGGGTCTGGGAGGATTGGAAGCGGGGCAGGAAGGAGGGGAGAAGGAGAGGGAGAGGAGAGAAGGGAAGAAGGTAGTGTGAGGCAAGGGCAAGGGGGAGTGGGTGGGGAAGGGGGAAGAGGAGAGGGAGAGGTACTTCTCTCTCCCCCTGAGAGCAGCTGGCTTAGATCTTCAGAGGAAATGAGAGTTAGATAAAGGTGGTAACTGTTTCTCTCTCTCTCTCTTTCTTTTTTTTTTATTTGAGACGGAGTCGCTCTGTTGCCCAGGCTGGAGTGCAGTGGCCAGATCTCAGCTCACTTCAAGCTCCGCCTCCCGGGTTTACACTACTCTCCTGCCTCAGCCTCTGGAGTAGCTGGGACTACAGGCGCCTGCCACCTCGTCCGGCTAGTTTTTTTTGTATTTTTTAGTAGAGATGGGGTTTCACTGTGTTAGCCAGGATGGTCTCGATCTCCTTACCTCATGATTCGCCCATCTCGGCCTCCCAAAGTGCCGGGATTACAGGCTTGAGCCACCGTGCCCAGCTGGTGGTAACTGTTTCTAGCTATGAGGGCAGCTGCCCCTTAGAGAAATGGAAAAGCAGGGAGTGTATTTCCTGCCAAAGGCCGAGAGCATCATCTTCCCTTCAAAGAAAAGAAGAAAGAAACATAAGTCAGGAGGCCATGGAGAAGAATCTAAGTTTGCAGTAGCCTTGCAAGTAAGCAGAGTTGGCTACCAGCCTGCACTGCCTTCCCCAGCCAGTCCCACCCCCTGCAAGTAACAGCAGGCACATGCCATTGCTCTTTTCTGTATGCCAGGTGCAAATTCTTGCTTTGCTCGCCCGTCTTGGGTCAAAGGGCCTAAAGAGAGAATTTAGTCCCAAGGCAGCGTGATTTATTTTCAAAGATTGCAAAGGCGTTGGGTCTTCTGTGGCTATGGGAAGGATTTGAACTTGCCATCTGGACTTGAACAAGTTACTTAGCATCTATGAGTCTCAGTTTTCTCAAGGGAACAGCCATGCCCACCTCCAGCGTTGTGGATGAGGACTGAACAGGGCAAGGCATGGGCCAGCATGGTGCCTGGCACAGAAGAGGTATTTGCTTAAGTCAGATTCCCAGGGTGGCACACTCTTGAGATGGAGGTCCCAGGAAGTTTGCTGCAGGGTATAGAGGAGGGAGGGAAGTAGGATTGGGCAGAGGAAAGAGTTCAGTGGTGGTTCAGTTGCAACAAAGGCCTTAGCCCTACAGGAACTCTGGAGCTGGGATGCATCTGCAATAGTGATCAGCTGGCCCAGTTTTCCCAGGACTGAGGGGATTCCTGGGATGCAGGACTTTTGGTGCTAAAACTGGAAAAGTCCTAGGCAAACTGGGATGAATTGGTTACCCTACCCTGCAGAGGTGTCCTGCTTGTGGCAAAGGGGCTGGACTTTTATGTCTCAGTGGATGCGAGCTGCCTTGAAGGAGGGAATTTAACCTTGGGCAGGGTGACTTTATTTGGCTGAGAGCAATTCCTGGAGAGGGACTCAGCTGTGAGCCATCAGTTGCCAACACTTCAGGCAGTTGGGGGAATGAATATCTTGTTTCTGAAGATGGGATCTGGCGAGCGTACCACAACATCCCCTATGTTGCTGGGTAAATATAAATTCTCTCCCCATCTCCTGTGAGGCAGGCTGGGGTAGTTATAAAGAGAAGTTCCCAAAGGTGTCACAACTAGTGACATTTTAAGAGCTCAAGGAAGTCTCCTCCAAACTCTCATCTTGGCTTGTTCAAAGGGTAAGATCTTGCACCTCTGTTGCAACATAGAGGCATAGGATCTGCACCCCACAGCACCAGGAGCTCCCCATTACAGGTATAGTCTCTTGAAACACCCATGTGGGGCAGTGGAACTCATTAGATTTTTTCAGCAGGAGAGCTTTTTGCTTTCCTTCCTGGTGATTATTTTTCCCTTCCTCTAGTCTGGGAGACCCAGGCTATCCTCATCCTAGATAATTAAAATATCTATAACACAAATAATAACAGCTGACATTTATAGAGCCTTTACTCGTGTCAGGCACAGTTCTGAAAGCTTTACATGTAATACGTCATTTTATCCTCCCAGCTGTCCTATGAGGTAGATACAGTTATCCTTATTTTACCAACGAAGAAACTGAAGACCAGAGAAGGTTATAAATGGATGAAGTTTACATAGCTAAGAGGTGGTAGAGCCAGGATACAAACCCAGGCAGTTTACTTCCTGTGCTTTTCTCATGTGCAAATGACACCATTAGATTGAGACTGTCAACTCAGTCCAAACTTGCAATTGTTTCCTGCTGGTGGTTCTGTCCCTGCATCCTTTCACAGTGATAACAACAATAAAAACAGTGAGAGTTATAACTTACCAGGTTTTAACTCTGTGTCAGACACTGTGCTGACTGCTTTACCTTCATCACTTTCTTTGATGATTATCATAAGCCTACAAGGTAGCCTCCTCATTTTATAAATGATTGTCACTTACCCAAGTTCACAGAACTGGTAGGGTTGTTCTGGATACTTACTGCTGGGTAACAAACTCCTGCAAACTTACTGACTTAAAACAAGGGCCACTTTGTTAATCTCACCATGCTGTGGGTGAGAAATTCAGGCAGGGCTCAGCTGAGTGGCTCTTCTGCTCCATGCTGCATTGACTGGGGTCCCTGGTGGTACTCAGCTGATTGCTGGACTGGTCTGGAGGGTCCAAGACAACTTTTCTTATGTGGCTGGTATCTTGGTGAGCCCAGCTATGTCTCTCTCCTTCTCCTTATAGTCTCAGGGCATCCCCATGTGGTCTCTCCAAACAGAGTCATGGGATGTCTTATGTGGTCACTCAAGATCTAAGAGTGACTGTTCTCGGAGGCAGGAAGTGAAAGCTGCTAGTCCCTTAAGGCCTGAGCCTGGAAACTGGCACAGCATCACTTCCAACATGTTCTGTGGCTCAAAGTCATGACAGCGTTCACGCTAATGCAAGGAGGAGGAACAGACCTCACCTCCCAGTGAGAGGCTTGTCAAAGAATTTATTGCAGTCTTAAATCTACCACAGAGACCAAGTCTGTCTGCTTCCCAAGCTCTGGTGTTTAACCCACTCCCTACATGCATCTCTACCTTCCCTTAGGAGCTTTCTCTTTTCCCTGTGATTCCTCTTCACTTCAGAAAACCCAGCGGCTAGTCATTCCTCTGCTCATCAGTCTTTAGAGCCCTGAGCTTGGCCAGCAGGGTCGAACTGTCTGGCCCTCTGCGCCCCTCTCCCTAGCAGCCTCCTTCTCTCCCCTTTTTTCTTACCTTCCATGCCTATGCGACAAGCCTCCAGCCTGCCTGGCAGCTCTGCCCTGGATTGGCATGAGGGCCCTGGCAGGGGATGAGGCCGACCCACAGGGCAGCACAGTGGCTCAGAGGAGAAATCCACAAGTGAATGCTGGCAATGGAGGTGGGAAGCAGTTAGGGTCCACCAGGGTCAGCACTGATGGGGGCACTAAGGCAGCACAGTCTTGCCAGCCTGGGGAGACTCCAGTGTGGTCGGGCCACCATGCCCCTGCTGAAAACTCCCCATGGCTCCCCATTGCCCTCAGGCTGAAGTCCTGCAGGAGCTGATCTTGCCTACTCTGAAGCCTCACCCCTCAACATTTCCTGCTTTTCTTCCTAACCTTCTTCTCTGGCCACACTTCTGTTTATCTGGGAAGACATGGAGGTTGAAGTGCCGTAGCTATCTTGAAACCATAAGAGGCCTGGGAGGGGAGTGAGAAAGTGGAACTGAGAAGGAGAAATAGAGGGAGAGAAAGGGAAGAGGGAGAGGGAATAGGAGAAAGAGAAATAGAGAAAGGGAGAGGGAGAGGGAGAGAGAGAGGGAGAGGGAGAGAGAGAGAGAGAGAGAGAGAGAGAGAGAGAGAAAATCTGGACAGTTGTTTGAGACTGGGATCAAGCCATATGTGATTAGGTATACCCAACTTTCCAGTCACATGAAGCAATGTATAATCTATTTGTTTGAGCTAGTTTGGGTTGGAGTTTCTGTCATTTGTAACAGAAGAGCCCCAGTGTTGGTGAGGGTCCTGAAACTCGGGCTGGGTATTCAGGCCTTGGTAATGATAATACCTTTCTACTCTGGGGAAAATGCTTAGAACTTGGCTGTCTTGGCAGGAAGGTCCCAACTCATCACTGTATACATGGGGAAACTGAGGCCCAGAGAGGCAAAGTCATACGTGGAGGAAGTGACTGCCACTGGAGATGCTTCAGCAGAGAGGACCTGGGCTTTCTACTGAGGCCGCTGACCTCACCCTGCATGGTGGGACAGTGTGTGAGGCTGTTTACACACAGAGGAGGGATAGGAAGGCCCAGATCTGACTCATGGGAAACCATGGTAGTTGGACCTGACCCAGGTTAGGGAGTTGCTGAGACCCACCTGGCAAACCCTGGGCCCCTGGTCTTAGTAGTAAACAGAGGCTGCAGGCCCAAGGGTCAGGAGGGCCTCATGAGTGAGGGCAGATGGGGCAGCCTCAGGACCACCTCTGGCCAGCACAGGAGGCTGAAGGGCCTCAAGACTGAGGCCTAGTTAAGTGGGGTGACACCATGTTGTCCTGCTCAGCTCACTGGATTCCAGCCACCCTGGCCTGCTCTTTTCTGAACTGTACCTGGCAGTTTTGGCACCAGGGCCTTTGCACATGCTGTTTCACCTGCGTGGAAACTCCTTCCGCCCTCCCACTCTGCCTTGCCATCCTCTCGTCATCTTCCAGGCCACAGCTTAAACGTCACTTCTCAGTTTTTTTTTGTTTTGAGACAGAGTCTCGCACTGCCACCCAGGCTGCAGTGCAGTGGTGTGATCTGAGCTCACTGCAACCTCCGCCTCCTGGGTTCAAGCGATTCTCCTGCCTCAGCCTCTCGAGTAGCTAGGATTACAGGTGCCTGCCACCACCCCTGGCTAATTTTTTGCATTTTTAGTAGAGATGGGATTTCACTATATTGGCCAGGCTGGTCTCGAACTCCTGACCTCATGATTTGCCCTCCTCCGCCTCCCAAAGTGCTGGGATTACAGGCGTGAGCCACTGCGCCCGGCCTAGAGACATCCTTTCTTATCTGCCTTCAATCATTCAACAAATATTTTTTGAGCTCCTAATATGTGCCACATAATTTTCTAGACACCAGTGGTGAACAAGACCAATTTGAGGTTATATTATCTCTGGGTGGTAGAGGCAGGTGGGTAGAACACACACATACGCAGACCACACATAGACACTCCCAGACACACACTTATATAGACACACAGAGATACACATACATAGACATGAACGCAAGCTATGGAAACCGCAGAGACCACCTGGTCTGGACACACACACACACACACATAAGACGCTGGACACACAAACCTGAACCTTGCATATGCACAACACACAAAGGCCGCGACACAGACACTTATGTCACGCCAAACACGGTACACACAGGATGCTACCAGACACACAGACCTGAAACGCGGGGCACTCCTTACCACCACCTGAGACAAGAACCGCAAACCGCAGACACACACACACCTGGAACACTCCCAGACCTACAGATACCAGGGCCGAGCATAGACACTCCCGCGCACAAATTACACAGATGGGCAACGCCCAAACCGCAGAGACACGCAGACTGAATGCTACCAGACGCACCGGGCACAGACAAACACAGACACTCATACACACACAGACAGATAGAGACACCCAGACACAGACACACGCACACATAGACACTCCCAGACACACAGATACAGACATAGACACTCATACACACACACACACACAGATATATAGACACCCAAAGATAGACACTGAACACTCCCAGACGGGCTGGGCAAAAACAGACCTCATACCACGCACAGAGAGATAGAACCGCAAACACGGACTACACTCCCGCACAGACGCCGGGCACGGATACAGACAAACATAGACACTCATACACACACACACACGGATATGAACGCCCAAAGAGACCGGACACGGATACACACGCTCTCCGGACGCACGGACACAGTTAAAGAACAGACACTCACACACATATACACAGAGACGTCCAAACACAGACGCATACACACAGACAATCCCAGACAGACAAAAACGTAGACACTTATACACACACAGAGAGAGACACCCAAACACACACACACCCCCACACTCCTACACAGACACAAACACAAGACACACACACACTCACAGATATAGACACCCAAACACAAATACACGCAGACGCAGACCAGACACACGCAGACACAGAAACACACACACACAGGAAACCGAAACAGAGAGGTGGGGGAATTGATGCTGGGGAAAGTGATAAAGAGTTTTCAATCGCATGGTTGGAAAATAGCTCTCCGAGGAGTCTACATCTGAGAAAGAACTTGAATGAGCGGAAGGAACACTCTGGGAGAGGGGTGTGGCATTCTAGGCAGAGGGAGCAGGGGAGGGGATGGGGTGAGCCACCAGGCTGGGTGGGAGCCATGAGTGAGGGAAGGAGCGGAGGGCCCGGGTACAGGCAGAGCTACAGGTCAGGAGCCCTGGCCTTTCAAGTCCCAGTGAGGACAGGGAACTATACAGGATCTTGAGAAGCCACTGAAGGCTTTTTTTTTTTCTTCAACTTTTATTTTAAGTTCAGGGGTACATGTGCAGGATGTGAAGGTTTGTTACATAGCTGAACATGTGGTGGTTTGCTGCACAGATCATCCTGTCACCTAGGTATTCAAGCCCACCATCCATTAGCTATTCTTCCTGATGCTCTCTCTCCCCACCATGCAACAGGCCCCAGTGTGTGTCCCCTGCCATGTGTCCATGTGGCCTCGTCACTCAGCTCCCACTTATAAGTGAGAACATGCGCTGTTTGGTTTTCTGTTCCTGTGTTAGTTTGCTGAGGATAATGCCTCTCAGTTCCAAGGACATGATCTTGATCCTTTTAATAACTGCATAGTATTCCTTGGTGTATATGTGCCACGTTTTCTTTATCCAGTCTATCATCGATGGGCATTTGGGTTGATTCCATGTCGTTGCTATTGTGAGTCTACAGGGACCTTGAACAAATTTACAAGAAAACAAGCAACTCCATTAAAAAGTGGGCAAAGGACATGAATAGACACTTCTCAAAAGAAGACATACATGTGACCAACAAACATATGAAAAAAACTCAATATCACTGATCATCAGAGAAATGCAAATCACACCCACAATGAGATAGCATCTCACGCCAGTCAGAATGGAGATTATTAAAAAGTCAAGAAACAACAGGTGCTGGCAGAGAAAAGCTGCAGAGAAATAGGAACGCTATTACACTATGGGTAAGAGTGTAAATTCGTTCAACCATTGCAGTAGACAGTGTGGCGATTCCTCAAAGACCCAGAGGCAGAAATATCATTTGACCCGGCAATTCCATTACTGGCTGTATACCCAAAGGAATAGAAATCATTCTGTTATAAGGATACGTGCATGCGTATGTTCATTGCAGTACTGAAGGCTTTTTAAGAAGGGGGTGGCGCAGTCTGAGTCACGCTTTAGCAGGCTCCCGCTGGCTGCCGTGGGTGGTGGACAGCGGGTGGAGTGTGGAAGCCGGAAGCCACGCCAGCCGTCCAGGCAGATGATGGTTGCTGGGGCTGGGACAGGAGCAATCATAGTGGGGAAGGGGTTGGTTTTTGGATATAGTTTCAAGGTCGAACCAGTGGGATTTGCCAAGGACCTGGATATGAGGCATGAGGGAAAGCAGGCAATGGCTTTGGCCTGAGCTGCTGGGTGCTGCTTAGTGAGATGCGGAGGTGGGAGAGGAGATGGGTCTCAAGGGAAGCCTGAGTTTCATTTAGGTTGTATACAATTTGGGGTGCCTCTCAGGCCAATGGAATGCCTAGCAGGGAGTTGTATATGTGAATTTCGCGTTGGGAGACAGGGGTATGGCTGGAGACCCACATTCGTGCATCCTCAGTTTACAGAAGGCATCTAGCACTGCTTTGTCCTCGATGAGCTTATCTAGGGAGAGAGAGTGGAGAGAGAAGCCCAAGGCCTGAGCCCCAGACATCTCTGCTTGCTTCTGAGACATCACTCTTCCCTGGTTGTCACCTAGCTGGTTCTGAGGTCAGGACTAGTAGAGGGCTTGAGTTTATTTCCTAGAGCTGGCATCACAAATTACTCTAAACTGCTGGCTTAAGAAAGAAATCTATTCTGTCATAGTTCCAGAAGGCACAGCTCCAGCATTTAGGTGACTGCAGGGCTCTATCCTTTCCAGAAGGTCCAGGGAAGAACCTTTTCTTGATTTTTCCAGCTTCTGGTGGCTCCAGGACAGGAGTGTACCCCGGAGGTAAGGAAAGCTGGGGGAGAGGCCCCTGCTGAGCAAGTTACTGGTCAGTCCTGGGGTTGCCTTCAGGGCTGGTGGGCTGGGAGCAGAAGCTCTGAGCTCTTCTTTCTAGAAAGAAATTCGCCCTCAAATCCTTTCCTAACACCTGGGGAGTGCCACCCACCCTCTTCAGCCAAGGTGTCAAATGCTAATCCTGGTCTGGGCCCAGATAAGCTGCTGTTTAAATAGTCAGAGATTAGTTTTCAAATTGACAAACAGAGCCCATCTGGAGTGCTTGGAGCTGCCCCCTCCAGGGCCTGGCTGAGCAAATCCAGTTTAATTAGTCTTGGTGCTCAGCCCAGCAGGGGTGGGGACGGGTTGGGGGAGGGGGTGGTGGCCTTCCTCCAGCTCAGCTACTGGCCTCTCCAAGGCAGTTGGGCTAGCCCTTGTCTGTCTGTCTGTCCCCATCCTCCTCCTCATTGTGCTGGGCCCTCAAGAGTTAAAGAACAGGAGCAGGTGTGAGGATTCACTCTGCCTGTCCCCTAGGAAGGATGGACCTGAGCCCCTCCTTCCACAGCCTCCCCTCTACTTCTCCTCACTGTGCCGCGGGCTCCAGCTGCAGGGAGCCACCTGAAGTTCCTTCACACATCTCATGCTTTTACCTGTGCCTGTGTGTGCCACTGCATTCATTCATTCATCTGTCTAATAATTATGGAGCACCTACTGTGGCTGGGCACTGTTCTAGGCACAAAGGAGACAAAGGCTCTGCCCTCTGGAACTTTTGGTTTAGGAATGGGTGACAGATATTGGCCAAATAATCACACAAATGGATGTTCAGTCCCAGATTCTGCAGTGTGTTCACAGAGAACTGTACAGTGTTGGGAGCATGTAGGGGCTCAGTGTGGCTGGCAGGGCTGGGGGACACAGAAGGGTCAGAGGAGGCTCCAGAGGAAATGGCATTTGAGTTGAGATTTGAAGGGCAATGGGGAGTCAGCCAGGTGAGGGGGAATGAGTTGAGAGAGAGAGTGTGTGTGTGTGCTCGCAAGTGTGTATTGTGTGCATGTGCGTGTGTGCACACATGACATTCCAAGCAAAGGGAACACTGGGCACTTGCCCTAAGGCGAGGAAGCCTGGTACCCTTGCACACCCAGGAGAAGGCCTGTGTGTTTGGGAATGGGAAATGGGGTGAGGCCAAGAGGAAGCGGTGCGGGGGTGGGCAGGAGGCTGGGCTTCCTCAGCATCCAGTCCATCTCAGTCTTTGAACCCAAGAACAATGGGAAGCTCTTCCAGGCTCCAGGCAGGGGCATGATCAGATTTACATGGAAAGAGACCGCATTGTCTGCAGTGTGGAGATCAAAGGCCTCTCTGCCTGGAATGCTGCCCCAGACACCTTGCCCTCCTGGGCACCTCCCGGGGGAGCACCTCCCGTGGGAGCACCTCCTTGTCCTCATCCACCACAGCCCACGGAGCAGGCTGCATGGCTACTGCCTGTTCCCAGGTCTGTGGCTCCCCTTGCACCTGTCTCTGTCTTCTCGGTGCCCACCTTGGTGCTAAATAAACATGTTGAATGAGCGAGTGAGTGAATGAGTGCATAACTGAATGAGATTTTGGCTCAAGCGTTACCTCCGTGATGAATAAAGACAGTCCTGACTGAGCTTGGGGCCAACACATTTACCCACTCCCTCCTTTGTGTGTTCACTGACCTGCACAGAATCTGTCATCTCCCCAGCCCCAGGAACTGGTGCTGTGCTGGCAAACAGGTAACAGCCGGCTCTCCAGAGGGGGAAAAGCCCTGCTTTGTGGTGTTTGCTCATCTAAGCAAACATGCCTGCTCACCATGGCTGATTTGAAGCTGCTTACCTGACATCACTGAACACAGAATTGGGTGGGGAAGTGTGCAGTCAGCTCTTGGAAGCCGAACAAGGCAGCTCCAGCCACCACTCCCTGAAAAACTCTACTGTTAAGAGGAAGCCGGGCCCACAGTCTGGTCAGGGCTGTGAATGTCCCAGCAGGGCCTCAAGTGGCCACGGCTGCTTGGGAGAAGCAGCATAGTGTCGTGGTTAGGACACAGGTTCTGGACCCAGACTGCCTGGCTTTGAGTCCTGGCTCCTCTGCTGATTAGCTGTATGACTGAGGGCAGTTAGCTAACATCACTGTACCTCAGTTTCCTCATCTGTGAAAAAGGGGTGATATTGATCATTAGAACTGCCTTCCTAGAATGGTGTCAGGATTAAATTAGGCACGGTTTGTAGAGGACTTGAAAAGGTGTTTGGCACATAATCCATATTTAATAAGCTCCCGTGGTGCCCTCAACAAAGAGGCCTCCTTTCTATCCATCCTTCAAGGCCAGTGCAGCTGCACCTGCCTGTGAGCACACATCCCCTGGGCCCAGGCTCCTCACATCCCCTGAGCATAGGCAGCACTTCCTGGGCCCTCCTTTGGTCTTTAGAAGGGAGCTTCTTGTCTACAGCCAATGACTGCAGCACTTCCGCGCCCCCATGCCCAGATCTGAGATTCTAGACCTGGTTCTTTGTGGGGAGGGTCTTGGGAACCCACAGAAACTGCTAAAATTCCAATGATACAAATTCTGCAAAGGAAACTGGGGTTATAATTCGGGAATTTTTAGTTGAAGTGACTTAGAAATGTTCAATTTAATGAGATGTACACCCTCTAAAAAACTGGGAAATCCCAGTCGTGCCAAGGACACAAGTTCAAGGAAACCCCAGGCAGAACTGAACAAGAAGAGCCCAATGTAAGTTTCTCACTAATCATCATTTGGTGCTCATTGATTTGTTTTATTCTCTCTGAGCAGTGAGAGACAAGGAGGACCTGGATGTTTAAAACAAAATTAAAAAGGGGACCATTCTGAAATGGGAGGAAATTGTATCCATTCATTTTATTTTATTTTTTTCTGCAGATTTGGAAGAGACAGTGTCTATTGGGGAAGTCCTGGTGAGGGACAGATGGCATACTCAAGTGTTTATGAAGGTGAGGATGGGGGCAGGGGACCCCCCAAGGAGACGGAAGGTGGTGGCAGGGGGTCATCACCACCCTGGATCCAGTGAGTGCTTTCTAGGATGCAGAGAACACAGCCGGGGCACACACACTGTGGCCAAAGTCTCCCTCTGATATCCTGGCCTGGAGCCTGGGGCTGTGCATAGGAGGACTGGACTAGAGGATGTACTGGTTGCTTTGTCCTTGAAACCCTCACTTTGTCTTCTCCCAAGTTTGCTGCAAGTCTCAGTGGGAAGGAAGGTGGCTGGGGCTTGCTGAAAGAGAAAAAAGAATCTCTTGTGAGAGTCTTTGCAAACAGTCCTTGGGCACCCCAGCCAGGCTTGGCCTGGACACATACATGCGCAGTGGACCAGCATCTCTGCCATCCTTCAGGACACAGACAGGAGTTGGCCCTCGAGTTGGAAAGTGGCAGTTGGCACAACAAAGGTAGAGCCAGGCTGGGCGGAGGCCAGGGCTCACTGATGGGTTTGCTTTCTTCCTGGTGATTACCCATTACCTCCCGTCGGTGGGTGATAAACTGTTATCACGGAATTATCCGCCGCAGGCTCCAGCATCAGTATGAAATCCATTACTGTCCGTCAAGCCCTGTGGCTAATGGGAAAAACCCGGCAGCTGCCCGGTGCGCCAGGCGGGGCTCGGACTGATCCGTTATCTGTCTATTACTTCAGCAATCACACCTCATAATGGAATCTTGGACAGGAAATGACAAGAAGTCCCAGGATGTGTCGTTCTGACGGGCATCTGGTGGGTAAGGCTGCCTGGTGGGCTCTGGAGTGTGGAATGTGGCAGGGAGGTGAGCCAAAGGGTCAGCCTCATTGCCAGCCCCATGAGCTACAGGGAAAACTTTTGCTTGTGGCCCATGCACAGGTTCCCAGTACACAGCCAGACAAACATGTTCGTGGATAGGAGGCTGACTGACTGGATGAATGGACGGTTGTACAAAAATGTAGATGAATGGATGGATAGATGGATGGACAAAAATGTAGATGAATGGATGGATAGGTTGATGGACTAAAGTATAGATGGATGAATGGATTGGTGAATAGATAAATGGATGAACAGAAATATGGATGGATGGATGGATGGATGGATGGATGGATGGATGGATGGAATCCCAGGCCACATCCCAGGAGGCTGGGATCTGTGCCTTGCTCTGTTCCTACTAGCCCCCTCTTCCTGGGCTGAGTGCCTGTCTCGTCAAAATGCAGGGATCAACCAGTGCGGCAATCTGGTGTGAGTGTGAGCACTGAAGTCAGACAGATCTGTGTTTGAAGCCCAACTCTCTGGCAGCATAGCCTCAGACAATTGACTTCACCATTTTCTGCCTCTATGAAGTAGGATGATACTAGAACAATATCAACTGGCTGATACTTGGAGCCACTGGGTGGTGAGGGAGGCATCCCTGCTCTTGTCCCTCCCTGTTGATGACACCCAGTGATGTCACAGAGACATGTGCTCATAGAGACAAGTGCTTAAACCCAGACTCTGAGCATACTGCAACCTGAGCATGGGCTAAGCACTTCTTTCCCTCAATCCTCCCATGCCTCATCTGTGAAAGGGGGCTGATGGTATGTACCTTGAGGTATGGTAGAAGGGCTTTTGTGAGATATTATCACCTCTCTGGCTTCATTTCCAATCCTCTCCCCTGACTCACTCTGCTGTAGCCACACTGGCCTCTTTGCTGTTCCCCAAACATGCCATGCTCACTCTTATGTCAGGGTCTTTGCACTGGCTGTCCCCTCTATCTGGAAGACCTTTCCCCAGATGTCCACCCACTATCTTCTTTGGTGGATGCCGCTCTTCACCACATGTCCCCAACTCCACAAAGCCTTTCCCAGCCACCTGATCTACAATTACAACCCTCCTCTCCATTTCCCATCCTGCTGCCCTGGTTGTTTTCACCCTAGGCACTTACCACCCCGTTTACACACTGTTGGCCTAGCTCCTCCCTCTAGCACGGAAGTTCCCCCACGGCAGGGAGTTTTGTCTCTTTGATTTGCTGCTGTATCCCCAGCAGCCTGGGCAACATCTAGTTCATAGTAGATGCTCACTAAATATAAATGTGAGTGAATGAATGATAGATAGATACGCATAACACAGTCTCCTCCCTCTGTATACCCTGAAATATTGGGTTGAATTAATTCATGGAAGCAGAGGAGATATCTTGGGTGGGGAAGGATTGGAAAGGAGCTAAGCAACCCACTGGCTCAGCCAGGCTCTGAGGAGACTTCCAAACCCAATTAGCAGTTTTATTAAAGGCAATAGGATTAGAAGCATTTGCAGCAAACGTTTACTTGGCTTGAGCTCTCTCTCTCCACCCCCAGGGCAGTGCCTTGCTTCTCTGTCTCCCTGCTCAGGAGACAGGGCTCCCAGCCGGTCTGTGACCGGACCCAGAAGATGGGGGCTGGAGATCTGTAAGACTGGACTCTCCCTCTCTCTTCTGTCATCCCCCACTTCTACCCACTGCCCTAGCAGGTGTCCCTCCCCTCAGAGCGAAAGTGGGAACTTCACACCCCTGGGCTTCTGCTCCCTGCAGGCGAAAATGCTGTGTACATTTCCGTAGTCAGATTTCCTTTATTTTTACCCTCCTCTGGGCTTTTGCACTAGCTGTTCCCTCTCCCCAGCTCTTGGTGTGGCTGGTGCCTTCCCACCCTTCAGCTCTATGCCCAAATGTCACCTCTTTAGGGACACCCCCTCTGACCACCCTACCTCAAGGAGTCTACCAAAGTCACCTTGCTTATTTCTTTCATAGCTCTTACTCAAGTGAAATGATCTTGTTTTGCATTTGCTGTGCAAGTAAATGATCCTGACATCAACCTTGTCATGTTAATATGATATCATTCCCATTTTACTGATGGGAAACAGAGGCACAGAGAGGTTATGAACTAACTTTCCAAAGCCACACTGCAGGCTGGGGGTGGAGCTGGGAGTAATGTTATGTTAATATGATATTATTCCCATTTTACTGATGGGAATAAATGATATTATTCCCATTTTACTGATGGGAAACAGAGGCACAGAGAGGTTATGAAGTAACTTTCCAAAGCCACACTGCAGGTTGGGGGTGGAGCTGGGAGTAATGTTATGTTAATATGATATTATTCCCATTTTACTGATGGGAAACAGAGGCACAGAGAGGTTATGAAGTAACTTTCCAAAGCCACACTGCAGGCTGGAGGTGGAGCTGGGAGTAAACTGAAGTTCGGTAAATGCCAAGTCCCCGCTCTTTCCTTGCCATCGCAGAGAGTCTCTCCTTAATGAATGGAGGGCCCTGAGGTGATTTGCATTCACAACTCCTGTATGCACAGCCCCATTCAAACACAGAGAACACAAGAATCCCAGCTGGGGGCTGGGGGTTGGATGCACAGCCCAGCAGGCCAGCCTCCACGCCCCCAGCCTGCTGACTGCTAAAAGCAGAGGTCAGCCTGTGGACCCAGGCACAGGATGGACAGTCACAGGCTGTGTGTCCTCCAGTCCTCAGCCCAGTGGGGCCAGGAGGCTTCACCGCATTGGGCAGCAGTATATTCCCACCTGCTGCAGATATTAATTTAGGGTTTATAGAAAAATCCATACGTTGTGAGTTACCCAGGGCGGCGGTCGCAGGGAGAGGCACAAAATCAATAGTGAGAGATTGTCCTCTTTCACAGCTTCTGTAAACGGGGCTGCCTGGGCCACTCAGGGTAGGTACAAGCAGCCGGAGGTCAGTGGGCTTCCGGCCCTGTGTGGTGGCGCCTCTGACTGCCAGCCTCAGGAGACTCGTTTCGGCGCCTGCTGGGACTGATTTGTAGTCTCTCTTGGCACTGTCAAAGGGCTCGGTAAATATTTATTAACACTTCTCCGCAGGCAATTGCGCCTTCTTGGCTGCAGTTCCTTGGGCATCAGACTGTGGCAGAGATGCTCCTTGCCATACCCCATGGCTTGCCTGTGTCATGCAGTAAGGGGGCCCCCAGGGAGAGCAGAAAGTGAGGTCCCAGCCCAGGGTGGAGGCAGTGGCTCCATCTTCAGGGAGGGCTCACGAGGTTTTTGTCAAGGAGTCAAAGTTGTGGCTGGGCAGATGCTGAGTCTGAGAGGACCCCACTCCCACCCCCAGTGACTGCTGGACTCACGGCTGGATCCACTTGATTTCATTTGCAAGCTCTGTCTCACTCTTGGCCGGGATCAGAGGTGTTGGAACAGCGCTGTCTAATAGAAATCTAATGTGAGCCCCAAATGCAATTTTAAAATTTTCTAGTAGCCACATCAAAAAAGGGAATAGACCAGGCTTGATGGCTCACGCCTGTAATCCCAGCACTTTGGGAGGCCGAGGTGGGTGGACCACCTGAGGTCAAGAGTTTGAGACCAGTCTGGCCAACATGGTGAAACCCAGTCTTTACTAAAAATACAAAGATTAGCCGGGCGTGGTAGCCAGCAACTGTAATCCCAGCTACGCAGGTGGCTGAGGCAGAAGAATTGCTTGAACCTAGGTAGCAGAGGTTGCAGTGAGCCGAGATTGCGCCATTGCACTCCAGGCTGGGTGATAAGAGCGAAACTCTGTCTCAAAAAAAAAAAAAAAAAAGGAACAGGTACGATTAAATTTAATAACATACTTTACTTAACCTCATAGATCCCAAATGTCATCTCAATATGTAATCAAAATGAAAAGGCATAAACGAGCTATTTTACATTCTTTTTGTTATGCCAAGTCTTTGAAATTGGGTGTGTGATTTTATGTTTAGAGCACATTTGAATTTGCACTAGCCACATTTCAAGCGCTCAGTAGGCACAGCTGGCTACCGCATCGGACAGCACAGTTCTAGAAAGCAGTCTGGGCTTCATGTCTCTGCTCAATACCAATACAGAGCCAGGTGCAGGGTGGGTGGGGGGGCTGGATGTGTGGCCTGGCAGTGTTACCCACCAGATCTTTCCAGTTCTCTTGGGCACAGAGTAGTCTTGAACTTGCTCAGTCCCGGAAGGTGGGGGTGATCACATGACTTGTTTTGGCCAGGGAAGTAGGACTGGACGTGGTAGGTTAATCTTTAAGAACCAGGGAGCGATTCACCAAGCTCTCCTTCCCTCTGCACAGGGACCAGCAATGATCCAGATGGTGGCTGTGCTCTGTCTGCGTGGGTCCCAGAGTGAGACGCTGAGGTGCCGGCCTTGTTGAATGGGGAGGGCTGCTCTCTGCTCTGGAGATGGCACTGTGCTCTCACATCCACATTGTGGAAGGCAGAAGGCCAAGAGACGCTGAGTGACGCGTCTTCTGTAAGGGGCTTAATCCCATTCATGAGGGCTCTGGCCTCAGGACCTAATCATCTTCCTAAAGGCCCCACCTCTTAACACTGTCACACTGGTGATTACGTTTCAACACATGAATTTTGGGGGGACATCTTCATTCAAACCATAGCACCGGGTGTCATTTGCCCTGTCCACCTTCTGGGGCTGTGGGATGCCAACTCCGGGGTCCCTGGATCTCACAGCAGGCTGCAGGTATGTGGAGCGATGCCTAATGAGTGAGAAGATTGCTTGAGTGACTCTGGAACTACTGTGGGGCAGACAGAAGCTACTTAAAGTGCTGGCCATTTTATGCCCAGTGGAGCCCTGGCCCCTTCCCACAAATGCCTACTATTTGCTAAGGTCCTCAGAGTGCACACCTGAAAAAGTCACCTCTGTCTCTATAACTTTAAGGGGATGGGGTTTCCTTGGGTCCTTTGTATATTTCCCAACCGCAGTCATCCTAGGACTTTGTGGGAGTCTGGGTAGACAGCACACCTGGGGAAGAATGGCTGAGGCCAGGCTAAAGGGTATATGTACACCATGGTGGCTGTAGAATTATTCGTGATGACTCATCTGGAAGCAGCCCTCAGCTCATCAGTAAGGAGTGGAGCGTTCTTCATTGATGGGATCCTGCCCCATGGAACCTCTCCCACCCAGTGGATATGGCCACAATGGTTACTGAGCAGCTCTGGGAGATCCCCAACACAGCTGGCACTGAATGGCATCAGTGCCCAATGACTGATGCAATAATATCAAATGTGCAAGGCAGCCAAAGGAACTCGCAAAAGGGAAGAGTGAAGAGCCAAAGGATTAGAAATGATTTTCTCTCTTTATCTAAAGAGTCTTTATTGTTTGTGGGGCAGGAGGAGTGATCATTTACCACTGCTCTGGTTTGTAGGGAGAAGCATTTCCACTGAAACATCTCCCAGACCTAGCTCTTCACTTGCTCACCCCCGCCTCCCCTTGGGAAGAGGAGGAACTCCTTTGATTGGTGGGTTCGGGTGAAGGCACTGAGCATGCTCAGCTCCCGACCCTCCTCTCTCTGGGTTCTGCCTGCCTGCAGAAAGGTTCCGTGCATCTTTTTTCACTAGCTGAGTGGGCTCTGCCTGGGCGAGGCAGATCTGTAGTTTCGGGGAAGAGGTTCTGTGTTCTCCTGTGCACCGAAGCTGGAGTTTTGATCTCCATTTGTCTGATTCTGGTGGGAAGAGAGGGATGTTATATTGGGCTTTCTTAAGCCTCGTTGGTGTCAAAAATGTATCTTGGTAAAAAAGGAAATGGGTGGTATATATATATTTTTTCAAGTCAGGGTTTTTGCAAAATGCTTTGCTTCAGGACGCGGTGTCCAGTGGGCGTTGCCCTCAATGCTTCACCTGGGGCGCTCCACTGAATGCTGGGGGTGACTGGATCATGTCACAGTAAAAAGTAACTGAAAGGCACAGTAAGAAGCACCTGGATCTGGAAGAGGCTGGGAGGTGAGGCCCCACATGTTACCCAGCCAGGAGAGCACCAGTCTGCCATTCACTACCATGTGTCCTTGGACAAGAGGCCTCAACAAATGTGGGGTGTGGGCTTTGGAGTCACACAGACCTTGGGGTGGTGTCTGACTTCCCCACTTACTGTGCGATCTTAGGAAAATCGCTTAACCTCTCTGAGACTCAATTTCCCCATCTATCAAACAAGAGTAAGAGGCATTCTTCCTCCAGGGGTCCCAGGGTGCACATGATGGTGCTGAGTTTAGGGCACCATGACCTTTCACCGCTGTTGTCCGGTGGGATGGATGGAGGTAGCCAAGAGATACCTATGGGCCTCGGAAAACTCTGGAAATACTGGAATTGGGCTATTTTCCCTTCCCCCTTGTCTCTTCTGTTCCTCATCTGTCTAATAACCTTTCAAAAACTCAGCCCACCGCCCACCACAGAGGAAGGGAACATGTTCCATGGTCAATGTTCAACCCCCACCTCAGTGTTTTGGGCCGATTTCACGCCAACACGTCTTCGCATTTTGACTCCATCAGATCTAGCCTCTCTATTTCACTGCAGAATTGTGGGTTTTTCTCATAAAGTGTTTACTGGGTATGTAAAATATAATCACAGCTTTATGAATATGAACTAGATTATTTTAATGATTGCAGGTAATTTAAAACTTAAGGGCAATCACATTTTCCAGTCGTCTTTCAGTGCCTTAGAAACACGAGCGAGCGGTTCTGAACAGCCGCGGTCTCGCTTGCCTGCCCCTCAGCAACGGCCCTGCTCCAACCCGGTGTTACAGTGATCTGATTATTGTAATTGATGACATTAGGAATAAGGAATCCACACAGAATAATACAGGCGCCTGTCATGCCAGAGTGGTTTTATTCATTGTTAGAGAAGTTCATAAAGTTGAAAGAAAGCATCTACGTGGGCTAGAACAGCACAAAGCATGTTTTGGTCCTTTCTTAATTTGTGAATAAAATGATGAATTCCAGAAGCCTACTTTCACTGACAATTGAAATCAGCCCTGTACACCCCCGTGCCTGCTCTCTACCCCTGGGAGCTCTGCTCTGTCTTCCAGTCTCTGCAGGAAGCTCCTGCACTGGCCAGCCCTAGGCTCCCTGCTGTCCCAAGGCCCCAGTTTCTGTTTCTTCTTCTTCCTTGCTGGCCTCATACAATCTCTCCCTTGGACTCTCTCCTCATGCAGAGCCAGCCCCTTTTGGGTATGACCACTGATAATAGACATAGGGATCTGAAAACTCTCATTCATCTTTCTAGAAACCAGATCCTCTTTTTAGGGGGCAGCTGTAAACTCCGTGGATTTCTGCTGTCCATTTTACAAATAAATATAATACCTATCATTTCTTGAGTGTTACAATGTGCAAGTGTGGTGTTTAACGGCACATAGATTAGCTAATGGAATGGCTTACTGCCACCTCATATTACTGATTTTCTTATTTCCATTTTATAGATAAGGACGCTGAGGCTCAGAGAGGCTACATTATTTGCCTAAGAAAGTACATTTTAATTAGTGGCAATGACAAGATTCAAACCCAGGTTTTGTGTGCCTTTCAATGATTACAAAGTTGCTTTTCCTCAGAGAAGCGAGGGAGGAAGAAAGTGGGATGTGGATGCAGGAAAATGTGGGTGCAAAGGTGTAGAGGAGTGGGATTTGGAGATGTTCCTGATAATACTTGGAGGCTGTTTTTCTGCAGGGGAGTGGGAGGGGAATTGGAAGGCAGGTCCTTGGCTGAACAAGAGATAAGGAGTTAGTTGAGTGGTGGAATGCAGATTGGTGAAGAGGAAAGAAATTTTAAAATATGGAAGAGGAGAGGTGGAAGAGTTTATGGATCAGATGCACTCAGGAGGAACTGAGAGTTCAGATGAGGTAGATGTCTAAGAATGAGGAGACTCTCCAGACCACATGGTTGCACGAGGTTGTGTGATGTCCTTTAGCCATGCGGGGGGCAGTAGAGATGGAGAAGAGGTGAGAGGTGAGAAGAGATGTGAGGCTGCCTCCTGATCCTCACCGCAGTGTGTGCGGGCGGGGTGGGGGGGGTTCAGGGAGCATAAGTCATGCAGCTCCAGCCCATGGACAACAGGGGACCACACCCAGGCTGCTCCCACACCCCCGTCTTCACCTCTTGGGCCACCCAGAACTGCACTCTGCAAGGTGACACTGCAGATTCCCAGCTCAGGGACATGGTTAAGGGAGGATGATTTTCTTCTCATTCCTGCTAATTTGCTGCTTCTGCTTAAGCTCATAAAAAGTTTCCTAGCAAAACCATTTCGGCCTGAGTTCCTGCTGGAACCCGCTGAGCTGCTGTAATTAAGCTTTGATTAGCCGGCTATAAATTCCCTTTCGGAAGCCAGCACTGCCCTTGGAGGGCCCCAGCAGTGTGTTCGGTGCATGCCTGCCCCAGAACTTGGGTGATGATTCCCAGTGTCAGTGGTTAGTGAGCATTGTCAGGGATGGAGGCAGAGATCATCCTACTCAGTCTGACTGAGGTGGGCATGTGCAGGAAAAAGACCCAGGCCAGCTCACTACCTCCCAGAAGTGGGACAATGATGGGCTGGGGTTCGGAGGCAAAGGATGCTGGTATGAACAGCCCCTTTGGAAAGCCCTTCCTGGCTTCTGTTTTATAACTCCAAACAATAGGCCCCGGCCAAATATATTTTTGTAACATCACAAGCTTGTTGCAAAGTCAGTTTTATGGATGCACTAAACCTGCCTTTTAAATTATCATCAAGTGTAATAAAACGGCAGAAAATCATCAATTTTCCTGAGAATGTGAGTAAAGTGAAAGTTAGTTACATGTTGGCATGTGAACTGTGGTCCAGCTGTGTCTATAATCGGAATTAAGCCCTGCAAGCTTTGTGGGAACAGCTGTTTTCTGATGCAGCAGCCAGGCTTATATTTTATTTGGAGGAGGTAAGGCTGGAACCTCAGAGAAGTGGCCCCTGCCTGGGAGACGGAGAACTGAGGGCCTGCATGCCTGTACACTCACCCACAGGCCTCTGAGGAGGAACAAGAGGTTCTGAATGTTCCCCGACAAGGACCTACCTTCCACTCCAACTCCATTGAAACAACTTCCAGCTGAAAGCTAAGACAATCAAGATTCAGGATGACCTGGACTATGCAGTGGGGAACAGGCAGTAGTGTGCTACACATGTTTAGTAACTGGCTCTCAAAAAAAAAAAAAAAGAAAGAAAAAGAGAAAGAAAAAAAAAGCATGATGTGGCTGGGCGCAGTGGCTCATGCCTGTAATACCAGCACTTTGGGAGGCTGAGGCGGGTGGATCACCTGAGGCCAGGAGTTTGAGACCAGCCTGGACAACATGGTGAAAACCTGTCTCTACTAAAAATACAAAAATTAGCCAGGCGTGGTGGCAGGCGCCTGTAATCCCAGCTACTTGGGAGGCTGAGGCAGGAGAGACGCTTGAACCTGGGAGGCAGAGGTTGCAGTGAGCTGAGATTGCACCATTGCACTCCAACCTGGGCGACAGAGCAAGACTCCATCTGAAAAATAAATAAATAAATAAATAAATAAATAAAATATATATCTCTCTAAAACAAAGCATGATGTGTAGCATTTGCTAGGCTCCATGGTGTAAATACTAACAATTTCAAAGTACCAAGGTTGGTGCCACCGAGTGGAGCTGGGAAGAGATACACAACAGTGCACCATTGTGGTATTTCCACCATACAGATTCAGTAGACATAAATAACGTACGGGAGCATCAACGAGTGCGAAATATAGCACAATAATTAAGACATGATGAGTTTTGAGTGTTCATTACCTTTGTTTCAATACAATTTATTTAACTGTAAGTTAATATAATTTAATTTTTAATAATAGCTGTGTCTAGCTGTGTTTAACAGCTGGTTTGCACATTCTTGAAAAATTAACCATGGACTCTTACGAGCCAGTTTGAGCCCGCACCTGCAAACACTGGCACAGGTCTGGGAGCGTCCTGCCAGATCGCAAAGTCTCCCAAGGCAGGACCACCTCTGTCTAGCTCACTGCTGGATCCTTTTCACCGAGCTCAGTGTTCAGCGCTCAATAAATGTATCTTGAGTTTATGAATAACAGGTGGCAGGAAATGTGCTTTTACAATGGTGTTCTCCAGGGGCTGGACTGATTCAAAGCCAAACAGTTCAGCCCCATCACTGCCTGGATCCACCAGGGACACCACAGGATCATCCTGGAGAAGGGAAGGGGAGGGAGGGAAAGGAAGAGGAAGGAAAGAGAAGGGGAGGGAAGGGAAGGGGGAAGGGAAGAAAAGCGAAGAGGAGGGACAGAAATAGATACAGAATGCCAGCACTTTGACTTTAGCCCCATGAAGCTGACTTTGGACTTTTGGTCTCCAGAATTATAAGATCAATTTGTGTTTCTTTTTTTTTTTTTTTTTTAGAGGAAGGAATACATCCCACGTCGTTAAACTGTGTGTTATTTTAAAGCCACTAAATTTGTGATAATCCGTTACAACAGCAATAGGAAACTAACACACCTCCTGAGAAACACACCCAGCTTCTCACCACCGTCTTCCCTCTGACTCTGACCTGCCAAGCCTCTCCTCCAACAGCTGACCTCCAGGAGTCCCATCTAGGCTCTAACTTCCAACTCTCACCTGCAGTCCTGACCTCTCAGGGTTCACGCTCATCTTTGACACCTTGAGTCTCCTCTCTGATGCCATATTCCTGATGCTCACCTCCCATCTCTCAGCTCCTGAGGCTGACTACCAAACTCCGACCTGCACCACTCACCTCCAGTTTCTCGCTCCTCCAAGTCCCCCTCCAACATCTGGTCTTCTAGCCTCCCGCTTCCTCAGTCCTTGGGACCTCTCCCACTTAGACCTCCCTATAGCCCAGCACAGGCAGAGCCTCGTGTGTGATAGCTCTCAATCCCTCTTCCAAGGATGAAGCAAGAGGGCAGGTGCCTTTGGGGTGGCTCAGCTTGCCTGCGTTTATTTATATGTATTTATTTGTTTTTAACTTATATTCAGGGTACATGTGCAGATTTGTTATACAGGTAAACTCATGTCGTGGGGGATTTGTTGTACAGATCATTTCATCACCCAGGTACTAAGCTTAGTACCCAATAGTTATCGTTTCTGTTCCTCTCCCTCCTCCCACCCTTTACCCTCAAGTAGGCCCCAGTGCCTGTTGTTCCCTTCTTTGTGCTCATGAGTTCTCATCATTTAGCTCCCACTTGTAAGTGAGAACATGCGATGTTTGGTTTTCTGTTCCTGTATTAGTCTGCTGAGGATAATGACCTCCAGCTCCATCCATGTCCCTGCAGAGGACATGATCTTGCTCCGCTTTTTATGGCTGCATAGTATTCCATGGTGTATATGTACCACATTTTCTTTATCCAGTCTGTCACTGATGGGCATTTCCGAGAAGTGCAGAGGTGATAAGAGTGCACAGAATTGTCAGCGTGTGGGGATTAGCAGGCTGGCACATTTCCTCCTGCAGGCAGCCCTGCTCCGTGGTGCTCAGGACATAAGGCATTTCAGGAGAAGCATCGTCTCCTATGACTTTGGCAAGGTGAGGCCTTTCGGTATCCATGGATGCCACCTGTCAGCAGGAACCCCTAGCTGGTTTAGAACACAACCCCATGGGTTACCTAGGTTGATTCCATGTTTTTGCTATTATGAATAGTGCTGTGATGAAGATTCACATGGGTGTGTCTTTATGTCTTTATGGTGGAATGATTTATATTCTCCTGGGTATATACCCCATAATGGCATTGCTGGGTCATTCCCCGTGTTTCATATGTTCCAATAGCTGCAACCACCCAATGGCAGAACAACCGGCTGAAGAGGGCAGAGTTCGACATTGTCATCAACTGGGAGAGAAGAACCGGCTTGTTTTGACAATATACTTTAATAAATTCAACCAAGTAGTCAATAAATATTGAACTGAATTGACCTGAATAATCTAATAATAATCAAAGCTACTGTTTATTGAGGATTTATTACGAGTCTGACACTTTAGCTTCATTTTTCTTCTAATTCCCATAGTTACATCTGGGAGAAGAAGTACTATTATTTCTCTCACATTATGGGTGAGAAAATTGAAGGTCGGAGAGGACAAGGGAATTACCCAAGGACACACAGCCAGAAGGTGGTAGAACTGGGATTTGAACCAGTGTGGTCCAGCGCTCATGTTCTAACCACACTCTTAATGATTTCTTTTCATTTAAGCCTCAGTTTCCCTAGCTGTAGAAGGGAGATCATGGCAGTATCAGCCTCACAAGCTGGTGTGGTGGTAACTGCAGAATTTCTCTGGGGCTCTCGAAATGCCACTAGAGCAGTTGGCTGCTGATGGCAAGCCCTAGCCCGAGCTGGGCACTGGTCACTCTGGGTCCTCAGGGACCCTGCTCCTTTTGTGTGGAGCCTATAATTCCTAGAAAGCAGCCACTCTTTTCCCATGGCCTTCCCTGGGTTTCCTTTTAATGGCTGCTCCGTGCCTGGATGATCCTTCTCCTGAAATGCCTTATGTCTCTGAGCGCTGCGGAGCAGGGCTGCCTGCAGGAGGAAACGTGCCGGCCTGCTAATCCCCACACGCCGACAATTCTGCACACTCTTGCCGCCTCTGCACTTCTCAGAAATGCTTTTTAAGTGGCAGATGCAGCTTATGTTTCCCCTGTGCCAACAGGAGCGCTTGCTGCCAACGCTGACGGCCGCCCTCAGACCTGGAGACAGCCTCATGAGTCCTGGGAGATGCAAATACTCAGGGCATCTTGAGATGGGGTAGGGCTGGGTTCTAGAGCAGCTAGGGGTCCCTGCTGACAACAGGTGGCATCCATGGATACTGAAAGGGCATACCTTGCCAAAGCCTCCCCTATCCCAGTCCTGATGCGGTGCTTACATTTCCCCATTAGTGCCCTTAGGATAAAGGGCCTAGCTCCAGAAGGCTCTTATTAGAATACAAATGTGGTATCTAAGATTAATGAGACATTAATAAAGCAGGGCTTGACTTTCTTAAGGACCTCTAAGGACTGGGAACACCATGAGTCTCCCTGAGGGAGATGCTGAAACAGGGTGCCAAGCTGTGCTGGCTTGACATCAGAGGTAACCCAGAGTGTAGCCTGATCTGTCTCCTACCAGCTGGGTGACCTTGGGCCGGGATCTTAACCCTTGCTTCACTTTAAAATGAAGCAAATGATGAAATCTATGTTAAAGGGTGTTGGGGGGATTAGATGGGAGAATGCACCTCAGATGTTTAGCGCAGTACCTGCCTCTTAGTAAGGGACCAGTAACAGACAGTCACCTGAGATCCTGAGGACACCAAGCTCCAGAGCCCAAAACTTCCTGGCCCCAGGCCCCCTCAGCCCAAGACAGCGTGGTTCCTCTGCTCCTGCTCCTTTCTCTTACCTCTAACACCAGCTCAGGGTGAACGTTCCCGGTGGGATATGGGCTCATTGGTTATTCTGGTCCTCTTCTGAGCTTGCAGGCTACCCCTCTGTCCTCTGGCCTGGATCCCTCTCCCCTGTGCTTCCCTCATCCCTGGGCCAGACGGAGCCTGCACCCACACTCCTTGCCCTTGTGCATCACCTCCCGACTCTCCTAGTGCCTGCATCTCCCAGCTGGGGCCTAGGGATGTGGATTCCCATTCCACCTGCCTGAGGCCCTGGGAGCTGCTGAGTGTCAATTTTCTTAGGCAGTCCTTGAACATATGAGGTGGAAAGTGCTCCAGGGATCTTCAGGCTCAGCCCCTTCACTGAGCAGAGGGAGTGCTCTGAGTGCTCAGAAAGAGAAGGGACTTCCCAAGGCCCTGCAAAGTGCCAGGGGGTAGTACCCGTATTCTCTGGCAGGGGACATAGTTCTGGGAGTAGACAGGGAGGGTATCCTAGAGGGACCTTTAACTGCAGGAGAAGCTCCCAGTGAATCGTGGGGATCTGTTGACTCTTCAGGGACCCTGTTTCAGACAATGCTATTTCCTGGTGGTCTATGTAAGAAGCTCTGCCTTTATTATCCCAGCTAGCCTCCGAGGAAATAAAAATATTTCACTCGTTTGACATGGTTTTTGCACTGTTTTGCTTTTACAATCATTCCCTTTTAAATGCATTTAGTTTTAAGCTCCTCAAATCCTGTTTAAGTACATGGGGATAAGACTTCAATGAATAAAGCAATAAACAGAAATAAAAAGAGTTGTGAATTTCCTCCTCTCTGCTCAGCACCTCTCTCCCTGAAGCTGGTACCAAATGCCCCTCCTGACTCACAGTAGCTCAGGGCCATTCCCCGCAAGGCAGGGGTTCAAAGTTCACCCAAGGGCTAGAAGCTCAGTGTTTAGGTGTGAGGCCTCTCTGCCTACTCAGCCTGGGCCAGCCCCAGGTCATGGCCTGGTTCCAGGGCTACCCCTAAACCTTAGACTCCGTTTCTTGGAACCCTGCTTGGTGTCTGTCTTAGGTTCTCTAGAGCAGAGACTGAGAAGGGGACTTAGGTGCCCAAAATGTATTGAAGGGATGTGTTGCTTTCAGAAGGAGAGTGAGGGATCAGGATAAGGCTGGGGCGAGAGTTGAGTGAGCAAGGA
Source organism: Papio anubis (assembly GCF_008728515.1). Classification (NCBI taxonomy): domain Eukaryota; kingdom Metazoa; phylum Chordata; class Mammalia; order Primates; family Cercopithecidae; genus Papio; species Papio anubis. The sequence continues at coordinate 35,006,283 of NC_044976.1, forward strand.
TGAGGTCTCATCTGGGCAGGCGGTAGCTTCAGGCAAAGCATCATCACAGAGTTGGTCCCATCTTAAGGAAAGGGGGCGGTCTTTTTCTGGCCACATCATAGGTCACAGGCTGTGTGCTGCTCTGGGTGGTGGAAAACTTAACCTCATGGGTAAGAAGGTGCCTGAGAAGGGGACAACTCGGAGCCATGAACAGCCAACATGCCCAGCAGTGGAAAGACAAGTGCACCATGCAATCAAAGGGGTCTGGGTGGGGAATCTCCTTTGTCCACTACAGTGGCCCAGCATCTCCAGAATGGGCCTCTGCCTTCCTCCACCAGGCTTTCCCACTGGGGGCCAAACTTCAAGGGGAAGAACATTTCAGATCCACCTCACTGCATTTTTATAAGTTCACAGGGCAGGGCTTCTGAGCACTTCTTTACTGATGAAGCTCAGAGAGGTTGAGCAATGAATCCAAGGTCACACAGCTGTTGAGTAGTAGAGCCAGGGTTCAAATCTAATTTCCAAAGCTCCTGCTGGCCCCATGTTCTTGTTCCTGTGCCTGTTAGTCCTCCCAGACTCCACTTTCAGGGACCCTCATTATCTCCTGCCCAACTGCCCAGCGTCCTCTACAGTTTCCCCTCTGGGCTGATGGTTCCACTTTCTGGCTTCTGGTTCTCTGCCCTTCACCCCACGCAGCTGCACCTATCTGTCCCCCACACACCCAGTCTTCCCTACCCCACCTTCAGGGGCCCGAGTTCTGGCAGGAGCTGGACATACATGACTTGCCCACAAATTACATCTCACAGGGAGCCTGGTTCCACCACCACTGCCTGTGCTGACACCTCCATCAACGCAGATCCTCCTTAAGACAACAGACATTTATCCCTGACAGTCAGAGGCACAATTGCAATCAGATGCTGGAGGCCTGAATTCTGGGTTGTCACCGAGTTGATGACGGTCCTTCAGTCAGAGGAAAGGGGCTGGAGGAGGGTAGGGGAGGGCTTCGGAAACAGCCCGTCTTCTGTAAGGAGCTATTTCCCCTGGGCCACAGCTGGGCTTCAGCTGAAGGGCAGCGGGGGCCTGCGTTTCCTCTGCCGCTCTTTGGGAGGAGACATGACAGAAATGAAGGAGGAAATAGGAAAATTGCCAGCAGGGTGTGAGTTGGCTCTGGGTCCAGGAAAACGAAGTGGACATGGGTACAGAAAAGGGCCAGTAACCACAAGTATGGAGGAAGACATCACTGGTGCTCCTTATCACAGGATCTGGCTGTCTTCTCCCTCCTGGGCACGGGGAGGATGTACTCCTACTTCCACTTTCAACTAAGTGGAGTCACATGTCTAGCCCTGGCCTCTGAAATGTGGCTGGAAGGAATGTATGTCGCTTCTAGGCTGAGGCAGCGAAAAGCACTGATATCATTCTCCAGCCCGTTTGTTCCTCAGCTGAGGCAATTATGAGAAGGCCTCGTGTTAAGATGATGGAATCACAAGATCAAAGTAGCCTAAATCACTGATTTTCACAATGGAGGACAGCTGACCCATGGAGGAATCAAGGTGCATGAGAAATAAAGATCGCAGTGTTAAGCCACCAAGACACTGGGGCTCATTGTCACAGCATAGCCTGCCCTATGCTAACTAATGCAATTGCTGTTCATTGATCATTTGCTATGTGCCAAGTATTGTGCTGTGTGCTTTCCATGTATCATCTCACTAGATCCTTGCAGCAGCCTTCCAGGCAGGACCTCCTATTAACTGCATTTTACAGATGAGGAAACTGAGGCTTAGAGGGATTAAGTAACTTCCACAAGTCAGACAACTAGCAGGTGGCAGAGCTGGAAGTCAGGCCTGGGTCCTGAGCTGTAATTCTTAACACAGAAACTCCAAAGAGGCCACCTTGGGTTTTCTGCCCTTATTGGGCTCCTGGTGCCAGAGCTTGGTAGGATACACAGGAGCATGTGAAAATGGTCCTCAGTGTGTTCCAAATGTCAGTGGAGTCAATCCCTGAGTTGTGCTTAGTCCAGTAGGTGGGAGTCAGTCATGAGCCACAAGCACACCACTTTCTGCTCCTGTGGGGCTCACAGTCTGGAGGAGGGACTGGCTAAGCAAATGCATAGAGGTTGAAATGAGTATTGGGTGGGGTGTGTGTGTCCCCATGTGGGTGCATGGCGTGAGCAAGAATGGGATAGAATGGGTTCAGCAAGGAGACTGGCCAGGGGAGTTCAGAAAGGAACCTGGCCAGGTGGGTTCAGGAAGGAGCCTGGCCAGGTGGGTTTAGCAAGGAGCCTGACATGCTGATGAGGAGGGAGGAAGGTATGTACCAGGACAGAGAGAGAATGGAGCCCCATCCCCATCCTCTCCAGGGAGAAGTAGAGATGTTAGGTTGAATGGGCGCGTGGGTCTGCCCTCCACTCATCCAAAGCCCTCCTGCTCTCCAGCTCCATCCTTCCCACGAGGACCCCCTACGCCCTGCTTTCTGTTGAGGAGGCAGGAGACTGCATCAGGGGACCTCTTCCTGTTTCAGGGTTATAGAGTGGAGCTACAGGAACAGGAGAATGGTCCCAGGAAGCAGTGGTGAAACCCTTTGTGGACTATGGTCTTGTCCCCACTCCAGGGGTCAGACTGCCTGCCCAGAAGGCAGAGAGCAACCTTGTTTGGCTTAGTTTTAGCTTTTGCAAAGTCAAGGGCTGAGTCCTAAGCCGGGCATAAGACGGCATGTAGACTAGAAAGAGACAGACAAGCATGAGTCCAAATCCAGCTTTTACCGCTTCCCCATGAGTGACCTTGAACAAATCTCATTCTGTTTATCAGTATTCTCCTCTGATCAATGGAAACAACCACATGTCCCTCAAAGGCCACTTATGAGGACTAAACGGTGCACAGGAAGATCCTCTCCCTCCCCCCAACAGCCCCTGGAGGATGGAGGGCAGACCATGGGTCCTCTCTGACTTGGGAGCCCTCCTCAGACCCTTCTCTGGGCCATGGAGGGAGGCCTGAGAGGGATACCAAAGGCCCTGCTGTGGGTGCCCCTGCCTTCATCTGGAAAGGAAAGATCAACTTGAACATAAAGCTGCCCTAACTTCTCCCAGCATCATGTCCCCAGAGGGAGTTTTCAGGCCGAGTAATGTATGGCTCCATTTTTAGATGTTGCCGAATTCCATTTGCTGGAGATCTGTGTTTTATTGCCGTATCAGTGTTTCTAAATCGCACTATATTTTCTTAGCTTGATGGGAATTTACAGCAACTGGATTGGAGCAGAATTGGGCTCTCCCCGAGGCTGGGAAATCACTGGGGTCGACTGCTATGGCTGCTGCCTCCCTCTCTGATTCTTTCTTCTAATTATTCATATTATGAAGAGATCTGAATCTGAGAATAGAGGCCTGGGAGGCCTGCATGGTGAGACATCCATCAGGGCTGGGATGTCTGGGGCTGCTCCCCACAGGGAGTTGGGCCACCCAGGAGGAGGTGGGAGGGCTGTGGCAGAGGTGCTTGGGCAGAGATGAGTTCCAGGATAGGGAGTTGAGGGAGGCCTAGCCAGCAGCCAGCCTTGGGATTGGTGTGTCCAGGGAACACTAGACGTGAGGTTGACTGCCACAGTAACGGGAGCCATAACGCTGCATGTCAGAACATCCCTTAGTGGCCCCACAGCCTTCTATGTCTTCTTGATTCTCCCGTGAGGTAAAGAGGACAGTGAATATCAACCCCATTTTCCAGATGAGGAAACCGAAGGCCTAGGGAGTTAAGTCACATGGTAGAGCTAAGGTTAAAACCTGGGGCTGTTTGAATCCGAACTGGTGTTTACTCTCACCCCCACACTGGTGGATTTTTGTTCCCCCTCCATTTCCACACTGGAGACTTGGGCAGGGTGCTCTCGTTTACGGAGCCCTCACTATGCATCAGGCACTGCACTATAAATTCCAGGCATCTTCTCATTTCATCCTCCTACAGGTGGGGGGTACTCAGCCCATTTTATGGAGTCGCCCAGGATGTTAAGGCACTTTTGCAAGGTCAGACAGCGACTCCTAAGCGATAAAGATGAAATTCCATCTTAGCCACCATGCTCTACTGCTTCTAAAGACACCAGCTCTCCCAACTCCTGCTGATGTAGGAATGAGTTGCCAGGCTATGGGATGGGAGTCCCGATGCATTCTGGGAGTCAGATGGTGCCCGTCTGGTGCTGGGCATCCCCCAGGCTGCAGGTTTGCCCTATGAAGGCTGGGTGCTTAGGCTGCACCTGCGTTTGAAAGACACCATTTCCCTGGCTCCAGCCTCCCAGGGTGATACAGTACCACCCAGGGCATTGGACAGAGAGAGGAGGGGACACAGCTGGGGACTGAAGGAAGTTCTGGCCCGTCCCTCTGGCAGGTCCAGGCAGTTTATCTCACTTGGCAGCGATCCTCTGTCTAAAAGCACGTCTGACGTTTTGTGCAATAAAGTTAATGGACTTCTCCATCTTAGAGCAGCTGAATTCTCTTGGAGCAGATGCTGAGGGTTATGGATGTTCTAATTAGGAAGCTGCCTTTGGCATTGAGGAAGGGAGGGGAGGCTTGTGATGTTCCACACACCCTGCAAAGACCCCCTGCTAAACTGCTTTCCCTGAGCCTGCCAGTGCAGACACGCTGCAGCAGAGGAAGGAGGAGAAAACATTTCCTTCCTCTCCCATCTTCCACTTCCCTTCCGGTACCAGTGGTCCTCCGCACTGAGCCGGAAGTGACCAGGGGGACCAGGCAGCGTGGCCATAGCCTCCCGGGTCTGAGCAACCACAAGCAGAGTTTAGGGCTGTGATCAAATGAAACTCACAACCAAGTTAATCCGACACATTTATTGATGTGCATAATTGTTATTGGACTGCGCTGCAATTAGGCATAAATGGTAGGTCGTTCCTGTGAGTGACTATAATTAGTAATTCTCAGTTTTGGCCCAATCAAGTTTGGATGTTTGTTTTCCATAAGCATAGAAGTTCCCCAGTGTCTGTAAACAGCATTGATATTGACTGTTTTCTGATTCACTCATTCATTTGTTCATTTCCTACATCTACGAAACAGAGGTCCCGGACTCGAGCCCTCATTTTGTTGCTTACTGGGTGATTGTGGGCGAGTAATTCCACTTCTTTCAGCCTTGGTTTTTCACATCTGTAATATGGGGATGGCATCTCTAGCGTATAGGCTTATGCTGAGAATCCTGTGAGTTGGGCATGCTCAGAGCCAAGCACAGTGCCAGGCCTAGAATTGTCACTCAGCTGCATCCTGTTGTTATTAGCATTATTCATATTATTATTTTATTATTATAGAGATAGGGTTTCACCATGTTGCTCAGTCTGGTCTCGAACTCCTGGACTCAAGCAATCCATTCACCTTGGCCTCCTAAAGTATTAGGAATACAGGCATGAGCCACTGCACCCAGTCCATTATTATTATTGATATTATTATTATTATTATTGATAACAACTTCTCCTGGAAAAGAGCTGAGCACTAAGAGCTCTGAAACCTTCGGCCTCAGATGGGAGGATGATTCTGAGTGCAGAAGAGGCCTGTCCCTTGGACTTCACTGGGGCTGGAGGAGTCTGGATTGTGCAAGAGGACACAGAACCAGTGATATTTGGGTTGTGGTGACTGTTGTGGCCTCATCATTACCTGTAGGCAAGTGGAGCTGGGAAGCTTCAGGTTTTCCACATCTTTAATTTTACCACCATCCAGCTCCTGGGAAATATGGCGCTGGATTAAATCTCCCTACAGAGGGGAGAGCGCCTGCACAGGGCACAGTGCTTGGAAGGCTCTCATGAAATGCTTGGCTCTGTCCCAGAGGATGTGTTATTGGAGTTTAGAGAATTCTTAGTGATCTGAGGTTGAATTAGGGGGAAAGAGGGGAAACTGGTCCTCACAGCAAACTACAAGTAAGTCTTTGGGCTAGACAGACAGAACAGAGGCCTACGCCCTCCTGAAGAAAAACCTCTCCACATCTGCGAGCTGCTGAACTCACCGGGAAGAGGGTGTGCTTTGCCAACACACTTCACACTGGGAGGAGATGATCTGGGAGGCAGTCTGGAGCAGGAAGAGATTGTAGGGGCTGTCAGCGAGGCCAGAGCTGCAGGAAGGAGTGTAGGGGATGTGGGGTCAGGTGGGGATCTGGGCAGGGACCCTGGGAGCCTGAGCTTGCCCAAGGTCCAGTGAGGCACTGTTGGTTTTTAGAACCCGGGAGGCAGAGAGCCCTGGGTTAGACTCTATCCTGCCACATACTCCCTGGACCTTGGGCAAGTTATTTGGCCTCTCTGAGCCTTAATTTCTTCATCTGTGACATGCGGCAGTAGCAGATGCTGTCAATGTCTTGCCCTTACCCCTTTTGTGCAAGCTGCCCAACTTCCCACTGCCAACACGGCCAATGCTCTGCCTGAGGCTTTGTCCTGGCCTAGAGTCCACCTTGCCCCCTTGTGGCATGCGAGAAGTACCTGGGATTGGCAGTCTCTGGGGGACCAGCCCTAAACCAAAGATTGATAGGACTTGGTATATACTTGATATATACATACCCCAGCTCCCTCGCTCCTTCAGTGGGAGATTCTTGAGTTGCGTGTTCTATGCTGGCTCCCAGAGTTCTTCATGGAGTTAAGTGCCAGCTGCCCACAGGGTTGGCTAGCTTGATGTTGTACCCTTCATAAGCTGGCTTCCCTTTGGCATCTCACATCCCTATTCCCCTATCTTCACCTTGTATTCAAGCCCTTGTCTCAGGGGCCTCTTCCAGGGGATCTCAAACTAAGGGGATAATATCATACTTTTCTCCTAGCACTTATGGGCATGATGCAAATTAAGTTACTAACATATTTTGCTTCCCATCTTTTCCCTTGTATCCTGTTGGGTACTGGCAACTTAGTCTTCAAGGGGCTCCGGCTATTGGGGAATCAGGGACAGAGGCCTGAGCCAAGCTGGGCTGACATTCAGGCCTTTGCAGATAATGGGCCAGGGCACTCCTGGGATGGAGGCAGGAGCTAGAGGCTTGTCTGGAGGGAAGCTGGGTGTTGCAGGTACGGTGGCTGCTCCGGAAGTCCTCTCCGTGGGGCCTCCTCATCTCAGATCCTTTCTGGAGGCCGAGGCAGGCAATAAATCCCCTTGGTAGAGCTGGTCCCAGCATGGGCCACCCTGCAGAAAGGCTTCATCAGCGGCCTGATTTGCATAAGATAATGAAACCGCAGTAAAAATAGTAAAAGAAAAAATGGCCTGGCAACTTTGTTTCCATAATGACAGATGCTTCTTAAACACTCAGCTTCTGTTTCCCAAGGAAGTGCCATCAAGGCTCCAAGGGAGCCGTGTACCCTGGCCCACCCTGGTTCTTGGAATAGGGGCCTGCAGCCCCTGGGGCACTCCAGCCCTGACCTCCTGCTGCTCCTTGGCTTGCTCCAGATGGACCTGGGTGGCAGGGTGGTAGGAAGGGAGAGAGGGGAGAACTGACTGAAGAGTGAAGGACCCTCACAATCAGCCCAATGCCTCACACTTAACACATGCTTTCACATGTCATTTTTAAAATTCTCACGTGAGCTCCCTGTTACAGTCAAAATGGGCACTTCCAATGCACAGGGGAGTAAACTGAGGCTTGTGAATGGTCCAAGGCCATCTGCTTAAATTAAGATGGTAGAGGGGCCTTAGAATTTGCCCCTTATTCTTAGTCCCTGTCTCCTGTCTGGGCACCTCCATGAGTGACAGGAGGCTCTTGTCACTGGGGATGGCTGGGGAGAGGGCAGGTCCCAGACCTAGGAGGGGATGGGGGATCTGTGGGAGGTGGGAGCCATCTCCACAGGTCTCAGACCCCTGTTCCTTGAGCAGGGTGATATGACCAAGGTCAAAAGAAAGGGCGCCATTATGGGATGGGACTCTCCCAGACCTACAGAACAAAAAAATAACCATATCAGAGTGTGCTTCAGAAATATTTTGTCCTCTCACCTCCAAGCCACCAGCGTTCTGCAATGACTGCCCCGGAAGCAGAACTAATGACAGTAATAATAGTAATGAATAAAATAATGGCATGGGCGCTGTTTCCCCAGCTCAGAGGAAAATCTCTAGTCTAGTTGCACTTGACTAGGGTCAGGGGTTCCCTGCCATAGCACCTCCTTTCCTCTGAGTGTTTGGGGCAGAGTCCTGATTTCCTGATTCACTGAAAGAGGGCTTAGCTGCATGGGGTGGGGAGAATGGGAACTGAGCAAGTTCTCAGGACACAGATGGTCCTGACTCATGCAAGATGGCCAGTGGGAGTCACCTGGATGCTAAGGCAAGTGCCATTTTGAAGCCACTAAGCTAGACATCTAGAAAGGCACCTCTCTAGGCTCTGTACTGGACTCATGTAGGCAGAGACGGTGGGTCCATTCCCCACGGCTGCCTGGGACTGGCAACTGAACCTGCATGTTCTGGCAGAACCGGGGAGGCCTCCGCAGTGGACTCCATCTCTGTCTGGTAGTCCCTCCCCAGTTCCCTCCCAGCCTGCGGAATCTTTGGCCTAATTTGAGAGGTAGTGGAGGGGAAACTTCCAGATGTTTTGGGTCTTAGACTGGGACCAACACCTTTGCACTTAAAGCTGGGTGTTTGACCACCTTTGTTTCCTGATTCCTCTGTGCCTGGGGCTAGTTTCACCCTTGGCATATTGGGGAGGGATCAAGTCATTATTTACTTTCCCTCCACAGTAATAGCTAACGTTGGCTGAGCTAGACTGCGTGCCTGGCATGGACAATCTCATCAAGTCCCTATAACCCTCCTCTGAGGTGGGTCTTAGTCTCTCCATTCTGAAGCTTAAAGAAGACAGCGAGGTATGGTGGTGAGCATCTGTGGTCCCAGCTACTTGGGAGTCTGAGGTGGGAGGATCACTGAGCCCAGGAGGTTGAGGCTGCAGGGAGCTCTGATTGTGCCACTGCACTCCAGCCTGGGCCACAGAGTGAGACCATCTCAAAAAAAGGTGTGGGAGAAAAGAAGACACAGAGCAAGAAGCAGAACCCAGGAAGCTGGACTCCAGAGTCCCTGATCCTACTGCTTGGGGAGGCTTGCCCATCAGTCCTAGCAGAGGGGTCCTGAGTGAATTTGAATCCTGAGGGACTTGGGGCATTCCTGCCAGCATAGAGATTCTGGGGCTAGATGAGACAGAAAAATATGGGAGTGAAGTGGGAGGCTCAGTTAATCAACATTTCAGATGGAGAATTAAGGGCTCAAGGGAGGGTTCATTTCTATGACGCTCTTGAATGGGGTGAGTGGGGCTTGTGCCTTCAGAGCATGGAGCAGGAGGGTTCCGAGGCCCGTGCTGCATTCAGTGACCCCTGCTCCCGGCACCATCCCACCACAGCCGGGCCACTTGCTGTGCTGGCAGCGTGCCAAAAGCCCGGTAGGCCCTGCGAGCTGTGGGCAGTGCAGACATCCAAGTCTGTCCCAGACAACTGGACTCCAGCCTTCATTTGAACAAGATCCTCAGGGCATTTTCAGAAGTGTAGGTCTAGAGCGATTCGTCAGATATACCTGTTCTCTGAGAACTTCACCATCCAGCTCTCTCTGCTGAAGGAGTGGGCAGATGGTTTGGAATTGGGACATTTTCACTGACATGGGCCCTGAAGCTGGGGAGACCTGAACCAAGATGGGGGTGGCCATGTCCTGCCTTGAGCAAGGAAGTGGAGGGGGGAGGAAGGGAATGGAGATAGAAAGAGAGAGAGGGAGAAAGATAGAGGGAGAGAGACTTGACTATCTTCCATCAGACCTCTTATCATGAAGCCCCCTTTTTGCCCTGGTGAGTTTGAGTAGGTGTCTGTTTCTTGCCACAGCGATTCCTAACTGAGGAGCCTCCTTGAATGTCTTGCTCCTGGGGACTGGTGCACTAGAACTACGAGCCCATGTATGTCCTGGAGACGGGAGGAGCACAAGGCATTGGCCAAGGAGAGGCTGGGACAGAAATGTCTGAGGTTATAGAAACAGGGGCCTGAGCCAGGACAGCGACATCACTGCTCCTGCACCCATTTTTGCAGGAGTCAGTAATCTGAGAGGCCTGGCTGGCCCCCGTCCAGAGCCAAGGGTATCACAGATAGGCTTCTGAGTTAGGGTTAGCCCTGGAGGGAGGAGTCCCCCTGTCTCTCCAGAGAGGACTCAGTCCATAGTAGCTCCTAATTTTTCTTCTCCCCATCTCTCTCCTTTTTCTTAATGAAAATAGCTGTCATTTATTGTTGGCTTATGATGTGCCTGCCCTGTGCTAAACATGCAGTGTAATGTGCTTTTTCTCATTTAATCCCCACAAGCACTTCATGAGGGGGCAGCTTTCACACTCATGCATTTTACAGATGAGGAAACAGGCTCAAGGATGTGAAGTCACTTCTTCAAAGTTACACAGCTAGTAGCTGGTAGAGCTGGGACTCATACATAAAATATTTAGTTAAGTCTGTGAATGGATGGATGGATGGATGATTTGGACAAGATGGATTGATGGGTGGATGGATGACCATTGATTCGATGGGTGGTGATGGATAATGGATGAAAGGTGGAAGGACGATGGGTGGGTGGATGGATGGGCAGATGGGTGGATGGATGGGTGGATGGGTGGATCAGTGGGTGAGTGGATGGTTGGGTGGGGGGATGGATGGATGGATGGATTGATGGGTGGATGATGGCTGGGGTGGATGATGGATGGATGGGCTGGTGGATGGGGTGGATGGATGATGGGTGATGACGGATGGATGTGGGTGGACAAGTGATGGATGGACAAGTGGATCGCGGGTGGATGGATGGATGGGTGGATGGGGGGATGGATGGATGGGTGGGTGGATGGATGGATGGTTGGGTGGATGGATGGGTGGATGGGTGGATGGATGGATGGGTGGATGGATGGATTGATGGATGGGTGCTCTACCTATTCTTTCACCCCCACTGTGGGCCTCATTTCTACCAGGTCTCTTGTCCATATTCCCCCACTCCTTGCTGGACCTGGAGCCCACCCTGACCTGCAGGGTGCTTCTCTCCAGGGATGGTCCCGACCACGCCTATCAATGGCTCACACCTGCAACCCAGGGCCTTTCCTTACCTCCTACCTGGCTCAGACCAAAGTCTCCTTCTGGGCTGTGGCTCCAGGTTAGACCAGAGCTCCCAGACACTGTGGCCTACTGGGTCCCGACTTCCTCTCCATTCTGCAGAGATTGCTGCTGGGGCCATGGCTTGGCTTCCCTGGCACTTGTCAGCTGATGGAAGGGGAGGTGCATATTTTAGAAGACCTGCAAACTCATGTTGCCTTTTTTTTTTTTGACTTCTCCTGTTTTCTCAACTCTCCTAAAGCAGTGATCCTGGGTCCCATAATTGTATTACGTGACCTCTTTCTCCCTCGGGCCACAGCTAACTGGACCACAAGTGGCCACTTGACCCAAGCTGGTGCAATCATAGCCACTTTCCTCATAATTAGGCCTGGGATACTTAATCCCGTGTCAAGGGTGGTGGGCATTTGGACTGAAAGGTTGTGCAGAGTCAGGGTCTGAGATGTGTCAGGGTCTGAGGGACATCTTTCATTCAAAGTAGATCATATGTGTTAGGAGCTTAGCCAGCACCTGCCACATGGAAAGTGCTCAATAACCATGAGCTATTTTTAAGATGATGTCATAGGATAACATGGAGGATTCTGGTTGGAAAGGGTCTCTACCAATTCAGTCTGTTTGCACGAGAGTTGGAGGCAGAGGTGAGGCAGAGGCCACCTTCCCACTCCCCTTTGGGCTGTTTCTGTCATGGGAACATGAGATTTTTCAGCAGCTTCAGTCCACTACTCATCTCCAACTTCTTGGGTGCTGAGGAGCACCATGATGTGGGGTGGTGGCGGCCCCAGTATCTTGATGGACTTCCTGGACCCTGGATTGCAGCTCTGGGGTGTCTTTCCTCCCACCTCAGAGGTGGTCATGCCCTAGTGGGTCAGTTCTGTATTATTCTGGGAGCCATTCCTGGAGGCCCGAGTTGGCCAGGCTCCCTCATCTCTTCCACTGGTTTTATAAACCTCCATACTGAATCCCTTCCTGCTGGAAACGCCCTGCCCTGAATTCTGATTGTATGAGCAGTTTCCGGCTCCAAAGGGCAGCTGACATAGAGCTTTCTCATTTCCAGTCTGAAAAAGCTCAGGTGAGACTCTGGCCAAGCTGGGATCAGGTGTCCACCTGACCTCACCAGCTATGACCAAAGGGACGGGGCCACACGAATAAGTATGTGGCAACTCCCAAGGGAGTGTGTGGATGGAGATGAGTTGGGGAGGGGTGTTGCCAAGGGAAGGGAAGATAGAGGTCAGACAGTCCCAGGGGCAGACCCTACATCCTCAATGTCTGAACCAGGAGGCTGGCCGGAGCCACCCGCCTGCTGGGCACCAGTGTCTCTTGCCTGGGACACAGTCATCCCTGGGGGAAGATGACAAAAGTTCATCGTCCAGCACCTTCTGGTTCTAAGGAGAGAAGAGAAACAGAAAACACACCTCAAGGGAGCCCTGTTTTCTAGAAACATTTTATTTAAAATTTAAAACCATATTACTTCATACAGCAAACTGTGCACTTTGATATATCACAGTGTCTTAAAAAGGAAAATAATCGGATTTGTTTGGAAATTTATTTACATCAGCCTAGAATGATTGGCAAGTAACACAGTTACTATGAAACCCAAATTGTTACAAAATGTTTACAAAAAACTATATTCATAGAAATTCTGCATGTCCACAAAGGGCATCCCCTGAATGGCCCAGAGACCAGTGTGTGGGAACCATGTTGAGTGGGAGTGGGGGGCTTCCAGGCACTCTGGTCTGGGTGGTGGGACAGGTCTAGGGTCTCAGAGGCCCATGGTGCTGCCTGGGGGCTCAGCCCAGAGCCTGGGAACTGAGGCCCCTACCATGGGAGGCCCAACCAGGAAGTCGGCCCAGGCAGAGATGGGATGGGGGCTTGACGCACAGTGGTAAGAAGGCCCATGATTCCTATGGAACCAAGACGGGATGCTCCTCATGGGGCTGGGGTCAGGCGTGCTTGGTCAGGGCCCCAGAGGCAGACCGAGAGTTCAGTGCAGACCAGCCTGACACCCGAGGCCGAAGCTGGGGCAGGCTGCTGACTGCACGGAAGCCCACTTCAGATATCTCCTCCCCTGCATGCTCCAGAGATGCTCAGACCTGCAAAAGAGGCTAAAGGAATGGAACTGCAGAGAACAGACCGATCTGGGTGAGCCAGGGACAGAGGTCTGCAGCCTCCTGGGGAGGGGGCACTCTGCCAGCTGCCCTGCCAGGATGCCGCAGGGGACAGAAGGGCAGATAGATGGAGCCTGGGCCGTGCTAGGCTAGGAGCTACCTTCTTGCCTCTCATCTTTCACCTCTCTGGCTCTGAGGTCACTCCCTGGCAGCTGGTCTCTGGGTCAAATGGGGCTGGGGAGGTTGTCTGAAGTGAGGCAAACCCTTGGCTGGCATTTGACTGAATCTATGGCTGCTTCTTCACGTCTGGAGGCCTCAGAGTTTTGATTCATAAAATGGAGACAATCTGGGAGGTGATGTGAGGTCCACTGTTCTAGAAGGCAGGAGGACAGGATCAATAACAGGGGCATGGGAACACTGTATCAGCATGCTGGCCATGCCCTGGGGGCATTCTCTTTAACAGGTGCTTTCCCTAGCTGTGAGCTGTGTTGTGTGCAAGTTGTGACTGCTTCTGCAAGTGGGTGAGAATCAGAGGCAGAGGCTTTTGCTACCGAGACTAGCCCCACCTTCTAGGGTATCCTAGGTGGAGCCTGAAACCTACCTGCGATTCTGCAGGCAGGTGTGAGAACACGCCTGGGGAGTGGTCTGCTCTTTCCCAGCCCTTCTGCTCCTGATGAACTGCCCCGGAACTAGAATGTAATATTGGCACAGGGGCTGAGTACTAGCATGACATTGCTTCTCAGACACACCCGGCTGTCCTGCCTCAGACAGGCTCGGATGGAGATGAGGTCCGTTGGCCAATCCTGCCCCTCCCACAGGAGGCCCTGGCGGTGCAGGACTCACCTGGCAGCACCATGGAGCTCTGCCCTCTTCTTCAGGGTCTGGAGCTCTGATGTGTGGAGGGCCTTCCTCACCCCAAGGGGCTCTCTGAGACCTCCGTCCCAGACTTTGCTGCTGCAGCCCCCATCTCTCACCTGGTCCCCACCCATGCTGGCTGGGTTATGTACACTCTGTGTGCAGACGTGCAAGAAAGGGTTGTATACACATGGGCTACAGGTCATATATACACTGTGCATATATATATATATACAGTATATATATACATTTTACATTCATATATATATTGTACAGAACATTAACCTTCTACCTAAAAGTTTTGTGACTTCATGTATGACCTCAGCTCTGAAATTTTAACTCCAGGGCAAATTCAGGACTGAAGGGAGGGCTTGCTTTAAACTGCCATGGGGACAGAGGGCACGGCCCTTCCATGGCGGCCAGCAGCCGGGCCCCTTCCAGATGTGTCCACCTGACCTGCAACTTCCAGATGTGTCTAATCCAGAGACCTGCCCACAGAGTTGGGCTTATTTCTTGTATCTGTCCATGGGGCTGGGCCCATCCCAGATGATAAGTCCATGCAGCTGTTTGTTCAAACCTCTAGCCCCTTTGCAGATGGGTATCCACACAGGAACATTCCAGATGTGAGCCACAGAGGCCAGCCTACTTTCAGATGTTTGTGCATGTAGCTGGGAGTGGGTCAGGGAGGGACCGACTTCAAGCTGAGTGACGAAGCGGAAGCTGTGACCCACCCCCCAGACCCACTATCACTGGAAAAGTAGGCAGAAAGGGAGCTTTTGATTGTTCTTGGTGAGCGCACACCTGGTGGAGAGGGAGCAACTTCTAACCTGGTTGGCCCTTTCCCCTGGCCTGGGCCAGGATTCCCATTTTCCAGGGCCTGGGGCATGGCAGGGATTGGGGGTGGAGCCAGATTGTGCTTCCAGCTTAGACAGAGTCTTGGCTGTGAGGAGGGGGTGGCCCTCTTACCCCTCAGACACTCAAAGTCAGCACATTGGCCAAGGTGGCATCTCCCCTCTCGAGAGACTCTTGCAGCATGGGGCCACCTGAACACTGACAACGCTCTCAGGATTTTCTTCTGTCCAGAGCAGAGAAACCAGCAGCAGGACAAGTGGAGAGTGATCGGGAGGGCTCACTGTCCTTAAGCCTCAGGGCCTCAGCAGGGGTGGTGGGGTCAGTGTCTTCTTACCACTGCCCCTCAACTTGGCCAGCTTGAGCAGGTGGAGAGGAGGCACTGGCATTTGGGGATGAGGTGGGGACATTCTTCTGTTCAGGGCTGGCATGTGGCACCACGCAGGGGCAGTCCAGTATCTGCTCAGGCAGATTCCATCTTCTGCTCCGTCCAAACAAGCTTTCATGTTTCCCATCACCTCTCAGTGCCTGTGTGTGCACACACACTACACGTGCATACACACACATACACACACACGTATGCACCTGCCCCAGCTCAGCTCCATGCCCACTGGCAGGACAGACCTAAACTTAAAAAAACACCAGATCTGCCTCACTGGAAACACTTTCCTACTCCGTTCCCCCTCACAGATATAGCATCACTTTCAGTCCCCCCGGACAGAGCTCATGCTTGGGCAGCAGTGGTCCCCACTGCACTTTTACTACTAGGCTGGTCTGTAGGACAAACGCAGGACATTGACCAGAAGTCGAATAACAGCCACACTGACAACACCTGAACCTCAGGATGCCAGGCTTGCACGGGAGAGGAGATGAGGCAGCGTGCCCTCCTGCTTCCACATAGGAGTCTAAAGACCAGTCCGTACCTTTTGGGGGATTTCTCTAATTGAATTGTGCCTCTATTTATCCACTATTCTTTGTTCCTTTTATAAAAATTCTCACCACTTCTTCCTCCTGTCACAATCCACATATATGCATAGCCTCAGAAGAACATGCTCATGTAGCATCAGGCACACAACACATGTGTGAGACAAGAGCAAGAATGAGGCATGTGCTATGAAACTGTACTGGACAAAATAAGACGGTGGTTAATGATTGTGTTTGCTGACAGCAAATTGGCAAATACCTTCATTAGAATCCTGTTACCTGGGAATTACAAAAAAAAGTTTTCCCTTCAAACAGGACATGATGTCTACAGCAAAGGCATCAGCACCATGAGCCCCCGAAGGGTTGCGCCCCCATCTCCTGGCAAGTGTGCCCATGCAACCTTGGTGACTCTCTGTGACAAATGATCTCTCCCATGACAGAAGTGCAAACAGACCCTGGTGCCTGGCCTTCCTGATTGTCTGTCTCTGCTTCCACCGTGACCTGGAACATTTGTGTGTGTCCCGCATACACTCGGAAACTTCAACTCCACATGACTTCTTGTCTACAGCACGCATTGACCCATGTCACACAACTCTCTGGTCCTGGCCTTCCCCCTGCTCCCCACTGTGCACACATGCCTGTACACATGTGTGCACATGTACTCGCACACGGACCCCTTAGTGACATGGCTTCTCCTTTTATGCATATTTGGCTAGCTGCAGTTATGATCCTGTCCTTCATCCTATGCCATTCAGTGTACATATGCACACACACACACCAGCATGCACACACGTGTGCATGCATGCTTACATATGCATACTCACCAGGGCCCCAACATGACATGGCTTCTCCGGTTTTTACATATATGGGGCCTTGCTGCTCACCCAGATTGTCTCCCTCGTCCCCAACTCACTCAGATACACATACACACGCATATGCACACATCAGATCCCCAAGGATTCACCTATTATTTCGTGGCCTGGACTATGTTATATGTCCAGATCTGTCCTGTGCCCCAGCCCCTGAAGTTCACACATACAAACACAAAGACACAGACACACATGCACACGCCCTCGGTACCCTGAAGCTTATGACAGCATGGCTTTTCCTAACATTACATGCATGGGGCTTTGGTGTGTGTCTAGCCCTCCTCTCCCTCGTCCAATGTACATAGCCAGCCAGCACTGCTGGGATTTTGGGCACCCGCTGGTTTGGCCCTGCAGTTCACAGTCTGGAAGAGGGACAGTGTTTATCACATGAGCCCACTGTGGTCTCCTGCTTTGCTAGAGATTACCCTTCACCCAGATGAGAAAGCCCTTGAGATCCAAATGTAGCTCTTCCCTAACCGGGCTTCCCAAGCAGCACGGGACAGAGGTGGGAGTGGAGTGGCTGGTGTGCCCCAGTTCTCATCCAGAATCCCCAGAACCTCCCTGCACTGTTCAAAGCCTGCCTCATCCTTGGCCATGGCAAACCTGCTGGCCCATCGTGTTCTCTTTAAGGACACTTTGTTCCTAATCCTTCATGTCTCATTCTTTTCCAAGACTCTTAAAGTTACAGACCTCTAGAGCATTCGTCACAGCAAGCTGGAACTCATAGATCATCTGGTCCACCCCCTGGCTGGTCCCCAACCTGCTGCTACTTCTCTGCTGTCTTCCCCAAGCCCCACAAGGTCACAGTTGCTCTGGACAACAGACAAGGGGCCAGGATGGCCTCGTGTCTCTGTGTGGGGTCTTTGGTTAATTCTCCAGGAGGCAGCTTCTTCCTCCCCACCCTTGGGGCCTCTGCCAGCTATGATATTATGTCCCTAGAAACTTTCTTTTTCTGGGGAGCATCTCTACATTTGGTAAGTCTAGGAGACCAGAAGCTCTTTTGGTCCCTTCTGGTTTCCCCCACCTAGCCCCAAGTTAGCCTGTGTAGTAGGACACTGACTCCTTTTTGAGGAGGGGAAACTTGACTTTCACTTCAATCAACTCTTTTCTTTCAAAAAGACAGAGGAAGGCCAAGGTTAACCAGCTAGGAATGGGGAGTTGTTGATGAGAAGATGGCAAAGAGCCCAGGTTTCCAAATGCGAACAGGGTTTAGATAACAACTTGCTAACCAGGAAGGTGAGATCCATTGGCACAAGAGCCGGTGGGACTTCCGTGGAATCTGCTTTTCCTCTGCTGGGCTTCAAATATCGGCTGAGTCTTTGAGCATCCTTTGTTAGAGATTCAGGGGGTCTTCTCTCCTCTGGCCAGAAAGCCGAGAAGAATTTTCTGTGGCCACTCCCCACTTATATTCTTAGAGACCTCCTAGAGCATTAGGAACCACTGGGTCATTGTCCATAAGAATCCAAAATGGCGACTTCTGTTTGTGCATTCTCTTCTCTCCCATACCCCAAGCTCCTCTTTTCCCCGTGTGACTCTGTCTTCAACTCTGCCAAAACAGGGGCTGCCAGGGGTGGTGCCAAGTCCAGAAGATCAGGACCATGTGAACAGCCCCAGAGGGATGAAGTCTTCCTTCTGTCCAGGCATATGGGATGGGCATCCCTCACCATGAACTCCCATTGGCAGCCATGCTAGAACTTCCTTAAGGCGCCAAAGGCTTGTGTCTCTGGCCTCATGGTCAACTGACGGAGGCCTGGGCTCTTGGGGAAGAAATGGTAACATAAGAGATGTCTTCCATTTTCTGTGGCCTCTGCAGGGCCATGGCAGAAACTTCTGACTCTGGAGGAGAGTAGAGGGGCGGGTGAGTTTGGCCTGAGAGAGGCATGTGCTTCCTTTGGCCTTGGCTATCTCAGCTGGCAGCTTTAGAAACCCACAGAAGATCTGAGGAGGATGAAGCCCAAGCAGCTGGCCTGAGAGCCTGTTGGCTTCCTGGCAGGTAAGGGCAGGAGGCTTCTGGCCCAACAGGCAGGTGGCAGCTCTGGTCCCCAAGCCCAGTGTGAGGACAGGGGACGTTCCTTCCAATCTCCTTTGCTTTCCTCTGCCCAGCCCCCAGGCCTGTGGTCCCCACCCCAGCTGTGCCTAGGGGAACACAGGGGCTAAGGATGTGCTGCAGGCCATGCTGTCCTTGCCGGGAAGCCGGCGGTCATTGAATGTGTGCATGTTGATGACGGCGTCAGTCTTGACCATCAAGGGAGGCTGCGGCTTGTGCTTGACTCGACGTTGGCAGGTGAGGGAGAAACGGATCTCATCGGCCACGGTGCTGCAGAAGGAACGCTGCAGAAGGGTGGAGGAGAGGGGTCGGAATAGGGGCACAGAGTGATGCCCGGCCCTGTAACTCCAGCCAGTTCTGCCCCTTCCTCCCAGAGTCTGTGCTAAGGCTACCCATCTTTCTCATACCTTCACCCCACCCATCCCTCTGCCACCTGTAAGGTGATTAGTTTGTGCAGCAGTCTACGAAACCTGACATTCTTATTTGGAGACTAAGGTAGGTGAAGCATCATCTTAACCTCATTTACACATGAGCAAACTGAGGTTCTAAATGGCATGCACATTAACGTCTGAGGAGCTCTGGTTTACCTGTGCCGTTTTTCTTCACTGGACTCAGAGGGCAGGAACCAGCCAGTTTTATCCCCATGAGCCCAACTCCCGAGCCCTGACCAAAGCACTAGCTTTGGCCCAGGGTCAGGACTGAAGAAACATTTGACGAATGAATGGATAAACTTTCTCCTGGAAGGGCTTCCAACTAAGGGGAAGAATCAGTATCTTCTCACTCAGGGAAGTTCAGCACATGTTTCTTGAGGTGGGAAACTGGGAGGCAGGTCCCTGTAGGGCTGTTGGGTGTCAGGGACCTCCTTCTGGCCTGGGTCCCTGCACAGAGCCAAGAGGGACAGCAGGAGCGCAGCATTTCCCACAGGTATCTGATGATGGTGGCTTCCAGAGGTTGTCCTGCAGCTTGCATGGAAGGCAGTGGGGGCTGTTGATAGCTCAACTTACCCAGTGAGGCCAGGGCACTAGCACCAGGTCACTTGTGTGCAGGGGACTAGGCTTTGAATTCTTGCTCTGCCTTCTACCAGCTGTGACCCCTTCAGGCTTCCCTTTCCTCACCTACTACATGCAGAACGTCATCCCTCCTTGCCTCCTTTTCTTCATTCCACAAATATTTAATGCGACCCTACTATGTGCCAGGCACTGCTCCAGGCGTTAGGCATGCAGCAGTGAAGAAGACGGATGAGGTCGCAGCCCACTCAGGGAGCTTGCAGTCTAACGATGGGAGGGAACAGATAATGAACACGTGAACAAATAAATACTTTCAGACAGTGATAGCTATTAGGAAGAGAATCAAGCAGTGAAATGGGATAGAGAAGGACTGGGAATGGGGGCAGGTAATGAAGGCTACTTGAGGAGGTAACATTGGAACTGAAACAAGAATGGCCAGAAGATGTCAAGAACATACCCTGTGAGGGAGGAGCATTCCAGGAGCAGCATGTGCAAAGGGCCTAAGGCAGAAATGTGCTTGGTGTGTTCAGGACTGAACAAGAGGCCAGTGTGTGTGGAGCAGAGTAGGGGAAGAGAGTGAGGGAAGGAGGTGGTCAGAGAAGTGGAGTAGATAGATCCTTTAGGCTTTTTGGTGGAATGAGTAGCTCCTGTTTTTTTGAGATGAAATCTCTGTCTCCAGGTTGGAGTGCAGTGGCCCGATCTTGGCTCACTGCAACCTCCGCCTCCTGGGTTCAAGCGATTCTCCTGCCTCAGCCTCCTGAGTAGCTGGGATTACAGGTGCAAGCCACCATGCCCAGCTAATTTTTGTGCTTTTAGTAGTGACGGGGTTTCACAGTGTTGGCCAGGATGGTCTTGATCTCTTGACTTTGTGATCCGCCCGGCTCGGCCTCCCAAAGTGTTGGGATTACAAGCGTGAGCCACCGCGCCCGGCCGGGAGCTCCTTTTAACTGTAATGGGAATTCTCAGAGAATTTGGTTGTTGTTCTTTTTTGATGTATCATAATTTTGTATCAACAGAGAACCATTCTCTGTTGTTAGACATTTAGGTGTTTACCCCTCCCTGCCATCTTTTCGTGTTATAATTTACACTTCAGCAAATTTCCTTGTAAATAAAACCGTGTCTATCTTTGACCACTTACACATGGTACATTTCTAAAAGTGGAAATTGATAGGCCAAAATGTATGGATACTGTGGAAGACTCTGAACATACCATGAAGTTGCCTTCCAGAAAAGTACCTGCATAGACTTCCCTCAGCAATGCTGGACAGTGTCCCTTCCCTTCCACCCTTGCAAATTCCAACATCGAGTATTATCTTTTATCTTTTCCCCTCTTCTTTGTTGACTGAGGCTTGCTGGTTATAGAGGATTCCATTTCGTTTTTTACGGATATGTAAGTTGCTTGTTTATAATGGGCCCCTCTATATATAATTTAACTGCAATCTCCTTGAATTTCTCTCAGACAGCTTCACCACCCCCGCCCAGCGGCCCTTAACTCAGGCACACATTTAAATCACCCTGCAGGCTTTTGTAAAAGCACAATGCTGGCTCCACCACAGACCAATTAAAACAGAGAGTCTCTGGGAGTGAGTCCAGAGCATTAGCACTTGAAAACTTTCTCCCTGTGATTCTAATTTGCTACTGGGACCCAGAACTACTGCCCGACCATGCTTGAATTAATCAGAAGGCTTGAGCCTAGTTCTACTGTCTATATGCTTGGGCCAACCCTGTTAACTTTTCCTTTTTAAACTTTTGATTATGGAAATTTCCAAATATATGCAAAGGTAGAGAGAATGGTATAATGAACCACTATGCAACCATCACCCACCTTCAACAATTACCCTGGAGGGTTTTATGCAGGAAAATGATATGGTTTGAGTTAAGTTTTAAACAAGGCACCGGTTGCTGTGTGAATTGTGGATGGTGCTGGGGAACCGTGGAGGCTGGAAGGCCAGTTTGAAGGCTGCGGCATAATCCAGGCAGGAGGTGATGGGGCTTGGCCTGGGGTGGGGCAACAGCGATGGAAAAAAGTGCTAGGTCAGGACAGAGGTAGAGTGGCAGGGCTTGCTGGCCCACTGGATACAGGGTGAGCTGTTGTGAGGCTGCGATGAGACACTATTGTGTGCCTGGCACATAGAGGGCTGAAGTCAGCGTGGATCTCCTTCCACGTCCTGTGCAGGCTCCAAGCTCTAAGGCTTACCTGCTCTCTCTCTGCTGTTTTGCGGAGCTTGTACACAAACTCGCCCACGGCCACCAGCACAGAAAGGACCAGCCCGGCGGCCAGGACAATGAAGATGCCCCCGATCTTCTGGATCCCCAGGGCGCTGGCCTCTTTGTTTTCCTCCTCAGGGCACCCGCTGCCCCGCCACCATTTCTCCTTCATGATGTGCAGCTTGTCCTCCTCCTGAAGCTGCAGGATGGCGATGGTGATCTTGTCCCGGTATGGGGAGCCTGAGCAGGGAAAAGGGACCCCTAGCCATCAGTGGCGTGTGGCCCTTGCTGTGTTTGGCCCTGCCAACACCCTGGTCAGGCCACCACCACTAGCCTCTGGATCAGCTCATAAAAGGGGGGCCCTATCCCTGTGAGTCCTCTTTAAATCAACACGTGGTATCTGGGTGGGTGGAAATGTCCTGTTTGAGCAGGGAGGTCGTACTCATTGTGTATCAGTCCCTGTGGGCTCCCTGAAGGCCCAGTGCCCCTGAGCTGCATCAGCAGGGGCAGGAGAGGGAAGGCAGGAACGGCCTCTGGGAACTGTCCCTGAACCTTGTGTCTGTCCCAGCTCTCATTGCTTAGGTCAGGGCCACCCTCAAAAGGCATGCAGCTCCATCCCTCTGCTTCTGGGCTGAGAAAATGTCACCTATGTCCGGGCGTGGTGGCTCACACTTGTAATTCCAGCACTTCGGAAGGCCAAGGCGGGCAGATCACCTGAGGTCGGGAGTTCAAGACCAGCCCGACCAACATGGAGAAACCCCATATCTACTAAAAATACAAAATTAGCCAGGCATGGTGGCACATGCCTGTAATCCCAGATACTCGGGAGGTTGAGGCAGGAGAATCACTTGAACCCAGGAGGCGGAGGTTGCGGTGAACCAAGGTCATGCCACTGCACTCCAGCCTGGGCAACAAGAGTGAAACTCCGCCTTAAAAAAAAAAAAAAAAAAAAGAAAAAAAGAAAGAAAAGAAAAGGGAGAAAAAGAAAATGTCACCTTTATCAGCCCCATGGAATGAGCTGTGAGAGGGAGCGTGAGTGGACACGGGGGTGGAGCTCCCCCTCTGCCCACACCCCTGCCCCTCCCACACGTAGCCCCTTGCTCACCCATGGGCGTGCCGATGCCGTAGCCCTTGGAGTCAATGAGTCCCCCAATCTGGGTGAGGTTGCAGTTCCTCTGCGTGACGTACTCGATGGTGGTGGACTCCATGAGCAGTGCGTAGTCGGCCGTCAGGGCCCTCTGGATGCCCTCCTCATTGTTCTTCACCAGCGCCGAGGGCTTGCTGCTCATGAAGGCCCACATCTTCTCGAAGGTGGAGATCTTGGATTTCTGGGCCGCAAGGGAAGGGGTGATGCACACACTGTTACTAGCCACACCAGGGACCAAGCACTGCATATCCTGCTCAGCGGGGGTTGGGGCCTTGAACTCGGTCTACAGTCTTCAGAGAAAGGGAGTGCTACATGGTGCTCCGATATAGAAATTGAGGCCCTGGGAGCAAAGGTCCCCAAACACACTGCTGGCGAGGGATAAAGCAGAACTGCAGACTCAGGCCTGCTTCCTGGAAACCCTGACCATGGCACGAGTGGTCTTCAAACTGACTTTAAACATGGATTTTCTTTCTCTAAAATTTATTAAAAGTTAGCATGTTCAGGCTTTGTTCTAAGTGCGCCACCTGCATTAACTCGTTGATTCTTCACAGCGATCACAGGAGACAGGTACCATCATAAGCCCCATTTTACAGATAAAAAGATTGAGGCACAGCTAAGTCACTTGCCTAAGTTTATCCAGGCACTAAGTAGCAAAGTCAGGCTTCAAACTCAGGCCATCTGGCTCCGGAGTCCATACCCCTAACCCCTCAGCTGCCCTGCCTCACAGAAACCACTGTGAGGGTGGAGGGAGAGAGACGGCTGCTCCTCGGGGCAAAGCTGAGTGGGTTCTGGGCCTCCCCTTTTGCTTCAACCAATGGAAGCCTCTTTTATGTCCTGTTTCAGAGGAAGATTTTGCCTCAAACATGTTCTACTTCATTACTGTGAGGAAGGAACAGGGTGCAAATTGCAGAGGGGGAAAAAAGTAAGGGCAGTCAGAGGAGGTGGTCTGCAAGCCCCCTTTAGCTGCACCAGCGCTCAGGGCTGTAGGGTCCTGGGCTGGACACTGTTGCATGAGCAAACCAGAATCCCTAAGACCAGGTCCAAGGGGTAGGATGCTATGCCTGCCCTGGGGAGACACAGAGAGGTTACTGGGGCCAGGAGAGAGGAGGGCAAGGGCTGAGTGTCCCTTGCTGCCTGGGGAGACTGCAGACCAGGGTGCATGGCATTCATGAGATTTCTTGGGAATTTAGTGCTTTGCCAACTGCCTGCTCCCAGCAGGGATCAGCCCTGCCCTGGCTGATCTCAGGGGAACAGGTGGCTCTGCAGGCCCCACTGAGCCCGGCTGGTTCCAAGTCTAGCTGTGCCTGTCTGTGATGTCAGCCTGTCTGACTGGCACCCAGCCCAGCTCCAGTGTGCCTGATGGCATGGGTGCACTTGAAAAGGCTGGCGCAGGACTAGGGCATGGGCAGGGGGATGGGGAAGAAGCCATGCCTGCTGGGACGGGGCTGTGGAGCCTGGGAGGAAAGTGTACTTTCTATTCTCCGGGTGCTTCCTAGCTCTGGCAAGAGCTGTGCCCTCCTAAACTGGCTTCTAGAGACCCAAACATGCCCTGAGGAACAGCAGTGGGAACAGGAAGGGGCACCAAAGCCACAGGCAGGACCCCTTGGAATTACATCTGAGCACCGTTGTCAGCTGAGTGCCAGTGATGCCTCCTTTGGGCACAGGGCTGGGGGCACCTTCACAGATAAGCAGTCACTCTCCAACCTACAAATTTACCTGCCCCAAAGCCAAAGGCATGAAAGGGCCCAGATGCCTGCAGCTCTCACTGGCCTCTCCCAGCCCCTCCTGATCCTCAGCCTGCCCTTCTTTCAGCCATTGCTGCTCTCCAGCTACTCCAGCTCCGCAGGACTCTCTTACCTCTGCCTCCAAGCCTTTTGTGCTCTCTGCTCTCCCACCTCCCCAGCTATTCTTCCACCTCAGCGCTTCCTGTGGCCCAGGTTGTGCCCCACTCAATATTCTTGCTCTTAAAAATCTTCCTGATGTTCAGCTCTTCCACCTCCCCAGTTGTTTCTTATTTTCTGGAAAATTTCCGATAAGCAGATTCTTCCACCTCCAATTTCTTTTACTCCCTCTGTTCCTTTCTCACTCCGCTACACCGTCTCCCCAGATTTTCCTGTTGTAGAAAGCTCCTAGTGATCCCCATCTCTGGTATTCATACCTTTGTGTAATCCCCTCTTCTTGAATGTGGGCTGAAACTAGTGGCTTGCTTTTAACTCCCCACAAAAGTGATGGGATGTCATGTCCAAAATTAGGTTACAAGAGACTGTGACTGGTACTCTCTCTGGCTCGTCTCACTCTGACGGAAGCTGGCTGCCATGTTGTGAGTTGCCCTATGGAGAGGTTCCCAGGGCAAGAAACAGAGGGCAGCCTCTGGCCAGCTATCAGTGAAAAACTGAAGCCTTTAGTTCAATCACCTGGGAGGAGCTGAGTCCTGCCAACAAGCATGCAGTGAGCTTAGAAAACATGCCTTAAAATAACTGTAGCATTAGCCAACACCTTGACTACAGCCCCATGAGGGACCCTGAGCCAGAGGACTCAGCGAAACTGCCTGGATTCCTGACCCACTAGCTGTGAGACGGCAAATGTTCTTTTAAAACATGAAGTTTCAGGTAATTTGGTATGCAGCAATAGATAACTTATGCACCCTCTCAACCACATACTCACATAAGCAACTTCTGCTCCCAATATAGTTGCTTAGTCAAATAATCACCAATTCGAACTATTCCTGTAATCAAAGTATCCTAGCCCACTCATCCCTGCTTTGCCAGATACACATGTTCCCGATACTCTACCATCCTGGTTATTGGAACCTAAATACTTTTCTCCCTCCAGTGACTGCAGTTCTTCAGCTCCTTTCCATCCTTGTCTCTTCTGCTTTCCCAATTCTCCCTCTTCTACTAGAGGTGAGAACCAAAGGTAGATGAAGCAATCAGACCTCCTAATGTATCTGCCCATCTAATCTATCCTTCCATCCACCTGTTAACCCATCCATTCACCCATCGATCCATCCGTCCATCCATCCACCCACCTACCCATCCACGCACCCATCATCCATCCATCCAACCACTCACCCATCCATCCACTAACATATCTGATCATGCTACCATCCACACACCATCTACACACTAGTTAATTCAACTACTCTGACTATCCACCTATTACTTATCTATCCATCCATTTAACCATCTATCCAACCATCTATCTATCCATCCATCCATCTGTTCTCTTACCTACCTATCCATCCCCCAATCATCCATCCCTTTCTCCTCCTCACCCATCTTACCCACCCACTCTCCCAAGTCACCCACCCTCTCAGTCATCCATCCAATAAATCTCAAGTCTTTAGAAAAGTAACTTGACAATGAATCACTCAGGAAGCCCCACCTACTCCTTCTGTCTCAGAATGGGTTAAGAACTTCTCTTTCTCTAAACTCCTCCTTGTATCCTCCCCATACCCCAACACTTTATTCCTCTTATATACAGGCCTGCCTGACACCAAACCATATGCTCTTTCCAGTAACACAACACCATAGATGGAGACAGAAAATTCGGTTGGGGGCTGAAGGGAGTGTTGAGGCAGATGGGCTCTGAGGAAAGACACAAGAAAGGCACCAGCGGGTAAAGGAACTGAATAAGGAAGACGGGAAAGGACAACAGAGAGCTTGGGCCAGTGGAGATGGAAGGTGAAAACAAGGCATGAAGCTGGCTGTGACGTAAATTTTAAGAGACTCCTGGCTCCAGTACCAACTACATTATTATCTCCATCACCTTCAGGTAGATGTGTCTGAAATCTGCTTTCCTAGAATGGTCCCCACTGCCCTCGTCTTCTACCTTGGGGCCCCCATTCTCAACCTCATCTGCACATGGTCTCTGCTTCCCCTTAAGTGCTGTCCTTCTGTCCTTGAGTAGTTCAGTGATTCTGGGGCACAACCCTGAAAGGGTTCCTTCTGGCATGTCTAAGCAGGGATAGATAAATCCAGGGCCCTTCATGGACCCCCAGGTTCCTCTCTCCCATCTCTGGAAGAGTTGCCATCACAGGCCTGAGTTGCCATCACTGGCCAGAGCTATCATCACCACCCCAGGGAATAAAGTCCCACATACCTACAGCTCCTGTGTCGTCCTGCCTGTCCTGGCCCTGGAGAGAACCTTACTAAGGATTGTTTCAGGGCTAGTCACCCAAATCAACTAATGGAATCATCTGGAACAACCAATACACGGCAGTGTGCCAGGACAGAGATGCTTTTTTTATCAGTAAAATTGGCAAGAAAGTAGATTCCAGGCTCACGACTTTCAATTCCAGCCTCCTCAAGGAAGCAAATTGATTTTCCCTGACTGAAGATACTTAATCTTGAGAATTTAACATTTCTGTACAAGAGAATGTATATAAGTCTACATATATATATAGCAATTCAAAAGGGAGCTGAGTTTCAGGGAATGTGTGCAGAGATGCAGTAGCGATGGGATTGCATACAAGACCTTGGGTGTTTTCCATCCTGGAAAGGAGACCTTTTCCATATTAAATGGCTTTCTTATCTCTGAGTGTGGAATCTTTGGCCTTACTGGATCCATGGACTTGAGCAGTTAATCATTTCTCTTGGGTCATTTCTATGGAGACAGGAGGCCTCTTTAGAGTCCACTGCCTCTGCTCACTGCTACAGGCCCCCTGGTAAGGACAGTCTAGCTCCTTGCTCACCCCCCATCCTGGCAGCGGCCCCTGTTGGCTGCACATGCCTGAGGCTTGCTTGTGGGGGGCTGCAGGCTGGGGGTGGAGGTAGTGAGAGGGGTCAGCTCTACTACACTCTGGGGTCACACCAGCTTGGACTCAAATGCCTGCTCCTTCTGTGACCACAGACAAGCGACGTCACCTCTCTGAGCTTCACTTTCCATATCTGTAAAACGGGTGTTGTAAGAGTACCTGCTACTTAGGGTGATCGTGAACATTGAACAAGACAAAGGGTGTGAAGTGTTGAATACAGAGCCCGCCTCTAAGGCTCCAGAGGTGGCCGGAGTCACTCTTTCCCTTTAAGGCTCCTTAATTCTCCTTAAGGCCCAGCTTTCTCATCTAGAAACTGGGGAGAAAATTCTCTATAGCGCTGAGTGGCTACGGCACTTAACAAAATGCCGACAGGGGCCAGGCCAGGTATTGAAGTAACTAAAGAAGGCTGGGTGGGAGTCTGTAAACTGGAGATAAACATTGCCTCTCAGCTGCTGAGAACTCCTGCAATTGATGTTTTTAAAAAATATGCATATATTAATAAGCAATGTGTGGCCCCTCCAAATCATGTCTATGGGCTGCACAGGCCTGTGTATCACCAGTCTGCAACAATAAACAATAAAAAGTTAGCATTCACTGCATGCCTACTTTGTGCCAGGTAATGCTGTGAGGTAAATACACGAATTATCCCATTTAATAATCTCAAGAGCTCCACAAAGTGGGTGCCCATTAGCTGGTCATCTCCAGTGTGCTCCAGTTAAGTAATCTGCCCCAGGAGGGAACTTCGGGGCAAGAGGAAAGTGTCCAGCCTGCTTCGCTGGCTTGTGTTCAGCCAACTGGAGGGCTCTGCAGAAGAGAAAGCCTTTGACCTAAGTCCTCCTGTATGCCTGGCTCTGAGCTAACCATTGTACATACAGGAGCTCACTGAACCCTCTTGCCAATTGCTGCATGGTGAAAATAAGTATCTATGTCATACAGGGGAGCATATGGAAGCCCAGAGAAGTGAAGTGACTTGCCTAAGGTCACCAGCAGAGACATCACCCCAGACTCAAATCCTGGTCTGTCTGACTTTAAAACTGATGTAACTTGATGACGACAGGCGGCACCACACTGAATTTTGCCTGGGCATTATGTTTTGGTCCCCCTACCTGCTTCTGCTTGAAGGCAGGGCTAAGGCTGTATGTGAGAGAGGCCAGCAGATGGGTCAGGAGAAGCTGGAAGCTGAGTTTGGGGAGCATATTCCTAGGCCCTCCAGCTCAGGGAAGGGTCTGTCATGTAGCTGGGAGGCAGGGGGTGGGCCGGGTGACCTCTCTGAGAGCATGCCCAGGTCAGATGCTAGGACTG
Source organism: Papio anubis (assembly GCF_008728515.1). Lineage (NCBI taxonomy): Eukaryota > Metazoa > Chordata > Mammalia > Primates > Cercopithecidae > Papio > Papio anubis. The sequence continues at coordinate 35,035,356 of NC_044976.1, forward strand.
AAGCTGTGCAAGGAGGGGGGCCTGACAATGGCTTTGGGCCCAGGTAACCTGACATTCTTGGGCCCCTAGTTCCCACTCCTTCCCTAAGCCACTATCCCTCTCACCTGTTATGTGCTCCCTCACCCCCAGCACTGAAAAAGGTCTAAGTGGTTGGAGAAGCTGTCTTCCAACTTCCTCTCTCATCAAAGCTGTGTGGCCTTCCCTGCAAAGAACACGCTTTCCCAATGTTCTCCTTTACATTTTGCCTACATATTTTTACAGCCAAACAGTGCTTTCAAAGGCCTCCTTTTTCATCTCCTAATTAATTTTTATCTTCCAAGACGGAGGAAGGACAACACAGGAGATGCTGTTTGTGATGTCTGCTGCTCCCTGACAACTCTTCAAATGAAATTTCCTTTGGAATGACAGGGCTGCAGGGTGGGGGCGAGGGATCGAGAGACCCCCGAGAGCCCAGCGTCCCGCTTCCTGCTGCTGTTGTCTTTGGACAGAAACAGGTTTTCTCTCCCTTGTGAGTTCTACTCTCAGTCAGGGAGTTTTTTAAGACTGTGTGCTGCTTAACCAGGAACATGCTAACCACAGAAATCAAGTTCATCTGTCCTGCACTTTGGACCTTCAATACAGGCTGCCCACTGGGTTCTTAGTCCTCGATATTGTCTCCTGCATTTGTGCCACTTGGCTACTGCCATCTTTAAATCCCATCCTTTCACTCAACAACAGCATCCACTCAACATGTATTATTAGAGCAACTACGACGTGCCAGGACTGTGCAGGGCTGGGTATGTGGTCAACTGACTGTGGCTTCACTTTTCCCCAACTGCCTCCTGAGGACTGTGGCTGGGTCCTTAGAGAAGCCATATGAACACAGTGACCAAGAGCATAGGTACTAGAGCCAGGCTGCTTGGGTTCAAATTCCAGCCCTGCATTTCACTAGCTGTGGGAAATTTAGGCAAGTCAGTTAGCCTCTCTGGGCCTTCCTTTCATCATGTGTCAAATGGAGATGATTATAATAATCTACCTTCCAGGGCTGTTATTGAGGACGTAATAAACAAATACAGGTAAAGTGTTTGGAATGGTGCCTGGCACAAAGTAAGTGTTCATTAAGTGTTACTGTTATTGTTGACTTTGCCAATGTCTCCCAGACATCTGATGGCTCCTCCTGGAGCTGCCTTCTGTTCAACAGTAGTGCAGCCTTGCCATATACTCTCATGGGCAGGGAGGACCACCTCTCAAGGAGAAGACTCTAGAGTGGATGGAGGGGAGGGCACTGTGCGTGAAGACAGAATGTCTGACCTTGTAACCAGCTCCACCACTGATCTGCTGTGTGACAATGGGCTGGGCCTGTTTCTCTAGGTTAATCTCAGGTCTCCTTGCAGCTCTAACCTGCAAACATTCTGTGCTAACCAGGAGGCTATCACCTGGTCTGGAGGAAGGTCTAATTAGGAAGTCCAACTACAGAGGGCAGGGGGGTGGCAAGGCAGGGAATTGGTTCATCCAGGGACCTTCAGCGGAGGCAGGGGGTAGTGGTGCTTCTAGCTCGTCATCTGAGGTGGGGGCAAGTTAATGTATCTACATTCAGGCTCTTCTCCCATAAGTAACAGTCCCATTGCTGCTGCCGATGACAGGGAACCTGGGCAAAGAGAACTTCACTTGAATTAGGGCAGGAGACAATGTGGACAGGCATAAAGAGGAATTAATTGACCATAGGGAGAGCAATAAAGTGGAGCTGGTTATGCAGGGGGTGTGGAGTTGTTGTTTCTGACCCACAGACTCCTGTGAGCATGGGCCCATGAAGCCCCAGCATCCCAGCTAGGTGACAGCATTTGTATCTCTCCTCTGCCCTCCTCACTGTGCCATTCGCAGGGAAGGTGGGTGAGGGCAGAGGAGGCTGTGGGAGGTGCCGCTTGATGCTGAGGGCAGCAGCTCAGTGGGGAGCTGGGACTAGGTTCTGGGAAGCCAATCTGAGCATCTTAGCATGGAGGGAGACAAGGACATCCAATCAGCAGCAATGAGCCTGCACCAGGCTTATTTATGCCATTTCCCTTTGATCGGGAGCCCTGCTTAGAGATGGGCTCATGCGTTATGCATGAGAGATGCTCTGGCACAGTCAAAGGGCTGGGCCACAGCCTGGGGATAGGCATGAGCAGGCAAGAATGTGCGCACACACACACACACACACACATGCAGACACATATGCATGCACAGTCCATTATGCACACACACACACCCAGAGACACATTTGTACGCATGCATGGACCATTATACACATACGCAGACCCCCCCCCACCATACAGAGACACACTTGCATACACGGGCCATTATACACACATACATGCAGACATATATACTTGCATGGATCATTATACATGCACACGCAGATACATATGTATACACAGGCCATTATACACACACACAGAGATTCATGCATGCATAGGCCATTACACAGGCATACACGCACAAAGGCTAGTATACACACACATGTATCATGCATAAGCGGGCCATTACACACACACAGGCCCATCTGCCCTCCACTTATCTAGACATACCCATGAGGATATCCAAGCAGACAGTCACATGTATTTTCTCTGTACACATATACATGTAGACCTTCTGGTACACACTTGTACACATTCACTGGCACGTGTCCACATGCTCAGATCACAGACATGCATCACCCATATGTTCAAGCACACATACACATAGATGCAGACACATGTCCAAGCACAAATACACACATGTCCCCACACAGGCAGAGTTGTGCACAGGCACATGTGTGCACACACACACACATGCACATTCCCACATATTATATACTGCTACATGCCCATGTGAAGCCATGCATGTATACACATCCTCACCTACTCACTCATAGGCAGGAACACATACAGAGTCCCATAGTGCTCCCAACATGCCTTTGATAATGCCGTTGTCTTCCCCTCACTCTAAATACACAGTAGTGACCTCTTAAGCAAGTCAACCAACATCCCTCTTGGCAACATCCAAGAGGGAAGCTCCTTTCCTCCCTCACTGTCTCTTCACTACAAGGCTGTTTCCAACCTCAAAGAGGGACATGGTGGGGGCTGGGCAGTGGGGAGGGGAGAGAGTGCTGGAGGGCTGCAGTGCCCAGGAGGTAGAAGGCTTTCCCACCCAACCCCTCTGTCACTCAGGCTGGAATGCGGTGGCGCGATCTCGGCTCACTGCAACCTCCGCCTCTGGGTTCAAGCGATTCTTCTGCCTCAGCCTCCCCAGTAACTGGGATTACAGGTGCGGCGCCACCTGTAATTTGTATTTTTAGTAGAGATGGGGTGTCACCATATTGACCAGGCTAGTCTCGAACTCCTGACCTCGTGATCTGCTTACCATGGCCTCCCAAAGTGCTGGGATTACAGGCGTGAGCCACTGTGCCTGGCCTGCCTGCAAGCTGTGTTTCAACAAGTCTTCCAGGTGATCTGAACGCACACCCAGGTCTAAGAACCACTGTCGTAAAACAGGGGCTTCGAGGAAGGCAGGCCTGGGTATCACCTGGCTCCTCCAGCTGGGTGTCCTGGACAAGCCACTTAGCTGCTCTGGGACTCAGTTTCCACACATGGAAAGTAGAAATAATTCGAGTATCAGCCTCCCAGGATTTGTCACGAAGATTAAATGAGGCCCAGCATTTACTACAGGCTTGGCCTACTGTGAGATCTCAGTGGCAGTAGCTACTGTTATTACTACTTTAATTTCTGGGAGAACCTTTGCAGCTTCTGGTTCTCGGGGCCAGCCAGAGCCTCCTAAGCCCTCAGCTACTACAGTAGAAAGTGGAAAACATGAGGGCACTGAGCCAACACTTCACAGAGCAGGAGGAGCAATGAAATCATGGCCAGATACCCATTAGAACAGTCACTTGAGCAGGTGACAGGGACTTTATCTGCTGACACCAGAATTCTTAGAGTGTAACATGCTCAGTAATGTCTGTAAACACTTGTTCAAGTTCCAAACCTCCTCCCTTCCTCTCAAGATTTGGCCCTGCTGCCGTCTCCCCGACCTCAGACTAGCTTCCTCGAGATGGATGGCATTGAGATCTGAAGCCAAGGCAGGGAGCCCCCAGGGCCTGTGTGTCTGGGCCGCTCTTCCCCTGCTTCCCCCTTCTCCAGGCCCCTCTCTCCACCTGTCTCCTTCTTATGACTTAAAGAATCGTAACATGTTCACATTGCTCATCTCAGGCACAGAAACTTCTAGGATTTGTGTTGAGGCCAACCCATTTGGCCCACATCACCACAGCTCCCCAAAGTCAACTAGTCCAAACAAGGTGGGGCTGAGGCCTGGGGGATTCTGACCTATTGGCCATGCGTGGTTAGGGAAGGGCAGAGATGCCCTTTCCTCTTCTGCTCAGTAAAGGGTCTGGAGAGGATCAGCTCATGGTGCTGCAATAGGAGGGAGAGAGCCTCACCTTGAAGAAGGTCATGGTGGCCCCGTCCTTGACAGCCCCATACTCGATTTTGGTTTGCTTGGCCAGGTCGTCAGCAGAGTCAATGGGTGATTCCATGCGCTCCACGGTCAGAAAGGCAGCCAGGTTGGCCGTGTAGGAAGAGATGATGATGAGCGTGAAGAACCACCAGATGCCCCCAATGATGCGTGTGGACAGGGCTTTGGGCATCAGCTCAGACCCTGGGCGAAGAGAGGATATAGGCAGTCCCTTACAACATCCAGACTAGCACTGCTCAAGTCCCCTAGGTCATGGATTCCTCTGATACTCTAATGAAAGCCAAGGCCCTTTCCCAAGACCAGTGGTTCTCAAGAGTGTAGTCTCTGGACCAGCAGCAACATCACCACCTGGAACTTGTTAGAAATGCACATTCTTGGGCCTCTCCCCAGCACTCACTGAATCAGTGATTTCTGAGGGTGGGAACCAGCAATATGTTTTGAGTAAGCTCTCCAGATGATTCTGACGCAGCTGAAATTTAAGAATCGCTCTTCTAGAACAACATACATTCACATTTCACAGGCTCATCAAAACCTCAGATGCCTAACCATAGACCACTTATGTGGTCCCAGCTTAAGAACACCTGGGAGTCAGGACCCCTGGGTTCTTGAGTGAATCCTGCTCCCAACTCTCAGTGTGATCTTATGCCTGATACTTCTCCTCTCCGCAAAATTCTGCAAAACATGAAGAATTGTCCTTCCTCTGTCCCAGCCTCACATAAATACTGTGGTGCTGCAATGATATAATTTGAGAAGAAATTGCATTGGAAATACAAATGGTATACAAATACAAGATTGCTATGCGGTGCTTTGCAGGAGGGGAAAAAAAACCAACACTTTTTGAAGCTCTTTGCCGAAATATATCACTTTTCTTCCCCAACCTTAGGTGTGGAGCACAACAGAGATGACACCTTCTAACTGAAGTAATTAACTAGTTGGCTTTCAAGAGATTTAAATTGCGAGTGACTCCTGAACTTTCCAGAATATTTGGACCTGCAATCTGAAAAGCGTCTGCTTTGATATGGATGATTTTTTTTTTCCTCAAAGAAGTCACTCAAGGGAGAGTTTTTCAAATACATAACTATTTTTCTCCCTCCTAATCAAAACCACACGGAGAATACATCAGGGGCCAGTGCTTTGAATAGCAGCAGGAGGTGGAAGAGGAGAAGCTATTACTGCATTGAGGGGCTTCCAGGTCTTTCCCAACTGTCACCGAACAAAGATGATGGACAAAAAAGCAAGGTGAGGCTCCAGGACACGCATTAATAGCAAGGACAGATTGAGGCACTTCCCTTGAAAGTTGCCTGTCACTTCCTAGCTGCTAGAGACCACTGAGGCTCCGTGTCCCCTCCCAAACCGGACACTCCCAGCCTCCCCTGGTTGCTCCAAACCAGGCTTTGGGCTGCTCTCAGAGAGAGAGCAGCTTATTTGAGTCACCTGATTGGTGAGTTCTGCCAGGCTTGCCAGACCTCTGCCCAAGTCCCTGCCCTGGCCTCTGCCATGGCCGAGAGATTTCTCACATGCGGGACAGATTTACTTTTTTCCTCTCCTCCTTCATTCAAGTACCCAGCACAGAGCCTGGCATGTAATGGATGCCCAGGACACATTGGGATAATGCCATTCGCTCATTTGTTTGGCATTTGCTGATGGATGTCTACTGAGGACCAGGGTTTGTGAAGGTTATACACAGATGACTGAGGGACAAGGATATTTTCTCTGTCCCTTGAAGCCCCTTCCCTGCCTGCCCCTTAGGTAGGTCGCTCAGTGAAACTCTAATAGGCAGAGACTTGTCTGCACTCCCTAAGATAAGAGACTCTGGACATGGGACTCCACCTGCAGAGGCAGTGAGCACCTGGTTTGTGGCCGGCAGGACCACGGGGTGGTGTCCTTCCTGGGGGTCTTTCCTGGCTGGTGATCCCCTCTCCCTGTGCTTGCCCTCTTGCTCCCTACTGCCTCTGCATCTGACTCCTGGCAGTTAGAGCAGGTGCTCTGCTTTCTGAGATATTTGAGTAGCTGCAGATATTTCCAAAGCACACTGGCCCTCCTTCCAGAGGATGTAAGAGAATTGCATCCTTTTGTGTATCTCATCTTTGAAGCACTTGGGCTGAAGTCCCCAACTCAGCCATGATCCTTCCTACTCTCAGGAGCCTCACAGCCAAGCGGCCACGGAGTTCCATCCACCGTGTATCCTGAAGCTCTCTTAGTGCATTTCTGCCCTCCACTCCCAGGGCCACCACCAGGCTCAGGTCTTATCACCTCATTCTTGCAGTGGCTTCCCACCCAGCCTCCCTGCCTCTGGTCTCCTTCCATCCACAGCTCAACCTGCTCAGCTGGATTGTGTGGTGATGAGGCCATGGGCAGGGTCAGCCGCAGCCAGCAGGGTGCTCTATGTCCATCTCAGCTGGAGCAGGTGGTGAGGGATGCATCCTGCATGCCCTGGGTTGGGTGGTTTTCTTAGCTTCAGACCCTGAGCCAGCTCCAGCCAGAGTGGAGGTGGAAGTTGGGGGTCTGGGGCAAGGGCACACACCTGGATATCTCTGTGTCTCCAACCTTCTGCTGGCTCATCAGGGTCTAAGGCTGCCCCTAGAGGTATGGGCTGGCTCTGCTGATGCCAAAGAGGCTGAAGACCCCTTGGGGAAAGGAGACCCTGGAAAAGGAGGCCGTGGGAGAGGTGCATACCTTGTTGCATCAGGGATCCCATTCCAAACCAGAAGCTGTTAAGCAGAGTGAAGTTATTTTCCACCACCTCAGAGCCAGGGTTGCAGGGGTGAGCATCGTACCACTCATAAGGGCTGAACCTGGCACAGGAGGAGAGGGACAGTCAGCCTGGGAAGCAAGGAGCATCCATGCCCCAGCAGGCAGTGGTTTAGCAAACACAGCTGTGCCAGCCGCCTCAGTATCAATATCCTCATGGTTCTTCTGGGAGGCAGGGCAGGGGAATTTCTTCTTGTTCTTTATTGTTAGTGCCCTTTTCTGGTTATAAAGGTAATTCACCAGCATCTCGTAAAATTAAAAGTGCACATGCCCTTCAGCCTCCCAATTCTGCAACTCATTATCCATCCCAGAAAAAGCACTCTTACAGGAGCATCAAGAGAAGCACACAAGGGTGTTTATCAAAGCATTGTTTGTCATCGCAAAAACACTGGAAACCACCAAAATGTCCTTCAATAAAGGAATGATTAAATAAACTATGCCACACTGTACTGTGAAATATTATGCGGCTGCTAAAAGAGAATGAGATACTTGAGATGTGCTGGTGGGGAAAGATCTTCAACACATATTGTTGAAGATCTAAGCAATAAAAATATTAAAAGCAATGTATTAAAAGCAATAGAAAATAAGAACAATATGACCACACTTATATAAACAGATTCCTAAAGACATAACTATTCAGTGCTTTATGTATACTCATATGCAAATGTATACTAAAGGGTCTGAAAGGGTCTCTAGATAAAAAAATATCAGTGTTTACCTCTGGGGAGGGGCATCAAAACAGCAGAAGGAATTTCAGGAAGGCCAATTGCTCTATCTGCATTATATAAATTTTTAAAAGTGAGAACATGCTTTTGAGTTTTGGGCATAATAAAAAACCTTAAAACGGGAAAAAAAGCAGAAGACACATTTTATAAAATATTCAGACAGTATAGACGAATACAATCTGAAAGTGAATGTACTCCAGCATCCTATCCCCTGGAGAGAACAATGCGTTATATAATTTTTTAGATTTTTGTCTTTGAATATACAAATACATATATGACAGGGAAAAAATGATTACTTAAAGCCCCCTACTGCCTTCTAAGGAAGAGGAGTCCTGATTACTGAACTGAAGGGAGTTTTTGTTCACTGTGTGAGTTCCAGTTGAGGATATCTATGTTTAAAGAAGCTTGAGGCCGGGAGCGGTGGCTCAAGCCTGTAATCCCAGCACTTTGGGAGGCCGAGACAGGCGGATCACGAGGTCAGGAGATCGAGACCATCCTGGCTAACATGGTGAAACCCTGTCTCTACTAAAAAAACTAGCCGGGCGAGGTGGCAGGCACCTGTAGTCCCAGCTACTCGGGAGGCTGAGGCAGGAGAATGGCGTGAACCCAGGAGGCGGAGCTTGCAGTGAGCTGAGATCTGGCCACTGCACTCCGTCTCAAAAAAAAAAAAAAAAAAAAAAAAAAAAAAGAAGCTTGAGAGCTTGAGAGGACCCTGGAAAAAGTCCCACACTGGTGGACATTGTCTCTACGTTTGTGGGGGAGGTTTTAGGATGCTGAGAGGACACATTTGGAAGGGGAGACAAGTCCAGTGGAATTTTGTTTCATTTTTTAAAGTGCAATGCCCTTTAAGTGTGATGTTGTGACCTCTCTTTTCTGTCTCCCTTCTAAAAGCTGGAATATATAATACATTGATTACCAGTGGTCATGTGGAAAGAATTTTATTTTCATGAAGTGGGAAGATCCCTCAAATAGGAAATCCTGAAGAAAGGTTTCAAACCAAGACAGGGATCTTCAAAGGAAATGGCCACAAACTGGTTAGAGGCTCTAAAACCCACAGGGAAGAGATCTAGGATGGAGAAAGCAGAGATGAGAGGCTATTGTGAGAAGGGTTTTTGGAGAGAGCCTTTGGAGAGTTGGGTGTCCAGAGCTCCCGCTTCCTCTACCACATCGAGGGAGAGGGGCTTCCCAGGGGGTGAGGCAGCTCAGTGCCTGGTCCTGTAACTGAGCAGATGGACCTGGGAAGTGTGAAGGGCAGGGGTCGGGCTGATGGGTGCTCTGTCAGTGGAATCAGGCAAGTCCCTGCTGCACGACATTGGCCTGCAGGCCCAGACACCACCAGGCCTCAGGACGCTGGGTCCACAGTGCTTCCCCTGGACCAGATGGACCCATGCAGAAGACAGATCCAGCCCAGGCTGACTTTGACTCCCATCCTGGAAGGCAATGGGATTCCAACAGGGAGAGGCCATGGGGCACAGGCCGCTGGAGGACCAGGGGCTGAGTGGGTAGTGGCCCACGAAGGGAGGCCCTGCTGGAGGGGGCCGTGGGAAGAGCACCCACCTCTGAACACCCTGGAAGGTGGGAGGCAGACAAAATAAAGCCGATTTCTGATGAGATCTCCCGAGTCCTGCTCTTTACATGTACCAGGCACACATACACAAATATATGACATATATGATACTTTTAACAAAAAAATCCCCTATCATACCACTATACTGTCCGAGAACTTTGTGTTTCATTTAATGTTACCAGCCTCTTTTCAGGTCAGTTCTTCCAGATCTACCTCATGCTCTGTAACCACTCTGCAGGTGTTTCTAACCATGCCTTGACTGATGGGCACCTAAGCTGTCCTCTCTTTCCAACTGTGGTGCACTCTGCTGGAAAAGCATCCTTGGACACACCTCTGTGGGCCCTGATGCCCAAGGGTGGCCTTGTCTTCTGGGGCTTGGCTGCAAAGGCTTTCTAGATTTGGGAGAATGCTAACGTGTGGCTCAATGGTGATGTTTCAACAGGATGAAGTTCCAGGGGTGGAACTGCTTATCATAATAAAAATAACTGGTTCTAGAAAGGGCTTCTTGGCTATCAAATGCTGTTACAGGCTGGGGTTCTCACCACCTCCTGAGAGGTGAAAGCCTGCAGGGTGCCCATTTTACAGATGCAGAGGCCACAAGGATCCTGCAGTCAGTGGGACACAGCGTCCAGGCTCTAACCCTCCTCGGCCACAGGAGAGAAGAGGAGTGGGATGGTCGCTGGACAAGGAGGGAAGGTGTCACCTGGAGTTACTGGTAGACCTTGGATTTGTAGCTTGTGGCTGCAAGGGCTTCTCCAGTCTTGAGAGTAAACAGGAGTTAGAAGTTGACCTGGAGAACTCTGTCTCCACAGAGAAGGTTACATTCCATCCCCAGCTGGAGTGTGGAGGTGTAGACAGGGCATCCACTGTGGCCAAAGCTCTTGCTTCCCTTGGATACTCAACCCAGATTTGGCTGCAATGTGGCTCCCAGGAGCTAGATGGGCTGCTCACCCTCAGCCCTGCCTTCTGGGTCAGGCACTTAGGATCATCCCCTGTCACGAGTGCCAACTGTCCTGCTCTCTGCGGTGAGAAGGCACACCCTGGGCTCCCTTCCTGTTTCCTCCTACCTCACCAGGCATGAAGTCGAATATCTTGGTGGCAGCGAAAGGCCTTGCGCAATGCCTGGTCCCCAGAGGCGGGCCAAACAGACCAGGCCAGGCCAGTGTGCAAGATGGACAGTCCCGTGCCAACCTGGAGTTGTCCCAGAGTGGACCTGGACACCTGCCCACCCTTCCCAGGCCCTATCTCTTAGAACTGTGGGCAGCTGTGTCCAGATCTCCTTCAGCCAGCATGGTCACCGGGAGTGAAGGGGAGATGGCCGCATTCACCCCACAGATATGTTGTGCTTGATCCTGCCAGTGTTATAAAAAATTCAACTAGTGGCCACACAGAAAAACCGAGAGACATCACATAAAAATCCAAATCTCTCTCTCAAAATCATGAGCTCTGCAACACTGGCCCTGCATCTCTGCCTGGTACAGCCTGTTGGAGCTGAGCAGCGGCTGCCCCCTTCAGCCGGGTGAGCTCTCCAGGGTGCCTTAGTCCCTACCACTCTCCACTGCCTATCACTATGCCTGCTTCACTCCCTTTGGCCCTGGCAGGTACTTGCGTTTGCCACCCTTGATATAAAGTTGGACCGGTCTGGGTTTGAAGCCCAACTCTGCCAAAGAAATGCCTTCTGATTCTGGGCAATTACTTAACCTCTCCAAGCCTCAGTTTCTGCTTCTATAAACTGGTGATAATTATACCCATCTCAAGAGGTGTGAGTGGTGTTGTGTGGGTGCTGGGCAAGGTGACAAGTGCACTCTGAAGCTCTTCCTAGCTCTGTGGCCAAAACTCTTGTCCCTCTCCTCTCTTCTCAGGGGTCTCCTATCATTCCAGCAGCTCTAGGAAACCCATCTCTTCTAGAAAGTCTCCCAGCCTAACCTTGGGAAGGAGGCTCCCACCTTCCTAGCCAGGAGGCAGGGTGAAAGCAGGCGTGCTGGTGAAGGGCCAGGAATGAGAGGGGGATGGGACACACATCAAAAGGGCAGAGCGGATGCTGGAAAAGCCCGAAGGGGTGGGAGGACCACTGGAGCTGCTAAAATCATGGTGTGAGCTCTGGAGAGTGGCTCCTGGCTTTCAAAGGCTTGTTAGACCATTAGAGACAAGAGGCACAAATGAAGGCCTCTCTGTGGCAGGCTTGGCTGCTGCTGTGCCCACCAGGCAGGGCGAGGCCAGCACGGCAGCTCCAGGCCTCCGGCAGCACAGGGTCTGGGGAGCGGGACATTGCATCACTCACAGCCTTCCCTTTAGTCTCTCGCAGTGTGGGAGGAGGGAGCGGAAGGGAGTGAAGTGGGGGGAGGGCGGCTTTTAAAGAAGGCTCTGGAGAAAAAAAAGGCTGAAAACGCCAAGTCGTTGGATCTCAAATTGCCTCTCCAGAGAAGTCTCTCTTTGCACTTTGTTAGGATTTAGAGAAAAAAAAGGACCAGATCAGGGGCTGGGGCTGGAGACCGGAGAGAGAAGGCAGAGGGCTCCACTGGAAAGCCGTGGGGAGCAGGCCCCAGCAGCCACCAACCCGGGGCAGGGGCGGACCACTGGACGGAGATGTGGGTCATAGACAAAAGGCTTGGTGACCCCCACAGTCAAATGCTGCAAGTGTCACCTATTGCTTGTATGACCTTGGCAAGTGGTGAGACTTTCTGAGTCTCAGGTGTCTCCTCTTCAAGGGAGGCTGTAAAGTGCAGAGCACAGTGCTTGGCAAGCACTGGGTGTTCACCAAACACTGGGCAAAACCTGTCCCCTAGTGACCTCCTCCTACCACCCACCAGCAAGGGTGCGCCGTGTCTACTTATGTGAACAACAAAATGTGCAAGCATGTTGCTAGCATGGAGCCCAGACAGGAATGTGTGTATGTGTGCCTCATTTCTGCATCTGGGGATGGTGTGAGTTTATTGGGCACTGTTCCCCCTACTGTTGTGGCGTGGATAGACGCATCCTGTTTTCCAAGTTCTAAGCTACCCACGGGGCCACTCAATGTCCTGAGTCTGCTGCACCAGGTGCCTCTTGACCTCTTCAAGCCTGCTAATGGGACCTGAGGTGCAACTGCAGCATCTCAGGGTTATAGACACAGACCAGGGTGAGGATCAGGTGATTCAAGCCTGGGGATGGGGAGGGACAAGGCATGGAAAGTTCCCTGAGGGATATAAAGGAATCTGAGCCATAGGGAGTAGAAGAGGAGTGGGCATAGCAGTGGCCTGAGCCTTGGGCCTTCTGTGCCAGGGGCTGAGGAGGTGAGGACCTGCCTGGCCCCTAAACCTTCAACCTTGGGCCCGACATCTGGCCAAGGAATTGCCTTACCTGGCGATGACGAAGAGGACACAGCTGACCCCCAGGTAGGCGAGGAGCACATACATCCAGATGTCTGGGGACAGGGGATTGAGGAAGGAGAAAACGCTGGGGTTGGTGCCATTGGGCTTTCGATACAGGATGCTCACACCGAGTGTCATGAAGGGCTTGGAGAAGTCGATGGCCTTCTCTCGAACATGGGTGATGGTCAGGGGGGCCACGGCCAGATCTGCCTTCTGAAACCAGACACACAGAGAGAGAGACAGACTGAGCAAAGTCTCAGAACAGCGAGAGACAGAACACCCTTGCTGGAGGAGAGATGAGGGTGAAGTCAGTTGTCTCAGCCCCGGGTCACTAACCGCTCTTCTGTTTCCACATTTACTAACCCTCCTTGAGGGCCAGGTCAGGGTGCTGGGGAGACAGTGATGAATTTAACTTAACCTCTGCTCTCTAAGAGCTCATGGTCTTGAAGAAGAGAGTGGTGGAATAAACATGCAGAGAATGGAACTCTATTAAAGCTGTAACCCACGTGCTCCCTTCTCAAAATGGTGCTTTGTCAAATAAATACAGTTCAGTAACCCACAAACATTCAAAAATAGCTCGTGCTTTTTATTTGTGTCTTTCAAAACCACAAAGAGGACATAGAATGCACCAGAATGCCTATTTAATTCTGCTTTCCTCTCCCATCTACTTCTCAACTGCTTCACCACATTCTGGATATTCTATATATCCTAAAAGCCCTCCAAACACAAGTTCAGCAAAGATAATACCCTCCTTGGGAGAAACTAGACAGGCAGGCTGGGTGCTGTGGCTCATACCTGTAATCCCAGCACTATGGGAGGCTGAGGCGGGAGGATCGTTTGAGCCCCGGGGTTTGAGAATAGCCTACATAACATAGTGAGACTCCATCTCTACAAAAAATTGAAAAGTTAGCTGGGTACAGTGGCACGTGCCTGTAGTCCCAGCTACTTGGGAGGCTGGGGTGGGAGGACTGCTTGAGGCTGGGAGGTAGAGGCTGCAGTGAGCCGTGATCGTGCCACAGTACTCCAGCCTGGGCAACAGAGTGAGAGCTTGTTTCGAAAAATAGAAAAAAAAAAAAAAAAGGAAACAAAAGAAGCAAATGGAGGGCCCTTATTAATAGGAGGTGGTGTGGAGCGGGAAAGAAGGGGGTGGGGTAATACTAGGAATGCTACGTTAATAAATTTTAGCCCATCACAATTTTAATAAGGGGAAGAATTCAAGTTCGATTCTTTGGTCTGAGCTTTTCCTGATTAGAAATCTAGATTCCTTCATTCCCATCCCCTCTTTCCAGGACCCCATTGGCATCCTCCCCCACGAGGCCCCAATTAAACCACTTCCTGCTTACCACAGCCCCTCCTTCAGCCCCATGCTCTGCACATCCCACACTGTTTAGGATGTCCTCTTCCTGTAGTCTCATTCCCACCACTGTCTGCCTTCCTCTGCACATCCTGCCTCTTCCAGAAACCCTCCCTCGCAGCCTCCATCTCAACTTCCATGAAGCTAGCTCTGCTCTGCTTGAATGGTGGTCTGTGCCCCGTGTGATCTTGTGTCTGACCTGCTTACGTGCCTGTGAGTTCCCGAGTTCGGCTGGAGCTGGGGCGGAGTCTCTGCTTCTTTTCTCCATCCCCAAGCCCTATCTCAGCCTCTGGAATATTTGTTAATTAATAACCTTCCCCTCTGAGAGGCTGCCCCTGGGGCTTCTGTGGATATTTACATTTCAGAATGTGAACTAAGTTATCACTTCCCTTCCTCACATAGGACAGGACAGAAAGGGAGGCTGGGGTCTAACAACCAGCATTAAAGACCTTCTCGGCAAGGGGGGAACCTCCCTCTGAAACCCCTTTCCAAGGCAATACCTCTAGGTGGCCATCCACTGACTTGGTCCAACTCCATTCAACCACTCATTGTGTCATGAAATCCAACAGACACCAGGGATACAGAGCTGACCCAAAGACATGACTTCTGCCCTCATGGAGCTTACAGTCTAGTAGGGGAGATGGTCGTTAATCAAACTGTTTAATAAAGGGTATCTGCTAACAGTAGCTCTGACTTCACTCATCTTAGAACAGGAACTAGCAATCCATTCAAAATCAGATGTCAAGGAGGGCAGGGCTAGTATGGGTGGAATCGCAGCTTCTGGACAGCTCTGCAGGTGCTCCCTGCTGGGAGCCCAGCTGGGAAATACAACTTTGACACTGCCCACCCAATGTTTCCCCTTCTAAAGGCAGCCCCTACACCCCATCATTGACACTTGGAGTCCAAGGATTTGATGACCTTCAGAACCTGGGAAAGATGGGGGAGGAGCAGCCTATTATAAAGGCTCTTTCTTTTGTAAATGTCTGAATGTGTGAGTTGGGATTTGCCTGGCTGAAGGCAGAAGAAGAATGAACGGGGTAAGCTGCTGCCACCCCAGCTCCCGGAGTCCTCTCAGTTCAGGGTGTGTACAAAAGAAAGCAGAAAAAAAAAAGAACTATTAGGGAGGGCATAGAGTGGTGAGCAAGAGACTGAGTCCCTGGTGTCATGGAGCTTCCAGTTGAGTGAGCTCTTGCTGGGGCTATAGACAGGATCCCTTGGTGAGGTGGGAGCCTGAGTGAGATACCCTGAAAGGTTCTTTTCAGTCCTAAAGATCTAGGATTCTCTGTAATGTTGACGTGACAGAGATATAGAGGGCCCTTTGATTCCAGAACTTGGCGTCCCCAAATCCTGTCCCTTCAAAGTCCAGTCATGTGCTGCCTAACTGTCTTGGTCAACAGTGGACTGCATATACAATAGTGGTCCCATAAGATGATAATACTATTTTTGCTGCACCTTTTCTATGTTTAGATAAGTTTCCATACACAAATCCCTACAGTATTCAGTAGAGTAGCATGCGGTACAGGTGTGTACCTAGGAGCAATAGGCCATACCATATAGCTGAGGTGTATAGTAGGCGCTACCATCTAGGTGTGTGGAAGTATAGCCTATGATGTTCCAACTACAATGAAAATGCCTAATGACATTTCTTAGAATGTATTCCCGTTGTTAAGTGATGCTTGACTGTATATTGCTTTGGGAGGTTTTGTTCTCACTCCAAAGTCACTATCATTGCTCAAAATGCCTTTGGAACTCGTCTCTGGAAATGGAGTGGATTCTTGGGAAGAACCTCAAAGTCAATGGTGGTGATGAATCTTCCTTTGACTTTTGATGGCAAGTTGGATAAGAGAGTTATGGCTGGGGGACTGAGGTGTGTGTAGCCAATGATTATTCCAAAGGCTGGTGAGAAAGCTAATCACATGGCCACAGGTGATTGGCCTTCTGGCCAGCCCTTCCCCCAGATTCTCAGAGCCTTTGAAACCTCCCTGCCATTCTTCCTGCTCTTTGGTTTTAATGGGGTCAGGAGACCAAGGCATCCACAGCATTCTGTACCTACGGTGGCAAGACAACTGGCCAATATAACCTTCACTGGGAGTTTGGATCTGTGTTTTCTCTTGGGCTTCAGGAAGGCTGGAGTTCTCCACTTCGTTTCTGGTTAAGGCAGAAAATACTACATTTCACCGTTGGTTACGATTTCCCTGAAAAAGGCATTATTTTGTCCAACTTCCCTTGAAAGATGGGAACAGATGTCAAGCCTTTGCTGTTTCAGTTCATTACTCAGAATGAAAGGCCCAATCTTGGCAGGCTCTTCCCACTTGTGCAAGTTTTCTTTGAGGATGATTCACAAAATCATAGGCTGTCAGAGGTGGATGAGAGAACTTCAAGTCTATTCGAGGAATACATCTATTCCAACCCCACATTTTTTTTTAACAGAAGGAAACTGAGGCTTGAAGAGAAGCTCCTTGGTCTTTGCTATAATATTTACAGCAATCATGTCCTTGAACGACATCAAACCCCTGACTTGTACAACACTTTCATTGGTCTAATGGGTGTTTTGTTAGCTCTCCTGCCTCACCAAGGACCTTTCTGTATTATTTCTAAACCTCTGGAGCAGGCAGGATGGTCTTCCCAGGACACTACTTCATCCCCATAAGCAGCTTTCCAGTTACCAAGAATCTGTTGGGGCCCTCCTGGCTCCTCCTCCTCCCAGTCTCCTCTATCCTTGCATGAGGTCACCTGGCCCCACCCATTCTATCACACCCTTGAAGGTAAGAACAATTCAACCTGCTATAGCTCCATCTTTTGGTCCTCAGTCTCCAGATACCCTGGCTGCTGGTTGAAACCTGCCTTGTACTCCAGACTAAAACCTGGACATCTTCCTACCAGGAATGGGGTTGGGACTGTGGTCCCAGCTCTAACAACTTGTCACTGATCAGCCTTCTCTTAGGACAGGGGTCCTCCCAAGGGTCTGAGATCTGGCCTCTGACTCCCACACAGCTTGCTGCCTGTGTCTGGTGTCCCTGCTGCAAGCTGCCTGATTGGATTCCCAAGTATAGTGCTTACCAGATTCCTCATCTCCGTGTTCCGCCTCTTACTTGGGATCCCCATTGAACATGCCAAGCATGACTCAGTGTACTGCATATGCTGCCTATGCCTATGCCATCTTCCCAGTATCCCTGCCAGGTGGTCAACATCCTCGCCATATTCCAGATGGGGACAGGGTGGCTTAATCAGGCTAGGAGGCTCGTTTAAACTGGTAAGTGGCTGAGCCAGTACTTGGACCCAGTTAATTGTGATCTAAAAGCCCAACATTTTACCACTCTACCATGCAAGCCACACGTAGTGGATTGAATTACGTCCCCCCACATTATGTTCAAATACTAACCCCTGATACCGGTGAGTGTGATCTTATTTGGAAATAAGGTTTTTGCAGATGAAATCAAGTTAAAATTAAGTTATACTGAATGAAGGTGGGCCCCAAATCCAATGACTGGTGCCCGTATAAGAAGAGAAAAAGAGGAGGCCGGGTGCAGTGCCTCACGCCTGTAATCCTAGCACTTTGGGAGGCCGAGGTGGGTGGATCACTTGAGGTCAGGAGTTCGAGACCAGCCTGGCCCACACGGCAAAACCCCGTCTCTACTAAAAATATAAAAATTAGCTGGGCGTGGTGGCATGCACGTGTAATCCCAGCTACTTGGGAGGCTGAGGCAGGGAAAAAATTGCTTGAACTGGGAGGCGAGGGTTGCAGTGAGAAGAGGTCACACCACTGCACTCCAGCCTGGGCGACAGAGCAAGATTCCGTCTCAAAAAAAAAAGAAAAAGAAGAGGAAAAGAGGATGCACAGATACACATGGAGAAGGCCATGTGATGCTGGAGGCAGAGACTGGAATAGCAGATACAAGCCAAAAGCACCAGGGACTGCCAGCCACACCAGAAGACCGGAGAGAAGCATGGAACAGGTTCTCCTTCAGAGCCTCCGAAAGGAAATAGCCCTGCTATCACCTTCATTTCTCATTTCTGACCTCCAGCACTGGTGGTTCATGGCCATTTGATGTGGCAGCTCTAGGGAACTAACATACCTGCCACTTAGACCCTGTGCAGGATGCATGGGGCTCCTTCCACAGCCTGCTGCTGTCCCCACCCTAGCACCTGTCCCACTCTGAAGGGCAAGCTTCATGGCTGGACTCACCCTGCCTTGTCCTGAGCCCAGTGTTGCATTCCCAGAGACCTGAACTTGACTCTGGCTCCTGACCATGGGGCTTCCCAGCATGCACTTCACATTGCCTGGCTTGGGAGCCTTGCAGCTGCAGAAAGCTGCTGGTATACCCTTGCCACCTCCAGGTCCCTCTGCTGCTTCCACAGCTGCCTAAGTAAACCAGCCTCACTCCTGCCATGCATACGGGACTCTTCCCCAGGGACTCTGCTGGCATCCCGCCCACCTCTCTGGTATGTGGCATCATGGAATTCACCTTCTGCTCTTTTCCCAAAGTGGTGTTTCTCCAACTAGAATCTGTCCCTATCCATGGTGCTAATTAAAGTAGGTCAGGACTTCCTAATGCCCTTAGGATAAAAAAATTCTTACTAGGGTTGCTTACAGCCATGCATGATCTAGTCCAGTGCTGTCCAACAGAGCTTCCTGCAACGATGAAAAGGTTCTCTATCTGCACTACCCAATATGGCAACTGTGGGCCACACGTGGCTGTCAAGCATTTGAAATGTGGCTGGTAAGACTAAGGAACTGAATTTATACTTTAATTGAATTTTAATTAATTAAAGCTTAAAATTAAATAACCCCCCGTGGCTGGTGGCTGCTGCATTGAAAGGCTCTCCCACATTTCTCACACTGTCCTCCCCTCCTGTCTTCCTCCCAGCCTTCCTGCAGCCCCTCTGATCCATGTTCTCTCTCTTACCTCCGGATGCTGCACGTGCACTGTTCTCCACCCGGAACCTCTTCCTCCCCAAACTCTTTGTCTAGTGAATGCTGACTTCTGCTTCAGATCTCAGCCCAATCATCGCTTCCACAGACACAAGCCTCAGAGGAAATCAGGACTCCCTGGTGACTGCTCTCATCACACCAGGCACTTGTCGCTCCCAGCACTGATCACGGTTGTGATTTTAGAGGCATTGGCTGATTCTCTGGGTGTTTCCAACCCCCCCGACCATGAGCTCAGGAGAGTGAGGCCAAAGCCTGTCACCTTTTCACCGTTGTGTGCCCCATGGCTGGCACAGTGTCTGGCACATAATAGGCCTTTTGTAGAGACTCTGTGAATGAATGAGTAGGATGTTGCTGGTTTAGACGAAGCACCCAGCGAGCATGTCCTCTGAGTCAGCTCGCAGAGCACATGGCCATTTACAAGAGGATAAAGCAAGTCACAGATGGTGTCTGTGGCTGAGCCACAGCCTTCAAGCTTAAGAACACACTGTGTCCCTGAAGGGCCCTGGACATGAACCTGACAAACCAACACCCTGAACAGTCCACACATTTGAACACAGGGGAAACAGGTGCTAGCTCATTCATAAGTGTCAACCGATGGGTCAACTACTAGTACCTGTGATTCATTCACTGGTTTCCTGAGCTGGCAGCAGCCTCACTGCCTAACAGTGAGGAAAGATGTGTGTACCCTTCCTGGGCCTGAGAGGATATAGCCCAGTTCCTGAGACCCAGCAAGCTCCATCCCTGTGCCTCTGTCCTTCGGGAAGGATGGGTAGGTCTTCCCTGCTTCATAGACCCCATAGGGGTCCCCAGGTTGGATGCACCATAGGCTCCGTGTCCCATCACTGCAAGTTCTCTCCCCACACCTCATTCCCTGACAGTCGTATTAGCCCAGACAGGGCAGGGCCTGCCCTAGCACAGCCCAAGGGAGCTGAAGGCACTGAGCCCCCCTGACCCCAGGCTAGGTCCTGGTTACACACTCCTGTAGTCCCCGCACTGTTCCTCTGTGCCTTTATCACTATGGACTTTTTATTTGTAAGCCACTGTGGGATGCCCAGCTCCTCTGCCAGGATATACAGTCCACGAGCGTGGGGAATGAGCTTATTTCACTCACTGATGTGTCTCTAAGGATTAACACAAAGCCTGGCACAAAGTAGGGGCTCAATCAAATTTTGCTGAAAGAATGAGCATCAAAATACCCCCAAGGGCTCTGCTTACCCCAGCCTAATGGGCTAAGTTCTGGCCTCAGGTCCCCTGCACTAACTCCCGCCGGTTCACCTGATCCTGTCCCCTGCCCGCCTCTCTCCAGAGTTTAGAGCCTGCTGCTTGTGCCCTGGCCCCTGATGAATCCACCTGAACGTTGCTACCCCTCTTCCTTCTGACCTGTCAGTGGCCCCTAGCACTGACAGCCCTCACCTGCCCTCATTCCCACCTCAGAGAGGTCTTGGTGAATCCTCAGCTCCACAGAGCTCCCCAGTCACTGCCCTGGGCAACCTGGCTGGCCTGGGAGGGTCCAGCTTTGGAGCCCATCTCTTTCCCCTGCCCCCAGGTGAGCTCCCAGCATGTCCAGCTCTAAAGAGCCCTGCTCTAGCCAGGGGCAGTGGGATTGGGTGGAGCCTTCCCTGGCACTGCAGACAGGAGTTGGGGCCAACACATGAAGGCCAGAACCAAGGTCTAGTTCCTAGTTGAGAGGAAGACGGGACACAGTGGGGGCCATGGTAGTGTGTCTTTGATAACAGATCTTCCCATCACACCTGCCAACCCACCTGGAGGCTGGGAAACCAGAGTTCACAGTGCCATGGCCATAACTGGGGTTGGGGGACAACTTCCCAAATCCATGTCCTTCTTTACCCAAACCTCATCACCAGCTTCTGCTGCATAACCAGATGCCCTTCCTGGATTCCTCTGACTGCTGCTCGTGAAGGGGACAGGGCATGGCTAGCTCCTACCTCTCAAGTCTCCAAGATCTTCCCCCAAAGTTTCCTGGGCTGGGTCACAGTGACTCCTCACTGCTCTCTGATCTACAGGACCTGTCAGCCCACACCCCAGTCTGGGAGCCAGGGAAGCTCTTCCACCCAGCCACATTCCTTGCCCAGAACACTCGCCCTTATTGAATATTTATATCTGTTCATATGTTCACAGATAATTGCCCATTTCTTCCACTACAGTGTAGGATCTTGAGGATCAGGGAAGGGATCCTGCCTATTTTGTTCACCCCTGTATCCACGGCTGCTATCATGGGGCCTGACTCGATAGATTTATTGAAGAAATGAATAAATCAGTCACTGGGAGCACTGGAGGTTTAAAAGAGAGCCCCCCATCAGGCGCTGTCTCAGGAGTGCCACCCTCCTGAGTTGGCAGGGCAGGGAAAGGGGAGTAGGGGAAGAGGGATAACAAGTCAGAGAGAATATCTGTGGATGACCTGCCAGCTAGCTGTCAAACTCAACAATTAGCACTGTGGCCATTGATAATGTTGGAAAACAGCACCCTGAAAAGCCCACATATATCTAAATAGATGGGGAACAGGTGCTAGAAAATTCATGTCAACCAGTGAGTCATGTCCCTGTGGTTGGCACACAGGCCTCCTGAGCTGACGGATGTCTGACAGTGAGAAAGGGCGGGTGTGCCTCTCCCAAGCCTGGGAGAACTGCCTGGTTCCTGAGTCCCCATGGGGACCAGCCTGCGCCTGTCTCTTAGGAAGGCTCCATGGGATTTCCCTGCTTCAGGGCACACTCCAAAGGATGCACCACAATCTCTATCACCATCTCTAAAAGAATCCCCTCCCCACTCCCTACATGTCCACAAGGGTGCTGTCTGTCCAGGGCCAACCCCAGCACAGTCCTGCCAGTGCTCCAGGACTCCATGCACTCAGCTACAGCCCCAGCCAGGCCCTGACCAGGTGGAGACTTCAGCAGCCTCCACCATCCACCCAGGCATGTGTCTTAGACCTGCCTGGGACATCTCTTCCTCATTCTTCGGGTCGCAGCCTAAGAGTCACTTCCTCAGGGAAGCCTGAGGCCTTTTCTTCAGGGTTATACTCCCAAAGCCCTCTATCTTCCCTCTATCTTTGCAGCACTGGTCAAAATCTTAATGAAATCTCACTTGTCTGATTCACTGTTTGTCCCTGGAGGGTAAGGACCATGTCTGCCTGGGTCACCCCTACTCCCTAGTCCCCAGGTCTGGCACATTATCAGTCGGGGCTGGGCTCAGACCCCTCTCACGCAGACTTTCAGATCCTCTGGCTCCGGCCAACCTCACGCAGGTCCAATCTGACAGCATCTCAATGCCTGCCCAACTGGCCACCTCTGGCCTCCAGCCCTGTGGCTTCTCATAGATGCTGCTGCAAGATCCCGATTGGCTCCCATGCCCACCATGCCAAACCCAGAATGCATGGGAGTCAGGAGCCAGTGGATAAACCTGTTTTCCCTTTCTCTGCTTACCCCAAGAGATGGTCCTGAGACACACTTTGCAACGCATTTCCAGGGGGCAGACTCATAGACTGAGAAATTAGTCCCCCTCTATGGCAACCAGCTCAGTAACACATCCTTATGTTGCCTTCTTCCTTCCTGCTCCACATCCCTTGCCCTGCCCCTCCTTCTCCCCCTGGCATCACTACCCCTAATTGAGTAATGGCATAATTCCCTGCCTCAGGCTCTGCTCTGCAGGCTCCCAGGCTGAGACATTGCTCAATAAAGTTTCGTGGAATTGATGAAAGAACGAATGATCCTCAGCAGAGGAGTTTGCATGTTTCAGCTGCTCCTTCTGACCTCAGTTTCCCCCAATACTCCCTTCATCCCTGAAGCCCTCTTGCTCTCCTACACCTGTTTGTCTGGACCTGGACCCCCTGCCAGGCTCTTTCCAGGCCTTTCCCCAGGCTGATCTCTGCTCACTGAATTCTGGAGCTGACAGTTCTGCGGTGACTCTCCATGGGGCCCCAAGTCCCTCCTGCACCCCTCACCTGTTTCCCTGGTTTCCCCAGACAGACCCTGGAGACATCCCGAGCTCCCCCAGGGCTCCACAGTCATTGCTCTGGGCAACCTGGCTGCTCCAACAAGAGTCCAGCTTTGCAGTTTCCCCTGCCCTCAACTGCCCTGTCCCCTCCAGGATTCTGACTTGCCCTAGGGGAGCTCCCAGCAAGCTTTGCTTGCAAGTGTGCTGGCCCAGCCCAAAGAAGGTAGCTTGGGCAGAGCATTTCCTGGCCACACAAACAAGGGTGTGAGGCTCCTCCTGACACCCATACATGCGGGCCAGAACCCAGATCTGCTTCCAGTTGGAAGATGGTGGGCACAGTGGGCAATGGGGTCATGGCCTTGACATGAGACCCTCCTCTCACACACCACGGCTGGGAAGCTAGCTAGTCATGACCCCACAACCACCATGCCTCTGGGCAAAGCATGCAAGCCCATGTGTTCACCCACATATCCCTCATTCAGTGAGGATGCTCTGTGTATGTCCAGCCCATGCCAGGTGTTGGGGCAGCAGCCAAGTTTGGCCCATCAGGTGCTCCCCATCGGTAAGAAGAGTCACACAGGGAAATGGGCACTTCTAGCTGTGCCAATCTCCCTGGTCTGCACTCAGTGTTACTGGGAAGCAGAGGGAATGTGTGGGTGGTGCAACTTCTCCATAGGAAAGTGTACAATATGTTAAGGCTACCCGTGATGACTCCTTGTCTCCATTGTGTTCCATGCTTCATCTTGGTCCAGCCCCATCTATGAGGCAGGGAAAACTTCTTATCTGGCCATCCATACTGCAGTGAGATGTAACAACTTAGAGAGAAAAGAATGAATTTTCCGAGGCCTGCAGAGCTTTTAGGCATCCCTATTAGCCTTCCTCCTGCTCTGATGCAGGGGGCTGGGAGAGCAGCCAGGACAGAATCCTGGGTCTCCGAGGGTGAAATTTGAGAACAGGAGCACTCAAGGACCCTGCTGGGGCTGACCTTGTACCCCCAGGAGGTAACGCTTGTGCCAACTCGTGGATGCTCATTCCTCATCTCCCTTGACCTTGCGGCCAGTGACCCTACCCCCTTTCTAGTAGCCTCTCCTCCTTGGGCCTCCTTCACCTCACGCTCTCCTGATTCTCCTCCTTCCCCTCCAGCCTTGCCAGCCTAGGCATCTTGTGGCTTCCACCCTTTCATCTGTGCCATTCAGGGTCCCACCCCAGGTCCTTATCTCTGCTCTCCCTGAGCAGCTCTCGTCTCCACCTCCCAGGCTCCCTGCAGAATGTGCTGATGACTCCTAGAGCTCAGCCTCCAGCCCTGCTCCTTCCTCCAAGTGCCCAGCCACAGGGCCAGCCATCTACGAGGACCCCAATCCCAACACATCCCAAATGGGTCTCACTATGTTTCCAAATCCTCAAATTTCTCCAGGGGGCTTTTGATGTGAGCAGGACACCATCACCTCCTTAACTGTCTGAGTAGAATTCCATGCCCTGTCCGTGACGCCTCCCTTATCCCTGCCTCCTCCATCCAACCAATCGCCAGCCTCATCGGTTCCACCTGCTTGTCTGCTGGCTGTGCATCAACTTCCCTCCTTTCCTAGAGCAGCACTCTGAGTGAGGCCACCATGCTCGCCCTGCTCAGGTCCCAGCAATGGCCTTCATACTGGCTCAGGTTTGGCCCAGCAGCAGAGTGACCTTCCTCAAGTGCCAAGTTGATGTCACCCCCTGGCTCCACTTCAGTGGGCTCAAATTCTCCACAGCCCTCGGGATTAAAGTCCAGTTCCTCGGTTCAGCACCTGAGACTCTTTGAGGCCTGCCTCTTTCCCCCTTTTCCAGCAGCAGCCCTCCTCTTGGCTCCAGGCTCTCCACTCTAGGGGTTCTGCCTCTGCACTCTCCCTAAGTGGGCTCCTGGGCACCTGGTGCCGGGACACAGAAGCTCTGGATGGCAGATGGGGACTCCCAGTGTCAGAAAAGGCCAATGCCCCAAGTAAAGTAAGAAGATGGCACCTTGGTGGGTGCCTCAGTTCCCTATGCGTCTGATCAATGTGAGTCAGCTCCTCGAGGCTCCCTGTTTGGATCCAGTGGGGGTAAGGTCTAGGTCCTGGACTACTGTGGCCTGGCAGGAAGACCATGGGTGAGGGGCCACCCTCCCACCGCCATCACATTCAATCTTGGACATACTTTAGATAGGGAGGCTGTCCCTGGAAGGAACAGTGATGAGAGGGACAGCTTCTGTGTACTGAGCATTTACTGAGCACCGGGAACTCGGCGAAGCATTTTGGTGCCATATCTCATTAAATCTTCCCACCAATGCTGGGCAGGAGGCTCTTTTATTGTCCCCATTTCGTAGATATGGAAATGGAGGCCAGAGAAATGGAATAACTTTCCCTCTGTCAGCTGAAATGTGCTGGACCCAGAATTTGAACCCATTTCGGTTAGATTCCAGAGTCATCAAAACACGTGGGAATAATTTAAGGCACGGATGTGAGTAGAAGATTTTTGAAAGAGGAAACAGACAAGCAGGCAGTAAATATAGAGAGAGCAAAATTTGGAAGAAAGATGGGGGATGGAGGGAATAATCGCTGCTATGTCTGGTTGTGTTTGTTGCCCCTATAGTTCAAGGTGACTTGCGGCAGGCGAGTGTGTCAGCAGGAGGCGATGCATCCTCTAGCTACCCCATCCTTCTCTGCAACCCTTGGAAGACCATGGGGCATGGGACGGAGGCGAGCAGGGAGTAGCCAGGAAGGGCTTTTTAAGTCCTGCTGGTCAGAGACTCCACCCAGGGCCTCCAAATGGGCCCCGGGGGGCAGATACTTACAAAGGTGGGCATTCATCATCTTTATGCCTACATTCAGATCCCTAATAAGGAAGTAATAATATTGCCAAGCCTTTACCATGCTTTCTATGGGCTAGGGAGAAGACTAATTATCTGATGACACTAATAAATGGTTATGATGTTATTAAAAATGGCACCAAGCTAGGATGAATAGGCTCATCAATTGTAGGGAATCTGGCTTAACAAGGTCTCCTGCATGTCCCGTCTGGCCTGTAACCCTGATGAATACTGGGCTGCCCAAAGCACTGCCTGGCTGCTTGGAGGTCGTGGACGACACTCCCTCCTTTTCCCAGCTGAGGGTCAACTTAGGGAGGTCAGGCTGATGCTGGGCTTCTCTGATCATATTCCCTTGCAAACAGTTCTTCAAAGCTCTCAGGCCCCTGGAGATGTTGTGAGTGGTGAGGGTGGTCCAGCTCCGCTCACCTCCGCACACAGCCTCCACCTTCCGCGTGATCCTCCTTCCCACTGCCCAGCTTGCCTCTGCAAATGACAGCCTCAGAGCCTACCCGGAGCCCCAGACTCCAAGTCCCACTCATAAACGCAGGGGAGTGGATAAGATGGAGATGCCTCTGGGACCTGCTGACTAATTTCCATAATAATTATAGTTATTACTAATAACGGTGACAACACCACTCCCTTCCGTTTATATTGAATTCTACAATCTAGAAGCTGCTTCCCCACCAGTTGTCTCCTCTGAGGCTCACAACAAGCTGTGAAGAACACGGGGCAGGTATTATTATTCTCACTGTCAGGTTAGGAAAGTGCAGCTCAGGGAGATAAGGGGACTTCCTGAAGCCCCCTCCCCAGCCTCCAAGGAATAGGTATAAGGATAAAAATAAAAATAATAATAGTAAATACTGACATGGTGCTGACTATGTAATACACTATGTTAACTTAGTCCTCCCAACAATCTTACGAAGTAGGTCCTATTGATATCATTTCCCTTTTACAGATGCAGAAACTGAGACACAGAGAGGTTAAGAAACATCCAGGAAGGCACAGCTAGTAAGTGGAGGAGTTTGAATCAAACCTGGCTCAAGTTCACGCTCCTGACCATTTAGGTCTCCTATTAGACTTCCACAGGAGCCCAATTTGCTGGGGACTAGGAAATGACTCCACTGGGCCAGGCTCCAGCCTTCATGCCTTGAGCTCCAGCCCCTCCCCACTTGTGACCTCCAAGGTCTCTGCAGGGCAGCTCCCCTCAGACAGAGGCAAGGGAGCTTAACTGAAGGCCCCGATGCTGCCGGCTCCCATCCTGGAGAGGTGAAGTCATAATAAACCTTTGGCTGGTGCTCTGTGCGTTGTGAAGATCTCTGCATGAACCTTCCTCTGTCCTGCCCCTGGGGTCAGGATGGTTCTTTGTAGAAGCTGGAACACAGGGCTACAAGGCAGGGAGCCTCCAAATTCTGGCTCCACCACTTCATCTCTCTCTGCCTCAGTCTCTCCATCTGTAAAATGGGTGTTAATAACAGTACCTGCCTCATTGGGCTGTTAGAAGGATAAATGGGAGAAGGAATCTAGGGGTCCAGTATGGATCAGGTCCTTGAATTCAGCAGCAACTCCTGGATAGAAAATGCTGCAGTCAAGTTGAGGGCCCTGAGCTGAAAGGCAGGTCATGTTTATTGTGTGCCAGGTAAGCCTGTGGAAATGGTGCCGTATTTAATTCCCCCAACAACCACAGGAGCTATGGTAGTTGCTAATTACTCCTATTTCAGGCAGGGCATGTTGGCTCATGCCTGTAATCTCAGCCCTTTGGGAGGTCAAGGCAGGAGGATTACTTGAAGCCAGGAGTTTGAGAACAGTCTGGACAACAAAGTGAGACCCTATTCTCCACCAAAAAAAAAAAAAAAAAAAAAAGCGAGGTGCTGTGCCTTGTGCCTGTAGTCCCAGCTACTCAGGAGGCTGAGGCAGTAGGATCACTTGAGCCCAGCAGTTTGAGGCTGCAGTGAGCTGTGATGGCACCACTGCACTCCAGCTTGGATGATTCTGTCTCTAACAACAACAACAACAACAATTACTCCTATTTTAGAAATAAAGAAATTGAGGCTTAGTGAGATTGATGAACTTACCTGGTCACACAACAAAACAGAGGCTTGAACCCAGACCTGCTGGGCACAGCCTGGGCGTCTGACAACTATGGTGTGTTTGCTCACAGCATCTTACCAGGGTCCCTTTTACTGAACTTACCCTGGGCCCAGTCTTGTGCCACTATGACAACGGTCGCATGAGGAACGGGTATTAACAGGCCCAATTTACAGATGGGGAAATTGCTCAGACAGGTCGAGCAACTTGCCCTGTTCACAAAGCTAACGAGGAAGAACTGGGACTCGAGCCTAGGACCTCCTGATTCCTTCCTTGCAGGGGTGTCCCCAGCCTGTGGCTTCTCCCTCTTCCTCCCAATATCCCAAGAAGCCCAGGACCCCCACCCCCCACCCCCACACCTGCCTGCTTGGTCTCCCAGCTGTCTTCAGTCCACTCCTGATCCCAGGCAGAGGAAGAGGCTAACTCCTTGGTGCTTCCAGCCCGGCCCTGCTCATCCCTTCTTCCCAGCTCTCAGCTTCCTGGACTCCCACTAGACCCGGAGTTACCTACCCAGGTTTCTCTCTGCGTCCCAGAATTTGGTGAAGTGTCTTGTGTGGGTGCCTTGCCCCATAGCTGCGGCATCCTCTGGTGGCTTTTAAAGGAGCAGAGGATACCAAGAAGCTGCAGGCCCCCAGAGCAAGTTCATCAAAGATGCCAGTGGGGCTGGCTCTGAATCAGATGGGTGCCAGTGCATCTTTGTGTGTATGGAGGGGAATGGCGTTGGGAGCATGAGCAAGGCAGCCCACAAGAGCTGGGGTGCACTTCTTCAGCTGAGGTCCCCCAGTCCTCAAGGTCATAGCATTCATCTCCATCACTCCTGTCCCCAGGGCCTTCCTCTGCCAGGCTGCCCAGCCCTGTGGTGCAGACAGCGCTTGGCCGAGCCTCCCCGGGGTCCTGCGCCCTCCCGTGCTCCCATCCACGCTTACGTGGTCGATGAGCTCCTTGACCATGCCGTTCCACTGGCCCTTGTCGTCCTGCGCCCCGTACTTGCCATCCTCCACCAGCCGGATCTCGTAGGAGAAACCAAGGATGTGGGCTAGCTCCTTTAGCAGGTCGATGCAGTAGCCCTCGAACCGGTCATTCCCGTACAGCGTCCTGTCTGACTTCCGAAACATGACGAAGGGCTCCTCCTGCAGACACAGATGGGCAGGGAGTGACGAAGACTGAGAGGGTAGGGCGGAGGCAGGCTTGCACTGGAGAGTCAGGGCTAGGACCTCTGCTCATGTTTTTATAAACCACTTAGAGTGGCTTAGATAAAGGACCCGTGAAGTCAGGAGCGGGAAAGCACATGTCTTGAGAGCCAGCTGGGGGCCTCCCAAACGGCTACCTGGTACGGGGTGGGAGCTCAGTAGGCACTTCCTGATTTAACTGCCCAGTGGTTACAGAGCTAGTGAGCGGTGGAGCAGGGCTTTGAACTGGAGACTGATCCCAAAGCCCATGGTCTCTTTGCTGCACTAGTAATAGAGGCCAGGGTTCTCAGCGTGTGGTCCCTGTACCCGCAGCATCAGCATCACTTGGGAACTCGTTAGAAACGCACATTGTCAGGCCCCACCCCAGACCTAACTGAACCAGAAACTCTGGGGAGAGCCCAGCGATCTGTGTTTCCATCCTTTCAGGGAATTCTGATGTCCACTCAAGTCTGAGGACACTGCTGTAGAAAGCCCTTCAGAAAGCCGTCTGCTCTAACTTCTCTTCCAACTCCAACTTAAAAGATTAGATTTACACGCTGCCGGATGCTGTTCTCTCTTTCCAAGAACCTCCTCACTCCCCTGTGTTAGGATCCCAGGGGAATGATTACTGGTAACAGGGACAGCTCATTGGTATGTGGCTGTGCTGGGCATTGGTCAATTAGCAAATGAGTTTATGCCCATGGGGGGCCTAGCACAGAGTCCAGCAGAGCCCCAGAGCTCAGCAGACAGGAGCTGGTATCGCTTCATTTCACCTTAATGTCAGTCCTCTGGGGTGGGTATGAATAATCCCATTTTATGGATACAGAAAGTGAAGTTCATGAGGATATGTGACGTGTGCAAGCCCCCCTAGCTGTCAGAGAGAGAAGATCTGAATTCCGGTTAGTGTGATCCCAGAGTACAAGTTCTGTGCCTGAGGCCCTGAGACCTACAGTGCCCCTCCCTCGGAGGTAGGTGATCCCCAGGAAGACACTTGTACATCAGAGATGCCTGTCCCATGCCAGACCTCCCATCATCCACCCCCACCACCCACCACAGGCTTCTTCCTTTCTGGGTGACGGGGAGCCTGGGACGGGATTTGACCAGAGCATGACTTCGTCTGATTTCTCATTTAGAAACAAACCCCTGGCAACCCTGCAAAGAATAACTGGGAGAAGAGGCAGAAGGGCCAGTGGAGAGAGGCGATCCACTTCATCCAGTTGAGACATGCAGCAACTGTGGGCTCTGATGCAGCAAGGTCCCCAAATCCAGGTCAACACGCAAGTCCACGCTTCTGCCAGCGCCGTCTACCCGGCTTCACTCACAAAGCCCCATCCCGCGTCCGTGATGGATGCACTGAACTCCCAGAAAATTCAACACAATTGAGTTCCTACTCTGCACCAGGCACTGATTTAAACTCTTTGTCACAGACTGTTTGATTTAAGCCTCACTAGCTTGCAAGATAGTAACACTGTTCCCATGTGATAGATGAAGAAATTCACGCTCTGAGAAGGTCAGTAAGTTGCCCAAAATCACACAGGAGCTGAACTACAGAGATGGGATCCAGTTCCAATCCTTCCCAGTCAGCTGCACCTCTGTCTGGCTTGGCTCTCCTGTCTGTTCCCTGGGGTCAGACATTCCGGAGTTAATCTGCTTTTCCAGATCCCCAAATCAGGTAAAGGGCTGCCATCCTAGAGGCTGTTCCTGGACAACTCTAGTCTTCTTCTGACTCACCTGAACCTCCTTCCTTCGCCCCCGTCCTGTTCCTGCCTATAGCTCCTAGGCCTCTTTCTGTCAGCCAAACGTCCCCAGACCTGCCTCAGCACCCCCATGTAACGGAATGCCTCAAGCCTTTAGTGACTGTGTGACCACGGTTAGCTGACAGAATGCATGGAAACCAGGAAGCTCATTTCCGCATGCCCAGATTAAGGCACATGCTTAACTATGGAGGCACCTCATCCTTCTTTTTTTTTTTTTTTTGAGACGGAGTCTTGCTGTGTCGCCCAGGCTGGAGTGCAGTGGCCGGATCTCAGCTCACTGCAAGCTCCGCCTCCCGGGTTTACGCCATTCTCCTGCCTCAGCCTCCCGAGTAGCTGGGACTACAGGCGCCCGCCACCTCACCCGGCTAGTTTTTTGTATTTTTTAGTAGAGACGGGGTTTCACCGGGTTAGCCAGGATGGTCTCGATCTCCTGACCTTGTGATCCGCCTGTCTCGGCCTCCCAAAGTGCTGGGATTACAGGCATCCTTCTATCAACTGGCAGGGTCATTCCCTTGACCTCATAAACCCCTGGGTGGGATGGGCAGTGGAAGGCCAGGTGAAGACCCTCGTCAGAGGTTCTAGGAGCAGATGATCACCAGCAGCCTCCTGCTAGGCTCCCGCTGTGGCGGCAGGCTTGAGTCTTTGGTCCTCTCTCCCAGCAGTGCTACTTCTCTAGATCCCATCCTGATCCATGCTTGATCCACTGGAACTTTTCAACAGTCCTTTGGGATGCTTCAGGGAAAGAGTTGGTGGGAGTGGAGCAGTCTCTGAATCCCCAAGGGATTCCTGACTATCCAGGGATTCTGAGAAAACCACTTCCCAGTCTAACTGGGTAGGAAGCTGGACCCTCGGCTAGGTGCCATGCTTAATCACAGTGCCTCTCTCACTCGCCTTCCAACCAAGTAGGCAGCTCAACAAGGTTGGAGAAGAGTCCAGGTGGGGCCTGGGAAAAGTGCTGAGGCTGGAGGATGGAGGACATTGGCTGGTTCACGCACTGCCTTCATGCAAATTCATCTCTGGGCAAAACTCCTGCATCCTGGCATGGGGCCTGGCGAGCAGGGTCTTTTGGTTGATGCTCTTGTGCAATGGACAAGTTGCACCACTGCACCTGGTGGCCCTGACTTTAGCTGATGGAAAGAATTAGAGAGAAGGTACCATCTTTCCCAGAGGATCCACCAACCACACATAGAATCCTAGGCAAAATTCACCTCCTTCTGTAAAATGGAGAAAACAATAGAACCTGCCTTACAAGGTGGTTGTGAGGATAAAATGAGTCAGTCTATGAAAAGCACTCAGAATAGTGCCTGGCAACTGTTAGCTGCCATTATTATTATTATTATTATTATTATTATTAATCATCATCATCCTTATCTTTTTCTTGTATGCTATTTGGCCGGTTACTGCAATGACCTTTGCAGCCCAGAGGCCACGCCCAGTGTCTTCAAAGGTTAAACTCATGGCTGATAGTGGAAAACCATTTCAGGAAAGGTCCCTGAGACAGCTCACTTCCTGACCCTGTCTTCACGCCCCTCCCTGGCCTGATCCTCTAAAATTAGCACTTCATTTGTGAAGTCACCACAGCCCCAGAATCTATACATCTCCATATAAATATGCTGCCTTCAGAGCAGCTGTAAAATGCCATTAATTTCGGGAAGTGCTTTGCGGATGGCATACATATTTAACAGCCAAAGCCCAGAGCATTAAAATGGTGCTCGCCTTAGTAATGTGTCTCTAGACCTGCAACATTTCCTAGGGGGTAATTCTGAACTCCGCCAACTACTTATTCATGGACTATTTCACAATTTATTACTGGAAATGTCCAGACAGCCAATTCACAAGCTCTCTCGGCTGCTAATCGATTGCTCAGTGAAGGTGCCCTCAATTTCATAACTTCACGCTCTCCTATTGCTCTGGGAGAACAGCCGTAGGAACAGGGGTAATATTTCTCTTCAACAAGTCACAGAAAACAGAGGTCCAGAAAAATAACCGTTTCTGACTTACCATTGCTAGGGCTCTTGGTCTGGTTTCTCTCTGATCACTTACCCCAGCGTGCAAGCCAGGCCTAGTGCTAAGCCTCTCCCAGTGACAGGGCCCATGGAGTTGGAAGAGGGAGACTTGGGGGTTATCCTCAATTCGGGAAGGATCCAGGGGTTAGCTACCTGATACCTGGGTTCTGAAGCTCCCTTCTGACAGGTAATGTCAGCCCACAGTCACACATGCACGCATAAGTATACACAATGTCCTTGGCACAAATGCACCACATTTTCAGATGTCCTGTCTGCCTAACCCTTCTCAGACACAGAGGCCAAGGACATTGGACCTGAGGTCTTGGCTTCAGCCAGTTAGAACCAGCACACAGTATCAGGAGTCCTGTTCTCCCAGCAGGAGGGGCCTAGAATGGTTCCCAGCCTGGGATAGTTCTCCCAGCCCACATTCCAGCCCCAGCTTTTTCCCCTCTCCTGCTGCTGGGTGCTGAGTGTTGGGCTTGCCTGGCAGGCAGTTGAGCCTATGTGGGTCACGATGTGCACACGGCACAAATTCACTCATCAGTTAGTATCCAGATACCCGTGTGTAGCTGGTCCCACACCCACCCACACACCCGCAAGCATGCCCACACTGTGGCTCACATCGGCAGCCAAACGAATCTTGAACCTTCAAAAGCTGGGCCCCGAAGAGTGGGCCGGGTGTGTTTTCTCAGTGTGTGAGCTGAGGTTTGGGCAGATGAATTTTTCATGAGCTCGTGGAAGAGTGGAACCAGAACAGAGGCTGGGGCCGGGCGGCGAGAGGGTGGGGGAGGGCAGGCATCCAGGCTCCTGCTGCTGCTGTTTCGATCTCAGGAATGGGGAAGGCTGCCAGTGGCTCTGAGGGGCCAGAAAGGGCAGTGCCAGGGCTCTGTCCATCTGTCTGTCCAGGGTAAGGCATCTTTAGCACCTAACGCTGGGAGTTCAAGAGAGGGGAGAATAGTAGGTAGGTTTGGGGGCAGCTCACACAGAGCTGCTGCTTTCTGCTACACCAGATTCCTGGGAAAGAAAGGGGAGGAGAAACTCCCCCTCATCAGGGGTCTTGGATCCAGGCCCTGTTCCCTAGAGGCAGAGCAGTTTGATGTTGTGTACTGGTACCTTGGGACCTGCCTGTCACTCAAAGTGCTGTTGCCCTGACAACATCCTCCCAGACAGGCTGGGGCTGTGCTCTCAGCAGGAGGTGCTGGCCCTACATTCAGGCTGCCAAGCATGGGGCTGGATTTTCAGCCACAGGGACTGGGGCTGGGCCAGGCTGGGCCACTCCCTGTCACCTTTTAGCTGTCCCAGAGAGCCTAAGCCTGAGAGCATTCCCTAGGGCTCCAAGGCATGCAGACCATGCTGAGCCTTTTGGGAATATTCTCTGGAGCATCTGGAGCAACTCTAGTTTCAGGGGGCCCTAGACCAGTCCTTGCGTGGGAGCGAGCATCTCTTCTCTCCCAGGAGACTCCGAGGACACTTCCGGCTAGACAGACTTTCTTGGAGGCCCATGTAAAGACTGTGTCACATCCTCTGTCCCCATTAGGGATACTCCAGAGGTCATTCCCTTCATTCCCCTGCCTCCAGGAAGAGTAGGCTTCTCTCACTGCCCCATAGGGAGAAGCACACCTCACCCTCCAATGATCTCTGGACACTGGGGATGGAGAGAGCTGAATCATCAGTCACCCCCAGGCCATGTGAGTATTTGATACTACATCATGGGGTTAAGATGGTCAGTGGCCCCATCCATGGGCGGCAGGATATCTGCTTCAGGAGCTGAGACCATGGCCAAGGTAGAAGGTGAGGTGGTGGTTGATCTGGAGTTCTATATCTCAGTAGGAGACTAGAGCTATGAGGGACCCAGGAGGCTGCAAACCCTAATGCCTCCAAGGGCCAGCTGAGAAACACAACTATAAGAAGCAGCCCAGTGTAAACAAATAGGGAGGGCTGGGGACAGAGTGAGGGACTGTGGTGAGCCAGGGAATGGCCATGAACCTGGAAAGCATTCAAAGGCAAATTAAGTTTGTAACACAACAGCCTGTGTTAGAGATCACCCCTGTGGCCATGGGCAGGGGTCTTTGGTGAAGTTCAGGGCTCTGCCTATGGACAGAAGTGGAGGTTTTCTCAAGATCTCTCACTCTGCATGCTGTATTCAAGCTGAGTTCACTGGGGACTGGATTTGTAATCATAATAATGAATAACAATAGCAGCTGTCACTTAGTCACTTAGCACTCTGTGCCACTTTATTAATCATTCATCCTCTGAACTCTACGAAGTAGGTACGACTATTATCACCTCCCTTTTTCAGGCGGAGAAACTGAGGCACAGGGCGGGTAAGCAATTTCTCAGGTTCATAAGGCAAATCAACATCAAAGCCAGGACTCCACCCCAAAGGTCTGTGTTTTTGATCATCAAACTGTTCTTTCCTCATGTCCTGGTGCCACTGCCTGTCCCAAAGAGCTGCTGGGGTTGTGTCTGCCCAGATGCCTTGCAGCTGAAAGGCTCTGGGACAGATGGAGCTGTGACCAGGCTACGGGCCAAGACAGGTTCTCTCCTTTCATAGCCCTGGGGTTCCTAGGAACCAGCAGGATACTGGGAATGCAACCTCTGGGGACTCAGTGAGCACAGCAGGTCAGGGATCTTTGCAAGAAGCTGCAAGTATTGACAGAGAAGCTGTAAGTACTCACAGGTCAAGAGCATGGGGTGTCTCCTGGATTCTGCCTCTGCTTATGTAGCAAAAATCCCCCGTGCCTCTGCAGAAGGGTTTTATGCCCTTGAAATCAGGCTGCTGCCATTTTAATAAAATTTAACCCCATGGTCTTTCAAGGTGCTTATATTTTGTATCCTTTTGGTATATTATCTTTAGCTTGCCTCTTACTGTTCAGAGTATTGTTTTGTGACTGAATCACCTTAGCTCATTTAATCATCTCTCTTCCTAATCTCCGAAATCATCCTAGTTTTACCTTTTTTTTAATCTTGCCTTGTGAAAAGTGTTTTATTTATATCTCACATTTTATGCAGCTCTGCTTTTAATCTTTTACCACCTTTTTATTATTTTATTTTTACCCTTTTATATTTTAGCTTTGTCACACTTTTATCCTTTCGCTTTTTGACATTTGGGTGTTACATTTTTTACCTTGTCTAGTCAGAGCTGTAAATTATTTAATTTTTCATCTTTCTTACTATCTTTCCTTTTTATCTCATTCCTTATCTTCATTTTCTCTTTATTATTTTCCTTTTAACCTTTTTATTTTGTTCTCTTTTTAACCCTCCTTTATCTTTTCTATTTTTATCCACATCAACATCTCTTTAATTGCACATTAGTCTTCACCCTAATCCCTTTGCTCTTGTTATTTGTTTATTTTCATCCTTTACATTTTTACATCACAGTTTTTTTTTTTTTTAACCCTGTTCCTCTTGAGACATTTTGGCTTATTGGTTTTAGTAGACTGATTTTTATATTTGTTTAGTAAACAAAGTTGATCAATAAAGACCAGCAGGATGTGTGGTTTTAGGGAAGATGCTAGTAGGGGTCTTGCTCCAAAGAGGGGGGCAGGTGTCCCCCAAGACCACCTCCTCAGGCTCTGTCAGCAGCTTTTCTGGAGCTACCGTGAGATCTCTCTCATCTTTAGCTCAGATCCTCTCAATCATCCTAACCCCGAGGGCTGATGGTGAGACTCACAGGCTAACATTTATCTCTGGATGCCGACAGGATGCCTGGTATCTGCCGCTCCCTGGGCTACCTGGAAGAACGACTTTTCCCCTGTTACTTCCCTTCCTGTTCCATGACATCTGCCACCCAGCCACCAAGCACATATACAGTGAATCATCCCAGGGAGGAGGACCTAAGACCACCCAGTAGGGCATGGTTCAGCTGCCTCTGGGGACACGTGGGTGAGAACAAGCCCCATCTGAGCACCGTGGAAGGGGCCAGGTATAGGGTGACCAGTCTGGCCCTGGTTCTGCTCCAGGGCAGCCTCACTATATCCAAACCAGGTTGAGCTCCCTTTTGTGTAGAGGATTGACCCCAGCATGTGGTCCTTATAAACATATTTGCTTTATTATAAGTAGGAGCTGACTAGAGCCAGCATTGTCCTCAAAGGGTCTTCAGTCATAATTCACCAGGCTGTGACTGGGCTGCCTCTCCCCAGGATGGCCCGACTTGAGCCCCCAAAAGCAGGGCTGTGAGGATCTGTCCTGAGTCTCTGGATACCCCTGAGGCCTTCCAGGAGGGACAGGCACACATGGAGTGGGCACAGCACTGGCAGCACAAGGAGGCCAGCAGCCTGGGTCTGTTCTCCTGCCCACGTGTGAGCTCAAAGGCGCAGAGAGCCCATGGGAGGCCCCCAGAGTTGCTTCTTGGGTTGAAACGGGTCAGGAGAAGGCGGTGCTATTCAGTTGGGGAATGGAGAGAAGATGGGGTGTGATTCCAGTCAGGGGGTGTGGTGGTGGTTGACAGCTCTCAGAAGGGTCACCGTAGAATGCGGCATGTGTACAAGCTCCCAGCACCTGCTGGGCTCTCGAGGTGTGGCCACAGCACCCACCCCAGCTGGGGCGACTTGTAGGAAAAGTTTTTGCATGGGAACTGGGGTGGGAGAGGCGGATCCTCACTGAGGTTGCAATGGGCAGTCAAACCCCCTTAATTCCACTTAATATCCAGCGTGGTTCCTACTCAGACGTCAAGGAACTGGGGAGTGAGTGGGAGTGAGATGCAAAAACACAGCAGCTTCCGCCCGTGGCAGTGAGCAGCACTGCTGCACTCCAGCTGCTCTCTGAAAGCTTTCTACTAACTCTAAATGTCTCCACCTACCTGCAGCCTCCATCTTCTGGGTGGAGGGGATAGAGGGGACTCTTCAGCCCAAATGGCCACCCCACCCCCAGGTTGGACAGTCCTTCCTGCAGGGGCTGCAGGCTCTTACCAGCACTGTGGTGACAATGAGTGATCTGTTTGTCAGAGAGTCGGTGACATTAGGACCTCGGCCTTTGGCAACCTCTGTGATGTTGAGCCCGTCGGCAGGACTCCACACTCCAACCTGGATGGACAGACAGACAGAAAACAGGGTGTCGAGTTCTTGGTCTACCCATCCTTCCTCCATATCGACAATGAGACCTTCATCTCATTCCCATTCATCATGAGCCTCATCGTCATGATCATCATCATCATCACCACTGCCACTGTGTTTCCAGTTAACCGCTCTGGACAACATCCCTGCTGCTCTCCCTCCTCTCCTGACGAGGGTCCCAAGGTGTTGAATCCCCGAATTCTGCCACCTCCCTTGACGGCAAGCCCATCACAGCTGAAGGGAAAAATGCAGAGAGAGACAGCAAATGCGAAGGCAGCCACAAGGGTCTCAGGGCTGAGCAGATGCCAATCAGGGGCTGGAGGGAATCAGGGGTCTATGGTCAGTTTCAGGTCCTGCCTTGGGACACAGTCTTGGTGGCTCTTTGGGGGTGGCAGCACAAGGAGGGAATGGACCTCACTGGGAAATGCTGCTGGGTTTGGAGGCGGTTTGCTTTGTGGTTTTACGTTTAAAACTGGCAGACATCCAAACCGAGGTGGAATAATCTCTCTCCCTACCGCATCCTTGTGGATATTAGGCCTGAGGCTGGAGGTAGAGAAGGAAAGGTCAAGTTTAGAAATCATCCTAAAGCCCTGGGCCTCTTGAAGATCATTTTTGACCCAACTCTGGCCCGCTCTGCCTGATCTCAGCTCCTCTCACTCAAGGAAGGTTTCTGCATGCCCACTCTGTCCTTGGCCCAGTTGGGGGGTACTCAGGACACTTAATCAATTAAACAGAGAGGCTGAATGCAAACATCCCATTAAGAGAGCTGTGCAGAGCAGATAGCAGAGAGACATGTAATTATGCTTGGGTAATTCTGCCTTAATCCTCCCAAAGCCACCGGTTGGAGCTGGCTGGATCAGCTATGACCCGGCTTAGCAAACAGAAGTGATAATATGAGAGGCAGAGTGGCTGTGTGTGGGAGCTCAGCATCCTCTCAGGGCAGGATCCCTGCCTACGTAGACCACCCAGGGCCATGAGGAGAGGAAACAGGCAGACGGCATCAAAGAGGCTCTTCTTTTAAGTGGGCTGAGCTCAGAGCCAAACTCAGCTTGAGCGTGCCTAGCAGAGCACCTGGGTGCAGGAGGTGCTTGGCAAACATCTGTTCAGAGGCCACATGAAGAGCACAAACCTTCACTCCAGCAAGCATCTACTGAGCTCCGACTGCATGCCCTGTTAGATTCCAGGTGCTATGGGGATGTGAGGCCAGTTAGGACTGAGGAGGACCAGCCTGTGGAGGCTCTGTGCTCACAATCTGGGTGGCTGTGACCCGGGGCTTCTGGTGAGTGCCTCTGGCAGGCTAACCTCTGCCCAGGGATAATAGAGCTTTTCTTGAGTATTAGCTATGGCCAATTTGAACCAGCTGCCTGGAGGGCTGTTTGGAGAAGATTGTTGCAGGTGGGCTCAGATGGAAAGAGTACTCGAATGACGGATTATTGATGCCTTTTATGGCACGGGGCGGGAAGTAGTGGCATACGTGCCACCTAATTGCCCTCCCTAGAATTTTAGGTTATCCCTAGAGATGGGTAGCTGAGAGAGCAAAAGTGGGACAGCTACTTGACTGAATACTGCATTCACTCTAGCACTGCCAGAGGAGGAAGTGTGCTCTCCATCACTGCAGGAGCTTAAATAGAAGCTGGACGATCTCTTGATGAGAACTCACAGAGTTTGTGTAGGGTTAAGCAAACTGGCCCCGATGATCTTAGGAGAGGAGGCCATAACCCCTGTTATTAAGGGACTGATACTATATATGGCGTAAAATAATTACAGAGTAATAGGGAGGCTTCCCCAGCCACCTCCTCCCCTACACAGTGGCTCCCATGAGTCGCTGGGAAAGTCGGGAGAGACTGGAATAACTGTGGCCACAGGTACAAGGAGGACAGCATTGAGCTAGGCAGAGCCAGGCCTTTGCCTGAGGGACAGAGGTCACATCTTGCAACCAGGGCAATTGTGTGGGCAATAGCCTGGAGGTACAGGAGGGAGGAAGTGTGATGGAGCCATGGGGTATGTTTCAGGGAGATGTGGAAACGAGGCCCAGAGAGGCCACTTGGTGCATTTCTTGGAGAGCTAAAGTTTAATGACTTGGCACTAGGGAGCCATGGGCAGTTTTAGAGCAGGGCAGAGCTGTGCTTGGGGAAGCCTCATCTGTGTGTATACTCCGGATGGCTGGAGGGCTCAAGAACCAGAGCGGCATGTTAAAATAATCCACATAAAAGGCTTGAACCTGGGCACTGCCAGGGTGGAGAGGACAGAAATCAGTCTTGAGGCCCAGAGGCATCTGAAGTGGCCCCTCCACTCCGCTGGCTTCTGCTCCCTACATTTCATAGACAACAACTTGCAGGGTTGTGGAGGTTCCCTTGTGGCTCCCAGGAACCCACTTGCTGGGGACAGAGTGTGGCTGAGCCCCCAGACGCCAGGTCCCAAGGGATGCTGTGAATTGAGGGCTCATATTAAATCTCCCTTCTTGGCCC
This sequence comes from Papio anubis, assembly GCF_008728515.1. Lineage (NCBI taxonomy): Eukaryota > Metazoa > Chordata > Mammalia > Primates > Cercopithecidae > Papio > Papio anubis. Next base: position 35,075,802 of record NC_044976.1, read on the forward strand.
AGTAGCCTGACATTGACAGAATATGCTGAAGGTTCCCAGGGACTGGGATTGGCCTTATTAAAACATCTCTATGTTAGCCAGATGGGAGGCCCCAGCCCCAGGCAGGCCTGCTTTCCTGGTCCAAACTCTCTGGAATCGCAGAGGCCTTAGAAGCCCAGAGCGAAGGAACTCAGAATCCATGTGCTTCAACTTCTTTCCAAGGGTAAGAATCACCTTCAGTCTCCCAGACAAGCAACGGCTCTATCTTTGCTTAAATGTCTCCAGTGACAGTGAGCTCACTACTCAAAGGGGAGACACTCTCTGGTTAGAAAGGTTTTATGTTTTTTGTATTCTTAAATTTTTACCCAAGAACATGTCTGTCCTTCTGCTCCATGACAGCCCTGCAGGGGCTCAGAGACAGTCCATCCACCCCATGGGCCTTGGTCATGCTTCCCAGGTTAGGCATCCCCGGCGACCCTTATGCACAGAGTGACACTGTGGGTGTCTGCCACAGCCAAGCCACTGGCTTCTGTACCCTCCAGTCCAACCAGGCCTTCCTGTTCTCTGACGGGTCCCCAAGAGCTACAGGCTACACTGGACTGAGTCAATCCCTGAGGGGCAGCTGGACTCTGTCTTGCCCCTTGCCTCTGGGCCTCTGCCTGAGGTCTGCCCTAGGAGATTTAAGAAGCCCCTGCTCCTCCGCCTGCCCTCCCTCTCCTGAGACCACGCACCTTCTCCAGGCCATCCTCTTTCAGGCTGATGATGTCCAGATCAAAATCCGTCCGCAAGCCACTAGTTTTGTTGAAAACAATTCGTCCAGTTAATCCTTCCCATTGAGCCTGCGGAGGGGAGAGGGCAGAGCGGCAAGTCCTCGGGCTCATAAATCATCATTCGGTACAACTGTACAATGCTTCATTTTAATTACTCCTTGCACTGATACTGTTCCCCCAAGACCATGATTAATTAATAATCACCTCCATCATTGCTCGGGCTGCGGTGCGAGCCAGCGATTTCCATAAATTCTATTATGCTCTTTAGCCAGCTTTACATTTGCACCTTCTCGTGTACAACATCGATCTTGGATGCGCTCAAATGAGTCCCTGCCCTGAAGTCATGGGAAGGGGGAGCCCATGTCAGATCCTGGGAGACAGGCAGGCAGGCAGGCGGGCAGAGGTGGGGCAGGCAAGGCCTGCCAAGAAGCAGAAAAGCCAAAGGGCCAAGCTGGCCTTGGCTGTAGAACCAGATGTTTGGCGTAGCCCCCTGAAAGGCAGGGGAGACTGAAATAACCCCCCACCCCCGCCTCCCAACTCCAGTCCCATGTGTGTTGTGGTTAAGAACTCCGGGGTCTGAATGCTGGGTCCAACCACAATTAGCCATGTGACCTTGGGTATTTCATTTTACCCCTCTGCCCCAGTTTCCTCATCTGTAAAATGGAACTAATCATTGCATCCATCTTACCAAATGCTGTAAGAGTGAAATGAGATAAGCCATATAAAATACTGAGAATGGTCCCTGGCACAAGATGAACCCTGAATACGTGGTAGCTTTTTTGTTATTTTTGTATCGTCATTAGCATCATTAACACACAGAGAGGCAGGCAGAGGTTGGGGCAGACCTAAAGTGGGAAAAGCTCCATCTTCTACATCAGGGGTTGGCATACTATGGCTGGAGGGTCAGCCTGGCCCCTGGCTGATTCTGTAAATGGTTTATTAGCTCACAGCCATGCCCCCGTGTTTACATACTGCTTTTGTGCTGCAACTGTGGAATTGGCTAGTTGCAGCAGAGACTGTGTGGCCTGCAAAACCTAAACTATTTTCTATGTGCCCCTTTACAGAGAAAGCTTGCTGACTTGATTCTAGATAGCATCTTTCCTGCGGGCCGAGAACATTGAGTCTACAAGGTCCTTTCACATTGTTCACGCCTTGTAACCTCCACAGCAGCCGTGGGAGGTTGGTTCCCACTTTACAGACGACGAAGCAGACCTCAAGGGGGTCATGGGTCGTCCAAGCTCAGAGTAGAACAAGAGGCAAAGCCAAACTAGAACCTGGGATCCCAGGGCCCCACACCTCAGTCTGGACCTGTTTCCCTCCTCCAAGAACTTAGGATGGCAGCTGGTGCACAGTTAAATACCCGAGCCTTCTGTGTCAGTGGCAAGAACAAGGCCCACACATCCTGGAGTCCTTGGGAACAAATGTGGGCTTGGGAGCAAGAGGAGGGGAGAAAATCTGGGAGCTCACACAGCCAGACTGGGCCAGAGAGAGGGTGGACGAGGGAGGGAGGATATCCGGAGAAGAGGCACGGGGCAATGGAAGGAGGTCTGAGTAGTGGGAGCCTGGTTCCCAGTCCTTGCTTTGCCGCATTGGGTTCCTAACCACTCCGAGCCTTGCTCCCTTGCAGATTCTGAATCGGGCTCCACAGCCTCTCCCTGCGGAATGCCCCCAGCACCCATGCATACACTCACAGTTCAACCCACAAGGTCATGGGTCCACAGTTCCCTGGAGTTTTATTGACAAATCCCAAATGAAAATCCTTAGACATCTCCAAGCACATGGGCAGCTCTAAGACACTTTTCCAGGCAAATGGGTAGGTGGGTAAATGTGCATAAAAAATCAGGCAGTGGGGCCATGCTTTGGAGGAGAGGAAGCTATAAAACCAAAGTGGTTAGAAAGTGGGCTCTGCACAAACAAAGCAACCACTCTGAGCTTCAGGAAGAGAGAAATTACCTACTTCACAGGTATGAAAAGGCATATAGAGCGCTGGGCACAGTGCCTGCATACACGATCACAAGGATGTGACAGAGGTTATTATTTCTCCTTCGTGCCTTCCCTCTGTTCAGCTCCCTTAGATTAGGGCTGGCCTCTGGCTGGGAAGGGAGGACCAGTCACTTGGGCCCTGGCCCAAGGCTCCAGTAGAAAGCTGGTCACAGAGGGCTATTATCCTTCCCCACATGAGCTCATTCAGTTCTCACTGTGACCCTGCCAGGTGGGCATCAGCATTGCCCCCATGTTCCAGATGTGGACACTGAGGCTCAAAGAGGGACTGAATGATGCAGGTCTCAAGTACTGGGTGGGACAAGACAGATTAGCTGCAGTAGCAGCGCTGAAAGGCCTGGGGTCGAGGCACCCAAGGTGGAGTTGGGGAAGCTTACATGGCGCCTAGGGAGCTGGGGACCAAGGGGTCGGGAACAGAGATTAAAAGATGCATCAGAGAAGGTAAAAGCCACTGTTTATGACTTCACAGGCAAGCTCAGCTTCCCTCAGGCTGGCTCCCCAGTCCCTCTGTCTTCTCTCCTCTGTGGGCCCCATGCCCTCGGGCTATCTCTTGGCACCCAGGGGAAATCACAGCAGGTGCCTTCAAACCTGCACTGTGAGGAAAGCCTTCCTGCCTGTCAGCTACAGAGGCATTAAATGCCAGCAGGTGCACGGCCTGTCTGTGGGCGGGTGGGCAGGGCAGGCCAGGGAGTGCAGACAGCTCCTCCCCGTGACATTTCCTGCGCTGCCCGCCCCCTCTAGCCACCGCTCAGGACTTGCTAAATGAAAGATGCTTCACACGCTCTGAACTCCGGCCTGGTATTTTCCAGCTCCGCTCAGAAATGCCAAGTCTTTAAAATGATTTACTGTCATGCAATCAGATGGGGAGACGGGCAAGTTGGAAATGGTATGAGGGAGGACTGTGCTGGGCTCAGGCAGGCATCTGAGCTTTGGTTGTGGCCAGCTGTGGGACCACAGGCACCACGGGGCTACTCTGGGCCTTGGCCACGTCCATGGACCTAAAATGGAGATAGGATAAATGTTTCTGAAAGAGTTCTGTAAGGGAATGTGAGCAGTGAGGGTCACTCATTGGGCCTGGGAAGGAGAACAGAGCTCCTCTTTCTATGGCGGGCAGTGGTGAATCTGCTCCCCTCAGGGACTCACAGCTGAGCCTCAAAATTTCCAAGGGTTGAGAGGTAAAGTGTGAACAGGGTGGGTGTTACTGAAACAATGTGGCCTGGAGATCTGGTAGTGGAACCCCATTAGCAAACAGGAAGGCACAGTGATAACAGTAGCGATAGCGGACGTAACGGTGACGGCAGCCAACCTGTTCAGCACCTGCTATGAGCCAGGTGCTGTCCCTAGTGTGACACACGTGCTGAAACTCACTAATCCTCAGAACAACCCGATGATAAGGTGCTATTGTTATGTCCACTGGATGGAGGAGGACACGGAGGCACAGAAAGCTTCAGTAGCTTGTCCGAGGTCATGCAGTTAAAAAGTGGTGAAGCTTCCAAGTCACTTTTGTCTGGCTCCTAAGGCTCCCAAATTTCCCAATTGAGCCAGAGGAGCAATAGGACCAAGTTGCAGCCTGGGACACTGAGACCCTCACAGTGGCCTCACACATGGCTGCTCAGCAGGAGGCCTGCTGAGGAAGGGGGTGCAGGGGGCCGAAAGTCAGGTCTCAGAGTTCCCTGAGAGCAAGCCAATGATCGCCCAGCCAGGGCCCTGCTCAGGGCATTGGACAGTGGGATGTCCTGTGCAGTTTTGAGGGATGAGAAGCTGGATGAGAAGGGATCATCAGGCCCTCCTATACCAAAACATCTGGGACTGGAGTCCCTTCTAGGGGTGAAGGAACTACAGCCAGACACTGAATTGATCTCTTACAATAACTGTGAGGTGGAGTTTGCCAGGTGTGGAAACTGACTCAGAGATGTCCCGTAACTTGTCTGAAGCCACACAGCTGCGAGGAGGTAGAGATGAGATCCAAAGACACATGTGTGGTGCCCTAAAGCCTGTATCTTATCCACACTGATTGTTCTACTGTGTGAGAGGAGCTGTACTTGGTCTCATCTGGAAGCAGCAATGGTGAACTTGGGACGTCAGGGGAAGCTGCCCTCCCTCAACCCCCTTCCAAGGTGGGGAGTTTCTCTGCTGTTTGCTCTCGTAGAGCTACCTTCCTTTACATATGGGATTCTCTCCATTAGTGCCGTGACCTGATGAATGCCTCCCTCTCTAGGCTCTGCGTGTGCACAGGCGAGTGAGTCTGTTTTAGCCCTGTTGGACCCCCAGGGCATAGCTGGGAGCCTGGAACCCAGTTGCCAGTGACAAAGTGCGATTGAATAAATGAGTGTGCTCCTAAGAAGGCAGCCAGCTTCACTTCTGGCCCACTGTGATTGTTACAGAGAGCTCATCTATCCTTTCCATCCGGAGTCCTTTCAGAAGGCTTCCCCCACGGCCCTTGGTGTTACCTTGGACATGGTCACTCCCTCTGGCCCAGGATAACTCTGCCTAGATATTGTCCTCCCGAACTTTCTTTGTCTATCATCTGCTGGGATTTGACTCTGGCCAGGTCCTGGGTTAGGTGCTTTGCACATAGTTTTTCACTGTCTTCCCAACACCGCCTGGAGGCAGGCACTCACTATACCATACTGAAGATCAAAGAGTTAATCATCTCACCCAAAGTCACGCAGCTAGTTGTCATGGAGCCAGGATGCAAGTTCCGGCCTTAATGTTCCCCATCCATAAAATGGGGACAATAAGCCCTGCCACCCAAAGCTTACGAGGACAGGGGCAGATGGAGAAGCCTTTGAAATAAAAGTAGGCACTGTGTGTTCCAAGGTCTTGGCAGCAGGACAGGTTCCATGTTCTCTGGTTTCTCTAGAATCAGCTCCATTGATGGGGTTTTTCACAAGAGAGCTGGTGCCAGCAGAGGTGCGTCCCAGTGAGGGTGCTGGCTGGGAAGTTGGTCAGTGGGCCCATGATGTGAAGATGAGTTTGTGGGGCTGATTATTATGTATTGACCCTCCTCCTGCACTAAGCACTTTCCAAGCAATGTCTAACTTCATCTGACATGCCCATGAGGTAGGTTATGCTTTCATATACCCATTTCACAGATGAGGTGACTGAGGCTCAGCAAGGCTCTCCAGCTTGCCCAAGGTCATACAGCCAGGAAGCAAACACCCACATCTGTTGTACTTTCGAGCCCATGCTGTATCCTGCTGGCACTGCTGACCACCTGCTGAGCACTTACCACGTGCCCAAGATGTATGCCCCTCAATCATACCATAAGCTTGGTCCTATGGAGCCCATTTTCACATGGGAAACTGAGGCTCAGAGACATGAGGCAACTTGCCTGAGGTCACAGGAAGGAGAATCAGTCCTACCTGACTCCCAGACCACTCTGCTGCTCTGCAGGGCCCACAGCCCCGGGGAGACAACCCTGGTGGGGGCTGCGGGGCACTTACCTCCTTGATGAAGTTCATGAAGCGGCCGCCAAAGCGCCAGGCCTTGTGCCGATGGCACTGTAGGGAGTTCACGGTCATCTGTGGCGCCCGCTGGTAGCACACGGACACGATGTGGACAGCGTCGTACAGTAAGGCTGCATCAGTCTGCAGGGAAGGGCCTGCCTGAGAGTGGCTCCCAAGGTCCTCTAGTCCTCAGCCCACCCTGTCCTGTCTCCCTTCTCCTCCCCTGCCATAGGGACATGATGTCCTGGTGAGCAAACAGGCCTGGAGGCCCTGGAGGTGACTCTGTCCACGCCTCTGAGGAGTGGTCAGGCTTGACTGACTCTGCTGCTCTGCAGACACCCTGAGCACCACCCTCTGCAGCTCAGACCTTCTCCTGCCCACCCATTCCACCCCACCTCTGACACCTAGGCCCTGACCACACCTTCTTCTTTCTGCCCCCTCGGCCTTCACACCTGTGTGTCACAGCCTGAGGTCCTCTGTGATCAGCATCTCTGGGCTTTATTCCTGTTCTCTGTGACCTTTTGCTTACATGTCTGGATCCCCATCAGATGGGGTCCCTTGGGGAGGGACTGTCTGTTTCACGTTTGTGTCCCCAGTCCCTAGCCTGGGGTCTGGCTGACACATGGAAGGTCTCAAGAAGAGAAGTGGTGGAGGGAAGAAAGAAAGAAGAGGAAGTAGAGAAGAAGAGAAGGCAGGCAGGTGGGGAGCCCCTGGAATTCGCCCTGCCCAGCCGCCATACCATCATCACTCCGTCCAGCAGGCCAGACTCGGCCCGGGGAGCTGCCTGCAGTCGCTCCATGGACCACTTCTCCACAATGGCCGAGACGTGTGGGTTGTCCACGTTGAGAATCCGGAATCCCGTCAGGTTCACGCCTGAGTAGCGGTAGGGCTCCAGGTCTAAAGCATAGAGATCCTGGATAGAGACAGGTTTGTGTAAATCAAGGCATGCACACTACTGAGAACTCAGCCCCACCTCCTACCCACCCCCTAATCAGGGTCGCCCCAGGGCCTGAGGTCACAGCTCCCTGCAGAGCCCTGCAGGAGGGGTGCAGGATCTCGGGGTAGTCACAGGAGCGCCCATAGGACCACTGCACCTGGAGTCGGACTCAGAACTTGGGCAACTGACCCCCCCATGATAACCAGGGGATCTCAGCCTGTTTCTTCATCCACAAATGGGGTTCACTACCCTTTCTAGGACCCAGTGAAATAGTTCACATAAAATACCCAGCCTCACATGCAGAGGAAGCTTAATGATGCTGCTTCCTTTCAAAAGGTGAGACCTACTAGTTCTGGGCATCTTGTCACACAGAGGGAGGCTGAAGGGAGCATTTTACCCCCTAGAAGAGGATATTTAAAAACAGTCTTTTCTGCCTAGGACTCAAAAAGTATGGCCCTCTTCTCTCCTGCTTTTCCCCCGATCCCAGACAGGACCTCCCCATCCCCTGCCTCCTAGGAGCAGCCGAGCAGCGGTCAGCCTGTCTGTTGTGGGCCAGGCAGGCCCTGCCAAGGGTCCAGGAGAATAGGGTCTCAATACAGATGAGGCTGGCTCTAGCCCCGCCCTGTAGCTCTGGCTCTGGGGGCAGGGTAGGCTGGTGAAGGAAGGAGGCAGAGAGGGGAAACGGGCGGAGGGAGAAGCCAGGTGTCCCTAAGCTGGGAGAGACGGTGGCAGAAGAGGTTGCGGGTGGGAGTGAGGAACAAAGCTGAGCTCTGTCCTGTTGAAAACCACCCCAAACCTCGAAATCAGGCAGAAGGAGAGCAGCGTGCTTTTCCAACATGACAACGAAACATGGTTTACCAGGCCTACCAGGACTACTTCATTCTTCTGGAGAAGGCACCTGGGTTTGACCCCGTTGCCAGCTACTCATTAAAAGCTTAGACTCTGGGTTAATTTGCATAATTTTGTCACATAGAGGAGATACTCCCCAAGGTTGTGGTTTTAGTGCCTTACAGGACATTAATCCTTTTTCTATCCAACCTAGAAGTCTTAGTCTGTGCTCCCCCTAACCCCACCTATAAATACCCAATTCCTCAAACGCTCCCTGAGTCAGCTTTTCCATCCTACTGGTTCTCTTGTTAGTGAGTTGAATCCATCTCTGACACATGTTCCTTCTATATTTTCATGAGACTCATGGTTTGGATTTTTGGAAATACATACTTGCACAGTCTAGATTGGCCCTATCCCACTAGTGGAGAAACTGAGTCTTGAGGTCACTGTCTGAGCTCCTCCTCATCTATTGTCTGTACTCTCCCACACTCTCCCCTCGCTAAGCTGCCCTCCTTCTGGCCCCCAGCCTGTTTTCTCCCCTGGGCCCCCCACTTAGTCACTCCATCTGGTGCTGGGAGGGAGAGGCTGGGGACACACTTGGGCTGTGCTTGACTCTCTGTGACTGCCACCGTCATGGGGAGCATCCAGCCCCATCGCAACCACAGCTTTGGTGAAATCAACAATGATTCATGAAAAGATGATGACTGATAAAGCCTAGAGCCCTTTCACGCTGGACTGGCGTCCTCTGGTCTCTGAGCAATATTTCTAATGGGTGTTAAACTTCTCCTGTTCCTCCTGCACCCCCAAAGTGGCCTCCTTCTGGAATGCACTGTGTTGGTTTCCTGTTCAATGATTTGGGGAGTAGGGAAGGGGTTTGGAGCAGACTTAAGCCCAGGCAAGAAAGTCTGGTCCCAAGCTTGCCCAAACAAATACAGCCTTGACTCCAGGTCTGGGACTGGGAAGGGGCTAGGTGACAGCAGGAGGGGGGGGGCTTCAGCAGATGGGGGCTTCCCTCTGAGATGGCCAGAGGGTGTCTCTGTGACCCCAGTGTCAATAAGGAGTGGGGGGTGGCAGTGCTCAGCCCTGCACATGGACTCCATGGCTTCATCTTCACAGTCCTCCTGTGAGGAAGGCATTGAATAGCACTCTATTCTATTTTTATAGATGAGAAAAGAGAGTCAGAGAGGTGAGGTGACTTACCTAAGGTCACACAGCTCATACAAGTCAGAGTTGAATTTGTACCCAGGTCTGTTTCAATGGTGTGCTGCCACTGGCTCACACTGGCTAGTGAGAGCTGAATGTTAGCATTTCTTCCTAACTCTGCCTTCAGTGACATTACATGGCTAGCTTGGTATTGGCCATGGTAGGAGTATTTGTACCATGGAAATTTGCAAGCATTACGAATCAGGATTTCTGTGTTATGTCTTTTTCTCCCTTTCAGAGAGCTAGCTGTCAAACATTGACTGATGCATCATTGATCGTCTTACTCCAAACTCTCTGTGTTCTACGTCGCCGGCGGGTGTCCAGGACGAGATGTGCATCAGAATTGTCTTTGGGGATTTTATTTTTGTGGAGTATGAACCACACCTAGATACTCTGTTGCACAGTCTGTGGTGGAGCCTGGGGAGTCTGTGTTTTGAGAAGCCACAAATCTAAGTGATACTCGTGACTGAGAAACACACACAGATGGGTCTGGGTTTAGATCAGGATGCCTCCCGAATCAGAGAAAGGCGGCAAGGAGGGGAGAGAATAAACATTCCAGGAGAGGTCTCCCTCCCTCGGCTCCTCCAGGGTGGCTCCCTGAGGCAGCCAGACACGGGCCAGACCACCTGGGCTCCAGTTTCACCCTCTCTCCTCACCTCAGTTGCCTCATCTGCAAAATGGGGTTGATAACGTCACTTACCACATAGAGTTGTCATGGAAAAGAATTGAGTTTGTAGATGTCTTTAGAACGTGTCTGGGACATATTAAACATCACGTATGTGTTTGACACATGTTTATGTTCTGCCTCGTCTGGCAGCAGGTTGTGACAGCTACTGGGTATAGCCCCTAGGGCAGACATAGGTTGGGGTCTTCCTACCTTACTCCTCTTGGCAATATCAGAACAGTCACAGTCAGTTCACATCTACTGAGCACCTACAAATATCAGAACGGTAGGCATTGTTCAAAGTACCTTATTTGTATTAACTCATTTGATTTACATAGGCACTCTACTAGGAGGGTATTATTTTATATTTATAATATTTATTATAATTATTGTTATTACTCCACTCTACTAGGAGGGAAAGAATTGAACCACACAGATATTAGGCCTTTTGCTCAAGTTTCTGTATCTGGGGAGTGAGAGTAAACAGCAGGCTACCCAGCTCCAGAGCCCTCCCTCTCCCCTGTGATGACGCATCTCCTCCTACCCAGAGGCTCTGACCGCCCAGCCCCCAACTCATGCCCACTGCCAGGGCAGTCACCTCCAGGCAGGGACTAGAGGGATCTTTCTAAAGTATAAATCCAAGCCTGTCATTTCCACACTTCAAATACTTCCACGACTCCTTGTAGTCTTTTCAGAATACAGTACAAATTCCTTAGTACAGTTTTCCAAAGCTCTCCACCCCTCCAGCCTCACTTTCCTTCCTACCCTCTCTCATTTTTTGTCCCAGGAACACCCAACTGCATTAGCCTCCCTTTCCCAGTCTCGCCGAACCCTGTCCCCTTCGTCCTGCTTCTCATTCCTCTGTCCAGCACCTTCGTATGCCTTCTATTTCCTGGCAAGAATGTCTGTCTCCTTGACCTCCCTTGGGTAAGCTATTCTCCAAGAATCAGTTCAAGCGTCACCTCTTCCAGGAAGCCTCTCCTGATTGCTCCTGTACACATGCACAACAGAATGGGTCAGAGGCGATTCTGCTCTTATCCTGAGACTTCTGGGCTTTCACGCCACTGGTAACAACTGCTTGTGTCTGGGTCTGTCTCCCCTATGAGCTGTGGGCTGAATATTCCTTTTACTCAAAGTGGAAAGAAGGGTCAGCCAACTGACTGGCTCCTGGGGCACTTAAACATCACCGGGAAGAGCCTGGAATGTAGCCACAAGTGTTTCACATCCTCCTCTCCGGGGGAGCTTCAAGGAATGGCAGATGAAAATACTAGGTTAGTGCAAAAGTCATTGTGGCTTTTATTATTATTTTTAATGGCACCAACCCAATATCTTCCCCATGATGTAACTGTTATTGCCGGGAAGTGGCATTAATTGTGATTGTTTATCTATTAATTTATTATAATTCTTTTTTCATCTCTAGGCTTTTACCTACACATGACATGTAGCAGGGGCTCAGCTGGGGCTGATTAATTTGGGGTTATCTACAGACTGGAAGTTTAGGAGAGGGTGGGTAAACTGCCTCGGGTGGAGGATGAGATCTTCTCCAAACTGCCTTTCAACCAGGAGGGTCTGGGGAGCTGGAAGGATTTCGTTTTGGACAGTGGTGTTATGCAAGTTTGGGACCAGGGCTGACCTACTGTGGCCATGGAAGAGAAGCTGAGCTCTGCCTACAGGGGGCGCCCTCCTCACCTTTCCTCGCATGGCGTTCAGCCTCTTCTCCAATTCAGTGTTGACCTGATATCTGAGGCTTGAAAGATGCCAAAGCTTTAGACTGCCCAGGGCCTCCATGACTCGGTTCACCCTCATCTAGGTAACCAAAGGCCAACCTGACTCAGTGTGAAGGGCGGCATCTCTGGCCTTGGTGGGGGCTTGGGTGCTGGTGGCAACAGCCCTTCTGGTCTCCAGAGGCAGCATTTGGTCTGTTGAGACTGACACAGAGGCTGTAGCTGATCACAGCCCAGGAGGGGGCAGGTTGGGGTGGCAGTGCCTGGGATCACCTTCCTCCCTGTCATCCCTGAGCCTGGGCTTAGCCGCAAAGTGTTGTAGGGCCCGAGGCACAGAGTGCCCCCATCCCCGTGACACGAGGACAATGACAATGGGGAGCTGGTGAAGAGGCTGTTTTGTCCAGCTCTATTTTTTTTGTTGTTGTTCAGACTGCCCAGGGCCAAGACCCCAAGTGCTGTACACTGTGAACTGTGTGCAACCTTGTTGCTTGGCAAAAAGTTGCGTTCTCGATGCCAAATGTTGACACACTGAATTCAGTATCGACGAGGGACCTTTTAGAAACATTCAGCATAACATAATAGACTAATTCATTAGCACCCCATGGGTCTGAATGGGTAGGAGCTGAAGCTTGGAAAACATCGCCTTAAGGAATGACAGATGAAAATATCTTCCCCATGATATAACTGTTATTGCTGGGAAGTGGCATTAATTGTGATTGCTTATCTATTAATTTATTATAATTCTTTTTTCACCTCCAGGCTTTTACCTACACATGACATGTACCAGGGGCTCAGCTGGGGCTGATTAATGCGAGGTTATCTGGGAATGGCTCAAAGCTGGTTGGAACAGATAATGGCAGCTGGGGTAATTAAAATGTCTTCTGCATGGAAGAAGCAAATTTGGAGAATTTTTTAGAGGCGAAGAGTTGGTGATGCGGGTTTCCTAAAGGGAAGGAGATAAATGCCAGATGCCACTGTGCTCCTAAATAAGCCACAACTGACCAATGGGCACAAAGAGGGAGGATCACGAGGTAGAGGTATCAGCAACAGGGCTGGAAGAGGATCCTGAAGACCAGAAGCAGGATATGACTGAGGGAGAAGACCAGGGGGACACAGCTGGTGCTCTGACCGATGGGGTTCTGCTGGGAGATACTCTGGTAGACCCCGCCCCATACTCCACTGCAGAATTGTGTGTATTGCAGGGGCTGTGCCTCCCCGGAAGGGTCCATTCTTTCTGACCCTCAGATTGTGTGGGAGGAAGGACAGTAAGCTGGAACAGCCACGACAGAACCGGGAGTCAGGAGCCAAGGCCTCTTGTCACTGATCTGCTATGAAACTTCGGGGAGTGCCTGATGCCAGGTTTCCCCACCAGTCAATGGGGAGTGCAAACTGCCCTGCTGCTGGCCTCAAATGCGTAAAGAGGAAAATCAGAGGGATTTCTTCTTGCTTTCTTTTTTAACGTGACAGAGTCTGGCTCTGTTCCCCAGGCTGGAGTGCAGCAGTGCCATCATAGCTCACGCAGCCTCTAACTCCTGGGCTCAGGCAACCCTCCTGCTTCAGCCTGCCTTCCAAGTAGCTGGGACTACAGGTCTGTCCAACTATGCCTGGCTAATATTTTAATTTTTGTAGAGATAGGGTCTCACTATGTTGCCTAGGCTGATCTTATACTGGCCTCAAGCGATCCCCTTGCCTTGGCCTCCCAGAGTTGGGATTACTGGTGTGAGCCACAATGTCCAGTCCTAAAATCAGAGGGGTTTGGAACTGGTGAAGCATAGGCACTGCTGGGATTTCAGGAGGCTCCGTTTCCCCGTTGACCTCAATTACCATGCCTGAACCAACATGGCCAGGCATTGTGTGGAATCTGAGCCGGCCAGAGGAGGCCAGGGAACACTTGTTGTGGACTTTCAGCATGGTAGGTTTCAGCAGAGCGCTTTGGAGCTGGACAGCTTCCTGCTGCGAAAAAATCCTTGCTCTGCCCCTTTCTTGCAGAGTGACTTCGAGTCTCAGTTTCCACGTTTCTATAAAACTGGGAGAGTCTATCTCCCTTGGAAAGTTGTTCTGAATTTTGGATGGGATGGGGTATGTTGAGCACACAGAAAGCAAGAGCAGGAGTTATTTATTTAACACTTACACAGTAATAAGTGCCAAGCATTGTTCTAAGCATTTTATGATGTCAATGCACTCTGCATAACAATCCTCTGAGGTAGTAATATTACTGTCACCATTGTATAGATGAGAAAATGAGGCACAGAGAGGTTAAGTAACTTGCCCAAGGGAGTGGAAGAGTCTCAATTCTAACTCAGGTCAACTGGCATCAGAGTGGTTTTAACTGACTGCTGCTATGATGATGTGTTGACAATTTCACTGATTACTTTCCACATTGCATTGCAGTCATCCATCCATCTATCCGTCCGTCCGTCCATCCATCCAGACATTAATGAGCACCTACCATGTGCCAGGTTCTATTAGGGCGCTGGGGACAGAGAGGTTAACTGGGCACAGTTCTTGATTCTTATACACATGAAGGAAGCCACCAGATTGTGAGCTTTGTGTTGAATCCATCTATGTACACCCCTCCCACCCAAGTGCCTAGTGCAGTGCCCAGGACCTTGGAGAGCATCTGTATATGACTGCTGGATAAATGAATCAATGAATGATTAAGAAAATGAAGAAAAACAGACACTGGCCGGGGCTAGTCTCTGTTCCCTAGAGACTTTAGCACACCACAGCTGCCCTGGGTACATCATATCCCAATTGTCCATCCATTCCTCCTTTGCCTCTTCTCACCATCTCTTTCTCTGATTATCATCCACTTTCCCGGGTCCAGTTGTGGATTGGCTGAGTATCAGTCAGTGTGTCTCAATGGGGCACTATAGGCATCTGGGGCTGGATGACTCATCTCCAGAATCCTGCCCATCATGGAATGTCCAGCATCCCTGATCCCCACTCACTAATTTCCAGTCTTGGTGGCAAATAGATGACTGGCCTCCACATAGCTAAATGCTCCCAGCATGGGGGTTGTGTCACCAGCAAGATTGCAGAAACCACCCTTGGAACAGATGACTACTTCTTGGCCAGTCAACTGAGGTCTGCCTGTGGGAAGACAGAAAGAATGCTCTCTAAGGTCCTGGGCACTGAGCTAGGCACTTGGGTGGGAGGGGTGTACAGAGACGAATCCAACACGGAATACAAGATAGGGCCACCAAGCAGAAAGCCTTGGGGCATTGGGAGGTTCCGGTAGAATTGGGTGTGGTCAGAGCAGGAAAAAAATCTACCTATCTCCTTCACCCACCCTGAGTACTGCCCTTGCCACCCACTCTGCACGCACAGGGCCTGTGATTAAACCCCGTCTGGGCCTTGCTCCCAGTCCCAGCTGTAAATATCCTATTAAAAGCATCTCTGCCTGGCTCAAGCCTCATTCCGAGGCGAGAGCGGGTGGGTCCTTGAGCTGGCCAAATGGCAGGGCCTGAAGCTTTGGCCCCTCAGCCCTGCAGCCTGGCTGACCTTCCAGGACAAGACTCTGGGGAAGGCACCATCCCAGTGACCCCAGTACCCTGGCCATTAATGCCATTGGCCACTGGGTTCAAGATCGAAGGCCTTAGAGAGAGGATCCTAGTGTCCCCAGGTCCAGTAGTTATTCTTAGCACCCAAGGATCTCAGGATGGGATAGGGAGGGCTGCCATGAGTGGAGACAAGGTTGTGGACCCCTGGAATGTGCCCCACCCACCTTCCCAGTCTTGCTCCTCTGCGCTGCTCCCAGCTCTGGACAGAGGTAGAGTTTCAGGGGTCTGGTAGCCTCATGCTAAGCCTCCATTGACTTTCCAGGAGACAGCATGGCAAGAAGCAGCCAGTTTAGGTGGTCGGAAATCCAGAAGGGATTCAGGGGAGCTGACTTCACCCTGCCTGATCTCAGTCGCCAGCTTCCAGGATCCCTTTCTCCCAGTATGGCTCCTGGCAGGTCCCCAGGTCTGAGCCCTGGATCAGGAGAATCTCAGGGTGGCCCCTGAGCTCTGCTGTGGACACAGGGTGCAGAGGGAGGGGCTGTAGGGAGCATAAGTGCTTAATAACCAGCTCTCTGGGGGAGGGGCCCTTATTTGTAGCATTTGCTCACTTCCATTGTGTGAGCGCTGTAAGCTCTCCCATCACAGTGATTTCAAGCTACCAACATGACACAGGCTTAGGAGGAGATAATGCAATTGGCTCTCACCTGCTGGATCAAGCCAGCTCCTGCATACCACAAAGAGCTAACTTGCCTCTTGGCCTTCGCTTATGCTGTTCCTTCTGCATACAATGCCCTTCCTCTTTCTCCCTTGGTGAACTCCTATGGACCATTTGAAGCCTAGTTCAAGATCTGCTTTTCTGTAAGACTGCCTCAAACTTCCCACCTTCCACCAGACCCTCGGAACCTAGGGGCTCCTAGGTTAGGGGAAGCTAGCTGGGTGCTAGATAAATGAATGAATATGGTTAGAGGTCTGCAGGGCTGCAGTGGCTGGGCTGACACATACTGCAGGAGGTTTTTTGAAAAGCGACAGGGCGGTCAGTGAGGCTGTCACTCGCCCCAGATCTGGGATGGGTGGACTAGTCTGCCCGGGGCCCCAGCAGGGTCTGAGGGTGTCTATCTGCAAGGCAGGATGGCTCAGGGTGGGTGCCCTTTTGGCACAGGAATCTCTTTATTCTGCTGATCTCAGGCCACAGCTAATTATCCTAATGGGTTTAAATGGCCCTAAATGTTCTCAGAGTTTGGACAGGACCCATCTGGAGCCTGTAGGTGGGCTGGGCTAGCTGACAGTGAGTGGGCAGACTTCAGTATGAATGTGGACGGAATCCAAAGTGACAATTCCCGTGAAGCCCGAGACATGCGTGGGGAAGTGTGGGTTAGGAACCGAGCGTCATGATAATCATAGTAATGAATACTTCCAGAACTCCGCATGTACCAGGCAATGCGTGTTACCTTATTAACTCATTTGGTGCTCACAGTAATCCCAGGAGGCAGAAGCCCATTTTGCAGAGGAAGAAACTGAGGCAGGGAGGTTAAGTGACTTAGCCAAGGAACCACCAGTGGTGAGCAGAGGAGTTGGTGTTCACATTCACTCCAGAATCCATGTCCTTAATTATAACATGATGCTGCCTCTCAAAAGTGGGCAGGTCACAAAGACATACTTGTGCCCTTACCTGGGGCCACCCCTACAGCCTGAGGAAGCAAGTCCAGCTTGGGTCTCCTCTAGCTGCAGCAATTATCTTCAGTGGGCTGGCCCAGGCTAAGCCACAATGACCTTGATCCAAGAGAGTCCCACCCCTTTCCTGTGCCAGGACCCAGAGGTACATTACCAGAGTGGTGAAGATGAAGTGGTAGTACTCAGTCATCATGCCCATGGCCATGGCCTACGGAAAAGCAGAGTGTTAGTGATCAGCAGGGAACCCCTGAGCAGCCCTCCCCCAATCCCCACCCAGGGCTGAGAATGGGACTGGCAGTGGGTTGGGGAAGGCTGGCTGCTTGGAGTGGGGTGTCCTCTGAGACCACCTCTGAACAGTGACAATGGCTGCCTGGCAGATAGCAGTTGATTTCACACTGGAGTGTGCTGTAAAGTCACCTGGGACAGATTAAAATGCAGATTTTTGGGTCACATTCTTCAAAGATTCCAAATTCTGCAGGGCCCGTGGGGTCTAGCTGCCTCTTTTGAGTAAGCGTCTCTCGGCCTGCCACACTTAAGAGAAATGCTGATGGCATCAGTCCGAGGCTGCCTTCTTAAGTGCCCTGGACTCCACTCAGCTGAGCTCCCTGTCCTGTATCCAGAGGCAGTACGTTTCCCGCCAACCTCGCTAACCCCCTGGCCCAGTCAGGCCTGAGCTGGGAGGTCTGTCTTCAGCCTCCCCAAGAAGGGCTGAGACATCCCTGCTCCCCTAATCCTGGCTGACCACAAAGCAGGCCACGTGGCCACTGTGGAATTCTTACTGTCCGCCGTCATGAAGTCTACATTATCTATAGTTTATATATTTTATTAGAAGCCTATAATCTATTATACTAATGACTATAATGCATTTTCTACAGAGTTCCTCAGAATGCTGGGCCCACAGAGGGCTCTGGGGGAAAATGTCACCGGGTCAAGTACACTTTGCAAATGCTGCCCATTCCCTCCCACCTTTGAAGAGTCACAGCCCACCTCAGCACGTTAAAGGCTCAGGGAAGTCCTGCAAGAAGCAGATTGGCTTAACTTTGTTTAAATCTGACTTTGGCTGAGCACAGAATCTTCACTTCTAATTCCAGAAGTTTTAAAATCAGACAGACCTGGGAGTCCATTCTGGCTTCCTGCCTGGATGACCTTGGGTCCATTACTTTCCCCTTGAGCCTCAGTTTCCTTACCTATAAATTGGGCAAGAGAATTGTCCCTGTTTCCCAGTGTGGTGGTAAATGACGAGCTACATGGACCCGGCAGAGAGCAGCTGCTCAGTAAACCAAAGCCGTGATTGTCACCATTCCTCTGTTACACATGCCGTGGAGGGGGAGGAGAGGCACCGGGCACAGCTGACCGGGAGGCTGAGGGTTATGGGCTTTCTGGGGAGTGTATGTTTCCTCGACAGCAGCTTGAAAGATGCCCAACGCCAGGTGTCAACTGCCTGCTGGGTGTCAGAAGAAACTCCTGATGTTTTCCTCCTTGCACTGAAGCCTCCATAATAGTATGAGACGGGGATTATGAACCCCATCTACAGAGGAGGGGAATGACTCCTGGGCCGCTTGCTCCAGGGCACACAACGTGAAAGGGCAGAAGCAGAACTCAAACCCTCAAATGAGCCTTTTAAGTGTGGCATAAAGGAGCTTCCTTTGCGGGGAGCTGGGGATAGAGGCTGCCATTCAGGCCCAGCACCCTGATGGGGCCCAACTGGAGGATGGGACTTGAGCCCCTCAAGGCCTTGAGAATGCCCCGGTTCAGCATGTCTCCTCCTGCACCCCTTAAATCACCTGGACCCTGAGGGTCATGTGTCAAAGCCCCACAGAATGCCACCTCCAATCACCAGAAATGCTTTTGGGGATGACATAATTGCCTTTTATAAAAAGCACCAGCTCAAATCAGTGTTTTTGGTTTCAGCTGTGGCACCCTTGGAGGGGGTGGTAGGTGATTTCACTGTTTATTTTCTTAGGTGACTGGCGGAGCTTGGCTCTCATCCCCAGCAGGCCATGCTGAGCTGTGTTTGGGAACGAAGGCCCATCCGCGACTGAGAGCCATTCTCCTCCCCCTCTTTCGCTGCAGAGCTGAGCAGATGGTACGAGAGCCTCGATAAACCTTCCAGTAATAGGAGAGTAACACCAAGTGCCGTGGGCTACGGGGAATTAGTCACTGGAAGAGGCAGTGAGGCATTCTGGGGGCTGTTCCTGAGAATCTGAGGCCTCTCTGCTTCCTGGAGTGCTCTGCTCCTGTGTGGCTATGGACACCTCCCGGCAGCCTCTGCCTCCAACCAGCGCTGAGGTGGGATGGAAACTCGCGTCTACTCAGCACTCTCCCTGTGTCAGGCCTGGCTGGGCGGATCATCCATCCTCACGCCAACTCACACAGTAAAGACTGCAGTGTCCGTTTTGCTGCTTGTGAAAATGAGGCTCAGAGAGGCAAAGTGACCACCCAAAGTCACATAGCAGGAAAGTGGCAGAGCTAGGAGTCAAACTTAGATCTGGCAGCATCACACCCGCATTTGGGAAGGGGAGGTGGGAGAAGTGGCCAGCAGCTCCCAATCATCCCTCCCACTGGCCAGCACTCACACACCTGCTTGAGGATCTGGGCTGCCATAGTGTGGCTGCAGTCGAAGATAATGCGGAATTCCCGGCCTCGTTTCATCTCCTTGAGCAAGGGGCGCGAGTCGTCAGAGTCGACGGGGAGCTGACGGATCTTCAGGCGGATGTTGTATCTCGATGGGGCCATGATGAGCTCCTGCAGTCGGATGAGCCCTGAGGCGCCGTGGAGCACAAAAGACACATGTGTACCGCATGTATCCACAGCTCCAGGCATCCACTCAGACTCGTGTGCACACACATGCCCATGGCCACAGGTCTACAGACACACACAGACAGATACGTGGCCCACAGAGACTTGTGCACGTGCATGGACAACACTGGGTATGTGTGTGCACATACAAACACATGGCTACATGCATGTGCATGTTGATATGGGCAGGAATACACTTGGGCTTATCAACACATGTGTATATGTAGATTAAGGCCTGTGCACACACTGGTGCATGTACACACATATGTAGATTCAAAGGTCGGCACAGATAGCAAATTCCCACTGACCACACCCCTCTGCTCCTCTCTAACTTAGAATGGCTGTAAAGCCTTCAGGGTCTAAATCAGAGTTCACCCTTCTTCTTCTGTACCCATCCCCAACATCGTGAGACATGGGACATGATTTCCCTCAACGTCTCCAGCGAGCTGCTTCCAGGATATGGGCACAAAAGGCAGCTCCAGCCTCAGTGGTACTAACCTGCGCCAACCACTAGACTGGGTAAGGCCAGGAGGTATTTGCGTCTCCCTCCTCGTCCCCACTAAGGGCAGGCTGCCTTGCTAAACCTTACCCACTTTTTCAGGTTCAGTGCAACCACCTCCTCCATGAAGCCTTCCTCTTTTGCTCTGTCCAGAAAAGATCACCCTCTCCTCCAACTCAGTGGCCTCCTCTGTCAGCACTGGCCTCCTCTGGCACCACCTCATCCTGCCACCAGTGCCTTGATATCTGGGGCTGGGTTCCCACCACCTCCAGCACAGGGCCTGGCACTCAGGTGGTACTCAACAAAAGTTTCCATAATTGGATTGACTTACTGTTTTATTTTTTTTTCCTCCCACACTGAAAAATCTATCCTCTACGTTGGTTGGCATTTTTGTAAAACCACTTAATCTGGGGACTTCTAGGGAAGACTAAATGTCACTTCCTGGAGACAAATGGCTTGCTTAGCTCTAATTAAGTTCGTTTCTGTCCCTATTTCAAGGTCCATTTTTGCTGACTTCTTTCTGCATAGCCTGGGAGCAAGCCTGCTTGCTACTCTCTATATGCTTCCTGCACCCTCCTCCCCTCCAAAGAAGAAGCTGAGCCAGCACAGGGTCAGGTCCCAAGCGGGCCATCCCCTCTTGCCTGCTTGGCCCCTAGTCATCCCCAGGACTCAGTGTCCGGTCCTGGCCGCATAGTTCACACAGTATGTTCCACCCCTGCCCCCTACCGCCCCCCCTCCGGCCACTAATGGCACTTCGATTTTCCTTTGGGGTAAATCTCCTCCCTGATGCTTACTTTCTGTGACTCAGGAGGGGTCCATCGCCAGCTCTAGGGGCAAAGCATGTGGCCCCAGCCTGGGAGTAGGTGTTGACTCAGAGATAGGTGCAATACCGTCGACTCCCAGAAACTGTGTTAGAGCAACTGGCACAAAAAGAGGGTAAGAAACACTCTCTTTTTCACTCAACTTCAAATGGGGAGGTTGTAAGTCTGGGGTCCCTACATAGACCTTGAGAAGGATTCCAATAGGACAGATGTCAGAGAGAATAAGCAGCAAAGAAATCCTAACTATCTTCACTTCAGCCTCTGGATCAAATGGTGCCTGAAGCTAAAATTAGCTCCAAACTTTCCAGTAAAGGAAACCAAATTGCTCCCCCACCCCAACTGTTTTTTGCTTAAGCCAGTTTGCACTGGATTAAAGTTTGCAATCCACTGTTACTCTATCTGGAGAGTCCCCCCTACCCCACTCAGATAGCCTTCTCCAAAAGCCTTCCAGCAGAGAGTCCCAGTTTCCAAAACAATCTCTGGTACACACCCCCGAGTCTGTTCTGCAATGATTCCCATTCCTGAGGGCTGGACATCAGGAAAGCAATCTGATTGGTGTCCATCATCTCGCTTTGCTTCGGGGACAGAAATACATGCCTGTAACCTAAGCCTCCTAAAGTACTTCCACACAAGCTTTGCCATGACTGGGCATCAGGAGTCCCCAGCCCACTGAAGACTCAAACCCATGCGCTGGAGTTGGGAGATGGCTCTGGAGTCCCGGAGTGGTCTGGATCAAACAGGTGCCCTGTGCTTCCTAATACCAGACTTGTTGGGGAGGAAGAAGAGGCTATCAGTTGACCTTCATATAGAAGGGGTAGGCCACAAGCTAGCTGTCCTCAGACACACACACAGGCTATCCCCCTCCCAATGTATCCCGGAAATTCTTGATTAGGCTGAATGATGCTTCCCTTTCACACCTGTTACCCCGTGAGGTCCAGGGTGCACAGTTTGCTCCTCCCTGTTTGGTTTTGAGGCTTATGTGCAGCATCAGCAGGCACGTGGGCTTTGGGGACCCAGGCTATGAGGGCTGGGACAGGCTGGATGCCGGAGCAGAGGCCACCAGGGCCTTCTTGTCAGCCAAGCACATCGCTCCGTGTAATGCATGGTGACCCACATTCTCCAGCAGCAAATGTCAGCCCTCCTTCCCATCAGTGTATTCCCAAAGGAGACCAGAGGCTCCTCTCAGCCCACCCCAACAGAGGACTAGGCTCTCTTTGTTTGCCTGAGATGAGCTTTCCTTCCTGGCTGCTCCCCTAATCAATCTCTCTTAAAATATCTGCAGTGAATCATGGTTGTTGGAATCATGCTTTTCACTCACAAAGCGCTTCTGCATTCATTACCCTATTTAACCATCTCTCAATCCTAGAAGGCATATAGAACAAGGATTTTCACTCCAATGTTACAGATAAAAATCCTGAGGGCCACAGAGGTTAAGTGACCCCACAGAGGTTAAGTGATTAGGGAATCATAATTAGAGACCCAAAAACATTTTGGCTCCTTGGCTGAGGCCCTTTTCTTCATCCCAGGGTTTTGTTTGTTTGTTTGTTTAATCCCATCCTTTCACTCTCAAGATGAGTTTGCCTTTATGCATAGAGTAGATTAGGCACAAAGCTCGTGGGACAAACACTGGTTGCCTCCTCAATAGCCATTCCCCTTGAGGGAGATTGCAGCCGTGACCCCAATTCTTCACCTCTCCTTATAACCACACCCTTTGCCATGTAACTTTGCAGAGCCCTCCAATTGGGCTCACCCATGTGAATTGTTTTGGCCAGTGGGATGTTGGCAGGTACCACGCAGGCAAATGGTTGAAATGGAATTGTACATTGGGTTTGCTCTCTTGCCCCTCTGCAATTGTCGTGACAATGAGCCTGGGCTATCCTGCTGGAGGATGAGAGACATGTGGAGAGCCGACTACACCTGCCATCTCAATCAAGCCAGCCTAGATCAACCAATAGCCAGCTGACCCCCAAGCAGGTGAGTGATCCAGGTGAGCCCAGAAAAATGACCTGGAAGTTCAAGAAATCACTGACCCTGCGGACTTGTGAGTTAAACAAATGCTTATTATTTTAAGCCACTGAGTTTTTGAGGTGGTTTGTTACACAGCATTATTATATAAAGAAATAACAAATGCACTCCCTTCTAGCATAATAAAATAACTGTGATTGTGTTTGGGTGACAATGCACCAGTCCCATGAAATGACTTGTGATCGGCAGGAGCCAATCCATGGCAATTCCATTCCCATCTGACAATGTCTAGAATACTAGCCATGGACCCAGTGAGCTATACAGGATTGTCTTCTAGAAGGTTCTGAGACAGATCTTCCTCTCTGATAAGAGGCATGAGTCACATTAAGAAAAACCTCATTGGTCTGGTTATGGTGGCTCATACCTATAATCTCAGTGCTTTGAGAGGCTAAGGCAGGAGTTTGAGACCAGCCTTGGCAATACAGCAAGACTCTGTCTCTATAATAAAATTTAAAAATTAGCAGGGCATGTGCCTGTGGTTCCAGCTACTTGGGAGGCTGAGGTGGGAGGACTGTTTGACCCCTGAAGTTCAAAGTTGCCAGGAGCCATGATCGTGCCACTGCACTACAGCCTGGGTGACAGAATGAGACCCTGTCTCTAAAATAAATAAATAATGAAGAAGAAAAATCCCTTTGGCCCCTACCTCCTGTATGCCACCTACTGCATGCTCCGAGCTTCAGCAGCCCTATTGTGACTATGAGCTGAAGGCCAAAAGAACTGTGGCAATACTGACCCAGCACCCTGACTTTGCCAAGCTGCTAAATCAGCCGAGGAAAGGCCCATCTCCTGAATTCTTGTCAGGGAGATAACTGTCTATTGCTTGAGTCAATGTGAGTTGGGCTGTCTGTTACTTGCAGCCAAAACATCCTAATGGACACAATCTCCAAAGCAAACACAGCCAAAGCCCACTGTGGAGTACTTCCCATTCCATGGGTTTGATGACCCATACATTGTCCTGCCCTTTGACATACCCGGATTCTGGGAGCACACTTCTTTCTACCCACTATACATCATCAAAGTTATATTATTTGACAGACGCCAACCCTGAATCCCTAGTACACATTGTCTTCTTGACCAAACCCACTGCCCCATGGACTCCCCTATGTTTTAAATATTTGTTGAACTGAATTGAGTTGAATTTAACTGAATCAAATGGAAAATGAAGTTGAATTAAACTCTAATTAAATATTGAAGGAAAGAGTATAAGGATGAAAAAATGCAGATGTTGTTATCCTACCTCCTTTCGAGAAGTTAATTGTATTCCAGAGGAGTGGGTGCCTGCCCAGTGGTCACAGGTAATTCCAGGCCATCAGAGCAGAGAATAAAGTGACATGTACTTAATAGTCAGCGCTAAAGGCACTTGTGGGTAAGAGCTGCAGACCTGAGCATCAGCTCTGACCAGTTTTGCTAGCATAGCATCCATCATCACGACAAAGCACCTTTTCTTCTGCAAAGCCACTTCCTCCACCCTCCATCTAGACTATGTCAGTGTCTGCTCTGACCACTCTGTACCCACGATATTCCAGTTACATGTCTTCAACATTACCCTGTTCATATCCCTTTCTTCCCTTCCATTCTGGCCCCATGTCCTCTTCCAAGCACCCCTTGAATTCTGGCCTCCTTTGCTCCTGCCTGGACCAGTGCAGCCCCCTGTGATCTAGTGCTGTAGTCTCCTTGCTCTAGGCTCTCCTTCCAACCCTTCTGTGCATTGCTCTTAGAACCACCTTCTAAAACTCTGCTTTGATTATTCTACTCCTTTGCTCAGCAATACTCAATGATACCTGGCTGCTTTAAAGATAAAACCTGAACTCTGAGGCTGGACATCAGAGACATTGCATAGCCAGCTACACTCTGTTAATCTGACTTTTTCCTCCCACCTTCCATACCTGAATCCTCTCCCCTAGTCAGGCTGTCCTCTTGGTAAAGCTTCTAGGTACAGTCCAACCTAATTTTTGCTCGTGCTATTCCCTACGCCTGTAATTCCCTCGTGATTCCTCTCATTCACCTATCCTCAAGGCCCTGCTCCAATCGCTCCTCCTCTGGTAAGTCAGCTCAGACCAGCCAAGGCCATAGAGCTTCCTCTCCCCAAGAGGTCTGGCTCTGACTAAATGTATGTGCTGTCTCATTCTTAGCTCTGATTGCCTAGAATTACGTGCGACCTCTGGGCAGACACCCACTCTTCTATACTCAGATTAACTTTTCAAAAGAAGACAGGATAACAACATCTTCGTTTCTTCACCTGTATACTCTTTCCTTCAATATTTAATTAGGGTTTAATTCAACTTGATTTCCAATTCAATCCAATCTAATCCGATTCAATCCAATCCAACTCAGTGCAACAAACAATGAAAAACATCTACATTGTACCAGACCCTGTGTTAAATCCTGGAGGCACTGAAAGCTCCTGGCCTGGAAGCAGAAACAGACTCATCGACAGATAACCATTCACAGTGGTACATTAAGAAACAACTCCACAATGCAGCTGAAACACTGGAGTGGCTGGGAGGTGGGCAGGGGTGCCCCTCAATGGCACGGTCTTTGTGCTGGGGCGAATAAGCCGGGCTGGGGATCCCTGTCGGGTGCTTTGGAAATAGCAGGAACTCAATAGATGCTTGTAGAAGCCTGAGTTAAATAAACAGCTTTCCAATTGTCTTTTCTGAGGGAGTCTCTCCCTACTATTTCCAGTCCCCATTAGGAGGTAATAAAAAGCTGACATTAAATCACAGGCAGCTGAGAGCTGGAGGGTTCTTTCAAGGCTGGATGCAGCAGCTCTTGACACGTGGGCAGAGCAAGGCCAGATGGGTTAAGTGACTTGCCAAGGTCACTCTCTCTTAAGAGGCCAGGCTAAGAAATGTCTTGGGACTCAAGTCTTTGGAAATAAAGAGGAGGAGAAGAAACAGCTCCATGCTGGCTAGCAGCATGGACTTTAGGCTCAAACAGGCCTATTAGGTGCGTGCTGGCTCTGGCACTCACTGGCTGGGTGACAGTGCACAAGGCGTGTGACCTCTTTGGGTCTCAGTTTTCTCATTTCTAATTCATCGCTCCGGGGAGTTATGATGAAATTTACATGAAATGAAATGAGATCACACGTGCACCACTTGGTTTGCAGCAGGTAAAGAGTAGCCTTCTTTAGGAGATGAATCCAGAAGCATGGATGAATTCCATCTCTAGAGGACTCTCCAGGTCTGTCCCTGCCCCACACACCCTCACAAGGATGACTTAAGGATGAAGGCAGGGACTGGGCAGCGGTCAGCGCCCTCAGTGGCTCTTCTCTCCCCTCTCCCTTCCCTGCTTGCTCTTTTTGTGACTTATGGCAGACCATTAGCTCTCTGTACATACAGCTACATGGAGACGACTCCATTCATGGAGATGGCTATGTTGTCCCCTGTTTGTGTTTCCCTACAACATAGTGCTTGCCAAGACCAAGAACTGAGTTTTGGTGCCGTGTGGTGACTCACACCTGTAATCCCAGCACTTTGGGAGGCCGAGGCGGGAGGACTGCTTGAACCCAGGAGTTAGAGACCAGCCTGGGCAACGTAGCCAGACCTTGGCTCTACAAAAAATACAAAATTAGCCAGGTGTGGTGCTGCATGCCTATAGTTCCAGCTATTTGGGAGACTGAGGTGGGAGGATCTCTTGAGCCCAGACTGTCAAGGTGACAGTGAGCACCACTGCACTCTAGCCTGGGTGACAGAGTGAGTAGGTTTTGTTTATTCCAGTATCTCCAGCTCCCAGCAATGAATGAGATCCAAAGGAAGGGCCAGAGTGCGTTTGCTGGATTTGCTGGTGGTTATCTGCTAAGTGTGTGCTCTGGGCCCTCTCTAAGGGTCTGGGACTTGAGAGGCAGGGGGTATCACGTTGGAGCAAGGGTTTTCTGGAAGGCAGGGTCCAGGCTGGACTTGGAAGGCAGGGCAGGAGTGGGTCTGGTGGGTCCTACCCAGAAAAATGTGGGCAGTATTAGCTCCCACTGGCAGAGCATGTGGGACAGGTACAGCCACATCAGGGAGCCCAGCTTTAGGCCCACGGCTCACAGTTACAGGCCCCAGAGCCCATCTCCTCCCTCTGTCCTGGCAGGATGAGACAAGAGCCTGGTGCTGACATCTGCAGGCTTGGCCCTGGCTGGGGTCAGCGGTCAAGTGGGTATGGCAGGGGCTGGTGTGTGTGTGAGCAGAGCTGGGCATGTGCAGGTGTCTGTGTGTGTCGGTGAGGGCAGAGAAGAGTGTGTGTGTGACGGGTGCAGGTGTGAGGAGGATGAGAAGAACCAACCTTCAGTGCTCACTGCATGTCAGTGTTTGTCACTGTCATCTTGTAATCCCACATTTTATAGATTTACATTTTATAGGAAACTGAGGCACAAAGAGGCTACACAGCCAGCAGGTGATACAGCAGGGATTTACACCCAGGTGGTCTGGCTCCAGTGTGTATGCACATAACACTAGACCACGCCGTAAGCTATGTGTGTGATTGTGCAAGTGTGAGGGTGGATGTGTTTGCAGCAGATGGAAATGTGTGAATGTAAGAGCGTGGGCAGGTGTGGGCGTGGTTTGCAGACGTGTGTGCTGCTGCTAAGGTGGGTGCTCAGTGCAGATTTGAACACTTGTGCTGCTAGAGGAGGAGGTGAGTGTGAGGCAGGGGTGAGGTGGACTGGGGCTGAGTGAGATGTGAGTGTGGCTGGGGTACATGGGGTGTGAGTGGGTGCAAAGGTGAACATCAGCATAGCCGAGTGGAACTGGGGTATGGAACACAGCCTCTTCCCCAGGGGCAGCTGTGCTGGACAAACAGACAAGAGCCTGATCCTGGGCCTCTGCCCCCCTCACCCGTTGCCCCCAGCCTAGCCAGGCCTGGCCACCCACCTGTACTGTCATCATAGACCACGGTGGCCGACCGCCACTTGAGGTACTGGACCAGGTCGAGGATGGCATGGCTGAGCGAGGCATAGTCGGGGTAGAGGTTCACGTAGAAGGTGTCCTTGTTGTCCAGCGGGTGGTGCTTCCAACGCAGCTGGATGTGGGGCACTTCCAGGGCATTGCAGATGGACTGGACGGCGTTGGTGCAAGAGCCCTGTGACGGCCCGAAGATCGCCACCACGCCCAGCGCCAGCTGGTCACAGGCTGTAATAGAGGGTAGGGCAGCACAGGGGTCAGCATGGGGGCTGTGGGTATGGGGACAGTGATGCTGATGATCCTGTAAACATGTGGGAAAAACAGCAACTGGAACCGTCGGTGGGTGCACGATGGATGAGCTCTCCGAAGCTCAGTTTCCTCATCCGAAAACAGGGGTTCTAACAGTCCCTGCCTTGCAAGACCACATGAAGGTGGAAAGACATGGTAGTGGGAGACTGGAGCACAGTGCCAGGGTACGTCCCTTTTCCTTGGAAGTGCCCATGACAAAGAAGTGATCACCACCTTTGATGTTATTATCCTGGGATTAGCATCACCAGCTCTGTGTCAGGTCCTGTTCTGGGGGGAACTTGAGAAACAAATAGAATCAAACATCTGCTGGCTGATGATGCTTCAACTTCAACCTCCAGTCCGGCCTGTTTCCTTCCCTGGACCTGTGCATCTCACCTCTTACCCAACATCACCAGTTGGATAACTGACATGCACATCAGATCTGACATGTCCAGCACAGGATCCCTTCTTCTCCCAGCCTCCTCCACCTCAATAAACAGCAGCTCCATCGTCCCTGGACCCATATGCCAAAAGCCACGGGTCTGCCTTGATTTTTCTCATTCACTCATATCCCATACCCCAATTCATCAACAACTCCTGTGGCTTCACCTGCAGAATACATCACAACCTGACCACTTTCTGCCACTCCCAGCCCCTACACCCATCCTGATCCAGACCGCCATCCATCATCTTTCGCTTGGATTATTGCAGAAGCTTCCTCAGTCATCCTCCCTCCTGTCTATTCTGCACTCAGCAGCCGGGGTGAGAATTCCACAGTGTCAGGTAGATTATGTCACTCCTTTGCTCCAAGGGCTCCTCAGTGCAAAAGCCAAAGTCACAACAGTGGCCAGAGATCCTGCTTGTTGCAGCTCCTCCCTTCTCTGTCCCCACCACCACTTTTCTGACTTAATCTCCCATCCTTCTTTCCCTCCCTCACAGCATTCAAGCCCCACTGGCTTCCATGATGCTCCTTGAACATGCTAAGTGCACTCCTGCCTATTTGCACATGCTGTTCTCTCTGGCTGGAATGCTCTTCCCTCATAGAGCCTCAAGACTTCCTCCTCCTCCTCCTTGAGGCCTCTGTGTCTGTGTCTTACTAGGGAGGCCATCGCTGCGCAACTTATGATCGCAATCCCTGTCCCCCCATGCCCTGTTTATTTCCTTCCTTATTAAACAATCACTGGAAGTTGTCCATTGGTTGACTTTTTCCTCCTAGTAGAATGTAAGTTCCAAAGAGGCAGGGCCTTGATCTATGTAGTTTACTGCTGTATCGACAGTGCCGAATCATCATCCGAATGTTGAATGAATGCTGAATCACTGCCTTCAAACAGTTCAGGTTCTTGGGGAAGTCCAAAAACTTAGGCAGATGAGGCAGCAGATGCTTTCCCACTGGTCTGGGATGGTCGAACATCAGTGGGCACAGCAGAGCATCAAATGAGCAAACCCAGGGCAGCTGGGACTCAAAGTGGGGGATTCCGCCTAAAAGATCCATTAAAAGGGGACCTCTCAGAGTCATTCTGGGGTAGTTGGGAGAGCTCCCCAGGAGGCATTCTCCCTTTTTTCCTCAACCGTCTCCAATTTTCCTTGGGGCTTCACCCCTCTTTTCCACTGTCAACCCATTGGTGCAAAGAATGCGGCTTGCACCCAGAAAACCACTCACTGACCTTCTAGTTCACAGCCATGGGTTTAGAGGACAGTTGTGGGCCAGTCAGAGCCAGTGGGATGCCATGAGATCCACTGGACTGAGAAAGGGGCATCTCCCTCTTTAAGTGAACCTTCAAGGAACTAAGAGCTGGAGCTGCAGTAGCCGTCTTGTGCTCATACAGAAAGAGGGGTGACTGTGAACACAGTCAGTGTGTGTTGAGCGGAGCCAACAGAGAGAAAACACAGGAGTCATCGATCAGGCAAGACCCTGGACTTATAATTTGCATGAATCAAGACTTACGCCATTTAGGTTTTGGTTTTCTGTCACTTGTAACCATCAGAGATTCACCAACAGCGCATGAGCAAGCTCAGCTACCTGTGGACAGGGGAATGACACTACGTGCACACGTATGACATCTGATGCACACAGGAGGAGGCAGGACAGAACACTGAAGCAGGAATGAATACACTGGATTCAGACATGTCCTGGCTGCCTCAAGGGCCTCTGGGAATGATCCACTGGGCACAGGCCTACCCCTAAGATTTGCAGGGCCCAGGGCCAGAGTATAAGTGGAAGCCCACGTACCATATGGCTAAATAGTTACATGTTGTTAGTTAAGCTAAAAAACTATAAAATGAAACATGTCCTTTTCTCTTACCTTGACAAATGGACTTTCATCACAATCTGGAAAGTCAGGTGAGAACGGAGACTTCTCCTACACAGTGACATGGAGGGAGGTGGCACCAAGACCCCATCCTCCCCCTTTCTCTTTTACTACTGGTTCCATCCTGAACCATAAGAGGTCTTGCACTCTCTGTGGACACCCCAGTCCTTATGTCCAAACACTGTCTACACCCACTGCAAACAGCTGCCCCTTAGTCACCCCTAGGGCCTAAAAGTGCACCTTCTGGAAGTATGGCTTTCCCTCTGGAAGAGAGACCCAAGGAAGAGGCCCATGTACATCCTAGAAGTGGGCTCAGGGCCAAGTGGGCAGGAAATTTAAGGTTCTAGATACTTAGAGGAAAGTCTGGAAGGGCAGGGCACAGGCTCCTGGTGGGTATGTCCCCTGGTCCCACTGACTCCTTGTCCAGAGAGGAGAGGCCAACCAGAGGAGGCAGAAGGCAAGACATCAAAGCACAGGCCCTGGGAAAGGGTCCCTCTTGCCTGGGCTTAAGGATGATCCAGATTGATCCAGAGATACGGGGTAGTTTTGAATCCATCAGAATATGTGATCTTGGTGTGTTTTTCCTGTTGACTCACATCCACCACTCCCACTGCCTCCTGGAAATGGGAGATATTATATAAATAAGTTATTTTTCCTGAAATCTGTACTTCTACCGGGAACACCAGACACTGCCACTTATGGGCAAGGTGAAAGATATAGCAATGTGAGGAGCTGGCTAGTTTTTGTTAGGAGTCTGCGGGAGCCCCCTGGAACACGGAGCAGAACAGCAGCAGTGCCAGCACAGAGGGCATCTCCTGGGCGACCCAGGATTCGTTGTGGCCAAGGCCAGGTGCAGGAGAGCACATACAACAGGAGGCACGTCATCCTTTTGGTGCTTCTGTAGTTCTGGGACTGGGAGCCAAGTCAGGGAAGCACCATCTTGTTCCTGCTCTTATCACCTTCAAGTCAATAAGCTTTGGGTAGCCCTTGGTGTGAGCGAGTGTGCGAGACAAACCACAGTGATAATAAATGCTTTAAAAACAGAAACTCCATGTTTGCTCGTGAATTGTCAAATTTAGGACTAGTTCTTTTTTCAGTTCCCTCTCCCCAAGGAGGCCATGCTCAGACCTGCACCCTCACTGCCCATCCGTGCTATTCTTCTGCCATCTGGGGGTGTTGCTTATCTTCCCCAACCACCTTGTCCCCTTCAGATTAGGCACTTCCTGAGGAAGGAGTCCATGTGTGAGTCACTCTGCAACCATGGGAGCTGGGTACCAACATGGAAGAGATGATAACAGTGAATGACACCAGTCCAGGGCTTGCCCAAGCCTGAGGCTGTAGACATCCCGTAAACCCTGTAGATTTCCCTCATACTCTCTCCTGCCTCTGTTTTGAACCTTCTAGCTGTCCTCTGATGTCTCTGGTTTCTGTCCCACTATATTCTCTTTCTATTCTTTTTCCCGGAACACCTCTAGTTTGAAGACTTGGTTGAATGATTTGAATATCTCATTCCCTCCCACCAGCACCTCTAAGAATCTGCCTCTTAGATTTCTTTCATTGATTGATGCCTTGAAGCAGGCAGGTCCAGGCTTCCCTGCCACCGCTACCCTAACACGGCCTGGACTTTTAGGTCATGTCCAAGGTCTGGGCATGTTGTTTGACCAAGGCAAGTGACAGTGGACCAACAGAAAGTTTGATGGTGCAGAGGATTGCAAGAGTGTTCTTCAAAGAAGTGACTTTTATTTTGACATAGACTGTGAGGATTATGACAAAGGCAACTGAAATCATTGTGATAGTAAAGACCATATTGTAAGGCTGCCGATGATGATAATGGTGACGGCATTGCTGAGGGTGAAATTAATCATGTTGATGTTGTGATAGTAGTGGTGGGATGGTGATGTTGATGTTGGTGTTGATGAGACTGACAATGATAAAGGTGTAGGTGCCTTCACTGTAATGGTGATAATGACAGGATGATGGGATGTCAGCATTGATGAGAGAGGAGGTGATAACAACGTTGGTGGTACTGACAGTATCAGTGGGATAGTGGCAGAGATGTTGCTGCTGACGAGACTGGGGATCATGAAGATGTTGCTGTCATGGCAGTGATGGAGGTGATGACAGTAGAGGTGGTGTTGGTGGTGCTGATATTAACAGTGGAAGTGATACCATTGTTGCTGGTGAAAACAGTAATTGTGTTGCTGGTGTACTGGTGTTGATAGTAGAGTCAATGGTGGTGGCATGGTGATGACGACCACACTGGGTTTCATTCTGCAAGAGATGCAGTGATTAGACTTCACTCTTGCATAGCAGGAAGCGTCAGTCCTGGCCTTCACTTCTTGCTTTTCCTTGGCCTCTTTTCACTTCCCCTTTCCTGTCTCCTTCATGTTCCTTCCACCCTCTGAGGACTTCCCAGCTGGGAAGAACACTGCTGCCCCACAGGGACCAGGGCAGAGCTTACAGCAACAGCAGCAGCAGCAGCAGCAGCAGCAGCAGCAGCTTTTCCTCCAGATGTTTCCAGGGCAGCAGCCAACTCTTGTTCTGGCAGCCCTGATCACACTGCAGTAATTACATTATTTGTGGCTTCAATTTTGAATCCATTTTCTGGTCATTTTACAGTAACTCAGTGGTTCACAGTCATTGCAGGAGTCCACAGCCTGAATGCCGTCCCCCCACTCCCTTTCCATGGCAATTGTAGTTATAGTAAAAATTATCCCAATCAATTTGTGTCTTAAAAGGAATTGAGCAGCCCAGAGAATAAGTGAAGGTGGAGGAGCCTGGAGAGCCCTGGGTCGATTCCAGGTCCACTCCGGTCAGCCTTGGAGGAAAACACAGACACTCTCTGCGCTGCTGCTGCTGCTTCTGGCGCTGCCTGGAAGTCACTCATCTTTTAATTTTCCACAAAACATGGAAAGATAAAGACAATAAGTGAAAGTCCCTTTTAACAGGGAAAGGCCCCCTGGGCCTCACGTGGAGGGAAGGACTAATTCAAGCGGAGCTGGCAGGGAAGGCGGTGCCAGGCTTTGTGCCTCTGCGTCCCCTCCCTCCATAGGGCCCGAGGTGGCTGGATCCAGCTGGAGAGGAAGAAAGCAATGAGGAGGACTTCTGTCTAGGGAAAATGAATTATTGCTGGATTAATTAGAATTTGCCCCAAGCCCCAAGTTTCTTGGAAGAGCCCTAAAGATGCCTCCAGAGAATGCAGTTTAAAAAACCAAAGATCAAAAGAAAAAATAAAGATCATGGGAACATGGGGCTCCCTGAGGGACGGAGGGTGCCCAAAGGGGAGTGTGATCCAACAGCAGGAATGTGCCAAGGTGTGACAGTGGTGTTGCCAGTCACAGCAGAGGGATGGCATCTGTCTTAGGCATGTCATCTCAGGGACATTGAGGGTTGTAGAAAGATGGCACTTCATTTTTTTAATTGAGATATAAAATATAGTAAAGTGCATTAATGGTAAGCACAGGACTGTTACGAATTTTCACACAGAATTTCATTCATACGTCACGCACTCATGTGTGCTACACTATCTCAGTCAAGCTAGACAGCATTTCCAACACCTAAGAAAGGTCTCCCTTGCTCCTTCCCAGTCGATATCCACTCACTGCACACTACTCCCTCCCCCGGAAGAAATCTCTTTTCTTTCATTCAATGCTGTATCTGTGAGGTTCATCTATGATGTTGAGTGGATAAAGTTTATTCTTTTTTTTAATTGCTGATTAAAATTCCACTGTATAATTATATCCCAATCTCTCCATTCTCCTATTGATGGACTTTTAATTTACTTCTAACTTTTGGTTATTATCATTAAAGTGGCTAGAAACATCCTTGTAGGCACAAGCTTTAGTAGATTCTGCCAAATAGTTCTCCTAAGAAATGGAAGGTTTTACTCCCATCAGAATTGTATAGAAAAAACTAAGCCCAAACCCCTACCTCCCACCGTACACTGAAAATCAATGTGAGATAGATCACAGAACTCACTATGAAAGATAAAACAACATCGCTTCTAGGAAAAAAAAAAAATGAGAGAATATCTTCATAACCTTAGGATAGACAAAGACTTCTCAAACAACACAAAAGACATTAACTATAATGGAAAATATTGATAAATTGGACTTCTTTAAATTAAGAACTTTGCTCCTCAAAAGAAACTGTTAAGAGAATGTAAAAGGAAGCCCACATGTAATGGATATATGCAATAGAGATATCTCTCCAACAAAAGATATAAGAATATACAAATGAAGAATACAGGGGCCAGGCACAGTGGCTCATGCTTGTAATACCAGCACTTTGGGAGGCCAAGGCGGGCGGATCACGAGGTCAGGAGATTGAGACCATCCTGGCTAACATGGTGAAACCCCGCCTCTACTAAAAATACAAAAAATTAGCCGGGCATGGTGGTGGGCGCCTGTAGTCCCAGCTACTTGGGAGGCTGAGGCAGGA
The DNA here is from genome assembly GCF_008728515.1 of Papio anubis. Classification (NCBI taxonomy): domain Eukaryota; kingdom Metazoa; phylum Chordata; class Mammalia; order Primates; family Cercopithecidae; genus Papio; species Papio anubis. Next base: position 35,110,595 of record NC_044976.1, read on the forward strand.
GAATGGCGTGAACCCGGGAGATGGAGCTTGCAGTGAGCCGAGACTGCGCCACTGCATTCTAGCCTGGGTGATAGAGCAAGACTCTGTCTAAGAAAGAAAAAAAAAAAAGAAGGATATAGGCCGGGTGTGGTGGCTCATACTTGCAATCCCAGCACTTTGGCAGGCTGAGGCGGGTGGATCACAGGTCAGGAGTTCGAGACCAGCCTGGCCAACATGATGAAACCCCATCTCTACTAAAAATACAAAAAATTAGTTGGGTGTGGTAGTGGATGCCTGTAATCCCAGCTACTTGGGAGGCTGAGGCAGGAGAATCGCTTGAACCCAAGAGGCAGAGGTTGCAATGAGTTGAGGTGGCACCATTGCACTCCAGCCTGGGCAACAAGAGTGAAATTCCGCCTCAAAAAAATTTTGAGAGAGAGAGAGAGAGAAAGAGAGAGAGAGAGAGAGAGAAAGAAAGAGAGAGAGAGAGAGAGACTCACTACATATGCATAATGAGACTCACTACATAAACCACCAGAATGGCCAAAATTTAAAAATACAACTGACTTTACCAAGTGTTAGCAAAGATGTAGGGCAAGTGCCACTCTCAAACATAGCTGCGGGGAGTGCAGACTGTGCAGCAGCTTTGGAAAACTGTTTGACTAAACATATGCACATTCCGTGACCCCCACACTTCCACTCCTAAGTACATACCAACAAAAATGAATATACATGTGCATCACAAGTAGATGCAGAACCAACTCATAAGTGCGACAAAAGTGAAATGGATTTTTAAAAAATGGGTATATTCATGTAACAGAACATTGTACATCAATGAAGACCAATATATTCAACCACGTAGACAATCTCACGGATATGAGACAGAGCAAAGAGCAAGGCTTAAAAGAGTAGACACTGAATGATTTCATTTATGTAAAGTTCAAAAACAGCAAAAACCAGTGTGGGACACCAGCAGTCAGAACGGTGGTGACCTTGGGAGAGGAATGACTGGGAGGGGTACGGGGGCTTCTGAAGGGCTCGCATGGTCTATATCTTGATTTGGGTGGCAGTTCCTTTTTTCTCAATCTAGCTTGAGTAGGTGTCTGTTTCTTATAAACCCATGCTCCTTGACCAAGCTAAAGCTCCACCCTCCCTTTCCTGGACTCTCTCCTGCAACTCCCAGTACAGCACCTGTTGCTTCAGCCACTAGATTATAAGCTCCATGGTCACAGGAACCAGCCACCTCTGTCTTAGCCACTTTGGGATCCCCAGCACCTGGCACACAGTGGGTGCTCAACAGACTTCTCAAGTGCATCAACTGGCTCCTTCAAACAACTTGTATTTTCCACTCTACCTTCTGCCTTATCCCACTCCTCACTTTTTCCCATCATCCTTCAAAGCTCAACTCAAACCTCTCCTCCTCCAGGGAGCCTTCCTGCTTGTACCACAACACTTCTGTAGTTCTCTCTCATTTTCTGGTTGTTACAGTTATTGGTCCTATGACTTAGCTTCCTTGGGCATGACCTATAAAGGGCAGGGCCTTTTTTCCTGCAGGGATCATAAGGAACAATATTCGTTAAGTGGGTTTGACACACGTTCATTTGTGTATCCGATCAAACCACCAGGACTGATTTTGTGCCTCCTGTGGGCCAGGCTCATGCCAGGTTCTATAGTGGAGCAGTAAAAAGGCACCGGGGCTTGCAGACAAGTGGAAGAAATGTACAATAATCACATGACCTCTCTCTCACACACACGTCAGGCTTATGAAAGAAAAGTTCAGAGGGTTAAAAGCAAGGAGAACTGACCTTGTCTAGGGGTTCGGGGAGGGTCTCCCTGAGGACTGGAAGTTTGAGAAGAGAAGGATGAGTTGGCCAGGCAAAGGGCAGGAGAGGGTGGGCTGGAGAAAGGGAATTACAAGCAGAGGGGGCAGGATGTGTGGAAGCCCAGAGGTGGGAAGAAGCATAGCACCCTGAGGAGGGCAGGTGTGGTTAGAACCCAGGGCCTAAGGGAGCAAATGGCATGGATGTGGCTGGAAGGTCAGGTTGGGGCTAGACTGGAAAGGCCCTCATGGGTTCTGATGATGATTTAGAGAAAGACCATGAGATTCCATCCAAGATTTTAAGAAAGCAAGTCATGTTGTCTCGGGGGGAGGCGGGGAGTGGAGGGGTTGTGGCTTTGGTCACTTGGAAGCCCAGGGCTAGATTTTCAGGAGCAGGGGGTTTCTGTCTTGGGCCTGCTCACCAACAACTTGGCAGTTTCACATAGGGCAGGACTATAATTTCCTGGAGGAAGTAACTCCGGGAAGGCTCAGAAACTCTGCCCCGGGTTCCCTGCCTGGATGGGGAAGGTCCCTATGCTGAATCACAGGTGTACCGCTAGAGAGTCATTGTATTATTTGAGTAACTTTTAGAAAACATAGACAAAAAACCCAGTCTAGTTTTTGTGGGTGGCTGTACCCACGAGGGCCTCTGCACTCTGATTCCAGGCATTTGTTCTTTGTCCTGACCTTTTTATTGAGCAGTTTTGGTTGAGTTCAGTCGTTTTCTAACTGGACAAGGCCAGGCACAGGGTGTCAGCATAGACTCAGCAGGGAGATGGACACTTCACTGCACAGGGTAGGCTGCAGGGCATGCTGGGAAAAGAGTGGCAGGACACAGGCAGGGAGGGGGCAAAACAGCAGAGAGAGGGGTCACGGGTGAAGCATCACTCTTCTGATGATCCAGGCTAAACCAGAGTGGGGCGCCACTTGTCTGTCTGCAGATCAGCTCTGAGATGCAGCAGCGTGGCCTCAAAAATGTCAGAATGGCCGGGAGCAGTGGCTCACGCCTGTAATCCCAGCACTTTGGGAGGCCGAGGTGGGTAGGTCACCTAAGGTCAGGAGTTCAAGAACAGCCTGGCCAACATGGTGAAACCCCATCTCTACTAAAAATACAAAAATTAGATGGGTGTGGTGGCACGCACCTGTAGTCTCAACTACTCAGGAGGCAGAGAGAGGAGAATTGCTTGAACCTGGGAGGCAGAGGTTGCAGTGAGCGGAGATCACGCCACTGTACTCCAGCCTGGGCAACAGAGTGAGACTCTGTCAAAAAAAAAAATATATATATATATATATTATGTATATCAGCAGTAACTGCTCAATATCAGGGACTCTGACCGCCAGAATGCAAGGCAAAGAGAAGCAGGTGGGTGGGACACAGAAATTGGGTCCCTGACCTGGTAGCTCAGTATGTGGAGGGCAAAGGAGCCAAGTGCAGTAAGAGTAAAGTCCTATATGGTACTTCCTACATGCCAATGCTTACTATTCTCAGTACTTTACAGAAATGCATCCATTTCGCAGATGAGAAAACTGAGGCACAGTGTATTTTGTCCAAGGTCACACAACTAATATCAGAGTTGCTAGGATGCAAGTCCAGGCACTCTGACTTCAAGCCCAAACCAGGTAGAAAAACCTACCTGGAGCTCTGGCCCGTTCCCAGGATCTTGGCCAGCAAATGCAGCGCTTCCTATCCCCAGGCTGGGAAGAGAACAGAGGCAGGAGCTGCACACTCACCCTTTTTGGTTGCCTCGAAGCTGTCATGGAAGTGAATCCTCTGTATGTCATAGGTCAAGGTTGTATTGGGCAGCAGAGTCCTGTTCCTGTTGATGATGTTGGCAGAAAATCGAAAGGCGTGTTCCTCGGCATTCATGACCTGGGCGTTGGGGCCGTCTGCATACTCGAAGATTCCTCCTGTGAAAGATGGGTAAAATTGTGTGTGGTTGGGAGGAGGGATGGGGCTCTAGCAAGCATGCCTGGCTCAGAAGGTTTTATAGACAAGCTGCCTGCTCCCTGAAATGTTCAATAATATCCTAGGTAACTGCCATACCTAGAAAGTGTGCAGGAGCACAAGAAATAAGAAAATCCTCCTCGTTCATTTCACTCAACCAGCAAATTCCTGATAACAGAGCCTGACAGGGCCAAAATAAGATTACCAACTTATTAATATTGCTGTGAAAATTCTCAATAGAATTCTGGCAAGCAGAATCTACCAGGATATTACCAGGATAACATACCATGATCACGCAGAGCTTTATTCTAGGAATCTAAGACTGGTTCAATATAAAGAAATCTATGAATATCATTGTATCACATCAATAGTTCAAATAAGAAAAAAAATAACCAACTCACAAAATGCAAGACGACATTTAATAAAATCCAATATCTATTGCTGTTAAGAATGCTTAATAAAATAGCACCAGAAGAGATACTTCCTTGAAGCTTTTTAAGCTTAAATCAGCCTTTAATATCATACTAATGGTGAAAAACTAGAGGCATTCTCATTAAAGAAAAATAAGAGGCATGGGGGAGGATTCGCACCACACCATTAACCAATGAAATAAGAAAGAAAAATAATTTAGAGGCACAACATTTGGAGAGAAACAAATTCTTATTTGCAAATGATATAAAAACCTTAAAATAATCCCTAAACATGAAAACAAGAAAGAGCTGGCAGGAGAGTTAAGTTAAATGACCAATTAGCACAAATTAGTAGTGTTTCTTCATATCAGTGACAATCAGTAAAAAAACGTAATAGCAAATGAAATCCTTTTACAATATCAGCAAAAACATTGAATAACTAATAATAAACCAAATAAGAAGCGTGCAATTCCTGTTCTATTTATTTGAGATGGAGTTTCACTCTTGTTGCTCAGGCTGGAGTGCAATGGCGCAATCTCTGCTCACTGCAGCCTCCACTTCCTGGGTTCAAGCGATTCTCCAACCTCAGTTGCTCAAGTTGCTGGGACTACAGGCACATGCCACTATGCCCGGCTAATTTTTGTATTTTTAGTAGAGATGGGGTTTCACCTTGTTGGCCAGGCTGGTCTGCAACTCTTGACCTCAGGCGAACCACCTGCCTTGGCCTCCCTCCCAAAGTGCTGGGATTATAGGCGTGAACCACCATGCTGGGTTGCAATTTCAGTTTTAAAACATAACAAAAACAGACTGGGAGCAGTGGCTTATGCCTGTGATCCCAACACTTCTGGAGGCCAAGGTAGGAAGACGATGATTGAAGCCAGGAGTTCAAGACCAGCTTGGGCAACATAGTGACACCTTGTCTTTACAAAAATAAAAAGAAAAGAAAAAAAACTAAAAAATGACCAAAACAAATTAAAAAAAAAAAAGCAAAACACTTTCATGAGAGATATAAACATAGCCTTAAATGAAGAGGCATGGTGTGTTTCTGAATAGTAAAGTTCACGTATAGAGGTGTCAGTTTTTCCAAATTAATTTTTCAGTTTAATTCCAATCAGAGTCATGAAAGGATTTTTCTTTTCCTGATAAAATGACTCTAAAATGTATCTGAAAGACTAAACATGAACTAATGACCAAAACATGTTTTAAAAAGAACGAGAGGTGACTCGTACTGCCAGATTTTAAAATATATCATTAAGCCAAATAATTAAATTCATGTTGTAATAGCATATGAAAACACAGATAGATCAAAGGAACAGGATAAAAGCTCCCATAAAGAGACTCAAGTAGAGATAAGTATTTAAAACATGAGAAAGATGGCTATTTCCAATCAGTAAGTAAATGAATTATTCATTAACTGTGCTGTGACAATTATTCAATTATTTGGAAGAAATTTAAGTTATAATTCAATCTTAATCTATACATAAAATAAATTCCAGATAAATTAAAGATTAATGGCAAATGGGTAAGGGGAGGAGGAGATAAAATACTATAAAAGTACCGAAAAAGAAAATATAGGTGAATATTTTACAATATTGGGTAGAGGAGGCCTTTCTAAACTTTTCAAAAACATCAGAAACCATAAAAGAAAGATTGAGAGATCCACAAAAATAACATAAAACTTCTACCCATTAAAAACCAAAAACAAAATTAAATTACAAACACGAACTTGAATATTTGTAACATATGTGGGAGCATAAAGATGAATGCTCTTATTTTATAAAAAGCACTTAAATTCTACAAAAAGGACAAATACTCCCATAGAAAAATGTGCAAAGAAAAAGTATGAATATTTAACAAAAGAAAAAAGAATACAAAGGAGCTATCAATGTATGAAGAAGTGTGCAACTTCCCTAATAATTTAAATGAACGCAATTTAAACCAACAATGAGATTCCATGTTTTGCTCATCCCGTTGGTAAAGATACAAAATAAACCGCGGCTCCAGCTTTGGTGCGGGAATAGCTGTTTAGAAATAGACACCTGCTTAACTGTGGGTGGAGGGGGCAATGTATACCCAGCCTGTCGAGATGGACATTAGAAATTTACCAAAAGCCCTAAAAATGTCTACTCCTTTGACTCGGGACTTTGATGTCTAGAAATGGACCCCAACAACAACAGTGGGCATATGGATCATGTATGGGGAAGGAGATCTAGGGACATCCAACCAGGGGAAGGAGATCTAGGGACGTCCAACCAGAGAAATAGTGAACTATTGTCTATGTACTTACATATAATCACAAAAATTTAATGACACAGGAAATATCCAACGTATATTTTTAAGTGAACAATGAAGGCAGAGGTGCAGTACAATTTCCTTTAGAAGAGGAAGAACTTATGTCTTTAACATAAGAATAGAATACATTTCTTGTTTTGTTCTTAATGCCTTTCTATATTTTTTCCAGTAAAACTTTTATTATTTTTAACAATTGATTTGGTTGAGGTATTATTACATTCTACAAGATTCACCTGTTTTAAAGTGTACAATGATTTTTAGTCAATTTACTGAGTTCTATGACCATAAGCACAATCCTGTTTTAAAACCTTCCCATCACCCAATAAGAATCCTCGTGCCCATTTACAGTCAATTATAGTTTTCATTCCCACTCCCAGCCAACCACTAATTTACTTTTTGTCTTTTCTGAACATTTCACATAAATGGAATCATGCAATAGGTGGTCTTTTGCATCTGGCTTCTTGCATTTAGTGTGCTTTTGCAGTTCATCCACATTAGTATAATGTATCAGTACTTTAATCCTCTTTATTGCTAAATAATATTACTTTGTATAGATGTACCACATTTTATTTATTCATTCACCAGTTGATGGGTATTTGGATTATTTCAATTGTTCTGAAAATTCTAAAAAGTAGTGGTTTCCAGGCTCTGGTCTGGCATGTAAGAAGCTTGAAAGTTGCCACTCTGTCCTAACAACCAGCGAAAGCTGAACAAACTGAAAAATCAACAACTCTTCTTAGATCTGTAAAAGAAGTGAGGTCACAGGGCGAACCACTGCCCCCAGAATTGGAAAAATAGGTAAATAGAGGGAATTACAACTTATTGGAGCAGAAACTTCCATGGGAATCGGTGTGCAGGTAGGAAAACCGAAAGTGTAATTGACTAGTTGCTGGAGTCTCAGTGTGCATAATTCTGAGAGACAAAAACCTCAAGGGAAGCCTTCACTGAGCCCCCACGCTTTTATGAGTTTTACTCCTGAAGTTCTACCAGGTTCTTAAGTGAATATTGGAGAAAAATCCTCATGTACTTCTGGCAGTGAAAGGGGAAAAGGAATCATTTCAAAATATGCCACAGCATTCCGTTCTTTTTAACAAGGTTTGTCATCAGGGGAAACTAGTTAGCCAGAGCCTAACCTGCTGGGGTTTCATGAGAGACTAATTGACCAGGTGGAAGGGAAATACTCAACTCCAGCCCACCCTAGCCATCCTATCCCATCTACGTGTGTGTTGTGGGGTAGGTGGGGGAGAAGCACCTGTGAAGTTCACAGCCCAGGGGCACAGGCTCACCAAAAGACTGAGATGTAATCATAGCACTATAGAATGCTCCCCCCCTCTCCCCACCCCTTACCACTACATCACTAAAGGCCTTATTTTCAGCAGTTCCTTTCACCCAGTACATCATGTCCAGCTATCAAGAAAAAATTACAGGGCATACTTAAAGGCATAAAAACCATAGTTTGAAGAGACAGAGCAAGCATCAGAACCAGATTCAGATATGGCAGGGATTTTGGAATTATCAGACCAGAAATTCAAGACAACTATGATTAATATGCTAAGGGTTCTAATGGATAAAGTGGACAGCATGCGAGAACAGATATGCAAAGAGATGGGAATTCTAAGAAAAAAAATAAATGTTAGAGATAAAATACAAAACAAAACAAAACACTGTAACAGAAATGAAGAGTGCCTTTGATGGGCTTATAAGTAGACTGAACACAGCTGAGAAGTGGGTCTCTGAGCTTGAGGATATCTCAATAGAAACCTCCAAAACTGAAAAGCAAAGAGCAGAAAGACTGGAAGAAGAAAACAGAATATCCAAAAACTGTGGCTGTAAAAATGCCTAATGGAAATGCAAGAAGGAGAAGGGAGAGAGAAATGATCAGGAGAGATATTTGAAAACAGTAATGACTTTACCCAAATTAATGTCAGACACCAAACCACAGATCTAGCATCCTTAGAGAACACCAAGCACCAAGCAGGAAATATGTCCCCAAAATGACACTGAGGCATATCATTTTCAAACAATAGAAAATCAAAGATCAAGAATAAATCCTGACAGAAGCCAGAAGAAAAATACGTCTTATCTATGGAGGAAAAAAGATAAGAATTACATCTGACTTCTCTTCAGAAACCATGCAAGCAAGAAGAGAGTGAAGTGAAATATATAAAGTATTGAGAGAAAATAAAAACCAACCTATAATTCTGCATCCTGAGAAATTATCTTTCAAAAGTGGAGATAAAGACTCTCTCTGACAAACAAAAATCAGTGAAATTTGTTGCCAGTAGATCTGCTTTGCAAGAATTATTAAAATATGTTCTTTAGAGAGAAGGATAATAATATAGGTCAGAAACTTCAATCTACATACAAGAAGAACATTGAAGAAAGAATAAGTGAAGGTAAAATTTAAAAAAATGTATTTTTCTTATTCTTAATTGATTTAACAGACAATAGTTTGTTCACAATAATAATAGCAACAATGTATTCATATATATTCACTTATGTATGCTTATTTATGAGCAAAATGAATGATAGCAATGATATAAGGATGGGAGGGAGGAATTAGAATTATTTTGTTATTATAAAAGACACTATCTGTGAAGCAGTATAACATTATTTGAGAGTGGACTTGGATTAGTTGCATATGTATACTGCAAATTCTAGGGAAAATACTAAAAACAGTACAACTGACATGCTAAGTGAGGAGAGGAAATGAAATGTTAAAATATACTTTTAAAATCGTGAAAGGCAGAAAAGGGCAGGAAGACAAAAATAGAAACAAAGAACAAGGGCTACAAATAGGAAACACTGACGAATAAGGTGGATATTAATCCAATTATATCAATTCTCATTTTAAACATCAAAGGTCTAAATGCATCAAGTAAAAGAGATTGTCAAAATGGATCAAAAAACAAGATCCAACTATATGTTGTCTACAATAAACCTACTTTAACTATACAGGTGCACATAAAATAAAAGTAAATGAACAGATGAAAAATTTATTCCTGGAATGCAAGGATGGTTCAAAACATAACAACTGATCAATATAATACATCATATTAACAGAATAAAGGAAAAGAAAGACATGTGATCATCTGAATCAATACAGAAGCAGTATTTGACAAAATTCAACAACTTTTCATGATAAAAGACACTCAACAACTAGGAACAAAAGAGAACTATCTCAACATAATAAAAGCCATTTATGAATAGCCCACAGCAAATGTCATACTCAATGGTAAGAGACTGAAAGCTTTTCCTCTAAGATCAGTGACAAGGCTAGGATGCCCACTTTCACCACTTCTATTAAATATTGTACTGGAAGTTCTATCCAGAGCAGTTAGGCAAGAAAAAGAAAAAGAAGGCATCCAAGTTAGAAAGGAAAAAGTAAAATTATCTGTCTGCAGATGATATGGTCTTATATCCATATAATAAAATTTGGCAAAGTAACAGAATACAATACAGAGCTAATAAAATTTGGCAAAGTAACAGAATACAAAGTCAATACACAAAATCAGTTGCATTTCTATACCTAACAATTAACAATCTGAAAAGGAAATCACAAAAATAATTCCATTTATAATAATCTCACAAAGGACAAACTACTTAGGAATTAACTAAGATGATGAAAGTCTTGTACCTGTACAATGAAGACTACAAAATAAAATGGGGAAATGATTTAAATAGACATTTCTCAAAAGAAGACACAGAAATGGCAAGCAGGCATATGAAAAGATGCTCACATCATTAATCATCAGAAAAATGCAAATCCAAACTACAATGAGATATCATCTCACCCCAGTTAAAATGGCTTATATCCAAAAGACATGCAATAGTAAATGCTGCTGAGGATGTGGAGAAAAGGGAAGCCTCATACCATGTTGGTGGGAATGTAAATTAGTACAACCACTATGGAGAACAGTTTGGAGGTTCCTCAAAAAACTAAATATAGAGCTACCATATGATCTAGCAATCTCACTGCTGGATATATGCTCAAAAGAAAGGAAATCAGTATATTGAATAGATATCTGCACACCTATGTTTGTTGCAGCACTGTTCACAATAACCAAAATTTGGGAGCAACCTAAGTGTCCATCAACAGATGAATGGATAAAGAAAATGTGGTGCTTATACACAATGGAGTACTATTCAGCCATAAAAAGAATGAGATCCTGTCATTTTCAACAACATGGATGGAACTGGAGGTCATTACACTAAGTGAAATAAGCCAGGCACAGAAATACAAACATCACACACTCTCAAAACAAACCAAAACAATTGAAATAATGGAGATAGAGAGTGGAAGGATGGTAACCAGAGGCTGGGAAGGGTGGTGGTAGGGTGGGTGGGGGGAGGTGGGGGTAATTAATAGGTACAAAGAAGATAATTAGAAAGAATTAATAAGACCTAGTATTTGACAGCACAATAGGGTGACTATAATCAATAATAATTTAATTGTACATTTAAAAATAACTAAAAGAGCATAATTGGATTGTTTGTAAAACAAAGGATAAATACTTGAGGGGATGGCTACCTCATTTCCCATGATGTGATCATTACATATCACATGCCTGTGTGTCTTACAAGAAATACTAAAAGATGTTCTTTAGAGAGAAGGAAAATAATACAGGTAAACATCTCATGAACCTCATAAATATATATACTTATTATGTACCCACAAAAAATAAAATTTTAAATGTAAAAAATCCTTCAAAACACTGTTGAAGGAAATTAAATAAGACATTAATAAATGTAAATACATCCCATGTTCATGGACTGGAAGACTTAATATTGTTAAGGTGTCTGTAGATTCAATGAAATTCTTATTACATTTCAATGTCAATGAAAATCCCAATGACTTTTTTTTCAGAAATAGAAAAACCAATCCTAAAATTCATGTGGAATTGCAAAAGAATCCGAATAGCCAAAAACAATCTTGAAAAAGAAGAAAACGTTGAAAGACATTTCCTGATTTCAAAACTTACTACAAAGCTACAGTAATCAAAACGGCGTGATACTGGCATAAAGGTAAACTATATATAGAGTCCAGAAATAAAACCTCATATGTATGGTTAAATGATTTTTGACAAAGGTGCCAAGACCACTGAATGGGGAAAGGATAGTCTTTTCAAAAAATAATGCTGGAATAACTGAATATCCACATGTAAAAGAATGAATTTGGATCCTTAACACCATGTACAAAAACTAACTCAAAATGGATCAAATACTTAAATGTAAGACCTAAAACTATATAAAACACTTAGAAGAAAACATAGAACAAAAACTTTATGACATTGGATTTGGCAACAATCTTTTGGATACGACACCAAAGGCACAGACAAGAAAAGAAAAACAAATTGAGCTTAATAAAAAATGTCCAAAAAACTGTGTATCAAAAGACATTATTAACAGAGTAAAATGCAACCAATAGAATGGGAGAAGATACCTGCAAATCATATACTTGATAAGGAATTAATATCCAGAACATATAGAGAACTTTTAAAACTCAAAAACAACAAAAAACAAACAACCTGGTTTAAAAATATATAAAAGACTTGACATTTCTCTAAAGAAGATTTACAAATGGCCAATAAACACATAAAAAGATGTTCAATATCACTAATAATTAGAAAAATTCAAGTCAAAACTACAGTGAGATACTACCTCACACCCATTAGGATAACTACTATATAAAAAAAGAAGTGTTGGGGAGGACGTGGAGAAATTGGAACCTTTGTGCATTGTTAGTGGAGGTGTGAAATGGTAAGCCACTGGGGGAAACAGTATAGTGGTCCCTCAAAAGATTAAAAATAGAATTACTATATATCTATATATATCTAGCATTTCTTCTGGGTATATACCCAAAGGAATTCAAAGCAAAGACGCAAACATATATTTTTACACCCATGTTCATAGCAGCTTTACTCACAATAGCTAAAACATGGAATCAACACAAGTGTCCATTGATAGATGGATGAATAAGCAAAATGTGGCATAGACACGCAATGAAATATTATTCAGTCTCAAAAAAGAAGGACATTCGGGCAAATGTTACAACATGAGTAAACATTGAGGACAGTATGCTAAGTGAAATAAGCCAGCCACAAAAAGACAAATACTGTATGATTCCACTTATATGAGGTATGTAGAGTAGCCAAAAATCAGAGAATCAAAAAATAGAAAGGTGGTTTTCAGACCCTAGAGGAAGGGGGAAAAGTGGAGTTATTCTTTATGGGTATAGAGTTATAGAGTTTCAGTTTTACAAGATGAAAAGAGCTATGGTGACGAGTGGTGCTGATGGTTGCACATTATGAATGTATTTAGTACTACTGAACTGTACACTTAAAAATGGTTAAGATGGCAAATTTTATGTTATTTGTATTTTACCACAATAAAAAAGTAAATGAATGAAGACATACCATCCTAATATCAATCAAAAGAAATTGAAAGTGGCTGTATTCAGACAGAGAAGATTTCAGGTCAAGGAACTTTATCAGAGATAAAGAGAAGCATTACATAATGATAAAGGGGTCAATTATCCAAGAAGACATAACAATCCTTAATGTATATGTGCTCAAAAGAGAGCATCAGAATACAGGAGGCAAGGAGAGATGGATGAATTTACTATTCTACTAGGAGACTTCAACACCCTTTTATCAGAAATGGACGGATTCAGTTGACAGAAAATCAGTAAAGTTATAGTTAAACTCAACAACAGCCTTAGTGAATCAGATATAATGTACATCTATAGACTACTTCAGTCAACAACAGCAGAATACACATTTTTCTCAAGCTCACATGGAACATTCAGCAATATAGATCACATTCTGTCCATAAAGCACATCTTAACAAATTTAAAAGAATAGAAATCATTTAATGTCACTCTTAGACCACCATGGAATTAAACTAGAAATCAATAACAGAATGAGATCAGGGAAATCCCCAAATACTTGAAGATTAGACAATGCTCCCCTTCCCCTTCCCCTTCTTCCTTCTTTCTCCTCCCTTGTTCTCCCCCTCCTCCTCCTCCTCCCCCCACTCCTCCTCCTTGTCTTGATATATGGACTCAAACTCCTATGCTCAAGTGATCCTCCCACCTCAGCTTCCAGAGTAGCTGGGACTACAGTCACGTACCATTATGCCCAGCTTAAACAATGTACTTCCAAATAACACATGGGTCACAAAAGAAATTTAAAAATATTTTGAACTAAATAAAAATGAAAACATAACATCAAAATTTGTGGGATGTAGTGAAAGCAGTGCATAGAGAGAAATTTATACCACTGAATGCATAAAATAGAAAAGAAGAAAGATCTAAAATTAATAATGCAAGCTTCCACCTTATGAAACTAGAAAAAGAAGAGCAAATTAAATCCAAAGTAAGCAGAGGAAAAGAAATAATAAAAATTAGAGCTGAAATCAATGAAATTGAAAACAAGAAATCAATAGAAAAATGTCAATGAAACCAAAAGCTGGTCATGTGAAAAGACAGATAAAATTGATAGGCCTCTAATCTGGTCAATTAAGAATAAAAGAGAGAGGATACAAATTGTTAGTATCAGAAGTGAAAGAGGGGACATCACTATAGGTCTCATGGACTTAAAAATATAATCAAGGAATATTAATAACTCTATATCCACTAATTTGCTAACCTAGATGAAATGAATGAATTTCTTAAAAAACACAATTTGTCAAAATTCACGCAAGAAGAAAGAGACAAGTTGAATAGGACTATCTCTATTAAAGAAATTGAATTAATAATAAACCTGACAAAGCAGAAAGCACCAGGCCCAGATGGGGTTCACTGGTAAATTCTACTAAACATTTAAGAAAGAAATAATACAAATTCTCTACACTCTACTTCAGAAGATAGAAGCAGAGGACTATTTTTTTTCTTTTCTTTTTTGACTGTTTCTTAACTCATTTTACAAGGCCAGCATTACCCTAATACCAAAACCAGACAAAGACATCACAAGAAATAAAACTACGGATCAATATCTCTCATTAATACAGATACAAAAATCCTCAACAAAATGTTAGCAAATCGAATCCAACAATTTATAAAAAGAACTACATAACACAATGAAGTGGGATTTACCCCAGGTATGCAAGTCTGTTTCAAGATTCAAAAATCAATTAATGTAATCCATTATATCAATATCAACAGGCCAAAGAAGAAAAATCATATGATCATATCAACAGATGCAGAAAATGCATTTGACAAAATCCAACACCCTATTAATGATGAAAACTCTCAGTAAAGTAAGAATAAAGGGGAATGTCCAAAACTTCATAAAGAATATTAATAGCAGAATACACATTCTTCTCAAGCACATCTACAAAAACCCTACAGTTGACATTATACATAATAGTGAAAAACTTGAAGCTTTCCCACTAAAATCAGGTACAAGGGAAGGCTGTCCCCTCTCCCACTGCTTTTTGACATCACACTGGAAGTCCTAGCAAATGCAATAAGACAAGAAAAGGAAATGAAAGAAATTCAGATTGGGGAGGAAGAAATAAAACTGTCTTTGTTTACAGGTGACATGATCCCCTATGTAGAAAATCCACATGAATCAGGAACAAAAGAGAAAGCTACCTCTTGGAACTAATAAGCAGTTATAGAAAAGTGGCAGAATATAAGGTTAATATGCAAAAGTCAATTACTTTTCTATATACCAGCAATGAACAAATGGAATTTGAAATAGAAACAAGACCACTTACATCAGCATGCAAAGAAAAGAAACACTTAGGTTATAAATCTAACAAAATATATACAAGATGTATTGTAGGTAAAACTCACAACTCTAATGAAAGAGATCAAAGAATAACTAAATAAATGGAGAGACCTTCAATGTTCATGGATAAGAAAAGTCAATTATTTTCAAGATGTGAGTTTTTCCCAAATTGATGTATAGATTCAGTGCAATCCCAATCAAAATCTCAGCAAGTTATTTTGTGGCTATTGACAAACTGATTCTAAAGTGTACATAGAGAGGCAAAAGACCAGAATAACCAACACAATATTGAAGGAGAAGAACAACGTTGGGAGATTGACTGGCTCAACTTCAAGAATTGCTATAAAGCTATAAGCAATCAAGACAGCGTGATACTGGCATATAAATAGACAAATAGATCATTGGAACAGAATGGAGAGTTCAGATACAGACCCACATAAATAAAATCAACTGATCTTTGACAGGGGAGCAAAGGCAATACAATGGAGAAAAGATAGGCTTTTCAACAAATGGGCTGGAACAACTGGACATTCACATGCAAAAAAAGAATCTAGACACAGAACTTACATCTTTCACAAAAACGAACTCAAAATGTATCAGAGACCTAAATGTACAATGCAAAACTACAAAACTTCTAGAAGATAGCATGGAAGAAAATCTAGATAATCTTGGGTTTGGCAATGGCTTTTTAGATATAATACCAAAGGCATGATCCATGAAAGGAAGAATTGATAAGCCGGACTACATTAAAATTAAAATTTTCTGCTCTGCAAAAGACACAGTAAAGAGAACGAAAAACCAAGCCACCGACTGGGACGTATTTGATGATGGACTTTTGTTTTGTTTTGTTTTGAAACAGGGTCTTGCTCTGTTGCCCAGGCTGGTGTGCAGTGGTACAAACTTGGCTCACTGCAACCCCTGCCTCCTGGGTTCAAGTGATTCTCCTGCCTCAGCCTTCTGAGTAGCTGAGATGACAGGCACCCACCACCACATCCGGCTAATTTTTGTGTTTTTAGTAGAGGCAGGGTTTCACCATCTTGGCCAGGCTGGTCTTGAACTCCTGACCTCAAGTGATCTGTCTGCCTCGGCCTCCCAAAGTGCTGGGATTACCATGAGCCACCGCGCCCAGCCTGATGATGGACTATTATCCAACATATGCAGACCACTTTTAAAATTCAACAACAAGAAAACAAACAACCTTATTAAAAAGTGGGCCAAAGACCTTAACAGAAGATATACAGATGGAAAATAAGTACATGAAGATACTCCATATCATATGTCATTGGGGAAATGTAAATTAAAACAACAACAAGATACCACTACACATCTATTAGAATGGCCAAATTCAGAACACTAGCAACACCAAAGCCTGGCAAGGATGTGGGACAACAGGAGCCCTCATTCATTGCTGGTGAGAATGCAAAATAGTACAGCCACTTTGAAAGACATATTTTTCAGTTGCTTATGAAATTAAACGAACTCTTACCACACAAGCCAGCAATGGCACTCCTTCGTATTTGCACAAAGGAGTTGAAAATATGTCCACACAAAAGCCTGCACATGGATATGTACAGCAGCTTTATTCATGATTGCCCAAACATGGGAGAAACCAAGATATCCTTCAGTAGGGGAGTGGATACACAAACTGGCTACATCCAGACAATGGAATATTATTCAGCACGTAAAAGAAATGAGCTATCAAGTCATGAAAAGATAAGGATAAAACTTAAGTGCCTATCACTAAGTGATGCCAATGTGAAAAGGCTACAGACTATATGATTTCAACTACTGACATTCTGGAAAAGGCATAACTATGGAGATAGTAAAAAGAGCAGTGGCTTCCAGTGGGTAGAGGTGGGAGGGATGCACTGGTAAAAACACAGAGGATTTTCAGGGCAGTCAAACGATTCTGTATGATACTATTATGGTGAATACATGTCATTATACATTCGTCGAAACCCACAGAATGTGCACCACCAAGAGTGAACCTTAATGTAAACTATGGACTTTGGATGATGATGATGTGTCAGTATAAGTGCATTCATTGTAACAAATGCCACCTCTCTGGTGGCAGATGTTGATCATGGAGGGAGGCTATGCATGTGTGTGGCCAGGGGGTATGTGGGAAATCTCTGTGCCTTCCACTCAGTTTTTGCTGTAAAACTTAAAACTGCTGCAAAAAATACAATCTATTAAAAAGAAAAAAGGGTAATGTTTGAACACGTGAACACATAATTGTGTCCCTTCCAGGGTACTCCAGCATGCTTACAGTTTGTAACACTTAAGTGTGTATGCGTGTGCATCCACACAGGTGTGCATCGACGTGCCACACACGTGCATAAAACAAGACAAGAAGAATTCGTACCAAAAGTTAAGGGTGGTTTTCTCTGAGTGGTAGGCTCATGGGTAAATTGAATTTCCTTCTTTGTGTTTTTCTGTATTTTTAAAAAGTTCTGCAGTGAACATGTGTTACATTTCTCATCAGAAAAGCCGTCGTGATTGTGTGTATGTGTTTAAAGGGAAATAAATGATCAAAATACCATATGACCCAGTAATTCCATTTCTAGGAATATAAATTTAGAGAAAGTTGGAGATATATAAACACATCTATGGATAAGGGTTTTTTTTACATAATATTGAGAAAAATAGAAACAGCTTAATGTCCAAAAGCAAGAGATAACTCAATATATTAAAACCCACCCATATGGCAGAACAACTTGTAGGCATTATCAATCAAAGCATAGGATGATATGGTACAGTGACTGAAATTGGATCCAAAATGTGGGAGGAATTTTACTCACATGATGCAAAGTGGGTACAGATGGGGCAGAAGAGGCCATGGATTTTGCTGGGGCCAGATGAAGGGCACATGAGGATTCGTTATACCACTCTCTCTCTGTGTGTATGACAGATATTCTTCGTAATAAAATATTCCTTAAAATCATGATATGAATAAGATGAAAATAACAAACCACGATGTTGCAATCAGAAAAGAGACACAATTAATGTTACTTGCAGATGCTTATTATGGTTCTCTTAAAAACACAAGAGAATCAGGTGAAAACCCAGCAGAAAGTAAACAGAGAGCTCATCAAGAGGCCAGCATACAAATATAGAAAAACATATAGCCTCCCCACATAGCAGCAATAAACAGCAAGGAATTATAGGGGAAAAAAAGAGACCCTACTCACAAAAGCAACAACAAAAAAATAAAATACCTTACCATAAATGTGCAATTCCTATATCAAGAAAACTACAAAACTTTACTAGAGGACATAAAAGAAGACTTGAATAAATGGAGAGACATAACTTACTCCTTGGAAGGGATGGCTCAATATTGTAAAGATGTCATTTCTCCTCAAATTAATTTATAAATTTAATGCAATTCCAATTAAAATCAAAAAGGACACCCCAGAAGGACACACACTGAAATGTTAACAGAGGTTCTTTCTAGAAAGTAAAAAGATAATGGATTGCTTTTGCTTGGTGCTTTTTATTTTTGTTTTGTTTTCCAAGCCCTCTGCATTGAGATAGAGCTTTGGTAATAAGAAAATAAAAAACAAAGCTTTAGCGAAATGTTCTTAAAGAATACTTAATGGCATAGAAAACTTTCATCCTCTCCTTGCTCCCCAATGCTACAAAATAATATTACAGTATGATAATTATGGATAATTTTTATCGTGTTCTTTGTATTTTCTTGATTTTTCCAAAATTATTTACAAGTATGTATTATTACTTCAAAATGTGAAAACAAACACACAAAAAAACAAAACAAAAAAAGCCTGGAAAGAGGTCTGGTTATTACAGATCCGAAGAAAGATACCTCTACCCATCCCAAATGGGGATAAAATGTCAGGGGACAAAGCCATCTCCATAGGGCTTCACACCCTCTTCCTGGCCTCTCAGACCTTGGCAGGTGGGGAGGAGAGGAAAGAGAAGGGCCATCGTCTCAACAAGGGTGGTGACATGTCTCAGCCATTAAGACCTAAGCCCAAGGGATGGGGCCTCAGTCTTATCCTATATAAAACAGCTCCATTAATACCCACCAATCTCTGCCCTGTGCCACCCTGTCACTGGGCCCTGGGATACCAAAAGAAAGTCAGCACTAGGCTACTGCTTTCAAGGACTGCTCAACCCCGCAGGGCAGTAGAGAAGAACAGACAACTAGCACATGTGTGGCACTCCACTCAGGTGCAATACCGGGGAGGTTCCCAATTCAGGTTTCAATGACAGCCATTCTTCAGTCCCAAACCTGGCTCTATCCACTGGAGGAAGTTACTTAGTCTCTCTGAGACCCAGTTTCTCCACCTGCAAAATGGGGTACACATCTCAGAGGGCTGATTATTGTGAGGAAGACCTAAAACAATGAAGCTATTGCATGGCACATGGCAAGGACTTAATACACAGTAGCTATCAAAGAAAGAGGGAAACAATGAATGCTACTATACTATTTAGAAAACAGCAAATAAATGCTACCATGCCATTTAGAAAAACAAAGTGAATTGTCAGCTTCCGCATTTTCTAGGGCAGGGCTGACAAACTTTGTCTGCAAAGGATCAGAGGGTAAATGTTTTAGATGATAAATAATTTTGGCTTTGTGGACCAGATGGTGGTTGTTGCAAGGACTCACTTCTGCCACTGTAGCATGCTGGCAGCCGCAGACAATGTGTCACTGTGGGCACAGTTGTGTTTCAATAAAACTTTATTTGCAAAAATACAGAATGAAGAGAGGTTTCATGGGCACAAATATATAGCTTGGTAGAAGAATTAAGACCTAGTGTTTGATAGATCAGTGGGATGACTATTAATGTAAGTTTACAATAACCTATTGTTTATTTCAAAATAGCTAAAGGAGAATAATTTGAAGGTTTTCAGCATAAAGAAAAGACAATTATTTAAGATGATGAATATCCTAAGTATGCTGACTTGATCTTTACAAATTATATGAATGTATTACATTATCATATGTACCCCAAAACCCTGGACATCTATTATGTATCAATAAAAACATAAAATTAATTCAAAAAACAGGTGGTGGGTGGCTGGATTTGGCCATTAGGCTGTAGTCTGTACTTTGTTCTGGGGTTGGGCAGCCTTTATTTCAGAGGTGAGTGTTTCTTAGGAAAAGCACCTCAGGGCCTGGGTAAAGAATTAAGACTATGACGGAACCAAATCATGATGCAAAAGAAACAAAGACAGAATGCTGGAGTTTTTGAGTGGAGAAGATGTGAGAGAAGGAGGAAGGACTAAGAGAAAGGGAACAGAGATGAAGTGGACCCCAAAGGACAGAACCCAGGCCCAAAGATGGGCAAGTCCAAGTCCAGTAAGAAATTCACCACGGCAGGAAGGGGCCATGCATTTTTCATACAGTGATGTCTGATGCTGGGTTTTCAGTTGAGCCTCCCTTCCTTCCAGGAGCCCCATTGTTAGAAAAGTTGGCCACAGAAAACTGACACCAGCTCCTGCTATTTGGAGGAAAGCGACAGAAAGTGGGCATGGTCCAAAACAGAGTGAGTCGGGACAGAGAAAGGACAAGAGGCACAAGAAGCGGGATGAGAGGAGACAGAAGACTCAGCAGAAGACACTGGAGCATGAGGTCATTAGGAGAAACAGGAAGCCCTAGAGCATCCTCAGAGACATGGTGGGTGACAGGCTGTCCCTCCACCCCCAAACTCTTGGGACATCCAGGCAGCAAATATTGGGGGGGCACCACAGAGGTTCAGAGAGTAGGTTCTAGGTACAGGCAGACCTCGATTTGAATTTTGGTTCCACTCACAGGCTACCCCTTTCTCTAGGGAATTGTTCTCAGTGAGAGAGGCCCCCTTGCCCAGGAGGAAGGGTCACTCACCTGGGCCCCTGGAAGCAGCCTGCTGTCAATAACCGACTAATAATAGGGCTCAAAACGCCAGGCAGTCCCTTGCCTCAGGGCAGGGACAATCTGCAGTATGACATATTCTTTGGAGCCCCTCCCCACCCTCCCCACCTTGCATCAGGCAAAGGTTAGATCTTGGCAGAGGTGCATCTCTGCCCAACCCCATCCCCTTCCCAACCCTGCCTTATTCATTCCCCTACAGGGTTTTGCTGAAGAGCACTCTTCCCCTCTATAAACTCCATGCATCCGAATCCCTGCCTCAGGCTCTGCTTCCAGGGGACCTGACCTAAGACAGGGGTGACATTACTGGGGGGCGGTGTCAACTGCACTTACTTTAGTGTTGTTGGAGACGGGGAAGGGGACACTGAACCTCTTTAACTGCTAAATGGCCAAGGTTCTCCACTACCCTCTCCCTCCTGGGTCCTCCTGCTCCCTCCCCATTCTGTGCAGCGGCTTCTAAAGAGCCCGCAGCTTTGGGAGTTCAGGCATCTGACTGTCCTGGGTTCTGATCCAAACTCCGCCCATGCAAGAAGGGCTGCTTTGGGTCTCAGCTTCTGGAGAGAGTTCCCTGCCCACCGGAGGCTGCCCCCCTTTCCACTGGCTCCTCTCCATTCTCTGCCTTCCCATACATTCCTCATGATCGTTATTTAAAGAGGCTAATAAGTAGGTTGGCACCGTTGATTAATGCATAATCTTAATCATGATTGCATAGTGTAATTGGCATTAATTTGAAGAGCCAGTTCATTATGAAAATAATTGTCACTGCTTTCTGCTTTAATAAAATGGAGCAGAGACACTAAGGCCACTAAGAAATGGGATAGGGTGTGTGTGTGTGTGTGTGTGTGTGTGTAGGGAGGGGTGTGTAAGATGAGTCCCAGAAGACGTGAGCAGGAGTGGAACAGAGTGCAGCTGGAATATTTTCTTCAAACAAAACCTTGTGTGGAAGCCCAATGGGTAAAACAAACAACAACAACAACAACAACAATAACAACTGACTGTGTTCCAGGGATGATGCTGCATGCTTTCAGTCGCTACATTTAACACTCATGAGAGCCTCTGCAACCCCATTAGAGGGGAAGTCACATTGCCTCAATTTATACAGGAGAAAACAGGAAGTCCAGGGAAGTTAAGGATGTTGTTAAAACTACAAAGTGGCAAATTCTCTTTTGCAACCAAAGCTGGTGGTGTGCTGAAGCCAGCTAGTACCAGCTTTCAGGAACCAATTGTTAAATTTTCAGGAATTCTGAAAACCAGTTATTAAACCATTGGCAGCCTGAAATCGGCCATAGCGGAGAGTATTTACACCACAGAAATAAGCAGATGCTACAAATCAGGGCAGTTTTTTTGTTTGTTTGTTTTTTTCTGAGATGGAGTCTTGCTGTGTCACCCAGGCTGGCGTGCAGTGGTGCAATCTCAGCTCACTGCAACCTCCACCTCCTGGGTTCAAGCAATTCTCCTGCCTCAGCCTGTCAAATAGCTGGGACTACAGGTGCATGCCACCCGGCCTGGCTAATTTTTTTTGTATTTTTAGTAGAGACGGGGTTTCAACACATTGACCAGGCTGGTCTCGAACTCTTGACCTCAAGTGATCACCTGCCTCGGCCTCCCAAAGTGCTGGGATTACAGGCATGAGCCTCCACCCTTTTTTCTTTTTTATTGGCATGCCTCTGCCCAAACCCATTTGCATCACTCAGCTCTGAAAGACTTGATGCCGCAGCTTCTGAGAAGGCTCTGTAGCTTCCTGGGCTCTGAGTGTGGCAAGAAAACCACTGCTCAAATCTAACCCCTAACTGAGAGCCAGGGATGGGGAGGAGGGACAGAACTGGCTGTGTCAACTGCAACCAACTTCTTTTCTTGCTCCTTCTACTATGATATGTTGTTATATGTTTCAGGGAACATACTGAATACCCTGAGCATTAGTGCATATATTTTTTAAATTGCTTTTTATACCTCTGGAAATGTGCCCAACAGTGGAATTCCTCTGCCTCCCAGGTGAGGATGCTATGGTGGCCTGTGTCAAGCTGAATGTGACCTCCAAAACCAGGGGGAAGCATTGTCACCATGGCCCTGCCACACTTCACCGTCAAGGACAAGGGTCCTGGAAACGGCCCACTGCCCCAGCCCCCAGACTCCCTCTGGGCAAGATGATCCTAGAGACTCCCCAGGCACAAGTGCTGGGCCGAGAGGAGCAGAGAGGCCAAGCTCCTTGCTTAAGCTTGGTCCTTATGACTGTTTAGGTGTCCTCTGGAACCCATTGAGGTTTTCCTTTCTCTTCATTAACTCGGTGCTCTTAAATTTAGCCAAGGAGCCCAGCTGGCCTGGCCCAGAGTGCAGTGAGCCTGAGGAGGCACTCAGGCAGGACTCGAGGCCTGCCACCACTATGAAGAGTCCCAGAAGACAATCACGCTCTCAGTACCAGGCCTAGGCTCCATTTGTCCTCAGGGGCCTGAGCCCACTCTTCCTTTTCTAGACTGCTTTGTACTTTTTCTGAAGTTTCCAAGGTGTTGTGGAGATTAATTGAGACGTGGATCAGCGAGATGGTTGCTAACAGCCTCTTCCCAGGGCCCGCCTCGCTGTCTGTTCTGATCAGGGTTCTCTTTGCTTCCTGCCAGGGCCCCCGCAGCTCAGTGCAGCTGTGGGCTGGAAGATCCAGGCTCTGCTCTCTGCTGCGCCCTAGCCAGACCTTTGGGGGCCCTGGTGGTTTCTCTGAACTTGCTTCTTAGGCACCTCTGTGCCATCTCTCAGCAGGAGTGGTGGGGGGCGGGGCGCGGGCAGGGACAAGTCAGTTGCTTCCCCTGCTGGACACAGCACGTGGTTTACAGAGGTTGAGCAGCACCCAGCGAAATGGTCCAGGGATGGGCATTCTCACGTCCTGGGAGAGGAAAGGGAGACGAGGGATGTGTGTCCCCCTTCTTGTTCATTCAGTTCTTCATTCATTCATACACTCATTAACTCATTCATTCCATAAGCAGGTAATTGGCTACAATCCGGAACAAGGCACTATGCTGGGCACTGGGTGAGTCAGTGAGAGATTAGACTCAGCCCTGTCCTTCAGGAGCTCCTAGCTCAGAACAGGAGGTGAGTGGAGGGGCACAACTGAAAATGCTGTCAAGGTGAGAACGCTCCATGTGATAACCACGGACTAAACGCTGGGGAGACTCAGAGGAGAGGGCATCTTGCGGACGTCTTCATGGGGGAGGCAGCACCTGACCTGCTTAGAGCTGAGCTGTGGATGGAACACAGCAACCAGCAGGGGCACTGGCCTTGGATGGGTTATCACAGTGACGAGGACCTATACAGACCCCCTGTGGAGAGAGGGAGGGAGGGGTGGCAGCAGGGGAGCTGCGTGGTTGGCTTTTCTAGGATTGTTCAATAATAAGCTGAGGGAGGGAGATGGGGCTCTGGGAGAGGGTGCATCCAACATGACCCCAGTGTTTGAATGAGGATGAGGTTCAGCTAAGCATATGGGCTCTGCAGCCAGATGGCACCACTTCCCAGTTGTGTGACCTTGGGCAAGTCCCTTGACTGCTCTGTGTCTCTGTTTCATCATCTGAAACAAGGATATTAATAGTGCTTACAACATAGGGATATTTTGAGGCTTAAATGGCATAAATCACCGAAAGCACATTGTACGCCTTTGATAAGAATAAGAAATTGTTATTAGGTGACAGGAAGGCTGGAGGGCCTTCAACGGAGCTGTGGGCAAGCATCCAGAGAAGGGGCAGATCTGAGCAGAGGATGTGCACTTCCCTGGGGTCCCGGGGGGGCTCCTGATTGAGTTCCGGGGCCTGGTGGCAGTTGTTTTAATTGATCTAGTGCTATGAGGAGATTTGTCTGTACAACTCAGGGACATGCAAGTCAAATATTGCAGAATCGACCGTGTTGGGAGGATAGCTGGAGGCTCTTGTACTGCCCAGAGACTCTGATGAGGGATGGGCTGTCATCAGGCAGGAGGAGCAGGAGCCGGGGCTGTGGGCAGAGAGCTGAGCGGGGGGCTCTGAAGGGGCCCTGTGAGCAGTGCCTGTCCTTGCTGGAGGGGACAAAGGAATGGAGATCTAGAGCCACCATGTGGGCCTCCCCCAGACACTGGCGGGGCTGTCCTACCTCTGCAGTCGGTCAGCAGAGCAATTCCACAGCCCCACCTTTAAGCACACCCACCGGCAGCAGAAAGGCCAAGCCCCTTAGCCTGGTGTTTGGGGCCCTTCTCCGTCCAGCCCAGCCTCTCTTCAGCGTCCACTCTTCCAGGCAGGGTGTCCTCGCCCCATGCTGTTTCTCACCACTCCCTTCATGCATGCCTTCCTCTGCATCTCGCTTTTCCTTCTTTCTCTGGGTTTCGTCCTTCCAACTCTGGGTCATGCTTTTCTCTTCTGAGCCTTGTACAACAGACATGATCCTCACTCGTCCCCTGATCCCAACCCCAGAGGCCACTGCAGACACTTTCTTCTGCATGCCCTCAGCTTCCATGATCTCTGATATTCTCTGGCAAAGGCGCGAGTTTGGCCAGCACATGGGACAGGCTAGGGAGGCCTGGGAGCTGGTGGATAAACGCCCAGCTTCCTTGCCCCTCATAGGCACTGTTGGGAGGCACATTCTATGCAGTTTCTCAATAGGCCCCAGCAGAACAGAATCTCCCTCCTCCCCATCCCGCTGCCCACAGTGTAACCCATGTGCCTGCACACCCTTGCTTGGTTCCCCTGCTTCCTGGTCTTGCTTCCCTGCTCCCTCATGGTCCTGATTCCTAGAGCTGCCTCCCAGATAAACTACTCACACCCTAGCCCTCCTCGCAAGGCCCGCATTTGGGGGTCCTTGACTAAGAACTTTCCTGAGCTCCCTATGCGTCCTCCTCCATATCCTCACACATGGTGGGGGGCTGCATTGTGCTGTGCTGAGTCCTGGGCTCCACTCTCCCCACTTTCTATTAGGCTGAGGTCATCTAGAGGGTGAGGACATGCCTTTGTCATCCTAGCATCTCCCCCAGTGCCTAACACACTATCTAGCACAGATAGGATGTCAACATGTTTGTGAAATAAATGTATATGTATGTGTGCTTAAAACACATATGCTGCTTGTTTTAAGAAGCTAATTTGAGTTCAGGACTTTGATATTTACGTGACAAATCAAAGAACACACAAATATCTCTGAGACCATCTGTAATGATTATGCACAGCCAGGAGGACACCAGCTCCTGCTGTTCTCAAGCCCTTCCCTACCCCAGCTCCGGCAGGGATCTGCTATTAGTAGATAGGGAGACTGAGGCTTAGGGACCTTCAGTAGACACCCTGTCCCTTGCAAGAATGGATAGTGGCCATGTGCCTGGCATGAATAGGCAGCTGCAGAGAGAGGGCCTGGCTCTCCCTGGATGGGGGCGTGTCCTACCACCATCCCTAACTGGGGCTCATCTCCAAACCCGGGCAGCTGCTCCATAGCAATGCCAGGATCAGGGAGAGAGCCCTGTCCCCAGCAGCCCCTCTGTGTCAGCCTGCCCACCCACAGACCTGCCCTGAGAACACCAGAAGGCCCAATCTAAGGCCACTCCAGAAATGAGAGTGGGCAGAGGCGAGGGTCAGGGGAGCAAGACCAGGAAAATTAGTGGAGGAGAACACAGCCCCCTGTTCTGAGTTATTGCTTCCATCCTTGTCTGTTTTAAATATCTATTGCTATGCAGGTTAAATACTTATTCAGATGCCTTTTAGCTTAAAAGCAAGCTAATTGATCTCTGGAGATCCTGAATGAACAGCGAAGAAATTGCACTAATTATAGAATCAACTTCCACTCTCAATTTTGTTTTGTTTCTTCTCTAACAATACTGCTGGAGTGACAGAAAGGGGCCTAGTGGAGCAAACGCACAAAGCACACGTCATTCTTATCAGGCGGCAACACCACACCCCACTCCCAATCCCACCCCCAATCCCAGCAGGGCCTTTGACCTTCTGGGAGGAGCTCTCCCAGGCAAACCTCTCCCAGATGCGCACTCTCAGAGGCAGGACTCTGAGATGCTGAAAGTATCAGTGCTGTCCACCATCAGCCAGAATCCACTGAAGTCGCCTGCCTCCAGCCCACCCACCCTGCAGGTTCTACCTTCCTCCCCCAAATCCCCACAACTCTCCCAAAACCAACACAAATGCTGCCAAAGCTACTCCTGCTCACATACTCTGACCTCCTCTGGGGTCTCAGCTCCTGACTTGTCACCGGCAACCTGGAATTAAAGGCACAGCATAGCTCTGTTCTTGGCACAGCCCTGGTCCCTGTCCCTAGCTCCCTGCTTACCAGGGAGGTCCTACATTGCAGCCCCACAGTGCCAGGGCAGGTGTGGGAGCCTCACCTTTCTCATCTAGCAATAGTAGAATAAGACTGTATTCTTTCTCCCTCCTGCTTGGGAAGATGTGCCCTCTTGCTTCCTCTTCTCCCCTCAGCTCAGCTTTTGACTCCACTTACTATGCTGCCTGGGGTAGAATGGAGAATGGACACCTCTGGCCCGGCTGGAGGGAAAATTGTGTCATTGCTATTTCAGTGACCCAGGGAAACTGCAATCAATGTGCAGAGAAGCTAAAGTCTTCTTTACGTTGAGAAAACTAGAAGTTGAACAAGGTTGAGCAGGTTTCTTTTCTGCAGGACTTCTCTGGGCATTTGCTCTGCTCACGTGCACAAACAGCCTCTGAGAGGTGGGTAGCAACATTTCCCAAACTTACTTGACAACCGGGGAAACCTTTTCTGGCAGAGCATCTTACTGGAAACACGCTTCTGGGAATTGCTGTGTTACAGTGATTTGGGCAAAAGTTATTTATCCTGCTTCTGAGATGTGAGCTATTTGAGGTTCAGGGCTAGATCCTTCACATCTCAGTCTGCCCCACACATCGGGCTCCCCAGCCCCATGCACTAGAGACACACAAGAAGAATAAGAAAGTACAACAGTGAAAGTATTTGATCTACGGAGCCCTAGGGGCCCTGAGTGATGGATTTTGCTTTTTAAAGGTTGATTCTGGGACATCAGTGACCTGTTGTTTTAACACAGCCTTGGAGGTGTGATTACTCCACTAGACTCTCATTCGTGCATGTGTATACACTTGGGCAGGTGTGAGCACACACGTCACCTAGGCATGGCACAACAGGAGGGACGCCTGGAGAACCAATTCATCAGCCTGTCTTTGTGCCTCTCCCTGATATATTTGGTTCAAATAAGGGATTCTGACTTAATTATGATCATTAGCACATGAGGCTGCTTGGACCTTCACAAGTTCGTGCAAAGGAATTCTGAGCGACCTTGTCCTTTATCAACACCACAGAAAAAGATGTTCCTCCATTCAGCCCTTCCTTCACGCAACAAACACTCAGGGAACACCCAGTATGTGTCCAGTTATGGGCATACAGCAGATAAACAGTAGGGGAGACCTCTGCCACTGTGACACCTTGCTTGCTTTCTCAAAGTTCTTCATGCAGCTGAAATGACTTAAATATCTATTTGTTGTCTAGTGTAGAGTCCACCTCTGCTCCCCACCCTCAGCACTTAGAAGTTCCTTGGGCCTGCAGATCTTATCATCTTGTTCATCTCTTTCTCTCCAGTGCCTTGAACAGGGCCTTGGCATTCAATAAACATTTCTCAAATATAAATAAACATACACAAACATACCAGTATAAATAAGCATGAAATGGCTAAGCAGCAAAACTCCAGGGAGAGAACAAGTGGATAGTGGTTTTTAACCAGAGCTGCTGCCTGGGGGAGTGATATGGTTTGGATGTGTCCCCACCCAAATCTCATCTTGAATCCCCATGTGTTGTGGGAGGGACCTGGTGGGAGGTAATTGAATCATGGGGGCAGGTCTTTCCTGTGCTGTTCTCATGATAGTGAATAAGCCTCACGAGATCTGATGGTTTTAATAAAGGGGAGTTTCCCTGAACAAGCTCTCTTCTCTTGTTTGCCACCATGTAAGACATGCCTTTCACCTTCCATCAT
The DNA here is from genome assembly GCF_008728515.1 of Papio anubis. Lineage (NCBI taxonomy): Eukaryota > Metazoa > Chordata > Mammalia > Primates > Cercopithecidae > Papio > Papio anubis. Next base: position 35,139,598 of record NC_044976.1, read on the forward strand.
GATTGTGAGGCCTCCCAGCCACACGGAACTGTAAGTGCATTAAATGTCTTTCTTCTTTAAATTGCCCAGTCTTGGGTATGTCTTTATTGGCAACATGAAAATGGGCTAATATGGTAAATTGGTACTGGGAGTGGTGCATTGCTGAAAAGAAACCTGCAAATGTGGAAATGACTTTGGAACTGGGTAACAGGCAGAGAGGCTGGAAAGATTTGGAGGGCTCAGAAGAAGACAGGAAAATGTGGGAAACTTTGGAACTCCCTAGAGACTTGTTGAATGGCTTTGACCAAAATGCTGATAATGATATGGTCAATGAAATTCAGGCTGATGTGGTCTCAGATGGAGATGAGGAACTTGTTGGAAACTGGAGCAAAGGTGACTCTTGCTATGTTTTAGCAAAGAGACTGGTGGCATTTTGCCCCTGCCCTACAGATTTGTGGAACTTTGAACTTGAGAGAGATGATTTAGGGTATCTGGTGGAAAAAATTTCTAAGCAGCAAAGCATTCAAAAGGTGACTTGGGTGCTGTTAAAGGCACTGAGTTTTAAGAAGGAAACAGAGCATAAAAGTTTGGAAAATTTGCAGCCTGACAATGTGATGGAAAAGAAAAACCCATTTTCTGAGGAGAAATTCAAGCCAGCTGCAGAAATTTACATAAGTAATGAGAAGCCTAATGTTAATCCCCAAGACAATGGGGAAAATGTCTCCAGGGCATATCAGAGGTCTTCATGGCAGCCCCTCCCATCACAGGCATGGAGACCTCTGAGAAAAATGGTTTTATGGACGGGACTCAGGGTCCCAGTGCTGCATGCAGTCTAGGGACTTGTTGCCCTGCGTCCCAGTCACTCCAGCAGCGACTGAAAGGTAACAAGTTACAGCTTGGGCTGTTGCTTCAGAGGGTGGAAGCCCCAAGCCTCAGCAGCTTCCATGTGATGTTGAGCCTGCGGGTACACAAAAGTCAAGAACTGAGGTTTGGGAACTTCTGCCTAGATTTCAGAGGATGCATGGAAACACTTGAATGCCCAGACAAAAGTTTGCTGCAGGGGCGGGGCTCTCATGGAGAACCTCTGCTAGGGCAGTGCAGACGGAAAATGTGGGGTTGGAGCCCCCATGCAGAGTCTCTACTGGGGCACCACCTAGTGGAGTTGTGAGAAGAGGGCCACCATCCTCCAGATCCCAGAATGGTAGATCCACTGACGGCCTGCACTGTGCATCTGGAAAAGCCACAGACACTCAATGCTGGCCCATGAAAGCAGCCAAGACGGGGACTATTCCCTGCAAAGCCACAGGGGCAGGGCTGCCTACGACCATGGGAACTCACCTCTTGCATCAGTGCGACCTGTCCAGTGAGACATGGAGTCAAAGAAGACCATTTTGGAGCTTTAAGATTTAAGTGCACTGCTGGATTTCAGACTTGCATGGGGCCTGTAACCCCTTTTTTTGGCCAACTTCTCCCATTTGAAATGGCTATATTTATCCAATGCCTGTAACGTCATTTTATCTAGGAAGTAACTAATTTGCTTTTGATTTTACTGGCTCATAGGTGGAAGGGACTTGCCTTGTCTTGAATGGGACTTTGGACTGTGGACTTTTGAGTTAATGCTGAAATGAGTTAAGACTTTGCGGGACTGTTGGGAGGGTATTGGTTTTGAAATGTGAGGACATGAAATTTGGGAGGGGGCAGGGGTGGCATGATACGGTTTGTCTGTGTCCCCATGCAAATCTCATCTTGAATTCCCATGTGTTGTGGGAGGAACCCGGTGGGAGGTAATTGAATCATGGGGGCAGTCTTCTTGTGCTGTTCTCATGACAGTGAATAAGTCTCATGAGACCTGATGGTTTTAATAAGGAGGGGTTTCCCTGCACGAGCTCTCTTCTCTTGTCTGCCACCACGTGAGATGTGCCTTTCAACTTCACCATGATTGTGAAGCCTTCCAGTCACATGGAAATGTAAGTCCATTAAAACTATTTCTTTTGCAAATTGCCCAGTCTCAGGTATGTCTTTATCAGCAGCTTGAAAAGGAACTAATACAGGGAGGTTGAAGAGGACACCACAGGAAAATGTCATTCAGGGCTTTTAAGCAGTGGGGGGAGATTCCTTATAGGAGCATCCAGATCAGAAAGCTGAGCTGCTCTTGCCAAAAGCCAGAAGGACTCATACACCCACCCTAGTCACAGCCACTCAGAAACTCCAAGGGAGGTTTATAACGGGAGACCAGCAGCTGCATTTGCAGATCTGGAGCAAAGCTGCAATCTCAAAATCTGCATGGGTTGTCAGCAGCTATGGAGAAAAGAAGTAGCTTGAATTTTAAAAATATAGGTTTAAAGACACTGTACTCCTCTAAGCCCTGCACTTTGAACAAACGCAAAGACAGGACTTCCTGTATAACTTTCTGATGTTATTTAGCAGGGGAACCCAAAGCAGCTCTGAAGTCATAAAAACAAGAAGTATCACTAACCCCTATAGAACCTGTGTTCCAAGCCTTTCCCCTCATTATCTCATTTAATCCTCACAGCAACCCTAGTAGGTAGATTCTGATATTATTCTCCTCTTTCATATATCAGGACCCCATCTACCTTTCTGCCCTATGTCCCTTTAACCTTCCTATGCAGTGTGCAGTTTTGCTGTATCAGACAGCCCCTCAGCAAGCCCACAAACGGCCACATCTTTGCCCATGTCTTTGCTCATGACATTACGTTTATTATTAATGTTGACAAAGCATCTGATCCCTTCTCGTGCATCAGGTAGTGTGCCAAATGCTTTATGTGAATCATTTTGTTTAATCTCTAACACACCCCTAAATATTAATATTAGATTCCCACTGTATTGAAAGGACACAAAGATAGATGTGTAACCGCCCCCCGCTACACCTTTGTTCTGCTCTCTAATCTTTGCACATACCAGAGATTTCGTAAGTTCTGTGAGCACCTGTTTTTCTGCACGTACCAGAGATTTTGTTTTGCACATACCAGAGATTTTATAAGTTCTGAGGCAAGGTCACAAGACGTGTTTAAGTAAGATAAACTCTTGCTGCCATAAACCTGCTCTCCCGCCTCAAAGGTTGAACCGAAATATCAGAAATGGCGGGAACCAATCATGGTTAGCCAAATCGCCTTGTTCAAACACTAGCCAATCATATATCTGATTTGTATAATAACTCTATGCCCACTTTTCTTAGACTATATAACACTGCTCGGAGCTCAGTGGGGGAGCTCTCCTGCCCGTCTCCTTTCGCGAGCGAGGGAGAGTTCCAGGTTCGAACCTGTAATAAAGATCCTTGCTGCTTAGCTTTGACTCTGGACTCTGGTGGTCTTCTTCGGGGAATAAACGGTCTGGGCATAACAGTATCACAGATGAAACTGAGGTTCAGACAGTTATAACCTCCTTGCGGTTCACACCTTGCAGCCAGGTGTGTCCGGCTGTGTCCTCCCCCAGACAATGTTGGTTGGTTCCACCTTTGGTTCAGCATTTGCCCTGTCACCGTTTCCAAGTCTGTCTCCCACCTAGACTGTGTGACCTTCAAGGGATGTGCTGTCCAGTCTTGTACAGTGCCTGGAAACTGAGCCAGTGGGAATAAACGCCACATTCTTGGCCCTGTGTGAGCAGCCCTCTGACCTCTCTGAGCAGCCCTTCCCTCATTCATTCATTCATTAACTCATTCATTCATTCATTCGTTCATTCAGTTACTGTTCATTGAACACCTATGACAGGCCAAGGACTGTCCCAGGCACTGGAGATATAGTGCTGAACTAAGCAAACATGCTCCCTGCCTTTAGGGCACCAACCTTGCTTTGATAAAAGCTATGAAGAGACCTATGAAGGGTGAGATGATGAGGAACCCATAGAGGGAACTGTTTTTATGGCTCTCCCAAGGGAGGTTCAATGCAGCCAACGTCCACTGGCACCTTCTCAGTGCTGGGGTAGAAAAATGGGTAAGGGCCAGTCCTTGCCTTTGTTTGTTCACAGACTGAAAAGAGAAAGTGTCAAATGGAGAAATAACCAACAATCAGGGTGACGAGTGCTCTACTGTGATAAATGCAGTGTTCAAGGGGAAGAAAATGGCCTGGAAGAATCCCAGAAGGCCTCTCAGAGGAAGTGATATTTGGGCTGGGCCTTAAAGAGTGAGCAGAGGAGGAGTAAAAGCACCTGACATGCAGAGGGAGCAGCTGGAGCAGCAGGAGAGCCTGCTGGTTTTGGCAAATAGGCAGGAGTCGGGCATGGTCATGCCTGGCTAAGTCACACCCTGTCCAGCCATCTCCTCCCAGGTATCAGTTTTTCTCACTCTCTGTCTCAGAACAGAAGTGCTGCCTCGAGGAACTGCTGCTCCCATCTCCAGCACTGTTGTGCCCGGCTGTCAGCGGAAATACGGTGATGGCATCTCCACTGTATCTCCCACAGTGCTAGCTCTGCCAGCGAGCCCTGCAGTGGAGGACTGGAGAGTCTTGCAAGAGAGTTCAGTGACCATGGCCTCTGGGTCCTACCCGCTGCAGGTGCATATCCTCATCTTCGGGAGAGACGTGCATGGTGTGGGGGAAGAGGAAGACACTCCTCCTGCGTGGAGAGTCAGCTCCATCCCTGCCATCAGCAGATGCATGCAAGCTGCAGCTGCGGATGCTGACTGGATGCAGTATGGCTTCTGGTTGTCAAAAGCAAAGTGTGTGTCCCACCCCAGGCTCAGCTCTGCCAAGGGCCAAGGACCATGGCTGAGAAGAAATGGCATGGAGTTAACGAGCTGTAGCAGACTGACCCCTGAAACTGGTCTGTCCTGAAGCTGGTCTGCCTTGGTTCTGTGAGCTCATCTTGCCCTGTCTGGGTCTCTTGCCTAATGCCTCAGTTTCTCTAGAGGAACCAGAGTCTAGTAGCCTGGAGCCAGACTATTGTGGTACAGTTCATGTGCCAGCTCAGAAACCAGCTGTTATTCACCCCCTCTGCCTGTCATTTTTTCCATCTGTGAAACAGGAATTTTGCCTCCCAGGGCTGCCGGACAGGTTAGAGGCTGATGCACACGAATCCTTTGGCCCAGGGCCTGGATGTGTCTTACCTGCTCCAGATCCTCCCTCCCTGCCGCTCTCTCCCTGAGGCCCAGGGTAAAGCCTGATCCAGAATTTACCATCCCGGGACCCCCTAGAAGCCACCATCTGCTGTTGGGGTGGATTTTGCACCTCCCACCAAGCCCTGGGTCTGTCTGTTCAACACCTGCTCCCCACGCCCCATATCCCATGGGCTCTGGCCTCTCGTGTCCACCTGAAGTCCCCTGCGGTTACTGTTGGCCACCTCCCCCATGTACCAGCTCCTGTGCTCCTGCCCCGTTCTCTGAGGAGGATGAGCCCAGGCTGGCCTCCAAGGCCTCTGTGCCCCTCCAGAAGGGAGCCATGGAGGCCCCAATGCCATTCCCTATACCCACACCTGAGTTTCACTCCAGCCAAGGCCCTCACGCTGCTTTCCTGGTAATGGTTGGGGGAGTGAGCTGATGGGCAAAAAGAGGCTCCATTTCTCTCTGGGACCAATTTGTGAGTTTTCGGCAGCAGCTCTCACTCTCAGTTTCTGCCTCATCCCTGCATGCCTGCTGCCCCCCGCCCCCGCCATGCATACTGGCTGTTAGGATTCTGGAGGAGGCCGGAGAGGTGGGAATCACCCTCTGCCGGGAAGGCAGCATGGAAAGCAAGTGCCCATCTGGAGGTGGAGAGTGGGCATGGCGGGGCGGCTTCCAGAGGGCTGGGAGGGCCAGAGAGAAGGCAAATCCCGTGGGTGCACACGGATGCAGAAATTACCTCCTCTGCCATCCTTTGCTTTTGAAAAGAGACAATAAAGCCTAGTGGTTAGGAGCACGGCTTGGAGTTAGATGAAACGGGGTTTGAAGCACAGCTCTGGCCCTGCTAGTTGATGACAGGATGGTGGAGAGGCCAACCAAGTAGGCTCTGCAGGGGTTCACATCCCGGCTCCTCTGCCACCTACCAGCTGCATTTGACCTCAGACACACAAGCTCCATGTTAGCACAGGATCATACTCAAATACTACTGAAAGATGATTACGATGGTCTTTGTGGCCTTTAACACTGCTTAACCTCTCTGAACGATATCTCGATTCACAGGGTTCTGTGAGGATTGGGTGAGATGCTGCATATACAGCCCTCAGCAGATAGCTGGGTGCATAAAGAGCTCTTGATAAATGGCAGCTAGTGTTATTTTTATTACTATATTTCATTGATTTCAAATCACACTTTTTTTTTTTCACATTTTAACATCCCTGAAATTGAGATAGGTCTTGCAGTAGATGATAAGAAAGCACTCTGTCATAGTTTAATTGGAGGCATTTTTTTCTTTCTTAGGGAAGTACATAAAATTATGTATATTACAGTCGATGTGTCTTAGATTTTATGAAATCAAAGCAGACCAAGGCAGGAGAAGGAGTTTCCATTGAGGAACTTTCCCTGCTTTGTCCTAAGGGTGTCTCACTTGCCCTGCTCCTATTGTAGGACAAATCCCTCAGGTCATCTGGGGTCCAGTGGCTCCTTCCCTCCCACCTCTCTCCTTTCCCCAGGAGTGAGCTCTTAATGTTCTCCCAGACAGGAATGCTGGCAGCCCTTAGAGAGGCATTTGTTTTGCTTTTATGCTGCTCACCAGGGTCACAGGGGGTAGGCCCCTGTGACCACAGCACCAGGCTGAGAAGTGGGTGTCGGGCAGAGTGCACACTGGGATCCAGTTCCTGTCATGCCACTAGGAGGGTGCACAGTGGCTTTGCATCAGTAACCTCCAAAGCTATGGGAAAACGAGACACAGAGCTGAGTGGGTGGACGTCAGTCCCAGAGGTTCAGCTCAGCAGTGCGAGAGGCCACCCTGAGCTCTGGCGGCCTCATGGTTTCTGAGGAAGGAGGAGAAAAATGAGAACCCCAGGAAAGTCACAATGTAGGGGAGGTCAGACTGTCAGTTCTGCCCAGTGGCAGGCACCACCCGCTCCCTTAGTTAAGCAGCATCCCCAAGCTCCTGGAAGTTCTGCTGCTGTCTCAGCTGCTTCAGCTCCCTCCCTGGGGAACCCCCTCCCTGAACTCCCCATGAGCCAGCATCTAAATGATTAATGCCTGGCCATACTGGGGGCTTTACTGGCTGCCACCCTCCCCCTCAGGACTGGTGGTTACATATGCAGAATATCACCATTCACTCCCCCAAGGTGATCCAGACGTTCACCAGGGATCACTGGGATTGGTCCCCAAGACAGGGGGCCATGAGCTTATTTATCAAGGAAAAAAACCTTCCTATGTTGAGTATCCACTCTATGCTTGTGCTTGGACTTCACGTAGACTTTCTCCCTGAATCCTCAAAATATCCAAGAGGAGGATGAGGAAACAGGTTCCGGGAGGTGCGGCTGCTTGCTCAGGGCCCAGATCTGTCTGCTGCGGCTCCCTTCTCTCACAGCTCCCTTCACTCCCTAAACCCCTAAGCAGGGATCCAGTCTCTCCTGAAACCCATAATCTAACAATAAAAGCAATGATCAAAGGCAAAGGCAGGAGATGGCCCTTGTCTGGAGCCCGGGGTAAAGGGAGGCTGTACTGCAGGGTTGCAGCCTGGGAGCCCACACCAGGCTGGCCAGCGGCACCCTCAGTGCTCACCCTTGGTCTGCAAAGCCATTAAATATGCAGAATCTCATCTTGTTCCTGGGAAGCCGAGGGCTCTGAGTCACAGGAGGTGACATTGCTCTCCAACAGGTAAGTTGTTCAACAGATGGGCAGTCGAGTGGCAAAGAAATACATTATTAATGTTTCTGGTTAAATTAACTGATTAAAACCACCCCAGGTAAAAATGTACATATCAGCGCTTTGCCCACAGCAAATGAGGAATTAATGGAATATGGCTGTGTCTTTGTAATGAAACACAGAGAGAGGCTGTCTGGAAAGGTTCGCTCTCTTCAGAGGCAGCAGCAGGGGGTGGGGGTGGGAGGCCTAATCCATCTGTTAAAGGGACCTCTGCTGATTGGCACAGGGAAAGGGCAGGGAAGAGAGACCCAAGGGGACATCCCCAGGTCTGACCGGAGACCTTAGAAATCTGGCATTTTGACCCCTAATTTGCTGGAGCCAAATTTTGCAGGAGGGGGCTTAAGGCAGAAGCAGCAGGCCATAGATGGGGTGGGCGGGTGAGGGGGACACCACTGCATGGGAATGAGGATCATGGAATGCTGGCCCTAGCCCTGTCTTTGCAGACTTTATGCAAGCTAACTTCCTAGCAGGATCTCAGTTTCCTCATTAGTAAATTGGAGAAGTGAATGAAAAACTCTTCAGTGCTCTCTCCTAACTCCTTGTCTCAAATTATAGGCTTCTAGGATAAATCCTAGTGTTTACCCTGTCCTTATGGGATGAAGATCCCATAACCTAGTGAGAAGCTGAGCCCCACTGGGGATGTATCCAGAGATTTCCTCCATTGCATGGATTTTGGGAAATCCCTGTTCTAATTCAAGTCCCAAAGGCACTCTCATATGTGTCTATCTAGTTGGCTGTAAACACAAACATGTACACACACACGCACTGGCTGACCTCCCACACACACATCTGCATTCAAGGGCCCACACACACAAGCAAACCTGCACCAAGACACATACATCCCAGAGCTCTACACATGAATGCACACATGTGTACACACAGCTGCGTAGAGAGTGAAGTCCTGTTGTGCAAGGGCAGGAGGATGTCACACACATTTCAGAGACAGCGGTGGGGCTGAGGGGCAGAGAGGGCACTTCCAGGGCAGAGGATCAAGGGCCGGTTTTTTCATCCACAAAATCGGTTTTGTGCCAGCGTTTCAGGAACTCCCAGAGGCTATGACCCAATTCAAGCAAGAGTGAGGTTTTGCATAAATTAACCAGGTAATCGCATTTCCACTAGGGTTTCCCTTGATCCAGAGCCCTGGAGTGGCTGGAGTCCCACAACCCCAATCCTGGCTTCATTGGGTGCAACTGGACAAAAGCAAGGGTTGGTGCTGTGCGATTTTGGCATCCTCCACCCCGCCTCCCCAGTGATACGTTGGGAGCTCTCCAAGGTGCTGATGGCTGAGGGTAGGGAGGGATTAGCTAAGAGAAGTTGTTTTTCTCCACTGCTTGCAGGCTGGCTGTGGGGTGGGGAGGGGAAGGAGAGTGGGCTGGGTGCTGAGTCCCTATCACACACACAGTCGCTGTTGTTGCTGGGTGCCCTGTTTGGGAAGTAGGAGAGAGGCACAGCCAGAGCCTCCTAATGCCTCCCAGCCTGTGAAGAGGGCCGCGAAGGGGTCAGCGCTGGCTTCGCAGTATCATTAGCTGTTTACCCTGGGAAAGTTCACACTTCCAGAGGCCGTGCTCAAGCTGTCAGAAACACTGCACAGCAGTGCTGGCAGCTCTGCCAACTGTGATCCCCAGGGCCCAGCAAAGCAAATATTTAGCAAACGCCTGGCTCTTGAGCACACGTGCACACACCGACTCTCAGGGGGCACAGCATGCCAACACACGGATACCAAACATCTGCACAGACTTACTCTCAACACCCACAGAGACCCAGAGCAGACACACACAGACGTGCACACGAAAACCCACACTCTCAGGATAATGGAATCATGTGATAAGTATCGGGCGTCTACTATGTGTCAGGCAGTATTTCCAAATGGTGACTATGCCTTATTTAATCTAATGCTCCTGACAACCCTAAATGGTAGGCAGTATCATGTGTCCATTATTCAGATGATAACAAATGAAGCTCCAGCAGGAAGATTCCACAGCTCGTGCTCTTCCCATTCACTACTCTGACATACATTCACTCACCCAAAGGCAGTATGCTTAGATACACATGCACAAACATGGACATGCTAGCACACAGAGCCAAACTTGAACTCACACATGCGAACATTCACAGAAACATGCCGGAATACACACATGCACAGACACACACACGGCACACACACATTACACAACCAAATCCACAGCAGCATACTCCATGCACATCCCTCCTGGCAGAAGTACTCTGCCCCAGTCCCCAGGGGCCTAGACACACTGCCCCAGTGAGCCAGTTCGTGCCCTCTGAGCCTTTCCCCTGAAAGCTGCCCAGCTTCTGGTCAGGCTGCCTGGTTGATGTCGATAACAGCATTGGCAGCCACCAGGAGACAGTGAGCTTTGATCAGGAGCAAGTCCAGATGGTGGCAGTAAGCCCCAGATGTTGTGTAGAAACAAACCAGCCTGCTGAAACCAAGAACTTGGCTCTGGCCTGGCCTTGCAGTATGGCCCTCCCAGAGCCTGGGGCTCTGCTGGTAGTGCGGCCAGTGTGGCAACTGCCACAGACCGAACATGGCACGAGAGCTTGGCAATAGAAAAAGAGAGCTCAGCTCTGAGGTCCAGACTTCTCCAGAGCTCTGGGCAGCAAAAGGCCATTTGGAATGTCTGGGTCCCTGCATCCTTGGGGAGGCATGGGTGCTCAGTGCTGGTGTAGTAGGAGTGTGGCTAAGAAACCTTGAACATTACCAATTATCTTGGTCCCCAGTGGCCTGGTCCACTTGGGGACCAGGGCCTGACCTGTAACCCCCAAGCCTGAGTGCTCTTCCCTGAAAGTCATCACTCACTAATTCACCAGATTTCTACTCACTGATTTCTAAGGTTGATGCTTTAGATCAACACCTCACTAATTTTCAAGGTCATTGTCCACTAACTCCCAAGGTCACTGCATGATGATTTTGGTAGTCATTGGCCAGTGGTCATCAGGACCATTTTCTTATGATTGCTGAGATCACAGTGATTCCTCGGGCCAGTCCCGAGAATTCCTAGGGCCCTGCTTCTACATTAGGAAGGCTCAGCCCTGCCCTTTGCCCTCTGCCCTCCCTGTTTGTGGTCCTGACAAAAAGTTAGGAGCTCCCTGAGCAGTGGTTAGCACCGCAAAGCATATGGGAGGGCAGACAGGGGAAAGGCAATTGGGGAGGTGAAGTCCAAGGCTTCAGGTGAGCTTCACAGTTCACGAACAATGCATGTACTTGAGGTTCCTCCCTCCTTTCCTCTCCCTTCATCCCCCGTGCCTCTACTCCACACTTTTTTTTTTTTTTGAGACAGAGTCTCACTCTGTCACCCAGGCTGGAGGGCAATGGCATGATCTTGGCTCACTACCACTTCCGCCTCCCGGGTTCAAGCGATTCTTCTGCCTCAGCCTCCCACGTAGCTGGGACTACAGGCACACGCCACCATGCCCAGCTAATTTTTGTATTTTTAGTACAGATGGGCTTTCACCATATTGGCCAGGCTGGTCTTGAACTCCTGACCTCGTGATCTGTCCGCCTTGGCCTCCCAAAGTTCTGGGATTACAGGCATAAGCCACCGTGCCCGGCCCTACTCCCCACTTTTTAAGCAGGATCTCCCAGGACTGTTGAAAAGGAATCTGCTGTACATGTGCCACATTTTCTTAATCCAGTCTATCATTGATGGACATTTGGGTTGGTTATGAGTTCATGTCCTTTGTAGGGACATGGATGAAGCTGGAAACCATCATTCTCAGCAAACTATCGCAAGGAGAAAAAACCAAACACTACACGTTCTCACTCATAGGTGGGAATTGAACAATAAGAACACTTGGACACGGGAAGGGGAACATCACACACCAGGGCCTGTCATGGGGTGGGGGGACGGAGGAGGGATAGCATTAGGAGATATACCTAATGTAAATGACGAGTTAGTGGGTGCAGCACACCAACATGGCACATGTGTACATATGTAACAAACCTGCACACTGTGCACATGTATCCTAGAACTTAAAGTATAATTTAAAAAAAGAAAAAAAAAGAAAAGGAATCTGCTATTGTCTCCAGCACCAGGGCAACCCACGTTCTTATAATCACTCCCACTTTTTGATCTCAAGAAAAGATATTATTAGCTCACCCTCTGATCAGGTAAGTAATTGAGTCTGTCGGGTTCTCCCGGGGAATTGGCATGAAAAGAAGTAACATGCCAAAGAACTGACCCTCTAATACTAGAATTTCAGACATCATAGAGTTACAAGGAGAAGCTCCTTTCTAAAGCTGAACAGACACCTCTCCCTTCCCCAGGTACTGCCTGAATTGCTAAGCAAGGAAAACATACACAAATAAAGTGTCATGTCCTGACATTTGATAATTTAAATTGAGCGTCGAAGAGCATCTGCTTAATTACACATGGAGCTAAGTGTGAACACTAAGAGGGAGGCTCCAGGGGAGACACAGACCCTCGTTCAAGAGCTCTAACAGCCTTGCAGCCCAGGGCATGCAGACAGTGAGATTTGTCTTCTGAGGTTAAATTAAAGCCTGCGTTTCATTTTTGACGCAACCTAATTCTTCTCGTTTTCTCCATCTACCTCCAGAAACTGGAGCCTTAAGCGGAAAAGATGCATTGAATAGCAAATGCAATTCAACAAATATTATGACATGCTGTTCATCACGAGCCCTAAATATTTAACTCTTCGACTTTATGGGCTTTTCATTTTGTTTTATTTTCTTTTTTGCCGGATGTGATGAATTTAGCACTAACAGGCCCCATGCCGAGGAACTGCCAGTGTCCTAGTTTGCAAAACGAACAAAGTGAATTTCGTTCAGGTGTTCTGTGACCTCCGTCATTCAGGCCACACTCTATGTCGCCTTATCTTGGCTCTGCCCAGCTGGCTTTCTAGAAAAAAAATATAAAAGTAAGATAGAGGGAAAAAAGAGGGAAAAGGGAGGCAAGAACGAAGAGGGTCGGAAAGCCTCTGTCGGCCAATTCATTTCTGTTTAATCCATCTCCGCGCTGCAGAAAGCTCCTTTGTGGTGGAGGAGACCAAAGGTCGGTAATAGATTTCAACAGGTTCCGAGAGGCTGTTGACTGCTTGGAGCTGAGTGGGAGAGTGTGAGGCTCCCCGAGAGGCAGGGGGAGAGAGATAATTGGAGACCCGGAGCCCCGGCTTGCCCTGTGGTTCCTGATTTCACAGATTTAAGAAGAAAAAGAGATTGTCTAGAATTCCGCCTCTGGAATTGTGTATGAGAGGGAAGGAGAGCAGAGGTGGGGGGCACCAGGCCGTGACTGGCCCTCCCTGGAGCTGCTGTCACGTGACCACTTGTCCTGCTCAAAGAGAGTGGGCTGGGAGGGAGGTTAGGAAGCCTCTGAGCCAGGCCTGCTGGCTGGGAACTGCCTCTGGAGAGCTGGGAAGGCCCTTGGGTCATCTTTGAGGCTCCTTTGAGGTAGCTACTAACTTGGAAATGGGGTGAGGAGGGGAAGAGGTGAGTGGAGGCAGGGACTGGAGAGGTAGACACTGAATTAAATTTACCAGCTCTATTCTGCAAAATCCCTCTGAGTGTGCAAGGTAGCTGTAGCAAGAAAAGGAACTCCTACAGCCATGCTTTAGCCCACAGCTACCTCCACCCCAGATTTCTAGGCCCGAGGACACCATATTACCACTTTCACCTTTCATCGTGGCTGCCCAGGTGAACAAAGGATGGTGTGACCTGGTATACCAGATTGTCTGAATCAAAATGGCAATGGCAAGGGTTTGGGGTGGGGGCGGAAATTATGATGTCCTTAGCTTTGGAGTCATTCCCTGCCATGCAAAACCACTGTCTGCCAACGCAGGGTTTAGAACAGCATTCTGCTTGCACGCGTGTAGGTTCAGTTTAATGGTACGTCATTCCAACAGTAGACTGAGCCAGGCCTGGCAATAAAGGGCCAACTGGCCACACCTTTCCTTGCAACCCTCCCTGGTTTCCCATAATCCAAGAACCCAGCCTAGACTTCAGCATGACAAAAAATTCTCCCCAAACTTCTTCAGCCTCATTCTTTTATATTCTCTGCTTTGGTCATATCAGGCCCCTCTTTGTCCCCGATTATGCAGCAGGAAAATGCTCAGATAGAGGTAAGATCAGGATGTTCTCAAGGAAGGAGAACTAGGGGCATCTTAGTCAGCCTTGGGGTACAGCCATCAAGGAACATGTCCTGGAGGAGATAGCACCTGTGCTGAACCCTAAAGAATGGGTAATACACATAATGAGAATGACTCATGTTTATTGAACATTTATTATATTCCAGGCGTATAATTAGCACTTTACCTATGTTATTTCATTTGATCTTAAAATCTTTCCTATGGGATAGGTACAATTATTCTCAGTTTCAATTTACAGATGAGGAAACTGAGTCATAGAGCAGTGAAGAAACCTTCTCAGGGTCACCTAGCTTGCAAGGGATGAAGCTGGGCTTCAGAGTCAGGCATTACAACATCCAAGGCCACACTCTAACCACTCTGCTAAACCCCATTGAGCTCTGAGCCTTTGAAGACGGAGACTCTATCTCCATCTTTGAAGGTGCTCATGATGAGCACCAGGAGCACAGATTCACTCCTATATTCCTGGTACTCACCATGGATTCCAGCAGAGAGGCATCTGTGAACATTGTAGAATAAATGGGTGAAGGTACTGACGGAAGCATGAATAAATTTAGATATATTTTCAACCCCAATAGATCCTGGGGTTAACAAGCACATAAGATTATAGTACACTGGTAAAAATCAAATGTGCTATTTATCCTAGAATGGTAATTCCCAAACCACATTGCACAGGACATGAATTCCTGGAAATGTTAGGCACAAAGGGTATCCAGTATCATGTGGGTTTGAGAATCCCTGGGTTAAACAAAACTCAATAGCTTTCTTTATTTCAGGGATTTTCAAGTTTTTTCCTCAGTGGGATTTTCAAGTTTTTTCCTCAGTGGTGCCATTGGAGTGACCTCTCCTGGGGTCAGAGACCCAGCAAATAAAGTTTGGGAAACACCATATTCGAGTCCCTGCCTTTGGAATTTTGGGGATGGTGTATTAGTTATTTATTGCCGCATAACAAATTGTTCCAAAACTTGGTGACTAAAAACAACAATAAACATTATCTCACAAAGTTTCTTTATAAAATTAGAAATTCAGAAGCAACTTCGTTGGATGGCTCTGGTTTAAGGTCTTGCAGGAGCTGCAGTCAAGATGTCAGCCTAGGCTGCAGGCTTTTGAAAGCTTGGTTGCAGCTGGAGCATCCATTTCCAGTGGCAATTTGGTCTTTGTACTCTGTTCTCATCAGCTGCCTCTCTTGACCTCTTCAATCCCTTGACCTCGTGGAATCGTAAATCCTAAGTGTCAGAGCTGGAAACCACCCAGCCCAAACTCTAATTTTTATAGATGAGAAAATGGAGGCCAATACAGGCAAAGGAAATGTCCAGCATCACCATGCCTTAGTTCTTATGCTCTTGTCCATCACACATGCTTGATGAGATGTGAATGTAAATCTAAGAGCCTGAAATTCCACATGGGGCATCACATCACTACCCAAAGCCTTGAACTGTCCACGGGCCTGACCACAATGGGCCAAGGTAGGTGGACTCCAGGCCAGGGATGGTGTGAGTGGTGCCACTGGAGTAAGGTATGGGGGAAATATTATGAAATGGGCTCCTTATAGCCCCATTTGGAATAGCACCATTTCCCTGAGTGACTTTGTCACCACTATCCAAGGGAACAATAAGGACTAGGAGTTGTCTCCTTCAAAACCTGTATCTTGAGACCTACCCTTCTCTGCCAGCATGAGCTCAGCCAACAAAACAGGCAGTGGAACTAGCTACCCTTTTGGGTAAGAAAGCTGAGTGTATGCTCCTGAGATACCTACTGACCCTATATCTCTGGCATAGCTTGGAGGTTCACAGCATAGTCTCAGGCACTATGTCCTTCTAGGTGCGGGGCCTGCCTTTCTGGTCACCATTGCAGCGGCTGATGGAGCCAAGCTCAGCAGAGTCTCCCCTTCACTCAGTCAGTTGGAAATAGAAAGTATTTATCACAAATCTTCATACTAGCAAGTTCTTTCTCTGTAAAGTATATTTGTCAAACTATTATAGGAGATCTGAGATGACTCTTAATAAACGCAGGATAAACAGGGAAATTTAATAAGGAACAAGACTGACTAGAAGTAGAAACATCTGTCTGCCCTTCCTGCTGACATCAGCTCCCTCTCAGCCCAGCTCCCCCGCAGAGAGGCACAAGTGGGTCCTCATCACTCCACAGGTCTCAGCCTAAACCCTGCCTCCTCAAAGAGCCTTCTCTGATCACCTTCTCTGAGGTTTCATCACTCTGTTATTTATTCATCATTGTGAATCCTGTTTGTTTCCCTCCTCATCCTTAACACATTTTGTATTTATACATGTATTTATTTACTTGTTTATTGTCTATATCCCCTAAAAGACTGCAAGTTTCATGAGGATATGGACAAGGACTGTTTTATTCCCCAGTCTGTATCGAGCGCCCAGCACAATGCTGGCATTCAATAAATGATTGTTCTCGCCTCAGTACAAGAGTGTTTTTCTTTGCCATATGCCTGGGAGTGGAGACATCTGGAGGAGAGTCCATTTTCCTAATTTGGCATCAGGACCAGATGAGAGCTTCTCCAACCCACTCCCACAGAGCAGCGTGTGCAGCCCCTTCTGTCTGGGTCTCAATGCTGTGTCTCTGGCATCTGGTGAGGAGTCCTGTCTGCTCCCCAGCTGCCTGGCTGGGGCTGACTTTGTGACCCCTCTCTTGTCAGCCCCTGTTTCTCCAGAGGAAATTGTCCATGACACTTTTCTCCTTTCTGGTCCTGGCTGGATCTTCCAGAGGACCCAGCTCTGCATCAACTCTTTAGCCAGGCCCTTCTGCCCTCCTCATCCTGTCCTGCCCCCTGTCTGACCTGAAGCTTGCTGTGATGGCCTGGATTCATTACCCTCTCCCCTTCCTGTGTGAACTTGTTCTGTGGTTGTGGCTTCCTTGCGGGGCAACATCCCACAGATCTGCTGGCCTCTCGGCTTGTTCCTCCTTCCTTCTCTAGGGCAAGGCTGTGAATTCCGACGTTCACAATTTCCTGCTGATTGACCTTAACTCGAATTTGACTGATCTCAGTTGCCACATGACTTCATCCGATGCTTGTTTTAATTCTTATCATGCTGTAGAGCTTCCAGGTGTAGAAAGCTTGCCCTTGGTTTTGGTTAGTGCGAATCTCTAGAAACCCAGTGAATGCCACTCCCAAGCATGCAACAGCCACAGTCTGCTCTGGCCCCTTGGGACTTGGATGTGCCACAGTCTCCTCTTAGACCGGAGTAGGAGGTGTAGGAAACACCGAGCACTTCCAAGGTCATCCTTCATTTCCTTGTTCATTGCTACCAGGGACACTGGGAGTTCTGCATCCTCTTCCTTCTGGGCTGAGAAGTCAGAGACCACAGAGGCAACACTCCCAGGGCCTTCCATTTCCAATGAAGGTTCCGCAGCCAAGATGACCACTTTTACAGCCAGTGGCACGTCTTCTATTAAGAAGCTTCTTGGCTAAAATAAGATTGCTGTTATTTTCCAAACAGCCACTTGAAATCTGTCCACTCTATCTCCTAAATGAACTTGATTTTCTTTTTCTTTCATTCTGTACATTTTTGAAGAGGATAGATAGGTAGTTACACCTGGTCGCTGTCACAAGTGTATCTGCAGTCAGTTCACCCCTGGAAACACCCTGAGGCCAGGTACTGCGTCTGTTTGCTTGCTATAGTATCTCCAGCCCAGGGCCTGGCACATAAATCTATTTCAAATGCACGTACTGGAATAATGGAGGGGGGAAGAGGTCATGGAGAACCCCAAGTCACTGCTAACGCTAATAACCAAAACATGCCGAAGAACAGATTTAGCGTGAACTGATTCTGTTACAATTGCATCCAATATGTAGAACCACATTTACCATTCATTCTGCAGTCTGTCGCATTGTCTGTTTCTATCTGAGCTATCTTTTTTTGTGAATAGAGAACAAAGCCTACACTAACACGGCTTGTCACTGAGCAAGCTGAACTCTCTGCTTTCTAAACAGTCTGGCAGCCCGCACGGGCCAGGTGACTGAGCCCAGCAGCTTCAGAGCCTTGATTCTGTGCCCCCCACCCCTGCCATTCCCCACCTCTCTGCCAAGTGACTTCACTTTGCTGAAGGTGTCAAACCTCAGTTCACACGCATTACAGCAGAGTCACTCGCGAAGGTGTTTTCATCAAGGTGCTCACCACTCCATGTGCTGCCTGAACTGACTGCTGATGGGGAGGGATGTTTTCATGCTGCCGGAGACACCAAGCAGACCTAATGATAACTATGTAGTTTCAAACAGTTGGCATCTTTTTAAATAGAGATGTTATCACTGATTAGTAATCAATTTGATTCCCTGCCCCCACCACCACATCTGCTTTTCCTATTATTTTCCTTAGAATTATTTGTTTTCCTATGGTTTGCCTGCCAGCCAGTTAATCCACTCACCAACAACAGAGTGACTAGATCATAATCAAAGGTACACTATCTCTAGTTGCTTTGGTTGGCTTGAGGCAGCATAAGCCATTCATGTGTCTTACATACTTTTTTCCCAACATCACTTCCAAGTTCAAGGACAGCAGCAAGGTATGATAGAAAGCACACAGGGCTGAAAGTCAGATGCTGCTGTGTGACGGAGGTCATGTCCCTTCTCTGTCGCTTCAGCTGGGTAGACCAGGTAAGCCCTGGGTGTGTGGCAGGAACATCACTGCCCTCTCTTCGAGTTTCTGCTTTTCCCTAGAGGAAGGAAAACTTCCACTTGAGCATCTCGTCCTCCACCACCCCATCTTTATGCCCCACTGTCGGATGAGGAATTGTCAATTTGCATGGTCAGAGACCACTGGGCCACATTTACAGTGGGCAGGGATACTATGTCTTAGAGGCCAGGGCCTGAGCAGTAAGGTCACCAGGGGCTGCCCTCCGCTCTCTCTTCCAGTGTCTCTTCTGTCTGAGGGTGAGTGAGTAGGTGGGACAGGTCTTCCCTGAGGTCCTGGTAGTATTGGATGGCATAGGGTGGTAAGGACGCAAGGCTCTTTCACTCTGGATTTTCTGGATGAGAGTCTGTATCCAATCTGTACAGCTGCCCCGACCTCCTGGGCCTCCCTCCCTCTGGCTGGCAGGCAGCTCAGATAGATGCCCAGTCCTTTCTGCCTGCCTACTCTCCTGCGTGCAGACTCCCATGACATTGCTCTCTCTTCCTGGTCACCAAGCACTTTTCTCAATCTCATCTTCTTCCTGATGCTAAACCCGCAGTTCTTTCTGCCTTAGTCATGGCGATCCTGTTTCACCTCCTTAAACGAAGAACTCTTCACCAGCTCAGGGGTCCACAAGGCTGTCCCCTCTGGTGGGATGCTCTCATCTACTCTTCTTAGCTGACTCTTATCCCTCAGGTCTCAGCTCAGAATGTCACATCTTCAGATAAGCCTTCCACGACCTCCCAGTCCTCAGTATTTTCCTTCATGGCTCTTGTTACACATTGTAATTAGACGTGAAAACTGCAAAGCAGGCAGATTTCTCCCAGTGCCACATTGCTGCAGCCTCACTTATCCCTGTACTAAGGTGCAAGCACCTGCCAGACATGCTCACCCCCAAATGGACACACATTTAATGTGGGAAGATGGAGCAGAGGAGTTCAGCATACATCACCCAGCAAGATCATGCTAAATATCTCTTCGACATCTCTTTCCCCAAAGTTCCAACCCCAAGGCAACTGCCAGTTCTCTTCTCTTTCATCTCTTTAGCCTCCCTCCTCACTGGTGCCTACGCCCCCTTTTCTTCTCCTCCATATCTGGCACCTTTCCTTCCAGGCCTTGATTTCCATTTCCCTATCATATTTGGAGTAATTTAGCTCCTTCTTAATTCTTCCAATCTCTTCCTCCATATTTCCCACCAGCCAATCAAAGGATGTAAAAGGAGTGGGAGAGTAGCTAGTAACTCTATTCTATTACTGGCACTTAGGTATACTTGTTCAGCAACTGTTGCCACTACCATTTGTAAGTTTCATGACACTCACATGGCCTCATGAATGTTTTATTCACCACTGTACACCCAGCACCCAGTACAGTGCCTGACACATAGTAGGGGTTCAATAAATATTGGTAGAATAAATGCATATCATGGTTCTGTAAGGCAACTCATTTTTTTAATTTCAATTTAAATGTCTGGGTCCCTGGATATGCAATCCTGGGTGCACATTTACCCAGGTAGAACGTCACCATAGACTGTGAACACATTCCCTGGCCTTCTTAATATCCAAATACAAGCATTAGCATCCAGAATTCTCCACCACAACTTAGATTACACTTGTCCCATTCAGGCAGGGAGTCCTCTGAATCTGGGATAACTGGGGTCCTATGGTGGCTCTGTATCTGGGAAAAACAACCTTCCCTTCTCCTCCCCTCCCCTATCTCTTCTCTCCGCCCTGCCCCCACACCCAGCAAAGATGAGAATGACTGACACAAGCATTAAAGATATGGAAACTTCCCTCCTGAATGATCTCACTAATGGTAAATTGATGGGATTGAATACATTCAAGTCGGAAATGATCCAAATATATGCTAATGAAGCTGAATATGCATTATTTAGACTAAAACAAACTAACTGCGAGTCAGGAAATAAAGTAGGTGAATTATTAGTTTGGCAACTCAGAGAATCGGAAAACTCAAGCACCGTTCCAGAGACAGGCAGAGGCAGGCAGGAAAATGTGGTTAATGGATTCTAAACCTATTAACCGCAAATTGATGGTGCGCTTGAAGACTTGCCACCCCAACTCCCTCAGATTGCTTTCTGAAAATCTGAAAAGAAAACGCTGTTGCCATGCACTTTTCTTGTCTTCTGTTCCTAAACGTGCTGTCCTGGATACTCGAGTCTCAGGGAAAACAGAAAACTACAAACAAATCCCAGAAACAGGGAATGGGGCTATTCTGGCCACAGGGGGAGATAAATAATGCAAAGAGGAACTTCCCACCCCTTCCTTGTCAAAGAGCATCATTCTCAGACTGAAGAGTAAAGTGAGCCTTGATGGGAGGAAACTGAAGCCTGAGATGGGTGAAGAAAATACAAAAACATGCTTTGCTGGTCCAAGCTGGAATTATCCCCGCGTCCTGGAGGAATCCCAACCCAGGGTAAATCAGGGGACGGCAAGGGGGCTCACCAACGGGTTTCATGAGACGAAAGAGTCACTAGGAAGGGATGGAAAACAGAAGATGGCACGGTTTTCCAAAGGTGGAGTCTAGAAATCCCAAAGCATTTGATGATAATCAAAGAAAATTCTCAGGTTCAATTCTTAAAAGGTCATAGTTTGCCAGATCTTAGGAAAGAAAGGAGTGATGAGTTAGAGCCAGCAGGAGTTCGCCAGAAGCTAGATATTAGCTGAAAGGGCACCTCGGCTGATGAATGCTGTCCTGATCTTGCTACAGAAAATAGCCCTGTCCGCCCTGCCCCTAACCCACCCCATTCTCATTCTCCAGCTTTATTTACTCTCTGGCTTTATTAGAGCAGTTAACACCATCCAGCACGCACACATGTACTTGTTTCGTACTTGTTTATTTTCCTGTCCTCCCACGGGGATGTAAGCTTCATGAGGACAGGGACTGTGTCTATTCTGTCCTCTGCCAAGTGAGTCTGGCATGGTAGGGGCTGTTAAGTGAATGTGTGAACAAATGGAATGTCAGACTTTAACCTCATTTTTTTTTTTTTCTGACAGAACATTGGTATGAGAAGGTGAGGTAAATTCAGTAGATCTGGGATTTTAGTAGAGCATTTGACTATCTCATGATGTTATTGTAGAAAAGATGAAGAATTGGGAGCTGGATACAAGATCAGGTCCGGGTGTAGGATCCTCTCCACCTACAGAGTGGATGATCACACCTGGGTGGTGAATGGACACGCAGTGGAGGATATCGGGCTGTCCTCTCCACCAGTTTTCATGTTGGCTTAGCTGAAGATTCAGAAGTCAGGGCCCTTCAAATTGGAGTGTGTGACACAGCCAGAAGCACTGTGGAGGAGGATGGAAGACCCTCGGCAAGCAGGAACCATGCGCTAACTCTGAAAAGATGACCTGTCCCTGGAGTAAACGGAATTCCCATCCTTGGAGCACGGAGTGGGATGGGGAGACGTAGTGTGGTGCCACCCCCTCAAGTGAACAACAAGCCCGGTGTGAATCGGCTTCCTAGATGGCTAGTGGGGAGGTTGAGAAGGGAGAAGGCAAACTCTTGCTGTACTCTGCATGCAAGGATGGAACTGGACTCAGTTCTGAGGTCTAAAATTTGATGATGGAAGCTACAATCAGCCTGTGAGCTATTTCTCATTATACAATGACTATCTAAGACATCACATATTTTCAGCCTGAGTCTACTGTGATTCAGTGAAACAGAAATTTCGGTGGAGAGAAACAACCCCAGAGATAAAGTCCTGTGCCTCACATCCCTAAATGATTAAGGGGAGGGAGGTACAGCGGTGGAGCAGAGGTGACTAAGGTTTAGTTCCTGTCCTTGTGGAATTGACAATCCAGCTGAGGAAATAAGTAAGACTCAAAAGAAAAATAAAAAGAAAATAAACGAACTCTTCAGAAACAGCCATTCCAATTGAGATCGCTTCAGGTTTATAATGAACAATCAAGTGTCCCATCAATTCATAATAGTACAGGGACCTCTACATCCACGAATTAAGCCAGTAGGAGGAGAATACCCTTATGTAGTAAACCTGGAGGGCTCTCACATAAATGATGGTCAAACTGCATGGAGTGGTCTCTGCTGGACAGCTCAGCCTTCTGCTAACCTAATCTGCCAGTGTACATGCCAAGCCTTTATACATTCTTTTGTTTAATCAATAAGCATTCCCTTAAAGATATACTATGTGTCCAGCCCTGTGTCATGTGTTAGGAATGGACCCGTGCATAAGACCTAGTCCATGCCCTTCAGGCACTCATGGACTGGTAAGAGAGAAACACACACACAATTTCAGTGCAGTCTGCACCTGCAGAAAAGGCAGCATGGAGATCAAGGGCGGGTGCTGAGTCTGAAGGGCAGGGGCAGGAAGTGGTGGGTGGCCTCCCTAAAGTAGAAAATGATGGCACCACACCCTGGGTCCACTGCAGGTGACTCCAACCCAGACCAGGCAGAGAGAGAAGATGGAGGAGGCAGGACCCGTTCCAGGCCAGGCAATGGACGTACTTTCCCATAAAAAGCACGAGGGTGCTTTCAGCGAAATCCAGCACCTCTGAAACCCAGAGTTGAATGACCACATAGCAGGGGTTTGCAATGATTAAACAGTAAAACCTTGACCTGTTACTGCCAGGGAGGGAACCAGTAGTGTCAGTCAGAAATTCCGTGATGCTGCATCTCTGTTGTTCATTGGAGAAATGTGTTTTCAGCCTGGACTGACTCTAAAAGATCTCCCTGCTGAAAGGCCAGGAGATGAAAAGCCCCACTTATGTCAGTCACAACCCATAGTGACTTTTCCCAGCTCACACCATCCCCAGCAGCAGTGTTTGTGTCACCCCCCAGACCCACCTCTTTTAGGACAGTGACTCTCGTCCTCCCACTCTCAGCCTGTGTTCTGAATGGGAGCTGCTCTTCTCGTACCTGAGCCCAACTCCCTGACCACAGTGACTGTTGGGGGGTTGGCAGCTGACCCAAGCTTAGCCAATGGAGTCCTTTCAAACAACAGAGGGGATGGAGAAGACATTTTCTCTCTCGATATAAAACTACAACAAATGAAAGCCTGGAGCTCCCAGAGGCTATGATTCCCTCGTGGGGAAGCCAACTTGAGAGACTGAAGACGATTCACAGTGAAAAGCAGGGGACACATGAGCCAGCACATGACAGAAAGAGAGAGAGAGAGTTTTGAGTCTTGTCTCTTTGAGTCCTTGGCTCTGGCTGTCCCTAAGGCTAAGCCAACACTGCCCTTCCCGCATTTGGCTGTATGAGTCAGTAAATATCACTACTGACACATCAACTACTTGATACAAGGCTTCTATTACTGGCAATCAAGCCTAATGTCCTTCCACCACACAACGCATGGAAGTGAAATACGAAAAGCTGATCATGTACCCCCAGAGGGAGCGGGGTGGAGAGGTGCAGCCCCCAAGGGGTGTAGCAACATCCCAGAGTCAGAACAGTAGCCTTTCTCCTGCAGGGTGCTGCAAGGGTGCTGGAGGAAGAAACTCTCTCAAACAAAGCAACAGAGAAAGACCCTGGACTTGGCTTTGCATACTTGCAAACAAAGAACAAACCCCTTCTGCAAATAGTAGGGAGAGCTACGTTGACACAAGCTGGCACCAGCCATCCGCGCTTAGAAGAGGTGGGACTAGAACTGCATGCAGAAGGCAGATGGGGGCCTCCTAGGAGGGATTATTCGGGAAGAAGAGCAAATGAGATGGCACAGCACAGCATGTGAGGCCAGGGCTGTCATCAGGCCCTAAGAAAGAAAAAGCAGAAATGCATATTACAAGGATAATGCTTTTTGATTTAACTGGTGGAAAATTACAAACAATATTTAATCGTTGTCAATAATCCTGTTGCCACCTTCATAAAGTTTTAAGTTGTGGAAACCGCTCCAAACCCCACTCCAAACCTCCCTTAATGATTGTAACCTAGATAGTGTGCTCAAGTCTAAATGTTGCTATTTCTCAGACAATGCTGGTAGAAGGATTCCATGTGAATCAGAGGCGGACCCTTGTTCAGGAAGAGCTGCCAGAGGCGGCCTGGTCCAGTACCACTACCACTGTCCCTGGACCCTCCTGACACAGTCATCTGTATCATACCTGAAAAGTATCTGCAAATGGGGTCCCTCAGTGACCCCTCAAATCCACATCCCATTTATCAAGGGTCTACTGGTCCTAGGCACTATTCCTGGAGCTGGGTACATAGCTGTGAATAAGACAAGACAGTCCCTCTGTCCTCAGGGACTTCCATGACAGGTGGGAACACAACCAATAGGCAAGTAAACAAATAAAGGAGCGAGGCAATTACAGAACGTAATAATTATACAAGCTACTGTGACGCTCGGCATCTCATGGAGAGGAAATGGAGGCCCAGAGATGGGATAGGACTTGCCCGAGCAGCAGCAGCCCACCCCCAACTGGTACAACCCCAGCTGTGTCTCCACCTCCATCCTCTGGCCCTGGTAGCCCCAGAGAGGCCCTATGGCTCTGTCCAGAGAGGTCCGTTGCTTTTGGGCAACTTCTGGAAGGATATTATATCTGCCTTTGTCTCTATTGCATCTGATACATGATCAGAGTAATCATATGTCTTGCTGTCTTAGGGACAGTCTTAGCTGATACCTGTTCTTAGAAGTAATTATTAATACAACCCACTTTCATTTACCCACTTCACCCCAGGTTTGGATGGTGAATATTCATGGGGTACCCAAGTCTCTGGGTCTCTGGAGCATCTTGATGCCAGAATGAAGTGTTTGGCATATTCTTGAGATATTGCACAACACTAAGAGTCTTGCTGCATTGTGCCTCAGAAAACCTTGGGGCCTGCCTCCCCGGGCACTGCCCAGCATCTGAGGGGCCTGGTAGAGGAGAGGGTATCCCCTTACCTGCCTCTCCCTGGCTGATCCCACTTCTGACATCCCAAGCTGTGGCTCTGCCTTGCTAGTTAATCTTTGCCCCTTGCAAAGGATTTCTCCTGAAAACAGAGCTCACACTCATGGCACTAGAAGCTCCTGAAGAGAACCAGCCACATCCCCAGCAAAAGGGAGCACCACTGTTTGCTGACTTGGACAGGACACACAACACTCTTCAGGGAAATATATCTCAGAGAGGAGCCTGTGGTTCCCAGTCTGACCCACACACACATGCATTTTAAATGCCCATCTCCCATCCTAAGAAAATGTGATGATGTTTGCCATGTGTATTGGGTTCCTGGCCTATTAGACCCCCCTGACCTCCTGAGTTTCCAACCCCATAAGTGGCTTCTTGGGTCTCAGTCTCCTGGGCTAGAAGCCCTTCTCTATCCCAAAAATGACAAGGATGGTACAGGTGCAGGTCTCCCATGATAGAATGATTTCAGATCAGGATGGACTCTCATGACTCAGTCTCTGGGACCAAAAATCCAGGCAGCCTGGCAAGATGATCCCCGAGCCAGGACACAGCCTGCATCTACCTATGCACACCCACTCCAAGCGCCAGACACACAGCTGGGCAGCAGCAGGCAGCCTCTTCATGCAAATTAAATAAAACAACCTTTTTATCTGTTGGCTGATTCCCTCTTTTGAAGAAATCAACTACAAATTCATTTTTCGGGAGAAGCAATTACAATGATTGATGGAATGTCAGGGAAAAAGAATCAAACAGAAGCCCAGAGGCCTGGGCTGGGGGTGGCTTCACGGGACAGGAGAGTGGGGACAGCTGCCGTTGGCTCCCATGCTGGCTGGCTCTCTCTTTCTCTTCATCTCCAGTGGGGTGGGTGGGGGTGCTGTACAAAGGGGCCCCTCCGACCATGGCTATGGTCTGCTTTGACTCTGTGAGAGGCGGTCAGAAAAGACACCGTAAGAGGCATGGCTTGTATTCAATAGACCACAAGCACCTACTGTGCTGGGCACTTTCTAGGCATTACCTCGTTTTATCTCCACAACTGCCCTGCAAAATCAAGCTTATTTTACTCATTTCATAGATGGAGAAACTGAGATGCATCCATCGATTTGCTCAAGACCATGCAGCTTTTAAAGGGGAGCAGAATTAGGACCTAATCTTCATTCCACTGCAATATGAGCCCTTCTAAGGAAAGCGAGTTCAAGCTCAGAATCCTGGAGACTAGGTAGGCTATTCATCCCTCACCCTGCCTGTGTCCAACATGCAGATGCAGGAATAGAGGCTAACTCCAGGCCGCAGCACCATCGTTAGAGGAATTCATCTGTTTATTCAATCAACAATAATCTACAGGGCCAAGCACTCTTCGAGGATGCAAGAGCTCCAAGTTCAGTCCAGGGATTCCACTTGCCAGCCCGGGGTTGGGAGACCTGGAGGACAGGAAAGTCCCATGGGCTTGACGCAGGACCCCACCGGAAGCCCAACTCCGTGGCACTACCTGCAGCTGCAGCAGCACACATTCGATTCTCCGTCGAGCAGCTCTCTGTGCTGGCGAGGATGCTGGTGCTGCCACCGTGGGGGGACTCACATGAGTCCTGTGGTGCCAGTCCAGAACCAGAAGCCCCTGGCACTCAGGAAAGGGCTGAGCTGATGGCAGCGTCTGCCAGCCTGTCAGTTCTGGGGAAACCCTTCACAGAGATGGGTCTGGGCTTGGACTTCAAAGGCTCCTCTGGTAAAGACCTGCTAATTGCTTGAAACACATTTTCAGTGAAGTGTGAATTCTCTCTCTCCAAACCTCCTGTGAATTCCAGGAGAGCTCAAGCTGGAAGGAGCTAGGGAGGCTGTTCCCTTGCTTGCAGCTGGAGGGGAACTGGGAAGTCAAAGGCCAAACCCCACCCCCAACCCTTGCCTGCAGCTGGAGGGGAACTGGGAAGTCAGGGGCCAAAACCCACCCCCATGCCTTGCCTGCAGCTGCCGGGGTACTAGGAAGTCAGGGGTCAAACACCGCCCCCATGGTTCCGCCTCCCAGTGGCTCCTGGGTGCTAACCATCCCAGGAGAATTGAGGTGAAGCTGGCAGCTCAGGGAACTGCTAACCCTGGGGAAGTGGGGCACCACTCTCCTGACAGGGCAGCTCAGTGGACTGAGGGTTTGGGGCTCATTGCAGACTCCCCCCACCTTCAGATTACAAGGCTATGAAAAACAATAACAACTACATGAAGCTATGTGGCAGGTGCTATTCTAAGTGCTATACCCACTACACATTCCCACTCACCAGCATCCCTCCTGCAACCCATGACATAGGGATGACTATGGTGTCCCTTTTTGGAGCTAAGGACACCGAGGCATGAGGAGTTTAAGTAACTTGCCCATGGTCACACTCCTCTAAATAGAGGAGACTGGACTAGACCTAGACACCTGGTAGCCTCTGCACAGGGTGCAGGGGATGAGGGTGGTTGTGGGGCGGCGCATAAAACATGAAAAGAAGCGTGTGGCTGCAACTCATCCTCCCTCCCCCATCCCAGGGCACTGGCTGAGATGTCAAACAAGGCAGAGAAACTGAGACCAAGGAGAGAGGGGAGGCATTGAAGTCACATAAATCTGGGAACAAATATTACCAGCCAGGTGACCAGAGGATGTAAAGTAGCCTTTCTCTGACTCCATTTCCACCTCTACGCAATGGAAATTACAATACCTACCAGCAAGGTTATTTTCAGGAGCTGAGCTAATCAGGCACTAGCATGACCCTGACTGCAATGTCTTCTTAAATTTTGTGCCTGAGGCATCTCATTAGTCTCTCCCTAGTCCTGGACCTGGAGATAATTATATGTTAAGATCTGAACCAGAAAACTCCTGACAAGAGTAGACAATAAATGAGCAAATAAATAAAAGAAAATGAATTAATAGTAGCTGAATTAATGATAATCAGTTACCATTCATTCATTAATTCATGGTCTACTCTTATCCTGTGGGCACAGTAGTCACTGGGCTCTAGGATGAGCAAGGCACAAGGGAGCTTGCTCTCCCAGCTTACGCTCTAGGGAGAAGCCCTGGGAAGCCAGGGAGACCCGTCTCTGCCCCATGCTGCTCAACCACGAGTTGGTCTGTTGCAAGCCTTGGCCTCACCCTGTTTTTCCTGGTCCTGCAGGTACCTGCCAGATATCTCCATGTGGGTGAAAGCTTCATTCCAGACAGGGACCTTAGATTGGCAGAAAGGTGCCCCTGGCCCTTAGTAGCTTCTTACCAAGCTCTTAAGCAGCTCAGGACATGGCATCTCACATAGTGCATTTGAGAAAACCTGAAACTGTCACTCCGCCTTCCACCTGGGATACATGCAGCTCAAACTGAGTGCTCCTCAAAAGACTGCAACCTGTCTTATAAATCCCATTCCCCAAGAGGAGGAGGGGAAATGAAAAAGGGATGGAGGGAGAAGAGGAGAGAGGAGAACAACTTTCCCAGGGCTTCCTCTGCTAGTAAATAACTTAGCTAGAAGGTGTTTTGTCACTAGCAGAGCAAGCCTTGGGAAAGTGGGCTGAACTTGGTTGAAGAACGTTGTGCCCTGGAGATAACTATCAGAGATGGCATAGGGGCAGTCCCTCAGGCCGAAGGGGCTGCAGGCTTCCCACTGATCTCTGCAGTCCCTCAAGTGTTGGAATTTGGGAGGAAGCAGGAAACTGAGAGTTGCAAGACACCAGAGAAGCAGGGAGGGAAGAAGAAAAGAGGAAGGAGGAGGAGAGGGAAGAGAGTGTTCTCAGTTCTCTGCAGGACTAAAGCCACAAGAGAGGCCAGAGTCAGATCAGAAGGGAAGAGAAATGGGGCCCTGGAGACTTGGGGTAAGGGTTGCTGGAGTTTTCCATTTCTGGCAGAAAGTCTCCCCTCATATTGCACCTCAGTCCTCCACCGCACTCCCTTCCCTACGATCTCCCAAGGCCATTGAGGGTGGTGGTTAGAGGCTTGTGCTTTGGGGTCAGAGAGATGTAGCTCTACGTCAATTTCCTCATCTGTAAAATGGGAGAACAACCACCTAGACGTCTCAAGGCTGCTGGTATTTTCAGCGAGGTAACGTCTGCAGAGCTCTCAGTCCATGCCTGGCAGAGGACACAAGAAGAGTCTAGCGAACACTGGCTGGTGCCATCTTTATATTATGGCCTCTAGCAGTGGCTGAGCTGACCCTGGTGCCCTCTCAGAAGGGCCAGCTGCCGAGCCTGGTGGTAGCAAGGCGAGACCTAGAGAGGCTGCCCCAGCCATGCTGGCCTGTGGGCAGCAGGTGTGCCCAGCTGGCTCCACCCCCTGGCCGCCGGCCACACTGTTCATTAAGCAAATGGCCCACAGTGGCCAATGATCACTGGAGCACGAGGGCGCCCGTCTCTCTCAAGCAGGCCTCATCAAAGGCCGGTGTCGAGCTAATTTAATGATCTAAGTGGAACATATTTCTCCTGATGCAGCAGTTTCAATCGACTTGTATTGTCTCCAGATAAACAGTGGAGTTACAGCAATTAGTTTCTGGACAAAGCACCATTTTAGGGTAGAAGAAGCAGTGGAGTGGAGGTTGTGGGGAGTGAAGTGGGACTGGGCAGCTGGAGGGGGCCTGAGCCAGTCTCAAAGACCAGGCCTGGGCCTCTGCCTGGGCAGGGATGGGCTCTCAGGCCTCTGGGTTTCTGCCAGGGAATGGAAAAACCCAAGTGTCAATCATAGGCTTTCAGACCTGGCAGAGACTTGCAACATCATTTAGACTGATCCTGCAACATCATTTAGACTGATCCTGCAACAGATGGGAAGACACCGGAGATGTGCAAGAGAATACAGATAGCTCAGAGTGTCTCTCAACTTAGAGGCACAGTCTGAGCCTCCTGACTCAGGTAGGAAAAGGTAACCAATATTCTCTAGCACCTGGAGCCTTCAAAGCTGCTTTTGGTGTGTGTAATTTCATACGATCAGCACATTGTCCCTGAGAGGATGCAATTGCTAGTCTTACTTCAGAGTTGAGGAAACAGAAGCTCAGAGAGATTAGGCGACTTGCCCAAGGTCACACAGCTGATGAATGGGGACTCTGGATGTTCTGCTCTTCTCACCACCCATGCTGGACAGGGAAGTGTCTTTCATTCCCATGGGTCCCTGCAGATGAAGCCCTGTTGTGCTCCAGGGGACTTACCTTCTGGAGCATCGTGATTTCCCTAGGATGACAAACTCTTGGCCCCCCCCCAGGAAATCTCTGTCCAAGGTGAAGAACCAGGGGACACCCATGAGAATGACTGACAGAGAGTGAGAGGGAAGGCAGAACTGCAAGAGGCAGCCCGAGGAAATGCAGCCAGGATAGGGGCTGGGCCTGTGATCAGGGCAAAGCCAGGTGCCTGAAGTTCCTCCATTAAAGCTGAGGCCCTGGCCAGGGACAGGAGAGGGATGGGTATTCAGAGCCTCCTGGGCAAGCCCTGACACCTGGAGCCTGGGGCTGGAGGCAGGACTGCACCAGGACAGAGCAGGTGGGACACCTGGGACACCAGCCCTTGGCCTATGTGAACACAGGTCGTGCAGTGCAGACTGGGGTCCTGATCTTGGGGCAACCCAGGGTTCCTGGCTCCAGCAGCAGTCTTCAAGTGACCACTGGACCTTCCACAGGGACTCTGAGCATCCAGTGGCTGCTTCAGGCTGCAGGAAGGATGCCCCGAGGGGCTGCTGGACAGCCCTTCTGGAGTGGGGCTGTGGATACTCGGGCACGCCCATTATCAGGAAGGACTTGGGCAGTCCAGCCTGATCCTGGAACACACACTCCCCTCTGAAGGTGGTTCTGGCATGGGAAGGATCCATCTGGATGGACAGCCTCACATTTGGCGAATAAGTAACAATACCACAAACAGTAATCATAGCGGCAGCCGCCACCCACGCAACCCTTATGTTGTGCCAGGCCCCGTGCTAGCCCATGCACCTTCTCATTTCACAGATGAGGGATCGGAGGAGCAGGCACATCCAATAACTCACCCATCACGGTGCTGCTCATACACGGCAGGGCTGAGATGCAAACCTTATTCCGTGCGACACAAAAACCAGGGCATCCCACTACCCCGACACTATGCCCGCCCCAACAGGCTGTCACATACCCCAGGAAGACCTGGACAATTTGATTTGTATTATACCCTCTACAGATCACTGGCTCAGAAGGGGTAAGAAAGAACAGAGAAGGAGAAAGAAACACATGTGAGATGAAAGCAGAGGAGAAGCCCAGATACTTGGGATTTGGACCGTGGAGTTTCTAAGATTGTAGCGGGAGGCGCTAGAGGAGGAGAAGGGAAAAGAGGACGTGGGGGAAGGGAGAAGGAGGCTCAAGGGGAGGAGACGGACAAGGAGGAGGAAAACAACAGCTTCAGAAGGGATGGACCATCTGCTCCTGGCCCACTCCTGGGCCTGGTGTTTGCATTTCCAACCGCGGTACCCAACTCACCCTCACACGCCTTTCTGTTTGGTCCTCCTCCTTCAACCTCAAATCAGAAAATGCCACCTTCACACAGACTTGGCATCTGCCCCTCCCCTTCCCCTGTCCCCGTCACTACTTGCACCCAGGCCTGGCATCTCCCACCTGGACCACTGCCACCCCTCCACGCTGCTCTCAGCTGCACACAATTCTGCCATCTTCTCCTTCCTGCAGCTCTCATCCCATCCCTCTTCTGCTCAAAAGCCTTCAGAGTCTGGCCACTGCCTACAAAATCCAATCCAAATTCTTTGCCCTGGAATTCAAGGCTCTTGGCAATCGGCCACCACCTTCCTGCCCTCCCTTCCCTCTGCCTGTCAGGTTCTTCTCGCCCCGTGACCATGCCCTCTCCCTTCCTGGAGTCAGATTTCAGCTTACATGTCATCTTATCAGAGAAGATGTGGAAAGAGCTCACCCCCTCCAGTGAGCTCCTCACCCTTCCCCTCCTCTATTTTTCTTCAAAGCACTATCAGCAGCTGACATCTAATATGCTGTTATTTTCTATCCTCCTGGCCCCACAATGAAGCAGGATAGTTTTATCCAGAGCTGTAGCGTCACAGCTTAGAGCCATGCCAGCCCCTCACAGCTCCTGATACTTGTTGAATGAGAGAATGATACTCCACTCCCTCCACAGTACGATACTTTGCTGCAGTGATCAGTGATGGTTCACCGCCATCCCCGTGGGTCACCCTCACTCTCTACACTTGCCTTTGCACTTTTGCTGACTTGAGAAACTTGACTCATCTCTAGGACCACCTCCTCCAGGCAGCCTCACTCCTTACCCCTGCCTCAGTCATGGGTTATTTGTAAAGGGCTGGTATTTCATCACTTGGCTGTCGGTTCTTTGAATAAGAATAAAAGGCTTGTGTCTTCCTTACTCTGCTCCCCTATGCAACACCTGGTACCAAACTGAGGCGGTACTAGGTACACAGTACATACTTCTTGAGCACAGTGAAGAGAGAAGGAGAACTTGACCCAGGAGACATTTTTCTGAAACTTGCCTGCTCCGAAGAACACTCTAGGAAGGCTGAGGCCCTACTATGTGCCAATGCTGGAGGAATATCTACTGCATGCCAGGTCCTGTACTGGGGAAGGCCTACTATGTGCCAGGCTCCGTGCTGACAAAGCACCTCCTGTGTGCTGATCTGAGTTGGCCGAAGACCTACTGTGTATAGCTCTTGTTTGGATGAACTTCTAAGATGGAAGGGGAACCTATGTGCCTGGCTTCCTGCTGACAGTGCACCTACTGTGTGCTGGATCCTGAACAAGGCACTGAGCCTCAAAGAAAGAGGTAACCCCTGCCTCTGTGCACCTCACAGTCAACCTGGGAAAATCACAAAAAGGGAGAGAAAGGGGAAGAAGTAGAGTGCAGGGGAGATTAATAATAACTACTTATTCTGGCAAATTACGAACGCATGTAGGGCCATCTGTGCACACAGCTCCATGCCGGCTCCTCACCAGCAAGGCCCAGTGCAGGAACCCAGCTCAGCTCTGGGGAGCAGCTGGGCCTTCCATCAGCTTGTCAATGCCTGGGGGAAGGAGCGCCCGGCCTCCTTGTCTCCAGTCCTCCAGCCCACTGCCCACCAGGTGGACGGGCAGGAGCTCTTCTGAAAATACAGCTAAGGTTTGGCACAGGTGCTCTGGAGGATGCCTCCTCTTGCCAGGCCCGAGCTGGCTGCTCCTCAAGCTAGAAGATGCTCGGGGACCAGGGCACCGAGCACAGCTCCTGGGAACTCCCTGAGCAGGGTTGTCAAGGGCACTGCTGGGTGGCTCAGACTGCCGGGGAAGGAGGGCAGCATGGGGCCTATGAGGAGGCTGAAACAGGCCCCAGGGTGAAGGCGGGACCCAGGGAAAGGCCATCCAGGTGCAGAGCCCAGCCCCGCACTGTGGAACAAGCCCCAGGACCTGCCTGGCTCCACGAGAAAGCCAGAAACAAACTTGGGCCCTGGCCCCAGACACAGACATGGTTCCTTCCTCAACTTCATCTTGATCTTGATCCAGATTGAACCTTGACCTTAAACTCCATTCTGATCTCTGATCCTAGCTCTACACTGAACCGCAGTTTTCATGGTGGTCTCCAGTTCCCTGGCTGAAGCTACTAGAGGGCCCTCACTCTGTCTCTTTCAACTCTGGAACAGCCAAGGGGACAGGGCTCTCCCCAGCAGGGCAGACCCACAGCTCACAGAGGACTTTCAATCCCAACGGCTTGGAAAGAAAGCAAAAGAACATGTACTCAATAATAAAGTAATAGAGCAATAATAACATCTTTATTGTGCTCTTACTGTGTACGTTGCCTGTATTAATTCCTTTCTTTCTTTCTTTTCTTTTTTTTTTTTTTGAGATGGAGTCTCGCTCTGTTGCCCAGGCTGGAGTACAGAGGTGCGGCCTCAGCTCACTGCAACCTCCACCTCCCAAGTTCAAGCAATTTTCCTGCCTCAGCCTTCCAAGTAACTGGGATTACAGGTGTGCACCACCATGTCCGGCTAATTTTTTTTTTTTTGTATATTTAGTAGAGACAGGGTTTCACCATGTTGGCCAGGCTGGTTTCGAACTCCTGACCTCAGGTTATCTGCCCGCCTCTGCCTCCCAAAGTGCTAGGATTACAGGCATGAGCCACCATGCCTGGCCTTAATTCCTTTAATTCATATCACAACCCCACTTTACAGAGAAGAAACAGAGGCACAGAGTGGTCGAGCAACCTTCCCAGAATCACACAGCTGGTAAGGATCAAAGCCAGGATTTGAATCCAGGCCACTCGGCTCTAGAGTGTCTGTGTGTGGCCATCATACTGGAGTTGCTCTAAAAGTGTGCCAGATCTAGCTTCAGGGCACACATACACACAACACACACACAATACACACACACACGATCTCATTTTCTTTCTCGGAACAATGCTATGAAAATGACTTTTATTACCCTAGTCTTAGAAGTGTAGAAATTGGAACTCTGGAAAAGAAGTGGCTTGCCAAAGATAGCACAGCTGAGACACGATCAAATTGGCATTCAAACTCAGATTTTTAAATATAATCATTCCTGCTCACAAAATGCATGTCCATTGAATAACATAAAGAAGTTAACAACATTTATAAATTCTCCATCCAGAAAAAGCACCATTAGTATTTTGGTAGAGATCCTTCCAGGCTTTTCTCCATTTATAAAATAATATTTTTCCAATAAAATGTGGATGCTCCATAATTTATTTGACAAATCCGAACAGATTGGCAGTTAGGTTGTGGCCAATGTTTAAGCCCATCTTTCCACACTTCCAGACAAATCAGATTTCAGGAAGATGAAGCTGGAATGGCCTTTGGACAACCTGCTCTGGGCTTGGCTAAGCCAGTCTTTGGCTGTGCAGATGGTGGGGTGACACAGCAGAGGCACAGAGGGACAGAGACTATGGCCCAATTGGTACCCACATCCTGCTGCACAGCTTGCTTTGGTAAAGGCAAGAGGCTACATGCGATTTATCTGTTTGTTTATTCTTAGAAACTGTCTGGATGAGAACTTGATGTTTTCTGTGCAGCTGAGCAGAACTGTGGCTTTGGAGGTTCACAATTTGTGTGGGAGTTGATCTCGTGAGCGATCGCATGCTCTCACCTACCAATTCTACACTCACTCCCCTGGGATGACAGGAGCCTCTGAAGTTACAGCAACAGGGAGCGGAGGGGTCTGGAGTGGGGCAGAAGGGTCTGGGGTGGGGCACGGTGCAGACTCTGCTGCAGACTGGGACCTGGGGTTTTTCTAAATATTAGTGGAGGCAGGGCGGAACAAATGTGCTAGGACCCAAAGGGAAATTTTCCCAGAGCAGGGCCCAGGAAAGGAGAAGGTCTGGAGCATGCCAATGACCTTTGTCTTTCTGGTTTTGTAGAGGAGCTGGCTGGGCCAGGAGGCCAAGCTGCTCAGTGTCACCTGCTGCAGAAGCTCACAGCAGGGGACTGGACACCGGAGTCCTCTGAGGGTCAGGACATGTGAGCAGAGACTGAGACTAGTGACTCCAAGTCTGGCAGCACCCTCTGAAGGGAAGGACCAACAGAACCCTGGACTCAGGGTGAAGAAGAGTGATCACGATCAAGGACAATACCAGCAAGGGACAGCAAATACTCAGGGGTCCTTGGGCTGAGAGCAAGGACATGTGGAAGAAGGGACAGCAGATGCCCTGGGGTCTTTTGTTTCTCCTTCCTTCTCCTTTGTCTTCTTCCCACTGCACACTTGGGGGTGGCCACGTGACTGCTGGGGGACTAAGTGGCCAGAGCCCAAGGCCCCCTCTCTTCGGCAGCATGGCTTCTGTCCTACTTATGTCGAACTGGCAATGCTGGTCGCATGCAGATTAATGAGGCCACGGCTGAGGCCCTGCGTTGGGGGACTGGCCTTGTTTCTAGGTGACCAGGTACTTGAGCCTAAATTAACTTTGACTACCCTTTGTGCTTTCCCCCTTGGGCAGGGCAGCAGGAAAATAATGGGGGAGAAAGAAAAGAAGGTGAGGAAGAGGAGGAATAAAAGGGGGAGGGAGAAGGAGGAGAAGAGGATGAAAGGGGCTGAGGAAGAGGAGGAGGAGGGAGAGGAGGGGGAAGAAATAGGGGGGAACAGGGAAGGAGCAGAGAGTAGGAGGGTGGAGGGCGGAGGGGTGGGAGGACCACAGGGGGCAGGGTTGGAAGAGGGCAGCTGCCCCATGCTCTGCCCACTCTGCCAAACAGCCAGGGCCTCTGCCAGGTGGGTTCTGTCTTGTGGGGAGGAGCAGCGAAGGGAAATGAGTGTTCCTGCCAGTCAGCCACCTCAGCTCACACTCTCAGAGCAGGGCCTGCCTGGCTTTGCAGATGTAGAAACAGGGTCAGCAAGGGAATGTGATTTTCCCAAAGTGACAGGGATTGGGGATGACTGGGACGCAGGCCTCCTGAGTCCCTGTCCAGTGCTCTTTCTGCTGTACAATACATACCACTCAGCCACAAGAGCTTACTCATCCCTCAAAATCCTACTCAAAAAGCCCTTCCTCCACGGTGTCTCCTCAGGGCCCAGGATGTCCCTTAGGACCTCCTCCTGACCACTGTCTGTGGTCCCCTCCCCTCTGGATTGAGCTGTCGTCCAGGCAGCAGCTGTGATGACCCATCTCTGTGACTCTGTTCCCAGCACAGGGCCTCTGCACAGAGCGGGTGCTGAATGAATGAATAAGAGTAAATGAGATAGTCAAATCTGGATGTGAACCTCCATACCACCTCTCTCATTAGCTTTGTGACCATTGGTGAGTTTCTTCACCTCTCTGGTCCTCAGTTTTCTTATCTCTAAAGTGGTTCCCTGACAGGGTTGGAAAATAAGTTACATAATGCAATCCTTCATTTACACATGTAATGAGCACCTACTGTGTGCCAGCAGGCTCTGATGGGTGGCAGGTCAACAGTGGGGAGGAACTTGCCCCCAGGGAGTTTACAGTTTGGTGGGGCAAACAGATAATGAGAAAGCATATGTATGAATGAATGAATGAATGAATGAATGAACGAATGAATGAATGAATGACTGTTCCATTGTGATAAGCACCAGAAAGGCAAAGACAAAAAGAGATGATAGGAAACACTGGGTGTTGGGGGCGGGGGGGGGGGGCTAATTTATACACGGTGGTCAGGGAAGGGCTCTTCAAGGTGAGAACACTTGAAGCCAAGTCTGGAGGAGAGGGAACCAGCCATGTGCCTGAGAGAAATGCTCCAGGTAGAGGAAACAGCATGTGCAACACTGTACAAGGCGGCTGACGGAGAATCAGCATCACCATCAGGATGTCCACATTGTGTCCTCCAAAGGGCTCTGCAGGCTGACTCAGGACTACTTGGGTGAGGAGGAGCAGCAGGAGGCGGAAGAGACAGTGCTGAGGTGCCCTTCACTCATGCATTCATTCAGCACACGTCTGCTGGGCTCCATGTCTGTGCAGACACAAGTCTTCACTACTAGCGCTGAGGACAACGTGTGGACAGCCCTGTCCCTGCCCCTCCCCCTGCCCCTGCCTCATAGCACTTAGTCAGGAGGAGCTGCCCCTGCCCTTGGGCTCTGGCAAGTACGAGGGGTTCCCAGCTTGGGTAGAGCAGATGGCAAGAGGACCTGGCCGGCACAGGTAGAGGGGAAGGGGAGTGAGGTCCAAGGGGGCCTCCCTGTGGATATGCTGTTGAGCTGAGGCCTGCAGGATGAAGGAGTTAGTGGGTCAAGTGAAGGGCAGGAGTCTTATCCCAAGAGCGATGGTGAGTTATTGATGGCTTTCAGTCGGGGAGTGCCATGATCAAACTTGTAGATCCCAGGTGTGAAAGAGATTGAAGGGTGAGGGCTAGGGCAGATGCAAGGAGAAGAGCTTAGGTGGTGATTACAATGGCCTAGGGCAGGCTGCTGGCAGAGAGAAGAGGGCTTGGGTATGCTTAGGTGGTGAATCTGCACAATGGGGCCATGGACCCAGCAGGGGAAAGGAAAGGTGGCTAGGAAGGAGGCGGTAGGGACCCCACAGGTTTCCAGCTCGTGGAAGTGGCACCCGAAAGTGCCAGCTGGGGCTGAGTGCCTTTGAGATGTCCAAGCAGAGATGCAGGGCAGGTT
Organism: Papio anubis; assembly: GCF_008728515.1. Lineage (NCBI taxonomy): Eukaryota > Metazoa > Chordata > Mammalia > Primates > Cercopithecidae > Papio > Papio anubis. The sequence continues at coordinate 35,177,963 of NC_044976.1, forward strand.
GTGAGAGATGTGGGCCAGCGGCTCAGAGGGGCTACTCACACAGGCTTCACTGGCTCCGCAGCAATCAAAGTGTGGCCCTGAAGAAGCTCCCCTGGAGAGGAAGCACAGAGGGGGCCCTCAAATCAATGGCTTGATTGAGGGAAGCTGCTGGGAAAGAAAAACCAGAGGGCAGAGGACCCCCAGCCCCTGTCTCCCCAGGGTGCTGCCCCTGCAGTCAGACTGCCCTTGGCCTCCTTCCTCTGTGCTGGCTGAGCCAAGCTCTGATGGCAGAAAACCCTTAGTCCTAAGAGGAAAGGGATCTACTAGGAGCAAGGGGTCAAGGGGGACAAAGGGTATCCTTTCCGCTGGGGAACCAGACGAGGGGCTGTGCCAGGGACTCTCAAAAACAAGAGTGCTTCTCAGGGTAAGATGGAGAGGGGCATTCCTGTTGGGAAGCTGTCGCCCCTCACTAAGTTCACCTCTCTCTAGCACAGCTTACATTTGAGCTCCAGGATCTTGCCACTGCACAAGCCTAAGACGTCTTGGAATGCCGGTGCGTGATTACCCCTGCTGCCTCTCCCGGAGCCCAGTACACAGCCTCAGCACCAGAAGACTTGCTCAGTAAAGAGTCACAGAATGCCTTTCAGTAGGGGAAGCCACATGCAGATCAGAGCGGCCAGAAAGGTCACCTGCAGGAGCAGTGAGAGCAGCCTGGACCAGGCTCCCAACCCTGAAGGCCAACAGAAAGCATGTGGTGAGCCACTCCAGAGTTCTGGGCAGGGCAGCATTGAGTGGCATGTGTGGGTCTCCAGGAGTTTGGGGGTAGGGAGGGGGTCTGAGGCCAGCAGCAGGAGCACAGGTAGGACACGTGTGTGTTCCAAAGGACGGGTCCCTGAGGTTCCCCTGATTACTGTAAGGAGGTTGGGGAAAGAGTGTGCACGCACATATATATGCATACGCAGGTCCACACACATGCAGAGAAGCACATGTGTACACACCTGCATATGCACAAGAACACACACATGCATAGACAAATCACAGAAAAAAGCCAGCTACAGATATATGAGTTCAGGTACTGAACGTATATGAGTTACTTATACTGACAGGAGTATAAGTACGTAGTGGGAAAGTGCCTGCAGCTGTGGACCCAAGGACACATGCCTATGTGTACCCACCTTGCACATGCACATTCACACACACGGACACACACACACAGGTCCATAGGAGTCCTGGGTAAGGGCCTATTCCTTCGAGAACAGCGGGGGAGCCCAAGCCAGCTCTACATTGGATGGTGGTGCTATAAGTGGTGTCAGGCTGGGTGGTAGACAGAGGCCTCAGCCACATGGGTCTCCAACCCCAAGCAGCCTTCAGCAGTGAGAGGCCACCCCAGAGCGGGTCCTGAGCTCACTGATTTGCTGAGGCTCAGATGAGCAGCCCGTCAGCCAGCTGCTTCCCCTCCTGAAATAGCAGCCCTAAATAAGTGACAGCCCACCTGGCTAAGGGGAGGGCCTGGCACAGCTGTCATCAACGCTGCCAGCAGGACAGGAAGGGGCAGGTGTGGGGTGGTGGGGTACAGGGGCTGGGCCTGACCCAACACCACCCCAACTGTGCTTCCCTGTCCACACCCTGAGCAGCGCACACGTGCACACAAACACGTGGATGGATACACAGAGGCTGACAGGCACGAGCACACTCACAGTACCTAACACACAGCGGAACACAGGCACCGAGTCACAGCCCTCTCTGGGAGGCCCGCACATCACTCAAACCCAGAACCACAGACACAGCACACACAGACATCCCCGCCCCCGGAGAGCACGCATGCACACACAGGCTGCCCTGCTCCATACAAACACAGGGCACATGCACATACATCCACACACAAGCATATCTGGACAGCTGCAGCCAAGCCTACTGAACAGGCTACCTGAAGCACGCACACATGTGAACACAAACAGCAGAAGGCTCAGAAACACCCTGGCACATGCTGTGTAGACGAAGACACAGCCGGTGCACCAAGGCGCTCAGGACCAGACACACTTGCACACATTCGCACAAGTCCTCACGCACACATCCAGAGTGTCTGCGGCCTTTCTGGCTCACAACCTCGTCCCTGTCAGTAAGGATCCCCTCCTGGCCACCAGGGCCAAGGTCTGGTGTTTTAGCTGGCCAGCCATTGTGGGACAGACAGGGCCTGTGGCCAAGGCCTTCTTAACAAAGGCTTGGCATCAGACCAGATTCTCAGAACTGGTAGGTGATGGTGAGGAAGATAAGGGTCTTAGTGACACCTCCTCCTGCAGGCCTCCAGGCTCCACTAACAGCCAGAGGGGGGCCTGTGGGGTCTTCAGTGGCTCAGTGGGGGAGGAGTCCTGAACCGTGGGGTGCCCAGCCTGGGGGACGGCAGGCCCTAGAGCTCTGCTCCCCACCCTTTTCAACATCATACTCTCCCCTTCTCAGACTAAGCCAGCAAATGGTTGAGCCAGGGAAGCAGAGAGGGGAAGAAGCCCTCAGAAGACAGGGCTGGGGATGGGAAGCAGGCAGTGTGATTGGTAGGAAGGGGCAGCCGCCTTGGTTGGGGACTGGGCCAAGGTGCTGCATAAGCAGAAGCCCAGAAGAGGAAGTTACTTAGGAAGATGAAATGAGTCAGTGCAGCATCTCACCAGTAGCCATTTAAATGACTCAAAGCCTCATCGTGAAACTGCCACAGTTTACCCAGATGGCAGCATTCCACATGCACACTGAAAAGGGAGAAACTCGCTAACTCCTTCCACGCTGGTGTGTGGGCAGACGGGCACAGCTCCCAGGAAAACAGCTGCCCAGGGCCACGTCCACCCCACACCACTCTCTTGACCATCACACACCATGGTCAAGCTGAATCCTTGTAAGGCTTCCAAAGAACTGAGAGAGGCAGACCCTGAGCCCAGCATCCTTGGGAAGGTGAGGCGAGCACAGAACAAAGGCCCCCGAGGTGCACAGGAAACATTTCAGGTGAAATTAGACAAAGTCGGTGGGGAAGGATGAAGCCAGACCGGCCCCGAGCCAACAACTGACTCTGGGGGATGAACACACGGTACTTGCTGTTCTATTCTCTCTGCTTTGGCATATTTTGAAAATTTGAATTTTTTTCTGAAATAAAACGTTTTTTAAAAAGCTTTGTGTCCTCTCTTTGAGAGAGAGCAGTCATTCATTGTTTGTTCACTTACCCACGCTGTCCTGTGAGTGAAGCACGATATCTCCATCCGCATCACCCTGGGCAACGCTCAGCACCAAAGGGAGACCAGAAGCAAGACCCCCTCTGCTGGAGCAGACCACAGAGCAGGCTTCAGCAGATGCTGCACAGCTATGGAAACTGAGGCTCTGAAAAACAGGCTCCAGAATAAGGCTGGGCTGAGTCCTGAACTCTCATCAGATTGGCTAATTGGGGGCCTGCGCTCTTATCAATAGAGAGGGACATGTGTTTACTGCAGGGAACTTTCCATGGCCGGCGGGACTGTGATCCTGAGAAGCTTCCAGGAGCCTCTGTGCTCTGTGAGCCTACCTGTTCTGTGAATCTGTGTGCCCGTGAGCCTGTGTGCCCCACGAGCCCATGTGCCTCATGACTCTGTGCCCCGTGAGCCTGTGTACTCAGGGAGCCTATGCCCTGTGAGTCTGTGCCCTGTGAGCCTGTGTGCTCTGTGAGTCTGTGCCCCTCAGTCTGTGTTCCCCATGACTGCGCCCCGTGAGCCTGTGTGCTCCATGACTCTGCCCTGTGAGCCTGTGTGCTCCATGACTCTGTCCCGTGAGCCTGTGTGCTCCGTGACTCTGCCCTGTGAGCCTGTGTGCCCCACAAGGCTGTGTGCTCTGCGTCTGTGCCCTGTGAGTCTGTGTGCCCGTGACTGTGCCGTGAGCCTGTGTGCCCCGTGACTCTGTGCCCTGTGAGTCTGTGCCCGGTCAGCCTGTGTGCCCCATGAGCCTGTGTGTCCCGTGAGCTGTGTGCCCCATGACTCTGTGCCCCGTGAGCCTGTGTTCCCTGTGAGTCTGTGCCTGGTGAACCTGTGTGCCCCGTGACTGCTTCCTGTGACTCTGTGCCTGGTGAGCCTGTGTGCCCCGTGACTGCGCCCCGTGAGCCTGTGTGCCCCGTGACTGCTTCCCGTGACTCTGTGCCTGGTGAGCCTGTGTGCCCCGTGACTGCGCCCCGTGACTCTGTGCCTGGTGAGCCTGTGTGCCCCACGAGCCTGTGTGCCCCATGACTCTGTGCCCCGTGAGCCTGTGTGTCCCGTGAGCCTGTGTGTCCTGAGCCTCTGTGTCCCGTGACTCTGTGTCCCATGAGCCTGTGTGCCCCACGAGCCTGTGTGTCCCGTGACTCTGTGCCCCGTGAGCCTGTGTGACCCATGAGCCTGTGTGCTCTGTGAGTCTGTGTGCCCTGTGAGCCTGTGTGCCTGTGAGCCTGTGTGACTCATGAACCTGTTTGCCCCATGAGCCTGTGTGCTCCGTAAGCTTGCGTGGTCTGCGCTCTGGTGTTTAACGCAGTGCTTGGCACCTGTACATGCTCAATAAACATCACTGGGTGAATGGAAGTTACAGGCCAGTGGGGTACTGGAAGCCCCTGGAGAAGGCAGGGGACACTGGGACAGAGTGAGGTCTGTGAAGGGACCTGGGATGGCTGAGCAACTGCCTCTAGGCATGAGGTCCACTCCTGGGCTGGGCCCATGCTCCTCTAGCCCACTTCAGAGTCACCGAGAAGTAGGGGAGCAGAGCAGAACCCTGTATAAAGCCTCAAGGCCCATCCTATCAGCACCTCCTGGACTTCCGCTGCTAAGCCTGGCACCTTAGAGGTGCTCCATTCATCCCCTCGACACAGAACTGCCCCTCTGGGCCTATTTGGTCAGCTCTACTGCCTGGTATACCAGCATCCCTCCTTCCCCCACCCTGCGATGACCAACCAGGCCAAGGGAGTAAGCGCCTCAAGGTCCCTTCTAGCCTAGGACAAGCTGGGGAGATGGGGTGGGGGACAAAGTGCAATCCCTCAGAGAGGAAAGGGTGCTGACTTGGGATTTATCAGGGAAGTACAACACATAGGTCACCACCAAAACAGCTTCGGGGTGGGTCAGTGGTCATTCCACTGCTAAAGCCACATACTTGGAGACGACCTGTCCTCAACTCTCATATCCCAGGGACAGCAGCTTCCTCGTTATCCTGTCCCTGTTTCGCTGGTTTCTGCAGACATCCGGTGATGCCTCTTCTCCCCTGCACATGGAGGTAGACTCCGTGCAACACATGTGTGCACACACGTGCCCACCTGTGCACACACCCACATCCTCACTCGGCCGCCTGCCCTCATGCACCCACCATCCCTCCCTCCACAATCCTGCCTGGCTCAGGCCCAGGCTGGGGGTGAAGGGGCATACGGAGGCAAGCAGGAAAGGGGCCTTGGCCTGAATTCCAAAGTCTGAAATAGCCCACCACAAATTATCTTTGTTCTGACAGGCTGATTAGCATAATTATCCCATCAGAGGAAAAAAAACAGAAGAGAGAGGACGAGGACAGTGGTAGAAAGAGAGACAGCCAGGGGCAGAGACAAAGAAAGCAGCAGGCACTGAGAGGGGTGGCTCTCAGGAGGCCGCAGCCCACGAGCGAGCACGGATGCCCACCAGGCCCCGGGCATAGCCCTGGGGGAGCCCCTTCCCTCTGACAAGCCAGGCTTGCTGTGGGCTTCAGGGCCTACCTGTGAGACGGGAGGGCTCAACAAAGTGATCTCCAAGGTCCTGCTGGCTCCGACATGAATGTCTCGAGATGGCACAGCCGGGATGTGCTCGACAAAATCATTTTGCCGAAGGATGCAAAGACCCTTGAATGTTGTCCTGCTTTCATTCAAGTCACATCTCTTTATTCTCCAGCCCCCCTTATCAAGAGCCCAGAATGTGAGTGCCCCTGCTCTGCGATGGCACTGTCCTAGGTGCTGGGGACTCAGCAGTAATCAGGACAACCGACCACCCTTGCTTTCGAGCTCACAGCCTGGTGGAGGGGGACAGAGAAATCCAGCCAGGTGATTCCATATGTGGTGAGAAATGGTCTGAGAGCCAGAGTCAGGGTGCTCTGGGGATGCAGATGAAGGACACCTGATCCAGGCATGCTGGTGGGAAGATAAGGAAAAATTCAAAAGGAAGTGAGGCTCACAGAAGGACTGAGGGGCAGGTGCCGGCCAGGTGGGGCAGGAGCACCGGCCCTGCACAGACAATTCCAGATATCACTAGGCATGGCTTCTGCCCCCTGGCCGCCCAGTACCTGCTTCTGAACAGGTCCGCATGTATCAGCTTCTCTTCTACTAGATGGAAAGATCCTCGCAAAGAGACACTCTCCATTCCTCTTATCTCTGCCACAGTCCTGGGCACACAATAGGCTTAATACATCCTCACTGAATGCAGGCTCGGTGCATTCCCAGAAACAAGCCACAGATGGAAGATCCTAGCCTCAGGTCCCTGGGGCTCCCTCTGGTCTCCCCTAGGTACATGCATGCCCCAGGGGTTAATCTCAGCCCCACGCTGCTTTTCAAGAAAGAACTAAAGGGATGCGTCTAGATTCAGGAGAAAGGGACGGGAAAGGGTCAGGGAAGGGACTGAAGGCCAAGAAACTCAGAAGACCTGGAGACTCCTAAGCCAGGGCCCTGGGTTTGTGTGCAGTAGGGCCTGAGGTGAGCAAGCAGATGGTGGCTGGGGAAGTGGTTAATGGTAGAGGAAAGTGAGAGAGAGGGAGATGAAGAGAGAGAGAAAGAGAGAGAGAACAGAAGTGAACAAAAAGTCAGAGGGAGAAGGAGATATGGAGAGGCAAAGAGAGGGACCAAGCCAGGTGGATAAAAACCAATACAAAGGGATACAAAATGAAGGAAGGAGGGAGGCTGAGGCAAGAAGATCGCTTGAACCCGGGAGGTGGAGGTTGCAGTGAGTCGAGATCTTGTCACTGCACTCCAACTTGGGCAACACAGCGAGACTCCCTCTCAACAAAATTTCATTACTTCAATTTGTAAAAGAAAGAAGGAAAGAGAAAAATCTAGAGGGACATCTAAATAAAAATGATGAGGAGAGAGATGAACTGGGGTGGGTGGAGGTGGCCAGGGGCAATGCAAAGGACAGAAATGGTGAAGGGAGGCAGAGTCAGAGAGCTTCCATTCCAGGAGGAGAGAGGAACTTGGAAGGGGGAGGAGAAGGAAGGAGAGACATTAGCCAACCCTGAGGTCAGGGACCGAGGCAGGGAGGCCGGGTGAGGGATCGGCTGCATGCCCAGTGTCCTCTCCCCATCTGCCTGCCCACGGGAGCTAATCCTTGGTCTTCCACTCCATCAGGCTGGCAGGACTCTCTCCCTTGCCTCCTGCCCACTTGGCTCCTTAAGTGTGTCTGGGGGAGGTAAGCGGTGGTGGCAGGCAATAGAGAAAACAGCTCTGGGAATAAACAAACCCCCCGCTCAGCCTCCTGAGACCAGGACACTTGAGACACCAGGCAGAACGTGAGAGTCACACCAATGCTTCCCAATGGTTTCCTGCATGCCTGGGAGGAGGCTTGGGAGTTGCATTAATAACTACGATGGAGAGGAATGCCTTCTGTGTGGCACGCACTTGCTGAGCTCCTTCTATGCATTATCTCATTCAGTCCTCACAACCACTCTGAGCCGCACGCCATTACTCACTCCCTTTGAACATCTGAGGCTCAGAGAGGTTCAAGAACTCGCCCAAAGTTGCACAGCTGGGAAGTGGTGGAACCAGGATTTGAACCCCTGCTTTTAACTTCTATTCCTTGTGATCTATAAAGAGAAGTGAGGTCGTGCTGGCCTCTCTGTGAGAGTTCCCCACCTCCGAAGGCCCAGCTTCCTTTAGGAAACAATCCCCAGTGAGATGTCCCCCTCAACCCCCAGCAGCCTCTTGCATGCTTTCCAGGTTGGTGCGACCTCGGAGGCACCTCTGCATTGAATGGCTGTATGGACAAAGGCCTTCCAAAGCAGGCAATGCGTGGAACTGTCCCTGGTGACCTGAGCCTCAGATTATATCCATTTGTCCATCATCCCCAGAGACAAAGAATTAGCTGGTGAGGATGAAGAGACAGAGTTTAAAGCCAGAGCCTTCTCCTAAGGAGAGGCAAAGCCCTGGGAGGCCAGCTGGGGATCCTCTGTACCACTGTGGCCATGAAGACCCCATGGAAAAATGCATGCAAAGGCAGGAGGTGCTAAGAAGCCATGGTCCTGGTCTGGGCAAGAAGAGAGTCACTCATTAGTACGGGGACACTAGGCTGCTTACACAGCTGGGTGAGGTCTGGCACAGATGGGCCAACTGTGTTGGGCTGCTGTACTCCTCTGGACAGCACCGGAGTCCTCCTCCATGTCTTGCCTGGAGACAGGCACCAGCTGAGGGTTCAGGATTTCTCAGAGCTCAGGTGATCTCCCTGTGGAGGGGGGCCCTGAGCCCCAGCCTGGGAGCTTCATCTATAGCAGCTGGCAAACACCCCAGGGGAGGAAATCAGACCAGGAGGCTCCATGACTCAGGGGTGGCCTCCATACAGTGACACCTCTTCCCTCCTCACACGTGCAGCATCCATAGACAAGTTGGACCACTGGAAACCAAACCCCCACATCTCTGCCCTTCTGATATAATCAACATGGACCAGGGCTCCCCGTATGTGGGGCTCCAACTTGGATACTTTCTCATGTTCATCTTTTATAGTTTTCAGTTACTCTGAAAGGGTCAGCTCCTGATACCCACTGGATAGATGAGAAAATGGAGGCTCAGTGAAATGACTTGCCCAAGACCATGCCCACAGTGAGTAGCAGTGCCTGATTTCAAGACCATTCATGTCCCTTCCACTACCCCCGCCTTCGCCAAGCTACCCCACATGATATGACCAGTGCAGCCATCACTAATATCATCAAACTCAAACCTCAAGTGCCACGTTGAAAAGAGGAATCTCCAGGCATATGACAAACATCCTGCGGGGGACAGAGCCCATAGGAAGGTCCCCATAGCTGCCATCTGCCACCATCACAGCCCAAGCCCATTAGCTAAGTCAGTTTCCTAGGGAAGGTTTTGAAACGCTGTTAATTCCCCCAATTATAAGACAAATGTTTGTTGATCCCGTCAAGGTTCATCACACAGTAGTGCCACCTGAGTGACAGCTAAATCCGAGGGGCCCAGTGCCATGGAGTGGAAAGCGTGCGGTACCTGAAAAAGCAGGCTCAAATCTCATCCCAGAGCTGTCCTCATTCAGAGTATGACCTTGGGCGAGTCACTTAACCATCCTGGACTTCTATTTCCTCGCCTGTCAAATGAAGGAGTTGAATTATATGGTCCCCAAGGTCCTCGCGGGCTGAACTTTCCAGAAGACGGTGATTCGTGATTCAATTAAAGTTTACCAGGCTGCCTATCAGAAAATTTAATGACTCTTCCGAGTTGACCAAGGCAGGCAAAAAAGATTATAAATGTAATTTCATTGAAATGGGAAAAGATGAGAATAAGCAAGCAAATAACATCTGAACACAGGCCACACTTACCAGCGAACAGTGAGTCACTGCCTTTGCGTGGGGGAAAAAAGAATGACATTGGATTCTCTGGAGCTCACATGGACTTGTTTTCCCAGAGCCTTGCAGAGGGCTTGCCATAGCCAGGGGATAGATGAGACTCTTGGGGTTAACTAGAAATGGGGGGAGAGAGGTCCCAGGGGAATGTGATTTAAGCCAACCTAAAAGAGGAATTTATGATGACTGCAGTCATTTCTTCTCCATTTGACCCACAGGCCTCCAGACTTGCTGGGATGTGGCTCTGAAAGATTCTGAGATAGTTTAGACTGAGTCTCAACGGGAATTTTGTTCCCTGGGAGGTTAAAGGTTCTCTGTGGAACCTCAATTCCCTAAGAAACATTTGCAAAGAGGGTAATTTAAGCAAAAATACTATTTGTTTCCCAATTTACAAGCAATTACACATGATTTACAGCCCAGCTTGCCTCTTGCACAAGCAGCTCTGTAATTTACAAGACCATAAAGTCGGGGGCTCCCATGCTCCCGCCACAATAAATCTGGCCTGGATGGTGACTTGGGGCGGAAATGATTAATCTGCCCTCTGAGGGATAAGCCAGCAGAGTGCTATATTAGCCAGGGAAGCATCGTGCTGAGATGGCACTTCTCAGCCCCACCCGTGACACCTGTTTTGCTCTGGAAGAGAAATTTGCCCCATGGTCCCAAGAGACAGGGACACAGGACATGCTAGCCAGGAAAGGGTGTCAGCCAAAGGTGCAGGTCCAGCCACCTGTGCACTGATGTGCACATTATCTGTTGTCCTGAGGGTTCGCCCCAATTACCTCTCCACAGGCCCAGATCTGCATCAGGTGGGGCAGCTTGTGGCAGATTTGTGATGTCTCAAGCTGGACATGGTACCAGACAGGCTATCAGGCAAGTGACAGACCGAAAGGCCACGGTTTGGCCTGGACTGTAGCTAAAGAGTTTGCCAAGCCAACAAGGCCCTCGGACATTCATCAGAGCAGTCCGCCTTGGACTGGGTGGGTCTGGATCAGAGCCTCTTTGCCAGGACAGAGACGGCTAGGAGGTCAGCACCAGGGACAGCTCCAGCAAGGCTCTGCCTGGCTAAGGCTGAGGATGACCATGGTCTTTTGACTTCCCACAGTTGAACTTAGTGGGGGAGTGAAGGTGAGAAAAATTTCTAGCTTGAAAAACCTGACTGAAAAGGCAGGCCCTAATCTTTGTGGATCCATGTAAGAGCCCTCTTTTCTTCCTCACGAAGCCGGGTGTCTCTGGACATTCAGAAATCACTCTGAATACCACTGAATCCTTGATGGATTTAATCATAGCTTATTTCCAAGACCCTCCTCATCAGAACCCTCTTCCAGGGCACAGACCACGCCCTGCCCCTTGGCATTCTCACCTTCATAAGGATTCTGATCTTCAGGCTTAGGTCCTGAGAAGAAAAGAATAATAGATCCAGGCACGGTGAGCCCCTCATTCATTTATTCACCATATAATATATAATAAGACCCACTATTTGCCAGATAATGTGCTTGTTTTGGGGGGATGCAATGGTTTAAAAAAGATGTATGGAATCCTTGCCCTCTTAATAGGTGAGAAGGACAATTAAGTTAACGTTAACAATCATGAATATTTGTTGAATTCTTATTAAGTATCAGGTCTTGTGTTGGGCCCCTTTATAGACAATATGTCATTTAATCTTCAAGCCGCTCCATGCAGTAGATGATAGTATCAGATAATCACACAGTTAGCAAGACAAGGGGCTAAAATTTGAAGTTAGACATCCTGACTCTAGGGCCTTCCCTTTTAACCACTAGACAATGACAATATAGTTTGATCAGTGCTGTGATGGAGTGCAAGAGCCTTTCTGGTCCTCTGGTCCTCACTTCTCTTCTCCAGCTCCTCCTGGTCCTCCCTTCTTCACTGAGAGCTGAGACCAGGGGGTAAGTGCACCTGTGCCCTTTCTACTGGGACCCACAAATCTCTGAAATGCTTCTCACTCTGACGCTTTCCTCTGCCTTATCCTGGATTTCTGCTCCAATCTCCATGCCCAGCAGGGCCTGACTACCCTCTGCTCAGGGATCACTCTACAGCACATAGCTCACAGCCCTGAGAAAGCATGGGAAATGAGGGAGCAGAGACTCATGGGTCATCTGTGTCTCTATGGAAACACTGACACCAGGATGCAGAGCCACAGCCTATGGTCTGGAAAGGAGGAGGCAGGTGACAGGTAGGAGGTAAAGAGGAAGCAGGATGGAAAACCAGGTAGGAAATCCAGCTTGACAGAAAGAGTGGTGTGGACAAAGGGTTGGACCCATTGGCAATGCTCCTAGAAGGTAAACGACAAGAGGTGAAGGGTAGAGGGTTAAGATAATGCACTTGGGTGCCAGACACACCGAGTCAGAAGCCCAACTTTACCACCTATAGACAGGTTACTTAAACTCTCTAAGGCTCTGTTTTCTCATCTATAAAATGGGGCCAATAATAGCAAAAGCACATCCTGCTATGATACTTGAGATAACAGATCTATGATAAATAGTAAGCACTCAATAAACGATAGCAATAATGTGATAATAATGACTTATACTTTGCCCAGTGAGCCTGTCCTGAAGAACCTGGTCCCAGGCAACAGAGGCCCAGATTCAGCGCCAGGCCCTTAGGTGTGTTTTCCACTAGGCCCTCTGTCTTACTGAGAAACTGAGCTGGCAGAGCACTGGGGTTCTGTGATGGTGGCAGACTCTCTGCCCCAACCCTTCCCCAGCTACCCACATCTCTTGCAGGCAGACACATCCCTGGAAGCTTTTACAGTGAGCAATGGGAGCACTGTTATTCACTTCCTCAGTTTCACCTGCTCTTCTCTCTCTCTTTCGCTCTCTCCCTCTCCCTCTGTGTGTGTGTGTGTGTATGTGTGTGTGTGTCTGCTTTGTTTCCCTCTGTTCATGCTCCCTCCATATATTTATTTTTGTCCCTGCCCTTCCTGTCTGTGCCCCTCCCCCACCATCACTCCCACTACCCCACAGGGCAGGAAAACTGGTGGCCATTGGGAGTGACACACATTCCCATAAGGCAGGTCAGAAGCACATTGTCAAGGGGTTGACTGAGTATCCTACCTGCAGGTGTTGATACTCCCCCAAGAGCGGGGAACGTTTTAACCTCTTTCCAAACAAGCTTTGGGCAGCTCTGATGAAACTTCCACCTGCCCTTTCAAAGGTCCCTCACTAGTAGCTCCTCTGCCTCTCTCACATGCACCTAGTCAGCCCACTGGTCACACGCACAGGGGCATGGTCCCAGTAGCTGCCCCTCCTTACAGTCTGGAGCCTCCACAGCTGCTGGCCCCATCTGCCACAGCTCCACGTGAGGCAAGGCCAGGACCTCCTGGGGCCTTTGCAGTGACATTCAGGCTGGCAACTGGGTAGCAACGTGGTCCCCATTTCCTCAGCAGTGGGTGTCTCAGGAGCAGATGTGCCTGTCGGGACAGCACTGACACCCCCACCTGGGAAGCACTCTCTACTGTTGTTTGACAATCGACAATCTGAGCAAACAGAATGACTCATCCAGAGACAAAGCCAAGGCAGGCAGCTTTTCCAACCCTCTCCCAAGGGAGGTGAACTAATTTGGGGGCTTTGTCAAAGTGCCCACTCCCTTCTCTCTCTACTCCCCATGAAGAGGCCAGATGAATGAAATTGATGCCATATGCCACCCTCTCTTCCCCCAAATTACACTGGCTCCCAAGGCAAAGCAATCCTTCCAGAAAACCAAACCGGCATCCTCCAGCTCATCCCCCAAGTCAAAACCTGAAGGTTACCATGCCAAGAGTGTCATCAGGGGCTGAGCAGGGCCCCACCAATGGCAGGAGCCAGTCAAGACAGCCAGGGGGAGAAATGGACCTAAACAGCTCAGGGACGTCACACCTGCCCCTCAGAAACCAGCAAGGGGCTGTGTCTGGTCATTCTCCCTCCATCCTGTGAGAACAGCAAACGGTTAATAAGGAGACAGGGCCCACGTTCAAGTCTGCCACCTGGGAGCAGAGTTAGATTTGGGTTTTGGTTTTCTTTTGTTTTTGGAAGCAAGTTTGATCTTGACAAATTAACCGCCTCCCAACACACACATAATCACTGACAGATAGATTTATTTATCCATTCATTCAACATTTGTTGGCACTAACCATGTGCCAAGCCTGTTGCTAGGCCCTGAAGGTGCATAATGAAAATCCTAATGGTGGAATAAGTACTGGAGTAGAGACCTGTGTAAGGTACCCTGGATGTGCATCATGAGGAAAGAGTCACTACTTTCTGAGGGTATTCGAAAGGGCTTCATTGTAGAGAGGACACTGGCATAAGCAACAGGATAAGTGAAATTCACTAAAGGAAACCACGGAACTCACAGAGTTCAATGCAGTCTTGGGTCCTGGCTTCAGGCTGTAACACACATTTTCTCAAACCCAACTGGGCATGACACACCCAGAAATCACAGAGCTTTCCATGGAATCCCATGAGGATGTGAATGGACAGAACTCTATCATGTGAGCTAAGAACAATTCCGCTAATCGAAACTATGACCATATGAAAAATGGCAATATGAAATACTGTTAAAAATTTTGGCAGGGGAAAAATTATATAATACCAGTGTTATCTCCAATGGCAGTGTGAAGGGCAAGGTTGACAGGTAGGGTAAGGATGCTTGATGTCAGGTGTGATATCCAAAAACTGAACAGTCATTCGCCACATCAGCTGCTTCTGCTTTCTGGAGACCCACGTTAGCAGGCACCAAAGGTTTAATAAACACATACAGAGGCAGGATTGACTGGGAAAATTTTATCAACCAACCACACAGTTTCTGCAATTTGGGAAAAGACCACTCTCTGATAGGAGGTGGAATGGGTCTCTCTGCTCCTGAAACTACCTTAATGTGAACTAGGAGGGCATCCGCATGTCTTCCACAGGTGGTGAGTGGGGCCACCGTACCATATTAGGCCTCATTGCCCTCAGGAAATTCCTTAAACACCAGAGTCTGAAATCAGAGGTCCGCATACATTGACTCAAACGACATTTCTAGCTTTTCTCTCATTCCAGTCCTCTAATCTAGCTGGGTCATTCTACACACCATTCACCTCACATTCTCTACTCTTTTGCCCACCCTTGGAAGCTCAATTCCTGGCATGAAAATGGTACTCAGTAAATATTTTTTGAACAAATAAAAGGATGGATGGGTGGATGAATGGTTGGACAGGTCGGTGAATTCCTATCACAATGCCATTTGCTCTGATTAAAGTAAGTCTCCCCAGATCTAGCTTGTCTTGGAGAACTGGCTCTGAACACTTCACCTCTAGGGTTCCTCTTCCCCAGCCCACTCCATTGCACATAGATTACTTGTTCCTCTTCATTGCTGGTCATGGGTCTGCCATGCTCACTGGGAAATCAATCATGATTTGATTCCACAGATTGCCCTGCAGTGTCTCTTATATTCCTCTTGGTTTTGTAATTGGTTTTTCATGACTTTGTTCCCCCAATAGTCTTTGACTACCACAAGAATGATCCTATATTTTATTCCAAGACAGTCCTGGACCATTGGACAGGTCCCAGTAGGAACTGACTAGGTGATGATGGGCTCATAAAGCCCTTGTTGGGGAGCCATGCAAAGCTGTGAGATACCACCAGCCAGGCAAAGCAAAACTGGCCTCTCTCCGGCTCTGCTGCTGTGGGACTTTGGCTGACCACTTGCCGCTGGACCTCCTGGACATAGTCTGGCTCTTCTGTGGCCCTTCCCTTGGAGGACCTCCTTCACCACCCGGTTCTGGTAGGGCTGTCAGTTATAGAGCATCTTCTCCAAGCCACAGAGATGGGCAAGCGTCTAAAATGGCAAATCAGCCTTATCATCCTTCTGACTCCAGGATAGTCAGACCAAGTCCAGGTCAACCGGAAGGGCTTTATTCAAGAGCTTGGAGGGGAAACATCCTTCCCACACAAATGGAAGCCTGCCTTTGCCATAGGATTGAATGAGGCTGCAGCTAGGCCTCACAGAAGCAAAGTCAAGGGAGAGCATGGTTTGATCACCCAGGTCTAGCCACATCTGAACCAGTCTACCTCTAGACTGCCCAATTCTGAGGACCTGCTAATTCCCTTTTTACTTAACACACTTACAGTTGGGCCTCTAAAATCAAGAGAATCCAGGGTCTAAGTCCTCCCTCTGTGCCTTAAGAAGGATGGGAGATGTGCAAATTGCTTCACTTCCAGAGAGGGACAGTGGGGAAAGGTTATACTTGGATATCAGAAGCCTCTTAGAAGTTCTTGGCGGCTCCTAGAACCTTGCCCCAATCCCAGGGAGGCTCCTGGGTGGCCTTCGGCAGCTCTGATCCTCAATGCTCAAAGACTTCTAGGTGGATGGCAGGGCGAAGGAGACTGCTGCCTGCCATCTCCTCTCCAGCAGAGTCATCAGCATCCACATTCCTCTACCTGACACCCTCCTTTTCTTCTGCTCTTCTTGCAGCCACATGATACAAACAGGCCCGCCCACAGTCACAGAGCCCTGGAGACACCCTTTTGGAAGGAACGGGGAAACTTCTCCAGCTTACCTCTCCGCAAAGTGCTTCTGCGGCAGAACCACTCCCCAGGGCCTGGCACCATCTGTTGTTAGAAATCCCCTTTGCTAATTATTAAACTTCTCTGAACGGAAATGAATCACAGAGCCAGGCAGGAGGGGGCTTGAGGAGGCACTGGCAATTTACTTAGCGGCAGTAATCATCCCAGCCAGGCCACACACGGAGGCTCCTGATCCATCTTTGGCACGGGCTCTGCCACGTGCTCTGCATCCCAACGAGGCTGTTATTTCTGAAAGAGAATCCACGGGGCCTGGGAGGCCTGGGAATTTCCTGCAGAACTTCAGTGGTCTGGAACCTGCTTGGAGCCCCTAAGGACCCCACTCTGCCTAGGCCCAAAGAGTCAGCCAGGGCTGAAAGTGGACAGATCCTGATGGAATGGACCAGGCCTTCCGTACTGACTCTAGCATCTTGGAAGCAAAGTAACAGGCTCACGGCACCCCAGTCAGCTCCTAGATGAGGAAACACAACGATGTAATAGGATCTTATCCCTGAATTACACCACAGAGAGAGTGGAAGGGGTAGGAGCAGGGTCTTGAGAAATGGGAGGTGGATGCTATCCTAATGAGGGCTCCCACCACCTCCAGGGCTTCCCGTTGCCACTCTTATTCCCCTTTCCCTCAGGTAGGCTGAGCCAGGTTACGTTCAGGGAGTCAAAATGAGTGTAGGGTGCTAGGAAAGAAAATCCCCATGTCTTGAGCACTTTCTAGGGTCCAATCGCTTTGCCGTTTTCTCATGGAATCTGCCCAACCACCCGTGCAAGACAGGCATTATTCTCATTTAACAGACTAGAAAACTGAGGCTCAGAGAGGAAAAGTGACTCACCCAACGTCCCTCAGCAACCTGGGAGCAGAAGTCAGCCCAGTTCCATGTGACCTTTTTCTCTCTACTACACTAGGAGCTAAAGGATGGGGAGGAACATCTGTGTCCAGAGCAGGATTCATTGACACTCAGGGAAAGCACATGGGGGCCTGGCCTGCCCAGGCCGTAGCAGGCCCAGGGTCACCATCATCATCACCATCAGTTCTGAGCAGGTACCAGGTGCCCACTGGCCTTGAGAGTACAAAGACCTGAGAGGCTCCCACTGTAGACCCTTGGGAAGAAAGTCAGGTATCGGTGACCCATGCCAGTCTGGTATCTGCCCCAGGACAACAGAAGAAAAGCGAATCTCCAGGCAGTCCCTTCATGTACCTATCCCTCCCTTGTTCAGATACTTCCAAGGCTACCCCCAGCCCTTAGGATAGCAAACAGAGGCCACCAGGACCCTGCAAATCCTGTCCCCTACCCGCCTCCTTAGAACCATCACTCCACCTCTCCTCCCTGCATTAGCAGCTCTGGACTTCTCTGGGATGGGAAAGTGCTTGCTATGTCTGCACACCAGGCCTTTCCTTGAGCTGTTTCTTCCACCAAAAACACCCTTCCCACACTCTTTGCCTGGCTACCTACTCTTTCTTTGGGTGTCAACCTAGACATCACCCCTTCCTCTTCCTCCCTTCCTTCCTTCCTTCCTTCCTTCCTTCCTTCCTTCCTTTTCCTTCCTTCCTTCCCTTCCTTCCTTCCTTCCTTCCTTCCTTCCTTCTTCCTTCCTTTCCTTTTTTTGAGACAGAATCTCGTGTCATCCGGCTGGGAGGTGCGGCATGATCTGTCTCACTGCAACCTGCACCTCCCGGGTTCAACCCACCTCGCCTCAGCTCCTGGGGTAACTGGGACTACAGGAATGTGTCACCATGCCCGGCTAATTTTTGTATTTTTAACAGAGACGGAGTTTCACCATATTGGTCAGACTGGTCTTAAACTCCTGATCTCAGGTGATCCACCTGCCTTGGCCTCCTAAAGTACTGTGATTACAGGCACGAGCCACTGCTCTGGGCCTAGACATCACTTCTTTAGGGGAAAACTCTCTCAAAGCATGAAATGAGGCATGAAAAATGATTGTAGATGACGTAGCAGACGTTTATGATGCTGCGTGCCACGTCCTCCCAGCTCACCTGATTTCAGAACAGCTGTCGAGGACAATACCCTGTCCTTGTCTCACCTGAATTTTGGAAAGGTCACTCAGCCCTCATGAGAAACCAGGAAGTGTGAGGGGAAAGTAACATATTGGGTGTTGGAAATTGCAGACGTGTGCCCAGCTTCTCTATCCTCCAGTGAGATGACTGTGGTGTGTTCAGCTTAGTTCTTCAGGCCATCATGGGATTGAGTCCCCTGCAAACCCATGAAATACTGAGCAGCAGCCAGCTCGGCATTCCATTGGCTTTTATCCCTTCCCTGCCTCAGTTTCTCCACATCTGCACTCCTGCTTCTTCCCAAGTAAACTGCCTGCCCTCGTGTCCTTATTTTAGGCTCTGCTTTCAGAACAGGTGATCACAGAAAACTGTCTTTTTATTAGGTTGGTGCAAAAGTAATTGCATTTTTGGCCGCTACTTTCAATGACAGAAACCGCAATTACTCTTGTATCAACTTAATCCTTTATTAGTTATGTACCTATGTGTTAAAATATGTTAACTGGGAGGCCGAGGCGGGCGGATCCAGACCATCCTGGCTAACACGGTGAAACCCTGTCTCTACTAAAAATGCCTGTAGTCCCAGCTACTCGGGAGGCTGAGGTAGGAGAATGGCGTAAACCCGGGAGGCGGAGCTTGCAGTGAGCTGAGATCTGGCCACTGCACTCCAGCCTGGGCGACAGAGCAAGACTCCGTCTCAAAAAATAAAATAAAATAAAATAAAAATAAAAAATAAAAAAATAAAAATACAAAAAATTAGCCGGGTGTGGTGGCGGGCACCTGTAGTTCCGGCTACTCAGGAGGCTGAGGCAGGAGAATGGTGTGAACCTGGGGGGCGGAGTTTGCAGTGAGCCGAGATCGCACCACTGCACTCCAGCCTGGGTGACAGAGGGATACTCTGTCTCAAAAAAAAAATATATATATATATATATATAATATATATGTTTAACATATGCATATATTAAAATATAAACAGCACAGATAATAGCCCAAAGGTGGAAACAACCCAAATGTCCATCCCTGATGAATGGGTCAACAATGTCGTATAAACACAAATGAAATATTATTCAGCCTTAAAAAGGAATGCCATTCCAATACATGCTACAACATGGATTAACCTCTAAGGCATGCTAAGTGAAACAGGCAAGACACGAAAAGACAAATATTGTATTTATTCCACCTATATGAGGTACCTAGAATAGGCAAATTTATAGAGACAGCAAGTAGGACAGAGGTTACCAGGGGCTGGGAGGACGGGTAATGGGAAATTATTGTTTAATGGGTACAGAGTTTCTGTTTGAGATAATAAACAGTTCTGGAAATGGACAGTGGTGATAGCTGTACAAGATTGTGAATCTACTTAATGTTACTGAATCAGATACTTAAAAACTGTTAATTTGCATTTCTCTGATGGCCAGTGATGATGAGCATTTTTTCATATGTCTGTTGGCTGTATGAATGTCTTCTTTTGAGAAATGTCTGTTCATATCCTTTGCCCACTTTTTGATGGGGTTGTTTGTTTTTTACCTGCACGTTATGCACATGTACCCTACAACTTAAAGTATAATAATAATAAATAAATTTAAAAAAAAAAAGAAAAAAAAAGAAAAATAAAAACTGTTAAAATGGTAATTTTTTATGTTCTGTATATGCATCGCGATAAAATACTTCAAAAAACTTTAAATATACGTAAATAGCACATTGAGATTCAGGTTTTCACAAATAACATTGCTCAGGACAAGGCTAAAAAAATCAATGAGCTTATCTAAAGTTTTTCTTTTTTTTTTTTTTGAGAGGGAGTCTTGCTCTCTCGCCCCAGGATGGAGTGCAGTGGCACGATCTCGGCTCACTGCAACCTCCACTCCCTGGGCTCAAGTGATTCTCCTGACTCAGCTTCTTGAGTAACTGAGACTACGGGTACGTGCCACCATGTCTGGCTAATTTTTTGTATTTTCAGTAGAGACAAGGTTTCACTTTATTAGCCAGGATGGTCTCGATCTCCTGACCTCATGATCTCCTGCCTTGGCCTCCCAAAGTGCCGGGATTACAGGTGTGAGCCACCACACCTGACCTAAAGCTTTTAAAGAGAAAAACAATGAGAAGTAAATGATTATGGAAAATGGTATGCTGATAGAGCAAAAATTGTGAAGGTGGAATTTAAATGATCAGTTTTGGGAAGCCCTGCCCTAAAGGAGATGTTATCCCCACTGCTGTGTGCTCCTGGGGCACCCTCCACTTTCTCCTTTTCCTGTCGCTCATTACAGCCGCAAATTCTTATTTTCTTGTCTGTTTTCCCCACTGGCCTGTAGGTCACATGAGAGGCCGCATGATAGCAGTAACCCGTCTGCCCCATTCCTTTCCGTATCCCAGCATGTAGCAGGTGGGAAGTACTAATGAACAAGTGCTAAATTGGATGATATGAAATTAGATCTGAGCAGGATGGCCTCCTGAAAGAGGAGAGTCTCCAAAAGTGAGCATGATTTGCTTTAACAGTGAAGAAGCAGAAGAGCATCCCAAACAGCAACCCAAAGTAGTAAGACCTGTGGTGTGTTCTGGAAGCACTGGGTTCTCCTGCTTGGCTACAGCAGGGGACGGACACATGGGAGGGTGTGTGTAGTGGGGTAGTCAGAGAGAAAGCTGGAAGGGAGATGGGCCCTTGAATGCCAACCTCAGGCATTTGGGTGAGTCCCTGCAAGCCAACAGGGCAGTGATGGGGGAGGCTCTCGACTCCTTCCCTTTTACCAGAGTTTTAAATCTCAGCTACTTTCCCCTCAAGACAGGAGGTCCTACTAGGGATGGTCTTCAGGACATCTATGACCTCTTACATTCTATGCAACTTATTATATGAATGTGCATGTTTTTCAAGGGAAAAGGGTTTATCATTTTCAGTTGGGCGGTGTCCCACTCAAATTGTCCCCACCCCCATGGGCCATGGACCTTGGCAGACAAGAATGCCAAGGTGGACAAGGTCTACCCAGTGATCTCAGCCACTATCCAGCTTCACAACTGCCCAGATTGAGGATTGGGACTCAGGAGGTATGAAATTGATTGCATCTCAAGGTATGCTATTGGTTGAAAGGATGATGGGTATTGATCTTGACCCCCTCCCCATGGTTCTTGGATCTCTCTGTCCTTCCTGGAGCTCTGAGTCATCACCTGAGTCAGAGCCCCTTCCATTCTATACCAGCGCAGTCCCAAAGTACCAGGACTCTCAGGTGACCCCCCTTAGGAGCCCCACTTCAGGGTTTAGGGTGGGCTGATCGATCCCCTCCCCAGTCACCCACACTTCTGAAACACATCCCTCTGCCAAAAAGGCCTCTGGACACAGAACAGATGAGAGTCACTTATTTTTCTGTCCTGACCCAGCATCTGGCATAGAACAGCCAATCATAATCTAAGAGTCCAAGCGGATGTGACCAGCAGCAATTATGGGCAGTCTCGCTTGGTGTCTCCCTCCAGAGGCTGGCTGTCAGCCCCCTCCCCTCCCCACAAGTAGCCAGTCCACATCATCCCTCTGGTGTTGGAGCCAGGTAGATGTGGATTCAAATCCCACATGGACCATTTGCCAGCTTGGTGCAAATTACTTCCTCGAGAATTCTCCATTTCTTTAGCTCTGAAATGGGGTTAGTAATCCTTACTTCATTGAATCCTTATAGGGTAACAAATGAAATCATGCCAGCCTCTCCCAAACCAGGTCCCATTGTCTTAAAGATTTGAGACTCATATCTCCCTCTTGGAGATGTATAAGATGCACTATTATACTAAAGGTTCTGAGAAGTTCTGGATAAAAGAAACCCAGAGCTGGACCATGAAATTCTAATATGAGAACACCCTTACCACTGTGTGCACAGTCGGCGGAGAAGCAGAGCTGGTGTATGTAAAAGCAGCAGCTTGAGCCTGGCAGGCAGTAGATGCTCAATTAACAGGCTCTGTCTTCCCCTTTGCAGAGCCAGATATGCCAAAAAAAAAAAAAAAAAGTAGAAAATTAAGATAATAAAGCCATTCCCCTGCGATGCTTCCTGTGACAGCTCTGAAGGCAGTCTTAGGGGAGGGGGCTGGAGAGACTGAGGACCCAAGGCAACAGTTTCCTGGGACCAGCTGGTTGATTCTGGGGAGGCTGCCCTGCCTTGCTGAAGAGGGTGGGTGAATCCTGACAGATTTGAATGCTTCTTAATTCTCATGAGGGTTTCTCTTCTGACAGCCAAGACCCACCCACCCAGTAGAAGGACTCGGTGGCCAGAGCATTGAGAAGAGAAAATCAGTGAAAAGGAAACAAGCCAATAAACAGAGTCCACCCACTGCCAGAAGCCCCAGAACTCCATGTGGAGCCAACTCTTAGGGCAGGCCCTGCAGGGCAAGACCTCCCCTGCACAGCCACAGGGACCCAATGGGGCTGCTCTCTGCACATCACTCCCCCTACACTGTGTCCGCTGATTATGGCAGTGTTCCCTACTACAGCATAAACGAATGCATTATGTCTTTGTTATGCTAATGTCATAGCACGACGCAATTTAAATAGCACTTCCAGAAAAATTAAGTATGTTCATTGACACAGTGAAATGTTTTCACCCTCAATGTAACCTTCACAGATTCTGTACAAAATCCATCAGTCAGTGAGCTATTCATTTGCGAATGCTTAGCAATTATTATGCTAATGCATCACAATGCATTACAGCAAATTCTCTGTAAGTGGCAGGAAGTGCAGCTGCCTGGCACGCACCGCACCCAGATTACGGGGCATTTATCAATATACTGAGCCATCACTGCAACTCGAGTCCAACCATATTTTGAGTCTTGCCTTCGAGGAGCAGACCTCCACAGGTTTATGGATTCAGCTAGAAAGCAAACATCAACACATCCTTAAAGGTCTCCCAGCAGGGAGGCGTATCAGTTAGCTACTGCTGCATAACAAATCATCCCAAAATTCAGTGGCTTAAAGCTATAAGCATTTGCTATTGCTCAGGAGTCTATGGATCAACTAGATGAATCTACTGACCTGGGTCAGCTAGGCAGACCTAGGGTGGGCTCACTAGTGTGTCTGTGGTCTGTGGGGGTTAACTGGTCTAGGATGGCCTTGTTTCATGACGGACAGTTGGCTGGCTATCAACTGGGGCAAGGAGGGTGACTTGGCCACTCATCTCTCATCATTTAACAGGAACACCAGGCTAGTCCATATGACAGTGGCAGAATTCTGAGAGAGAGTAAAAGCATGCAAGGAGCCTTTGCAGAGGTCTAGGCTTAGAACTGGCACAATGTCCCTCCTGTCACATTCTGTTGGCCAAAGTAAGTCACAGGGCCAGCAAGATTTGAGGGGTAGGGAAACAAACTCCACCTCTTGATAGGAGATGCTAGTCATGTTGTATAGACCAGTAATACATGGAGGAATGAAATACTGCAGCTGTTTACTATCAGTCTACTGTTGGAGAGCTGTCTGAATTGTACATATTGGAAGACCAGGGTAGGCTGGCCTTGACCATGCTCAGTTGCTACCTTAGCAAGCAGTACAGCTTGCTAAGTAAATCAGGGTTGCTACTGATTATGGTGACTTCTATAAACTGAATTGTCCCTCTAGGTATGGTACCCACCTCCAATTTAATAGACCGGTCATTGCAATAGAAGAGGGCTTCAGATCCACCAGCCCCCGCTACAACACATGTTCTACCTGTAGGGTTGGCCTGCAAGGAACCATTCACACTCCTTGTTTCGACCAATGGCATGTGCCAATGAACCCACAGGTCAGGTCTTACCTGTGGCTGAGGATTGGTGTCCAGTTCTGGTCCATTCCATAACTCAAAGGCTAGTTTTGGCTTCTTGTTTGTTTAGTTTTTTGTTTTTTTTTTTGAGACGGAGTTTCACTCTTGTTGCCCAGGCTGGAGTGCAATGGCACGATCTCGGCTCACCGCAACCTCCGCCTCCCAGGTTCAAGCGATTCTCCTGCCTCAGCCTCCCTAGTAGCTGGGATTATAGGCATGTGCCACCACGCCCAGCCAATTTTGTACTTTTTTAGTAAAGACAGGGTTTCTCCATGTTGGTCAGGCTGGTCTTGAACTCCCGACCTCAGGTGATCCACCCGCCTCGGCCTCCCAAAGTGCTGGGATTACAGGCGTGAGCCACCACGCCCGGCCGGTAGTTTTGGCTTCTTGACACAACCAATTGAGCAGTCAGATCTAGAAGGCTTGGAGCTTGAAGCTCTGGTGCAGGAATGCTCTCGATTTGGAAAGGGCTCATACTGTGCCTGCCCTGTCTGCACCCTTTCCAAGGGACTTGCCTTATTCATAGCCTTCGCTTCCTTGGAGGTCAGGTTTTGTATCACATACTCCTTAGACACAGATGATTGGATGAAGGGAGAGGCACTTGACTCAAAGACAAACAACCTATGACCTGGCTCATAAAGAAGAGTTGATCCAGAGTTTTTCTCTTGGGAATCTCAACTAAGAAACACAAAAAAGCCTTGCTGGTCAGTGGTGGCCGGAGCTGCAGTTGAAAGACCAATGAGGTGGAGTCAGACCAGAGAGGGCATGATGGGCTGTGGGGCACAGAAGCCACAGACTGCAGAGGATGTAGATGGAGGGAGAACAAGGCTGGCTCAAGTTTCACAGGGTTGAAACCACACTGCCTCTGAGATGAGGGTAAGGAGAGGTCGGCAAGAGAAGAGAGAGAGAATGCTCCCCAGAGTCCCCTGGATTTCAGAAGGCTCTCCAGGTATAGCTCCAATCCACATGCATCTTGAGAGGACGCCCTCTTGAGCGGTAACTCAACAAACCCGACCACAGCACCACAAGCTCACATATTCCCAAGTGTCTGGGTCTCCGTGTTCCCCTGTGTCTTTTCCTAGTAAAGCTCCCTCTGAGAATCTGACTTTATTGTAGTGGAACAAGCAGAACCAAACCATGAACCCCCCAACTTATTATCCACACAGTAATCAGAGGGATATTTTAAAAATACAAATCCGATCAGGCCATAACCCTGCTTAATGCCTTCGGATACTTCTCATTGCTCTTAAGATCAAACCTAAATCCTCCCAAAGTCTACAGAGTGCCGTGTGATCCAGCCTCTGCCCAGCCCTCTGGCCCCACCTCCTGTGCTCTGCCCCTGCCCTGCACGCTGTGTCCCATGTGGGCACCCAGCCCCCTGCAGCGTGAAGGTGCCATGCTGCTTCTCACACGGGTCTTCTCTTTGCTCCTTCCTTTGCTTGGGACACTCTCCCTCCTCCTTCTGTGGCGCCACTTGCATCCTTGGCTACTGGGATCCAGTTTGTGTGGTTTGGACTCTGGATGCCTGGATTTCCTCACCCCTGAACCCTTCTCCCACCTAGACTCAGGGACCCCCCCCCCACCCAGATTGACACGTGTGAAAAACAGGCACCTGGGATGCTGCAGGCCTGGACAATCAGCCCTGCCCATCCCCAGGGTCCTGCAAGGTCTGGCTTCCCTCAGTAGGTATCTTCTTTCCTACCCAGTCCCACACATGGGAAACAGAGCATAACTGCAGCAACGAATAAGAAGGATCAGTTTAGGCTCCGCAGTGAAGAGAATCCCTTCCTGACGACCCCGATGGTATATGTCCACTCAGCAGATGAACCACCACAAAATCCCAGCCTGGAAACCTGAGAGAACTGCCTTGCCCTTTTATTTATAGATGAGGAAACTAAAGCTCCCAGCACCTGTCCATCCCTTTGCCCCCCTTCCTGTCCCATTGGCTTGGCTAAGAAACAATGAGTGGATGATTATATCCTCAAAAAACGATGACCATAGCTGAAACATACTGAGTGCTGGATGTATACCAGCACTAAGTGTTTTATGTGGGTTATTTTATTTTATCCTTACAACACATTAAACAGATGAATAAACTGAGGCTCAGGGAAATGTTAAGCATCTCATACTCATTACATGGAGACACTGGGATTTAAACCCAGGCAGTCTTGTTCCAGGGCTAATGCCTTCTCTGCTACCCTGAGCTGCCTTGGTCAACTTGAGTTATCTGGGGTTTCTCCGTGGAAGCAAGTGGCTGGAGGGCAGGTGAACAGAGAGGGGTGTGCAGTGCCCACCTGCCATTGCCATAGGGTTGGGCTGGGCCTCTGCGAGGGTGAATGGGTCACCCATCGCCATGTCCCTTTAGTTGCCTGCCTGGTGACCAGGGAGAGGGGGCAGTGAGCCAGCCTGCCAAGGGCAGGGATGATGGAGGGACAGGTAAAGGGAAACTGCCATGAGAGCTCTATTCAGCAGATGCTTTGAGACTCCTCACAGCCACACAGTAGGATGAGGATCCTTGTTCCCATTTCACAGTTGAGAAAACTGAGTCCTGGAGAGAAGAATTTGTCTACAGCACATAGCCTGTAAGTGACCAAACTAGGGAATACAGCCAGGCCTGTCTCATTGGAGTCTGCTCCACTTCACCTAGAATCCAGCCTGGACCTCCACGGGGTCCAGGGTTGCGGGAGAGGGGTGAGTCACGTGTCTCTTTACTATTCTTGTGTATCCATCGCAGGAGGCTATACAGGCTGCCTACAGCATTCCTGCTGTGAATGTTTTTGAGCACCTACTATGTACCAGGGACTGTTCTGGGCATTGCATATATGGCAGCCTGGAGCCTGATCAAAGGAGTCACTATAACCCAATAAAGGCAGAAGGCAATGCCAAAGAGCAGCACCCCAGCTGAGCTGCAGAGGAGCCGTGTGCGTGTCTCAGAGCATGTGTGCAAAGGAACATGAGCTAATAAGCAAACAGGGAGTGGGGGTGTGGAGGAGGTGCTGCAGGTGCAACAGAGTCCTCCCCAGGCGCCCAGCGCTGCTCCTACGTCCTCCCTACTCCCTCCAGCTCCTCCTCCAGCAATCCCACTCTTGCTGCCACAGCTCAGCCCACTCAGCCAGGACAGGTTAGGACACCCCACACGGCATGTCTCCTATAAACTCTCGGCAATGTGCCAGTTTGTTTCAGCTAAACTGGGTGGGAGGGAGCAGTGAGTGCGTGGTGCTGGTGAAAAGCGAGTACCTGGGACAGGACTCTGATGGTCAGGGCCCCGGCCGGGCAACAAGAGGCGCTGTGGCTGTGGTCCTCAGGGGCAGGGTCTCACATGAGGTTACTGCTCCCACAGCTTCCAGAGGAGGCAGCCCGGCTTGGTGCACCATCCAGAGGAGTTGGGAGGACACAATTCCTTGGAGAAGGCCACTCTGCCCGCAGCTGAAAGCCTCGAGTCCTTGCTACTTAATGTGTGACATGTGGACCACAGCATCTGTGCCATTAGGAGGCTGGTTAGGAATGCAGAGTCCAGGGCCGAAAGAATAGATGTGCATATGAACAATTCATGGATTCAAACCGGAGAAGAAACACCTCAGGTGACTTACTTAAGGGAAAAATCCCATGATTCCTCATGGGTCTGAAGGGAAGGGGAAAGTCCCCTCCCCCAGCCAGGCCAAGCCTTCTAAGGGACGGTCAAGTCACTGGCCTTTCCAGTCAACTCACTGGTCAGGAAGGAAGGGTGGAAGGGGCAGCCCAGGGACCGGGGTCTTTAAGCAGGGAGGAAAGTGGAGGGGTCAGGAACAGAGCTGAGGCCAGGAGAGGGTGGGAAGTGAGCAGGAAGTGGGAGTGGTGGGGGAAGGAGCAGGAGCGGCTGCCAGGCTGGCTGAAGGTTGTTGGCCAACAAGTAGGGCAAGGAGCCGACTGGAACTCGCAGATAGAGCCGCTGACAACTCCCCAGAGCCCGATCATCTCCGCGGACAATTAAAACCCGGCTGTCTCGGCTGTCTGGAGCGAGCCCTGGCCGAGCCCAGCCCACCTGCTGCAGCAGCGGCTCTGGCTCCAGCCCTCTTCTTGTCGCACACACATGGGCTCTCGCACAGCCACACGATCGCACATTCCCTACAATCCTCACACCACACATCAGTGTGCACCCATGCATGTGCACACCCGAGCAGCGTGCAGATTCTCCCCCACACGGACGCTGAAGGTTGCCTGTGCTGTTGAAATCTCTGCTTCTCTGGGGCATGGTGCACACACAAACACACCCTTCCCACAAATGGGATACTCACATTGTAACACGGATGAAAGCATTCACACGCACACTCTGGGATGTAGAGCCCCATATACCCACATCTACTCTGCCCCATGCACACACTCCTACACGCATGTTCTGCTCACACACCCACAGGTACACACAGCACAACGGCACACTCCCACATGCATGCACACCCCATCTGGCACCAGGTGTAGGAGGGGTGATAACTCCAGGGAACACTCATGAGAACCTCCTGTATGCCAGGGACTGTCCTAGGTGCTCTCCATGTCTTTATTCCTCACTGCAACCCTAGGAGGTAGGGGCCATCATCATTCTCATTTCACAGATACGGAGGCAAAGAGAAGTCAAGGCATTTGCTCAAGGTCACACAAGCAATAAACAGCAGCAGAGCTAGGCCTCGAATCCACGCTCTTGACCACTACTCTATAATGCTCTATCCCATGATGCTTATGGCAGGAAACCTTCCAAACAGGCCCTTCTTGACCCCCCAGTTTACATCAAATTCCCCTGTTATTTGGTCTTGGAATGCCTCTAGGATTTTCCTTGATGTTAATTATCACAGTTAATAATATATTTATGAAATTTTAGATTTTCACTCATTCATTCTACAAATGCTTATTGGGCATCCACGAGGTGCCTGGCACTATTCTGGGCACTGAGGCCTCTTCTAGTCTCTGTCTCTCCCACCGCTGCCCACCCATGGGGGTGGCGATTCTACCCATAGTACCCAGCAGGGTGTCTTTGACACAGAGCAGCACTCAATAAGAATCCAAAGAGTGAATCAGTGAGGGCATTCCTAAACAGACTAGACTGCAACAGCGTGTTCTTCCACTTGCACACACAGGCGAAGAGCCTTGGGATCCAAACCTTGCATGCCTGCAATGTCCCACTCAGCCTCAGCACCCACATGCCACCACTCATGAGCCACACACATGCTCATGCTCTAACACACTCACACGTTTGCACACACATTTACTTTCTCCCACGACATCACAGCCAGGCACACTCACACCCACACATGTGCACACTTGCTCTAACGCTCACACCACAGTCAAAGCTACCCATCCTCACACATGCACACTATCTCCCACCACATTCACATCCCTCATCCCACACTGGTAAAGACAGGAGCCTGAGTCAGAAGCTCTAGCGGGAGACAGGGCTAGTATAAAGAGGAAAGCTGTCACTCAGGGCACCTGGCCCCAGAAAGCAACCGTCTTAGGCAGCCAGAGATCCTCCCCCAACCCCCCAAATGGCTCCTTCCTGCTTACCCAAAACTCCAGAACTCTTATGAGCTCTGGGCACCATGAAGACTGGGTCAGTGTGGACAGTGAGGTGCCTTTAGGGTGTAAAATCCCTCTGGGTCTAGTAGGGAAGAGTGGGGCGTGGATGGAAGACTGCACGGTGCCTACAAACCCTTGGGAGAGAAGGTGGTAAATTCCTGTCGGAAACTGTCCCAATCCCCCTCTTTCATGGCCCTTTGTCTGCATGGCTGAAGGGGTGCCCTCACACTGGGATCATCTGACCAGGTAGGCTGTGAGGTGCAGAGCCCAGGCCAGAAGGGCTGCAGTGAATGACAGCAAGGTTGAAAGTTAGTCAGGATATTCCAGGCCTCAGGAGCATCTCAGGCAGAGCCTGACACATGCACAGTGGGCAGCTGAGGGGGTGGTGGGGCCAGGCTGGACAGGAGGAAGAAAAGTCCCAGCTCAGGCTGGGATGTGGCTTGAAGCCTGGGCAGGGACCAGCACAGTGGTAAGGGTTCTATGAAGCCAGGGCAGGAACAGAAAGGTGGCTCTGGGCACTGGCACCCAGAGCGCCTTAAAACAGGATCATCCCTACGGTGGGGGTCCAGGCATGTTGGGGAGGGCTCCCAGTTCTGGGGCAGGCCAGAGGGGCAAAAAAGAGGGGGCGGGAGAGGAACAAACACAGGTTCTTAGGTGGTGGTGGCAAGCCCTTTCTCTTTAGAGCTCTCCAGGAGGAGACTGAGATGGGGCTGGGGGTGCTACTTTGGCCCTGCCTTTCCCCCTCCTCTGGCTCCAAAGCAGAGCAGGATGGTCCTGGCTGTCCCTAACAAAGCTGTCCAATGTGCTAAAAACCTGGTCTTTCCCTGTACCTGGAGCACCCTCCCCACCAGTCCCAAGCCCTCTTGTGTCAAACTACCTCCCAGAGCTTCCATCATTCAGGGACACGGGCCTCACAGCATGATCTTCATGGAGCTTTCCTTGATCTCTGGAATGTGGGCTGCAAGAGCAGGCATTGTAAAGTTCATGCCCCACCTGCACACCTGCCTCAGGTCCTTGTCCTGCTGGGCAAAAGGTGTGGGTACTGGTCCATCCCCAAGGTGCCATGGATGGGTCTCAGGTGTGGCAGTGGGATGATCTTTCCTGCTGGGGCATTGAGGGGCAGAGGAAAGGCCCAGGGATCCCGACCTTCTTCCTACACCACAGTGACTGCTGAATGGCAGAGGGCAGCTCTTCAGAGGCCGTGCCCTAAGCTGCTGTCATTTGACCTCAAAAGTACTCATGCTTCCTATCACTCCCCAGAACTCCTGCCACAAAGTTGTGTGTGGGCTCCCCATCTCCCTGCTGTGTACATCACACTTGGGGTCTTCTCTGTCTGATCTCCCACAGAGTAGGACCCGGCAATGAAGGGTGAGGGTGGCCCCTTCTGGCTGAGTTCCCTCCCTCTCCTCCTCACTGTGGTGTCCTTGTAAGGAATGTAGGGGCAGGGATGGTGGAGACACATGCCCGCTCCAGGAGAAGGTAAAGACGAAGTCTCCCTGGAGCACAGCTCCCCCCAGCTATTCCTCACCCAGCCCAAGAAGAAGGGACCCCACCCTTCAGCCTAGAGGAGCTCTCGCCCTACCCCAGGGACCCAGAGGGAATCCTAAGGAGCTGGATGCCCAAGAAGACAGCCACTGTAGAAAGCTGATGAGTCTCAGTTCTAAGGCCTGGCTTCAGCACAGAATGGCATGATTCCTCAACATCCATCCAACGCATCCATCCACCCACTCATCCCACTAGTCCACCCATACATCAGTCTGTCCATCCATCTAACCATCCATCCATCCATCCATCCATCCATCCATTTGTCCATCCATCAATCCATCCATCCACCCTGTCCTCATCTCTCTGTCCATCCTTCCATCCATCCATCCATCCATTTGTCCATCCATCAATCCATCCATCCACCCTGTCCTCATCTCTCTGTCCATCCTTCCATCCATCCATCCATCCATTTGTCCATCCATCAATCCATCCATCCACCCTGTCCTCATCTCTCTGTCCATCCTTCCATCCATCCATCCATCCATCCACCCATCCATCAATCCATCCATCCATCCATCCATTAATTAAGGTCATGTTCCCTGAGCTCTGTCTGTGCCAAGCCCCGGGTTCTAGGGACAAAGAGATGAATAGAAACAATCCCTACCCGCAAGGAGCTCCCAGCCTGATCAGAGAGAAGATGTGAAGGAAGAGAAGTGACAAGGCAGTGCGATAAGTGTAGTTACCAAGCCCTGAACAGGGAGCTGCTGAAGCACATCTGCCAAAGCCTGGAGGAGCTGAGGAAGGCCTGGCAGAGGAGGTGACATTTAAGCTGAGTCTTAAAGAATGAGTGGCAGTCTTCCAGCCAGAGATGTGGGGGAGAGCTCATTCTGACTTACCTTAGAGATGCCTTGTGACAGTTTTAGCTCCACAATTAATAACTTTGGGGTCAAACTAAATTCTCCCCAGCCATTGAGCTCAAAACTAATGCAGTCATTTTAGACCTCGATCTAGGAATTGCAGCTTCACAGAAAATAGTCACTCACCCCTCCCAAGGATACAACCTTCCCTTAGAAATCCTAGCACATCCATTTAGGGGACTATGCTGCAGCCCTGTCTGGCTGGGCACTCCTCTGCCCTCTCACAGAAATTCTGATCAAGGTTGAATTATCAGAAGCAGAGCCCAAAGCAGTGGACACACTATGTCCAAAGTCAAGTCAGTGGGTGAGGGAGGCAGAGTTCAGGTCACAGCTCCAAGCCTATCAGGTGGGCAGCACTGAGGTTCAATTCCATGTCTGCTCAGCAGAGCTCCCCCCAGTAGCAGACCCTGAGGCAAGGATCTGAGTTCAAGTGCTTTATTTGGGACTTACTCCCAGGAAACACTGGTGAAGAGAGGGAAGGTGAGGCAGGGAAGGGAATAGAGCCAAGAAGGGGAGTGTTGGTGAGCAGATAATCACCAAGGGCAACTCGGGCTCAATCCCATGGGGAGGTGCCAGGAGACATACAGACTACTCCCAGGATGATCCTGCCAGAGGAGTAGAGAAGCTGGGGTATTCATCCTCTAATCCCCATCCATTATTCACCAAGGCTGTTCCTGAGGCTTCAGCACCCCAGCTTCCCTGGCCTGGAGAACGTCTCCATGGACTCTTGGGTGCTTGCAGCAAAATCCTGCTGGCAAGACTGAAATGGTGGGTACATGGAGCTACAGGTGCAGCCCGGGCCAGGACCCCTGCTGACAATAGCAGGAAGGGCATGGAAGTGACAGATGGGCTATCTTCTGAGATGAGGCAAGTCTTAAGTTCCAGATGCTCAAAAGAAATCTAAGTTATGTACCTAGGAAGACCCAACTTTGCACAATGATCACGGACTACCCAAGCAGATAAATGTCATCCAGATGGCAAGCACCTGCTTTAATAGAACTCAAGCAGGGCACGAAAGGCACCAGGTCTGAGGGGCCAAGAGCTTTCATGCAAACGAAAACCTAAGCCTGAGGCCGGGCACGGTGGCTCACACCTGTAATCCCAGCACTTTGGGAAGCCGAGGTGGATGGATCACTTGAGGTCAGGAGTTTAAGACCAGCCTGGCCAACATGGTGAAACCCTGTCTCTACTAAAAACACAAAAATCAGCTGGGTGTGGTGGCACGTGCCTGGGATCCCAGCTATACCAGGAGCTGAGACATGAGAAGCAGAGGTTGCAGTGAGCTGAGGTCGCACCACTGCACTCCAGCCTGGGCCACAGAGCCAGACTCTATCTCAAAGAAGAAAAGAAAAGAAAACCTGAGCCCGGGTCCGTCCTTCCAGAGTCCAGGGCATTGCTGACCCAGTGGGGCAGGAGCAATGCTGCACTTGCCCTCCCACCTCTGGGGCAGCAGGAAGAAGCATCTGCAGGCATTGGGAGCACCCAAGCCTGCCCAGAGGCCCTGCTGGCAGGGCAAGAAGCAACCGTGGCCGCCGGCCAGATGGGCAGCGACCTGAGAGCCCTTTCCGTGGGAGGACTTGGGATGTGCCCAGAGTTCCTGTAAGTGAAGAATAACTTTACTCCTGAGTGTTGCAAAGTGAAACTCCACAAAGTGCCGAGTCACAGAAAACGCCAAGATTCTTCACACATAGAATAATGAGGCAATAAAACTCAACTATAAAGTTAAATAATTTACCATAAATATCTAAAGCTCTCAAATTATTCTCTACATTAACTGCCTATGTTTAAAATGATCTTTGCATTCACTATGTCACAGATGGCAAAAGCAGACAAGAGAGTCCTTGACAACTCTAACTGCAATTAGCCCTTCCCAGCTGCGGTGATTTAAAGGCCTTTTCAGTTAAGCTGAATGAAACACCCGCGCTTTATAAATAAAGGCTTTACCAGGGCTGACAATGAAGTATTTGAAACGTACAGGCCCGAGCTGCTGGAGAGGGGGCGGCGGGGAAAGGACTGTCACTACATCCTAAAACTGAAGCCCTACACACCCCTCAACCCACCACCTCCCCAGTCTCACACTCACATGATGTTCAGACACACCCCTCTCCCTGCACAAACGCAGGCTCACGCCCTCCTCCCCTCCCCACAGACACACCCTTACTCCCCCTTCACATTCCCGTACACATGCTCCACGGTCCTGTAACCAAGCACACGCATCTTCTCTCCGCACACACACGCACGCACACAACTGAAGAGGTTGTGTGTCTCCAAGAAAGGTGGCTGGGATCATGAGAAACATTCCAGCATGTAAAGGCCAAATGAGGTCAGTTGTCTTGAGTGGGAGACCCGAGTGCCAGCGCTTGTGGCCAGGCCCAGGAGCCCTTGCCTGCACAGCTCCAGCTGGCAGAGGAGGAGAAGAAGGAGTTCTCTCTGCGCTGGGGAGGAGTTGCCCTTCAACAACACAGAGCACCTTGGAGACAAGAGTTAGGAGGCGGCTGCGGCAGTGTGCGAAGGAGGTCAAGGTTACCCTGATTGCCGCCAAGCGCTCCTCCCGGGGGCCTGGCTGGTTAATTGCTTGGAGTCTGGCATGGCAGAGGGAGCTGTCAGCAAAATGGCCCCTCTGAACCACATGCTTGGATCTCTGGGATCCTCCTGGGGGACCAAGGCTAGCCCCCCACTGCTTCCCTGCCCAGTCTCTCCCATGGCACAGTGGACACAGACCAGGTCCCAGCCTGGCTCAGAAAAGCTGGGTCCATGGGGTCTTCTTCCTGCATCTCCTGTGGGGACCAGAGCTTGTCCCAACCACAGTCTCAGCCTGAAGTAGCCCTAACCCATAGCCTCTCCCATCCTGTACCCACAACACAGTGATAACCATACCCCGCTTTTACTGAGCAATCACTGCATCCCAGACACCATGCTAAGCCCCTCCCAGGCATTATTCCTTTTGAGGCTCATTAAAATCCTATGAAGCAAATACTATCATTTTTAACATTTAATTCGGATGGGAGAATGGAAGCACAGGGAGGCTAAGGTACCTTGCATAAGGTAGGGCAGCAGGGATCAAGGTGGGCAGTGTAGCGTCCGAGTGGACCCCTCAGCATTGCGCTGGACAAGGACCCCCTGCTTCATACCCCCGAAGCAGGCTGTCCTAACTATAGCCCTCCAGAAACCTGGACCTGCCTGGTTGAGCTCTAAGCCCCTGCCCAGCCCTCCCAGTGCCTCCCTTAAGCTTAGGATCCTGTTTCTGAAATATGAGCCAGCCTTGACAGTCACGATGCCCCATGCACCCGACTGGGCACCACCTGTCCTGACACCATCCTGCTGTATCCGCTGGGCTAGGCTCTCCCTGCATAGACATGTCTGCCACTCCTGGGCCGCCATCTGGGTCTCCCATCACAAGATCCTGCTTCTCTTCCCAACTTGGAAGGGCCAGTACCCTTGCACCAGGGCCAGCAATGTTCTCTGGGGCTGGGAGAACTCCCAGGAGGAGCTGGCTTCAGGCAGTCTCTGAGGCTGCTGGAGGACTGGCAAGAAGTTCTGGAGAAGCATTTGGGCTCCTGAAGGGCTCCACTCCAGACAAGCTCTCATTAATTTGCTGTTTATAATATTTGAGTTCCAGAGAGCTGCCTGGGCTGGGACCCAACTTGCAAAGGAGAAAAATAAAACTCATTCTATCTCTGATGACAAATGAAGGCATTTATAGGAGCTTAAGATAAAGGGATGGGAGGGTGAATATGGATGCACAAGGGGCTGGTCTGAGGTCTACAGCCACTGGGCAGCTGCAAATTGCTGAGCCCAGGGCCCTAGGGATTCTGGCCAGAGTTCCAGGGAGTGGAGAGGGTGGCCCCTGGAGATAGGATAGCTGGGGTCAGATGAGAAGGCAAGTGGGCAAGTGGCTCTGCTGCAGACTCAAGTCTCGACCTTGCTGGGGCCATGAGCCTCCTGGAAAGAGGCAATACTTTTACCTCCACAGTCAGTGTGGGTGTTGAGACTGGCTTCAGGGCCCAACTCCACCTGTCCATGCACCCTTGCCCACAACTGCTCCTTCCTTGGCAGAGGGCAGAGGGTATCAATTGATTACCCTGAGGTGCCTAAGGAAAGCACCTGAGCCCTAGAGCCTGTATCACCACTTCCTTGCTGTGTAAGCAAGAGGTGAAATCACTTCACCTCTCTGAGCCCGTCTTCTCATCTGTAAACCAGGAACACTAACCCGCAGCTCACCCAGGATTCAACAGGCTCGTGTGCATGAGGCACCTAGAACGGTGTAGGTATATCATAGGTGCATCATAAATGCAGTTCCCTTTGCTCTTTCTACTTCCCTTTTCTGGACTCCCCGTCACAGGACTCCTAGATGATCACAGGTCTGAACCCGAAGGCGCCACAGACACCATCTTCCTTAACTTCTGCATTTCATAGGCCCAGAGTGAGGCAGGGAGAAGCCTCAACCAGACAGTAGGCCAACAGCAGAGGCTTGGCTCAAGCCTCAGTTCAGACTCCCCAGCACCCCAGCTGTCCCAGAGGGTCACCTCCACGGGGAGCTGCTGGATGAGCTTCCTGTCTACAACCTTCATTTTACAGATGAAATCAGGATCGGGTGTGAAAGGCAACGTGCCCATCACTGGGCATACCACCAGCCAGGGAGAGGCTGGAACGCCAAACCATGTCTCGCTGACTTCAAAGGGAGCTCTTCCCAGGAACCTGACATTCCCAGTTGAACTCTAAGATCCCTGAGGGCTGTAGCCCTGTTTCAGGTCATTTGCTTTCCCTGGCATCTGCTGAGAGTTCAGCCAAGGTCCAGGGAACAAAGAGTGATTGTAACAGCAAAGGTTCTCAGCCAAGTGGTGAAGAGGGCCCAGGACCACTGGCTGCCTCTGTGCACAAGTGCCCTGTATCCTGGAGTGTCCCAAGAGGCTATGACTGATGGACAAGACTTGATTTCGGTCAGTGTGCTGGGGAGAGCTGGTGTGGCCAGCCCTCAGCTGCTCCCAGCAGTAGACGGGGCTGGGAAGTAGCCTGGAAATCCAGGCAGGCCAAGCCTGGCAGTAAAAGAAGACATGGGGGGTGGTCCCCAGGAGAAAGCCCAACTCCTGGTCTCCAGTGGAGCTGACACCCTTCCATCGTCTGCTTCTCCTTGTGCTTAAGTTTACTCATATCTCTAAGGATTTGGACCCTGGGTGTAGAGATGAACACCATGCCATCTTCTGCCCTTCCCAAGTTTGGGAAAGGAATGGAGGTTGACTTCAAATACAAGAGTGCCCAGATGAGAGAGGTCCTGAGGCAGGATGTGCAAGGGAAAACCCAGGAGTGTAGTGAGGCAAGACCCTAGGGGCCTGCAGGCAGGGAGAGGCTGGAGAGGGAGGTGTGGGCAGGATGGTGGAGTCACAGATGCCCACCTTGGGAAATCAGACAGCCTGAGGGCAATAGGGAGGCATGGGAGGACTGGGAGCAGAAGAGGGCCATAACGAAATGTTCACGTTACAAAGTCAAATTCTGGGGGTTGAATGACAGAGGCTCGATGGGGTGGGCTTCCTAAAAAATACTGAGTCCAGTGAAAGATGGGGCCAGCCACAGCTGAGGTGCTGTTAACTGGGAAGGCAAGGAGGGATGCGCGGCTAAGTTGTGGGGAGGTGAAGAGGAGGAGACATGATGGCTGATGGGTGGGAAGGGTGAGGGGGTATCTGCTGAGTGCTCCTACCTGGGCTCAGTGGAGGTCTGTACTTATAAACATCATCATGAGCAAGAATCAGAATAGCTCACATTTATGGAGTGTTGACTCAGCGTCCTAAGCGACTTCCATGCATCAGCTCAGCAGATCCTCACACCTCTGTGAGGTGAGTACACCATCATTACCCACGTTTTACAGATGGGAAAGCCGAAGCACAAAGAGGCTACTGAACCAGGATTGGAACTGGACAGTCTGATCCCAGGGCCTGAAATCTCGTCATTTTACTGCCCTGCAGTCCTGAGATGTGATGGTAAGTCAGTGATGGACATGGGGACTCTAAGGTGTCCCTTGGACATCTGGGTCGGATAACCAGGAGAAAATGGAAGTTTTAGAAACATCAGTGCGACCATGGCAGATGAAGTCTTAGGGTGGGGGTAAAGGGGACAAGGGGAGGGCCATGTTCAATGGATCAGCCATGGAGGAAGAGCCAGAGAGGTGACCACACATGGCAAATCTAGGGTGCCATGTGCATAGGTAGCATGGGAAAGCGCCGGGACCTGGTGCAAGCAGCACTGCAGCTGGAGTGAGGAGGCTGGGCCTGAGAGTCCCTACTTTGCCTCTTGTTGGATGTACATACTTTTTCATTTTTATTTAGATATGGAGTCTTTCTCTATCACCCAGGCTGGAGTGCAGTGGTGCCATGACAGCTCACTGCAGCTTAGAACTGGGCTTAAGTGATTTTCCGCCCCAGCCACCTGAGTTGCTGGGACTACAGGCACACACCACCCCACCCCACCTGGATGTGCATCCCTGAACCAATCTCTCAGCTCTCTGAGCACTTGTGCCCATTTTCGATCAAACAGGACATTAATAATACTCAGTGCATAGGGCATTTGGGAGGATAAAATACAACATCCAAAAGCCTTTTGTTAACAGGAGCTCGGATGGACATTAATATGCATCCTTAAGGTGACATGATGTGAGGCTGGCAAGGTATATGCAGATGACAAGTGTGAGGCAGAGAGGGGGTGTGGTGGGCACTGTGATGTGCTCCTGGGTGAGTCCCCTAGAGCCAGAAGTGCCCTCAGCCAGCACCTGCTTTTAGGATTGCCTCGGCTAAAGAAAACTCGCCCAAGGTCATGCCTCCTTCCAGAAGTGGCCCATATAGAATAACTGACCAAGACAGGGGCTACAGGCCTGGCCCTCTTGCCCCAGTACAACTCAGCTCTGCAGGGCCATCCAGCTGCAGAGCCTCACCTGGGGCTGACAGAGGCCTTTTTTTATGACTGCACTGCAGCTCAATTTATCTCAGCCTAATCCTGCTTCCCCTCCCTTCTTCCCCAGGGAAGGATCGCAAGCACAGTCCTAATACATACCCTGCCAGGAGCCCACCACAACCACGCTTCACCATCCAGACCAAGAGACTCCATCTGTCCAGGTGGCCCCGCCCATGCATGGATAGTGCTGGCCCAACAGGCTGCTACGATGACCTCTCTGAGGATTCCACACATGGTCCAGCTGTGGGGTCCACATAGATCAGGGTTACCCCCTTTTCAGTTCTCAATTCGGTGACCTAAAATACGTTACCTCACCTCTCCAAGCCTTGGTCTCCCCATCTGTCAAATGGAGATAATAACCCCTACCTCACACAATTGTGTTAAACCAGGAAACACTTCTAAAGAACTTCACATGCTATCTGTTAAGTGATATGGGCTCTGCCTTCAACCATTTAACCATTAAATTTTACCAATCCCATTTATCAAACAGTTTACAAATGTCCAAGTTTCAAGTTATTTAAGCTGTGTAACCTTAAGCAAGTTACTTAACTTCTCTGTTCTTCAGTTTTATTACCTATGAAATAGCATCAATCTCATAGGGTTTTTGTGAGGATAAGCAAGTTCATCTGTGGAACACTTACAGAGCAGTGTCTTACACACAGTGATTCTCCATAAATGTCAGCTGTTACCTTCAGAACTCTCCTTTTGTGAGTTAGTACCAAGAACTTAATGCAATACTCTTGGCTGTGGCCTCTCCCATGCAGAGCAATGTGGTACTATCACCTCCTCTACTGTAGAGCCTTTACGTTTAATAATGCTGCCCAGAATTTTTGGAGAGTGATTCTTTTCAGCTGCCATACCACACTGGGCATCATTCTAAACTTCCGGGCAAAAAAATAACAATAATAAAAACGAAAGAACTTTAAATTTTTAACACATACTTCCAGGGTACATGTTCCCTTTTTGACTCAGGTTAGATTCTAAACCTGCATTGGGAATCACACCTTTCTCTCCGTGACAGTTCTCCTTGTTCAATTTCATTCAGC
The DNA here is from genome assembly GCF_008728515.1 of Papio anubis. Lineage (NCBI taxonomy): Eukaryota > Metazoa > Chordata > Mammalia > Primates > Cercopithecidae > Papio > Papio anubis. Next base: position 35,217,722 of record NC_044976.1, read on the forward strand.
CCGGTGAGAGACCTTCACAAACAGCAGACCAAAGAGAGCTCACACATGAGACGGACAGACGCTGCTGGTGACCTTTGTAGAGCGGCGGGCTTGAGAGCAAGCTGCGAAAGCCTGGAGCTTCACAGATGCCCACCAGAGGGAGGGAGTGGTTTCATGAAACCTACAGAGCCATCTAGATCCTTGCAAATGTTGCTGCTGTCATCCGATGTAATTGCAATTTCCCACAATTTGACACTACACATGAATTTATCAAGCAGACATATACCTGCCACCCCATCAATAATAATCATCATCATTATTGTTCATGGTGATCATATTCAGTCACCACGGGCTGATCACGGTCAGTCCACCACATCTGTTGAAGGAGCAGCCCTTGTGCACCTTTGTTTTGCATTTTGAGACCCCTCCTCCCAGTTTCCAATGATTGACTAAGCCTGGGGGCTCATCCACGGGATGGCCAGGGTCCACAAACATGGCCACTGTGTGAAAAGTACGTGCTGACTAGGTAACAGACATTATGATTACTTCTGGCTACTTCTCTAAGCCTGTTCTGTATATCGGCTCAATGTCTCAGCATTTGAAAGTCCTGGGGAATGAGGTCTCCCAGGAATCACACCACTTCTCACGCACCTTCATGATCAACCCTCACTTCTTTTCCGTCCTTGGAATGTGTCTACCATAAATCCATTCTCACCCAAGAGCTTCCTAAGAAACCACACAGTTTCCTCAGGAACCATCCCATTGCCTTATCTTCTCCTGGGTTGCTATGCAGCTACACTGCCAGAAACAGGACCCTGCAGTTTTCCCAGTTCACTGAGATCCCCGTCTCAGCCCATGGAACCCTGCTCCCATGTCCTCTGAGCTTCAAAAGTTCAGGCTGCATCCTCCCCAGACCTCACAAACAGAGCTGGCAAGGCGCTTCCTCCCAGGTTCTCATCATGCCCCTTCACCAGCCGCCTTCTGGCCAGAATTAGATCCTAGGTAGCTCTTTTGGTTTAATTGTCTTTGTGTTGGGGGCTGGGCTATGATCAGGCAAATCAAGAATTGATCAGAGGCTCTGTGCTGGGCTGAGGATACTTGTAGCTAATGTCTGGTGGCCCAAGATCCTCCATCACCTGCCTCCGTGTTAGCCTGTGGTCAGCACCATCCACTTCTTCCATGGTCAGGCCAAGGTCAGAGAGCGCACCTTCATGGACCAGATCCAAAGTGTCCAAGGCCCTGCTTCCAGGATCTTATGGAAGAAGGCTTCTGACAACAAGTGGGAAGAGATGGCCTGTGTTGCCACAGGCAAGTCTCTCTAAGCCTTGATTTCCTCACTCATAAAATCACACCGAGCTAATCACGCCTAATCCACCGGGCTGAGGCTGAAATGAGATGACACACATTGAACACATGGCTTATGGGCAGCAGCTCATTCAGTGACTCTTACTCCCTCTGGGACCAGTCAGTGAGCTGAGCAATGAACAGGCCTTCCCTGTTGGCGCACTCTGTTCCAAACAAAGGGCATTCCCAAGACCTGGACTCGCAGTGCCAAAACCAGGACAAGCCAAGACACGCAGGGCAGCTGACCTGCAGGAGCTACACAGAGGACAGAGCTACTCAAAGAGACTTGACTCCATTTCGTCCTAAGCTGAGAAGGAGGTGGGAGAAGAAGTGAAGACCAAAAAGATGTGAGAAAAAAGTGGGATCTTCACACAGACATGTGTATCTGTGGCCTCCACCTGTCAGCTTCCCCGCCGGGCACTTTCCTCGTTCCTGGTGTGGAACAGCAGTGTCTGTCTGTAGCTCCCATTCTGCTAGAACTCGGTCATGTGTGGAAGTATAAGAATGAGTTTCCAGGGGCTGTCCAGCTCTCCCCGGCTCCGCATATCCACGGGTGTTGGGCTGGAGCCTCCCTGCAGGACAGTGGCTCTCAATCGGGGGTGATTTCATCCCCCAGAGGATATTTGGCCATGAAGGAAGACATTTTTGGTTGTCATAGTTGTGGGGGAGGGTGCTACTGGCCTCTTGCAGACAGAGGCCAGGGATGCCACTAAGCGTTCTACAATGCACAGGATAGCTCCCACAACAAAGAATTATACCCGGCCCCAAATGCCAAGAGTGCTGAGGCTGAGAAGGCTGGTTCTAGGGACAGTCAGAAGAGGCCAATTCCATGTAGGGAATTGGGACCCCAAGGGTTCAGGGAACCCATCCCTGTATCTCTAGGTCACTGAGCTCCGCCTTCAAGGATTTAGAGATTGGGCCTCCACTCAACCAAGTCACAACTAAAAGTAGACAAATGTCAGCAGCAGGCCCTGCAAGGAGGCAGAGGGTAGGGGCAGGCACTTTGGGCGTGAGGCTGGCAAGGAGCAAGGTTTATGGCGCGTTCTGTTCAGAGTTTTAATTACGCGTCTCAAATCAGGATTTAATTGGGCTGTAACAAGCCAGGCTATTGTATGCGAGAGAAACACCTGGGGATTATTAGAAAACATTTTTAAGGCAGTAAAGCTGCAGCAAACACTCGCAGTTGTTAAATCAAGAAATGTAATTCCAGAGCTCAATGCCACACACAGAGATGGGGAGCCAGCCCCCCTACACTCCATGGCCCTGGGCAGGGGGGCACGTGAGGTCTAGAGAGATGGGCCCAGGAGGGTCAGGTTGCAACCACATTTGGAGCGGTGGAGGTGCCCCCAGGCAGAGGGACTCAGTCCAAACTGTTGCCAGCTTCTGGGGAAAGTGAGCGTGGCCAGGCCCACCTTGGGAGGGACCAGGGGTGACCACACTCAGTCTGAGGAGTGCTGTGGTGGTCAGGCCCAGTCTGGGTCCTAAGAGGGACCAGGAATGACCAGGCTTAAAGCTGAGTGGTGCCCAGGGTGGTCAAGCCTAGCCCACATCCTGAAAAGGACCAAGGGTGACCAGATCGAGCCTGGGAGGGCTTAGAGCTGACCAATCCAGTCTAGGAGGAGCCAGGCGTGGCCATACCAGGCCTAGGGAGAGCTAGAGGTGACCAGGCCCATTTTCCTGGCCATCTCTATCTCTCCCTCAACTAGAATTTAAGTCCTATTAATCTAGGGTCCAGGGTCTGTTTTGTTTCCTGCTGTGACTTCAGAGCACAGAATAATGCCTGGCACATAGGAGTAGGCATAGCTGACTGACCGAATGAATGAATGGGAGGAGGCAGTGTTGTCCAGGCTCATCTTATAGGGGCCGAAGTTGAGCGTAGAAGTTTCTGTCTGGAAGACACTGGGACACTAGCAAAAACAGGTAGCCATTAACCTGATCCATATTTGGGGACAGAAGGCCCTGGCTAAAATGCAGCTGCTTTCTACTAGTGAAGAGGCCTAGCACCCCAACATCAGTGGCTCTTCCCATCAGGTTAAAATGGGAATCTTCCCTGACCGTGTTCTACTCCTGGACTCCCCAACACCCTGTCTCGTGTCTGCTAGGACCTGACCACAGGGCTTGTAACTTAGCTTTGTCTCTGCAGTAAGACTGTGGACTCCACAAGAGCCAGCCCCATGTCTAGTTGGCTCTGTATCTCTAGCATCAGCCAAGGGTATAGACACAGAAGATGCTTAATGAATGTCTGTTGGAGAAGTTCATGCATGAACGGGTGATTGACACACGTGACAGCAGCATCTTCTTCACTGTGGCCATCACTGATCGGACTCCCCACCATGTGCCAATCACTGTGTTCAGCGCATCGTATCACCTGAGCCTCCCGATAGGTTTGTGCCATGGGGTTATCATCTCCATTTTATAGAAGGGGGAACTTCTACAAAAGCTCAGAGAAGCCCCCTTTACTTCACTCTGTTACTCTTCCCAGGGTCCCACAGTGTCAAAGGGAGACCCTCTCCCACCGACAGTTTGAATTTCAGTTTGAGGCAGTAAAGAGGAGCATAGCAAGCCTCCAGGTCCCCAGAACCACTGTAGGGCCCCCTCCAAGTGGCTAAAGCCCAAGGGGCTTCTGAGGCTTCTGCCATGGCGATTGAATGTCCATCTGGCAGGGTTTGCAGCTCCCATAAGAGCCTCTCTAACCTCTGCCCTGCCCTACTCTGCAGAACTTCGGAAGTGTGTGTGTGTGTGTGTGTGTGTGTGTGTGTGTGTTGAGGACGGGGAGGGATGCAGCAGGGATGGTCCCCCCCAACCATGAACAGACCTGGGAGGGTGGCTCAGGGGAACAGATGGGGCATGGAGTAGAGTGGAAAGTTCAAGCGCCCAAGGTTGGAGACCAAGTACACAAAGTAGAGGGCGGGGTGAGTCGGTTGCACATGGAGGGAAACCCAGGAATCAGGGAGGGATGTTCAGGAGCACAGAGTTGGGGTCCTGAGGGGTATGGTCTGGGAAGGGGGCCCAGGTGCACCGAGGTGGGAGAGGAAGCTGCAGGGGCAGGTAGAGGAGCAGAGAATCCCTGTCCGAAAGCAGATGCTGCTTTCTCAAAAGGAAGGAAACCTCAAGTCAGGAGCCAGGTTGGGGAGCCAGGTGAGTACCAGGGCAGGTAGACAGCACAGGATGCAGCATCCGACCTTCCCGCTTGCCTTCTGAAAAAATCCTTTCTGGAAAGGACACTGAGGTCCTAATTCTATCTCCCCTGCTCACCACCCACAGAGGCCTGAGACAGCTGGAAAGGGGCCTTAAGGTAATGACCATTTAATCTGCCCCACCTCAGCTCGGATCCTTCAGCCCCCTCCCCTAGAAGCACTGATCTATCATGGGTCCAGCACAGGGCCTCTCAGGGAACACTGAGCCCACCCCTACAGAAAGCACCTGCAGAGCAGGCACCAATCACAGTGCCCCTTGTGGGGGTGACACGTCCCAGCTTTTTCAGGTCTTTGCTTAAACAGTCTTCTCAATGAGGCCCTGGCAATCCTGACCCCACCTTCTATTTCTTATCCCCGCTTACTTTGTCCCCTTAGAACTTACTATTACTAAATTAGCTGGGCATGGTGATGGGCACCTGGAATCCCAGCTACTTGGGAGGCTGAGGCAGGAGCATCGCTTGAACCCTGGAGGCAGAAGTTGCAGTGTGCCAAGATCACAGCATTGCACTCCAGCCTGGGCAACAGAGTGAGACTGCATCTCAAAAAAAGAGAGAACTTAATATTACTGAGCACACTCTACATTTCACTTTAATTATCATGCTTCTGGCCAATGTCCCCATAGGATGCAGGCTCTCTGAGGCCCAGGAGTTTTGCTCTTTTGCTTTCTGTTACCTCCCTAGTGCCTAGAAAGTACTGGTTCACAGGAAGCATTCAAGAAATAGGTGTTGAATGGATAAGCTTCAGAAATCCACTCTCTCATTTGAGCCCTCCTACGGTTAAGGTTGACAAGACAGGTGTTATTTTTATTACCTTCATCACATACACGAGTGAATAATAATTACAGTAATAATGGCTACTTTTATTGAGCATTTACTATGTGCCAGTGAAAAATGTTTCATGCATATCCTCTAACTAATTCAGCCTTTATAACAATTCTATGAGGTAAGTGCTATTAACCCAATTTGACAGATGGGGCAAATGAAGTTCAGAGAGGTAAAATAACTTGCCCAAGGTCACACAGCCACGTGCCAGGCACCAGGCTGAGTACTTTATGTGGATAATTACATCATTCAATGCCTATAACTATTTTACAAGGCAATAAACTCTATTTTACAGAAAAGGAAACTGAGGTCCAGGGAGTTGCAGTGACTTGTTAAAAGCCACACAGCTGGCAGGGTGCAGAGCCAAGATTCAGCTCCACGGCTGTCTGAATCCAAATTCAGTCTCCTTTCCCTTAGGCAGTATACATCCCATCAGAAAGGGCATTCAGAGGGACTGGAAATCACAGTGGGAGAAAAGGTGAGCTTTGAAAACGGCAGCGCAGATCCAAATTCCTTTCTCGGGTCAGAAAGCCCAAGGGAGTCTTTCATCTCCGAGATCCACATTCAACAAATACCCACTGGCAAATACCGAAGCATTGCGCTGGGCACCTGATTCCACTTAATTCTCCGTCAGGAAGGTGGCCAGTGGTACCCGGCTACAGAGGTTAGGGTGTAAAAGGTATAAGATTTAAGCAGTCCCTGCTTCAATTCCTGTCAGTAACTGCCCAGAGAGATTTCTGGGATTATCAACCAGCAATTTTCATTCAAAACTTAAAGAATCAAATGCCTTTAGATGCTGCAAATGCGTGCTCCATGTCCCCATTCTCACTGTCCATAGCACTCAGAAAGGCAAGCTCTCATGAGCCAATGGCTTCTTCTCATTGTCCCAAAGCAGGAATGGCTGTGATAGACAAGTGGTCCTCCATCTGGCTATTGTCAGAAAGAATAGTCTGGGATCAATTGTTCTAAAGCAAAAATCAATTGTATTTGGCAGTTGTCCTCTCAAATTTAACATGTTTGTATTCAATAACCCCATACATCAGGGAACTTAACTTAGTTACTTGCAGGATGTTCTGCACCCAATTCCCCTGGCAGGAAACCACACGGTACCAGTCCTGGCCTTCCCCAGGTGCACGATGGAAGTCCTCCCTGCTCACGGTGGAGGCCTGGAATGTCTGGTAAGGAAATCTTCCAGGCCAGAATCATCACATCAAGCAGAGGCCTGGCCATTTGCTCATTTGTGGGAATAGACTGAGTAATCGTCTTAAAGAAAAAAAAAAAAAAAAAATCATGGATCCTCCCCCTTGTCAAAGTGAGAAAACCAGATCCTTGAGAGGTTCCTCAATTTCCTCAGAAGAAAACTCTTAGTTTGGATTTTCCTAGAGGCAAAACCTGAGATAAAGATTTGAGTGCAAGTAGTTTATTTGGGAGGTGATCTCAGGATACACAGGTAGGGGAGAAGGAAGTGAGACAGGTGAGGGACCGCTGTGCATAACAGGTGTATTGTCAAGCAAATTACCACTGCGGGCAACCAGAGCTCAGTCTCGCCACTGGGGACCTCTAGGAGACAATGTGGACCTGCCTCAGAGGCCTCACAACGAGGGGGAGAGGAAGCTGGGGTTGTGACACACTAAGTCCATCTGTCATTGGTCATTGGATGAAGCACCAACTCTGCCCCTTCCAGCAGGATGTTGCTGAAGCCAGAAAAATGCTCTCAGAGAGCAACAAGTATCCAAAGGGGAGTGTACCCAGCCTCAGGACTGCGAAAGACAATCCGCTGCAGAAGAGAAAGAAAATATTAGCTTCTACCAATGTTGATTTGAGTCTCATCCCTTCCAATTACTTATTTTTGGGTACGATTTACAAAATACACAGTAGATTAAGCTAGTTGTATATAACATAAAGAACAAATAACATTTACTGGGGACATGCTAAGCCTTGTTACTGGTTGGGCACATAGTCAAAGAAGCCTGGTGATGGCTGCTCTAAATTAAATGCGAGTTTCCTCCAACCCAACAACCAGCTGATGTCAGACCTTGCCAGAGATGGTCACCTTAACCACCTACTGCCCAACATGAAGCAAAAGTGCGATGGAGGGGAAGACGGCATTACGGAGAGTGGGGAGAGAAGCCGGCCAGCCACCATTTTCTCCAGATAGTCTAGGATTTATCCTTGGATCAAGCTGTGCACTAGAACCGCATTCCTCGGCTCCTCGCGGAGTTTCACTCCCTAAACTGTGTTTTGCCATCACATCTCCAGGTGACATGGAGAAACAGACAGTACCAGACACGGTCTATGAAATCTGCTAGCCACTTGTTAGAAAGACGTTGCATTTCTTTTCTTTTTCCTTTCTTTCTTTCTTTCTTTCTCTCTCTCTCTCTCTCTCTCTCTCTCTCTCTCTCTTTCTTTCTCTCTCTCTCTCTTTCTTTCTTTCTCTCTCTCTCTCTTTCTTTCTTTCTTTCTTTTTTTGAGATTTTGAGACAGAGTCTTACTCTGTCACCCAGGCTGGAGTGCAGGGACACGATCTTGGCTCACGGCAACCTCTGTCTCCCAGGTTCCAGTGATTCTCATGCCTCCCAAATAGCTGGGATTACAAGTGTGCACCACCATGCCTGGCTAATGTTGGTATTTTTAGTAGAGATGAGATTTTGCCATGTTGCCCAGGCTGGCCTCAAGTGATCCACTGCCTTGGCCTCCCAAAGTGCTAGGATTACAGGCGTGAGCCACTGCACCTGGCCTAAAATATGTTTTCTTAGCTGGAGCTTTATGTGAAAGGCTGTAAGAAATGCAACATCGGCTGGGTGCAGTGGCTCACACCTGTAATCCTAGCACTTTGGGAGGCTGAGGCGGGCAGATTACAAGGTCAGGAGATCGAGACCATCCTGGCTAACATGGTGAAACCCCGTCTCTACTAAAAGTACAAAAAATTAGCCAGGCATGGTGGCAGGCGCCTGTAGTCCCAGCTACTCGGGAGTCTGAGGCAGGAGAATGGCCTGAACCCAGGAGGCAGAGCTTGCAGTGAGTGGAGATCGTGCCACTGCACTCCAGCCTGGGCAACAGTGCAAGATATATCTCAACAAAAAACAAATAAATAACGAAAAATAAAAATAAAAAAAGAAAACACATTTTAAAATAAAGGGTTAATAAAAGCTTTTTTTTTTTTTTTTTTTTTCTTTTTTTTTTTTTTTTTTTTTTGGCCCAGAGGTACTAGGGTGACTTTTTCACCACAAGAAAGATATAGTTTCCCTTTTCCCTTTGGCCACCAGGGAGCATAGAGTCAAATGTTTGGCCCGATTATAGCAACTATTGGACATCATGACTTAGCTATAGGATTTTAGTTTTGCTCCTGAGAAATATAAACTTTTTAGTTTATATTTTTCCTAGTATTGAATTGAATGAAAAGTGAGCTATCATATTAAATGTAATTCTTGTAAACAACTTTAAATTGCTTTTGTGAAATGACATGGAATAGTTACTATTTCATTCATTAAAAATTAAGCCCAGCCAGTGGCCCAAATTGTACTATCAGACACAACCGTGAAACATTATTGATGCCCTCCCAGGTCAATTCCATATTTCAGCGCCGTTGGCATTGGACACGCATGCCTTTGTCCAACCTGCATGGTATGGCATTAGCCTCAAAAGGTGAAGATGTCTGAGCTTCTGGATCTGGAGGGGTGGGGGTCTGTCTGGCCAAGTAGCTCCCAGCCTCTCCTTCCTGCCCCTGGCCCAAATGGCATTGCCACTCAGTTTGTTTTCACCTGTACCCTTAAATCAGCTCCTGGCTTTTCTGAGCACTGGCCACAAACCCATGTCTCTCCCCAAACTCATCTTGACCTCTCCTCAACTTGTCCTGCAACTTTTCCTTTGGCCCCTTGGGTGGGTACTAGAGAGCCAGGCTGTCCTTCCTCTCTGCTGTCTCCATATTTACAAAGTCTGAGTCCAGCCCCATAACCTGCCACCCTGCTGGGCTGATGGGCCATCTGCCACCTCCTGTGCCTGCCTCGTCACCCCATAGGCTCCCCAGCTCCCACACTCTTCTGCCGGATGCTGCCCCACTGCAGAAAGAGGGGAGAGGAGGGAGGGGCCTGGGAATGGTGTCTGCCACCTGTCAGGAGCCCCAAAACGAACTTGAGGGAGTGGGGAGGAAGATGAAATACTCGAGGAAGCACTCGGCCCAATCTCTGCCTTGGCACCCCTCTTAGACACACGGACCCCAGAAAACATCAGGGCCTTGTAGACAAAGGAAGCCACCTTCTAAAAAAACCCCACACATCAGAGGGTAGAGGAAAATGCAACAGGGCAGGAAGTCACATGCTTCTGGTTCGATCTAATCCCTGCTCCAGAGCCCACCCTGCGAGGGGGCTCGGACAAGCCACAGCACCTTCTCTGAGCCTCAATGTCCTTATCTATAAAGCAGAGATAATAATACCAGCCTATCTCACAGGAGGGTGTATCAAATGGAAAACTGTGCACAAAAGGGCTTTGAAAAGGATAAAGAATCACACAAAGAGGCAGGGAATTGTTACTGCAATTGTTCCCTCTGAGAGCTAAGTGACCCCAGAAGAACTAGGGAGAAATTGAGCTTCAGGTTGTGGAGGGCAGTGGGGGTCTGGGGTCTGATCAGAAGACTCCCAGCCCCCACTTTCCTGCCCCTTGCCCAAACAGAATCACCACTCACTTGGTTTTCATCTGTGCTCTTGAATCAACAGGCTTTAAGTCTTCACAGCAGGGGTCTTACGGGGACCATGGCAGGGAGGGACATCAGGTCCCTCTGCAAGCTTCATGCCTGGCACACTATGGTCATAGCTGAACTCTGTGTGTATGCATATGAGTGTCCTCAAAAGGTTTCCAATGGAAGAGATGGCACACGTGTGACTTAGGCAGGGTGACAACAATGGGGACAGTGATTAACTGCAGTGCCTGCAGCCCACACTAAAAATACACCTGTTATGCATAACTTGAGCTTCCTCATCCCTCCTCCCACTCTTGAGACCACTGTGTTCACACCTGCAGGTCCAGCCAAGAAAGAAGGGACTTGACCAGCCCAGCCCAGCACTGCAGGAAGGCAGCGCCATCAACGGCCCCAGCTGACCAGCTGGAGCCCTCACTAGGCCCCTGGGTGTGATGCAGGGTTCCTGCTTTGTTTCCTGGGCTTAAGTGCCTGTCTCAGACACCTGTCTAACAGCCTCTTCCCTCTAAAGACAGTTTATCTAATGACAGTATCCTCAATTCTGTTTTCACCTGCTGCCTTGCCTCTGAACTTAACCTACTCCTATGACTCCCACTCTGGGCTCTGTTACTTTCTGGCCATTGTATGCCCTATGCTTTGCCTCCCTGGTGGCCCTGCTTGCCTGGGTCCCCAACTGATGCCAGATGCCAGCCTCTTTGGACATCATAATCTGTCCTGAAAGGACCAGGCCCCAAGCCTTACCTGTGGCTGCATCTCTGTCCCCACCTTGCAGCCCACTAGGGCTGACCCTGGCCTCCTGGGCAGCTCCTGTCCCATGTTTCCCACCCACATCCACTGAAAGTCACAGAGGAATGCTAGGCGGTGTTGGGAGGCCAAGGGGGTTAAGGCATGCTCATGTCCTAGACCTCAAGGGGTGTGTAGCCAAGTCCAAAAGCAGACACAATCCCCAGAAAATCAGAGAACGACGAAGGCACTGGGTCCCTAACAACAGTGCTGGAGTTAGGAGGAGGAATCGCCAGGGGCTGGGCCAGCCGGGAGGAAGCAGGCCGAGCCTTGAAGGGCAGAATGATGGTGCACACTGAAGAACAGGAGGGCTGGCCTGGCTGCAAGTGGCTGTCAGAGCAAAGACGTGACAGTGGGGAAACTGTAGATCATGGCATCGTTTGTTCACTTGTTCAGCCATTCATTTGTTCAGCAAATATTAATTGAGCACCTACAATGTTCTAGTTACTCTTCAAGGCACTGGGCAACCTGGAATAAATAAAGCAGACAAAATCCCCTGTCCCCGTGTAGTTAACTCTCAAGGGGATTTAGGGCTGCTTCTGGGGACACAGAGGTAGATGGGGGCCAGATCGTGGAAGGCCTTGAATGCTGAGAAGGCTGGACTTCATCTTATAAGCAGTGGGGAGCCCTTGAGGGTTTCTCAGGGAGGGTGAGGCGACCTGCAGAGACATACTGGAGACTGTCAGAATCACCAGCATGAAAGGGGACAAGAACTGGAGTTAGGGAGGATGCTGTAGCCACCGGGAGAAGGGGGTGCATTTGAGTCTGTGGGAGTGAGATGATACTGAGTCAAGAAGGCCTGGTGCTGGGAAGCCTCCTCCCTTTGAAGGCTGTCTGCATCCCTGGGGACTGTGGCTCCCTGGGGTCTCCTTCTGCTAAATGCACAATTTTCAGAGCCATGTATGAATCCCAGACCTTGGAGGGCAGACTCCAGCGGTGTTGACTGGGGCAGGGCTTTTCCTCCTGCCCTCCAGGCCTTAGCCCTCTGGCACCCACAGTGACCTTAAAAACCCAACGAGGGAGGAATTCAAAGGCCTGGCAAGGCCTAAATATAGCCAGGCAGGCCACGTGCAGAAATGCTCCCCTGAATTTACTAAAGAACAGAGGTTGCCATGTTCCACTGGGGACCGCACTTTGTTTCAAAATCACGCCAGCCAGGCTGAGCCTGATGGGCCCTTGGAGCTTTCTTTAAACACAGAGAAAACATTAAATGATTTTCTGCAAAAGCCTCAGCATGAGAGGAGGAGGCAGCTAACGGGAGGTTTGAATCAATGCCCCACAGGACTCAGGTGAACTTACTCTTTAAAAATGTAAATCCCTCTGGACAAAGGGCAGTCTCCATGCAAACCAGGCACGTGGGCTAGACATCAGAGCAGGAGCTCTGTTCTGAGTCACTTGCGAGAGCTGTGGGGTGAGGGAGGTGGGGCAATCAAGACCAGCCTGCAATGAACCGTTGGCAGCTATGGGATGGATCCTGGAGGGGCTGGAGCTTGGCAGTGCTCCACGCCTTAGGAGGGGGTACAATTATTGTCTTCACTTCACAGGTGAGAAAACTGAGGCCTGGGAGGGGTTAAGGAACTTTCCAAAGGCCAGGGAGCAAACCAGTGGTGCAGCCAGGATTGGAACTCAGGTCTACCTATCACCAGAGTCGCTTCCTATGACCGAGATGCTGCTCCACGGCCCAAGTCCAGCAGCCCTGCAGCTAATCTCTTCCCTCTGCTGTGCAAGGCTCTGAGATGGGAATGGAGGCAGGTAGTCAAAGAGGACAGTCCCACATCCCTGCCTTCCTGAGGCCACTCATAGGGAGCACAGCTAGCAGAGGCTATAGTCTACACAAAAGAAAGGGAGCACGGCATAGGGCACCACTACATGCAGGCACTGAGCAGATGCGCCCCATATCCTCACTCATTTAGGTCTCTCAATGAGGTGGGTGCTATTATCATGCCCATTTTGCAGGCAAGGAAACTGAGGCACAGAGAAGAAAAGTAACTTACCAAGGTCAGGTAGCCAGTAAGTAACAGAGCTGGGAGTCAAACCAGATGGCGGGCACCTGACTCTGCTTCTAACACTGAGTTCAGGTGCTGGGGAGTGGGAGAAGAGGGAAGAGTCCATTCCTTCTGGGAGCATCTTAGAAAACCTGCTAGAGGAGGTGGGATCCAATCTTGATGGGTGTTGGGAAGGGCACTCCAGAGAGAGAGGACAAAATGAACAAAGCCCAGGAGAACTGATCCACAATGGCATCCGGGAGCCACCGGGCCTGGCTGGGGATAGGGGTACCAAGCTCCTTGGGAAGTTCCAGATGAGGACACACAGACGCTCCCGCACTGTGTGCCTACTATGCGCCAGGCCTTGGGCTAGGCACTTTTGAGGTGTTTTCCCAGCACTATCAGCCACGTACAACTGGCTGAACAATGACTTCTTCACTTCACGGCTGAAGAATGGTGATCCCGCAAAAGCAGTGAAGTGACTTGTCTGAGGCTGGCTGGGCACAGTGGGGTTACAAGAAGGGTTACGAGAAGGGCAGTGATGGGATACAGCCTTCACTGTGGAAAACCGAGCAGCAGCAGCAGCAGGAGGTGCACGTGGGGGCCCCAATGCAGGGAGCATTATGAGCCCAGAAACCACTGCCTGTGCTGAGGGCTCTAGTGCTCTTCAGTGCCCTGGATCCTGCATTCCCAGAAGCCCAGCAGTAGAGTCATTGCTGCAAAGGTTAATGTGCCCAGCACAAGCCCCCAAGAGAAACACCTTGTGTCTTACTTCCACCTCTTCTCTGACCACCACATATGTCGCCTCCCAACACCTGGAGGGGCCTGGGTGAGAGGCTTCACCTGCCACTGTCAAGTGGACTTACGGTGTCTCGCAGGAAAAGCAGAGGCTGGGGTAGAAAGGAAGAGCCAGACTTGGGACTCAGAGAGCTCTGGGTGCAAAGGCTGGCCCTACCCTTACCGAGCTGGGTTCCCCTGGGCAAGTTTCCTCATCTGCTGAGCCTCAGCATCCTCATCTATAAAATGGGAGCAAGAAGCCGCCTTCCATCAGGTTTGTGTGAGGACTGAAATGACTGCATAAAGAAATCGCCCAGGACAGTGCCTTCACAAGGAGCAGATGGTGACTGAACAAACACCATGTGGGCACAGGGGCATTCACTGTAAAAGTCTTTCAACTTTACTGTGTGTTCAAAATTTTTCATAATTAAAAGATGGAGAAAAAATAAATACCATATTTTCCCTCCCTGACATTGGCCCAGACAAAGCAATCTACTTTGCCACATCTTCCTGGCTGGTCCACATGAAGAGATGGGGACACAGGAGGGTGGGCGGGTCACAAGGAGAGCCTGGGTGGTGCCAGACCAGTGTCCTGTCTCCCTGGAGAGCTCTGTGCGCTCACCACCCCTGCTCCCTGACAGTGATGGCCCCTCTTGCCTGGTTTGGTCTGAGCTCCACCACCTCCAGGACAGTGAGTTCAGAAAATTCTGACATACTGATTTCTGAGAAATGTCAGGGAGATGAATGGTAGCCAATACCTTGCCCTGAGTCAGGAGAGAATTAAGTCATTATCATAGAATTAGAACAATGGAATAATTCCAGCCCATCGCCCTAACTCCTTTCTTGCTAAAAAGGAAGAGGCAGCTGTGATATCGTTAAGACCACGGACTCTGAAGCCAGACTGTCCGGGTCCAAATCCAATCTCCACCATTTACTTGCTGTGTGACCTTGAGAAAGCTACTTACCCCTCTGAGCCTCAATTTCCTCATCTGTAAAATGGAGATGTAATAATAATAATAATATCAACTTCAAACTGTTGTCATGAGAATTAACTAGTTAGTGCATGTGAAATGCCTGACAGACGGTGAACACTCAGGAAATGTTAAGCTACTTTATGTGACTTGATTAAGGAAGAAAATTTCCAAGGACTTAATTTCAGAATGAGTGGGAACAAGGCAAGGATTATGGTATGATGTAGGACTTGTGATTTTTCTCTTCTGATGGTCTCAAGAGGAAGAGAAAACTGAGGCCTAGGCAAGCTCAGGACTCAAAGAGGAGAGGCACGTGGAGGCAAGGCCAGAGCCTGGGCCCCCTCACACTCCCAGTCCCAGATTCTCTGTGGAGCTAGGCTCTGGCAGCCTCTCCAGGCTCAACCCCCGGGGGGCTCGCTGAAGCGAAGTCTGCATATAAATCGCCTTGGAGGAAAAATACTTCTTCATTTTCTCCCTTTTCATTTAAAAAAATAATTCACGGCACTGGGGCTAAAACGGCAGTGTGTATCTATGGCTGGAGGGGTGTGTGTGTATGTGTGTGTGTGGTCCATTCGTGGGGAGCCCATGTTACCAGAGTTCGGGGAAATGTCAGACTCTTGGAGGAGATTTTAATTAGGTTAGAGTTGCCTCCAAAAAGTACTAAAATTAAATATGAATCCATAATGCATGGCATCATAGCTAATGGTATGCAAATGGGGCTGGGCTGGGCTGGACTGAAGTAAGGACTTGGGCAATCGTGGTAATGAGGAAAAATGGCCCCTGGCCGACAGCCAGTCCTGAGGATGCTGTGGGAGGGAGCAGGGGTGGGGACTGTTGCAGGGAGCTTGGAGAGGGTGGCCTATGCCCTGTTAATGGGAGAAGAGGAGGCAAGTACTGGGCCAGCTGAGCAGGGGAGACCTCAGCACCAACACACACACCTAGAAAGAGGGAGGAGCGGAGTCTTCAGAGAGGCCAGTTGTGCTGTATTTACCGACATCTTTGGGGGTGGCTGGGTTTCCCTTGGAGCATGGGGCTTCGAACAGGAGGGCAACTGTAGTGTAGGAGAAAAAGATCCGCAGATGTGAATTTGAGTTGTGCCTCTCTTCTAGACAGCTGTGTGACCTTGGACACGTCACCCAAGCCAGGCTGCTCCTTGCTCAGCTGCAAGTTAAGAAAGACAAACTCAAGGCTTCAATCTCCCAGAGTTGCCTGAGGGTCAGAATGAGTTGTAAATATGTTAACAGCCATAGAAATGGACACTTATTCTTTTTACTTTTTACGTTTATTCTTGAGAAAAATAAATAAGAGGTAATGTCTCCTGAGTGCTTTCTGTTCACCAGGCCTCTTATCCCACAAGATCCTTTCTACAATCCTGGAGAAACCGAGGCACAGTCAGGAAGTGGTGGAGCCAGGATTCAAACCCAGTGAGTTTGATTCATGAACCTACTCTGGTAACAGCTGTGCTACAATGAGGTTAAAGGTGCTCCTGGAGTGAAGGGGGTGCTATTCATAATTACACAAGGCAACAGAGCCAGGATAACCCCAGCAGTCTCCAGTGTGCAGTGTCCGGCTGTAATGTTTGTAGAAAGAACCCAGGGGTCACCCAACCTTCCTTTCTGTGTTCGCTCCAGGGAGTCACTGCGCCACCGCAGGCGTCAGTTTTCTCACCTGTACCACTTTTGTCCTGCCGGTCCAGGTGTCTTCCATGTGCTTTCCACCTTCAAAGCACTATGATTGCACCAGGAAGTCCAGCACTATGGAAAAATGCTCTGAGCTAGAGTCAGGGTGGCCACGTTTAAATCTCTGCTCTGAAATCCTGGTTAAGACACTAGACCTCAAGAAGTCTCAGTTTTCTCATCTGTAAAATGGGGAGACTAACAGTTCTTGTCTTGTAGCATTGTTGTGACAATGAAATCAGATGATGGTGATACTAGCTTACACGCCCTGAGCTCTGTGTAGCAGACACTGCTCTGAGCACTTCACACTATTAGTTCATTTCATCCTCAGCAGCGAAAGGCAGCTAACATGTGACTTATTATGAGCCAGCACACAGTGCTTCCCATAGTCACTCAGTTTATCTCTTCCACAACCCTACGGTGTAAACGCTTTTCTAGTCATTTTACAGGTGGAGAAACTCAAGCACAGAGAGGTTAAGAACTCACCTGAAGTTCGGAGACAGGATTCAAAGGTGGGCAATGGCTTCATCTGCAGCAAGTATGCTCAGCCCAACACCTGCCTTTTATTAGCATGCAGTGGAGGCTGGTGTTAAGTCTAAGGGGGTGAAAGTTAACTTCAAACATTTGCCCTTTGGTAAGGATCCATTAAGATTATATTCACATGGTAAACTCCCAGCACAGGAGAAGGGCTCAAAAAATGTAACATGAGTGAACGAAAGAGTGAATTTCAGGGAAGACCACGGGCCTGTTATGACTCCTGGCTCTTCCATGCGGACAGGCGTTTCTCCCAGCAGGGCTACGAATGATGGGTCTTGCAGGCCCAAGGAGGATGCCAAGCAACAGTGATGCCAGGGCATCCAGAGTGTCCTAAAAAGCAAACCTTTTTGGGGGGGACGTGGGCAGATGGATTAATTCCACCTCCCATGGACCCCCCCCACGCCTTGGGCCAGAATAATCCCTGCCTATGGCCCCAGAAATCTCCAAGTCCTGTCTGGGCAGGTGCTGGCCGAGGCAGCAATCCCTGGGAGTGATACACAGAGGAGAAAAATGGGACGGGAAATGGCACCAAGGTTTTTAAGATGGAAAAAGTGTAAAAGCCCTTCCTTTGTGTGGGAATGAGTGCCAGGGGGCCATTGCCTATTGAGTTTTCATCAAAGTAATTTATTGATCAATACAGCTAACATGGCTAGTTCAGCGATTTTGTAAAAAATAACCATGTGTTGGATGCGAGAAGCACTTTGCTGGATTGCGGCGAGCAGGGCCCGGCAGGATCGCTGTGTTTTATGGCCTTCTGGGAACCGGGCCCTGGCAGTTACGTCTCTGTGGCTTTATCTTCATGACACCAAAACATTTGGCTGAAGAGGAAAAAAGATGGGCCAATCTTCCAGATGTTTTGTCTACCTGGCAGCAAATATCAAGACGTTTCCTGTGCAAGGTCACAACTGCAAACCTGAAACGCCACGAGGCCAGGAAGAGGGTGACGTGTTAAGAAACGTGCTGGCCCAGAGTCAGAAGGCCAGAGTGGGAAGGGAGTTTTATACTTACTAAGAACCTACTGTTTACCAGGCCCTGAGCTAAGCATTTCGACACCACATTTCTCTGTGTTTTCAGATGAGAAAAATGAGGCTGGTACTCTGTTCCCAAGGTCACAGAGCAACTAAACGGTAAAGGAATGATTCACCTCCAGATGTGACTACAAGACTTTCCTAATGCAGCTTTTACTAGTTTGACCTGGAATACGTGAGGTGACCTCGCTGAGCCTCAGTTTCTTCATGTGCAAACTGGGGCTCCTCAGTCCAGCTCTGCCTACCCTGCTCACTGTTGGGAGCATCAAACAAGACACTCATGTGAACACACTTGGCAAGTCAAAGAGAATTCCACTACTGCAGACGGTGGTTTCTCTTCCTGGGGTACCCCGAAGCACCTAGCTTGGCCCCTGTATTAGTCTGTTTTCACACTGCTGATAAACACATACCTGAGACTGGGTAATTTATAAAGAAAAAAAGGTTTAATGGACACACAGTTCCATATGGCTGGGGAGGCCTCACAATCATGGCAGAAGGCAAAAGGCATGTCTTACATGGCGGCAGGCAAGAGAGAATGAGAGCCAAGCAAAAGGGGAAACCCCTTATAAAACCATCGGATCTCGTGAGACTTATTTACTACCACGAGAACAGTATGGGGGAAACTGCCCTCATGATTCAATTATCTCCCATTGGTTCCCTCCCACAACATGTAGGAATTATGGGAGCTACAAGATGAGATCTGGGTGGGGACACAGCCAAACCATGTCAGCCCCAGACACAAATTTGTGTTAAGTGATTCATCAGTGGATTGAGCCGGATGGCCTGGCATCTTGTCCTCCAAACATCTGGGTGCTTGGATGAGTGTGTGTGTGTGCCCTTCCTTCAGATGCCTGGGCTACTCCTCTGGCACTCACTTCATGGAAGGAGCCAACCAGAACCTTTGCCACTAAACTTCCCACTTGTCTTCAGAATAAGTAGGCTCCCTTAGGGCTCTACAGTTCCCTCACCTGGATTGAGAACTGGCCAAAAGATATAAATCTCCCTGGGAGAGAAGGCCCCTCCCCTGCAGAGAGCTCTGCTCCTCAGCCCTGCAATGCTGGATACTCCGTTGCTGTATCAAGCGCATGTTTGGATCAGGCTTTGGTGAGGTGCCTAGCTGGAAGGGGTGTCACTCACCAAGAGCAGCTCCAGGGAAGGATGCAGGGGAGGAAGAATGAGGCTGAGCCCTGAAGCCTGAAAGGGCCAAAGATATCAAGGGTCTACAGCGTGAGGCTGGCCTGTGCCTCAGACCAGAACCTGGGCCAGCGGGGGAGAGCCCCAGGACAAAGTTGGAGCAGGGCTTTGGAAATTCACCTCATCACATGTCCAACCTCATCGAATGCCTTGTCCCAGCCCCTTGCACCCCAAGCCCCAAACACATGGGCCTTCTTTCTGCTCTTTGACCATGCCAAGCTCTTCCCACCTTAAGGCCTCATACACTCTGTTCCCTCTGCCTGGAGTGCTCCTGCATTCTTCACAAGGCAGGCTTCTCTCATTATTCAGGCCTCAGCCTAAACGCCACCTCTCCAGAGAGGCCCTTCCTACTCCCAAACCATAGCATGGCCTTCCCATTGTTTCCATGCATAACATTTGCTGTAATTCAGAACGATGCATTATCTGTTAATTGTTTGTTGCCCTAAGTAGAGTAGACAAGGTCCCTCTTTGATCACTTCTTTGATCATCACTCTATATCCAGCACCTAGGAATGTGCCTGGCACACAGTAGGTGCTCAAGCAACATCTACTTATTAAAGGAAAGAAGGAAGGGAGGAGGAAAGAAAGGAGGAAGGGAGGGATAGGGAGGGGGAAAGAAGCCCAGCAAGGTGAACCGCAAACCAGCTTCTGAGAGCCAGCAAAGACAGATGTATTCCATCTATAGAGTTCCTTTTCTGGCAGATTCTTGGACATCTTTTCATACCTGAATGGAGTAATGAGGTCTTATCACGTGTGCCCCATCTGGTTTCTCCAGGAAAACTCCACCAGGTAACCTGTTAAGCCCCACTCTGTGCCAGGCAGGCACAATTTTAAGCATATTACGGTACTTATCCAATAGAAGATAAACCACACCCAGTGGCCTCTGCTGGGAAGCTACAAACAGGCAGAGGCCAGAAACACAGGTTGGGATTACAGAATAGTTATCCCAGTTGGGCTTTTAGGACATTCACACCTGCCATTTTGACTGTGAGGATGCTTTGACTCCACTGGGCATTTGAGAACTTGGTCATCCCAGTGACAGAACCCATTTAGCCATTTAGCCTCTTTTCTTTTATTTTTTCTTCTCTTCTCTCTCTATCTCTGTTTTTTTTTTTCTCTCTCTCTCTATATATATATGTGTGTATGTGTATATATATGTATATATATCTGTCTCAATCACTGGCTTTCACTTTCTGACTCATTCTTCATCTCTCAATAAGAATTCATCCACATTGGTTCATTCGGGGGTTAAAACAACAGGGTCAAAACAGCAGGGTCAGAATATCCTGGTCCCATCTCTGCATCAAGAGATTCTGAAGCCTAAGAAACTTCTGCCCAGATTCTATCTGGGTTGGTGCAATGGGGAAAGATATTTCTGTCCGCCTTGGGTAGGAGAGAAAGGAAAAGCCACATTTCCCTGGAGATTATGTGCTACAGCAGAGACCCCAAGGGGCAGACAGCAAAGGGAGCCTGTGGGGATAACTCATACACCCAAAGTAAATCCCAGCAGGCAGAAAAGCAAAGCCAGCCCCAAATGTCAAGAAAGTAAGAGCCCTTATTTGGTCCAGAACTTAATCCATTTGCCTAGAAAGCCAGAGGTTCCGCAAAGAAAACATCTCCCAAATTAATCTGAAGCTTCCCACTGCCACCTGGCTCCAACGGGCTGGCAGAATAATAAAATTTCAGGATTTGTGCAAGGTGGGATTTACAGACACTATTCTGAGCTAGGGAGCCAGTGCTTTGTTCATTACTAAATCTCCCTTCTGCAGCCACCTCCTGACAACGTCCACAGGGGACTCTTGACACCAAAGAGCCCACACTCTTGCCACAGGGGCCCCCAGGTCCATAGCCTAGCCAGGGAGAGGGTGCCAAGCATCCTGTTCCTGTCTAGGGCGGACAGGTCAGCCTCTCCCCACTGTCTCCCAACTCCCGCCCCAGCAGAAGGTGGCAGCTTTGCAAAGCCTCCCACGTTGCAGTCTAGCAGGGGAATGGGAAGGGGCTTGTGTCTGTGTGGTTTGTTATCCAGGCCCAATTAGTTGCTGGGTCTGTGTCGGAGAGATGGGCCTGCGGCCACTGTGAAGACTGCAGGGAGCGAACAAGGACAGAGGTTGTTAAAATGCTCCCGCCGAGCTCCAGCGCCTGCACCATGTCCATGCACCTCAAAGACATGGTAATGCAAAAGGGACTCAGAGCAGATTTCTTGCCCAGCACATGTTAACTGAACTCTGGGTAATGCCGCCCAACAGATGCACAGCAGCCGCTTGTGCCCAGCCAGGCACCAAAGGAAGGAAAGAAGAATCAGGAGCATCCTAAATGTGCCACTGTCCACCTTAAGGTCGGAAGTTTCCCACCTGGCCCCATCCCATCCGTGACTCTGGAATTCAAGTTGACGTGTCCAGCACTTACTAATTGCCAGTTGTAGGCATTGCTAGGGGAAGCTGCTAGGAATACACAGGGGATTACAATGGAGTCAGGCAGACAGGAGTTCAAGTCTTAGTGACACCCATCACTTACTCCACTGGGTACCTTCACCTCATTAAGGCTCAGATTCCTTATCTGGAAAGTTGGAATAATTAGACTCACCTTTGGGTTAAACGAGCTCGGAAAAGGGCTCAGTAAACAATTGCTGTTATTGTCACAATAAACAGAAATGGGACAAGATCCCTGCCTCTGAGATGCTCTTTGCCCATGTGGTAGGTCAGTGGCTCAATGCCTGCAGGACCAACAGAAACCCAGAGTGAAACAGGGCTGGTGAGAGAAACAAATTTGAAAAAATTGGCACTCCTAGTCTGTCTTTTGTTTGCTCCTGAAAATAAAAACATTTTACTTTTCCTTCGTAACTTTACTGAAAGAAAAACAGCAGCAGCAGGACAGTGACTGATCCTAGCACAGGAAATTACTATAAGGAGGGGTGGGGACTGAGGCATATGTGAATGTGGGAAAAGAAGCTGGAAACCCAAAATTTCATATAAAACGTCCAAATTTTTGAATGTTGGCTGATTCAACTTAAAAAACCAATTAAACTTAAAATTAAATGATGAGGGTGTGGAAGGGGTCATAACGTAGAAATAGAGTTTAGAAAGAGAATTTCTTGAATTCCAAGCAAAGATGTTAGTCTTCAGAAGAGTGAGACATCAAAAAGTGTTGAGGGCTGGGCGCCGTGGCTCAAGCTTTAATCACGGCACTTTGGGAGACCGAGGTGGGTGGATCACCTGAGGTCAGGAGTTCAAGACCAACCTAGCCAACACAAATTAAATGTTTAATTGTGTTAAATGATTCATCAGTGGATTAGAGACAGGGTGAAACCCTGTCTCTAATAAAAATACAAAAATTAGCTGGGTGTGATGGCACACACCTGTAGTCCCAGCTACTTGGGACAGCTGAGCAGGGAGGATCACTTGAACCTACAGGTGGGGGTTGCAGCAAGCCGAGATTGCACCACTGCATTCCAGCCTGGGAGACAGAGTGAGACTTCATCCCAAAAAAAAAAAAAAAAAAAAAAAGGTGTTGAGCTAGGCTGGGTGTAGAGGCCCACACCTGTAATCCCAGCACTTTGGGAGGCCAAGGCAGGAGGATAACTTGAGCCCAGGAGTTTGAGACCAGCCTGGGCAACATAGGGAGACCCTGTCTCTTTTTTTAAAAAAAAAAAAAGGTGTTGAGCTGTTTTCTTTAAAAAGATTTCTAAAAACCATAAAAAAGAAGCCTGAGAGTATTCTTCACAACCACTACTACCGGCCTTGACCTTCCTGGAGTTTGCATAGCCAGGAGCAGGCACTGGCCTTTTCAGGGAGCTCGGAAAATCTGGATTTTTTTATAGCATCTCTTGCCGCACAGTTGGGCATGCCTAGAATTTCACAGTGAAAGGAATCCAGAGCCCCTTGATAACACCCCTGGCCAATCTGTGCTTGAGAAGCCGAGGGCAAACCTGAATAGGCTTGTCAAACCTTAGCCAGCTTTGCTTGCTTTTAGCTGTTTTTTTTTGTTTTTGTTTTTGTTTTTTTAAGACTCTCCAAATTCACTAGAGATAACACCTCTGACATATGGATCACAATGCTAACAGTTGCCTAAGTTGTTTTTCAGAAATTTAGAGTCTGCTCCTGTCCAGTTCAAACTGAGTGAGACCACTGAACCTTCAACTGGACCTACACAAATGATGGATGGGTAATGAGTCCTCTTTTGACGTCACAGGGCCAAGAGCTCCACCCTCAGGTCATGCTAATGCTGCCATTTTTTTCAGACATCGTCCTATGAAGTGCCATGAAGCTTGACTACGCTTGTGCAGAAACTGATTGCCTCACTTCTCCTCACCCCCAATCACCTTTCCCCATGCCTCAGACCACTCTGCTTCTCTATCCCATAAACAACCCTAAAACTCATCTTTGGGAAGGTGGATTTGAGACCTATTTTCCTGTCTCCTCGCTTGGCTGCCACATGAATAAACCCTTTCTCTGCTGCAAAACTCATCGTCTCAGTGACTGGGATACTACACGGTGGGCAAAACAGGCCTGATTCGGTAACACCAGAATCTGGCTCATAATAGGAAGCCCACTAGACTCCAAGGCACTACACTTACTGAATCTTTAAAGAGCACTGAATGTGGATAGCTGGTATTGAATCAAAATCTGCCTTCTTGGACCATCACTCACTGGCCCCAATTCTACTGGGACCTGTAACACCAGATCTGCTCCTTCTCATACACTGCAACCCTTAGAGATTTAGAGATGGCCACTCCCACGTGCATGCCTCCAAATTCTGGTCTCTGAGCACCCTTTCTGGTCCTTTGTCTCTACAAACTGTACAATGGGGACAGAGCTTACTGCACCTTATTTCTCTGGCAGAGCAGAGACTAATAAGGAGAAAGCATTAATATTTTGCTGAAGAGCCCCTGACCCTCCTTACCGCAGGTCTCAGATCCAGGATGGGGGAGCAAAGTCACTCATAGAAAAAGCCACCTTTTGCCAGACGAGTCAGGCTCAAAGGCTGTCTGCCCTCCCCAGCCCCAGGGGGAGATTGATGTCTGCATTGACGGATTGCTCCAATGTATTAGGTAGATAAAGAAATTGATTATTCCATAAATCATTGTCTCCATGAAAAAAAAATCCAATTTTTTAAAAAAGAAAATATTATAAATCTACTCAGGCCCCCATGAGCAAAAGTACAGCCATTTCAATTTAATTGTCTGAGAGCCTCTTTGGTGGAACCCTAGAAAGAAAAGCCCCTAAGCGACTGACTTCCAAGCTAGATGTTCCCTCCTACCCTCCAAGAACAGCCATGTCCAGGAAAGTCCATGGATGAGATGGATTTACACTGCATCAGGAATGATCTGGGTTAGTCAGAAAGAAGAATTTCCTCACCAGAGGAGACAGACTGTGTCCCTTGGAGACTTACAAATTGGATACTAACCCCTTCCTTTATCTTTCACCCCCCTACTTACACATGCATCCATCCATCTAGAAAAGTTAAGGTTCAGTTCTGCTAAGACAGGGAACTGGACAAAATGAATCCTGAAGGGGGATAAATCTGACAGTTCAGGGGTGAAAGAACACTCTCGGAACAACATAAGTGAACTGATTTAGAAGGGGCAAGGGCAGAAAGGAGAGCAGGAGTGAAGGTGAAATGGAGATGCAGCCTCCCTGCCAACTCGACTGTGCGACTTTCAGTTTGTCTCTTCATCTCTCTGAGCCTCATTACTCCTCCCCAGGACTCCGTGGAATGAGGAAGATCCAAGTGCAAGGCTGTGGTCTAAACTGTACATACCGAAATGTTCAAGGAACCACAGCTATTACTAAAGGTCACCTAATTGGACCTACCACGAGGACATTCAAATACCACCAAACCCAGGAGTGCTGTTTCATTGCCCCCGCATCCCGGAGCCCCCACAAATCCCCTGACCCTATGTACTCTGCAGTATACAGAGTGGGTGCTCCATAAATGTTTGGTGAATCAATGAGTCAGCCCAGAACCCATGTGAAAAAGACAGGAAATAAACACAAAATTACAAACAGCATAAAAATAACCACAATTTTCAAAGCAGATTTTTCTGATTCTGCGAATCCAAGTAGGAGCATCAAAAAGCCCCAAATCCCCTCATACTGAGATATCTTCAGCCAGAGCCCCTAAAGTAGCCCTCACTTTGTAGCTACCATAGCTCACTTCCTCCCAGAATATCCTGGATTTTTCTATCTGCTGTGTGACGTCCAAGATGCCATCTTACCTCTTAAATCCTTGGGGTCCATTTGCCTAAACCTCACTTCTTGTTCAGAGGCAAATTCCTCAGAGGCGAGTGAAACAATTCCTCTGACTCTATCATTCTAACACTCTTCACCTTCTCCGGTCCTGTGAACTCTAGTCCAGGTGCTCCCAGCCAACTCTCCATACCCCAGTGATGGATAAAAGCGTACCATTTCTCTGAGAAACACTGAGGTCACTCCTGGCATGACTTTTCTGTCTGAGAGAGGCTTTGTCAATTCCCAGCCCCACCATAAGCCTTCCCAGACACATCCAGGTGGTAGAGCACCTGGAACCGCTGGGGTTGTTTGGGGAATGCCACCAAGCTGTGACACATTTAATTCCCATCACCTGAATGAGGAATGATTTTATTTACTAGCAGGAAATATGGCTCTATTATAGGTATGCAGGTCTCCACAACTCAGGAAATAATAACGCACAAAATACTTTTAAGAAATCACATTTAGCAATCCTACTTACAAAATGCGATGTGAAAGATGAGGCTGACAAGCCGAGCCAAGATGCTTGGTATCAGGTGTGATATTTGACAATGGAATGCTCACTCGTTTTGTCATCTGCTGCTGCTCCCTAGCAGACAAGCCGTACAAGGCACCAAAGGTTTAAGAACAATTTATGTGGAAGGAAAAAAAAAAAAAGGAGAAAATTCCATCTATTACCTTGATTTTCTTTTACCTTGCGTTATTCTATTTGAACAACCACAAATAACAATTCTTACTAGCCTACCAGAGTTCTAAAGGAATAGCATTTGAAAGAAAGAATGCCTGTTTAACAAGACCTTACAATAACCACACCGCCCATACTAGAAGAGCCAGCACCCGCTACCCCCAGGCCTGGCTGCTCTCCGTGGTGCTGAACACAGAGGTTGGGGAGACCCTCAACCTCCCTGGCTCTTGCTGAACCACAAGGTGCATCTGTTATTTTTGACTTTTTCTAAACACATGTGAATCCAATTTGTATTTCTCTTGCAGTGCGGAAAAGTGTTTCACAGGTTTGCTTTTCCACATCGGAAAAGTCTAGGCTCTTTTGCTCTCTTAAGACTGCAAATGTAAAACTTCAAATTCGCAAGTATGTGTGTGGTGTGTGTGTGTGTGTGTGTGTGTGTGTAATAGGAGGGTAGATCAGGTTTTCTTAACAGGATGAGAGTCAGAGGACCCATATGTTTGTCTGTTTTTTCCCATGGCTCATCAAGGGACATGGCACAAATCATTTTCTCTTTTCTGTCTTCAGCATCCCAATCCGTGATAGAAAAAATAATGGGGACAGGTAGTGCTCCTATAGCCCTAGCATTTGGGGTTCCTCCATTTGTGTTCTGGTTCTTCCACTGACTCAGAGACCACCAAACAAGATTACCTTGCTGGCCTGGCTTCCTTAAGCACTGAACGATTTCCTGGATCCAGAAGGAAGATGCAAGGCTCTGCTTCTCTTGCAAGAAGACAAGGATTCAGTTTCTCTGCTCAACTCTCCTCCAGCCCACAGTCCCCATGGACCAGCCATAATTCAGCTAAACCTGAGAGTTCACCCATATTTTATTTACTGATTCAATGTTACGAGACAAGTAAAATAGACGGCTGTCACCTCTATTAAACTGGGCAGGAAAAATGGTCATGTAGGCAACAGGCTCTTTCTGCTCATGATGTGTCATGTTTCCCCAGGGAGGGAAGCAAGAAAAGGGGGCGGGCTGGCCTCAGGGGAGAGCTCAGTTCCGTTGTGTTCAGGAGGGGAAGCTCAGGGCTCCACTGCAAAACCTCTCCCATCCTTACTCTCAGCCACATTGGTAGAGTAGACAGATCAGCCCAGTCAGTCAGGAACTGGGACCATCCTTTAAGTCCTCAGTTTCCCCACTGATACAAAGGAAAGTCACTACTCACTCATCAGGCTTGGAATAAAGAAAGATGGTTGAGCCCCAATTTCAGAAGTCTGTGCTAGAGAAGCAAACTTCCATATGGTCATCTCTTACAAGGACACAAACACACATGCACACACTCACTCTCCCCAGAACCTGATGTGGATGATGTATATATTCCCAGGGCTAAAGGGCCTCAGTTGACTGTCTATAAAGCCTGAATCTCCAGGTTAACTATCAACACCTCTACTTTACACCAAGCTGTCATGTAGACCAGTTGTCTACATATCCTTGCAGGAGCCAGTGATGTGGTGAAGACAGAAAAAGGAGAGACCTGATCTATGATGGGCAGCAGAGCAATGGCCCAGCCACAGTTCTGCCTGACAGCTGTCCTGAGTGCTCAGCCTATTAACAACAGCACAGCAGAGGTTCTCTTCCTTGGTTCAGCTCCCAGAAAGAGCAGCCGAGATGCTGAGTGGCAAGTGGGAAGGAGAGAAGGGTAAGGTCAGAAAAGACAGGAGGACTGTGGTCTCTCCTCTAGTCTCTTCTTTAAGAAGACAGCTTGTCTCTCTCAAGAAAATCATCATGATAGGAACAAGACAATGAATGTAAAGTCCAATCCTAGACTTGAAAAAGAAGGGCTCACTCCCCCAAATATTCCAGCTCTGCCCAGTAGACTAAATCTAAAAGGTCCTGGCACAGAAAAAGTTGCAGAACTGGTGTGTCAGAAGACCACCACACACAGCATGAGAACCTTGACTTCGTGGAAGAAACTAACAACATCCTTCATAAAATCCTCATTGACAAAATGGAAAAAGTGTTGAGCTGCATGCCAGGGCAGTTAGGGGGACTTACATTCAAATGACCATATTCACCATTGCATTCATTTATTCCACAAATATTTATTAATTATCTACTAGGAGTCCCGCACTGTGCTAGAAGCACTGGATACTTAAGTGGTGAACAACCTGGCTATGGCCCATGCCAGTACAGCACTTATCTCTAAAATAACCAAGAATTACAATACAGCAAGTGCTACAACAGGAAAAGTAGAGGGTGCTGTGGGACTCAGAAGGGGATGGAGGTTGAGAAGTGCTTCCTGGAGGAAAAGACATGTTCACTGAAACCTTAGTATGAGTAGAAGTTGGCCAGAAAGAAATGGAGTGCAGGCCGGGTGCGGTGGCTCAAGCCTGTAATCCCAGCACTTTGGGAGGCTGAGACGGGTGGATCACGAGGTCAGGAGATCGAGACCATCCTGGCTAACATGGTGAAACCCCGTCTCTACTAAAAAAATACAAAAAACTAGCTGGGCGAGGTGGTGGGCACCTGTAGTCCCAGCTACTCGGGAGGCTGAGGCAGGAGAATGGCGTAAACCCTGGAGGCGGAGCTTGCAGTGAGCTGAGATCCGGCCACTGCACTCCAGTCTGGGCGACAGAGCGAGACTCCATCTCAAAACAAAAGAAAAAAAGAAAGAAAGAAAGAAATGGAGTGCAGGCCGGGTGTAGTGGCTCAAGCCTGTAATCCCAGCACTTTGGGAGGCCAAGGCGGGCGGATCATGATGTCAGGAGTTTGAGACCAGCCTGGCCAACATAGTGAAACTCCATCTCTACTAAAAATACAAAAATTATCCGGGTGTGGTGGCGTGCACCTGTAGTCCCAGCTACTTGGGAGGCTGAGGCAGGAGAATCGCTTGAACTGGGAGGCAGAGGTTGTGGTGAGCCGAGATCACACCACTGCACTCCAACCTAAGCAACAGAGTGAGACTCTGTCTCAAAAAAACAAAAAAGAAAAAGAAAAGAAAAAAGAAAGGCAGTGCAGAGGCCCAGAGTGTGGGGGAAAGCACAGTGCCTTCTGGGGACTTAGATGTTCAATGCAGTGGATCAGAGAGGGTGAAGCAAGGAGGGACAGTCCATGAGTCCAGAGATGCCAACCATGGCAAATCATAAAGGGCCTGAAGGCATAAGGAAGCCAGTGGAATTCTGAAGCTCATTAAAGTGTAGGATAGTGGATCCAAGACCATTTGAATAAAGCCATCAGACTCTGACATTGCTCATTTCCTGCTTAATGTGTTTATGGCAGACCTGGCTGAAGGGAAGGAGGATATGTTTATCCCAGGCTCAGATGGCATGAAGCATGCGAGACATCAGAATGAGAATCCCCAAAAGCTTCACTATTCAGAACAGTGATTCCCAACCCCAACCATACTATAGGCTAATAACCACTTAACCCCTCTACCACAGACCCCAGGAGGGAGGCAGGGGTTAGAAGAAGAGGGTGTAATCCATACCTGCTTTCCAAGCATGGAGACATGGTAATAGGCCCTGGTGGTCCAGAAACAATGAGTAAGAATAACTGTCTGAAGGTTCAATGATGGAACTTACTTGGGGATAAATGATAGGTTTTGCCTTTAGGCTCAAAAGATCAACTGCCAAAGGGAGGATGAGAAAAGTTACAGATCAGTGGCAATACTTGTGGAAAAGACCTCATGATCTCATGAGACCACCAGCTTAGGATAAATCAACAGACTGCAATGGCTGCTAAAAAGCCTGAAACAGTCTGGTGTTGTACAACCAGACACCAAAGCTGAGACCTGAGGAGGTGATGGTCTTACTGGTTTCAATAAATAAGTAGCACTGTGGTCAGCTCTTGACACCATGCTGGAGGAATTAAGCCACTTTAGTCTGAAGAAATAAATGCCTTTGTGTTTCTGCAGAGCTCTAGTGTAGGACAGGGAACAAACTCAAGCCAGAGTCAGTGGGCAGGGAGATCATAATAGTAGGAGTAATAGACAACATTTACTGAGTGCTTACCATGCCTGTGTTCTAAGCACTTCACATGCATTAACTCATTCAGTCTTTACAAAAACGCTGTGAGGCAGGTACAACTATTATTATCATTATTATTTTGAGATATTAAATACTTTGCTCTTGGGAGGCTGAAGAGGGGAGATCACAAGGTCAGGAGTTAGAGACCAGGCTGGCCAATATGGTGAAACCCTATCTCTACTAAAAATAGAAAAATTAGCCAGGCGTGGTAGCGGGTGCCTGTAGTGCCAGCTACTCAGGAGGCTGAAGCAGGAGAATTGCTTGAACCTGGAACCTGGGCAGTGGAGGTTGCAGTGAGCCGAGATCACGCCACTGCACTCCAGCCTGGGCAAAAGAGCAAGACTCCATCTCAAAAAAAAAAAAAAAAAAGTTTGCTCAAGATTAGACAGGTGGGAAGTGAGGGAGGCAGCCTTCAAAGTCAGGCTGTTAGATCCTAGAATCTATGAGCTTATCCTCAAGATTAGACTGAGAGCTAAATGTACTGAGAGATTCGTTTGTGCCAGGCATGTTAATTCTCACAATAATCCCATGAGGTGAAATCTGCTATTATCCTGATTTTACAGATAAAGAAATCTAGACTTAGAGAAAGTAAGTGACTTACCCAAAGTCACACAGCCAGGAGGGAAGGGATCAAGAGTTGAAACTCAGACAGAGGAATTTCAAACCTACACTCAGACCCCAGTTATATTGCCCTCCTGGAACTGCAGGGAGACACATGTTAGCTTTTTAGAGGAAAATTTGCAACAAAGATTAGCATGGGCAAAACATCTGCAGTAAAGAATGGGTGGGGCCTAAAATTGGTGAGCTCCCATTGCAGGTGGCATTCAACCGGAGACTGGCCGTCCACCTGTATGTAGTGGGGTCCTCCACTGATCTGGAACAGCAGTTCTCAAAGTGTGGCTCCCAGATGAGCAGCAGCATCATGATCTGGGAACCTGTTTAAAAGGTAAGCACTCAGGCCTTACCCCAGACCCACGGAATCAGAAGGTCTGTGGATGGGGCCCAGCAATCTGCATCTTAACGAGTGCTTTGGGTGATTCTGGCACATGCTAATATTTGAGAACTAGAGGCCTAGAATGACCCCTGGGGTTCTTTTCAGCCTAGATTATTTGATTCTTCACCATAGACAGGAAATGTGATGCCTGGAGCCCTGGAAAGTCCTTGGCTCCCTGCTCCTGCTTTTCCGCCCAATTGGGCAGCTTTTTGGAATAGCGTATTTCAGTTCTGCAAAGCAGATGCAGAAAGGCTTTGCAGAAGTCTCCCTCATTCCCATATTTAAAGAGCTCATCCCTGCAGTTGTTCTGAGAACTCTATAAACCCCCTTTCATCGGCAGCCTGTCTGCATCAGTCCCTTTAATAGCGCGAGACTTAATCGTCTCCTATGGATTGGAACCCTCTTAATACAAACCAGAATCTTAGCTCCTTCTTGCTGCTTTTCCCCTCTCTGCTATCCTTAACTACCATTCAGCATGGCACCAAAGGATTTGGAGTTGTAGCCACCACTCCCCCTGGATCTCACTCCATCTCATTATCTCCGATCTGTACAATCACCATGGGGACTCTCTCCTCCCTGCCTTTTGCCTCTGTCCTCATTACCTGGTGTCTCCTAGGAGAGCCAAAGTGTCTATCCCCTAGGGCCTCCAGCCTCAGACCCTGTCTAGTCTCCAGTGGCCTGCCCAGGAGGCGAGATGGTACTCCCCATCTGAGAAGGGCTGATCAAGACTCTCTGGACCAGCCCCTTAAGGACATCCCATAATCAGGGTCTTCCCAGCTCTGAACATAGGCAAAATGCATTTTAATCAAAATGCTGCAAAATAATGGGCCAGGCAGTGTCTGGGAGCTGACATTAGGAGCATCCAAGGAAGGGTACATCTCCTGCTTCCTAGCACAGTGGGTAACTGGTAAAGACTGCTAGGCCCACCAACTCCAGTGCAGGGCCCATGGGTATGTGAGCAATGGGCAGATGCCATATACGAGGCTGCATGGAGTATGGGGCACTAGGGGTTAGCACAAAGCCAAGGGCACACGAGATGCAGACAGCCTCAGAGCTCAGAGTCAGTGGAGATGTGGCCCCACCCTTGGGGAACTCTCTTTTTTTCTACTAAAATTTATTAAGCATCAGGCACTATGCAAAGAGCTTTACATACCTTATCTCCTTTAATCCTCACAACAACCCTGTGCAGACAGTACTGTAAGGGTCAACCACAAGATTTTTGTAGGTCAACAACAGCTGCACATGGTTCAACCTAACGTTAATACTTCTATTTTATAGATGAGGAAATGGAAGCTCAGAGGTGCGGTGACTTCCCCAAGGTCACACAGCAAGTACACATTGGACTCACGTTCAAAAATAGATCCACCACATTTCATCAGACCCAAGACATGCCATTCTTTCTTAAGAGTGCCAAGAAAGAAAAAATTCTGCAAGTAAACTTAGACATGACATGTGAGACACGAGTTGATGTCAGAGATATGAAAATGTGAAAAAAAAAATCCCATCTTAGAATCAATGAAATATATTATTGACTCCAAAAAAATCATTCTGCTTCTTGGAAGTGATAGGGGAGAGATGGCCTGAGACACCCTTGAGAAGCTCCTTGTCTAGTCAGGGAGGCACGACACACATGCATTAGAGAAAGCCTAGACACCCACTCGCCCCCAGATAACCACGGCCAAGGTCAATACTATTAGTAAACAAGGTGTAAAGGTCAAAGGAAGCAAGGTGAAGGACCTGGGCAGCTAAGCTGTGAAGAAGGAGAGGCAGTGTGGACCCTGGAGGTGATTTCCAAAGGAAATAAAACAAAGAAAGGAAGGGCAGAGGGCTCTGGGGGCATGGCTGCCATGAAACATGGCTATGAGAGACAAAAGAAAATCTGAACAACCTGTCGTCCTCAAACCCAGTCTCCTGGCCCTCAATTTGGTGTCATCTCTCCAAATCATGCTCAATTAGGATTTGTCTCTGGAGCACAAAGAGAAGTAGGAGGAAAAGCATACTCCAGAAGCAAATTCAGATGCTGGGCCAGGGCCAGGATTTAAGGAGGTGCCCACTCTCATGGTCAGTCATGCAAGCAAAGGGTCCTCATTTGAGGGCCTCCTTGGAGTTGGCTCCCTGGAGGCCTCCCTAGCATCACCCTACTCCCAGACCTGTGCACAGACTCCTCCAAGGGCAAAAAGAAATGCTCAACTGTGGACAGCACGTAAGCCTTTTTGAAAAGACATCACACCTATTTAACCCAATGGGCAGTATCATCCCCATTTTACAGATGGGGAAATGGAGGCCCTAGAAAGTAACATAACCCTTCTGACCGTGCCTGTCCCAAACCTGTCACCTTCGTAGTGACTTTGCACAGTGCATCTTCCCCCTACTTCCAGAACAGCTCAGTGCCTGGCAGCCACCATTATCCCAGGCTCCCCTGTCCCCCTGGGAGAAGGAACACCGCAGACAGAGAAGGGTAAGTCTGGGTTTGCCTTTGCCTTTGCTCTTGTAGATGGAATGGTGGATTAGGAAGGCTCTCGCATCCAGGTCCCCACACCCAAACCACGGTGTCTGTGACACAGCAACACATATTCCAGGACCCAGCGGCAGCAGGCCCTATTTAGAAAGTCAGGATGTGACTCTTGCTTAAAAATAAAACGACCATAAAACCTATTAGCCTTGCAGGGATGTTGGCAAGAAGGAACAGGACTGAGGAAGGAAAAGGGAAGTGAGGGAAGGAATGAATAACAAAGACAGCTAATTCTCTAATCACCTTCTCTTTCCAGGTCACTGGGTGAGGAGGATGGGGGGTGAAGGAGACACAGACACGAGGCCTTTGGGCTTCCTCAAGGCTTTGACAATGTCTTTGAGGACAGCCTGGTGGTTCCAATGGGGACATGTAGACTAGAGATCCCAGAACAGTGGGATCCCTGTAGGTGAACTGACCTCACCCAAGGGTGAATCTGTCCTTTATTTAGGGCTTAGATTAAAGCCTCGAGCAGAATCCAGAAGCCAGGACAATGTGGGATGTAGTAAGTGGAAGGATGTGTGTTGGTGGGAAGGCTGGGAAAGGCCATCCACACCTGTGCCCTGGAGGCGGCGAATCTGCCACACAGCTCATCAGCAAGGCCAGTCTGACACTGAAAACTAGGACTGGTGGAATTCAGCATGGTAGAGCCCAGATGGCCATCCTCCCAGAGCAGGACCAACACAGCCCAGCCAGTGAGACCTCACTCAGCAAACAGAACGGAGAGTGGGGGCAAGGGCACTGCATTCAGCCCCTTTAAAAACCGTTTCTTGCCACCTCCAGACGGCAAAGCCAGCTAAAAGCACAGGATCCAGAGGCAGGCAGACCATACTTCTTATCCTACTTCTACCACTCACTGGCTGCGTGATCTTGGGCAAGTGACTTCACCAAGCTTAGTTCCCTCACCTGTAAAATGGGATAATACCTGTAGGTGGTGAAGGCTACCCAGTATGAAGAGAAAAACCCTATGGCTCCATTTATTGAGCACTTACTATTTACCCACACATTGTTTGAAAAGCATTTGGCACAGTGCTTAGTGGCTAATAATTGCACAATAAATTGGGGCCATCGTATTGTTGTTGTCATTGCTGTTTCATTATTCTGATTTTGCTCCAGACCCAGGTGGGGCCCCAGGCAGAAGACACTGCGGTGGCCGTCTCAGCACAGGCACACTGCCCTCTGGTGCTGCTGCTGGAGAATCAGCACCTGGGAGAAGAGCGACTCCAGGAATCAAGCCCAGGGCCAAGACGCCAGCCCCATCTGCATCAGCTCTATTTCCATACCAGGCAGGCCCTTGGTGCATCTGTCTTCCCAGAGCTGCAGCCCTACCACACCGGCCTCTGGAGGACAAGCGAGTGCCTGCTGGGTGCTAGCCTCAACAAGGGCCCTGCTCTTACAACATCGGTCCTCTCTGTTGCCAGGCGGGGAGTGCGGAGCCCCCCAGTTCCTCTGCGCGCTGCCCAGTGGAGTGAAGCATCCGCTCTCTCAGTTCCCTCTGGAAGGTTCTGAGCAAGCAAGGGAAGCCAGGCTGCAGCTGCGGGAGGAAGAGACAGGGGAAGCTGCTGTGGCAGGTAGAGGAGGCGCCACCTCAGCAGACCAGAAACACAGTCCCAGTCACTGAGATCAAACAGGTCTAAAAGAAACCCTTTCACCAAGCAGGCCTATAGTCTGTGCTGCGTATGGCCTTATACTTCTCTCAAGAGGAGGGGTAGTTCCACAGCCCACGGGGGCATCTGTGCTTCCTCCCTCATGGAGGGGACTGTTTCCTGGAGCAGGGACAGAGTACCTGTGGGACCGTGGGGATTCGGGAAGGCTCACAGGCCCTACAAAGGATCCTAAAAGCAGCTAGGCAGCTTGCATTCCTGGAGGTGTTGGGGATAAAGAGCCACCCCACAAAGCCCTTTCAAAACAACACATGAGCTGGACTTCTGAGGTCAGCCATCCTGCTGGCTACAGGAGCATGCAGGTGACCTTGAAAGAGCCTAGTGAGGCCAGGGTGCCTGGGCTCACCTTGCATAAACCACCTCTAAAGACCCTAGGTCATCCTGACATCAAAAGACTGTTTAGCGCAATGCGAGGCAGGCATCAGGAAAAAAATTAAACTCCAGTTGAGAAGCAGGAAAGCTGGGGCTGACAGCAGCCGCTGGGCTGAAAAGTGGAGGTAGAAATTCCTCAAGTTAGTGATCTCAAAGGCCCCGCGGGCCACTCCCAGGTCTTGTCTGAAGCTATTTACTTCCAGGGGGGAAAACCCTATTGATCTTCATTCAGCGGCTGTCTGCTCCTACAAGGCGGCGATGTTTCAGCGCATCACCAGTCACTGCAAGAAATTTCTCATTGTTTTACACACAGTGGCTCCCAAACTCAAGAGATGAATGTTTAGGATAATTTGGGTGAACTGATCAGAAGAGTTACAGATGGGGCCGGTTTGGGAACTCTGAGGGAGGGGGCGTCTCTCCCTAGGGATCGGCCGCTGTTGCTTGCTGGGCCCCTGTACATTCACGAAACTCAGGACCTTGCAGCTCAGTTCTGCTCTATCTGTAGATGCTCAGAGTCCAGAGCTGGGCCAACCCTTCCCTCTCCCCACCCCCCACACACCTGCTTTATGTCTCTGCAGTCATTTGGCTTCAAACCTCCCCACTGGCTGGCTGGAGATCGCCACCAACCACTTCAGCTCCTCAACACACAGAAGAGCTGGCCAGGCTTCCCCAGCTGCTGCTATCACTGTCTAGTTCCCTTTTCAAATTCCAGGCTGGCCCTCAATCCTACATATGCCCGTAACATGAGGGGAGACCTAACTATGAAACCTACAGTAGCATAACAGTGCCCACCAGGCTGCACTAAAGGGAACTTTGAAACCACAGAACATACCAACCATTAAGGCCAACCAAATAGTTTACAGATGGAGAAACTGAGGCCTGGGGTTCCAGGGAGAGGTGTGACTTGATGAAAATGGCCCAACAAACTGGTGGCAGATGCAGCAGAAAACCAGACCTCCTGACTCCAAGTCCAGCAGCCCCTCCACTACAGCTTTGGGGCCAGGCCACCTGGAAATTCAGGTCCCCGCAGGAGGTCACTCAAGCCTGTTTGGCTGAGAGAATCTATGCATTAAACTGCCTTCCATGAGTTAAGACTAGGATTCATCCAAACAATAATAACGATGATAATAATAATAAAATGCCAAACAATATGCCTTGAAAACCTTCAATGAACAACATTTGATAATCATACACAGAATACATCTTCCACATATTCACATAAAATAATCAATGATCATTTTTTCCCGCAGACTACAATCCAATTATTCTCTCTCCCTTGCTCTCTCCCTCACTGTCTTTTGTTACTTGCAAACCATCCAAGCAATCAATGCCTTGACCTCTCCTTCTGATAGACACAATTACAAAAAGACAGAGCAATGCAATTCATCTATTCAAGACAGATTGTTTGAACACTGTGTCACACTGCTGAGCTATCCATCTCCTTGTCTAAGAGGAAATTTCAGCCCCCAAAAGAGGCACAAAGAGAGGGGGCGGGTACGATGCTCCCCAGCCCAGAGAGCCCCTCTCACACCTGCAGGAAAGCCCTCTCCGGGCTGATACTCGGCAACGCCTGGCTGCTGGAGAAGGATTCAGCTCCAAGCTCAGCCGGCTGAGGCGCCAGTCTTGAGAACCAGAAGCACCTAGCACACTCCAGAGGGCCTCAATTCTTATAGCCCCAGCCAGAGCCCTGAGATCCCAGGGATGGCAGAGATGGGAAAAGGGAGATGGCACCTGGCCCAGCCAAGGCGGTGTGTTTGGGTTTTAGC
Organism: Papio anubis; assembly: GCF_008728515.1. Taxonomy (NCBI): domain Eukaryota; kingdom Metazoa; phylum Chordata; class Mammalia; order Primates; family Cercopithecidae; genus Papio; species Papio anubis. The sequence continues at coordinate 35,254,928 of NC_044976.1, forward strand.
ATGATATTCTCATTCTCTCTCTCTTGCTCTCGCTCTTTCTGTCCATGACCACTGTAGCTCCCTGGCTCCAGCTGGGGTTCGAGCAGGGGCTCAGAAGAACAGAAGCTCAGCTCCCCAGGAGGCTCCAGAGAAGCCCAGAAGCCTCAGAGTCCTCCCATCCTCCGCCCAAACTGGCACAGCTCTGGCGGTCACGTTTGGCGCAGGCACAACACCCTAGTCCATGGGCTGAGAATCAAATGGGGCAGGGCTCTTGGATATAAATGGCCTGGGCTGACACGCTAATTAATCCTGGGGCTTAATACGAAGAAGATTAGAAGAGAGGAGGGCTCTGCCATCCGTTAATTGCATTATTACACGCTGAACCCAAGAAAGGGCGGGTAGGCTTGGGGATGCTCTTCCTAAGGGCTGGGAGGAACTCCCTAACCCATTCAATTTCACAGTAAGGATACATCATCCTGCGCCTTCCCAGCTTATCCCTCTGAGGTTGCCCTCACCGTAGCCTGTCTTTCTGGGCCTCCAAAGACTTCCCTTCCTGAGGCTGGGCTGGGAGCACACCCACCCCACCCCTATGGAGGAAGGACCAAGGAAGAGGGAGCTGCAATCCGTGCGATGGGCAGATAGCGTCTTCTCAGTCTCCCCACCTTTTTCCCCAAGGACACTCTACGACGCAGGCCCCCAAAAAAGCAGAGGGGAGGAGACAGGGAATAAAGGAAGCGCTGGTCCGTTACTGGCGGGGGTGGGGGGGCTTCCTGCCCCTGGAATGGTGCCAAGTTGGGCTCGGGGCAGGCAAAGGCACAGAGATAGAAGACATTTCGGTTGTCAGGAGCAGCCTGGGCTGCAAATGGTTAAGTCTGACCATAAGGGCTGTCCCCAGAGTCCCCTCCCGTGCCTGGCCTCATCTGCCTCCGGTGCCTGCCGGTGTTTGCCTGCCAGGGTCCTGGGCATGGACCGAAAGATCTCAGCGTGGGCAGAGCCGAGGACTGTGCTCTGCCCCATCCAGACAGGAGTTCAAGAGGGTCCGGTCCCCGGGCGTCCGCCCGGGAGGAGACCCATCCTCTGGGTTTCTGACCGCCTCCTAGGAAAATCTGAAGTACGGAAACCAAGCCCGACACCGGTTCCGGCACCTCTTTCAAGCAGCTGACGGCCCAAGGTCCGCCCTGGAGAAGAGCTGCAGAGGAGGAGGGTGGCCTTGGCTCGGCGGAGTCTGGCTTGCCTCGTGCCAGGCGCTGGTGCTGGCGCCGAGTGAACCCAGGCGGCCCAGGTCTCCGGCCTGGCGGCGGGCGCAGGGCCCTCGGTGATGCAGGCTCCGTCGTAGCCCAGCCAGGCCCAGCCCTGCCGGTCACCGGCCCGGGACACGCGCAGCGCTCAGGCCCGCAGGGTGCCTTGGGCGGCCACAACAAAGTTAAAGCCCGGAGTAAGAGTCTCGGGCGAGAAGAGACGCGGAGAAGCCGGAGCCTCGGAAAGCCGCGCGCAGCCCCGCCAGCCGCCGCCAGCTGCGGAGGAATTTGGGCTAACTTTAAAAACCGCTGGCGTCCCTGGGCCGCCCGCCTGGGCCGCGCTGGCCGGCCTCCGTGGTCCCTTCCCTCTACCTGCGCTGCCCCGGGCGGAGAGAGGCCTTGGCCCCAGGGACCAGCTGCAGCGGGCAGCAGGGGCCTGCTCCCCCTACCCCCGCCCCATTTGCACGGGGCTGAACCGGTGCCACCGAGGCCAAGGGCGACCACCGGGAGAGAAGATCGGCTGTCCTCGTCATGCGAATCTGTGCCCTGCGACCTCGCCGCAGCCGCTCGAGCTATGCCCGAGGTGGGGACGAGGGGCCGCGGGGAGTGAGGTGAGCAGAGGAGATAAGTTGGCGCCTTCCCCAGGGTCCCCACTCTGCGGAGAAGCCAGATCGCAGAACTCGGTAGGCTGCGGTTCATGCTGGCAGTCGCCGCGAAATGCGCCCGCGACTCGGGATCGCACTGGAAACCTTCGCCACACTCTGTCAGGTCTGACCTCCCAGGAGCGCGCCAAGGGCCCCTCGCCGCTGCGGCCCGGCGGCCTCCTCCCCAATAAGTAAGGCCCGTGACCCCGACTCTGGAACTTTGTCCTCACAGGGACGAGCTCCTGGCGGTCTCCGGCTCAGCAGCCCGGAGAGAGGTTAGGAAAATCTCTCAGGAACGTGTTCGGAGGCCCCCATTCCCGCCCCCGCCCGGGCGCACGTTGATCCCCGGCTCCAGAGAGCCCTTACCGATCCGGATGACGTGGGGCATCCCGCGCGAGTCCGGGATCCAGAAGGCGCACACGAGGAGCCCGGCCCAGTATTCCCAAACCAGACTCCGGAGGCGCCGCCAGGGAGCGGTCATCGTTGGGCGCCGCCGAGCGTGCCCGGGGCGCGGCCGTGGCGGGCTCCCTGGGGCGGCAGCTCTAGGCGCGGGCGCGCAGCAGCCCCGAAGGCGCCGCCTGGCCCAGCCGCCCGGCTCCCGAGCGCCGCTGCGAGTGGGGGGCGCCAGGCGGCGCGGCGCACATCTTACTGGGGGGCCGCCCCGCCGGCGCCCGCCCCGCCTGGCTGCCGCCCACGAGCTGCCCGCGAGCGAGGCTCCTGGGCTCCGCCCGGGCTCTGCTCGGACTCGGCTCCGGCTCCGACTCGCGTCGGCTTGGCTCCCGCGCGGGCTCCCACCTGCCCCGGCTGCCGGGCGCTGGCGGGCTGGCTGCACGCGTCTCCGGCCGCTCCTCCTCCAGCCGCCGCCGATGCTATCGCCCGGGCTCGCACAAAGCCCCGGAGTGGAGTTGCACGCGCGCACACTCTCCCTCCCAACCCCCTCCCCCGCGCCCTGCCTCCCGCCTCCCGCGCCGCCCGCGCTCCCTCCGCGCACTCCCCCGCGCACACACACTTCACATTCACACCCGCCGAGGCACACACTCACGCGCTCACACCTGCGCGGGGAGCGGGGAAGGGGACCCTGGCCCCAGCGTGCGGGGACGTCCGGAGAACGAGGACTCTCCTCGATTCCCAGACGTCCCCATCCGCCCCGCCGGCCCCAGTCCCTTCGACTGCGAGGGCACCGAGCCCGGGAGCCAGGCGTGGAGCGCGAGAGCTGGCACCGCGAGCTGGGAAACGGCGGCAGCCCAGCGGCCGGACCAGCTGGAGGAGACGCGCCCGCTGGAGCAGCCAGACCGGGAGCCCGCCGTCTGCGGAGTCTGGCCTCGCGGCTCCCACGCAGCGGGCGCTGGCTGGACGGCGGCGGCGGCGGGAGATTGACCCGGGAACTGGCTTCCCTCCCCAACCCCATCCCTCCTGGAAGCAGAGTTGGGGCTGGGGGTTCGGAGAGGCAGAATTCAGAGAATTGTCTACGCTGGGCCAGGGGAGCTTCGGGAGTTGGTAGAGGTGGGAGAGCCCAAGCCAGACCCCCTACTGTGGGAAGCTGGACTTGACCGTGCGCCGGTCCCGGGGCTGCGGAGGAGGAAGACCGCTCACCCCGCAGATATAGCGGGGGGGCATGTGCGCGGGACCCGCTCCCTCTCAGCCCTCTCCCGGAACTGTGCAGGAGGGGGTGGTGCTCCCTCTCTCATTCTCCTAAGAAAGAATAAAGAGAAACTAATTTGTCGTGGGATGGAGTAGGATCCATGGGGGAACAAGCTAAAGGGGTTAAAAAGAAAAACAACGTTGTTTATTAGCAATAATAAATTTTTTTCAAGTGGCGCTGGGTGTCGAGGGAAGGGAAGGGCTGTGGAGCGAGGCTGGAGCAGGAGGCTGCGAATTACGCAGTTAGGCGAGTTTAATGACCTTTTTGACAGAGACAAAGCGGTGCCGATACAGTAGATAAATAAACGGATCTGTCACCGGGCAGCGGCTAGGCTGTGTGTGAATTTATTTTTCTCATTTAAATAATTTGATCCATTCTATCATTTCCAATCTCTCCCATTTGCCAGCTGTCTGGTAAGAGCATGGCCCCCAACATCTGAAGAGCAAATCTTTAATTTTCTTACAAATATACTATGAGGCGAGCTCTCACCCGCCTGTTAATTTATCTCTTTTTCCCCTCCCTGTCTGGGTGCAGGGGCCCGTGGCATTGTGTGGGGATGTGAATATCGCAGTGTGGCCAATCCTGCCAATTAGGAGGGGACGCCCTCCCACCTGAGGTGGAGGCCACTGTGGCTGTGGGAGGAGAGACTCCCTGGGCTCCTCATAAAATAACACAGAGGGGTGTGCCCGTCCTGAGGACATCCTCGAAAATCCAGCAAACAAACGGAGGTTACCAGTGTCTGTCTCTGCCAAAGTTGGGCCTCCCTCGCCCTGGAGCAGGAGCGGCTGGTTTCCCAAGCAGCCACTGGAAAATGTTGCCCGAGGGATCAGAGGGAAGGACACCCAGACCAAAGCTAGGGAAGCAGCAGCTGCCACCTCTTGAATAAAAAGTAAGGGCTCCAGTGGGCACCATTAGGGAGGAAGTGCAGGAGAGGGGAGCAGAGGGCCAGGCCTCCGGGTTATAGCTGGGGGAGCCCCTTCCTTGAGGACGCACACCTGTCCCCATCGCCTGCCTATCAGCTTCTGCAATTGGTTTGGTTGCCCCAAGGAACCAAAAGGCCTAATTGTTCTCTAAGGAAGAAAATTCTGAAAGGGATCTGAACTTGAGGCAAAGGACACAGGGCTAAAACAGCATTGCCCAAGGCTGGTTTGGGGACAGGCAAGGGGAGTGCCTGGATGCTAATTCTGCCTGGGTTGTCCTGCAGGCAGCCTGCAAGTGGCTTGGCAAAGAAACAGAAGAAGTGGAAAGGTAGAGGTGTGGCTCCCAGGAGGGAGTAGATCCAAGGCCAGAGGAAGGGAGGGATAAGGGGAGGGGAGCAGGAGGAGAAGCAGCAGCCTCCAAAAAAGCTAGCATGAAAGTGGTGCTAGAAACGCGAAGGGAGGAAGGCAGAGGGGGATGCTGAGGCCCCCAGAAGGTGAGAGTGTGGCTCTGTCACCTGCGAGCCCCCTCGGCGCCCCAGGGAAGCAGCACAGGCTGGGCCTGCTCCTCCTGCATCCCAGGGTGGGCGGGAGTTACCCAGCATACTGCGGATCGAGGCTTTTTTCTGCTGCCACGTAGGGCTGCGGTGGGAAAGAGCCTCCCAGCTGCAGAGGCTGTGGGGCCCAGTCACTGGACTTGGAAGACAGCTGGAACCCTGGGGCCAGAGGGAAGCTGCCATCCCCAGCCTGGGACTGGGCCTTTTTCTTGGCCTGGCTGTGAGCCATTTTGTAACACAGAGGTTTCCCCAAAACTAACAGCAGCATGTTCCCTCCCGGTCTAGGGGAGGGTGGGATGCATTGCAAGAAGAGAAACGACAGCAACAATCCCCATAATGACCCCTAGTATTCATTACATGTTTTTATGTTCCAGACAATATACTCACTAACTTACACGCATCACTTCACCTCTTCCTCTCCACACCCACTGCGATAGGATCTTTGTTTAAAATAACAAATCCATTTTACAGATGAAGACTGAGCCTCAGAGGGGTTAAGTAAGAGATACAAAGTCACACCGCTGGTATGTGACCTTTCTTTCTTCCCTCCATTCCCTTTCCCTCCCTCTCCTCCCCTCTCCCTCCCTTCCTACTTCCCTCCCTCCCTCCCTTCTTCCTTCCCTCCCTCCCTCTCTTCCTTCTTTCTTCTAAAACATATTGGGCATCATCATTTGTCAGGCACTGTGGGTGAGATGTCAAGGTTCACATATAGGCTCAGCCAACTACTGAGCTCATAGGATTAACCCTGTCCTCTACCACCTGGGCTGAGTAGGGGACAAGCTGTAGGGGCCAATTCTCATCACTCCTGCGGAGCCCCACTGGGGCAGCTGCCTCCTGTGGAAGGCTAAGAGCAGAATACGCAGACACTCTACCAGGGCAGATCGGGGATCCCGGTCATCCCTAACTCATGAAGAGAGACCTGCAGCCCTCTCTGCCAACGGCATGACATGCCTCTCCAGGTTGCCTCGCCACCAGCAGGCACCAGGGCTGGCACTATCTCCAGCCGCATCTCCTCCGGGCATTAGGAGCCACCAATCCTGGCTTTTCGCATTGTTGGTAAACAAGTCTACCCACCAGCCAGGCCTCGGCTCCCTGCTCCCCCACGAGGCAGCCAGCGCCGGATTTATGAGGCCTCCAAACCTCATTCAGACTAATGCAGCTTTTCATTCCCAAATAAAAGGGGCCGCTGTCTGAAAGGACAAGTGCTCCCGCATTTCATTAACATCCCTGAAAACGGCTGAGCTGGCCCGAGTTGCTGCCAGCGAGATTCATGTCTCCCACTGGCTCACAGGTGGGGGGTGAGGGTAGGATTCCCAGGAAGAAACCTGAGACTGCCAGCCCCTCCCTGGCCTCCTCCCCCCACCCCTCCCCAGCTACTTCGGGTGACGGACTGGAGGGGCCCCCAGTGGTGGCCGATTGTGCTCTTTGGGGGAGTCCCCTGTGTGCGTGTTTTGTTTAGACTGATCCACTCTGGCTCTCAATCCCCCCACAATCGCAGTGAGTGATGAGGCCCTGGGCTCGAGTTACCGAGATTCATGATCTCTGCTTCCCTGGGAAACCACGGAGTAGACGCGTGCAGTGGCTGAGTGCAGATTCCTAGGACTTGAGTGCCCTCTGCCGAGGCCTGCCTACCTTCAGCTCCCTTCCTGCTACCCAGTAGGCAGGCTGCTGGCGGTGGCTGGACGCTGAAGCCATGGGGCTTCAGCCACTCCCCTAAATGTCCTACCATGGGGCCAGGCTACTCCACAAGCCTGCACCTGGGGTGCCTTGGTGGGAATGGGGGAGTGATTCCCTTGCTTCATCTCACCCCAGAGTGGGGCCATGATGAGAGGAAGGCAGCTGCCAGCCCTTACCTGATCTTTGTCAACTGCCGGAGCAGGGAGGGAAAAGAAGAGGCGTTCCCCGTTGCCTACTCTGTTGCACAGTGTTCTCTCAATGGCAAAGTGTGTGCTCACCATAAAAGTCATGCCCCAGCCCTTTGCAGGACACCGTGACCTGCCTTCTGGCTCAGGTACCCTTTCATCACCCTGGAGCTTTTGTCCCTCATCCCAGTCCCAAGGGAACAGCATAGCCAGGCTGCCACCTGAGCAAGCAATAAGCCCAGCAAAGGTTGCATCACCTTAGATTTTTGTCAACAGTCAGCCAAGCTCATTCTCACTGAAGTCAATTCCTGCGTTTATTGTCAGCTTAACCTGCTGCTGTGAGTTATTTCTCAGCAGTGAGGGATACAGGTAGACAAGCCACCGGAGATATGTTATTTTACTGACACCTGCGGTTCAATAGTCCAGGTGCGGTTCTGGTGGAGGAGTAAAGGATACACAGCAACCCCATTTGTATCTATACATAATAGAACAGAAGCTGATGGGCTGGAAGCAGAGGGGGTTGTGCTGCTCTGTGAGGAGCAGGGTGGGGGGAATTATGCACAGAGAACCAGCACCTCCTTGCCTCCCAGGTTCTGGCAACAGGCTCCCTTTCTTCAGCACCATGGGTGGGGACCAAAGTTGCTTCTCACTCACTCACTCATTCATCCATTCCCTAATTAATTTATTCATGTACTCATTCATTCCATCACATCCATTCACTCATTCATCTGTTTATAGGATCATCCATTTATTTTCATACACTCAATCACTCACTTGTTCATTTACTCAGTCCCTTACCCATTCATCTACTCACCATTCAGTCAGTCATTCTCTGATTAATTCTTCCAATCCCCCAATGACCCACTCATTCACTTATTCATCCATTAATTTTGCTTAATTATTGGCTCACTTGCTCCCTCACGCATTTTCTTACTTACATTCATCTGCTTACTTATTATTCACTCATCCATTCATTCATTGACTTAGCCATCTATTCTTTCTTCAGTCATCCAGTAGTTCATTCATTCATTTACTTTCAGTCCTCTGCTCGGTCACCCACTCACATATTTACTCACACACTCATCCATTCACTTGCTCAGTCACTCTGTCCCTCATGCACTGCCTCTTCACCACACCCAGCAAAGACACCTGTCTGCTTCTCCTGTCCTCAGTCACTTTGGGGGCTGAGCCTCAGACACTGCTGCTCCCGCCAGCCACCAGGTGACCTGGCTTCTTCAGAGCCCCACCCTCATATCCTCCACTTTATGATGAAATTCAGCAAACTTCAAGATTCTGCCAACACCCCTGACCCTGGAAAGCATCTGGGCATTTGTCCTACTAGCAGGCACCAAGGCCCAGAAAGACCCAGAGTCCACATCTGGTGATGGGTGTAACATCCGAGGTGTCCCACGGTGCCACCTCACTGAGCCAAGAGCCATCCTGGCTTCCACTTACATCATCTCTTGTCTTTGGAGCAACCCGGGGATGCAGGAGGGAAGAAATGGGCTCAGAGGAGTGAAATATTGCTGGGGAGGGCAGAAGTAGGCCCGTATTGTTGTTCAGATGATGGGGAAAGAACAAATACATGAATGAATGTGAGAATGAATAAATGAAGTAACGTGAAAGAATGAGCAAATGAATTAAAAAGTGGATGAATGAATGACTAGATGAATGACTCCTGCCCAAAAAGTAAGTGGCAAACCGCTTCTGACCCAAGTGACTGAACTCCCTGTCCAGCACTCTCTCCACTGCTTAATAATTGCTGCCCTGGATCCCTGACCTTGCAGGAAACGGTGGGGGGAGGGGAGACAAAACTAGAGCATGAGTTAGCCAACAACAGATTTTTGTAGAGAAGTGCCTCCCTCAGAGGCTGCAGTGAGCCAGTTCTCGGCTGCACCTGTCCCCTCATGGGCAGGAGGCTGCCATCATCCGTCCTTAGAGAGTCAGAGAGAGAGAGAGACAGAGTGATCCTTGAAAATCCAATCACTCAGTGATAAGAAAATAAACAAGTGAACTTCTCCAAGTTTGCCAGACTTCCCTGCCCGAGGCCAGCTTAATTAAAGTTGATGTAGAATTTTAAAGTGGGAAAATAATTAGGGCAAGTGGCAGAAAAGAGAGAGGAAGGAAAACATTGTTTTGTTTTGTGTTTTGTTCACTCTTAATTATGCCACAGACTGTCTCTCCCGTGGATCCCATCCCAAGTCTGCCCTCCGCCAAGATTCCAGTAGGTGGTACACTGTGTGAGTGGCACAGGCACACCTGTGCCTCTCTGGCACAGAGGTATGGCGCTTCTCTGCCCGCAAGACAGGCAAGGCGGCAGACAGCCAGGCTTGGAGTGGAGATGAGCACATGTCCGGACACTTGGAAGGAGGACCCAGGGGGAGACGGAGACAGAGGCAATGGGAAGAGATGCTGCCTCCCTGCCCCAGGTCCAGAGGGGAGTGGGCACTGGGTTCTTCCCTCCCTGTGATGCCAGACATGGGCCTTGATCAGGACATTTCTAGCCCCAACCTTGAGGGACAGCAGATCCCTAATGATACAGCCTCTGTCCTGCCTTACTCCGAGGAGATAAGATTTTCCAGCAACCACCAAATGTTGGAGGAAGTACTTGGTGTTTGGTCCAGAATGGGGCTGGGGGTGGTTAGAATGCCAGCTGCAGCAGGTGCTAGGACTCAGGCCCACCCCACACCCAACCACCTCTGTGTCCAGAGGTGCCTTGCTTTGTTGCTGTTCCTCCTCCTGGCAACAGGGCAGAGGCTGAGCACCAGCTTCATGAACTGATTAGAGGTAAACGCAGCCTGGGCAGGGGGAGAGCTACAGGCTCCTTGGGGGAAAGAAAAGGAGGAAATTCCTTTAGGTTTCATTGAAGGGAACTGGGCATGTGAATACCTGTCCCTGATGCTGTGCCTGTACACACACAAGCACACCAGTACAGGTACATGCCCATACTACTGCACATACACACACACACACACACACACACACAGAACTACCAACATCCACTCACAACTCGGGAAAGCATGAACTCTGCAGCCAGAGAGCCTGGCTTCAAATCAGCTCTGCCTCTTACCAGCTGAGCATCCCTGGGCAGTTTACCTAATTTTCTGTGCCTCTGTTTCCTGTCTTTAAAATGGGGATAATAATAGCATCTGCCCTGCAAGGCTGTTGTGAGGATTAAATGAGGTAATACATGTGATGTGCTTAGAACTGTGCCTGGCACATTGTAAGGGCATGTCACACTTAGCGATCAACTGTCTCTGCTGCTTGGAAGTGTCAGACTTCTGAGTAGAGCCTCAGGGGAACTCTCTCCTCCAAGCCTCCAGCACGTGCACACACACACACACACACACACACACACACACACACACACAAAGAAGGATCCCTGGCTTCCAGGTTCACCAGGCTGCATGTGAGTGGGGTGGGGAAGGCTCAGAAAGACTGACACATGTTAGGCTGCTCCTCTACTCTCTCCCATCCCCGACCACATGGACCAGGTCTGCAGAAGCTGTGGGGTTGCTGAGTCGAGGGTCTTTGTGTTCATCCAGAGGGCTGGCTGACTGCCTTGAGGGGAGGAAATCTTATGGCTTGCACCCCAAACCTGCTATCAGATTTTGACATTTCTCCAGGATCCCTCCTCCTTAGAAAGCCCTCACCCCTACCCACCTTGGCTTCCTCTTGGTCCTGACCTTGGTGATATTCCCAACTTCTCCCTGCATCTCTGTCCAGGATCTACCCATCCCCAGAGAACTGGCCCAGTATCTGACCTGAGGGAACAACTCAGGAGGATCCATTTAGAAAGAAGGACACTCCCGTCCTGGAGCTACCCAGAACTGGGGCCCTTTGGAAGCCTTGGGGCAGGGGGTGGGGTGCTGGGACCCCGAGGACTCAGAAGCAGCTCCGAGGCCTGGCTGCTGAGTGCTGCTGTGTCTCCCAGGGGACAGAAGGAATGCAGCTGTGGAGGCAGGCAGTGGGGAGAGGCTTGGGCCAGAGCCTGGGCAGGGGATGGAAGAGGCTTGTCTGTGGGAGCCAGGCCCATTTCTGTGTTATCTCTGAGGCAGCAGGGGGACTGTGCGGCAGGGATCCCAAGCCTGCCAATCAGTTAATCCCAGGCTCCAGCCCTCCACCTGGGTTTGGTTGGGTTGAGTAAATGAACCGGGGACAGGTGCCAGTAGCCACAGCCTCCTTTCTCTGAGTTGGCTTCATTTCGTTCTATTCACTCAGCCAACAGAGTCCCTTTGCTCTCAAGCTTACACACACAACCCTTCCAAGCACCAGGACACTCAGAGAAGCTCAAAGACTGAGGACAGACGGGAACCAGGCGATGGGAATGGAGAATAAGCATCTGATAGTCATTCTTCAGGGATAGGAGGGAATCCAACATGACCCAGGGACCCTCCCTGCCAAAAGGACAGGAGGCTCTTTACACTTCGGGTCAGGGCACTTGGGCCATTGATGGTGGCCTCACTGCCCTAGGGAAGAGAGGAGCATGAAGGAGCAGCTTGGATGGGGCCACCGATGGCTTTTTACAGGACTCTTCTCCTGGGCATACCCCCACCCCCACTCCAGAGAGCCCACTGGGCAGGCCATGCTCCAGGGAGTCCCCAGTTAGATGGTCATTATGTTGCTAATTTATGCTCTGTGGCCAGAAGCCAGGACATAAAGGCGGGGGTATGGACTAGAATTCCACAGCCTGTAGTGGGAAGTTTGGGGCTGGTCCTGTGTCCACACAGCACACAAACCATTGAGTGAAACATGGAGACAATGTGCTAGATAATGCAAGGGAACACTCTTACACCAATCACATTTCAAGCTAGTCTCAAAAATCTACCAAGCTGCTTCCCTCAACCGTGTCTTTATGATTTTTTTCAAGCATTCCTGGTGACCCACTGTCACCGGCAGACTAGGAGGGGCCGAGATGGCACAGGAGGGTTATAGGGCCACAGGGGAAATCCAAGGGGAAAAATGGGAAATGCTGAGGGGCACAGACAGGAAGAGAGGGATGCAGGTAGAGATCATGGAGACTCAGAGAAGGATAAAGGGAATATGTGTAGGGTTTGAGGGGACGGATGAGAACTTGAGAACCCACATGGGGCGAAGGACAAACTAAAGGTCATATCCAAAGTAGGAGCTTTCGACCCAGACTGAAGTTGGAGGAAGATGGGTAGGAGTTATAATGACCTAGAGAAGAGCAGAAGGGACAAAGTTGAGGACTTGGGGGACGAGGAAAGGGACTCTCCTCTATAAACAGCTCCCAGCCTTGAAGGGGGAAAAAGCACAAATGAAGGCGGATGGTGGGTGGAGGAGGAGGAGGAGGAGAAATTGAAATGTCTTGCCAAGAATAGCTGCTGAAGCAACCAAGAGTTGAAGGCCAAGCTTAGCATATGCTTTTGAGAGGACATTTGCGGGGCCAGATCCCTGAGGCCCCACCTAGGTCCTGAAGCATCACCCACACACTGCCCAGGAAGCCAGGGATGGTGCGTTCCCAGAGTACCCAGCGTGTTCTCAGGGACCACCTACTCTGCCCAGCTCTGTGTCCTCGCTTTTGAGGAACTCGCAGGACACCAGGAGAGCCAGGCCTGGAAACAGAGCATTCCACATATTGGGACAAGCATTGTACTGGCAGGCAGATGTGGGCACTGTGGGAGCCCAGATGAGGGAGAGCCCTCAGCAAAATCCAGTGGCTTCCTTAATCAAGATGAGAGAGGAATTTAAGCCCAGGGAAGCAACCTCAAATGCAGGCAAGCACTGAACAAGCTCCTGCGAGATTTACTGCCTCTGTCCTTTCCCCATGGCACCCACCAGCCCTGAAGTCAGGCTCTGAGTTCCCCTCCCCGGGCCCACTCCACCTCCGAGGCTGAGTTGTCTCACTAGGATCACCTGGGGGCCATTTTTTAAAAATGGCATTATTGCAGTATTATTTACATGCCATAAACTTCATCCATTTAAACTGTACAATTTAATGATTTTTAAGTAAATTTGCAAACTTAGGCACCCATCATTGCCATCCAGTTTTAGAACATTTTAATTTTTAAAAGAAAATACAAAGGAGAGTGAGGTGGCATCTAAGGAGGTGATTAGGAATGGATCCTTGTCACTATCTTGGGAATGGGTTTGTTATCGTGACAGTGGGCTGTTATAAAAGCAAATTCCACTCTCTCTTGCACTCTGCACTCTCTTGCTCTTCCCTCTTCCTCTGTGGGATGCCGCAGCATGAAGGCCCTTGCCAGATATGGTGGGCCCCTAAGTCTTGAATTTCCCAGTCTCCAGAAGTGAAAGAAAGAAATCTCTGCTCTTTATAAATTACCAAGGTTCCGGTATTCTGTTACAATAGTACAAAACGCTGTATCTCAGTCACTGTTGGAGGGACCTTTCCAAAATACAAAATGCAAAGGAAGCGGGGGCTGTTCTTCTGCTCAAAACCCTCTAATGGCTCCTGGACAAGTGTCTCAGGGTGGGATAGCCATAAGAGGTCAATCATAAGCAGAGGCACTTGGGGACTTAGGGGACTCGGAAGGGGAATCTCCCCTATAAGCCCCTCCTGGCCTTGAAGGAGAGAAAAAACACAAATGAAGGCTTGCTGCATGCTAGGCACCATTCTAGGCACTTCACATGTATTAATTCTTTTAATCCATACAACCACCCTTTGAGGTAGGCACTGTTATTATTGCTACTTTGCTGATGAGGAAATGGAGAAACAGTAAGTGGTAGAACCAGGTTTAGCATCCAAGTAGCCGGGTTCCCATTCTCTCACCATATAGGCCATACCACACTGTGTGGGCTGCCCATGATCTCTTCTCTCTCTCTCTCTTTTTTTTTTTTTTTTTTTTTTTGAGATGGAGTCTCACTCTGTCATCCAGGCTGGAGTGCAGTGGCACAATCTCGGCTCACTGCAACCTCTGCCTCCTGGATTCAAGCAATTCTCCTGCTTCAGCCTCCAAAGTAGCTGGGATTACAGGTGTACACCACCACGCCTGGCTAATCTTTGTATTTTTAGTAGAGATGGGGTTTCGCCATGTTGGCCAGGCTGGTCTCGAACTCCTGACCTCAAGTGATCTGCCTGCCTCGGCCTCCCAAAGTGCTAGGATTACAGGCATGAGTCATCGTGCCTGGCTAATTATTTCTTCTCTAATGTTACCTGACCTGTGACTTCCCCACCCTCTCCACCTCTTCCATCCATTTCCACTTCAACCCAAACAGCCCATCTACTTTCATGCCTTTGCACATTTACACAGTCTCTCTAGGTATGATACCTAAATCTTTCTGTATCCTTTTCTCCATTGGGAATTTCTGCTTATGCTTCAAAACCCAACTTCAGTGTCAGTTCTTTTGTGATCCTTTCTACAACTTCCCCACAGTTAACTGTTCCAGGCCCTGTGTTTTCCCTGGACTTTGCACACATCTCAGTTAAGGAATAGGTCTCTGAAGGCTGCAATTAGTGCTGTGTCCCAGTCTGTCTTCCCAGTCTATGAGCTTCTCTGGGTCAGGGGCAGTGTCTGCCTTGTCTCTATAACCCCCACAGCGCCTGAAATACATCATAGGCTTGTTAAATTGCAATGGTCCAGCCAGAAAGGTGGGGTAGGATGGGAGGGTCCTGCCATCTATTTTCAGTCTCCAGCCCAGTCTTCTGTCAAGTATAGCAAGCCCTCCCTTCACTGGGCCACAGCTGCCATTTTTAAAACTGCAAAGGACAACGTGTCTCCAACTGCAGAGGCAATATTGGTTTATTCTCCTCTATTTCCCAAGCACTACCACATGGTCTATTACAGAGTGGGCACTCAGTAAACGCTCCTATGAATGGGTGTGTGAGTGAGGGAGTGAATGAGGCCCCATCCTCCAGGTTCCTTGATAAGGACTCTGTCTGGCTCATGTCCTCTTTCCACTTAAAGACTCCTGGATCTTTCCTAACTCCACTTATGCAGGAGGTTAATTCAAGTGCTTTCCAGCTTAGCAAGCAATAAACAATTTGGTGTTGCAGTGAGTTGTTCTGCGTGTCATATTTATGGATCGAAAGTGGGGGGAGGGGTTGGGGGCGTTATTAAGTTCAGTGTTAACGGGGAATGTTCCGTGCCCTTCCTTAATTACTTTCCTCTCTTTAATTAGATGTTTGGGGGAGGGAGTGCTCTGGGGAGGGGGACTGAAAGTCACAGCAGAGAAGAAAGGCATTTGTGGCATTCTGCCATCTGATAGGACAGCAGTCATCCGTGGAGGGTCAGAAGGAGGAGGGGGAGGGGGCCATCTCCTCTCTAGAAGGGACCCTGAGCATGGAGAATTCTGAGAGCATCCTTCCTCGTGGTTCTTTTCTCCAGGGACCCTGTTTTCCCCCTTGATTGTCTGCCACCCATCCCCAAGTTTCTCTGTTTGCACCAGTGAGGAGCGGTTCCAGCCTCCTGCCTGCTGAGCAGAACCCCCTCTCCTTTCTGACTCCAGGTGAAGGTCACAGGATGAGCTATTGTCTGTAACACACATGCCCCTTTGCAGTGGTGATAGTGGGGTACCCTGGGCACCTCTTCTTCAGCCCAACAGGCCATAAGCTTGAGGGCAAGGTCTTCTCTCCAACATCCATCCCCTATGGAGCATTTCCAAGTCCCTTCTTGGGGTCATCCAAACCGGATAATAACCCATGCAGACACGGTGCTAGGCGCTTCCCATTGACCTCATTTGAGCCTCTTGATGACTCTGGAAGGCACTGTCAATGACCTATGGTGAGTGACTGGCCTGAGTGGCACATCTAGGAAGCAACACCGGCAAGTGTTTGATCCGCTCGCATCTTTCCCTGGCACTGATGCTGCCTGAGTATAGTTTCTGCAAACTGAGAGCATGAGCTGCTGTTTCCCATAATGGACCAGAAGCCACAGGGGCAGCCAACACAGCTGCTCTGGCTGCATCAGGCATCTGAGGGTGGGGAAGGTTCCTCCAGGACCCAGTTGATGGGGACCCGGCGGGGCCCCCCATCTCTCACACACGCCGGCTTCCCGTGCCAAGTCTCTTCCTCTTCTCCCCACTGCCTGTGGGTAGACGAGCTCCAAACCCAGCCCATCTGCTGCATTTTCCTGAGACTCCCAAGACGATCCAATTCCGCACACCAGATGGGAAATAGCATGTACATTTCGGATGGTGATTAGTGTTTTTGTTTTTTTCCCCGAACGCTCACGTTAATGGAGCTCCTTCCTGAAAGCAAATTGGAAAGACTTCAGTTTGACGGAGCCTTGTCGACCTCCACCTCCCCCTGCTCAAATGCAAGCCTGACTTTTCCAGGTTCAGTGTGCAGGGGCCTCGCTCCACCTCTGCCCCTCTGCCCAGGCCCACCATCTGCACTGACGGGGCCTCATGCTCTGCAGTGCAAAAACAGGGTAGGGGACAGGATTTCCAGGCTGCAGAAGGATTCCTTGTGGAGCCTGGTGATTTCCAAGGCAAATAACTCCAGCCAGGCCTCCGTGAAAATACCATGACACCCCCAGGAACCCTGACTGAGAAAGGGAGTTAGGACTTGATGGATAAACCTGGATTTTTCTCAGGGCTTATGACTTGAGAGGAAGTTCATATATAATGGCAAATTTGTAAAGGCTAGAACTCATATCTTTCTATACATTTGAGCCGATGCATAGTACATAGTAGGTGTCAACAGATGCTTGCTGAATGAATAAAAAATGAATATAAGATAGATAAATAAAAGTAATTCTGTGCATGCAGTCATATATAATACTCATTATCCAACATATTTGTATACACATACACATCACTGTTTCTCTCCCAAAGAAGTGATATTAAGAACATATATATACTTTATATAATACATATGCATATTTATAAAATATATCAAAACATATCTATGTAACACACATATTACATAAAAGACACTCTGCAGTACTTTCACATGTTGTGTTGCCTGGCTTTCATAATAACTCTGTGAAAACCGTGGTGTGGCTCTGAGAGGCCCCATAACATGGCCAGGGTCCCACAGGTAGCAAGTGCTAGAGGGGAGATTTGGGTTCAGGTGTAGCTGGCTTCAAAGGCCATAGGAACCCAGCAAAAGGTTTGGAATGGGAAGTGAGATCCAGATTGTGCTTTTATAAATGGCTCCACTCTCCCTGAGCTGGGTGGATTGGGACCAGAGGGTCCGGCGGCTGGAAGATGAGCTGGGGCCTATTGAGTAGAACAAGTTTGTGGTGATAAAAGCCTGGCCCTGGATGGCGGCAGTGAAAACAGAAAAGGGAATATTTCACAGAGAGGAGCCACAGACCTCCAACAGATGACAGGTGAGAGATGAAGGAGACTGGATGGTGATGAATGCAATCCCAGGAATACTTAGGTCTGGAGGAAACACTGGTTTAGGGAAGAGGGTGATAAGGGACAATTTGGGACCACAGGGCTTAAGATGTACATAGATCATCCATTGGAAACAAGGCTTGAGAGTTCGGAAAAGGGGGCAGAGATTGTCCAGATGAATTTGGCAGTTTTATCTTCATGGGGAAGGAAGGAAGCAATGGTCAAGAATGAGATCTTCTATAAAGTGTAGACCCAGGAGAAAAGAAGCCAAGAATAGACTCTGGAAGCCCGGTTACCTAGGGAGGAAAAGGAGTTGGTAGAAGGGTAGGTTAGGAATACACACACAACATGCAAACATATGGGCCTATGTGTGTGTTAAACACTCATGTGCATGCACACATGCATGTCACACACGTCGACATGCTCATATTTGTGTATGTATATGCACAAATACACAAATACACATACTTACATCTGTGTATATGCAGTATGTGTATACACACACATCCATGGGTGTAGAATCTCTTGGGGTAGAATTTCTCACAAAATATGGTAAGAAAGATTTGCAGGGCAAGTGAGGGAAGGAGCTTGGCTTCTCTGCCCCTGGGGGCTGAGCACACAAAGGGGAGTGTGAAGCTTCACCCACATGGTGGCTTCCAGCAAGCTCATCTTCAGCAACCTGACCGGCTCCCCTCCAGTGCCCTGCCTTCCTTTCTCCTGAGGCCTCCTCCAGTTCTAGGACAGATGATCAGCAGATCATCTTCATGCACCTTTCTCACTTGGAATGCACAAATCTCCACGTGCCTGTAGCTGGGGCATTTCAGTATGGAAGTGACAGACTGGCAAGCTGGGCACCCCTCCCCACCCCCTATAGAGAGGAGACTGCAGCTTTGTTCATGGTTAGGATAGGGGAGGCGAGGGTTGTGATTTGGAGTGGGCATTCTGCTGCCTCAGTCTTCCCAGGTCAGGCTACACCTGGTGGCTTCACCATGAAGTGCCCAGGCCCTTGAGACATAAGAAAATCAGCCGTCTGGCTACCTTGTCCTCTTCTCAGAAAGCCAGTTCATGTTTTCTCAGTGATCCCTCACTCAGGTACAAATGAAGTAAATGTCCTTTAGGCTAGGCCCTGGGAGAACTGACCTAAGAAAGAGTCAACAAGACAAAGGGTGGTTAGATGCAAGAAGGGGTTGGGAAACTTCCCTTTCTTTCTGGGTGGGCCAGAGCCCTGCAGAAGGGTCAGATATCTTAGGTACCTATTGCTGACTCTCCCCTCTGCCCTCAAGGCAATGAATTCTCAGAAATTCACCACCTTGAGTCTTTCCAGACATTGCCAAACCTGGCTAGGGGTGCTTCTCCCATAATGTGTCAGTTGCACTCTTCTTCACAAGGAAGAGAAAATGTCTTGAGTTATTAGAGTAGGATTTTCATGGTAAGAATATCTATAGTGCCTTCTGCTTTTTCAGTCTGCATCTCAAGCCTAGAATTTACCATGGACAAAGAGGCTTAGAACTCTCAGGGAGTAGATCTATTTGTCTGTCTGCCTCTGTGGCTCTAACCTGCCATTCTCACAATAATTTTATGTCCAAGGAATAAGAGGTGTAAGCTTCCACTTTTCAGATGAAGAAACTGAGGCCCTGAGAAGGCCATAGGTTTTGTAAGTAGCAGAGTGACAGCGCTGGCTTGTGTTTGGGCTGGAATCTGACAGACCTGGTTTCAATCCTGGCTTTGCCCCTTTGTTGTACGATGGCAAGAAGTTACCTGATCTCCATTTCCTGTTCTATGGAATGGGATAATAATGCCTGCTTGAGTGTTTGTGGTGAAGATTTGAGGGGGCAAGGCAGCTTACATATACGGTACGGCGTCAGGGGTACAATGATACCCAGCAAATCTTAGCTGTTTGCTGAGACTTGATCCCTGGTCTCCTAACTTTGGGTCAGTCATCTTCCTCTGTAACTCTCTAGCACCTCATGGTGTAGCAGCCCCCAGACAACTCCCTGAGGGTCTTTAGCTGGGTTTGGAGGTGCTTTTCCTGCCACCCTCACCCAGGCATTGGGTTGGAACCCAGCCCAATGTGCCTGCCTCTGTGGGAACGTGCAGTCGTGCATGTGCATGTGTGTGCGCCCCGCCCAGCAGGCCAGGCTACTGTCACTCTGCATTCTACGTGTTCATTTCACTAATGGGAAATCACATAGTGGCCCAGGAAGGGAGCAGCAAGGCCATGTGGAGTATCCAAGTCACAGCCCGCCGAGCCTTGCCATTAGAGTTAATGCCAGACTCATGAATACCAGATGAATGTGCTGCACAGACCAGTCACTTAGGCTAAAGTGGGCCTGCTTTTCACTGGGAGACCAATTCTCCAACCTGGGGAGGCTGTGAAAAGGCCCCTTCCTTTTAACCCATCTCCCTCCACCACCTCCCCACCCAGGGGCTCTCTCTGGGGCTGCTGATCGCCATCTGGGCCTTCTGAGAGATGGTTTAAAAGAAGGATTTGCAGGCACTTCACCGGGCTGTTTTTCTGGCGCTGCGTGCCTGCTCTCGCTCCCTTCCTCCTCCCGACCAGCTTCTGCCTAGTTACAGGGAGTGGCTGGGGGCTGCCTGCAAACCTGGTTCTGGCTTTGTAGCAGCTTGGCTGTTCCAGTTCCACCTCTGCTTCCCTGCTCAGGAGCCACATCTTTGGGAGATAAGGAATCAGGGGCTCCCAGCCGAGTTGGGTGGCTTGGGCAGGTAGAGGAACGTAAGTCTGGGGCGGGGTGGAGACGGACTAAGGAGAGCCTGCAGCTGGGTTCTGAAAGGTTCCATGATACCCACAACAGAGATCCCAGCCTGATTCTGGAAATAAAGAACATTTTCAGGGGATGGGGATTGGGAAGAAAAGGTGCATGACCTACAAACCTGCCCAGAGGACATCAACCAGCAGGGCCCGAGCCCTCATCACCCAGAGACCTCTCTGAGCACCAGGAGACTCCACACAAGGGCTTGCTGTCTCAACATCTCTACCTCACCCCTTGGACTTAATTTTTAAGGCCCTAGTTATTAAAATGTAAATAACCCCAAGAATGGAAAACAGTTAAGTCTCGGGGGCTCCTGAATGAGTCAGATCATTTCCTGAATGCAGGATGGTTTGGGGTGAGGAAGACAAGAGCACAAGGTTGCTATTCAGTGGGAAGAAGTGTTGGGGCAGGGTTGCAAAGACTCAGAAAAGGATAGGGGCATATCCAGGACTCCAGGACTCCATCCTGTTGCTAGTGGCAATGCTATGAGCTGGGAGGAGACCTGGATTTTGATTCAGATATGTGATGCCTCCCAGACACCCTCAGAACACTGACCTATGGATATATAGGGCTCCATCCCCTTCCACCTTCCTTTGAACTCACACTTGTAAGGGGCTGGCTCTATAGAAAGTTTTTTATTCTCCTCTTAACCTATCCATCCATCCATTCTTCTATCCATTCATCCATTCAATAAGTATATATCAAGTACTTACCATGTGGGGAGGCACTTGGAAAGGAGCTGGAAATGCAAGGGTGAATTAAGCCTACGGCCCCTGACCTCATGGAGCATGCAGTCTGGTGAGGAAATTAGACTTGAACCAAAGAGTCATATAACTAAATGGGTAAGAAGAAACAGTGAGAAGTGTGCTCTATAGAAAGGTCACCCAGTTCTCTGGGAGTGATATCAGGGGACTTGAACTGAAGACAACACTTGGGCGGCCCTGCAGGGCCAATGAGCAGCGATGGAAAGGGATGATCCCCAGTGGCCAGGAGGTTCCAGGAAGTCCCCACAGGCAATAAGCCCTAAGTTTCCAAGGGAAAGAAGGAGGCAGAGGAAGACACTCTGCCTTTGCCTGTGCTGTTTCTTCCTCCTGGCCCACCCTCTCCATCAAGCCACACCTGGCATGACCCAGTGTCAGCTATAGGAAATTTCCTCAGCAGTTCATTAGATAGGTTGAGACAACTAGAGTCTAGACCAGTAGAGATCATCGAGTTCAATCTCCAGTTACATGTTAAGGGAAAGTGCTGCTCAGAGAGGGAAGGAGACTTAGCCAAGGTCACACAGCATGTCCATGACAGACCTTGCATCATGTGATTGTGTTTTGCCTCCCCACCCCCCACCACCCTGCCACAGTCTATTATAAGCACCATTATCTGGGTCTCTGGCTCACCCTTGGCCACAGCCCACTCCTGGGAAGATGCGAGGTGCCCAGGACACAATGGCTAACATTCGTTAGTGACAAATATTAACAATCATAATCATAATAAACAGCTACTATTTATCGAGCACAATGTTCCAGGTCTGAGCTAAATGTGTCACACAAATCCTTTTAAATAACACTTCCTAAAAAGCATCTGTGTGGTGGGTCCTAGTATGTCCGATTTTATAGATGCAGCATAGAGAGATCACCTCTCCTCTACGACTTTAGCTATTTCCAATTAATTATTATTCATGTTAATAATGATACCAGTTAATGTTTATTAATCACTTATTACATGCTGTGCACACGGATTAGTGTTTCTCATGGATTATCTTGCGATGCTCTTAAGTAGACACTATTACCATTCCCAGCACAGGGAGGAAACTGAGGCTCTGAGACCTTAGGTTACTTACCCAGAATCACATGGCATGCAAATGGTAGAGCCTAGATGGGGATTAAGATTTATCTGATTCCCAAACCTTGGCCTTGACATTCTTATCCTAGTTTTCATAGGCCCCTATTAAAATTAATGCATATTTTTGGTGTCTAAGCAATTTTTTAGATAGGATGCAGAGCCTTCACCAGTTTTTCAAAGATGCCCACCATCTAAAAGAGGTTGAGGTCTCTGGTGCTCAGCCATGCTGCACAGGGCTGGCCCTGCGGGTTCTGGCAGCAAAGTGGGCCACATGCTAAGTATCTTGGAGGAATGTTCCCCACAAGGGAATTGCCAGGCCCAAGCTCAGGCCTGTCTCTGGGGCATTTAACACCCAGGAGTGCCCCGAAGCTTTTTATCTACTCAGTTCAGATGTTGGTGTCATGAAGACAGTTGTCCCTCTGCATTCTTGAGGGCAGCAATGAGCACTTGATTTTCTGAACTCTTGCAAGTCCTAACCTAGACTCTTGGCCCCTTGAAACTGCCCAAGCCAGGGAGATGGATGCTTTCATCAATAGGAATCTATGCCCTGGCTGATGGCTCAAGAAGCCAGGCTTCTGTGTCAGAGTATTCATAACTTCTCCATCCCAGTGACTCAATTGATCAGCAAATTCTGTTTCCTTCTGAGTGATCATTGGTGAGCAGGTAGGAACCAGCCCCTCCACAACACCGCCCCCTCAGTAATAGCTCATGATTACCCTGATCGGGCCGCCAGCGGCCGGAGCAAGACCGTACAAGATAACTGATTGTTCATAATTGTCAACCAAATTGCATCCATGGTATTGAGCTTAAAAAATGGACCAAAAGAAGCATCTCTTATTGATCCCTTCGGGTTACAAACAAGATGTGACTGCTCCTCAGAACCGGAGACTGGGTTGGTATTGATTTTTATTCTTTTTCTCCTTTGAATAACCTACAGTGGAATTTGAGAGCTGCTTTTTAACCAGAAATTTTTCAAGGTCTTGCTTTTCTGGAGGTTGTGGGAGAAGGGCTGTCAAAGATGGCTACTGTCCTGATATGCAGCTACACAAGCTGAGTAACTGACTTCCTCACTGGAAGGTGGCAAGGGTGGCCCACCTCCTCTGACCCTCATCGTAACCCCTCTGCCCTCCTACGTCTCTGGTATGAGGCCTCTCTGCTGTGCATAAAATCCTCCACAAACCCCAAATTCAAGGCACTGGAAGGCCAGTAAACAGCCAGTCACATGATTGGCACTCAATAAATATCTGTCAACTGAATGCCCAATCAAAGCTAAAGATGAGTCAACTCTCCAGACATTGCCACATTTTTGATGTTTGATGATACAAACATTCAGCCTTTGCCACTTCTGAAAAAATGGTAATAATGACACCTAATAACACTTACTTCTTTTTTTGAGATGAGGTCTTGCTCTGTTGCCCAGGCTGAAGTGTGGTAACAAGATCATAAGTCACTGCTGTCTGGAACTCCTGGGCCCAAGGGATCCCCCTGCCTCAGCCTCCTGAGTAGCTGGGACCACAGATGCACACTGCCACGCCTGGCTAATTTTTTTTACTTTTTGTAGAGAAAGGGTCTTGCTTTGTTGCCCAGGCTGGTCTCGAACTCCCGACCTCAATCAGTCCTCCTGCTTCAGCCTCCCAAAGTGCTGGTATTGCAGACATGAGCCACCATGCCCAGCCTTCACATTTTAATAACATGATTTTATCTTATTCTCACAAGAGCCCTATAAAGTAGGTATTATTTTTTCTCCCATTGTATGGATGAGGAAACAGAGGCAGAGAGAGGTGAAGTAATATGTTCAAGGTCCCTGTGTGAAGCCAGGATCCACATTTGCAGGTAGCAGATGTTGAAAGGCAGATTGCTACATGGTACCATCTCCTGCACAGCAGGAGGAGGTCTCCAAAGCAGGAAGGATTGAGATCCAGCCAACAAACACTTGCTGGGTAGCCTACTGTGCTCTGAGCACCCTGCTGGCTGCTCTCTTCCCCGTTAGCCCATGTAGTCCTCACGTTTGCTTGGCAAAGCAGGTGTCATTACTACTGCTTTACTGATGGGCAAATGCAAGCTCAGAAAGGAGAAATAATTCATCCACGGTCACACGGTCGGTAAGCAGAAAAGCTGTGATTTGAACCCAGGTCAGTATATTCCCAAAGACCTGTGCAAAAAAGCACAGCAATGACATTAAAAAAAAAAAACAAAAGCCATCTCATACGTCACCCTTACCATTTGCAGCCCAAGTTCTGTTCCATGTTCTGTAATAATCACCAGATAGGGATGATTACTCTCATTTTACAGGCAAGGAAATGGGCACACCCCAGAGCATTAAAATTGCTTTTCTTAGTTTTTGGTTAAGCCATACTTCAGGCGGGCCCATTTGATTCCAGGAAACTTCCTGCCAACAGGCAGGCTCGCTCCTTGGATGGGAAATGAGAAGAGAACTGGCAGGCATCAATGGTAGTCTGGGCTCCGGAACAGGCAGCAAAATGCCCCGTTGACAGATCTCCACTCACCATCAGATGGACGGTGTCTTCCAAGACCCTGGGGAAGGGCCCAGAGTTTATTTCACAAGTCTGGGCTCAGCCTCAAGCTAATGAGGGCGGAGGCAGCCTGGCAGGGCAGCAGTGAGGAGTGGGGCAGAGCTCTCTCGGCAGGCCGTTGCTTAATGAAATCTCTGGCTGAGAGGTGAGGAGGCAGCCTGCCCTCCAGCTCCATCTCCACAGCTACCGAGCCTTTCTGCCCTCCCCCTGCTGGGTGAGCCCAGACAGCAGCTGTCTCTTTAACAAACATCTCAGCCATTATACCCAAAAGCCCGGAAGCTACCAGAGAAGGCCCGGAGCTCATGGACAGTGCTCAGGAGCATGGCAGCAGGGCAACTCCTAGGCTGCCCACAGAAGCGAGCTATCCCCCCAGGTGACACGAAGAGCTCCAGTGACATCCCTCCTGCCAGACGGTCCTGCCAGGAAAAAAAAATAGAATATTTCCTAAGATCTGACCAAAATCTCTTCTGGTTTTCTATTCATATATAACATTTATTAATGTATTTTTTGTTTCTGTTGGCTTGGTTTTTGACACCTGCTTTATTTTAAAACCACTTTCTTGATCTTCACAGATATGAGGATGCTTGTTTGGCCTTGTTTTTTTTGTTTTGTTTTGTTTTGTTTTGAGACAGAGTCTTGCTCTGTTGCCCAGGCTGGAGTGCAGTGGTGGGATCTCGGCTCACTGCAACCTCCACCTCCTGGGTTCGAGCGATTCTCTTGCCTCAGCCTCCCTATTAACTGGGATTACAGGCGCATGCCTGGCTAATTTTTGCATTTTTAGTAGAGACAGGGTTTCACCATGTTAGCCAGGCTGGTCTCAAACTCCTGACCTCAGATGATCTGCTCACCTCGACTTCCCAAATTGCCTTGTTTTTTGATGGCCAGACCTGGAAATGATTTAAATATACCAATGATAGATAGACGAGTTAAGAAGGATACAGAACATCTAAAGGACCTGTTCTTCAACTTTAGCATGTATTAGAATCACCCAGAGGGCTTGTTAGAATACAGATTCCTGGGCTCCATCCACAGAGTTTCTAAAGCAGTAGGTCTGGGGTGGGTGGGGCTTGCAAATTTGCATTTCCAATGAGTTCCCACGTGAGCTAATGTTTGCAGATCACCAGTCTGAACTGCAGAATACTATGCAGACATTAAAAATAGTGTTGTAGAAGAATAGATGTTGATTTGAGAAATTTTACATGATCTGTTGCAAAGTGAAAAGGACAGGCTGCAAAACAGTCTGGGTAATGCCGTCAGTATGAGTACAAATATAAATATAAATGCATACGTATGCACAGAAAGGAGAACGATGAGGATATGACCCACAAAGGAAGCTGAACGATCTGTGCGGGCTCAGGGTCAGACGGATTTGGATTTGGACTCCAGCCCAGCTACTTCTCGCCTCGTTCAAATGACATTGAACAAACTGTATGACAAGCAGAGGAAACAGTGTGTACAAAGGCCTTGAGGCCACGGGTAGACTGGAGTAGAGGAATGGGGAGCAGTGTGACTGGAGCAGAAACAGCTAGAAAAAGCATGGTAGAAGACGAGTCTAGAGAAAAGTCCAGTGAAGCTCAAAGCTTCACTTTCCTAATCTGTACAATGGGAATAATAACAGTACTACTGTATGGGGTTGCTATGAGAACAAAATAAGACTACATATGAAAAGTTCCAGTCCAGTGGCTGGTAGATGTTATAATATAAGCTCAAAACCTTACAGATGCTACATCAATACTCTTAACAGTGAGAATCTGTGGAGAGTGGGTTTAGGTCCATTTTAGAATTTGTCTTTTTCTATGTTTGACAAGTTCCCAGATTGAGCATTATGTTACTTTATAATAAAGAATAAAAACCCAACAACTATTACATGTGTGCTAATCACCTCTGAAACTCCCCAAGTTCTTGTGTTCAGATTTCTTCAGACATAAGCAGCATTTAAAAAACAACCCCTAAACTTTGAAATGGAAAAAGAAAAAGTTTTAAAAGCAAATTCGAAGTTTGGTATATTTAAGAAGCCTCAAGCACTCCAAACCCTGTCCATCACAGTCCCACTGTCTATGGTCCTGTGATACTGATCTTGGCAGCTGCTCGGGTCACAGTGCCCTCCATCCCTTGAATGCAGACCATGCTCGCCACAGGGCCTTTGCACATGCTGTTTCCTGTGCCTGTCATACCCAACTTCCCTTTTGTACAATTAACTGAGATTAAGATCTCACCTCAAACATCATTTCCTCAGGGATATGTTTTCTGGTTTCTCAGATTCACGAGACTGCTTCTGTTGGTAATGTTGTAACCTCATATCCTATTCTTCAGAGAACTTGTCAGTTTTCATTTTAAATCGATCCACATGTTTATTTGTTTAATATCTTCCTAATAGGCCTGCAAGCTCCTGAGGGCAGAAACCTGGCCTGTTTCACTCACTATGCCTCTCTGCTCCTAGTTCAGTGCCCACGAATAGAAGGTACTCAGTAATGCTTTCACGAATAAATGGACAACTGAGTGAATGAATGCACTTCCTTTCATCTCTCCCTTCCTCTGAGTTCTTCAGGCCTGCTCCCCACTCCCCACCGTCCCAGGGGTCTTCTTCTTGCTCTGAGTTCTGTGTTCTCCCCATCTCACCAATTCTTCATGTGGTCTCTTTGGGCTCTTTCTGTATCTCTAAGGTCCCTGTCTTGCTGGACTGAGGGTCTGCCCTGTTTCATGGCCCCAGGACAGGGTGACATTCCCAGTCTGGGCTGGGAGCAGGCAAGGGACAATGACACTATCCCAAAAAATGCCTGACCCTACTGTGTTCAGGTTTCCTCCCTGAAGGCAGAGATGATCATTGCTCAGAGCCCCAAGGTGTCCCCGGGGCCCACACAGACCTTAAATGGCAATCCTTGTGAGTTTGAGGTTTGATGGGGTGGTGGATTTACAGGGGGAGCTCTGAGCAGGAGAGACAGATGAATACTCCAAATGTGGGCCCTGGGCAGAGACCATCGTGGGAAACGGGAAAGTCTCATGGCTGCCAAACTCCCCAGCCCCACGTATGGTCTTCTGACACTTCCCCAAATGATTTCGTTGACCATGTGGCAAACGTCTTTGTGTTTGAAGAAACTACAGGGAGTTGTGGGAAATAGAACAGCCACTTGGCAGTGCATCAGGGAAATCTTGCTCCTTTCTTTAGTTTCATGTTGTGTGTATTTTTTTTTTTTTTTTCTGATGAAAGCTGCATGTGATTTTTCTAGGCGAAAACAGGTCCTTATGGGCTGGAGCGAGAAGTCGTTAGTAAAGTCTTTTTTTTCTTTTACTTTTACTTTAAGTTCTAGGATACATGTGCTGAACGTGCAGGTTTGTTACATAGGTATACATGTGCCATAGTTGTTTGCTGCACCTATCAGCCCGTCATCTAGGTTTTAAGCCCCGCATGCATTAGGTATGTGTTCGAATGCTCCCTCTCCCCTTTCCCTCAACGCCCCTGGCAGGCCCCGGTGTGTGATGTTCCCCTCCCTGCGTCCATGTGCTCTCATTGCTCAACTCTCATGAGAAGTTGTCAGTAGAGTCTTTACTGAGAAATTTGACACCTACTCTTGGTAGGGAAAGCCCAGGGACCCTAGAGGACAGGAAAGTGAGAGACTTGGGGACAAGTCTGGGCAGTGCTTCTGCAATTACATCACTGTGTGGGGCGACACCCTTCTGTGGTCCCTGTAAGGTAGGGCTGCCCAGTAAAAACACAATGATGCAAGCATCAAATGCCAACCTCATGGTAATTTTAAATGTTCTACATTTCTGACATTTTTAGGAGTAAAAGAAATGAAAAAAATAGGTAAAATTGATTTTATCCCTATGTTTTATTTAACCCAACATATTTGAAATATTATTACTCCAACATGTAATCAATGTATTTGATGGGTGAATGAGCTTTGTTACATTCCGTTTTTCGTACAAAGTCATTGGCATCTGGTGTGTGTTTTGTAATTGTCATGCATCTCAATGTGGAGCGGCCACATTTCAAGCACTCGGCAGGTAATGACCGTAGCAGACAGCAAAGTCTCAGACTTCAAGGACCATGAAGCTTCCTTCACCATGGGCTTCACCTCTGAAATTGGACAGTGGTACCTCGCTGGCTCCTGTTTTTCTGGTAGTTTTATTAGATCCTATAACTCCAACTGACTTCCAAATGCCAGAGTGCCCAGGTGATTGCATTCTGTCCCTTGAAATCATACCTATGTGCCAAGGATGCCCCTATACCCCTCCAGCCCTCATCTCTCCACTGAACTTGGCCTAGGGCAGCCCATCTGCTCACAGCACCCCTCGATGCAGGCCTCTCAAGGCAAGCCTGTCTAAGGCAGAACTCTGGCTTTTCTCCACACCCCCAGATCCATCCTGACTCCAGCTCTCCCCAGCTTAGTATATGACACCATCCTCACCCAAGGTCTCATAAAGGTCATCCTTCCTTGAGTCATCTCTTTATCTCATCTCCACCTCCCAACTTCCATGAACATACAGCCTCTGCCACTAAAGTATATCTTGAGACAGGTTACTTTGTTTCCACCCTGATCACCCTGGGGCCTAGCCACCATCTCCCTCCTGCACTACTGCATTAGTCTACTAGCGGGCCTCCTGCAATCATTCCCCATACAAAATCATGATCACTTAAACATATCAATCCAAATACAATCACATTTCTCTTCTGCTTAAAACCCTCCATGTACTTAGAATAAATTGCAAACTCCTTACCATAGCATAGATGACAAAGCCATATGTTACTTCGTCTTTGTCTGTATCCTCATCCTCTCTCTTTCCTCCTGCCACCCTGGGCTCTCTCTGCTCCTGGATCATGCCATGTTTGTTGCAGCCTCCAGACCTTTGCCCTTGCTGTTTCTGCTGTCTGCCATGTCACTTCCTTCAGTGGTGGGCAGGGGTCTTCTCTGGCTCTCCTTTCTAAGCGGTCCCTCCCCACTTCCCCAGTCATGATCACATCGCCCTATTTTATATCCTTTAAATCATTTATGACTGTCTGGATTTTTTTTTCACCTATTTACTGGTTGGCTTGTATTTCTTTGTTTCTCCCCATGCAGATATAAGCTGCATGAGAGCAGGGGCTTTCTCTGCCTTTCCAGTGGCTGCCACAGGGTAGGTACTCACTAAGTAATTGCTGAATGAATGAATGAATGAATGAATGAATCTGAGTTCGAATCCCATCTCCACCACTTAATTACTGTGTAGCCATGAACAAGTAACTTAATCTCAAGGAGCCTCAGTTTCCTCATCTATAAAATGGAGAAGTAATAGTAATAATAGCTATATTCATCAGCTATTGCTGCAGTGAGAACCATGCCAATATCTTGTCGCTTAAGACCACTAACATTTCTTTCTCACTCTCATTATATAAGGGCTGCAGCTTGCCTGCACTTGGCTGGATTTCACATGTCTTTTTGCTCCGGGTCCTAGGCTAAAGAAATAATGATTATCTAGGATACACCATTCTCCATTCCCTTGGTGGAGGCTGCAGGAAGTGAGCAAGCAGAAGATGCTCTTAAAAGTCTCTTCCAGGAACTGGGACACTGTCCCTGTCACCTATATTCCATTGATCAAAGCAAGTTACATCGACAAGCTCAAAGTCGATGGGGAGAGGTTGTAAAATCCTCTTGCAGGGAGAGGGGTGAAAAGTTGGGGACAATAATCCAATCTACTGTAATCGCTAACATTTGTATATTGCTCACTATGTGTCAGGCACTATTCCACGCATTGAGATGGATGCAATCATCGCTATTATACAGATGAGGAAACAGAGGCACACAGGTTAAATTACACGGCCAAGGCCACAGCCAGGACGTAGCTCATCATCATCGTCCTGGCCCTGCATCATTGCCTGATCTCTGGTTCACAGTGATTGATAGGTCACCAAGGGTAATATGCCTGAACCCCAGGAAATACTTTCTCTGGGGTGACTGTGGCAGGTATTCAAGTAGTGATTCTTTTTAGGAAGCATCCTCCTTTATATAAAGAAGGATTTTTTCTAGATCCACCCACCATGGCCTGGTTCATGTGATGTCAAACACTCACCAGGAACTAGGACAGGCATGGGAAGGACAGATGTCAGATGACTCTCCAGGTATATCTGCATTCCTGTGGAGATCCTCACACCCACATGCTCCCTAGATGTTCCCTAGGAGCCCAAAAGTGGCCTTCACCCAAAGGTGGCCTTCGCCCAAAGGTGGCCTTTGCCCAAAGGTAGTTTTCACCGCAGCACTGCCAGGCAATGTTCAACCACTCTCATCTATCCCCAAAGCTTATTGACCTAAAAACTTCACCCTCCTTTAGGGAGAAAAGAGCTAATACTTAACAAGTGCCGGATGCCCAACTCCTCAAATTCTCCAAACAGACCTACAAGGTAGGAATACCTCATTTTACAGATGAGAAAATTGAGGCTCAGAGGAGTGAAGCAACTTGCTCAAGATCATAAGCCAAGAAGTGACAAAGTCAGGAATCAAACCTAGATAGCCAGCTCTCATCCCCAAACTCACACTTTTTCTGTAGAGGCAAGGGTTTTATCACTGAGGAGGAAGAAACACAATTGACCTGTGCCAGCAAGGTGCTCCATGGAGACTTGTTTCACATAATTTCACCGTCATCCCTCTCACCTCCAGTGTCACTGCACATGCTGTGTCCTTGGGCACAGGCGCAGGGATGAGTTCATTTATTGATCGCTCACACATTTGGTCACTCATTCATTTATTCACATACTCATTAATCCTTCCACCCATCCATTCAGTGATGTATGTAACCATTTATCCATTCATTCTGTGAGTCCTGACCAGATATGCTTCACACTCTGGGTTGTAATGTGGAAATTCTTCTTCCCCAGGGAGTGAGATTGAGGGTTTGCAAAAACAAGCTCATTCCAGGTATGAACGAGCATCCAAAGTGGCTGGGGAGGAGGCCTGCCCCCGCGGTGGGATGCTAGCAAGGCAGCTTCAGAAGGGCAGGCAGCATCGTGGAGGCAGGAGAGAGTGGACCAGCCCCCAAGCTGTGGTGCTGTCAGGAAGGAGACATCTCCCTAGAGCCAGGGAATTTGGGGATCAGAAACTCTGAGTAGCTTTAGACCTGACACAGGGAGCGAGATAGGTGGCATCCTCCTTGTGGGGACTCCGGAAGCAAGAGGGAACATAAATATGCTTCAGCCACCAGTCACAGAGTGATGGAGAACTATGATTACCTCCTGCCCCTGGTTGGCAGCCTCAGGGCCTTTGTTACTGGTTGGCTTCTCTCTCTTTTTTTTTTTTTTTTTTTGAGACAGAGCCTCGCTCTCTCACCAGCTGGAGTGCAGTGGCACGATCTCAGCTCACTGTAACTGGTTGGTTTCTCTTAACCAGGGTTTAGTGTAGGCATCTAGAATGGACAAAAAGAGGGTGGAGACTAGAAAAGGCTACATCTGCATCCATTAAAATATCCAGATAAAACATCTAAGAACACAAGGTTAACACATCAACCAGATGTGCGTCTGCACAAAGTCCACCATCTGTAGGTTTGGAAACATCTGTGTGGCCCACCAAAGCTTTCCCTCTTGCCCAGATGTTGGGTGTTGCAGAGACCCAGCCAGCGACAGAGAGTGACAGGGAGGAGAAGAGCAGAAGGGCGAGGGGAGGAGGAAGGAGGTGTCTGCCAAATGATTAAAAAATTAAAGGGATTTTTATGCAGAGAAAATATTTAGCTTGGCATTGTCTTCTCAACCAAACATTGGCTTCCAAGAGAAAACACTGGTGTTGGCAGCAAATGTTTGCAGAATGGAAACAATTGTCTCCTTCCCAGCAGCCATAGAAAATGCCTTTGTTTGGGCTGATGGTGCCTGGGCCAAAAACAGCGTCTTCAGAGCTGCCCCCAATTTCTGAGAGGCTGCCGGAAGGGAGGGGAGTCATGTGGATCCATTGTCCCCATCGCACCTGCTAATCTCACAGGTGATGCTGTGCAAAATGGCTGCATCCCTCTCTCCAGGGCCTGGGGTGTGGGGAGGCTGAGAGGAGGCAGGTGAGAGGCAGGAGCGGGGGAAAGAGAGAAGGGTGATGAGAGAGGCAGGCAGTTGCAGCTGTGTGGAAGGTGCTTGAGCGCAGACAGTGTGATGGAAGAGCTGATTGGGATTCTGCAACAATGGTATCCTCAGGGTGGTAGTGACCTCCCAGCTACCTGTCCCCAAGCCTGGCTCTGCTTCAAAAGCACCAGGAGGAGTCTTAACAATCATAATACAGAACAAGCATGGCTTTAACATATTGTCTTGCCAAATTCTCATCGACAAACAAGATACCCTAGGAACCTCATTTTTACAGGAGAGAAACTGAGGCAGAGACGGTGAGGCTTTGCTCCAAATCACAGAAGTGAGGAAACAAGATTAGAAACCAGAGGCCAAGGGCTTACCCACTAGGCAAACAAGACCCACTGCTTTGGAGGCTCTGGGCTGGGGCCTGGGAACCTGTGTTGCTGAATGCAGCCGGTCCCTGACCCAGCGCAGGGACATCCTTGTGGGTGCAGCACTCTGGGGATTGCCCCCATCCTCACTCCATGGGAGATTTTGTCATGGGGCTCCATGAATTTTTTCTTAAAAAAGGATGTTTGTAAACCACTGGGCTAGACCAAACCACCTGAAAGAGAGGTCAGGGAGGCTCCAGGAGGCCTCCAGGGAACATTGCTCTGCCTCTGCCCAGAAACCAGGGCTCTGTAGACCTCGCACTCCCCTCCCTGAGCCTGGCGAGCAGGTGCAGAGGAGAGCAGTGTCAGCACCAGTGCCCTGAATACCCGGAACGTGGCCCCTGCCTCATTTCCTGGACACTCCTTCAGTCAATTTCCACCAGGAGAGCAGGCTGCATGGGGTAGCAGTGACAGGATGGGGTCACTGTCTCTAGAAGGCCCCTCTGAAAATGGACCAGGAGTTATTGACACGTTCTTTAGATCCTCCTCTTTGGTCACACATAGGCATCTTGTACCAGATCAATTGCACTGACACACTCTTGTTCTTCGTGTATTCTTTCATTTGTTCATTCATTCATTCATTCATTCATTCATTTGTTTATTCAAGGCTGCCTGTGGGCCAGGCCCTGTAGCAGGCATTGAGAAATTGCGATATCGGGGAAATGATCCCTGCCCTCCTGCTGGCCTGGTGGGGCATGACCAATCAAGGCAACCACAGTCAGAGACAACTCTGCTTTCTGTCTCCAATCCAGGGCTCTCTGCTGACTCCCAACTCGTCCCTTTAACTGCCCACTGGCTGTCCGCCTGGACAGCAACCTAAGGCAGCCAAAACAGAACTCTCGCTCTTCCCAGACCTGTGCCACCCAGCTCTGCCATCTCAGTGTAAGACAACGCTATCCTTCCAGGTTCTTGAGAAAAACCTTGGCATCATCATTACTCTTCCCTCGCACCCACCCCACATCTAATCCACCAGCAGCCCTGTCAGCTCTAGCTCTCAGTGCACTCAGAATCTGACCTCTTCTCACTACTTCTGCCACCCCAGCCCGGTCCAGGCTGCCATCGATTCCCTCTTGAGTGGCACCTTAGCCTTCTTCCCAGCCCCTGTTGGTGCAGTAGCCGGAGAGATCCTGGGACACCAAATGAGGTCAGCCTTCTGCACAAAACCCTACAGTGACTCCTGTATCACTCAGAGCCAAAGCCAGAAACCTCACCAGGGCCCCTCGCACATGCACTCCTCCTCCTCTCCTGGCAGCCTCACCCAGGCATACCTTGTAGTTCTTTGAACCCACCAGGCACTCCACACTCTGGCTGTTGCAGTGGTTGTTTCCTCCACCCCAAATTCTCTTCCCACGTCCTCATAGCTTACTCTTCCCTCCTCCAGGTCTTTAGTCAATATCAGCCTCCCTGTTTAACATGGCAGCCCCTCCTTGCCCCGACCCGAATATTCGTCCTCCTCCCCTTTCTCCATAACGCTTGTCCCCACCTTCCTACCACACTGGGTATTTTTCATATTGATCTGGTTTATTGCCCATCTCCCTGGCCTCCCTCTGCCCCACCAAGAATGTAAGCTCCCGGGGTCAAGGACATCTGCTCTTTTTGTTCATGGAGGAACTGTGTCTTCAGTGTCTAGGACAGTGCCTGGCACGTAGTAGGGCCCCAGTACATATATTTGAATGAATGGATGAATGAACAGGAGGAGCTGTTGGCCTGGCCAGGATGGTAACCAGGAAAGGCGGGGTGGGGGCAATTCCATGATTTCTGAGCCTGTAGATCTTTAACAGAAAATCTCTCCCTCCCCATCATGGGCAGAAAGTACAGCAAGGGAGGTCAGGAAGGGGCACGGAGCTCTTATCCCACCCTTCCCTACATATGATTACTACACTGAGTTTGTGGTTCTCATTTTCTTTCTTCTTCCTTTCTTCCTTCCTTTCTCCCTTCCTCCCTCATTCCCTTCTTGACTTCCTCCCTCCCTCCCTCCTTCCCCACCTTCATCCCTTCCTCCCTTTGCTTTGACATACAAACACATACCTCAGTGCCTAAACAATTATCTTTTAGCTTGACTTCTTTTTGGTCTTTATAAACAAGGCATCAAATACTGTGTCGCTTCCTGAGACTTGCCTTTTCAGTCTACATTATGTTACTAGAATTTATCCAAGTTATTGTGTGTCACTGCAGCTCATTCATTTTTCGTTGCTCTATATTGTCCTATTGTGTGAGTTTTACCGGTTTATTTAGCCATTCTTCCAGCATTGGACTTGTGGGTTGTTTCCAGACTTCAGTGTTTTTGTGTTTATTTTTATGAACACTGCTGCTCTGAGCCTTCATGTATGTGTCTCCTGGGGCACAGGTGCAAGGGTTTCTGTGCGTATCTACCTAGGAGTGGAATTGCTAAGGCATAGAGTTTTTGACTTGTTCAACTTTACAAGACAAGGTCAAATTGGGTATCATGATAGTTGGACCAATTCGTACATCTAGCTGCGTTCCAGGTTGTGCCCATCCACATCCCCTTCCACTTGTGGTGTCTTAGATTTCTGTATTCTTACCAATTGAATGGGCATAAGTGGGTGCACATTGTGGTCTTTCCCCCAACTCTTCACAGTTCTTTCCACCTTCACAGTCCTGCCACTGGCCAGGGGGTGGAGCATCCAAGTTAGTTTTTCTAATATCTAAGCAAGAACTGCCAAGTTCAGCCTGGAATCCTTGACCCAGTATGGGCCCAGGGTCCCACAACCCTAGAACAGGCTGCCTTGAAAAGCCCCTTCCACCTCTGGCTCTACGGGGAGGCCTCTCTTTTTTCTCCTTCTCTTCTCCACTCCTGGAGCCATAAGAGTCATTCTCCCCAGGCCACCGTCACACCTTCCTTAACCCAAACCAATATTTTCATGAAAATGGGCCAAAGCCCATTCCAGAGGGAGGGAGAGAAAGGCACCTCACCCACAGGCCTTCTCAAAGGCATCATTTGGGGAAAGATTCGTTTTGTTCTGTTTTTTCCCACATTTCTTCCCGCACTCTGCCAGGCCTTCCTCGGCCCCTTCAACCCTCATACTCACCTGCTCTTGACCCCTCCTGACCAGGACTGCCATGGAGGGAGGGACACCAGGAGCCGCATCCAGGCCAAGGGAGTGAGTGCCTCCGGGCTGCCCTGGGCCCCTGCCTTTCCCTCTGGCTGCTGGTTGTGGCGCTTTCCAAATGTTCTGGAGGAGCACAGCTGGCCGCGGTCGCCAAGTCATCCCCCCACCCCAAGTCTCCCACCAGGCTGATGCTCCTCCTGGATGCCGCACAAAGCCCCCCAAAATGCATGCACCCCCTGACTTCATTTGCTGCCACCACTCAAGGTGGGTCTTAAGCCCCACTCTGTCCTCTTTTTTCCCTCCGGGCTGCTCCTCTGTGCCACCTTCAGCACACTCCCGCTCAGCTGGTCAGAATGCAGAAGGCCTCCATCACTGTCTGCAGAGGTAGCTGGCGCCAGCCACGGGCACGGGTACTTCTGCTGGGTTGGCACCGAAGGCTCATTAGTCAGGCTGCCAGACATCTCCAAGTTCATTTCCTACTTCCACCTTTGGCTCCTCTCTCTGTCCCCACCTCCCTGTCAAATCAAGGGTGCTTCCTCCAAGTTCTCTTGATTAAGAGGAAATAAGAGCACTTGAACTTGGGGCTCCACGTTCATTATTCAGATTCAGGGCTCCACTCTTTGTCCAGGCTTTTAAATTCCAACCTAATTGCTCTCCTGAACTCCCACAAATGCCAAGAATTGGCACCTAGCAGGTGCTCAATAACTATTTGTTGAACGAATGAATGAACACTGTTTTTTCCCCCTTTCCTGGGAATGCAGTCTCTAAAGAGTTTCTCCTAAGCTGCTCCATATGTTACATCCACTCCTCGCCCCTTTCTCTCAGATCAGCTAGCCTCAAATCCTCCAGTTGTCTCCCTCGGTTGCTTCCTCATGTTTTCTCACTCTCCTTTGTCAAAACGTTCTCTCCCAGCTCCTCCTGAGTTGCCCTGGGACCATAGACTCCAGATCATATTCGGTCTACCCAGCTCAACCCTCGGGGAGGCAGGATTGATCAGTGGTTGAGACAGGTTTTGCTGTCAGGCAGTCGAGTGGGTAAGTAAGGACCAGCACGCGTGACTCGATGCATTTGCATCTCCCTTCCCTGACATGCCTTCCTCCCGCTCCATCACTTCGCCTCTAAGCCAAGCGTAATTGCTCAATCTAATTTAATAGACGTGCAGAATGGCTGCGAGTGGAGTGAACTCGGCTCAGCTTCCCAAGGGGCAGGCGTGATGGGCATGTTTTGAGCCTCCTACTCACTGTGTGGGTCCCCAGGAGTCAGGAGGGGGGCAGGGGCAGAGGGGCTGTAGCAGTGGCTCCTGCAGGGGTTAGAACTGCCTCAATGGAGTCTCAGCCCACTTTGGCCAGGGGACAGGTATGGACTGGTCCCTGGCAGCTGCCCTTTCCCTGGGATTTGCCAAGGATGACCTAGGTCCCTCTTGTTCCCTGGGAAGCCCCACTGGTTTTAGCCTCAGCTTGGCCAATCTTTCCTCCAGGTCTTTGGGCACTCTAGAGGCCCTCCAAACCCTCCACATCTTTGAGGGGCCTCCAAGCCCCTTCACCCTCAGGAGATCTCCCTGCTCACCCCAACCACCTCACCCCTATACTCCAGGCCTCAGGGCTGCTTCAGACCAGGGATTCTGATTATTCCCGCCTGCAGTAGACCTCACAGCTGCCCAGACTCCCCATGGCCTCCAGGCTGGTGGCCGGACTTGAGTCCACCCATTTGCTATGGAGGTCTGGGGTCTGCCCCTGGATTCCTACCAATACATGGAGACTTGGGTTTTTGCAGTCACCTCCCCTCTCACTTCCTGCTGAGCTCCGGTTCCACCTCGCATTTGTTTTCCAGATTGTTTGCCTCTCCCTCTGGCATTGAGCACTGTGGCTTTTGTTGTTGTTTCCTTTAAACAGCATCAACCCAAAGAATTTGTGCACTGCCAACTTTACTGGCATGTGGGAATGGGAGGCATGACATCTTGCCCAGCACAGGGCACACAGTGCAAATCCGTGCTTAAAAGTCCTGTGGACACTCCTCCTCAGAACCTCAGGGTCCCACTGTATTGCGAGGTCCTTTCTTGCCCGTGCCTTCTCTGCTCCTCACTCCAGGGTACTGGCTTTCCTCTCTCCTAGCTGCCCCTGATAGTGCAGGTTCTTCTGTTTGGTTTTGCAAAACAATTCACCTCTCTTTTCTCCTTTTTCTCTTTGGCTTTCCAGCTTATTCTGGCCATGCCCTGAGGTGGGGAGGGCTATAGTGGGCTTCACCTTTAGTCCCCAGAGAGCTCCAAGGCACTTAACTCGACAAAGGCAGTTTTTCTCCCAAGAGGAATTCTGCATCTGGCTTTTAAAATAGGTTGTCTTTTAAACATCTCATGGCCTTACATTTTTATCGTGCTTTATCATCCATTCAGCATCTGACAAGCTTTTGCTGAACAGCTGAGGATGTGAGGATGGCCAGAACGTGTCTTTGTCCTCAACAGAGTTCCAAATGGGGCAGGGGCATGAGGTAACTTACAAGGAAGGGGAAACCATTTGGCCAGGGGCAGGAGAAAGGAGCTGTAGGATCACAGGAGAAAAAACACCTTTGGGCAGGTTCTAGGGCAGGGACCAAACCTCCAGTGGGTCCTCATACCTCAGAAGGAATTTGTTCAGCAAACAAGTGATGGGAGGGCATTCCCAGGAGAGAAAACAGCCCGTGCAAAGGTGCAGCAGCGAGGAAGAGCAGGGTGCGTTTGCAGAACTCGACATTGCGCAGTGTGACTGGCCTGTAGTACAGGAGGGGCCAGGAGGAGGCGAAGCTGACAGTGAGATTAGGGAGGGAAATAAGAAGGATCAGGTCACACAGGGGCCTCGAAGGGCCTCCAAACTGCCTGGGGAGGTGGGGACTGAGATATCTTTATGCCCCTTTTATGCCCGTTTTACAGATGGCAAAACAGAGGCTCAGAAACATTAAGCAACTCTGTCTGCGTGGCTCAGCCAATACTTAACTCACATCACTCCCAAACAGGCCCTGTTTGAAAGGTTTGTTAAATACAATCAATTTATTTATTTACTTTGGCCAGATATCTTGGCTCCCTTGGCTGGGCCCCATGGCCCGAGAGAGTGGAGTCCCTAGGCCCTGCCTTTTTCACCCAGCAGTAGAGATGGCTGTCCAGACCCTCAAGAATCCCTCCCTGACTGGAAACAGAGAGCCTCCAGGCCCCGGAGAGCTTTAGCCGGCTCTGGTGACCAGCAGGGCACTTGTCTAATCTCCAAAGAAAGGCAGAGGAAAATGGATTACGGAGCAAAGCCCCTTCTGCAGCGTGAGATCAACAGTTGCCCACAGCCCAGGGGAGGAGAAGCCACTGTCAGGAAAAAGGCTTAACAGCATTGGGACTCTAAGACCCCAATCTCCCTTCGCTTGTCCTCACCCTCCAGAATCTTTTGAAAGCTGCACGGAAATGGAGGAGGCCACGGATTATGGCCCAAAATGTTCAGAGAATTGAATGAAGGATTAGCTACTTAATGGCCATTGACTTTAATGATCCCAGGCTCAGAATCACTGAGCTTTCTGAAGCCAGGAGCACATGCTGTTTCCTTGTGCACACCATGTGTACATGGATATGCATACTATGGATGAGCTTACTGTGTGCAGAGGGTGTGTGTGGACAGATCTGTGTAGAAATGGTGCATGCTATAGACACATCTTGTGTCTGTGTGCTTACAGGAATGCGTGTGTGTGTGTGTGTGTGTGTAAATGCCCATCTGTGCAGCTAAGCGTAAGTGCCAGGTGCCCCTTGGTGCACTCTCCTGTTCATTTGTATTTGTCTTTGCTAAGTCTGCATTCATGCACATTGCTCTGTGTACTGCTGCAAACTGTACTGCTTGTTCACGTGTCTGCTTGCATGCATGTGCTTGTCCACACAGGCCTATGTGCCTTAGTGTATTATATGCCTCTGCCTATGCATGTGTAGTCTATTTGCTTGGCATGCATGCTTGTCTGTGTACAGGCTTCACTGTATGTAGAATGTGCGGTCTGTGTTCCTACGAAATCAACTTCCGTCTTTTGGTTCCTTGAATGTATCAAGCTCTTTTCTTCCTCAAGGCCTCTGCACATGTGTTCCCCATGCCTGAAATGCTCTCTCCCCTGCTATCTACCTCCTCATCCAACTGTATTGCTCATCCAAGTGCATATTTCCTGCTGCTTTTCTCATAGTGTCCTGTTATTTTTCTTCATGCGCTTATTTCCATTTGTTAGTCTGTCTTTTGTGTATGTGTTGTCTATTCTTTCTCTCTCCCCACCTCCCCCGCACATACAGACAGTAAGCTCCATGACTTAGGCACTGTGTCTCTTCATAACGCAGCTGTCCTCTGTGCCTTGCACAGTGTCTGCTATAGAGTCAGTTTTCCACTAGTATTTATTACTTTCTGCATGTGTGTTCATGTGCGTGGGTTTAGCACTTATGTCTGAGTAGCCAGACATGTCTGTCTGGATGCCCATGCCTACCTCTCCATCTGTGTGCATGTGTCTGTGTGCAGGTGTGTGTAGTAAGAACCTGTACATGTATGTGCATGTGTGTGACTGCATGTATTAAAAATGACAGGACTTTTATTTCTTCGGCTCCTCCCTGCCCTAGCTGGGGTGTCTCAGGTCCTGGATGGAATCCAAGAAAGAAAAGCTGGGGAATTTCTAGAATATCCTGGAAACAGGACACTGTCCCGAAGGTGAACAGAGCAAATTCTCCAAAGGGCAGCACCTGCGCACCAGCCAGGAAGTGGGGACAGTGGCAGCCGTGGGCACCCCTGACTGTGGGAGTCATCCTGGGAGTGACTGCAGGGCCGAGCAGACTCCAGTTGTGGGTCTTGAGAAGGGACAGGGCATGTGAGTAATGAGCTGATGTCCCCACTTGTGTCGGGCACTGTTATTTGCTCACAACTACTCACTCATTCAGCAAACATCACCAGGACCTCCTCCAGGCTGTATCCTGAGCTGGGCTCTGGGATGGGGCCTCAACAAGGCAGTCACATGAGCCACAACAAGGACTTGACTTATCATGACACCAGCAGCCTGGCTGCCCCAGCTGACTTATCTGGCTCTGAGCTTCATGAGGGCAAAGACCAGGGGCCCTTCTTTTTCACCATTGTGTCCTCAGTACCTGGAGATGCTTGGTGAGTATCAGTTAAATGAGAAGAAATGAATGAATAAATGAATGACTGCCCAGTCTCTCCCCCATATGAACAGAGAAAGAACAACTCCATTTGCCTACTGCCTTAAAACTCGCTGAGAGCTTCGCCATCCCCTTTCCCATGTATTTTCTCACCCTCACAAACATGAGGCCCCTGTAAGTCTCTTTACCTACAAAAGTGGAGAGAGTGTAAAAATAAAACAAAACTAGGAAAAAGAGTGGCTGATAGAGCAACAGGATGCAGGAGTAGAATGCTCTAAAAGCAAACACAGTCAAAGGCCGTATAAGGACTAAATAAAGTCTGCTGATAAGACATACTTGGGGAAAAACAGCTAACCTGGTTTAAAGAACTGTTAATAGCCCAGCCTGAATACCAGCGAAATCCTTCTAGCTGAAATGACTGCAGACCCCCAACCCCCTGCCCAGTCAGTATCCAATCTAAGGGAGGTGGAACCACATCAGGGAGGCTGCCTGGGGCATTTTGCTTCCTGGAGCTGCAGCTCCTTTCCTACAAAATACGGATCAGAAGACCCACACCCGCCCCACACTCACATGCTTTTTATGAAGATGCAATGACACGAGCCTGGCAGGTATCAGGTGATCAGTCCCCTCTGGCTTCTTCCCTTGCAGACAGACTTTCTACTGCAAAATGGTTCGTGATGTGTGTTCTTGTGGCTTGGGGTTTAGCAGACCCAGGTTAATAATATTAGCTACTGCTTATTGATTCATTGAGTACGTGTGTGCCAGATGCTGGGCTGAGCACTTTACACGTCTCTTCACTCAATCCACAGAACAAATCTATTATTAGTTCCATTTAACAGATGAGGAAACTGAGGCTCAGAGGGGTTAAGCAGACTCAGCTCCAGGTCACACAAGCTGGTGAATAAAATAAGCCAGGTTTGAGGACCGATTCCAGAGAGCAAAATTACCTAGCAATGCCTCTTTTTTCTGAGTCTCAAGATCCCATTCTGTGAAACAAAAGAGTTAGATTAGACCAAGCATTTTCAGAATGTTTTCAGTGGCTCAACCCTTTTATTCAAACAGAAGCCCAATGTGTGAAATAAATAAAAAGGGAGCTGCTCTGATTAACACATAGTCCTCTCTTCCACCCGTTTACTGCCCCCCAAGGCAGCCCCTGAGGCACCCCTGGGAACAGACTTTGAATAACTCCAGAAAGATGATCTCTAAGGGCTTTGCCAGCTCTAATTTCCTGGGATTCTACTCAATTAACACTTATGGGTGTGCTGGAGGGTGGAGAGATTATGGAGAGTGACTCTAGAAGATGGAAGAGAGGCGATGTAACTACCATCATCCCCTGCCCCCACTTATAAAGGCGGAAATCAACTAAAACCACAAAAATAATAAGAAAAAGCTACCCTGAAGAGCACTGCACGGGGCCCTGGGCAAAGGCACTCCAAGGTGGGGCGCAACCTGGGCAAGCTGGGGGATGGAAGCCTAGCTCCACATCCCCTGTGTAAGGGGCTCACCAGCCTCTCTCAGGCATGACTGGGAGCCCAGGCCTGGTTAGAGAGCCTTTGTTTGGAGTCCTGATTTATGCAGCTTCTCACTGCAAACTATGCATTAAGTTGCCAGCGAAGATTCAAAACTGTAAAATAATTGTGGTGGTGAAATTATTCACAAATCCATCCAGGCCCAGCGCGTCGGGAAGGCAGTCAGATTTACATTGAGCACATGGTGACATAACTCAGGCTAAAGAGATAAGCTTGTTACCTTCCTGACAGAAGCAATTCCCCGGGGGCTGCTGGGTAATGCCAGGCCAATTACACACCCAGCCCGAGGAAGGGAAGGCATGTCCCCACTGAGGGTGACATGCAGTGACAAGGGGGGTAGGTCATGCCTGAGGGGAAGCATCTTTGTGATACCTGAGCAAGCCCATGGAGGCAGGGGCTGGGGCATCCTTCTTCTTAGGCAAGGAGGCCACGTGGACAGTCATGGGGGCATGTTGCAGTTGGGTGTAGCTCTGAAGTTGGGCAGTGAATCAGTTGGCTAGTGTATCAACCAAACTACATTGGACTCATGGAGGAGGCAACCACATCCTTCAAATGATAAAATGGACTCTTTCCTCCCTTTTGGGTGGCTGCATTCATTTTGGCAGGACCAGGTGCCAGGTGTTAGGTGGACCAGCGTCAGTTATGCCCGAATGATTTGTCAATATCTCTCCTCTGAGTCTTTACTTGAATACTCTTTTTCTTTCTGGCCAGTTTAAGTTGCTTTATATGGCACTTTATCAAGAAGGCAGGTGTTTTTTATATTCAACACGACAGTGTTTTCACTCTTATCAAATAGAGCTGGTCATGATAATAGCTAACAATACTTGAATGCTGCTAAGAATTTTATAAACATGATTTCAACTTGACCCTCTAGAGCAGTGGTTCAAAGTTCAGCCCAAATCAGAATCACCTGAAAGGTTTCCTAAGTCACAGATGGCTGCATC
The DNA here is from genome assembly GCF_008728515.1 of Papio anubis. Lineage (NCBI taxonomy): Eukaryota > Metazoa > Chordata > Mammalia > Primates > Cercopithecidae > Papio > Papio anubis. Next base: position 35,298,288 of record NC_044976.1, read on the forward strand.
CCAGCTCCAGAGTTTCTGATGCAGAACGTAGGGTCTGAGAATGGGCGTTTCTAACCCGTTCCCCAGTAATCATGAGGCTTCTGGTCTGGGGACCACTCTTGGAGAGCACTGGTCTAAAGAAAATTAGGTACCAAGAAGCTTCAAAGGCAGCTGCATGCTCATTCTGCAGCCTAATTGCCTGAGTTCAGATCCTGGATTCCTCTACTTCCTGGCTATGTGACCCTGGGCAAGTCGCTTCACCTCTCTGTGTCTCAGTTTCTTCAAATGGGCATAAAAATAGTAACTAGCTCATCAGGCTCTTACCAGGATCAAATAAACTAACACACTGCACAGCTCTTAGAAGAATGCCTGGCACATGGCAAACACTTGGTAAATGGGAGCTGGCGTGATTTTAATAGCCCATGTTCATGCAGGTACTAAGCAGAAGCTACATCCAGCTCCTGCAGCCCTAAGTCGACTGATGAAACTGACCCATGGTGCCTCCATAACACCTTCTCAGAGCTCTAACCATGACACTGTGAGTCTCGTGAGCTGGGGCTGGTGACCCTATAGGGTCATCAGCGAGGGCAGCAACCTTCAGAGGCAGCGTGAGGAGAGGAGTCAGGAGCTCCAGGCCACAGTTTGGGTGCTCTTCTGCTCCCTGTGGGATCCGGTCTTCCCCTCTGAGACTGAGTTCTCTTACCTGGGAACAACAGGGCCTACCCCACCTACCTCGCAGACTGTTGGGACAGGAAGAGATGCTGTGTGTTAAAATGCCCCATAAACTGTGAAGGGTCTCTCAGAGCTAGCTCTATTACTGGGAGTGGTGAGGATGGACAAGGAGTAGTCTCAGCACGTTTATTGTGCCTGTCTGAAGAGGGCCAAAATAAGAGGGGAAGGTGTGAGACCACAGGGAACAAGAATTAAGTTTCAAGAACTGCCTGTGCCACCTTGGTGTCTGGTGCCCACACTGCTTCTGAGGGCAATAGCCTCCCCCAGCTCTCCCTGCCTGGGAGGCCACTTTGTGTGTTGTGTGACTCTCTTGGACACTGCTGATCCTCGAGTAGCCAATACCTATAGCCTCTGACCTATGACCTGGGGTCAAAACATGAGCTAGGCCAATCAGACTCCTCTCTCAGGAGCTGAACAGGGAACGCTGAAAGACCAAGTCTGCTGGCAGCATTTCTGGAGGTGAAAGGATGCCACAAGGCAGAGAACCACGGTACGTCAAAGCCACATACAAGCTGAGACTTGAAGAGCAGAGATGGTTCCGAGCAGTGCTTCTCAGACTTGAATGTGCAACCGAATCAGCCTGCAATCTCATTAAAATAAGTAGGTCTGCAGTGGAACCCAGTTGCTGCTGCAGCTTCTGCTGCTGGTCCAGGGACCACACTTTGAGTTGCATGATACAGAGTAGGATGTGAAGAAGCTGGCTGGTAAAGGGAGGAGGACAGCACAGAAGCTCAAAGAAAAGAGGACCCAGACCATGCCAAGCACAGGAAAAAGCTAACTCCAACAGCTCTGGGGCCCTGAAATACTTCCGGGTCCAGGCCACATGCATGGTTGGGATAAACTCCGGTCTTTCCTAAGGAAACCTGGGTTGGTCTCTGTTGCAAGTAGAGGAATTAGACCAAGACAGCAGCCGCCTCCTGCTCTCTTCTGTCAGGGTAATGATGCTTCCAATGTAGTTGCTCAACTGCCCCCTCCACCTGCTCCAAGCCATATATACTCTTTCAATTATTGCACCTGTGATACCTGGCGGACCTCACACACGGTCAGGAACACACAGACAAGCAAGTCACAAAGTCTGCCCTTTGCAAAGCTCATAGGCCTGCTTCTCCGTTCTTGCAGTCTGTCTCCCAGGTTTTGCAACCATCATCCAGAGGATGATGAAGCTGGCGCCTGGGGCCCCAAATGATCAGGAAGGATCTGTGGGGAGGAGGTTCTCGGAGCCTGTGGACTGAGAGGGAGTAAGGCCAGAAACCAGAGATGGCCTATTATGCCTGGATGGGACATGTGGTTCCAGATGCCTATTTTATTAGAAGATCCAGAAAAAAAAACATCATTATCTTCATATACAAATAGGGGGTAAGACAAAATTAGAAAGTGGCAAAATTAGGGGGCGGAATAAAATAATACATGTACATTTTTAAGATTAAAAGGTGGGGTTTCAAAATTAAAAACCTGCCTGACTTTGAGCTCTGCTTCCTTCTAGGAGGTGTCCTTTAACCAAAAGTTTGACTAACTCTTGCTGAGAAGGCTGGAGTTGAAAGAGCAGCAGGGGTCTCAGGCAGCTGCCCCTGGCCTCCTCTGGCTCTGGGTTAATGATTCCCACATCAGTTCTGAGTTCCCAGGCCCCACTGGGCCATCAGGCCCTGCATTGCCACTGAATTGAGGCCAGAATCTTCAGTCGTTAAACTTTTTCACCCTCTTACTTGTTCACTTTGTCTCAAGCCTACCATCTTGATTTCACATCTATAACTCAAGGTATTGATCAACTATCAAGTATTAGGTGTCAATGATGCAAAGATACATAGATCTGGTCCCCCTGCTTCAGAGATGTTCTTACCTAATGCAGGAGACAGACATCTAGACAGCAAATTACATCCTTACTAGAGGAGTAATCAGATTGTAGTAGAGCATGAGGAGGGTGTGATGAATTGTGTTGGAGAAGTTAGAGAGGCTTCAGAGAGGAGATGTCACCAGCTCTTGGGTTAAAGGGTGAACTGAAGTTTCCTAAGATGAGGAAGATGTAAAGGGTGTTCTAGGTAGGGAAGCAGCTGATGGCCAGAGCACGTATGTTCATGGGAACACTGGGGCTTGCACACTGTCATTCCTTCCATTTATTTCATTGATATTTATTAAATACCTGCTTTACAGGCCCCTGGAGTGACGGGGTGTGAGGGGTACAGCGGTATGCCCAACACCCTCAGTCCTTGCGCTTGGGGAGCTTATGTTCTAGGCAGGTGACTTTCTCACCCCAGCAATGGAGCCAGATCATAAAGGAGTCTGAATACCATGCTGAGGAACTATAGCTTGGACTCAAACATCGATGCTACTCAAACTTTCCTGTTAAACAACCCCTACTAGAAGAGAGCGTTTTGCAAAGCCAGGCAGTTTCTCTGAAACCCTGTGTTTTAATCTTAAAAATTCATACATGTGTTGTATTCTACTTCCTAATATTGCTATACTTGTTTGCACATGAAGATAACATTTTTTTTTCTGACTCTTGTAATCAAATAGGCATCTGGGATCCATGTAACATGTTTGCCTGGGGCTTTGAATCCCCCTCGTTGTATCCAAGCACATCTGTGGGTGGCTCAGTTTTAGGTGCCAGAGCAAAGACCCAGATTGCTGGAGGATCTGGCCAGGCTGTGTCCCTCCCCAGGATGCTTTGCTTGGCCCTAGCTCCTTGAAAGGGTGGTGCCAGACCATGCACGAGGGTGCTCTGTCTCTTCTGTACAGTGACGAGGCCATCAACTCCACCTGGATTGTGGCTCCTGTTCATGAAGAGATTTTACATCAAATGCTTTTCATTCAGAATTGGAAGCTTTAATATGTTTTACAGGAAGCCCTTTTATGTGCCAATAAAAAACGACCGATTATAGCAGACGATGAAAAGCAGCTAGCACCTCGGAGACACTGTATGTTTAGAAAGAGCAGATACATTTCCCACGAGAATGACACGATCGGGTCCCTTCTCGTTCATTATGGAATCAGGCAGAGAAGAGCTCTCGTTAGAGAAATGCAGAGCTTTTCACAATCGCTGCACACACACATGTGTGTGTGTGTGTGTGTGTGTGTGTGAAGGGGGGGGAGAAATAGAGAGAGAGACATGAATAACGCTCTCTGGCTCCACGAGTTTAATACCTTCCTTTCTTCTTTGTTGAAGAAGAGATGGACGGGAGCCAGAGGCAGTAAGCCATGACCACTAAGGGCAATTAATTTGGCATTTTAATGACTATTTATTCTCCACAGACACCAAAAACCCTCTCCATTTCTAGAATCAGCAAAAGCTAGAGTCAGAGAGGCTTGAGAGACCATCCCCTCCTCCACCCAGTGAGCACAAACGGAAGTCTCATGTCCTGAAGGAGACAGCCTGGGGTCCTTTCACTTTCCCTGGGAAAGCATTATGGGGCAATTCCCCTTCCCCCATCCTGAGATCAGCAGGTGAGGAGACAAGGGAACATCCTAGGGTTGGCTTTTGAATCCAGGGACAGTGCACATGGAGCCGTGGTCCTCAGGTCCCATTGCCTAGCCTGGGAGCTGGGCTTTGCATCTTTTCTGTGCACAGTGAGATGCTAAGCAGCATCCCTGGCCTCACTCACTGGATGCCAGTAGTGGGTGGAGCTCTTTGCAACCCTCAGCTGTGGCCACCAAAAATATCTCCAGGTATGACCAAGTGTCCCCTGGGGGGCAAAATCACCCCCATTTTAGAGCCACTGACTTCTCCAGTTCCTAGAGAGGAACTGCAGGGTTGGAGGTGCCCTGTCCTGTCTGAGAAAGTGTGCACCCCTCCTCCTGTACCCCAGGTGGCCTGACTTGATAGTTAAGTGAAAAACCAGGTGGACATTAGACTCCTGGGGTCTAAAGGCTAAAGTGTTAGCCCTCACTTTGAACTCCAGTGCCGTCACAGGTTCAAGCCCAGAGGAGGCATCACATAAAAGGAAGCAGACAAGTGTGGACTTCCTGGGCTACAGTTTTGGCTGTGCCACTCACTGCTGCATGACCTTGGGCCAGTAGATCTCAAATGGGAGTGCCTTTGCCCCCCAGGGACAATTGGAAGTACCTGGAGACATTTTTGGTTGTCACAACAGAGGATTGCAAAGAGCTCCACTCACTACTGGCATCCAGCGAGTGGAGGCCCGGGATGCTGCTTAGCCTTCTTCCGTGCACAGAACAGTCCCCCTTCACAAAGAATTATCAGACCAAAATGTCAATAGGGACGAGGCTGAGAAACCCTGCTCTAAGAAAATTACTGAACATTTCTGTGCCTCAGTTTCCTCATCTATAAACTAGACATGGTACTAATAGAACCCACCTCCAGGGTCTGTTGTGAGGATTAAATGGATTCATGCATACCGAGTATCTAGAAAAGTGCCTGCCACAGAAGAAACCCTGCCAATGTGCACGCTTAATGCTATGATTATCATCCGAGACAGAAGAAGCCAGTGCTCAGGAAGGAGTTCAGCAGAGTGTGTGGGCGACTGGAGGTCCAATGTCAGAAATGGTGAAAGGGGCCAAAGCCTGGGTAGAATTCCGTGTGCCCAAGTGGACAGTACAGAGCTCGGTAGACCAGATGAAGAGGAGATGGAGGGCAGAGGGGACCTGAGCAACTCCCCCAAGTCCTGGCTGGTATTTGAGGCTTCTGTCTATGCAGCGCCAGCAACCGGGGAGCAGATGAGTAGTAACCTCAGTCCATTGCGTCATGACTTATGCTCACATTCCTTCTCCAAGCTCACGGGAGGCTTCTTTCCCCACCTGCCCCATGGCTACCCTCACTCTCCACATAATGAAGCTGCTGTGGGCACAGGAGGATGGTCTTTGGTCCGTGAAACTGGGCAGAGAATGGGAACTGGAAGCAGCCCAAGCTCTGAGTTTCAGATGGCACAAAAGTTCTGCTGAGTCCTGTACTGGTTTGAATTGTGTCTCCAGAAGATATGTCTACCCAGAAAGAACCTCAGAATGTGACTTTATTTGGAATAAGAGTCTTTGCAGATGTAATTAAGGTAATGATCTCGAGATGAGATCATCAGCCTAAACTGGGGGGCGGGGGACAAACCTAACAATGGGTGTTCTTATAAGAGGCAGAAAAGGGGAAAACAGAGGCACAGAGAGGGGATGGAAGCAGGATTAGAGCGATGCAGCTACAAGCCAAGAAGCGCCAAGGACTGCCAGAAGCAACCGGGGGCCAGGAGAAAGGAGGGGAACAGACTCTCCCTCAGCACCTCCAGAAGGAGCACACCCCGCCGACACCTTGACCTTGGAGTTCTACTCTCTGGAACTGGGAAAGAATACATTTCTGTTGCTGAAATCACCAGGACTGTGGTCATTCGTTACAGTAGCCCCAGGAACCTAACACAGTCCCCATAACAGAGAGGCCTCAAGGCTGAAAGGCACCATCGGATGAGGAAGTTGGGCAGGAAGCTCAGAGCTTGGCCCTGGCCCATGGTCACCTTTGAGGGTCTGGGGCAAAGCTTTCAGCATCTTGTCCTCAGATAACTCCCCAGTAACAGGGACCTTTTCTTCCCTGAATCCCAGAACTCTCCACACTTGGCAAGATCTACGTCTCCGGACCAGTTAACAAGGCCACTGGCCGGTTAGGTTAAGGCAGCGTCAACAACCAACTGTGTGGGAAGCAAAGAAGAAAAGAGAGAAAAAACCAAGTACAACCGAAGCTTTATTCATTGTCCAGGCTATTTAGCAGGAGGAGTTGAAAAGAAAGTAGTTAGCTGTTGGAGGAAGAAATGGAAAACTCTGGTCCCTCATTAATCTCGCTGCCCTCCATGTCAAACGCCCATTGTCAGGGTGGGCACAAAGGCTGCCACAGTTTGCGGCAGAAACACTAAGCGCCAGGCAAATGGGAATGCACAGGCCCGGGAGAGAACGGTTCGATATTGAAAGTGTTTTCTCCGCAGCCAGAGGTGCCCATTTCCAGTCCTTTTCAATTTGTACACTTTTTCTCCAATGACTCCTCGAGGGTAATTACAGTTCTTTTCACAAATGAAGTATGGAAGATACGAAAGAGAGGCGAGGTTGTCAATAGTTCTGCAGGAATGTGTGGGGCTGTCTCCGGGAGACACAGAAAGCATCGATCCTCCCTCCTGCGGAACTCAGAGCATGAATGGAAGGCGCCCCACGGGGAAGGCTGGGGGGACATCGCCTTAGCCTCCCAGGGGCCCTGGTGCCTGAGGAGAGGAGGTTCTGAGCCCCAGGAAGGGCTCAGAATAGAAGAGGGTGGGTTCCCCCTGCCTCCAGCAAGTGTTTGAAGACCAACAGGATTGTATTTTTTTTTTTGTATTTTCGTTCCTTGGATGATGATCCGAGGACTCCAGCCACAGGCAGTGGGCAGCTACTCTCTGCAGCGTGAGGAGCTCTGGGTGCCCAGGAGCTGGTATTTCTGCCAGTTACTTCAGAATGGGCAAAAGGCATCTGCTTACCAACACGTACGCAGTACCCAGCCGCAGGAGACCGTGGAGTCATTGGAATCAAACAGACATCCTCAGGCTGGACCAAGAGACTGAGAATGAAAGATAAAATGTCATAAGTATATATGTGCAATTTTGCCCTTGGGTCCCAAACCCACCTTCGGGCCTTCGGCTGCCCTGCTGCATAACTCTAAGGTTGTGAGTTAACAGTAAACTCAGTATCAGCTGACACATGGGAGAACATTCTTCAGGCCAGGCTCCACACTCAGGGCTTACAACAATGTCCCACTGGATCCTCACAACAGCCCTAAGAGGTCCATACTATTGTTATCCCTAGTTTGTAAACAAATAAACAAATGCTGAGAGTAGTGAAGCGACTTTTCCAAGGTCCACACTGAAAGTGGAATGATGGAAGCAGGAACACTGGCTGCAACGCCCTGTTCTTAACTGCTGCCCAAGCTGCCAAACAGACTATTCTAATGCAGCTGCTTCAGCAGAACACTTATCCCAAAAGAAGTGACCATCTGTTCTGTGGCTCAGTCCGCAGCACAGTGGGATGGGACACTCAGGCCTCAGCGCCATGCTTCCAGAAGGACATGAAGGGTAAAGGAACCAGCATATGCAACATCTCCCTCTGCCTGTCCTTCCAGACCCTCGCCCCCACCGTGCCTGGCTTAGACCTCCTGCAGACCTCTTCTCTCTGGACTCTCTTCTGGTGGTTCAGTCCATACACTCCTTCCCAGCACTCAGCATTGCTTCCTTCCCCGTTCATCGAGTTGTCACTGCCATCACATTGACCCCATTCTTGCAACACCCTCAACCTCCTTGTCTCCTTTTTCCTTTTCACCCAGAAAAATGCCAAGTCTGGTTTAATCCAACTGTTATTTTTGTTGTTGTTGTTGTTGTTGTTGTTTTGTTTGTTTGTTTGTTTTTTGCCCAGGCACTTGGGTTTCTGAGGGGAGTAGGACTGAGCAATATTGTACTGCAGGTGGGTCATGGTCTTCATTGAGGGCTGGGCCTGCAGCCCTTCCAGCAATGACCTTCCACACATCAACTTGGTCTGAGGTCCCCCTACTGGCCTTTTCAGGCCTCCACCCTTCTTGGCAAGCCCCCTCCCTCCGCTACCACATGACTTGCTCTCAGCATGGGATCTCACCTCTGCTGGAGAGAAAAAGGCCAATTTGTGGGGAGTGGGAGGCACTCTATCAACTCATTGCCTCAAATTTTTTCTAAACAGCTTTTTACATACCATAATTTACATACCATAAAATTTACTCATTTGAAGTATACAATTCAATGATTTTTAGTGTATTGACAGAGTTGTGCAACCATCATCACGTCTCTGAACATTTCCACCACCTAAAAAAAAAATCTTATGCCCATGTGTGGTCACTCTGCAACTACACCCCCAGCCCTGGGCAGCCACTAATCTGCTTTCTGTCTCTATAGGTTTACATTTTCTGGACATTTCAGATCAATGGAGTCATGCAGTATGCAGTCCTTTGCGTCTGACTTCTTTAATTCAGCCTAATGCTTTTGCAATTCATCCACATTGTAGTATGTATCAGTAGTGGTCTCCTTTTTATTGTGGAATAGTATTCCATTGTATGGATAGAACACATTTTGTTTATCTATTCACCAGCTGATAGACCTGTGGGTTGTTTCCACTTTTTTGGCTATTATGAATAATATTGCTCTTAGCATTCCTGTACGAGTCTTTATGTGGACATGTTTTTATGTGAACATATGGGTAGATACCTAGCATATTACCTCAGTCTTAGAGGTTAATCTGCCTGCCCCCCTCCTTCCTCCCCAGTGTCAATAACTAAGATATCTCTCCTCAAATTAGAGGAGAATTCTTCATCTGGACTCTGAATTCTCTCTTTTCCTGTTGCCCTGGAGGTCTTGTTCCATCAGTCATTCCTTCTCTCTCTCGTACCAGCATTTTCCTCCATAAAAATGAGGCTAATATTAAGACATACCTCAATGTGTTTTTGTAAGGATTAAGTGAGTAATACATGTTAGGGACAGAGTCTAAGATGGCCCCGTGATCCCTGCCTCCTGCTGTTCAGGCCCTTTGAGTGTGGGTGAGACACAGGCCCTTTAAGTGTGGGTGAGACACATGTCTTGCTTCCAACTAAACGAATATTTCAAAAGTAGTGGGATGCCGCTCCCATTATTATGCTACATTATGTAAGACTCCATCTCAGCAGACTAGAGATAGAGCCTCTCCTTGCTGGCTTGATGAAGGAAATGACCCTGCTGGAGAAGTGCACGTGGCAAGGAACTGTGGCATCCTTCAGGGACTGCTGGTGGCCTGTGCAATCGCAAGCAGCTTCTAGGAAATGTAGGTAGCCTCTAGGGCCCAAGGGAATCCCTGGCCAACAGCCATCAAGAAACCAAGGTCTTCAGTCCTACAACCAAAAGGAAGTGAGTTCTTCCAACAATCTAAGTGAGCTTAAAAGAGGATTCTTCCCCATTCAAGTCTCCAGATGAGAATGCAGCCCAGCTAATGCCTTGATTGTACAATGGAGATCCAATACCTCCAATGTTCCCTGTAAGGCCCTAAGCAGAGGACTCAGCAAGCCATGTTAGAACCCACAGAAACTTTGAGATAATAAATGTGTATTGTTTTATGCTGCTAAATTTGTGGTAACGTATTACACAGCAATGGAAAATAAATGCACACATAAAGGATTTAGAAGAGAGGCTGGCACAGCCAGTAGTCTATGACTGTTGGTTGGTTTTAATGGTGGTAGCACATCAGCCCATTTCCTTGGATTATAACCAAGCAAAGTTTATCTCAAACAAACAAACAAACAAACAAACAACAAAAAACAAGCAAACCTTCTTCACTTTTCACCCCTGATAAATTTCTTCTGAGTGTTTTCTGTATTTATTTCTTACACTTCCATTCACTCCCATTTTGCTGCAATTTAATTCCTCCATCTCCTTCAGTCCTTTGATGCTCCTGAAGGTCACCAATCCTCTCCTAGTTACTAAATCTGAGGGATGTTTTGGGTCCCTCCTGTATTTGACTTTGCTGTGGCCTTTGGTGTCGGTGACTGAAGAGCTTTAGAGTTTTGTCCAAAGGAGATACCCACTGAATCTAAGCCTTTCAGAAAGACCCAAGAGTGATCAGACCCTGCTGGGCTGACTCCTGGCAGCATTCATTCATTCATTCACACCCTTGCACATTTTCTGGATACTGCAGATGCAGCGTTAAAGCACTCAATAGTATAGGCACAGTCCCTGCTCTCAAGGGAGATCACACATTAGGCATAGTGAGAGATTAAAATAAGTCAACAATTAAGCAATACGATGTCAGAGAATGGTAAGTATGATGATGACAGTAAGACACAGTGAAGTGACAGACAATGTGACATAGAGGAGCTACCTTAGACTGAGTGGTTGGAGTAGGCTTTTCCAGAGGGGAGGCATTCAAGGTGAGGCCTGAATGAAAACAAGAAACCAGCCATAGGAGTATCTGGGGGAACAGCATCTTAGACTGGGATACAGCAAATGCAAGGGCTGTCAAGGGGGGAAAATTCTGGGGTGTCCAAAGAACAGAAAGAAGGTCAGTGTGACTGCAGTAGAATTGAGCAAGCAGGCAAAGGGTAGAAGATGAGGTCAGAGACATCAGCCAGGCCAGATCACTCAGGGCCCTGTCAGCTGCACAAGGGAGTTTGGTTTTTATTCAAAGGGTAACAGTGAAACGGTATAGGTTTAAATCTGGAAAGTCATCGATCTGATCTTTGTTTTACAAAGATCACGTTGGTTGCTTCATGAAAAATAGATTATTTTGCAGGGGCAAAAGCAGAGAGACTAGGTGGATGGCAATTGCGTGGTGCAAGGGAGAAATCAGGGTGGCTTTGACTAGGGATTTAGGTCGGGTCTCCCAGGACACAGACTCTAGAATTCGGTGATTTGCATGCAGGTAATTTATTGGAGAGTGCACTCAGGAATAACACCTGTGGGGTAGGAATTGGGTGGGGGGACAAAAGGATTATGCAGAGAGAAAAATTAAACTGGCATGAAGTTGCAACAGAGTTGTCAACCACTGCAAGGGAAGCTCCAAAGCTGGAAGAGTCCCTCAGAGCCATCCTGAACAGAGGCAAGAGGGCCAGGCTTTTAGAGCTCAGAATCAACCAGCCACTGGGTATAGAGTGTAGACCTGGGGAGGGGGCACAGCCTCAGGCAAGGGGGTTCTCTTCAGCTGAGGGTAATTCCTGGAGAAGGACACAGCAGCTGAGGATGGAGTATCTGGGCACATCACAGCATTCCCTGTAGGGGGTAGCTGTAGAAATGCAGAGAATTGAACAGCCAGAATAGAATTCCTAGGTAGAACTCATGGAACTCAAAGTTGGCCTGGTTGTAGAAGAGAAGAACATGAGAAGAATCCAAGATGACTAAGGGTGTCTGGCTGGAGCCCAGGCTAAATGGTGGTGACATTTTTTGAGATGAAGTAGCTAAAGTGGGGAAGAACAGGTTTTTGTGAGGAAATTAAGAGATTGGTTTTGACTATGTGCTCTCTAAGAGGCAAATAGACAACCACAGGGCTCTGTCAACTCTGCAGTGCACCAGGTGAGTCTGGGGCTCAGTAGAAGGTCAAGGCTAAAGACACAGTTTGGGGAGCTCTCGGTCCTCCAACCAAGGATGAGATGTCTACAAAAGACACTGAAGAGAGGCCACGAAGCAGGAGGGAATCAAGGAGAGAGAGTGACCCAGAAGCTAACAGAGGGACTGTTAATCAGGAAGAGGGAGGAGTCCTCAGATTGAGTGCCAATGAATAGCAACCATTGACTATGGCAAGATGGAGATTGAAGGAAATCCTGATATGAGCCATTTGTGGGGAGCAGTGGGACAGAAACCTGAGTAGAGAAGGTCAAGCGGAGAAGCCTAGGTGGAGAGATGATTATAATGACCGTAGACAGTTACTTAATTGTTGCGCATAGCAGGGAAGTTAGACGATATCTGCAGGAAGATGTCTGGTCAATGGAGACGGGTTATTCCAGAGCATGTGCATCCGCAGATAAGGATGTTCTAGCAGAGGGGAAGTGGGATGGAAGAAGGAGAGTCCTTGAGAAACCTAGGTAGAGTGGAGTCCAGGGCATGTACAAAGGGTTTGGACCTGTTAGGCACAAAAGACCTTCAACCATGTAACCAGATATCAGTAGGTTAGTAGGCTTGGTTGGAAAAAGATAAGGAAGTTTCATTCTGCCAGTGAAATATGAGGTCAGGTGAGAAGAAAAAAGGGCATATGGGGGATTTGATGAGCAACTTCTTATTCTCCCGTGGGGAAGGCCAAGCCCAGCACCTGTATCTTAGGAGCACACCTACATGGTTTCCAGGAGGCTGCTTGGTGAACACTCAGAACAAAGGAGGCTGGTTGAATAAAGGGACTAGAGTTGCCTCACTCTACCACATCCATCCACCTTGCCCTTGAGATGGTCTGGCCATCGGTACCTGAAACCCCAAAGTTTTATGTCTAGACCATCTGTATCTGTCATGGGGACAGAATTTTCTGAAACTTTGCCTTGCAGGCCAATGTTTTCTCACTTCTACATAGCCCTGGAAGGGCCACTGACCATCTTTTATCTAGGGACTCTCACTTCCTTCTACTGTGACCAACTCCCCTTTGACCAACACATTCTTATTTTGTATTTCCTAGACATACAAAATAGGCTACAGTCCAGTAGTCCTAGCCCCAAAGCTATTTTTCATTTTTAGATGACCTAGCATCTCTCTGCTCTGATCCACTGATTCAAATGGACTCTCAGAAGCTTATTGATTTCCCTTGTTTCCAGGTTCTCCAGTGCCGCTCTCATAAAGAATGAGCTGCGGTTTCTATTTTCCAGCATTCTCCTTTCCTTCAGTGTCCCTCTTTTCTCACTTTCCTCCTTCCTTTCAGACCTTGTCTTCTCACTTCCTCTGAGGTCTTCCCTCCCCTTAGGCATTGAGCATTGTAGGTACCACCTCCAGTTCTCTTTTCTTCTGAACTCCACACACTCTTCCCTGGATTCCCTTGGCTGCCATGCATGCACTGACAACCTGATGAATTCCAAATAGTTATTGCCCATGTAGAACCCTGTCCTGAGCTACAGGCTGGTAGATCCAATACTTCCATTTAATCTCCATCACAAGTCAAGGATCACCATCACGGTGAAACCCTTCCTGACCACTCTGCTGCCTTTGGCATTCTAGTCCCTGTACAGATTTCAATCTTGGCATCTTATAATGTTAATTTTTATTAGACTTTATTTTTAGAGCAATTTTAGGTTGACTGCTAAATTGAGCAGAAAGTGAAGATAATTTCCACATACCCTTGGCTCCCACACACACACACACACACACACACAGCCTTTCTCATTATCAACATCTCCCACCAGGGAACTACATTTGTTGTAATCTATGAATTGATGACACATCAATTATCACCCAAAGACCATGGTTTACATTAGGAATTGCTCTTGGTGATTCTATGGGTTTTGACAAATTTATATTGATGTGTACCCACCATTTGAGTATCATACAGAGTAGTTTCACTGCCCTAAAAATCCTCTGTGCTCTGCCTATTCATCCCTCCTTTCATCCTAATGCCTGGCAACACTAATCTTTTTACTATATTGCCTTTTCCAGAGCATCATATAGTTGGAATCTTGCAGTGGAGCCTTTTCAGATTGGCTTCTTTCACTTAGTAATATGCATTTAAGTTTCCTCCATGTCTTTCATGCTCGATAGCTCATTCCTTTTAGTGCTGAATAATATTCCATTATATGGATGTGCTGTATTTTTTTTATCCATTGGTCTACTGAAGGATATTTCTAATACTAATTTTCACACTTGTCAGAAGCAAGGTGGTTAAGTCTTCATAACCCCAGCACCTTGTAGAGTGCCTGGTACACAGTTGATTCTCAATAAAGGCTTCTTAAATGAATAAATGAACAAGCTGACAAGTGAATAAATAGCATGCCACTGATATTTGCAACTCCATATGTTTTAAAGCTAAATATAATCTCTCCTTCTAATCCCTCTCTCCCATCATCTCCCAAATGATACAGATACTCTTCTTAGATTTTCTGTCTCATAGAATATAGCCTAGGATAAAAATCTGAAGATACCTGGTTCTCCTTTCTCCTTCACCTCCCACATCCAATTACTCCCCAGTTTCTGTTGATTTTACCCTCGAATGTCTTCCAGTTGTCCCTTGTTTGCCATACCCTTTACCATCACTGATGTCCAGGTCTTAGTCATTTCTCACCTGGATTATTTCAACAGCCCACCCCTCCACCCCCCGCCTGCCTCATTCTCTCTCCTGCCAGGGCACTCTTCACACTGGCCACCTGACTAGACTTCCTAAAATATTTCCTGTCCTACTTAAAATTTGGCAATAAGCCCTCTTGCTTTTGGGATTACAATGGAATGCTTAATTAAGATATTTCAAAGTTACTCATGATCCAGCCCCTGAGATAGCACATGTAAAGCTCTCAGCACAGTGTCTGAAACATGAAAATTACAATAAGTGTTCATATTATTACCGTTGTTACTATATGGCCTGGAGATGAGAATAGTTTGTGAGGACATAAGAATTATCATCAAGTGTCTGGTGATCGGGCATATGAAATTTGCATTAGATCCTTCTGTCTTGTCCCAAGAGACGTAATTGGACCAATGGATGGAGGCTGCGGAGGGGCAAGTTTTATTTAATTGAGAGGAGACATGTCTAACAGATGGAGGCATCTGAGAACCAGAAGGGAGTGCACACCCCCTTTGATGAAGGAGTGCAATCAGAAGCCAAGATATTCTTGAATTCTGGTTGAGTCATTCACTGAATTCCCCAAGCCCACATAGTTTTTTAGGAGGGTTGAAGCATCTGGGGTCAGGGCAGGGGTGTGGACCACATGAACCTAATGGGCACCTCCCAACCCACAGGCTGTTGTGATGGTGATGAGAGCCCGGCACAGTGCCAGCTCTAAAGGCCCCACTGCTCCCATCCTGTCAGATGGGAACCTTGCGTCTTACCTCCTTCCCATTCCCTTCATTCTCACAGCCATCACTCCCTCTCTGCAGCCTGCGCTGTTTTGTTAGCCTACGGACATCCTTGGAGCCTGTCTCCTCCCCCCAGTCCAATCCATTCTCCACCACACTTACAAAACGAGCTTCTTAAGTCAATAGCTGAGACCCTTTCATTCCTCTCTTCAAAGACCTTTGAGACCCCCAGTCTCCACCACATTGCTTCCATCATAAACTCCAAATACCTAAGTTGGTAGTTCCTGGTTGCATGAACTCTGGGGTCAGATAAACTCAAGTTTGAATCCTGACTCTGCCACTGACGGACTGACCTTGGGCAAATCACTTGTCCTTTTTGGATCTCAGTTTCCTTATTTGCAAATTGAGGATGACCATGCTGACCTCAGAATATAGCCATGGGTATAAATGGAGAGTTGTGAAGTCTCTAGCAGGTGCTGAAAGCACTGTGGCCTCAAGGCACCATGTCCCAGCACACACTCCCAGCATCATCTCCCACCCACCTGCCATACTGCAGCCCACTGTCTGTCCCCCAGTACAGCACACACATCATGCCACTGAGCATCTGTCAAGGCCATCCCTGTGGGCTGGGTTACTCCTCACCAGATCTGGCACCTTTTAAAACCCTTCTCGTCCTTCCAGGGGGAGTTCCAACCTCGCTCCTTCTGTGAGCATTATTCCTGTAGGTCTTCGTCAGAACCAACTGTCCCAACACATTCGCTCCCACAGCATTTTGGTTGAATCTGCATCAGAGCACCTCCACTACCCAGTTTGTTCTATGTCTGGTTCTCTTTAGATCATAAGTTCCTTGGGGACAGGAACCTTGCCTGGTCCATCAGCCCAGTGTATGTAAGGTATCCTTGAACTGGAAGGTAAATACATGGGCCTAAGACAATGTTAAAATAGCTTGGAAATGAAGCATCCTCAATAAATGTCAGTTATATAAGTAGATGGATGTGAAAGAAATACAGTCAGTGAAACCTGGGATCTCCCCGCAGCAGCGCTGTCCACTTTCACTGAAGCCCCAGGGCTGATGGCCTCTGGGGAAGGATGGCTGTAAAGGGAGGTTATGGCTCCATCTCCAATCTCCCATCTCCAGAACTTCCCCAAGGAGCTCTCTGCTCTGAATCTTCAACTCCAGATGTCCTTCTCTTTGAACAATCTAGAGGCAGGAAGGAGAGGCCTCCAGCTGACCTCCTGTGATCAGGCACCTCTTGTCCTGTAGACAGAAGCTCCGCTCGGCTGCCTCAGCCTCTCTTTGGAGCAACCCTCTCTGCTGGGCCCAGATCTCAGAGAAAGGTGCAGCCCTGAGTAGCCACTTAGCCTGGGTCTGGGATTCCCTATTGGCTTCTGGGAAGGTGGAGGGCAAAAACGCAGACCACCAAGGGGGCCTATGAAAGGAGAGGGCAAGGAGGACAGCCAGACTGTCTAGCTCAGCTGAGCCCAAAACCTCCCAGCCCAGACTGGGTGCCTAGGCTAGAGCCCACATCCACCCAAGATGCTTGTGTCCAGTGCTCAGAGCCTGGATTGGCTCAAGTAGCCAAGCAATCCAGTGTTGACCAGACTACTGAGAAGTGCAGAGTTCGGGGACTAGCTCCACACACACACACACACACACACACACACACACATATGCACACCAGGGATGAGCTCAGCTCCTGTCTCTCTGTCCCACTCTCTGGGATAAGTGTTGTAACGCACAGTTCAGGTGCCCATTCCTGGCAAACTCCAGGCCTCCTGGAATCCCCATAGTCTAGGCTAAAGAAGGAGGGAAGTAGGCTACTGTTTATTCACAACCGGCCAAGGTGGGTGGGAATCTGCAGCTCTTACTGCCCCCACTCCCACTTTCATTTTAATGAAATGAAACCACCCCACAGCCTCCACCCTGAAACCTTCCTAAGGTAAGAGTGAAATCGATTTTCCTTTTTAACTCGAAAGCAAGATAAACACATGGCACCCTTAGGGGCGGAGGGGAAGCACTTAAAATAGCACATCTCTGGGAGCAGGCTGCTGCATGCAGAGTTTGTCACAGACGAGGGCTGAATGCAAATCACAGAGGCAGCAGCTGGGCCCCACCCGCCCCCAGGGAACAGGTGAGAGGCAGCACCTTTGCCCCAGGTACCCTCCACCTCCTACAGAGCCTGCAAGAGCATCCACAGGCTGACCCCTGTTCCCACACATTCTGACCTGGAAACTGTCTATCCGGCCATCCTCACTTATGCTCGCTGCCCTGCAGTGATGGAGAGCGTGTTACCCCTCAAGGCAGCCCATGCAACTCTCCTACTGGAAACGTCTCCCCTTATTGACCCAACACAGGTATCCCAGCAACTTCCCCCTTTGATGGATTCTGTCCTGCGCCCTATATCCCTTCTCAATTCATTAGCTCCCTATTCTCCAGCATGACTCTGCAGGGATGGGAAAGCCAAGATCGTGCCCTCCCCCCACCACAGTCTTCTTTTCTCCTGTCTGACCCCCAGGACCCTCAGTCATTCCTCGGAGGACCCTGTCTCTGCACAGAGAGGTTCTCTGCACTCCTTATTTATCTGTCAGTGTTGGGGAAAAGTATCCAGAGAGGATGAAAAGGAGGAGGAGGAAATGGTCTGGGGCAGGCTAACTGACATTGACTGAACACTTGCTGTATGCCAGATCATGTATTTGTGGTGTGTTTCCATCATCTCATTTAATCCTCACAACAGCCCTATGATTTAGGGACCACGATTCCCAGTTTACAGGTGAGGAAACAGCATCACAAGCATTTCAACAACCTGTCCCGGATCCCAAAAGCGGTGAGTTGCTTTTAATCACTAACCGTATTTCCCCAAGGAATCATCCTTTTCGTTTTACTGATTCATCATTTTGGATTGTTGTAGCCTCTGCATAAAAGGGAGCCCACCTCACATTTGGGGTAGAGCAAGAGGCAGAAAGAGGCAAGGTAAGGGAGCCGGACTTCCGGTGACCAAAGCCAGCTGGATGGCAGCACAGGCTTTACAAGACAGGGTGGAGGAGGATGCCTCCTACCAGGTCACACAAATCAGTGTGATGCAGGGCTTGTGTGAACACATCGACTTTGATGGCAGAGAGCTGGGTTCAAGTCTTGGGTCTGCCCCTTACTAACTGTGTAAAGTTAGGCAGTGGTCCCACATACTCCTGCTCCAGTCTCAAAGTCTAGCATGTGATGGTGGCTATGGTCCCTGGGGGCATGTCAGGGACCCTTCAGGAGAGGGGTACACAGATACGGGAAAGTGTGCCCAATTTCCGTATCACAGGGGCAACTCTTTTCTCCAAAACTGTGCTGAGGACAGAGCGGGTGGCCAAAGGCCAAGGAAGTGCCCGACACATCAGGAAGTCAGCCAGTCCCTGTGCAAATACTGCCTGAGCTCTGACAGCATGCCTGACCCTATGTCCGCGTGGAGGACACAGAGCAGGTCTCAACACTGCCCCTGCCCCATAGGCATCCAGACCCTGGCTGGGGAGGCAGACTGGCCCGCACAGGTAAACAGTGGCTACGGGAGATGAGAAATGGGGGCCTACCTCAGCCAGGGCAGTCCAGGAGAGCCTACTGTAAAACATGACACTCAAGTCTGAGAGGGAACGGAAGTCATTCAGGAGGAGGCCAAGGAAAGGTAGGAAGAAGGTGTGACAAAGTGACAGGCCTGAGAGCAAACACAGCAGAGCCAGGAGGTCTGTGCTTCCCAACTGGTGTGGCTGGGAGGCTGGCCGTGTGCGGGAGGGGCCCATCGGTCACAGGGCAGAGGCCAAGACACCAGCAGCAGATGGTGGCTCTCAACAGGGATGCTGAGCTCAGGGCACCAGGGACCCAGGTGGGGAAGCCAGGACACAGATTTGGTGGAATTGGCTAACGGGGTGGTGAGGATGAGGAGGTGAGTACTGGGTAGGGTGAGTGGTTTCAAGGTGTCTGTGGGGCATGTTGGAGGACAGTTCTGTCAGAAGATGGATTATGGCAGTGGCCCTCGGCAGAGAGGTCTCAGGTACATCATCACAGTGTGCCCACTGTCATTCCTAACTCTGCACGCCCTCCCTGGGGTAGAATTGTATATCCTTGTTATGCATCTTTGACTTGTGCCGTGTGCCTATTGCAAAGTCTTCCTCTGGAATAGGTGGAGTTTATATCCCTGCTCTTCTCGGCTTTGTTGACCTTCTGGCACTGCCATGTAACTTGCTGTAGTGAATGGCAAATGGATGGAAGTAACAGCACTGCAGTTCTGAAAGAAGCCTCCAGGAGGCATTGCCTGCTTCCACTCTCTTCTGTTGAGGGTCCCCATGAGCCCAGACTACCCTGGGGCTTGCAGTGAAGATAAATGGAGTGCATTGAAGCCTCACCTGGAGCCTGGAGGCCAGCCTAGTCCAACTGAGGCCAATCAAGACCAGCCAAGTCACAGCCAATCTGCAGACTCTTGAATGTGAAATACATATTTGTGGTTGTAGAACGTTGAGGTTTTGGGATGGTTTTTTACGCAGTGTTATTGCAACAGAAACCTAATACACTGGGCGTGGAGGACATAACCCAGGGAGAACAGATAGAATGAGGTGGGGAGAGAGCATTAGGACATGCTCACAACAGCAGCATTAGGAGACAGGGGAAAGAACCAAGGCTGGGAGACCAAAGTGTAGCCTGTGAGGTGGGAGGAAAACCAAGGGAGGTACAAGGCCTGAAAACACAGAAGGGAGCATTATCGACCCACCCTGGGGTGACATGAGAGGGCTGCTGTGGCTGGACCCTCAACACCGGCCAGGGCTTCTCAGGCTGTGGACCCTTGAGGAGGTGGAGTTTGGGTTGGAAGGAGACAGAATGGTGGGGACATGTTTGAGCTTGGGCTCTGCTGAGCAGGGCAGGGCAAATGGAGAAACAATGGGTCTGAGGGAGCTTCATTCCGTAAACCAAGGTCAGAAACTCAAGAGATGCAGAATAGGACCCAGGAAAGGGAGACAGCAGAACCTGAGGCCACTTCCTGCAGTGGGCAAATGGCCCAGGCCCTGCCTGGGGGTGTCAGGGCCCACCAGGGAGTCTGCCATGACTTATGAAGACACCTCAGAAGGAAACCCTGGGAGAGTCCATAGGATGGCTGCAGAATGGAGGGAGTGGGGCCACCCATCCTCTTCCACAGCCCATCTGGAGGCTGCTGCCTGGAGTCTGAGGCTGTCAGAGCCTACCTGGAGTGACTTGGTCTCTCATGGGCTAAGCCTGAGACCCCCATCCTGGCAGCCTTAACGGCTGAGGCACCGGCACCAGGGCTTCCCTCTGGGCACAGCCCCACACCCACCCACGTGGGGAGCCAGGAAGCCTAGTTTGCATTTAAAAGTATCATTTGTACACGCAATAGAATATTATGCAGCTATTTAACACAACGCTGTCGATCTGTGTTTATTGACATGGAAAAATGTCCGCAACATATTGTCGGGAGAAAAAATCATTTACACAACAGCATGTGGAGTCTCCTCCTGTTCACTTAAAACGGTGTACATATGTGTTTACGTTCAGACAAGGATGTCTGGAGCGTCTTCACCACAGTAGAATCAGGGGTTGTCTCTAGGGGGTAGGATTTGGGGTTGATTTCTTATTTTCTTCTTCGTTTATTTATGTGACTGAATTTTTGTAATAAACCTATATTATACTTGGAAAAAAAAAACACTTTTCCAAAAAAACTCCACTATGCTATTTAGTCAATGTTATAATACAGCACATGGGCTGAAGGACTGTCTTGTTGCCCTGTCTGCCTCTCTCTTCCCTCCTTCCTCTCTCCCCTAATCCTTCCTCTGATCTCCTCCGAAGACACATGCAGGGGTCTGCTGTGGGGCCATGGCTTTGGAGTCAGGTGACTCGTGTTGCAATGTCAGCTCTGTAGAAAATGGGCATGAGAATTTCCCATGAGGTTGTTTAAGAACTAAGTAAGATAAATTAGGTGGAGGCCCTGAGCTGTCCCTGACCCCCTCCACACTTGGTGTTGAATGCATCTCCTGGTTGGTGGCAAGCACACCACAGGAATGCAAAGGCCAGAGGCGCAGAAGCCTGGGGAACACAGCCTGTCCCTGGTGGGCAGAAACACTGCCTGAAAGCACCTGTGTCACTCACAACCTCCATAAATATAAGTTAACACGCATTTTTAACTAGCGCATCTCTCCAGCGGCTGGCAAACTAAATCCCATGGTCACGTTCAGCCCACAGCCTGTTTTCCTGTGGCTGTGGGGCTAAGAATGATCCTTATGTTTTTAAAGGGTCAAAACAAACAAACAAACAAACAAAAAAGAGTATGTGGCAGAGACTATATGTGGCCCTCGAAGTCTAAAATATCAGACTTCAAGTCTAATATTGCATATGTGCTTGCACATACACAAACACACGTGGCCTTTTGTAGAAAATGTTTGCCGACTCCTTCTCTATCCAGTAGTGGCTTAGGAGCAGAGTGCAGGAGCACCCCCATAACACTCTGACAGCAGCAGAGTGACAACTCGTGAGAAGGGGAAACGCCACAAAGCAGAAGCACAGAACTGTCTTTCTGCACCGTATAGCGGGTGTGAACGCTCATGCTTCCAAGGCAGGGAGAGAAGCGTTATTTTCAGGATCCTCTGGTGAGGGAGGCAGGGATGTGAGTGAGACATCTGAGATGATTTCCATCCCAGAGAGTAAGATGGAGTTTTGAGGTTGAAGGGAAGAGCTTCAATTATGCAGAAAGTGTATCCTGTGAGTTGGGTACTGTTATCATCTCTGCTTTGGGAAGTGCACACTTAGAGACAGAAAGTTAGGTCAAGGTCACACTACTGTGAGCGGAGAGCAGGGATTTGAGCTCAGGCAGCATGACCCTGGGTTCTGTGTCCTGAACTTTGCCTGCAGGGTTGTTCTTGGGTAGGGCAGGGTCGGTTAGATGTGGGTCTCCAGGTTCCTCTTGGAACATCAATGACTCAGCTAAGTGGACCACTGGGGGTCACTGGTGCCACCCACCCAAGTGGTCAGGTCTGACTGTGAGGCCCGGCTTCTGCAGAGAGGTCAGAGGCCCTTTGTGGCAAGAGGGAGGGAACACCCACATTCTGGTCACTGGCCACGTGGGCCAGGCTCCATGCTGGATGTCCCACACATTACATCATCTCCTTCCATCCTCACAACCACCCGCAATATCGGGACACTGACCCCATTTTACAGGAGGAAAATTGAGGCCCCAGGAACTAACACAAAGTCATGCCGACCGTAAATGGCAGGTTCTGGAGTTGAAACTAGCTCTCTCTAATTCCAAAGTCCTTGCCTTTCCTGCTCCACAATGCTGCCTCTTCTGCGGGGGGGCGCGGGTGGGGGCACCTCCTCCTTGACTCTCTCTGGGGGCACCTCCTTCTGCACCAGCAGGTATATCAGCAAGTGAGCCGCCTGCTCAGCTCCCACCAGCTCTGTCCCACAGAACCTGAGCCAGTCAAGTGTAGCAGGATTGGGTCTGCCGAGGCAGACTAATGAAGCAATTTAAAAACAATCGTTTGGAACACACAGACATCTGGGTAATAATAGACTACAAGACAACTGACCAGTGAATTTTCTCAGGGCCACTAACGGAGCAAGATCTACCTCAGCACATGCAGATGGCAAGAAACTCATTGGCAGTCCCACAGGTATCTCTGTGAGGATTGGAGATATATCCACTTCACAGGATCAGCCCATCCACTCCTCTGGCATGGCCTGGCTGGGCACTGCATGTGTGTGTCTAAGGAATGCTCCTAAGCAGACACACACAGAAACACAGGTACATTTAACAGCTTGACATGATCATGCATATACACAGCTGTGCATACATTTGCATATATGTGGAAGGCCATTTATGCACACATATACTGTCATGTACATATACAAGCACACATGGGCATACACAAATATACATGCATGCACATCTTTGTAGAACACAATATTGACCCCAATTCCCCACCTCTGCCTATATTTCCACTGAGGGGGCAGAATACATTTCCCTGCCCCTTGACTTTGCGTTTGGTCATGTGACTTGCTTTGGCCAATAGAATATGGCAGACGTGATGGAGTGGCAGTTCCAAGGCTAGGCCTTAAGAGACCTCTTGCCTTTGTGTCAGTACTATGCAAAGAACATGTCTGGGCTAGCCCTTGGTCCCAGCAGGAAGATGAGACACGTGAAGCAGAGCTGCTCCAGCAAAGCCCAGCCTAGATCAGCCCAGCCCAGCCAATGCACAGATGTGTGGCAGTGATAAATGGTGTGGTCTGTTATACAGAAAGAGTTAACCAACGTACACCCAGAGAGACACATGTGCACAGAGACATGTAGATAGGAATCCTTCATTACCCAGGGGGGACTGGTTCCAGGATCTCCCCAGGTACCAAAATTTAATGATGCTTAAGTCCCTTATGTAGAATGGGGTAGTATTTGTGTATAGCCTAGATTACTTACAATACTTAATCCAATGTAAATAGTTGTTATACTGTATTATTTTTTAAATTTGTATTTTTTTATTGTTGCATTATTAGTTTTTAAAAAATATTTTTGATCCTTGGCTGAATTCGAGGATGTGGAACCCACAGATACGGAGCACCTATTGTACATGCCTCCAAACAGCCCCCATACACACACGCGTATACCTGCATGCGCACATGCACTCTCTTGCACACACACATTTCCAAACACAAACACCAGTTTACCCACGTGGATAAGGGCTTATAGGAGACAGCAATGAGAATTAAGCCCTTTCTTATCCTGCCTTCATTTCCAGGAGACTCTCTCTTGCTGCCAGTGGAGAGGTGAACGTGACGTATTTGCCCCAAAATTCTTTAATAGACTTCACATCCAGTAGCTTCTGGCCCCCGAGTGGCAGGGTTTTCTGGAGCCTCCTCTGAGGAGCTCTGACAGAGGGCTCCAGGGTTGATTCAGATCACAGCTCCTTCAGAAAGGAGGAACAGGCTGTCACCTTCTGACTTGGGAGCAAGAACAAAGGGAACTGCAGAAGTGGCGTGGGTTGGGCAGGGTGGAGCTGCTCCAGCTGTGGGGGCATCTGAAGGGCGCGGGCGCTGGGTCCTCTCCCTCCGCACCCTGGACGATTCATTCAGGTAAGCAGGTGTCTGAGCCTCAGTGAGCCTGGCCCCACAGGAGTGCCCACTGCCATGTCTGTCCCTGGACTGAGCTGGACCTTCCTCACAGAAAACCTGCCTCTGCCTCCCTCTGAAGTGATGTGACATGGGCTCTGGGCAGATGTCACATGTGTCTTGGACATTGGCGGTTAGCTACGAACATGGGCTCAGTAAAGGGGTGTAGCTCATCGGGGTGGAGGTGGGAGTGAGGGTGGTGCCCAGCCTCTTAAACCAAAACACCCGGATTCCAATCTTATCTCCACCATTCCTAACTTCTCTGTGCCTCAGTTTACACATCTACAAAATGGAAACTGCAAGAGTGCCTACTCTACAAGAGTTTTGTGAGGATAAAATGAGATCACTGCTGTGATAGGCCCTAACTCAGTGCCTGGCATAGAAGCCATAATGAAAGGTAAGTGCTATTCCTACCACTTTAGATGACAAGCTCCTAAGGGCTAGAGCTGTAATAGCTAACTTTGTTCAATTTTGTGCCCCAGGGCTTGACACATAGTATGCATTCAATACAAGTAATAAATTAATAAACTAATAAATGGGGATAGAGAGGGCAGAATGAGTATGAATGAAGGTCTCCAAGGTCTTTAGGGGCATGGATCAGGGTTAGATTACAAGACAGGTGGTGGCCGCTAGATGTCACGAGTGGGAACGGCATCTAAAGCCCCTTCCATGGACATGGCCCCTGTAGCTTCCCAAGCATGTTCACATCTGCTGTTGGTTAAATCCTCACCACTGTCCACATTTCAGAGATGGTTTAACTAAGGGTGGCAGAGGATGAGTCGGCTCTTTTGACTCCAAATCCCAGGAGCTCTCTATGACTCCCATAGCTTCTCTCAGAGTGAGAAGGGCTTCTGAGATCCTCTACTCCAACTTCTTTCTCATGGGAAGATAAACCTGAGAAGAAAAATAACCATCTCAAGATCAGACAGTGAGGAGGACCCTGTGTTTATTGAACCTGAGCTCAGTGCATCCTCCCAGGTCCCCCGAATGTCCTGTGACATATGCATGATCTAATCTATGTACCTGCAAGCTGGAGACACACACAGTAAGAAAGAATTCCAGTACAATGATGATAGATCAACACCAAATTAAAACAATAAATAAAAAAGCCTTAACAGTAAGAACAAGAAGGAATAAGAGGAGGAGGAGGAGGAGGAGAAAAAGAAAAGAAGAGAAGAGGAGAGAAGGAGAAGAGAAAGCAGAAGAGAAAGAAAAAGGAGTAGGAAGAGAAAGAGGAGGAGGAAGAGGAGGAGAAGAAGAAGGAGGAGGAGGAGGAGGAAAGAAGAAGAAAGAAAAACAAAGAAGAAGAAAGTAGAAGAAATTTCAGCACTCAAGTCACAGGCATGAGAAGAAATCAGCCTGTGTGCATGTGAGATCAAAATATATGGATAAAGAGGAAAAATGAAAAAATCCAGTCACCCAATCAACAAGCATTTATTAAGCTCCTATAGCAAGCCAGTGTTCTATGCTAATAGCTAGAGTCATAAATATAGATAAGATGCAGACCCTACCCTCCAAGGGGCCACAGTCTAGGGGGAGACAGATGTGTGAACAAAAGTTATTAGGGTAGGCTGGACATGGTGGCTCTTGCCTGTAATCCTAGCACTTTGGGAGGCCAAAGTGGGTGAATCACTCGAGGTCAGGAGTTCAAGACCAGCCTGGCCAACATGGTGAAACCCCGTTTCTACTAAAAATACAAAATTAGGCAAGTGTAGTGGTGGTGCATGCCTGTAATCTCAGCTACTCGGGAGGCTGAGGCAGAAGAATCGCTTGAACCAGGGAGGCGGAGGTTGCAGTGAGCAGAGATCCTACCATTACACTCCAGCCTGGGTGACAAGAGTGAAACTCCATCTTAAAAAAAAAAAAAAAAAGTTCTCAGTGTAGGGCAGTACTTGCCAAGATAGAAAACGCTAAGTTCATGGAGAATTGGAGGCTTCTAACCCAGACTGGAAAGATCAGGCAAGCAGAGCCAAACAGAAGCCCAGGAGCCTTTTGGAAGACTCATTCCTGCTGCCTATTCAAACCAATATTGTCTATCTGTTTTGATGAGAGTCTCAGCCTGTTCTCTAGGTCCTCAGCAATTCAGCTCCGCCCTTATATTTGCATCCTCTCTCCCAAAGCAAAAGTCTAAAACAGACCTTCCCATTCTCCTTCTTTTCCCTTGAGGGTCTTGTTCCCTGCCAACAAACACAAACACATACTTTCAGCTATTTCTCAAAGGATTCCTTCCAGGACCTGAGGGATTTCTACTAAACAAAATTTCCTCCATGTCTGTACATTTCCAGTGAAAGATGTAAGGCTTCTTATAAGGAGGTGTCCTGGGCAGCAGCTTGGCTGGGTCACTCACTAATCTGGTGCAGCAGGGAAGTATCCCTAAAGGAGATGACAGTTGTGTTGAGTTTTGAAGGAAGAATAGGTTTGTGTATGCAGGGTGAAGGGTAGAAAGGAAGCTCCAGAGAGACCTACATGTTCAAAGGTGTAGGAGGATAAAAAAGCCTGACTTGCTTAAGAAACAATAAGCAGCTCCCCATGGCTGCCATGGAGCGATAGAAAAAAGAGTAGCCAAGTAGCTGGGGAGGCCAGGAGGCCCCAGTCTGGGGAGGGGGCTCAGACTGGCTGTTGTCAAGTGGAACCCACGGAGGACAATGGAAGGAGGCTAAGAAGTTTTTTGTGGGTAGAGAGTACAGAGGTAGGACAGCTATAGGCTTGGGGAGGAAGAGAGGGAGACAATTCTGGCTTGGTAATGAGTACAACCTCCTCCTGTTGCTCACCTGTGTGTTCATCTAACAATGATTTGTGTTTAGCGATGAGATCAAAGGGGCTTGATCATGTGTGGTCTGTGGACCATGGTGGGCACTTAGGATTTAATTCTGAGTGATATAGGGAAGCCACTGGAGAGGAGGAAAGATAGACTCAACAGACTGGAAGAAATCACATTGGGGCTGGGTGTAGACGGGTAACTGTCTGAAGCCTGAACCCTGGGGCCCTTCGATGCTCAGGGGTTGGGAGATAATAGGGACTTGCAAAGGGGACTGAGGAACAATCAGAGGAGGAAACTAAATGAAGAAGGAGCTCCAAGGAGGAAGGCACGGCCACCTATCACCTGCTGCTACTGAGGATAGAGGACTGACCATTGGATTTGACGTTGTGGAGGGAAAGGAGGCATGCTGGCGAAGTCAGGGCTCAAAGCCTGACGGCAGTGTGCTCAAGAGAGAATGGGAGGAGAGGTCTTGGTGACCAGCAATGACTACTCTCTCTGGGAGTTTTGCTGCAGAGGGAAGCAGAGAAATGGGCATGGAGCTGTCAGGGCAAGTGATATCCAAGAGAGGGTTCTTTTAAGATTAGATACATAATTAAGCATTGCATTTATGGTGGGAATAATCCAGTCATGATGGGAGAAGGTGACAAAGCAGAGGACACCTACAGGGAGCTGTCCTTGAGGAGGTTCCAGGGGATGAAATTCAGGGGACAAGTGCTGGCTAGCCTTGCACAGGAGCTGGGGTGCTTCCTCCACCATCACCAGAGAGAGGACAATCACCACTGAGTGGGCACAGATGCAAGGAGGTCTGTAGAGGTAGGGGCAGGAGTTTGGGAAGTTCACCTCTGATTGCTTCTGATTTCTCAGGGAAATAAAAAGCAAGGTCATCAGCTGACCATGAGGAGTGGGGAGGAGGGGCTGGAGGTGATTTCTCCCTAAGGTTATTTTTTCCCTCAGGGGCAGCCTGTGGGCTGGACCTCAGTGTATCTGTCCTGACTTACTAGGGGTAAGAAGAAAGGACACAGATGTTTCTGCCCTGAGCTGTCTGACTCTCCCACACCTGCCCAGCACCCCAGAGGGCACAGAGAGCCCTCCTCTAGCAGCCCAGACAACTCAGCACTTTTCCTGTTGTCCAGAAACTGGCCCTAAGGGCAAAGAGTGCCCAGCCAGCCTGTCCCCCTATCCAGCTCATCCCACAGGCTTTGGCCAGTTCCAGCTCTGGCAGGTGAAGAGGTGGCAGTCGGGGAGGAGATGGCTGAGAATCACAGGAATTCTGCAGGTGTCTTCTGGAGGCAGTGCCTGCAGCCAGCCCCCCTCACAGCCAGCGACAAATCTTGCACCCAGAAACTCTTAGGTGTTACTGCTAAACTGTGTGATTACACTTGTCACATTCCTCGGAGGAATGCAGAAAGGCTTCCCATGTCTTCAGGTGCCTGCACGATGGAAGAGAAGAAGCCGTTGTCAGCTCGGGTCTCCTCCTCCCTCCCTGATGCTGGCTCCCGATTCCAACAGTGGGATGGGACAATGTGGGGACAAACCTCCAACCTCAGCAAAAGCAGCTTATTTAGGGAGCCGGGCCGTGTGCCATCTGCTGTGTACCCAGTAGCTCATTTAATTCTCATGATGGCTGCAAGTTGGTTCTAACATCACCCACACTTTACAAATGATGGCCCTGAGGCTCAGAGAAGTTACCTGCTCAAGGTTACCCATCTGGGAAATGACAGAGACAAGACTTGAAGCTAGGTCCATCTACTGAGACACCTGCCAGTCTGCTCCCTGCAGAGTTCATTTCTTTATTTATAAACCTCCCACATCTCCTCAGGACCCCAAATGGCCCAGAGAGTGCTTCACTAGCAGCCTGGGTCCTCTACAGTTCTTCTCAGCACTTCTCCTGATAGGGTTTTCCAGAAATGAATCACTAAGGGCCCTGAGTGCCCAACCTGGTCCAGCTTTCTCCCCAGCCAATCCAGTCAGGGTCAGACTGCCTGGGTTCAATCCTGCCTCAGCCGTTTACTACATGAGTGACCTTGGACATGGTACACAATGCTTCCTGTCTCTATCTCTCCATTTGTAAAATGGAACTGTGATAGTGCTTCTCCCCCAGGATTGACGCAATAGCCTTTGCCATGCTGAGCCTGATCCTCCTCTTCTCAACATGCCCCAGAATATGGCGTCAAAACCCCAGGTGAGGGCAGAACCAGAGCAGGCCATATCCTCCATATTCTAGATACCATATCCATATTCTAGATACCAGACCTCTACTGATACCATCTCACAGTCACATACCTCCTTTGGTTCACATAAAGCTTGTGGTCCCCTCCGCCTCCCAGGTCGTTTTAACATAAATATCACAAGCTAATTGAACTTTACATTAAAGAGAGTACCCCCAACCTGGGAAAGAGGGAGGTGCAAAACTCCTTCCTGGAGGCCTGTGTGGTAGCATGCACCTGTTCCCATTATCCAGGAGCCATCAGATAGGTGTTCTGTGGAGATGAAGTTGATTGTAAATGCAAATTGGGAGTGGGCTGGAGATTGACTGGGAGGAAGCAAAACAGTGGGTGAAGGCCTGGAGGTGGGAAGCAAGTGATGAGCAAGAGAGAAGGCAGAGTTGGGAAGGAGCCAGAGCCAGACCTGAGTTCCCGACTGCAGGAGATGAGGTTGGGAGAGGCCCCGCTGCCGGTTCAGCAAAAACTCTGCAAGCGTGAGAACCAGAAGAGTCCTGGAGAATCCTGACAAGCTGGGGTGACCTCTTAACACAATGGTGGGGACTGTATGGCCAAAGGAGGCCACCAGCTCCTGCAAAGACCAAAGGGACCTAATGTGCACTGAGCATAGTTCATTTAATTCACACACAACCTTGTAAGGCCAATGTGATTATACCCCTCATACACACATGGCAATAAGGTCACTTGGCTCTATGCCTGGAGAGAATGCCCCAAGAAAGATTTACCAGGGTTTCTTGCAAACTTCCAATGACAGAGAGCTCAGGCCCATAATTAAGAGGCTCTATAGCTAGTTCATGGTAACACCAGGTTCACACAGGTAGATGAACTTGACTCCACAGCCATGGTACACAGGACTTGGAAATCTCCTCATGGGCCTTCCCACTTCTTGGACCAGGCTTCCTGTAAGATGCTCCAAATATGACATCATGGCTTCCCTCATGCCCTCTGCCCCAGAGGAGAGCTATAGGTTAGGGAGGACAGCATCTGTGGTCTGCCCACCAAGAGGTCTCAGCCTGGGGAAGGAAGAGCCTGTTACTCTGGGGCCACTTGTGGTTGGAAAGGGACTGGGCTGGGCTGGAGTGAGAGAGAGAAACAGAGAGAGACAAGAGGTGGGAGAGGGGAGAGGGAGCTGAAATCCAACAGGCTCTCCTGAATAGACTGTCCTATGGAGCCCAAGATGTCAGTTTTTTTCTCCACCTGGAACAGCAAAAAGTTAGAGATCCCTGATTATGGGGACCCTGATGCTATCAGCAGGAGGAGGCAAAAAGTGAAGATGTGGAGCCCAGTGGACAGCACATTCACCAACCCTTCATACTCGGCCTACAGCAGACATCACCAATCAATCATGGCACTCTTTCTTGACAAGACTGGATGGTCGTTTTAGCCAACACCACATACCCTGAGGGCCTTGAGCCTCAGTGGATAAGCCTCTAGCAACAAAAACATTGTGGACAGCTTGGAAGACCAGACTGAACTTGACCCTGGAGGTCAAGGGCAAATCTCTAACAGAACCTTAAAACCACTTTGACAACTCATTGGCTCAGGAGACAATTAGGTCATTTGGCGCATTTGGGACCAGACTTCCTGTCTTCCCTTCTCCTGGCATTGGTCACAAGTGGCCAGTGATTGAGCCCTGAGCCCACAGAGAACAGGATGTGGCAGAAACCAGCATGCCACCTGTATTCTCCACTCTGGCCAGTGTTCTGCATCTTGTCTATGTGGGCTTAGGGCCCAGCACACAACAGCTGCAATCTGTGCTTGGGAAACTGAATGACCAAGGCCATGGTGCCAGCTCCACTCAGTGTCTGGCCTCTTACTTTCCTGGAATAATCTAATCAAAGACTCAGGACTATTTTTAACTGATTAAGAGGGGAGCCTGGAATCAGCGTTTCTGTTTTAGCAGCTGCGCTGCCGACAAGGTGCTACTACAAACAACTGCAGTTATTCTCGAACACTCAGAGCAAGTGTCATCTGAGCTTCTGCTGGCCTGACAAGAGCTCCCGTTTTATCGTTGTTAGCCCCTCTACACTTGGCCATTAGGATGAATTAGGGCAGCAGGAGAGACAATCATCTGCTAAGGGTATCCTTAGAGCCTGAGCCTGCACGATTAGCCGAATGTTCTCAGTGTCACTTATGGGACAGGAGGTCCCCATGGCAATGCAGTCGGGATATGATTGCTGACTTTAAATAATAAGGAGCCTCCAGATCCATGAGCAGATCCAAAGCTGCGGCTCTGCCTAGGAAACAGCCACTGAGAGCATAGGGGAGGCTGAAAAAAATGAATGCTTGAAGGGGACTGCGGCCAACTGTGTACCCAGAGACTGGCCTGGGAGGACAATGGTTAGCAATGAACACTCCAACATGCTTCTCCACTCTGGCCAGCGTTCGGATCTCCACCCTACATTCCTTCTTGTTATAGAGGGTTTTAGGGCAGAGGTGGCACACTCCAGCATCCCCCATCCTCTGCCTGCGGCAGGTATTGCTAATTGATTAGGGTATTCTTTATTGCCCAGGCTGCATATAGATTGCCTCAATCCAGAGCTCCAGCCAGGCACTATCAACTGAACACATGATAAAACTTAGTCACTTGTCTTGCCTTACCATCTTTTTATGATTAAGTTGTGTCAGAATGGGAATTATTGACCTTCCCACTACTGGCTACGAAGGGCCATCTTGGCATTTGCTTTGCCTTTCATGTGCTAGTGCAGGGCACTAGAGAGGACACTGTGGTTTCAAGCAGTTTGCTTGGTGCCAGAAAGCTGGGAGTGCCTTACCCATGTGGGACCTTATCAAGTGCTGATTAGATAGGGTGCATTTAATATATTGTCTGCCCAGCATGCCACCCGTATTCTGCGAGCAGCTGCCCCTTCTTTGGTATAACTCCTCTCCACTCTCCAACAATGATTGTGGTTTTGATGGGGCTGCCAGTCATAGAACCTACCCTATGGCTACATTGACCCGTTCAGATGTAGACAAATCGTGAACCAGAGACCTGTGCCAAGACAGACAAAGGCATTCCTTGAGAATTTTGGACCCAGAACTAAGAGAAGAGGGGCTGGCCCTCTCTGGTGGTTTAACTGTGGAGTGCAATGCAAAGAAAATCCCAGTGGACATCTCTTGACAGCAGAAGTTGGTCAGAGGGGATATTGTGAACACAAAAATGAGCAAAATGGAAGAAGAGAGGTAGAGGATAAGAAAGATAAAGATAGAGATGAGAGGGAGAGAGAGACAGAACCTGGTTCCACTTCTCCCCCAGACCAGGCTATCCGTCTTCAA
Source organism: Papio anubis (assembly GCF_008728515.1). Lineage (NCBI taxonomy): Eukaryota > Metazoa > Chordata > Mammalia > Primates > Cercopithecidae > Papio > Papio anubis. The sequence goes on from NC_044976.1 coordinate 35,330,802, forward strand.
CACTCACATGAGTCTTCTAATACATTTTCCTTTGGGGTTACTTTCTTGAAGTTGGGTTTCTGTCACTTGAAACTAAGAACTGGAAATATACCAGTGCATAGCAAAGACCCACAAGAAGAAGATCAGACTCCTGGGTAAGACTCCTGGATGAAAGCCTCAGCAGTTCCCTAGGATAATCTGTCTACCATGGGATGCAGGTAGTCATGGCCCTCAGAGGAGCCTGACCTCGCAGGCAAACACAAATATGGAAGGGATCTGGACCATCCCACTTTTTATGAAGTTCACTCCTGTGGGCTGGTCCTGGGATGCCATGCTGCCTAAATCCATGGTCCTCTTGTGTATCTGAGGTCAACAGACTGTTCTAAGATTCTGTGAGGCAGGTTGATCTCTGTGTTCTCTACTTTGCTCCAGGGTTCCCATGGAGTGGGATAATACGCTGGGTATAGCAAGGAATGCATACATTCCTGGTAAGAGGGGCCAAATCTCAGCATTGGCCTCATCCCTAGAGCAGCAGCATTTCACACTCTTCCCTGCAGGACACGCACTTCTGAAAATAGCTAGGGCAGGACAGAGTCTTCCACAACACTCACATAGTCATCCACGCTTTCAGGACAGGTCAGTTGGCACCTACTGTCTGCTAGATCAGGAGATGGGCACCTCAGGTACATGGTCCTCTCCTTGAGGAAGATTGAGGCTAGTGGGGCACAGAGGCACATAATGGAATATGGTGCAGTCATTTTCATCAGAGGTGGGTGTAAGGGATTCTAAAGGGCATAGAGGGACATGGCAAGTCAGCCTGAGGGATCAGAGCAGGCGTCACTAAAGAAGTGACATGCGAACCCCGGGGGCAGAGTTTGCAGTGAGCCAAGACTGCACCACCGCACTCCAGCCTGGGTGACAGAGCTAGACTCCGTCTCAAAAAAAAAGAAAAAGAAAAAGAAAAGAAAAGAAAGAAAAAAAGAGAAGTGATATGTGGCCTGAGGTGGTGGCTCACGCATGTAATCCCAGCACTTTGGGGGGCTGAGGCCGGCGGATCACCTGAGGTCAGGAGTTTGAGACCAGCCTGGCCAACATGGTAAAATCCTGTCTCTACTACAAATACAAAAATTAGCCTGGCATGGTGGTGTGCACCTGTAGTCCTAGCTACTCGGGAGGCTGAAGCAGGAGAATCGCTTGAATTTGGAAGGCAGAGGTTGCAGTGAGCCGAGATTGTACCACTGCACTTCAGCCTGGGCGACAGAGCGAGACCTGTCTCAAAAAAAAAAAAAAAAAAAAAAAAGAGAAGCAACATGTGAACTGAATAAGGGCTCATTTAGAGGACAGAATGCCAGGATTTTCCTGAAATTTCCAGAGCTTCCCAAGTATGGTGGGTTCTATGCTCTCATCCTTCCAACATACCTTCCTGTACAGTGGAGACTAGAGAGCTAGCCCTGCATTTCTCTGACACCTTCTGATAAGTGGGTTTACGTGTGTGATCTAGGTTTCCCCAAGTAGACAGACCAGATGAGACGCAGAAGGCAGAAGTGAGCCACAGGCGGTGGTAGCAGTGGGGTCTCCTAGAGAAGCTTCCACTAGGGCTACAGTCAATTTCCAGGTCTTAGGCGCTGAGCAGTGGGAGCTGGTGGCCATGGGATTTCTCCAGAAAAGTTCTAGAAAAGCTCTAGTGTTTGCAGAATATTTCTCCCGTCATTATTTCCTGATCCTCCCAGCAATTCTATGAGCTACCTGATCCCTATAATAAACCCCTTTCTATTTAAACTAGCTGGAGAAGGTTCTGTCTGCAAGAACAACTCCAAGTATTGCTCTAGGTTCTGCTGTGGTCTTCCTTCCATTCTGGCGGTGTGATACAGTAGCCAGGCACCTTAACTCTTGGTATCCAACAGACCTTGGTTCAAATCCCAGTCCTATCATTTTCTGTGAGACCTTGGGACTGAGGTTGACTTCTCTGCCTGTAAAATGGATATCTCATGGTATTATAAAGTTCAAATGAGATCATGTATGTAAAGAACACACTACTGACATATAGCAAGTGCTGGATAGAGGATGGAGATTATTATTCTTACAGCCGAAGTTTCTTAGTGAGCCAACCCAGGCTTCACATTGGCTATGAAACGTCAATTTAAGAGCAGACAAAAGAATATTCATGGCAAAAAAGGGGACCTTGACAAGCTAGAAGGTGGATTGAACAAGATGAAACACATGCAGGAACTTGCAGGAGTAAATGCAAAGTTCTAATCTTGGGTAAAGAAAATCTGAACAAAGGCAGAGAGGCTGAGACAGAGTTTGGTTGCAATTATGTGAGACAGATTTCTAGGGTTTAGACAACTGACCAACATGTATTACTAGGGTGATGTGTCACCAAAAACACATACAGTCTGGCTGTATTAATAGAGTCAGAGTGTATAGAAAGAGGGAGATGACAATGCTGTTCTACTCTGGGTTGACAGCCCACATCTACAAGATTTAACTCGTGAAATCCTTATCATGAGAGGATACAGCTATACTACCTTGAGTTCAGAAAAGCCAACCAATATGGGGAGAGAACTAAGATAACAACTAATAGTTATGGCTCTTTTAACATGTACCAGAAGCCATTCAAAACACATTCTTAACTCTTTCCCCCACAGGATAGACTTGGACTTACAGAAGTAGGGATGGGCTATGTAGAATCAGACTTGGTTTTAACAATGGCATGACGAGAATGACAAATGTGGGGCACTCATGCCATTACCAACCCCTCCCATCCCTCGGCAGACATCACTAGTCAATTACAAAACTGATCTCACTGATCCCAAATGTAGTTTCTAAACCATCCCCTTCAGCCAATATTGCACTCAATCAAAGATAAATCCTATAGGTATGTCAGTCGCCACATGGACAGGATGGGCAAGTGGTGACGGTGCTGTGAATTGTAGCCAACCACAAAGAGATGGAACTTCTTCCAAAGTGGACTGAGAAACATAAGAGAGAGGCTGACAGGGCCTCCTGGAGGTAGACACAGCTCAGCCACTTGTTCTTTGCCCCACAGGTACAGAAACTTGGTATTGTTAATGTACCCAGAATGGATCCAACTCTGTGACACAGACAATGCTGTATGTTCACCAAGTCCCATTTTATTTTCTTCTTCCTGGGCACACAAAAAGACTACATTTCCCAGCCTCCCTCACAGTTAAGTTGTGGCCATGTGAATGGGTTCTGCCCAATGGTTGTGAGCAGAATCGGTAGATATCACTTCTAAGCCAGATCACAAAATCTGCCTGGGAGAGTGATTATCCATGCCTTTTCTTCTCCTTCATCAATGACCTTGGAGGTCATGTACTGAGGACATCCGCTAGGCAAGATTAAAGGAGCCTGAATCCCCAAGTCACCAAAGAGGAAAGCTCCAAGGGTTACTACCCAACCCACATCAGACTGTGATGTGAGTGAAAAGTAACCTTTGTTGTGTTAAGCTACCAAGATGTCAGAGTATATTTATTAATGCGGCAGAGCCCAGCCTAGCCTGACTACAGCATATTAACACAACTGTGTGTGTGTGTTTCTCCAGTGTGGACTGTGATCACCAGCGTTAGAAACAACCAAGAAGCCTGTTGGACCTGCATATTCTTGGCTCCACTTCAGAGGAAGCATAGATGCTAGGAGGGCCCAGGAATTCACAAGTTTAGCAAGTAGCCTAGTCATTCTTATTCTCCCTGAAGTTTCAGAACCACTTGCTGCTCAGCCACCCTCATAGAGGCCAATTTATCACTTTGTGATGAGAAATAGGACTGTCAAGCAGAACAGAACCTTGGGGTCAGCTGGCCAGTGCTATCTTTTCCCACGGACACCTGTAAATAGAAAGAAATGGAATTCCCATCTGAAGGCAACTTGGGGGTCTAGAATTAGATCCAGAAAGTTGAGAAAGATCTTAAAGTTTGTCAGCATGAGCCATGGTGGCCTGAGACCCTCTTCCCTCCACCAACCATCACTGCATACTCATTCTGGAGTGATGTTCTGTGCAGACCAAATAGGGCATCTTCTTCCCAAGACAGTGCTGGAAGCATCGAGACAATGCTGGGCTTTGGACCCATTCTCTTCACACCTTAAAGACCACCCCTTCTGCCTCCCCAGCCATTCCTCAGACAGGGGCCAACATAATGAATTAGGGAATGCCCGTGAGGCTACCCCTGGAGATGTCACACAGTACCTGGGTATCTCCTTACCATGCATCTTCAGCACAGGGCTCAGCAGGGAGGGATGCACATACCTGCACCTGCTGTATAGACTGAGTCTCACCTGGCCTTCACCTAAGGTGTAAGGCTACCTGCTCCCCAAGTCTGCTGACCATGGGCTCCAGGACCCATGGATATGAGTCCCAGCTCTGCCACATACTGAGTGGTAAAATCAGAGCAAGCCACTTCATCTCTCCAAACTGCAGTTTATTTGCCTGTCAAATAAGGATCAAATAACAGCCACCTTTCACAGTTGTGATGGTTGCATTAGATACATACTTTTTGACAGCCCCAAGCCTCACCCTACATATGGGATGTTCAATAAAACACTGAATGGACTGCATGACATGTGTGATGTTTGTGATGGGAGAGGCAGAGGGGATGGAGAGCGTGGAGATTAAGAGTCTGTATTTTCAGGTTAGAAAGGCCTCAGTTTGAACAGTCAAGTACTAACTGTGTGGCCTCAATTTCCATAGCCATAAAATGGGAATAGGAATCCCTTCATCACAGGATTCTTGTAAAGATTAAATAAGCTAAGTGAATGGAAGCCATTACTGTGTGTGTATATGTGTGTGTGTGTATATCCTGGTGAATAGATGTTGTGTTTGTGTATTTGTGAGTGTGATAATATCATTAACATTTCTTGGGTGCTTCCTACATGGCAAGCACTATTCTAAGCACTGTGCTTAACTCATTTGAATTCTCACAACAATCTGAGGCAGACAGTCATTTAACAGATGTGGAAGTTGAGCTGTAGAGTTTACGTATGTTGACCTCACTCAAGGTATCCGTAATCCTTCCATTTCTCCTCTGATGCTGCTTTCCCCGCTCTGGTACCAAGAGGTGGGAAGAGCAGATGCAACTCCCAGCCCTTGGTGGAGGGGACCCTGCTATCTCAGCAGAAGCCCAGGGTTCACCTTGTTCATCCCCCAAAGACCTTATGTCCTGGGGAGCTCCATGCAGGTTTTGGGTGTGAAAAGTGGGAGTAGTCGAGCAGAAGACACAGGGTTGGTGTCAGTTCTGCAGAATCCCAGAGCCCTGGAGCCTTGAGAGGTCAGTATGTCCACTCCCTGTCCTTGAGCTCTGGCAGGACCAGGACTGACCTAGTGTGATTTCCTTGTGATTTGTAGAATACATCCAGGGACCCGGTAAAGTCATAAAAAGTAAGGCTGTCATACCCTGCTATCTAGTGATTCCCTCTTAAGCACTAACCTTAGAGAAATGCTTGCCATGAGCATCTGGAGACACCAGCAGAAACGTTCACAGCAGTGATGATCATAAAACCCCAAACTGGGTGAGCAGGGTGGATCAGTCACACTGTGGACTACTACACTGGTAGCCATATGAACATCCTGCAGGAATCTTAGAAACAAAGTTGATGGAAAAGTTGCTAAATACATACACTTATGTTTTGGTTTACAAGAAGCCACTGACTCTACATTTTTAAAGAAAACAAGGGAATGATAAATCTAAAATTCAGAAAGTCACCTGTGGGAGGGAATAGGGGACCCCAATTAGAGAGGAGCACCCAGAGTTTCAGTGACTTCAGGATGTTCTAGTTTTTAGGTTGATATATTAGTTCGTTTCCACACTGCTATAAAGAACTACCTGAGATGGGTAATTTATAAAGAAAAGAGATTTGTTTGACTCACAGTTCTGCAGGCTTAACAGAAAGCATGACTGGGAGGCCTCAGGAAACCTACAATCATGGTGGAAGGTGAAGGAGAAGGAAACTCGTCCTACCATGATGGAACAGGAGGAAGAGAGAGAGAGAGAGAGCAAAGTAGGAAGTGCCACACAGTTTTTCTTTTTTTTCTTTGAGACAGAGTTTCGCTCTGTCACCCAGTCCAGAATGCAGTGGCACGATCTCAGCTCACTGCAACCTCTGCCTCCTGGGTTCAAGCAATTCTCCTGCCTCAGCCTCCCGAGTAGCTGGGATTACAGGCATGCAGCACCATGATCAACACATTTTTCTGTCTTTGAGAGATGGGGTTTCATTATGTTGGCCAGGCTGGTCTCGAACTCCTGATTTCAAGTGATCCGTCCACCTCAGCCTCCCAAAGTGCTGGGATTACAGGTGTGAGCCACCGCACCCAGCCTCCACACACTTTTAAACCATTGATCTCGTGAGAATTCACTCACTATCATGAGAACAACAAGGGGGAAATCTGCCCCCATGATTCAATCACCTCCTGCCAGGCTCCTCCTCCAATTCAACATGAGATTTGGGCGGGGACACAAATTCAAACCATATCAGTTGGGGTGGAAACATTGGTGTTTATTTTGTTGTCTTCATAACATATATATTATATATATAACTTTTATATAAATCGGATGAAATGAACAGAAGAAAATAAACCAATTTCTTATTCTTTTTTTGATTTTTTTTGAGACAGAATCTTGCTATGTTGCCCAGGCTGGAGTGCAGTGGTGCCATCTCAGCTTGTTGCAGCCTCCACCTCTTGGGTTCAGGCGATTCTCCTGCCTCAGCCTCCCGAGTAGCTGGGACTACAAAAACTAATTTTTGTAATTTTAGTAGATATGGGGTTTCACTATGTTGTCCAGGCTGGTCTTGAAACCTAACCTCAGGTGATCTGCCCGCCTTTGCCTCCCAAAGTGCTGGGATTACAAGGGTGAGCGTCCATGCCCAGCCTGCCTTATTCTTATATAGCATTAGACATCAATTTCATACAATAGTAACAACCAATTCCCATCCTGTTTGTGTTGAGTTCTTTCTATCACATGAGAAATGGCAAATATTCATAGAATTTTTTGGACTAAGTCCTGTTCTGAACATGCTACATGTGTTAACATATTTAACCTCCATGCAAATCCATGAGGTAAGGTACAATTATTATCTACATTTTGCAGATGAGGAAACTGAGTCAGAGAGGTTACTTTGCCTGAGGACACACACCCACCCAGGACTCAAAGCCGGCCTGCTCTACTCTTGAGCCTCTCTTTCTAGCCCTTGGGCACCACAGCCTTTCGTGAGACCACAGTTTGCCTTGATGTGCCTGTTTAGTCCTCACACTGGCCCTCTCAGGCATAGGTTATTATCCTGTCTTCCAGATGAGGAAACCAGCGCTTACAGTTCCATGCCTGTTCTATGTGGCCCTCTGCCTCCAGCAGGCGGGGAACACGTTCATGTACCACTTCCCTTGCCTGGTCCATAGCAGATCCAGCTATCTGATCAGGGCACCCACTCAGGCCCTTCTCCAGGATGGTTGCTATTAATCCATCAGAGTCAGCCCACACCTTGAAACCTATTTGCCACTTCTTCATCCTAAATGACCTCTGCTCCTGCAGGTCCTCAGAGGCACTCCCAGCACTATTACCTGAAGAGAGCTCAGTCTGTCTCCCCATGTCTTCCTGCACTGCAGACAGTGTCTGTACCATCACCTGGGAGTTCCTGACCCTGAGGAGCTGGTCCTCCCTCTGTTTCATGCTCCACTTCTAAAACAAATCAAAACTGGCCTTGAACAAGTCTCTGATGCCCCATGCCTCAGTTTCCTCAAATGTGAACTGGATGAAAGGCTGCATGATCTACCCCAAGCCTTAAGGAACAACAGCTGTTACCTATGTTTTCTTCGACTCCTGTCGAAGAAAGAAGTCAGTTAAATACCAGGCCCGTTTAGGGACCCATTTCTGAAGACTCAAGACTCTGGGGCACTGCCGGCCTCATCCCCCATGAGCCTTACATTACATTTCAAGCAGCATGTGACGGCAGCACATTGCAATAGATATTAATTGCTACATTAAATTCTATGATATTGCTTAAGAGAATGTTCATTTAATTTCCCTGCAACTGTGGTCAACCTGATCTTTAATCGAAACTGACAGGTGCAATTTAAATCAGGTAGCAAACTTCCCTCTCTTTAAAAGAGCCAAGAATGGCATGAATATTAAATGGGTCAGGACAGTTGGCAACACTAATACAGCTTAAATCGGAACAAGCCTCAGATACAGCTTTTAATTATTCATGCTTTCGTGGTAAGTCAGGCCCTGACAGCAGTGTCACTGGGAGTTCAGGAAACTTCCTCGATGTGACATGAAAGACAAGGGGGTGCCGGGGTGGGGGCAGTGTGGTCCCAGGTCAGGCCCCAGATGTCTGAGGGTAATCTGGCTTGGAGAACAGGCTGGAGGGTTGTTAAATTAAAAATGGACACTACTTTTTAGCTGCTTCTCCCATCGATAAGCAGAATCTATTTTCTTTCCCCTGGAATCTGACTCTTGATCTATTTTGACCAATGGAATGAAGCAGAGGCGATGCTGCGTAATTTTCACAACTGGATCCTCAGAGATCTGCAGCTTCCATGTTCACCAACTTTCATCCTCTGGCATCACTGAAATGCTGTATGCTAAATGGGGGAAGGACAGAAACAAATATAAAGAGGCACAGACCGAGATAGAGGCACAGTTAGAGAGAAATAGTGGCATAAGAGAGAGGGAGGGGGAGGGGGAGGGGGGAGAGAGAGAGAGAGAGAGAGAGAGAAACTTAGTTAAAAGAGAGTCATGTGGAGGCAGAGCCAGGAGTGGCATCAGAGGCCTGGAGAGACAGACCAGGGGCAGAAGGGACAAGAGGGAGGGTGCAGCTCAGAGCCTGCTCAGGGGCCTGTGAGTACAGGAAGACTACAGGGCAGGGGTGCAGGTGGCATCAGAGTGGGGCCCAAACCAGCAGAAGAAAATAGAAACAACTGGACATGCCCAGAGATTGTTGCCTGGGGATGGAGGGTGGAGCTTGCCTTGCAGGAACCAGCTCCCCAAAGAGCACAGGCTCCACTCAGCACTGCCTAGGCTGAGCCAGGTCTATAAATCACTCAAGGACAGGAAACACTGATGTGTGGCCTTGGAAACAGCACCTGGCAGGGGAAATGGGGGGAAGGATTGTGAGGGGCCTGGGGGCAGACCGACAGAGAAGCAGACGGGACTGATCCGAGACAGCCAGGGAAGAGGCAGAACCCAAAAAGAGACGAGAGAGACAGGTGGAAAAGATAGGAGGAAAGACCAAAAAATGCTGCTGGAGAGGGAGGCACCAAATGTGAAAAAGATGCACACCCAGAGGTGGACAGAGGGAGATACTCAGGGAGGGCACAGGAAGTGAAGATTCAGAAAGAAAGACTTTCCTTGCACACTGACCTTTGAAATGTTGTTTGCTGGGAACTGGCTGTTCTCAAGTATAACACATCCTCCTATGTGTAAAGCACTTATAGTCCACGAGGTACTTTCCCATCCATTATGTTCTCTCCTCCAGCCCTCCCGACAGCCTCCCCAACTCTAGAGGGGCATTCTAGAATATTTATATCCTAAAAGCACAGGTTGGTACTGAGTCAGGCCACTTGATTAACCCAAATCATCAATTATCAGGCATTTATCTGAATTCTTTCTCCCCAGCCGTATCGTTATCCATGGACGGATGCCCATGGTAAGATACAAAGAGCACTGAAGAAGGAGCCACTTCCAACCTTTGGAGCCTCAGTTTCTCCCTCCACCCAGTGGAATGTGACAACCCTGAAGGATGCTGGTGAAGCCCGGCTGAACTCACCCGAGAAAGCATGAGCCCTGTGCATATGGGAGAAATTGTCCTGGCCCCCGGTAAAAAGACACCTCATTTGTAGGTGCTCTGTAGAATTTGGTAAAGGGTCCCTGGATTGAAGAGCTGGCCCCAAACCTCATCCTCTCACAGATTCAGCCCTGGCAGGGCTCCCTTCTGCTTCCAAAAGGATGAAGTCTGTCTCCTGATCCTCCTCCCTGCTGTCAAAGCCTCTGGGGCGCCCCAGGCATCCCTCCTTGGTGTGGCTGAGATTTGCATCTAGCCTCCTGGGCTCGCTGATCTCTGACCAGAGGAAAAGGTAAATGGAAAAGGCAGCCCGGGCTTCCTGAATGTGTTTGCCCTCTGCAGCACTTAACATTTACACACGCCTCGGAGGAGGAGGTAGCAGTCTTAGAGCCTGAGGCTGGCATGGCAGCCAAGGAGAGCACGCCTCTGGCTGGGCCAGGTCAGAGGAATGTATGAGGGTTTTCAGGTTCAGCATCTCCTTCTCTCTGGGTAGGCAACATCTCTGTCACCTCCAAGGAGCAGCAGCAAACCAGGTGGGCCTGTGGAGGTGGGCAGGAGTACCTGCCTGGGCCATTTCACCCAGAGGACCAGTCCTGGTGGAGGAAGAGTTGGCACAGTGCAAAATGAAACTGTGGGATCCCTTATTCAAAAATATTTAAGAATTTCATGATGGCCACAGCAGAGCATTAAACCATACATGGGGACCTTCCGAGTGTGGGACTCTGAGTGTGACTACACAGATTATAGGCCCACAAAGCTGATCCTACCCTATGGCAACAGGCAAAGGGTGATGATAGAAGTGTTTACAGACTGTGGGAGTGTTTCTGGAGGACCAGACCAGGGACTAGGAATGTGGTATAATACAGCAGATGAGAGGATTGAGTAGATCCTAACTGTTGGACCTCTGGCAAGTGACTTAACCTCTCTGAGCCTCAATCAGGACAATAGCTTATGGGCCTAATTAAATGATATACACAAAACACTGACAAGGCTGGACACAGTGACTCATGCCTGTAGTCCCAGCTCCTCAATAGGCTGAGGCAGGAAGATTGCTTGAGCCCAGGAGTTCAAGGCTGCAGTGAGCCAAGATTGTGCCACTGCCCTCCAGCCTGGAGGGCAGAGTGAGACCCCATCTAAAAAAAAAAAAAAAGCAGTGAGTGACAGTACTTGGCACACAGTAAGCACCCAGTAAATGATGATTATTGTCCTTTTTCTGACAACTGTGAACAAGATAAAAAACACACAGCCCCTTCCCAACCCCTCCTTCAGAAGGTTCAATGATGTACTGACTAAGCCACGTAGCAACCCGACAACCACACAGGAGAGAGAGCATCTGTCTGCCGGAGCACTTTTCTACAGTTTGAACTACTTTAGACATTAACCAATGTGAGGGAATGATGTAAGACAGTGGCCAGAAGTACTTCATGCTGTAGGACAGAAGACAGAGCCAACACGGACCATTTGGGATTCATTTGTTTAATAAATATTAACTGAGCACCACACACTGTTAAGGGGTTAAGACATGTCTAAGAAGCGACCAGCATGGTTCCCCACTCTCACGGAACTCACAGTCTAGCATTTCCCACAGCAGAGACCAAATCTTGCTTTAATAAGAAATCATGATAATTGTAACAGTATTAGGGAACATTTTGTTGAGGACTTGCTAAATGCCAAATGATGTTTTATTTGCATTCTCTTATCTTCATCCTCACAACAGTCCTATGAGGTACAGACTCTAGGACTCCACATTACAAATGGAGAAATGAGATTGAGAGAGGTCAAGTCACCTGGCCAGGGTCACAAGACTAGGTAAGAGGCATTCACTCATTCAACCCTCACATGCCAAGCACATCTTCTGTGTTGCACTCTGTGCTTAGGGAAACCATGGTGAGCCCCACAGATTTGCCTTCATTCTGGTGAGGAATATAGACACTGAACAGGAAAATAAATAAAACGAGATCATGGCATGCTTTAATTAAAGCAAAAATGAGGGAGGATGCTAAGGTAGAGAACAATAAGAGTTCTGCTTTTAATGGGACATAGATTGGTGCTTAGCACATAGAAGGCACACAGTAAATATTTGCTGACTAACTAAATGAAAAAGGAGGTCACATGGTATCATTTCTGACACCTGAAGAATGAGAAAGAGCTATTCAAGCATGAGCTGGCCACTCCAGGTAGAATGAACAGAAAATGTAAAGGCCCTGAGGTAGGGAGAGCTTGGCATGACAGAGTAACTGCAGGGAGGCCAGTGGGGCTGGGGTACAGCAAACAAGGTGGTGAGTAGCATGCAATGAGGTCTAGAGAGTCAGGCAAGGGTCAGAGCCCTGGAGGCTACTAGGACAAAGGAGTTTGGAATTTAGCACAAGGGCAAAGGGAAGTCAATGAGGGAGAAGAGCACAGTGATACGATCCTATCTACATGTTAAGGAGATCACTGTGTGGGTTGGGAGGGGGAATAAATTAAAGATGGAGAATAGTATTTGGCTGCTCCCCCCATCAATAGTCAGAATCGAGTTCCTTTCCCCTGGAATCTGGCCCTTGATCTATTTTAACCAACAGAATGCAGGAGAGGTGATGCTGTGCAATTTTCACAACTGGACCTTCAGAGATCTGAGGCTTCCACGTTCACCACTTTGGACAATAGTGCCCAAAGTTTGGAATGCCTCCCATTGACACTTGGCTGCCCAGCTGTATGAAGCCCAAAGCTACATGGAGAGGCATATAGACAACTGAGGCTATTCTGGTAGTAGCTCTAACTGAGTTTCCAACTTCCAGCCAGCACCAATGGCCAGCTAGGAGCATCAGATGACTCCAAACCAGTCAACACTACGTGGAGCAGAAGAACCAACCAGCTGAGCCTGGTCAACCCACAGACTCTTGAGAGAAAAACAACTGTTGTTTTAAACCACTACATTTTGAGGTGGTTTGTTACATAGCCATGAGTAACCAAATCAGCAAGAACAAATCAAAGGAGGGCAAAAGCAGATGCTGAGATAGGCTTTGAACCTAAAACTCAGTGACTCCAAGACCCTGCCCCTATCCACTATGCTATGTAACACCTAAGTCTCTCTGACTGCTGATGCTCTGGTTTAACTTTCATACTCATCTGCCTGCCTTCTTACTGCCTTTCAGATTCAGGGCCTATTTCTCCTGCCAGCTCTGACTTCCCTCAGCTGTCTCCTGTCCTGACCCTTCCCTGGGAACCCTGTGTGGCTGAGGCCTATGAGATCAGAGGGGCATATGGGGATTCCTGTCCATCTTGCCTTCACCATCCTGAACGCATCTTTGGTCTTAATCCCAGAGTCAGTGCTGACCCAGAGGGAGAGCTTCTTCCCTCCTACCGGCTCTAGGGAGCAGGCTGCTGCCCCACTACCTCTCCCCTGCACTCAGACGTGACTCACTGACCTTTACGAGTCTGAGACTTGATGGGCCTGGTGTTTTATTAACCTAATAAAAAGGCAACCTGATTCAGGGGCTTAACATTTCTGGAGAGAGGAAGGCTCTGCCCCCCGGGCATTGGGAGGAAGAAATACTGTCTTGACCTGAGCTCCCCAGCACTGTTCTCTGGGACTTCTTGCAGGGAAGCAAAGAGCAATTCATTGTATTCCCCATCAAACAGCAGCAGCAAGCCACAAACTTAATTTAATTTTGTAATCAGTAGAAGCACAGGCAGAGGAAGACTGCTGCTCACAGTTTTTTCCACTTTGCTTTTTAATAGAATATCTGACAGCACGCATAATACAGTGGCTTTATGCAATAAAGGATGTGCATGCACACACACATATATGCACATGATGAGGCAGCTGCAGGAGAGTAAGAAAGAATCTGGGATTTAGAGGCCAAAGACCTTCCTCTTGCTCACTTTACGGCTTTCAAGTAAGTCACTTCACTTCTCTGTGCCTCTTTAGCTAAGAGTATTTTCGTTATTCTTCTCAGATTTAGTGAAAATACCTAATATTTATTGCGGCTTAATTCAAGTGCTAGGGAATGTGTGGAGTGTCTCATTGAATCTTTATAACAAGCCTACAAGGTAGTTAATGTTATTGTCTCATTTAAAAAGGAGAGGTCTGAGGCACAGGAGGGTTGAGTAACTTGCCCAAGGACACAGAGCTGGTAGGTGGCAGAGCTGCATTTCAAGAGGGCCTTTAGTTGCAATCAACAGAAGCTGACTGTAGATGTTTAAGCAGAAAAAAAAAAGTCATTGAGAGACTGATGAGTGGTCGGGGGACCCAGCTTGATTCTGAGCTTCCAAAGCATAGCACAGAGTGGGCCTGGTAAGGAAGCCACCTCTCTACTGGGAAGTGGCCTTTTGTGCCACTGCTCTTGGCTCCAGCCCTGATGCCACTTCGCCCTCAGGAATTCCACTTTGTAGCCTTGCCACCCACCAGAGCCAGCAGGCTTGACTGTCCCATTCAAAAGCAAAATGCATTCCAAGGGAACCTTCTTTCCCAATTTTCCCACTCCTAGAGACAGTCCCAACAAGTGAGCCTGCCTGGTGAAACCTAGGTCATCTCCAACAACTGGGCTGCAAAGGTGGCTGGGACCATGAGAGTTCTGGGTTCTCCCTGCGGACACAGAACACATGGGCCTGGAAGATGTCCAAGGATAGGAGGGTGTCCAGAAGGTCTATACAGCCAAAAGCAGAGCAAATGCCCACTTGTCACTGGGATTCACACCAGGTAGGCTGACCTAGAGCCTACTTGACTGGCTTAGATGAGATGATGGTGTGAAAAAGGTCTGTCCAATATAAAGTCCTTCTAGGGGCTGGGGGTGGGGGTGCTTCTCTGTGGTGGGAGCTGAGGGAGAGACTCAGGTTACTAGTCAGAAAGTGACCAGTCTTACCAAATGGAGTGATTTGCATTCAGATCACTATCACGTCAGGTTAATTTGTGCTCAAGTGGCTCACAGTAAGTGATAACATGGACAAGAACTAGGAGGGAAACCCTTTTAGTACCATCCATGAAGATGCCTTTGTCCTTGTTCCTGGATGTAGCCTGCCATCAGTCACACTGAACTACTCACCACCTCTTGTTCTTTCCCACCTCAGTCTCTTTCCACTTGATTTTCTCCTGCCCAGAATGCCTTTCTTTTCCCTGCGTGGCAGGCTCTCATACATTCTCAAAATAAAAATAATAATAGCATATATGTGTATGTATACATACATATATGCTTTTTAATATATATACTTTATGTATATACGTGTATATGCTTTAAATTTTTCCTATGTTCTAGACACTGCTCTAAGTGTTTTATATAGGTAAGTTCATCTAATACTTATGACGATTTTATCGCTATTTTACAGAGGAGGAAATGCAGGAACAGAGAGGTTGAGAGACTTGCTTTGTGATGCACAGCCAGTGAATGGAGATGCTGGGATTTGAAGCCAGTCACCCTGGCTCCAGTAGCCATACTTGCCACCACTGTGCTATGCGTCCACTCAAACACCACCCACTCTGTGAGACAGTCCAAAAGGGCTCCAGGCCCAGTCCAAACTCCCCTCCTCTGGAATCCCACAAGGCCTGGCTTATCCGCTGTTTCAGCAGGATCATGCACTTTCACTTCAATGAATCCTTCACAGGGTTCTGCCTCCCCCACTAGACTGTGAGGCCGGGACTGAGTGTGTGTCGTCTGGTTTGTAATCTCTGAGTCCCCAGTGCCTCACTCAGCCTGGTGCATAAGGTATGCTCGGTGCTTGTAGAGTGAATTAGTTTGCTGAACAAATACATAATGTCAAAACAAACTGTGGCAAGAAGGCTTAAATTCCTGAAAAGAGGAAAACATTGTTTCAGAATGCTCTTGTTTCCTAAATCCCAGGACACCTGGATGCTCACCCCTTGTGAGGAGAAGAGTCTTCGGAGGGCCTTGCCAGGTGTCACTGTCCTCCTGCCCCAGTGGAGCAGGCGCCCTTACTGGCAGTCACACAGTAATTCTTCTAAACCATTAAATAATTGGGAACTTTTCATTAATTAAGCATGGAGACCCTGTCTATTAATTAATGAATGAAGAGGAAGGAAAAAAGGAAAGAAAAAATGATAACAACCTTGGTTAAGAGCTTACTTTGACATATTTCTTAAGTGATTTTCTTTCTTTTTTTTTTTTTTTTGAGACAGGGTCTCTCTCTGTCATCCAGGCTTGAGTGCTGTTGCATGATCTTCACTCACTGCAGCCTCAAACTGCCCAGGCTCAAGTGATCCTCCCACCTCAGCCTCCCAAGTAGCTGGTACTACAAGCACGTGCTACCACACCCGGCTAATTTTTGTATCATTTGTAGAGATGGGGTTTCATCACGTTACCCAGGCTGGTCTCGAACTCCTGGGCTCAAGTAATCCTCCAGCCTCAGCCTCCCAAAGTGCTGGGATTACAGGAGCGAGCACTGTGCCCAGTGGTTTTCAAACATTGTCTTTGGGCCAGTGGCATTAGAATACCTGTGGATTTTTTTTTTTTAACTACAGATTCTTGAACTCCTTGCCATGGAAATTTGGTTTTGTTGGACTAAGTGGGGCCCGGCACCCGCCTTCAGAGATGATCCCTGGGATATTTTCCTACCCAGATAGGTTCAGGAACCCACGCTTTATATCATATTTTCCACCAGAATAACATGAAGAGCACATCTTAGTCCCTCTACAGGTGATGCTGGAGATGTTAGATGCTTTTCCAAGGTCAGCAACTAGTGAGTGGCAGGCCTGGGACTGCAATTGAGGTCTACTTAATGAAAGAGAGAGACAGAGAGAGAGAGAGAGACAGAGAGAGAGATCTTTAAGAGAGTGGGATGCCCAGTATGAGAGAAGCAAGAAAAAAGATGGGAACAATAAGAGATGACCACCTCACGTCCTCCTTCCCCAGCCATGGCTCTGTGCCTTCCTCTGGGTCCAGATCCCAGCCCCCCATTCCCATGTTCACTCTTAGCTTTGGCTGACATGCCCTACCCCAGCTTTGGGCTTGGGAGCCTGCTCTCCTGCCATCTGACTCCTTGCTGGCAGCCTGCTCTCATTCGGCTTTCACCTTCCTCTATGGTAGCGTCTGGCTCATGCCAGTGTATGTATGACAGTGCCTTTAAGAGATTGTCTGATGTCTCAACCCCCAGGCTGTAGAATCTCCGTTTTAAGAGGAGCAGAGTGATTTACCAGGGCAGAAGGGGAAAATTATACAAAACATACAACTAACAAGTATTTACAAAGCACCTCTATTTACAATGCCTCTCTGAGAGAGAGATAACAGAGTCCCTGCCCTGGGAGTTCAGTGTCTCGCTAGGGATCCAAGACATTCTCAGAAAGAGAGAGAAATGCCCTCGTGATCAAAGGCCCTGTCCTATGACTCAAAAGAACACTCAGACTGTGGGAAGGACGCAGTTGGAATGATCACTGCAAGCAGAGGAGGCCATGGAAGCAGGAGGAGGTCCTGACTGGAATGTTCAATGTTTGTTGTGTGGGGTGGCAGTTGGAGGCTCCCAAATCTGGAAAGTGGGGTGAGGAACAAGAAGAGTTCACGCAAGCAGAACTTACGGGGGCCAGGCACTGCCCTAGGCTCTTCCCATATGTTACCTCCTCATTTAATCCTCACCAGTATCCTATGAGAGAGGCAGCTACAAGGCAGGCCACTTGACAGATGAGAAGGCGAGGAGTAGCAAGGGGAAGGAACCTGTCCAAGGCTGCACGGCTAAAGTAGCAAGGCTGGAACTTGAACACAGGCAGACTGGCTGCAGGCTCAATGTGCCTGACCACTTTGCTATATTTCCTGTCCAAGTGAAAAGGTACAAGAGGTGGATAAGTACAGCATGGATTTGCAATGGGGTGAGATCCCACTGTGGCTGCTATCTGGTGGTAAAGGAAGAGGAACAGGACCTGAGCTGTTCCTCCAGGTCGGGCCTGAGCAGAGAGAACCTTGTGTGCTGGTGTAGGGAGTGTGTGTTCTTCTGTTAGTGGTAGAGAGCTGTTGGGGGTTTTTGAATCAGCCTGTGGGGTCACAGTCCTATGCTCGGGGAGATGAATCTGGTCCTACTGTATGGGGCGTTTGGGGTGGAAAAAGTTGCAGAATATTTCTGCAAGATTAAGATGGGGTTAAGGGCCTGCAGCCAGGGCTTGGGGTTGGGGGAATATCAAGAAAATGGAGAGGGGAGGGCACTCCTGGGAAAGCCCCGTCCTACCCTGCTCCATGGGCTAGAGTTACCACTCCCTGCCACTGGCCAGCAGTGTGGCTTTGAGCAACTGACTGTGGCTCTCTGGCCATCTGTATAAAGAGGAGCCTACAGGGATCAAATGAGGCCACGGTTGTCATGACTGAGACTGGCCAACCATAAGGCACAGTTCAAATAGGAGATGTCACTTCCATGCCTGGTGCCATCTTCTCCCCCTTCATCTCTCTCGTTGTTGATCTCCGTACTAACTACTTGAATCTCTCTGTGGACTTTTACTAGTGTTTTTGTAGGAAGTGACCTCGCATCTGTCTTGGATGAAGCCAGGATCATAAATAATAAAGAAATAAATGAATGCACTTTCAGCCCATGCCTTTGCATTTCTGCTCAGTGTCTGCCTCTGACCGCTGACCTGTTTGTTCCCTCATCTGCAGCCTCTGCACATCAGGCTTTGGCCTGATGGCCCAGACCTCAAACCCTTTCATGGAATGCCAGCGAATTCCACAAGGAGTCCACAGGGCTCGTGGACGCTCCCTGTCCTTTGGCATATCTGTGTCTTACGCCACGCATCCCACCTTCCAAATGAGAGTCCATGGAAGAGACTGGAAGGAGGATCTGTTGGTGCAAGGTCACTAATTTGCCATTCCTGGGAGGGGTCAGGGGACCCGAGGAGACCACGCTCAGCCCAGGTTTGGGCTTGAAATACAAAACATGAAAGCCAGAAAAGTGTTTTGCTGCATTTTTCAACACAGACATCCAGGAACAGATGTCCAGGGGCCAGCAGAAGATACGGATTAGAAGTTAGGAAAGATTCTCAGCTGGGGACATAGGCTCTAGAGTCATCTCCAAAGAGGGTTATGTTTAAAGTGGAATGCTTCTGCTATTTTGGTATCAGTTGACTTCACTAATGTTGGAAATTAGCTGTTGCTAAACAGCCATTGTGATACAAACAATCCAAAATATATTTCATATTACATTCATTCATGAACCAATACTCGTTGAGCACTCGTAAGTAGAAGCACTGAAGCTACAGGGGTGAATAAAACAGATGCAGTTGCTGCCCTCCGGAGCTGGAGTCTGTGGCGGGGGTGGGGGGTGCAGGGATGTGAAGTTCTGCAAATACTGGGTTAACTATAATTTTTGAGATTGAGGAGGAGAGGAAGGACATGGAGCTCTACTGGAGGGACCTAACCTGGTCTGGGAGTGAAGGAAGGCTTCCCTAATGATGTGACTTTAAAGTCAAGACCTAAAGAATAAGCTGGAGTTGGCCAGGTAGGGAAGGGGAAAGGGGAAGCAGGAAAAGCAGAGGGAACAGCGCCTGCTAGGACTCTGAGGCAGGGAGGGGGTTGGGGTAAGGGGGAATGGAATCAGGCCCATGTGGCTGCCATGTACTGAGCACGGGGAAAGGGTCTAAGATGAAGGCTTGAGTGGTGAGCTTGGCCACATTATGCAAGATCTTAGAGGCCATGATGAAGGTTTTAGATTTCATGGTAGAAAACTAGGGAGTCACTGATGGGTTTTGACAAGGGTTGACATGGTCAGATCTGTGCTTTAGAGAGATCCCTCTGGCAGATGAAGAAGAAACTGGAGAGAGGGGCTGTGAGGAGACCAGAGTACAACCACATCTTTGTTGGATCCTTGGTCCAGATAAATTTGTGTCTGATTCACTCAGCAAACTTGCTCCCCATGCCTTCTCCCCACCTCTCACTTTGCTTTCATTTTTCTGTTTCAGGAAAAGACTCCACATTCTGTCCAATGGTCCAGATCAGAAACTTGGAGTCCCTATGACTTGACCTCCTCTCTCATCCCCACATCCAGTCTACCTCCCATCCCTTTCGTCCTTTCTCTCCATCCCCCTGCCCCCACCCCAGGAAGACTACCATTCTCTCCCTTCTCAGGCACTGCCACAGCCCCCCACCACCATGAGTGGTCTCCATGTCCTCAGCCTGCCACACTCCAATCCACCCCCACATTGGGGGACTCAAGTGCATCCCTCACACTTCTCTCATTTCTCATTGCCTGAACAAGGTCACAAGACTCATCATCACCCAACCCTTGTCTACCTCTGGAACCTCCTGCTCCTCCTCCCCTCCTGTCCCACCCCACACCCATGTTCACTTCTCTAGGATGCCAAAATAACACTGAGTCCTTTGAACTAATGTTCTGTTCCTAGCCTCCCAGCCTTCGCACATGCAGTTTTCTCTGCCTGGAGCACTGTTTCCATTCCCCTTACCTGGCTAGCTCCTCGTATTTTAGGTCTCAGCTTAATGCTACTCATTCATTCCTTCATTAATTCAATACATATTTACTGACCTTCACAATATGCAAAGGTTATGATAGGTGCTAGGGTCCAGTGGGAGCAAGAAGGGCATGGTTTCTGCCCCCAAGGAACTTACAGCCTGAACCCTGGGTGTGGAGCTATACACCTGCCCGATGCTGCCACGGTTCCCATCTTTCTGCTTGATGGAAATTATAGGTTATTGGTACTGTGAGCTGTCTCCCCTCCTAGTCTGCGAGTCCCACAGGACAGAGGTTGAAGCACCCAGTACAGTACTTGGCATTTATCAGGTCCCCAGTGTGCCACATATACAGAGCTGATGAACAGTACCTTCCCTGTACAGTTAGAGGACATCTATGCAGCATGGCTCTGTAGAGATCATTCTGCCAGCATCACAGAGTGATATCTTCTGCCTAGACCTCATCACCCTGGGCACTAGCACCACCCTTGCATTCCAGCAGCCCCCATGCCCACCACCTACTTATGCAGAGCTGAAGACCCAAGAGATCCACTTTCCTCTCTGGCTAGCATGGAGCACTGCCACCCTGTAAGTCCTACTTTTCCATGCAAAAATGGTAATTGGAAAAAATGCTGATTAGCACAAATGTTAATCCACCCAAACTTGCATTCTGTGCCCAACAGCTGAAACAAGTGACACACAGCCCTCCTGCCAGTCCCTCACCCACTTCCTTTCTCCCTCCGTGCCCTGTGGAACTTGGCTTTTCCTGCAACTTGGGGGAGGGATGTGTTCAGTGCCTACTGTTGAAAGACAGCAAAAGAAAAAAATGTGCCCATCCCAGGAAAGGAATTGTGTGCTCATTCACCAAACACAAAACCACCTTTATTCTGTTCCAGCCCCACATTGCAAATTCCACATCATGGAACAAGGGTGTGCCGTGCCAAAAGTGGACCTCGTGACTTCTTGACCTCCACTTATGAACTGCTGTGCCTGCTCCCTGCCCCTGTGCCTCTGCTTCTCCTGTCTGGAAACTTCTCAGCCATTGCTGCCCCCCACTCACCTGCTATCAAGACTTGCCCCCAGTCCTGTCCTAGGTAGAGGTTCTAGGAACCCAAGTATAGCCATTGGGCACTCGTAGGCAAGCATAAACTCCCAAAGCCTCAGTTCCTTTCTTCCTTTCTTTCCCCCTTCCTTCCCCCTTCCTTCCCTCCTTCCTTCCCTCCCTCCCCTCCCCTCCCCCTCCTTCCTTCCTTCCTTCCTCTCTCTCTCTCCCTCTTTTTGAGATGAACTTTCACCCTGTCACCTAGGCTGGAGTGTAGTGGCACAATCTTGGCTCACTACAACCTCCATCTCCCGGGTTCAAGCCCCAATTCTCATGCCTCAGTCTCCCAAGTAGCTGGGACTACAGGCTTCAGCCACCACGCCCAGCTAATTTTTGTGTTTTTAGTAGTGATAGGGTTTCACCATGTTGGTCAGGCTGGTCTCGAACTCCTGACCTCAGGTGATCCACCTGCCTCAGCCTCTGAAAGTGCTGGGATTACAGGCCTGAGCAACCTCACCTGGCCCCAAAGCCTCAGTTTCTGCTTCTGCAAACAGAAATGAGATTTCCCACCAGGTGGGTTCCGGTGGGCATTCAATGGGACTACATTTGGACAGGCTCCGGAAATACCAGTGTGCATCTGGGTCCCTTGTCCTTCACCTGGCTGTGCGAGTGTTTCATTCTGCCCCTGCAGGTTCATGCCCACCCAGGTCCCAACCTTGTCCCCAGAAGAAGGAGTAGCGGGACTATGCCATGCCTGGGACTCCTGTGGGCAGCCCCAAGTCTCTCTCCATGCCATCCTGACCCAGCCTGGCAGCCCACAGCTGGCCCCAGGAGCCTTCACTATCACTAACCCAGAATCCTTCTATCCCATCCCCATTGCTCATCCCTAGACCAAAGCCCTCCCATTGCCCCCACCCCAGGTGACCCAAGCCTTCCTTCTACTTTGTTATTGGCCAGTCAATGCCGTTGGGCGTCTGCCTTGGTTCCCAGCCTTACATCTGCCTATGATTCCCACCTTGATCCCTGGAGGGGTCTTAGCTCTTACCAGGCTTCTGTGGCTGTTCTGTCCCTTTACCCCAGGCTCTGCCTCTGGAAAGGAGAGCTGTCATGGATGGGGGAGCAATATAATTTGCAGCTTATGATTCAATGACTTAAATTCCAACTCCAGCTCCACCCTTATTAGCCATGCGGCCTCTAGCAGGTCATTTCTATGGGAAATCACTGTTTACAGGGTCAATGGGAACATTAAATGGGTTGATACATATATAGTACTTATCCCAGTGCTGGGCACATAGTACCATCAAGGTAGGGAACACATCTAATACTCTAAGCATTTCACATGTGGTAACTTCTTTAACTCATAACCATCCTATGAGATGGGTGCAGATATTCTCCCATTTCATAGACAGTGCAACCAGGCACAGAGAGGTTACATAACTTGCCCAAAGCTACATGGCTGGTAAGAGGCAGAGCAACATATCCAAACCAAGGGAGGCTGCTTGAGAGTCTATGCTCAGAACCACACTGTGTCTCCCCTATATGTGGAAGCCGTTGTTTCTGTTTTAGTTATTTTGTCTGTATGTGTGTTGTTAAATGTCCTAAAACCAAAGCCCTCTGCCAAGTTTCTGGTTTGGACCACCTCCTGGAATCCCTCACTGCCCCACCCCACCCCTGGCACTCTAGCCTACCCTGCAGGTCAGAACTCTGCAGCTGAGGCCCACGCATCTGCGAGAGGGAGGGAGTGCAGTGTCTGCCCTCATGTTCTGTGTGTCTGTGTGTGCAGATGCTGCGAGCAACAGGGAGCAAGCCAGAGAGGCTGATGGAGGAAAAGTCAGAGACAAAGAGATGTTGCTGCCAAATCCCTTTCATCTCCAGCAGAGAGAGAGAGAGAGTCTGAAATTCCATGGTAGGTTGGGAGTGGTCTGTGTGAGCAAGGGTGTGAGAGAAACTGTGAGTTCCAGAAGGTGAGCAGAAGGCAGGCCGCCTCCTTGTGTGTGAGTGCCGCTGTGTGTGCACAGGGGAGTGTGTGTGCCCCTGTGTGTTTGAGTGGTGAGCTTGTGAGTGTGAATCTGTGAGCACACTGGACCATCAGCAATGATCGTTCCACCCCGGGATAAATGGCATAAACAAGGCTGAGCTTCAAACAGGCCTTCTGATGACTTTGGTGGCAGAGAGGACAGGAGGAGGGAGAGAAGGAGGGAGGCTGCTGGAAGGAGAAGAAAAGGCAGCAAGCTCACGTGCTGGGGAGTGGGCATGTTGGATGCCTTCCACCGCCAAACTCTCCTAAAAGCCGTTCCATCCAATGGAATAACAATCACAGAACAGTCCCCAATACCAGAGCCGGGGCGTTTCCCAGGGGCACAAGGCCTGTCTCCTGCTCACAGGCACTGATATTTTATTGATTTTATAACAGCCTGGAGGCAATTGCAGTTGGGGCAGCAAAAAAGCAATTTTCCTCCCCTCCTTCTGCTTTCCTGCCAGACCTCTCTGCTGAACTGAGGCCAGTCCTGCATGGCAGCTGGGGTGCATTCAGGTCACGTCGGTACAGCAGGAGTGCCAGTGCTCAGTGACCTCCTCAGATTCACCTGCGTGCTAGGTCCTACTGTGGGGCACATTATTGGAGAGATAGATGTGTGGTTTAGTTCAAGAGGGAGTGACAGGGGCCAGGCCAGCCCTCTCCTACCTGTCCAGCCCAGGCCATTGAGCCAGGCAGAGTTCCTGCCAGCCTTCCAGTTTGGGACAGGGATATAGAAGGCAAGTCTGGGCACACAAAGGACAGGAGTCCAGGATCAGGCAGGCAGGAGGCCCATACCTGATTCTGAAGCCAACATAAGCCAATGTCAGCTCCTCAGAGGGGTGGAGAGCAGGAGACTAGTCAGTTCACTCCACCTTCACTTTCCTCACCCATGCAATGAGCATGATCTCTCTTGGGATAATGGGGATCCATCACCTAGGGCATAGTAGGTGCTCATAGAACCCAGTGGTGTGCATTAGACGTGAAGAAAACACAGCTCAACTCAGGCTTGCCAAAAAGTACATGACTATTGGCTCACAAATTCTACCTTAGTAAGCACTAGAGTATTCGGAAGGTGTGGGAGGAGGGGTGGTGCGTGGTACCTGACAAGGGCTCAGTGAGTAGCTATGGAGGACAAGATGCTGAGAGCCTGAGGCGTGCACACATTCTAGAGGAAGTGGGGCCTGGAGAAGGGCACAGGCCTGGGAATCAGAAGCCAGAATGTCTGCCACAAAAGACCAGAAACGGGGGCAAGTTTCACACAGGAGTTACCTTTTAGAAAACATTTTGAAGGGAGTGGGAGTTTGCTGGGTGGAGGGAAAGGGAGCGGGAACAGAGTTCCAGGCATGGAAAACAGCATTGTCAAAGGCACCGAGGGTAAACTGCACAGCTCAACTAATAACAAACCCAGCTGACTGTCGTGTGTGTGCCGGGTGTTGTTCTAAGTGCTTTTCATGAATTCACTCATTTGTACCCTTTGGGCGTATATTGTCGCTTATCCCATTTTACAGATGAGGAAATTGAGACCCAGAGAGCGAAAGTCACTGGACCCTGGGCACACAGAGCTGAAAGGCACTGTCTGTTCAGCCAGGCCTTTGGTCCAACTGGACGGGTGGGAGAAGGTGCAGGGGAGGAAGGCCTCAAGCATCATTTGGAGAAGTTTAAAACAGATGCTGTGGCCAGTGGAGAGAGATCAGTCTAAGCTCTGAATTGAACACTCTGGTGATTTCTGCAAAAGGTGGATGGAAGGAGTCGAGGCTGGAGGCAGGGATCATCAGGGAGGCAACTTCCACAGGCATTTTTTTTTCTTGCAACTTTTTAAATTTACTTTTATAATTGATGCATAACAATTATACTTATGGGGTACATAGTGATGTTTCAATAAATACAGTGTATTGTAATCAGATCAGGGTAATTATCATATTCATTGTCTCAGCATGTATCATCTCTTTGTGTTGGGAACATTCCATATCCTCCTTCTAGCTATTGAAAACTATATGTTACTGTTAACTATAGTCATCCTACAGTGCTATAGAGCACTAGAACTTACTCTACCACCTTGCTGTAGTTTTGTGTCCTTTAAAAAATCTCTCCCTATCTGGCTGGGCGCGGTGGCTCACACCTGTAATCCCAGCACTTTGGGAGGCTGAGGCGGGCGGATCACGAGGTCACGGATCAAGACCCTCCTGGCTGACACGGTGAAACCCCGTCTGTACTAAAAACACACAAAAAAATTAGCCGGGCATGGTGGCCGTTGCCTGTAGTCCGTGCTGCTGGGGAGGCTGAGGCAGGAGAATGGCGTGAACCCAGGAGGCGGAGCTTGCAGTGAGCCGAGATCGCGCCACTGCACTCCAGCCTGAGCGACAGAGCGAGACTCCTTCTCAAAAAACAAAAACAAACAAAAAAACCTCTCCCTATCCTTCTTTCCCCCTCCTCTTCCCAGCCTCCAGTAACCTCTGTTCTGCTTTTTACTTCTATGAGATCAACTTTCTTTTAGCTTCCACCTATAAGTGAGAACATGCAGTGTTTAACTTTCTGTTCCTTGCTTATCTTACCTAACATAATGTCCTCCATTTCCACCCATGTTGCTGCATATGGAAGGATTTCCTTCTTCGTTATGGCTGAATCATATTCCATTGTATATATGTACCACATTTTCTTTATCCACACATCTGTTGTTGGGCACTTGGATTGATTCCATATCTTGGCTATTGTGAATAGTGCTACAATAAATATGAAGGGACAGATATCTCTTTGATATGCTGATTTCCTTTTTTTCAACAGGACCCTCAGGCTTTGAAAGCATTTGCACACCAAATGATACATTTCTGCCCAGTGTCACTGCACTTTCACTCCCATTAGTGTTGTACCAGCTCCAGGAGTGCCCATTGCACAGATGAGACCACTGAGGCTCTGAGCTCTGATGACTAACACATAACTGGCATCTGGCAGAGACTGGACTCGAACCCATGTCCCACGACTCTAAATTATCTGGTGTACATGATCTTTCTCCCCTACCTCAGCTGCACCCTCTTGGAAGGCACTGTTTGTCTGATCCACCCAGCACACAGTAAACCCCCAACAAGGATGTGTAGAATGAATGAGGGAGTGAATGAATGAGTGAGGCTGGATCTTGGGTGTTGGTCACTTCTAGCTCTAGGTGTCACTCAGGTTGTGTCACAGAAAGGAAAACAGATATAAGCCCTTTCACTTTCCCTCCATCAATTGAGGGATGATTCCTAATACATGGAGACAAGGTAGGCAGAGTCATGAGAGGTGGGGGCAGAGCAGAACTCAGGGGTCCCCATCCTGGAGATTTGACTCCGGGCCCTGAATTAGGCCAGAGGACCCAGTTCACCACCTCCTCTTACTCCCATGCTGGTGAGGACCACCCCACACCCAACCCCCAGAATAAATGCCAACCCAGGCTGTCGGAGGGACCAAGGAGCTGCTCTGAGAAAGTCCTTGGCAGCTCTGAAGATAGGTCCTTTAAATAAGCCAAACCTATTAGGGAGTGAAGGCACAAAACAGACTGCAATCCTGGAGACTTGGGGAGATCTCGCTCCTCCAGGACTGCTGTTCTGGAGGAAGCCAGTGCTGACTCGGAAATCCATCTCTAATATGATGTAAATGAACGATGGAAGTGCTCTTTCCAGAGTATTTTTAAAATAAGATCATATATACATATATATATGAAGAGAGAGAGAGAGAATATGACAGATGGACGGGGTATTCAGTGGAGTATTTTTAATCCTGGAGTCAGGATTATGTAACGTTGGGAAGAGAAAAGCTAAGGCAGGTGGTGAGTCATCTGGAGCAGAGAGGGGAAGCAAGTCACACTCAAACCCCTCTTCCCATTCTGCCAGCATCTGCAAGTGCCAGGATGCACAGGACCACAGCAAAGAGGCAAGAGAGGTGGACCCAGGGGTGGTGAAGAACCACCATGTAAGCTGGCTCAGTGGGTGGAGGTGGTGACTTCACAGGTTTAGCAGGGGTTGTGGAGAGAAAGGTAGGGCCCAGTCAGGACCGGCTGCAAAAGCTAAGTCCTGGAAACACTTGTCAATTTCCAGGAAATTGGAAAAGGCGGAGATATTTTCAAGTGAGTATTTGGCTCTGCACTGCACTGCAGACTACGTGTCATCTTTGACTTCCTGCAATTTGCTGAAATGGGAGGCTGTGAAGGCTCCCCTCAGAAATTGCAGCTGAAGCCTGGGGATCATACGCTTTGCATGGCCTCCCTTAAAGGCTGACCCACAGGGGCTCTTCTCCAGGCCTGTGAAGCATGTGCCATAGCCAACAGGCCTGTGTGAAGACAAGAAGCTTTGAAATGGAACATAAGGGAGACCATCTTGACTGTGAAGGAAGGAAAGCTAGAAATGAGGGAGGGAGGGGAGCTGGGGGTGTCTGCCCCTGGAGAACTTCCAGAAGAGAACACCCACCATCTGCCCCGGGTGGTTTGCAAAGTCATCTGCTGAAGGCAAGGGGCTGGACCAGATGGCCAAACGGAGCTCTTGTCCCTTCTGGAACCCTTTAACTCTAGATGCATTGCTGCTCAAAATACTCAACAGATGTCACAGAGTTAGCACCCGTGCCTTTCTTCTTCAGCAGAAGAGCTCCTGTGTATACCCACTGCCTTCCATCTCCAATAGCTGCCATTTACTGAGTGTTCACCATAGTCCAGACATTGTGCTTTTAATATATTATCACACTGAATTCACTATCCACCCTACAAGATAATGACTACTATTCCCACTTTACAGGTGTGAAAACTGAGGCATAAAGTCAGTGGTTGGATTAGGACTTTAACCCAGTTTATGTGACTCTAAATCTCACACTCTTAGCCTTGACAGCATAGACGCTCAGATCCTACAGTTTTATTCCTCCAGGGCTGACCCTCCTCAGGGCTTGGACCCCTGCAGTATGCTTAACTGAAGCCAAGGCAGTCATCAGTCAGGAGAGACGGCCGCTAGTTCCAGGAGCAGCTCCATCTGTCTGTGATCCAGGGCACGCAGGGTGGGAACTTGCTGAGAAAGGGGCCCCCACACCTCCGTGCAGCCAGGGATGAGTCTGCTGCAGTTGCTGCCCGAGCGGCTCTTCAAAGCCCTTGACTGGTCAAAGCAACTGGGCTGGAGAAAAGGGGATGAATCAACTCAGAGGCAGCCTTTGCTGCCTGGAGGGCTGATGCTGTTTGCTTCCAAGCAAACACATCTTCTCTTTTAGTTGTTTCCGTTACAGGATCCTGGAGAGAGGCCCAGCAGGAGGCTGTGCGTGCCACGAGGCCTGGCAAGAGTGGCCTGGCTTCTGCCCTGGGTCTGGCCTGTCCATGCTACTGAGACAGGAGAGACGTGGAGACCACGAGGGAGATGCCAGTGGGACAGAGACACAGTCAAGATTTAGGGAGAAGGAGATACCATAAGAGACAGAGAAAAAGCCCAGGACAGACAAGACAGAGACAGAGGCCATGAGAGAGGCTTGAGAGTCATGGAGACCTAGTAGGCAAATAAAAACAAGAGCAGAGGCCCCAAGAGACATGGAGCCTGACAGTTGGCAGGGCTTTATCCAGCCCCTCTATGTGGCAGGCATTGTTGCAGGCACGGAGGTGACAGAAGTGAGCAAGACAAAGCCTCTGCTTCATGGATCTTCCTGTCTAGTGGAGTAAGGGGCAGGAGGGAAGATACCCCACTCACAAGAATCTCCCCAGACACTATGACAACACCTTTAGACAGCAAGACGCTGAACCAGGGAGGCTTCGATGGCAGGAAAGAGGCAGAAAATGTCATAGGAACCACTAGCAGGCCAAGAAGGGAGGAGAGACAGGGAGATAGAGAGAGAGAGAAAGAGAGAGAGAGAGAGACCATAGGATAAATGACACCAGGGAAACCAGAAGATGTGGGACCATGAGAGATGCCAATAGTCAGGAATCCTGAGAAACCGAGACAGAGTTAGAGAGGAGACAAAAACCAAAGAAAGAGACCTTCCTAGAATCAGGGAGGCCAAAGATGGAAACAAAATGAGAAAGGCACAAGCAGAGAAAGCTACAAACCTGAGTCAGGAAGGCAGAAAGGCTGGAAGAAACCCAGAGAGAGAGAGACAGACAGACAGACAAGCATGGAGACAAAGAAAGAGTAGGACAGAGAAACAAAGAGACTATTGCTATCACTGATTATGGAGTTGGGTTTTCCAGGCCTCCCCTAGATCCACGAACTTCAACCCTCTCATTGCCAAAGGTTACTTTCATTATCCTCCCCAATGGGCCTCAAGGTTTGAAAGATATTTGTCTACCAAACAATCTGCATTTCATGAGTAATAATTAATTCACTTTCCCATTTTTTATTCATCAAAGACATCTATAACTGGCAATCAGAGCTTCAGATCAGCGGGAGATAGCTCATGTTGCCACACTGAGTTGCTGTACTTCCAGCCAAAAGCAAAGAAATCTGCCATTGAGTCATCAGCCTTGCACAGCCTAATCACATTTCTGTTAAGTTTTGGGAGATGTTGACAATAGTTCAAAGGACACAAAGAGAGACCCTGCTGCCTTTGCAGGCTCCTGCAGATCCAAGGGCCCAGTTTCCAGATGATAGTCCCAGGAAGTCCCTTCATCCTGCTGGCATTGAGCTGCACGATGTGGGCTGAGATCCTGGGAAGGCTAGGCTCCTTTCTTGGGAGCATATGGCCAGAAATAGACCCATATCATCTATCTTAAGTAACCTTTTTACAAACTAACTATATCTATTAAAATAACAGCATAAAACCTCAGCTTATCCCTCTCACTATGTCCTAGTTCTTGTCTTCCTCCACAGCCGCACTTGCCAAGGGAGTATGGTTATTTTCTTCTGACCTCCATAACATGGCTCATTACTCTTTTATTCATTGTCTTCCAGATTGCCCAAGCCAATAGCTTTTTCCAACTCAAGCTATTTAGCATTTAGCATTGTAGCCACTGCCCTCCCACTCTGTTTTCAGATGTTAGACTCAGGTCCAGAAGACTTCAGTGTGCATGCAGGTTTGTCTATGCACCTGTAGAGGCAGTCTCAGGACTCCCAGAACAACAACCCAACCTATGGGCAACCACTCATCCCTCAGTGTTTGTCTCTTCGTTGTCCCTGTCAAAGCACTAAAATAGCCTATGAAGATTAGCATGTTATGGCCCCCGGTCCCTGACCCTGGCCATGCACCAAGCTCTGAACCCGCAGGAAGAACTTGGTTTGAAGTCTGTCTGTAACCTCTTCTTGGGCTCTGACCCTGAGTTGGGTTGGCCTTGGTTTGGTTTCTTGTTTGACCCTCATTATGGTGTTCTTTCAGATTCTCCTGTAGCTTCCCTGTCCTGCGTGCTGACTCCTATTTCCCCTATCCAGTGTCCTCAGTGTGAGCATCCACCCAGGCATCTTCTTCTGCTCCCAGCACTGCCCTCCTTGCCATGCACTCTGCTGCAATCTCCCACTGACGTGTTACTCATCCTGCCCCACTCCTTAAACACTTTATGCCCATCCTCCACTTCTGCCTATTCAGCTCCCACTGTCTTTTAAGGCCCACTTTCTTCCCTATCCCCTGCTTCAGAGAGCCAATTTGATGCACATGTAGGATCTCAGGGGTCCCCCAATACATCCAGTAGGGAGGGCTTGATAAATCTAAATCCTAGGAGATTCCAAGAAGACAAGCACAGAATGTCTCTTCCAGGCCAGCATGGAGCCAGGAAGAAAAGACCAAACTGGCATGGTCAGAAACTAGACACTGGGGCAAACAAGGAGTGTGGACAGCAGTGGGCAAAATAAGATCCTCTTCTACCTTTATGGCCAGGGCTGAGTCTCCAGAAATTCAGTGTTTTAGCCACCAGTCTGGTGCAGGACGGACACCATGTGACATAAAGGCAGAGAGTCAGGGCAAATAATTCCTAACTGCTACATGAGTCCTCATGACTCCATGCCATCATGCACAATAGCAATATCTCACCCCACCTCTCTGTTCTCCCAAAGCACTTCATCTTATTATCATTCATGTTTCACTTATAGCTGCTGTTTGTGCACATGTGCTATTTTTTTCCTGTTGAAAGTATGAAATTTCACAAATATTGATGACATTAACTCCCCAGTTGTATATTAAAATTAGGAGAAAATTCTACTTGAAGAAAGACTTAAATAAATGCATTGTCTTGGGATAGGTCTATTCCCTTCTTACTTTCAACCTTGTCTATAATTCATTTTTACTTAGCAATCTCATTTCACTTGTTTATTAACAAACATTTGCTGAGTGCCTATTATGTGCCAGGCCCCATGCTAAGAGCTTGGGTGCCACACGAACCAAGACACAGCCTCTGTCCTCTAGGAGCCTATGGTAAAGACAGAGAGATACGGGAGTAAACCATTGTCAAGCAAGGTAATAGGCACTAAAATAGAGATATGTGTTGAGTATTTGGAAAATACATAGTAAGAGCGATTGGCCAAGACTTTGATAGTGACGGTGGTCAGGGAAGGCAGGGATAGTGCCTTACCAGGATCTGGAAGGGCATGTGTCAGTCGGAAGAGGATTGGAGAGGGAAAGAGAATTTCCAGGCAAAGTCGTTAACCTAGAAAAGGGGGAGAGCATGACACACAAATTAGTAGAATGGCAGGTTGTTCAGAAAGTCTAATAAGAGGGTGCTTAGTGGGGTAAGTGAGGGGAGAGGTGAGCGATGTGGCTGGCTGGTGAGGGGAAGCAGAGTGAGATCATGAAGAGCCTTGTATTCAATACTAGAGAGTTTGCATCACGTATCCCTGTGTTATGATAAGTATTCCTATCCCTTTGAAGAGATTTAAGCAGGGAATGGCATGACTAGATTTGGGTGGTAGGTAGAGCACTTCTGGCCAATGTGGAAACAGGATAGGCAGATATTGTAATAGTTCAGGTGAGACATGATAAAGGTTTGGATGAAGGCAATGGGAATGGAGAAAATGGACAAATTAACATGGCATTAAATAGAAAGTGTCCACAGGTTTTAAAGACTGACTAGGTTGCAGATTTCTTTGAATACATCCTATGTCAGCAGTCTTCCTGGGTTGGATTTGCTCTTGCCTTGGTCTCTGGCTTTCAGAGCTAATAAGCAGCAGTAGACTTACCTCCATGTGATGGCTTGCTCCAGCAGCCCATGAACTGAGCAGACTCTCTCTTCAAACACACTGAAAATGATTTTTGCTCGCCATTGATTTTATTAAAATTGGATGTCACTCCTGCCTTGTAGCTTTTCCAACTCAGTTCAGACCAAATTTCATAGTCAAACAAAAAATTGAACAGAAAAACCTTCTGCAACTAACTTTAGGTTCACAACCCATCCCACCCTCTTTCAACACTCATTATTGCCTTTTTTCTCTTCTTGTTGCTCCAAAGAGCACTGTTGACAAATGTGGCTGTTTGTAGTTAATTCTATCCTCTTCTTGACTGTTTTTGCCCAATCAGGACTGAAGTTTACCTTAGTTGCCAGGGGGAATCATGCTATTAGTTATCTATTCACCTATCTTTGAAGTTCACCACCAGTGTGAAAATTACTTTGCATTAAATTATAAGGAGGTACTCATTAACTCGATTATGCTGGAAGAAACAGTTCTAATAAAGAAACTTTTTCCCCTCTTGAATATTTTAGACATATTTTGTAGGGTAGAATTAATTTTTAAAGAAAATTACATAGTGTTTTTCTTACAAGCAAAAGTAGATTGAAGGGAGAGCAGGGAGGGATGGGAAGAAGAGGAGAGAGGAGCGGCAGAGAGACTACATGAGCACAGAGAAAGACAGAGATAAATAGAGAAAGGAGATGACAGAGACAGAGACAGAGTGGTCACAGATTACTTCCTATTGGAGTTGTCTTTGCTGGTTGCTATCATTTTGGAGATAGTCTATGGAACAGATCATCAAAGCCACTTTTTTACACTTTATAAAATACACCAAGACTCTGTGACAACTGCAGATTAAAGAAGTAGTACCAGTACCAACTGTTGGTCTTATAGTTTTTCTCTCCTAGTTCCAATGCTCCCAAAGGCTGTCATGACTTAAAACTTTCTACCCAACATATGCTATGTCTTGCAGCCATTAACCAGGGTCATAACTCAGTAAGAGCTGACATACCATCTACCACTCCTGCCCCTACAACTTGCGATTTTTTTCTAATTCCCTTTCCTGCCAAGCTCCAAGAATTCAAAAGCTTTTTAACCTCACACTGATGAAGACCACATTGAAGTGGTTAGCATAAATGTACTTCTATGGAAAAACAGGGTGGGGCAGAGGAAATGCCAGCCCTGCAGTTTCGCAGAGAAACAACCTTATACGTGTTTGTAGTGCCAGTTCAGAACCATGGACAGTGACAGATAACACACGCCCCACCCACCCTCACCAGCAGCCCCCTCGCCAAAAAATAAAATCACTGAAACCTTGCTTTACTAGAGAGTTGGAGAATCGAAACACCCAATACTGATGATGAATTATGGAGGAAGGGGATTGTAGGACATTCTCTATTCAAAACGTACTGAGAAGTTTATCTCCCGTGTCTGGTTGTGTTGACTCTGCACAGGAGTGCTTGCTCTGTGCTGAGTCCAGGTTCATGCAGCTACTAATACTAGACCTTGGATTCTGATCCATGTCCATGTGACTACAAAATCTCTGCTCTTAACCACAATATGGAGGTTCTATGTCTGAGCCGGAGCCCCTTAACATGAAGGAGTCAGCATCACTAGACTAGGGGGTTCTCCATGGTGGAAATTTCTCAGATTTTGACCTTGCCTCATCATATATTCTTGTGTGCTCTACATCAACCCTGAAAAATTATCTCACAGGAAGAAAAATGACTACACAAGAAGAATTAAAAAGAAGCACATCATTTTAGAAGGAAAGAAAAAACACCACCCAGAACACAGCTATTTTTCACCTCTGCCTATTATCTTTCAGCCCTTGTTGACACACTGACATATTTTCCATCATTGCAATCAAAGCAATTGTAGTATTTTCATTGTATTTTCACTTAGTGTCTCATCATAAACCTTTCCCCAAGTTGCTATACAGTCTCTGTAATGATCACTTTTAATGTCTGTATAATGTTCTAACAAATGGATACATCGTGATTTACTAAACAACCCCCTAATTGTTGAACATTTAGGTTAGTTCCAGTTTTTTTATTTCAGAGATTTGTGCTGAGAATTTTTATGTGAAAACCACACGGGGTGATTGAAAGAGCATGAGATGAGCTTTGGAGTCAGACAGAAGAGAGTTAAAATCACTCAACAATGTAACCCGAGTGTAACTCAACAATGTAACCCTTCTCAGAGGTTTTGTCTTGGGGAGAAGGCCAGGGAAAGTTGACATTGCCAGGACAGAGGGGTAAGGGTGAGGCGAAATCAGACAACCTACGGCGAGAGATGCAAAAGGCAGGTGGAGCTACTGATTACAAACTGCGACTTTACAACTTTACCTCCTCAAGCCCAGAGCCGAGCAAAAGCATTTTAAACAGAGGAAGGAAGGCACACAAAGGGGATGTTTCTCCTTTGGCAAAACCTTTGGACCCAGGGCCTGAGATGGGCAATATAAATAGGAGATCAGCTGCCAGAAGTCTTCTTCAATGAGGTATGGTGAGAGTAGGAGGCAGAGAAACACCTCACCCCCATTTCTCTGGACTCAACATCTTGAGGCTTAAAACCCTGGAGTCACTTCTCAGACCCAGAAAACTTTCTCTGGGCTCATTCTTCCTTCCTGAAAGCCCAAGGGCACATCCTGCTTCCTCCACCTTCTGGAGCTACCGGCACCCTATGAGCACTGATCATAGCTAACAGTCAGGACTCAATCTCCCCAGCTCCTCCTGTCCCTTTCTCCCCAAGGACAAGCCCACAGCACCCTTTATGGTCATCTTTTATGTTGCTCCATGAGAGTAGATAAGCCTGAGAATTACCAGATTTCTGGAACCTTCCATGGTTTCAGTCATTATCCTTCCTTCTTGCATCCTGATGGGGGGACCCCTGGGCTCTTAGACGATCTCCATGCATTCTCTTTGACTCTTGCTTGATCTGGGCTGAGCCCAGGTTCATGCAGCTAATAATACTAGACCTTGGATTCTGATCCATGTCCATCTGGCTGCAAGACTTACATAAGCCTACATGTTCAGTTTGAAGATGCACCTAGAGAAGGCTGAGAAGCAGATCGAACCAGTTGACCATCCGAGTGTTTCCAACTCCAGTGGATAATTCTGTTCTAATGGGACCTGCAGACAGAGCAATCCTTCATTAGTGCGGTCCCTTGTCCACACCTCCGTGGTAAGGGAGATCTTCACCTGACCTACCTCCAAGCCGCCATGGGCAACTCTACTTGGGGTGGAGGGGATAGAGCATGGAGTGGAGAAAGAATGGGAGCCTAGGGCTGAGCCCACCCACCAGAGCCCTTCCAGGGAGTTGGCCATCCTCGAGGCACTCCACCCCAACCCACTCCCCTCCATGCAGCTCCAGAACACAACAGAACTGTAGGCTGAGCTCTCACCACCCTGGGGAGCAGGGAGGCCTTTTCAGGGGAAAGTTGCTGACCAGCCCCTTCTCCTTGGCTGTCAGGGCTAATCAATATCAGGGCAGTTAATGGGGAACATAAAACCTATTTAAAAGCTACATTTACCACTTGGCTGGTTCCATTACATTGTGCAATATCCAGGTGTCACACTTACTCTCAAAGTGTCTGTCTCAATGCTTCCTTGAGCTGCTGGGGTTAGGAAGTAGCTGCCAAGAACCACCTGAGGAGGACTCCTCCACCTATCCTCACAGCGGTCTTCTCTGCAGGTTCCAGTGGTGAGAGGTTCCCCAGTCCATGAAGCTGCCTAAGGAGGAAGGTTCTGGAGCCGGGCACAGCAGTGAACACTGAAGGCACCTGGCCTCTAGCCTCTCCTCCATGCATGGGAGGAGTTCTTGCTCCCTGCTATGCTGGTTATGATGCTGCCTATTGGTGCCAACTCTATGCCCACTCACCCCCTGGAATCTGGACACCAATGGGCATGATCTGCTGGGTTAAGACCTCAGTCTCTCCAACTGTCCTTTTGAGTCCAAATGAGCATGGTGGCTTTCCATGGCTTCCTGACATGGGCACATCCTATTCCTGCTCTGATTCTCTCACTGAGGATCTAACTGGGGACAGAAGACAAGCTGGGGATTCCATTAGAATAAAGCCCAGAGCCTTCTCCTCCCATCCTGTTTACCTCCCACTCCACTCTGCCATCAATGCCAGCCCGGCCCACCCCACCCAGCAGCATTCAAACATTTTATTTCCTTTAAGGCTAAGCCAAAAATGTCTTCACTTCCTTGCCACTGACCTGCCGTGTGTGGTGCCTAATCTGTGGGCATAGAACTCTTGCTGTGCTGAAGGGTAAATTCTTGGACTTTGAAGGAAGTCTCTACTGAGATTGCCAAAAGTGACTCTCTTTTTATTCATCTGGTAAATATTTTATAAGTATCTACTGGACTCTGTCCTTGGCCTAAGGATACAGAGTGGGAAAAGCATATAGTTTAGAGGTAGACACAGGCAGAAATCAAATAATCACAGAAACACCTATTGTACACTATGGCAAGTGATATGAAGGAAAAGCACAGGAGCCCCAGAAAGCAACTAACAGGGGTCTTAACCTGACCTGGGGTCCGGGGACATCTTCAAGGAAGTCCGTTGAGGAGGTGTCTATGTCTATCTTTTTTTCTAGTCCTTGCGGTGTCTGGTGCACAGAAGATTGTCTAGTAATGCTTGTGGAGTGACTAAGGAATACGTCTCATCACATCTCCAGCACTGTCATCATCACCTCTCCACCCTTTCAGCTACAATCATCCCATTTCTATAGCCAAGTCAATTCTTGTTTAAGGCAAACAGGTGTCAACCTTGTAGTAGCATCAGGTCTGGCCACCCTCCCTGCTCCCACATACATGGCGTGGGCACCCTTTGGAAGAGCCTGAGAAGAAAGCTGTTGCCTCAGGATGAGCAAAGGATCCGCCTCCCTCCTACTCTGACACTTCCAGCCACTCTGCTCTCAACATGCATGGCCAGCTGATGTTTTTCTGCAGGAGACCTGGTGAATGTGTTGGCTCAGACTGGCAAAGGAGGCTCCTGCTGTGCAGGCTTCCCCCAGGGTTGGGTGCTGGCAAACCTGGATTTCCCAGTAGTCTGCAGGTCCTCCAGGATCAGCCACTTGCAGAAAATAGAGCTGCTACTTCCCATTCTTACATACAGCAAGCCTGCTTATGCTAGGGAAATGAGGGATGCTTGTTTGCCTCTAGAGGTGCTAGAAATGTTCAGAGGTGCTATAGCCTTAGATTGTGTGGCTCTCAATAGTACAAGAGCCTATCCTGTGAGGGCATCTGGTGCCCACATATCCAGTCACACCCAATGGCATCTGCAGGGGCTCCCCACACCACCTGCTCAATGGGCATCTCTCCATCTTGCACATGACTGGGTCACAGGGTAAACAGAAGGCATGGCTTCTCCCTCTGCAGCCAGTCAGAGGCTGCCAGAGTGTCATCCACATTAGCACACATCCCCAGTCAGGGTGGAAAAGCACAAAATGCATAGCACTATGGGTCAGGAGTTGCAGGGCCAAGTCCAGGCATCTTTAAGTCACTGTGAGTTTAGAAGTGACCTCCCTTCTCTGAACCTCATTTCTCATGAAACAAGGGGTGAGGCTAAAGCAGTTGAGCCAGCCCCACTTCAACCAAACTAGCACCAATTTTATCTGCTTTGTACGTAGAGCTTCTGCAGAAAATTTTCACTTAGAAAAAAAAAAAAGTTGATTGCTAAATGGAGTAATAGTCCCTAATGCCCCTTCCAGCTCTGACATTTCATGATTTATGAGTAAATGAACCAATGTATATGAAAGGGGCTTGGGCCATGGTAGGGATGCAATAAACAGACTTCATGATTACTGCTGTGCCTTACGTGTGTGATGAGAGCCCCTGATAAATGCTGAGCTGAAATTTGGATGTAAGGCCTATACCATTTTCTGATCTTCAAGTCTAGGAACCACACTCTCTAAAGAGGCTTGATAATTACGTAAGTGGATACATGTAGAAAGAAAAAGAGAGAGAGAGAGAACAGGGAGATAGGGGAAGGAGGGAGGCATGAATGCCAGAGTCAGGCCCTAGAAGCCCTCAGGCACTCAAGTTTCTGGAGAAGAGGGGTGTTGACCCCAGATCCCTGGCTGCCAATTCCATCATTGGTTGCCATGGAGACAAGGGAGCATGGGCTCAAGGCACTAGTCTCTCCACCAGAGGCAGCATCTGCACCTCTTGATTTTTTTTTTTTTTTTTTTTTTTTTTCGAGACGGAGTTTCGGTCTGTCTCCAGGCTGGAGTGCAGTGGCGCGATCTCGGTTCACTTCAACCTCCAACTCCCTGGTTCAAGATATTCTCCTGCCTCAGCCTCCCAAGTAGCTGGGATTACAGGCACGCACCACCATGCCCAGTTAATTTTTGTATTTTAGGCGGGTGGATCACAAGGTCAGGAGATCAAGACCAGCCTGGCCAATGTGGTGCACCTCTTGATTTTATTCAATTGAAGAAGATACGGCGAGGACTTTGCGCTTCTCTCATCCTGTTTCCCAATGCCACCTCACTGCCCTCTGCTCATCTCCAGGATTTCCCTGGGTAGCCCAAGCCCAGGTCCCCTTTGCATAGAGGGCCTGCTGCAGCACACAGGCTCATGTGTTGATTGAGTGTGTGATGGGAGCAAGACAGACTTGGTCAGAGCAGGCACACTGAGGAAGGCTGGAGAAGGGGTTGGGGCAGGATCCTGGGAGCAGAGGATGACAGCATCAGAGTTTGAAGAAGTGGGTCTGACAGGCTGCAGAGGGTGGAGCAGGGGGGAAGAAGCGGCAGGCAGGAGGCCTGGTGGAAGGCTGCTGGAGTCATTCAAGTGAGAAAACGAAGGCCTGGCGTAGGCCAATGTCAGAGGAAATGGACTGGAAGAATGAGCCCTGGAGTTTCAAGGCGGCAGCAGCAGCTGGCTTTGTTACTTAGATCTAAAACCTCAGAACCTCAGAGCGTAAAGAAATCTTCAAGATCTCCTAGTCTAGCTTTTCCCAAAATGCCTTCCCTGGAAAACCGGCCCCATAAGAGGTTCTATTAGAAAAGTGTCTAAGGTCAAGTTAGCTTTGTAAATGCAGTGTGCCGAAGCCCTCCCAGTGCCGAAGCCCTCCCAGCTTAATAAAGGTTCACAGAGGTCCTGCTGTAAAGGAGTTTCTACCTTTACATTGTTTGACTCGACTTTTATTTTCACCTCAGTCCTGCTTTTTAAAAATGTGGTTTAACATTGTTTAATCCAACTTGGACCGTGGAACTTCCCTTGTTCCATTTACACCTTCTGGAGCATTAGGAAATTATTGATCTAGTCGAATAGATCCCACGCGCAGCACAATGGTGGAGGATTGAGAGGCTGAGCTGTCCCAGAGATGCTCACATCTGTGACTCAGGCGCCCCACCTGTGGGGGTCGGCCTAAGACAGGAGTGCTTAATGTGGAAATGGTGATGTGGATGACAATGTTACACGATTTTAAATAGTGAAAATCATAAAATAGCTGGAGGTTTAGCAACAGGAAAAGGATCAGTAAACTGTGGCATCATTCCTTGATGGGTCTTTTTGCAAGATTATTATGAATATGATCCAGTTACACAGAAGATCACTTAAGATTGAATAAATCACAAGAATGGTTTCACTGTACTTTAAAAAATATACATATATGGGAAATATAAAGATAAGAAAACACATAGAAATTTGTTTTTGTTTTTCAGGGATTTTTTTTTTTTCCCCAAGAAAAAATTTTCTCCAAATGGTGAAATTAAATTCTGGTTGTAGAAATAAACAGTCTCGCCTGAAATAGATGGCAATTGGCTTGTACATCAGGCTTCTGTGAGTCTAGTCAGTTTGAGTCAGTTTCCTCCATCTTATTCTCTGCATGCATCTTGAGTATGTGGACTTGTAGGGCTGAACCCTGGTATCCCTGTTGAAGTATGGCCCCTAGTGAGACCCATCCAGAATAGCCACTTCTCGCCGTTGACTCTCATATCACATTCTCAACTTTAACAGGGCAAACAGGGTTTGGGAGAAGGAACAACTGGAGCGTAAAAAACGAGGTAACTTGACTCAGAACAGGCCCTTTGAGAGCTTTCTACATTGTTGTTTGGTTCTTGACCTTGGCTACATATTGGACTCACCTGAAAAGCTTTTTAAAAAACACGGATACAGGGGTGTTGGCCTCAGATATTCTGATTTAATTGGCCTGGGGTATGCTCTGAGTATTGCAGCTTTAAAAAGCCCAGGTGATTCCAATGTGCGGCTGGGGCTGAAAATGCAGATGTGAGCCATGGATGA
Source organism: Papio anubis (assembly GCF_008728515.1). Taxonomy (NCBI): domain Eukaryota; kingdom Metazoa; phylum Chordata; class Mammalia; order Primates; family Cercopithecidae; genus Papio; species Papio anubis. The sequence continues at coordinate 35,371,332 of NC_044976.1, forward strand.
ACCCAGGCTGAGACTGAAGACAGAGGAACTTGCCATTTCATAAGGGCTCTGCTTGAAGTTGCCACTCAATGCTGTGGGACACAGAGCGGGTGCTTCTCAGGGTCTGGGGTCAAATAGCCTGGGAGGCCTCTCAGATGACAGGCATGAGGGCAGGCCTTGTAGGATGCTGCAGAGTTTGCTCAGTGGGGCTCATGGGTCAAGCAATCAGCAGGTCCCCAGCAGTGAGACTCCCGGGCTCCCCAGCACTCCTGTTCTGGGAGAAATCACACTACCCCTTAAGGCTCCAGGGCCCCTGCTTTGCAAATGAAGACATTGCCACTTGCCAAGTGGATGGCTTGTAGGGCTCAATGACTTAATATTTTTAGAGTAGAAGGAACAAAACCGCAAAAAGACACTGTTGTTTTCCCCATCATAATTGATGGGGCTCCGTCTTTTCTGCTGTTAAAGCGCAAGCTGCAGCTATTTTTCTTTTTTTAACCAAACACCACTGAATGTGAAACATTGATTTTTTTTAAACTGGGTTTCAAACTGAGAAATGTCTTGATTCCAGAAGTCAATCACCTGAGATGTCATAGTAACTTCCACTGGCACCACTGTATGGCTGACAAGGGGCTCTGTGCCAGCGGGACTGATATGCCACTCGGAGCAGCTACCTTCTCCCTCCTCCCCAGACCACATCACCAGGCAGACAGGGGACTCACAGCCTCCTCCCTCTTGGCTTCCACCCCACCCCTAACCCAGCAGTGATGGTCTCAAGGAGAGGGAGCTTCTAGGTCTTTTCAAAAGGGTCCCTGAGGACCATCCTCTGTCTTGTTTGGCTCCCTCAGACCCTCCTCTTGAGGGTCCGAGGAGATTTTCACTGTCCTTCCAGCCACTCCCATACCCTGAGCACATCCTGTCCCAGGCAGGAGGGACACTCCGAGCCTCTGCCCCATTGGGTCTCTTAGGACCACCATGTCCAGTTGTTCTGGTTCCTCACTGCACAACGCTGGGGAATCGGTCTGATCGGTGCTGCTCACCTGCTATTTAAAGTAAGCTCCTGACAACTCCCCATTGCCAGCAGGTGAAATCCAAGTTCTTCCAGACCCCTTCCAGGGCCCAGCCTGGCATTTATCTCCAGCCACCTCAAGCTTTACCCCCTTATGTCTAGCTCTGGACCCACTGAACTCTTTTCCACAGAAGTGTGTTCTCTCTGACCACGTCTTTCCCCATGCCATGCTCTCTGCCTGGAGCACTCTCCTCCCTTCCCTCGTTCCTTCCCTCCTTCCTTCCCTCCTCCCTTCCCACCTTGGTGAACTCTACTCCTCCTTCAGCTCTCAGCTAATACATTGCTTCCTCCAGGAAGCCTGCCCTTACCTCCCATCCTATTGGGCATCCTGTTGTGTGCTCTGTGGCACCTTTTACTTCCCTTGACACACCCGTCATTGAGTGTCATTGTAATGACTTTAAGTCTGTCTTTTCTGTTGGACTGGAAGTTACAGGAGAGTGAGAGCCATGTCTCTCACTCACTGCCATCCCTCCAAAGCCTAGCCCAGGCACTGGTACAGAGTGGGGGCTGAATTCATTGGTTCTCAGTGAATGAAGGAATGAAGAAATGACTGGCTGTGGTTCATCAGCCCAGGCCTAGCATGCGATGCAGTCCCCCACACCTACCACCATGCTTGCTCAGTCTCTACTTCAGTTTCTCTAATTAGACCAGGAGCCTGCCTGCCCCAAATTCTGCCTTCCCAACTTTGGCTCTGGTACCTATCCACCCCTTTTCCGACCCCTCTCCTCGGGCAGAGGGGACATCTGAGTCCTGGTACCCACAGGGCCAATTGCTGGTTGCACATGGACTGGCTTGACCACAGCCAAAATGCTGATGCTCCCTGCCTTGAGCTCTAGAGAGCTAGACACCCGGGTCCCTGGACTCTTGCTGCCTTGTCCCACCCTCTAGGTCACAAGAGCAAAACACTAAGTACTTGATGAACCGATTTCATTTAAACTACACCACAACCCTTTGAAGTGGGTGTTATTACTAGTATACCCATTTTATAGATGAGGAAAGTGAAGAAAAGAGGGGCTAAATGATTTGCCCAAAGTCACACAGTAAGTCGTAGCTGTGCTGGAATTTGAACATAGGGTAGATTGACTCCAAAGCCTTTGCTTTACACTGATATTCCCAGAACTAAGCTCAAACTTGCCACACAGCATGAAGACTCAAGGTCTTAGGTGGTGCAACTGCCCCTTCAGGGCCCACTTTTCTCAGGACTCCCCTCCCCCAGCATCCCCCAGCATCCCCCAGCTCTGTGAAAGAGGTCCTGGTGAGTCGCTGGCCCAAGGCTGGGGATATTTTACCTGCCCCCACGTCCTCTGCAGGGCCCCACCCATCTTGTTCTCTGGGTCCCTGAGTGGGCAGGGAGGACAGCAGCTCCCAGTCACCGCCTGGACAATCCTTCAGAGGCAGCCACAGTGCCCCTCAGTCTCCCTCCCTCCAAGCTAAGCTGCCTCATCCCTCAGATGTCACCACACCCTCAGCGCAGTCAGTGTCCCCTTGGATTGCAAAGGCACAGGCAGTCTTACAGTCACTGGGAAAAAGAGGCAGAGAAATTGCATTTCCTCTGAGACCATTGTGAAGAGCTGTGTGTGTATGACTCAACACTTTTCTGTGGGATCGCTTTCACTGGGTCTTGCAGACCTGAGACTTCCTTTTGCAGAAGAGTTGAAGGCAGGTGACGCAGGGAAAATGACTGACTAGGAGGAAGGATACTGGGTCCCATTCCCAGCTTTGTCACCAACCTGTTTGAAAGCCTTCAGTGGCTTCTTTGCCCTTAAGAACATTTTCAAATGCTGTAAGAAGGGGGACAAGATCCTGCACCATCAGGCCCAGGCCACTTCTCCCACCTTGTCATGTATCACTGTTCTCTTGAAAGCTCTGCTCCAGCCACAATAACTTCTGCCTGTTCCTCTGAAGGTCATGTTCTCTTTCCTGCCTCTGGCCCTCTTAAATGTCATTCCCTCAGCCTAAAGCTGTCTGTTTCCTCCATCTTTGCCCAGAAAACCTTTCTCCTCCTTCAGCCTAAATGTCACCTCCTCCAGGAAGTATTCTATTGTCATCACCCCTAGATGAGGTCAGATTGCTAAAATGCTCCCATGTCACTGTGGGTGTTTCCTAGTGGAGTATGTGTTGCAATTTAATGTACTTTTCCTGTTCAATCATCTAACAATCTCCAATGTGAGCTTCATGAGGGCTGCACTCATCTGTCCTGCTCACCATTGTTTCTCTAGCACTTAACATGGTGCTTGACACACTGTCAGTGTTTTAAAACAATATGCTGCATAAGTGAATGAAGAAACAAATCAGTCAGAATTGTTAGTTGCAAGCAAGAGAAACCAGCCATGCCTGGTTCAAGGGGAAAAGCAATTTCTTAGAGGGTTATTGAATAGCAAACTGAATCAGAGCAAGTTCTAGGGCACCAGGACCCCACAGCAGAACAGTGGCCCAAGCCACGCAGCCAGACTTATTTGGGGAGGACACCACTATCATTCTCAGCTAGCTGCAAGCCCCTGTAGCTGAGACCACCACCATCGCCAAGCACTGACCTTTGACCCTCCCACAGCAGTGCTGCCCCACCCCCAAACTCAAACCCTGCCTGTTGGGGACAGCTGCCAGCCTTGCACACCCTCCTGCTCACACAACCACATCCTAGCTGCACAGGAGCCTGGGAAAGGGAGTACTCAGCATTGCCTTTTTTTAATTTTAAGTTATGGGGTACATTGTAGGATATATAGGTTTGTTACACAGGTAAACGTGTGCCACGGTGGTTTGCTGCACCTATCAACCCATCACCTAGGTAATAAGCCTAGCATGCATTAGCTATTTTTCCTGATGCTTTCTCCCCATCCCCCAACAGGCCCCAGTGTGTGCTGGTCTCCTCCCTGTGTCCATGTGTTCTCATTGTTCAGCTCCCACTTATAAGTGAGAACATGTGATGTTTGGTTTTCTGTTTCTGCATTAGTTTGCTGAGGATAATGGCTTCCAGCTTCATCCATATCCCTGCAAAGGACATGATCCTAGTCCTCCTTTTTATGACTGCATAGTATTCCATGGTGTATATGTGCCATATTTTCTTTATCCAGTCTACCACTGATGGGAATTTGGGTTGATTCCATGTCTTTGCTATTGTGAATAGTGCTGCAAGCATTGACATTTTCTTGAGTGGGAGGTGGGTTCTGTTTCCTATCATAAGTTGGAGAGTCATGAGTTGCAGAATTCCTAGGAACAGGATACACAAGCCGGGGGTGTTAAAAAGACAGGGAAACATCCATCACAGCAATCAAAGGAATGAACCAATAAGCCAAAGGCCTTAATCAATTTCCCTCCTTTCTCTCTGCCTCAGTTTCCTCATCTGCAAAAGGAAAACATGTTAGTCTCTCAGTTCCCCTCTGGCACTAACATTCTATGCTACTGGTTTTAAGTTGTTTATCCAACATAAACAGGGTATAACCTCATCCAGGGAAAGGATAATCTCCCAAAAAATCTTCTATCAGTCAGGATGGCCTGGGCTTTGCCACAGTAACAATTAACCCCCAGATCTCAAGGACTTACCATTCCAGAGAAAACTGCTACAACTAGAGGGGGCTTTATTGCCTAGAAAAGAAGAGCTTCATCACCAACAGCTGGTGGCACCTTCTTTTGGTTCATAGAAGGAGCAGGGTTGCCTTGAACTCTGTGGAAGGAACAATGGGTCAGAAAGGCTAAAAAAAAAACTAGCTGGGAAGCCTGAGGGCAAATTCAAAGGCAGGTAGCTGCAAGAGGAGGGGTTCACCAGCAGCAACCCTGATGATGATTCACTCATTTATTCATCCAGTCAGTCAAGAAATATTTTTTGAGCATCCATGATGTGTCAGGTACTCTGCTAGGCACTTGCTACCAGGATATGAGGGTAGGCAAGACAGAAAAGGTCCATGCCCTCTTCAAATGTATATTCTTGTGGGGAAAAAGAAGGAAAAAAATGAGTAAATAAATAATTAAGCAAAATACTTTCAGATGTTGGTCAGTGTTATAAAGACATTAATCAGAGTGGTACAATAGAATGACACATGTGTGGGTGAGGGGCATTTTAGTTGCAGTGGTCAGGGAAGATACCCCTGAGTTGACTTTTAAGCTGAGCTCTAAATAACAAGAGGGAAGAAGAGCAAGCCAGGCAGAGGGAACAGCCAGGTACAAAGACTGAAGTAGGAACAAATGTAGCTGCAGCACCATAGGAGGTGAGGTCAGAGAAGCAGAGAGTCTTTAAGCCATACCAAGGAATCTGCATTTGATTCTGAGTATCATGGTTTGCAGGGAGGGTGAATTGGCTGGCTTTAAGCAAGAGAGTGACATGATCTGATTTGATTTTGTGTTCTTTTCAAAAGATCACTTTGGCTGCTGTGTGGATTGTAGGATTGTCAGGGGAGCAAGGTAATAACAGAGCAAATACAATACCTAGCTCAGTAGAAATGAAATAGCCAGCAGAGAGTCTAGGCTTTAGTCACTATTGCAGGTGAGAGATACTGCTGGAACCATATAGGGAGTTCTCATGCAGGGAGGATGTTTTTGTGTAAGAATTCCTTGAGGAGAGTCATCCAAAGATCCTTGTATTGGTTAGAATAGGGTAGGCTACACCACAGTCACAAATTAAACCCTAAGCTCCAGTGGCTTAATACATAAAGCTTTATTTCTTCCTCACATGGCACGTTCATTGTGAGTTAGCCTAGGGTCTCAGCTCCACACAGTCACCCAGGAACCCAGGCCTAGAGAGGCTCCACCCTTGATAGCCTTATCCTCTTAGCCACTGTGGCAAGGGAAGAGCAGTCAAGGCAATTTCACAAGTTCTCCTCCAACTTTCATCATCTCTTCTCACATCCCATTGGCCAGACTAGTCACATGTCTCCACGTAGCTGCAAAGAAGCTAGACAGGGTGGTATTCTGTGGGCTCAGAAGAAAAGGTATGTCTTCGGGGGCCTGAAATCCAAAGTGATAAGAGACCAAAGAGTTGCTCAAAGAATAAACAGAGCTGTTTTTCTGCTGGAATATGCAATGTGACTCGGGAGCAAAACACACCTGTTTTAGGATGTATATGGATCTGGCCGGAGCACACTAGGAGGGGCCAGGCACCCAGGAGTGGAGGGTCATTCAAGACAGAGTCTCCAAATACCAGAAAAGTGGGCTTACCTCCAGGCTGCCCCTTACTTTGGCTTCTGTTTTGTTTGCCTGTTGGTTTGTTGTTTTTTGGGTTTTGCTTCTCTCTGTTTGTATAGATACATGTACATCCTGGAGAATGTTGTAAGCCTCTTTGCACCATTATGTGATCTTTCTATTCAACAATTGTTATGCATATGTGTTTTTGCTTTCTCTAATAACATCATTGTAAAATAATAATCATAGCTATGCTTTTATAAGCACCTTCTAAGCATCTCAGCTATCATAGCTAATTAAATCCTCACCACAATCCTATAAGATAAATATTATTATCATCATTTATACATGGGGAAACTGAGGCATGGAGTGATTAAATAACTGGCATAAATCTCACAAGTTCTCTGAGTTTCCTTATCTCTTCTCACATCCCATTGGCCAGACTAGTTATGTGTCTCCACATAGCTGCAAAGAAGCTAGGCAGGGTGGTCTTCTGTGTGCTCAGAAGAAAAGGACTGGATATGTCTTCAGGGGCCTGAAAGTGGAAGAGCTGGTATTCAAACCAGGTAGTCTGGCTCTGAAGCCCCTGCTCCTGAACTCTAGACTACACGCTCTTGATACAAAGTGTGCCCCAGAAGGCTGGCCAAGATCCACGCTTGCTCTGAAAAGCAGCTGTTCCTGGGAGAGGCTGGAAGAGAAGCAGCAAGTCCTCTTGGGCCACATTCCTGAACTGGTGACTTGCGACTTCATGGAAAGATGAGCCTTCCCCACGTGTACCCAAGAGAAACTGACCTGAACGATATGTAAACAGTGGTCTCTGAGTACTTAAAAACAGCCAATAACAGACTAAGTCAAGAGAACCAAAGCAAACAGTTTGGAAACTTTTATATTTTTTCATTTTTCTACTTCATATTAGCTTGGCTTATTTTGTTTTCAACAAATACTTTTGAATATCTCCTACACAGAAGACACTCAGCTAATGCTATAAAGGAAGTTACGGGGAGGAAATTAGGAGTGTAAGTCATAATCTCTTCCCTCAAGTCAGGGAAACTTAACAGAATCACATGACAAATTGAATCACTTTAAAAAAAAAGAGAAAGTAGCACAATTCTTGACAAGACAATGTGATTATTTGTTAAACAAATAGTCAAGATGATGGGAGCTACTGTCACACAGGGGTGTAAACAGATGAGAGGCATCACTGAGCTAGATGAGCAAAGAAGACTTGGAGCAGGAGGAGGAACCTGAATTGGGTTTTGAAGGACATGGTAAGAGCCAAACTAAACTGACTGTGGGGATGGCTGGCCTGGGGCACCAAGAGAAGGAGGGCCTTGCCCAAAGTTAGAGGCTCCTGGACAAAGGGCTAGGCAGGCACCCGTCAAAGATCCTTTCTGAAGGGAAGCTCCCACTTTGGTCTGTTGGAAAGTTCTCAGAACAGCAAGTTAAGAAATAAGACTTAGGAGCATGAAAGTGAGTTGGAAGGTGGGTTTGGGGGGACCACAGGCCCTGCTGGGCCCATGTTTGTTGCTCTTGCTATAGGAGCAGCTGCTGATCTCAGGAAAGCCATGCTTAGCCTTACGGCTGCCTGAACATCTACAGGAGCCCCTGTAGGAATGCCCAGCACTGAAAACAAAATTGTTTTAAATTCCATTATCTACAGCCTTGAGGCTGCCACCTTCTACTCTTTAGGAAATTTGCTTCCATCACACACACACACACACACACACACACACACACACACACACACACATCAAACAAGCCAACAAAAAACCTACACATTTCCCTGTTGCATGAGTCAGAACCCATAACCCTCTCTAACTGATTTTGAGGAAAAGCATCAATATATCAAATGTTGCTAGATCACTCCGAATTTCAGGGAAGGTCAGAGAGCTGGTTTTCTATGTTGCCAGAAACAACATTCAAGTCATATGACTGGCCCATTTGTGGATATGGTCCTGCTGTTTCAGGCACAGGCACTGAAGCTTGCTTTGTGGGCCTGGAGCACAGAATACCCTTCCCGGGACATCACTGCTGCCTCCAAAAGCTTGATGGCTCTCTACCACCCTCCACCCCTTTGCCAACAGCTCAGCATCCACACAGAGCCTCCTGCCTCAAGGTGTTCTCTGCTGACTGGAAGGCTGTCATAGATGCAGCTGATTGGAGAAGCCCAGGTCACATGTCTACCAGTAGCTGCAAGGGAGGCTGGGAAAGTGAGTTCTGACTCCTGTCTTGGGGAGATGAGATTCATAATGGGGTAATTACCAGGGCAGCCATCCATCCTGGTGTCTTAGGAGAGTCTCAGGTTTTGTCTGTTGTTCCATGTAATGATCAATAGCACACTTTTTACTCTCAAACGTGTTTTGGTTTAGATCATCAATTATACAGACACCTTAATAATTCTCAATAATAATTTTGGGGCTCATATGTCCTGTTTTCTCTCCCAAGCAGCACATACTGAATTTGCTGAAACCTTTCTATTGCAGAGCAAAAGGGAGGCTATTCTCTGTGCTTTCAGGGAACGCCCACAACAGACAATACCTCAGAGAATTACATGTTCCTCCTAGAAGGTGTTTTACATGTGAGGTGAACAATCTAAATGAAAATTCAGAGAAACAAATAAAAAACAAATAAAAAGAGGACTCTAAGAACCTTCAGCTGGTCAGTTTACTTGGTGATATGGCTTGGCTCTGTGTCTCCACCCCAAATCTCATCTTGAATTGTAATCCCCATCATCTTCACATATCAAGGGAGGGACCAGGTGGAGGTAATTGAATCATGACGGTGATTTCCCCCATGCTATTCTTGTGATAAAAAGTGAGTCTCAAGAGATCTGATGGTTTTATAAGCATCTGGCATTTCCCCTGCTTGCACATCTCCTTCCTGCCATCTTGTGAAGAAGGTGCCTTGCTTCCCTTTCGCCTTCTGCCATGATTGTAAATTTCCTGAGGCCTCCCCAGCCATGCTGAACTGTGAGTCAATTAAACCTCTTTCCTTTATCAATTACCCAGTCTTGTGTGTGCCTTTATTAGCAGCGTGAGAAGAGACTAATACACTTGGAGGTCCAGGTTGGGGCCAGCTCATGGAGGGCCTTGAATATCAAAAAAAAAAAAAAAAAAAAGACTTTGGACTTTGTCTCTGGGAAATAGTCACATGGAAGGTCTCTGAATGGGGGAATAACCTGACCCAGTCCAGTTTACCTGAAAGAGCAAGAGTCAGACAGACCTGAGTTTAAATCATGACTCGTTGTATGGAGTTCAGGATAGAGTGGAAAGTTGCTGAACCTCTTCGTGCTTCAAACTTCTCATTTATAAAATGGAGAAACTAAAAACTCCCTCTTGAGATTAATTGTAGAATAAATTAAAATTTAAAGCTCTTGCCACAGTATACAAATCCGCAGTAGGTATGTGACATGTGCTAGTTGTCTTAGCCGATGTCATGGCAGTATTTTGGGGAGCATCATACAGCAAATGTGTGCAGAGCAACAGGAAGAAGAGAGAGGCTGGAGGCAGGGAGGCCAGTGAAGAGGCAGCCAGACAGGAGAGACCTGTAGAGGAAGGATGAGCTACTAAGAGCTGAGTGAGAGGACAGAGTCAGGCTGACTCTTCTTGCCTAGGTTTTGTCAGGCCAGTGGTGACAACCCCAAAGTCCAGCATGATGGCAGGCGGCTGATTTAGAGAAATTTGTAAGAGAAAGATGAGAAGTTCAGTGTGAGACATACAGGATTTAAAGGTTCAGACTGTCATCTAGGAGAGTCTCCAGCAGAAAAGCTGAAGCTTAAAAATTGTCTGTCCAACACCAGATCTTAGAAGCTGAAAGAGAAAGTGTAATGAATAATAACAGGATGTGCATTGCTGCATGCTGGGACCAAGCCGCAGAACCTGTCATTGGTCCAGGCAAGAAAGGCTAAATACACACCTGGATGGCAGAGACCTACTGGGGTCTAAAAGGGCAGAAAGGGACATTTTTGGCTTTAAAGGAGGGTGACATGCTTGATTTGCAAGAAACAGAAAACCATTCAAGTTAGCTCACATAAAGAGGGCACATTATGAAAAAGATACAGGCATCTCACAGAACAAAAGCTCAGAAGTGCAGCTGAACCCAGGCTTTCTCTGTTCATCCCCCAGGGCTGTGTAGACTCTTTTCTCTGTCTCTCACTGACATTCTTGTATGTCCTCCCTTTCTCCTGGTCAGCTTCTTCCATATGCTAATCCAATATCTGGTTTAGTCCAGTGCCCCTGCCCCGATCTCACCTGGTTTTTCAACTTGAGAGCCTACCACCAACTAAGAGAGCAGTTTCTGTGTCTACTGGATTAAATTTCCAATATCTAGAAAAACTAGGATCTCTAGGAAAGCCTGTGGGAAAGGTGGGCCTTGGAGCCATCTAATGTAAGAGGTTATTGAACTATTTAGAGCATCCCTCAGTGTTCAGAGATGGAGTTGGCATTAGTCTGGCCATTTTTAGGGCAAAGAGGCTGCCCTAAGATGTGACTCCCAAGCCCTTGGTCATACCCTCAATATTGTATATACAGCAAGCTTGAAGGTGCAGAGATAAGGACTTGGGAGCATGTTGAGGGATCTGTCATGAGGCTGGAGCACTGAATGCTTGGGTGTTGGGGGAACAAAAGATAAACCTGGAGGGATCAGCAGGAGCCTCACCCTGCAGGAGGTGGAAATTCATTCCGAGAGCAATTGGGAAGCCATTAAGTCTTTTCAAATAACATTTTTATTGAGCTGTAGTCCACACACCATAAAATGTACCCTTTTAAAGTATAATATTCAGTGATTCTTTAGTATAGCCACAGAGTTGTGTAACTTATCTAATTTTAGAACATTTTAGAACATTTCATCATCACTTCCAAAAGAAATCCCATACTAATTAGCAGTCATTCCTCATTCCCACTTGCTTGACAGTCCCTGGCAACCACTAACCCACTTTCTGTCTCAATGGATTTGCCTATGCATGACATTTCATATAAATGCAATCATACAATGTGTGATCTTTTGTGACTGGCTTCTTTCCCTTAGCATAATGTTTTCAAGGTTCATCCACGTGGTAGTGTGTACTTTACTCCTTTTTATGGTCGTGTAATATTCCATTGTATTGATATACCACGTTTTGTTTATCCATTAATCAGCTGATGGTCAATTTGTTTGGTTATTATGAATAATGCTGCCATGAACACTCATGTACAAGCATTTGGGCGAAGATACATCTTCATTTCTCTTGGATATATATCTAGGGGTGGAAATGTTCTATTATATTATAGAGTTAACTCTATGTTTAACTTTTTGAGGAACTACCAAATTGTTCAAAAGTGGTCGTACCATTTTGCAATTTGACTAGCAATGGATCAGGATTACAATTTCTGCGTATACTTGTCAATCTTTATTATTGTGTGTCTTTTTTATTTTAGCCATTCCAATGTATGTAAAGTTGTATCTCATAGTGGTTTTAATTTGCATTTTCCTAATGACTAATGATGTTAAGCATCTTTTCATGTGCTTATTGGACAATTATATATCTTCTTTGGAGAAACTTCTGTTCAAATTGTTTGCCCATTTTAAAAATTGAGTTACTTTTCTTTTTATTATTGAGTTGTAAGTGTTCTTTATATATCCTGAAAACAATTCCCTTATCAGATATATAATTTGCATGTCTTTTTCCCATTTTGTAGGTTTGTCTTTTCACTTTGAAGCATGAAAGTTTTAATTTTGATGAAGTCCACTTTATCTATTTTTTGTTTGTTTTGTCACTTGTGCTTTTAGTGTCAAATCTAAGAATCCACTGTCAAATCCAAGGTTATAAAGATTTGCTCCTGCATTTTCTTCTAGAAGTATTATAGCTTTAGCTCCTATGTTTAGGTCTTTGATCCATTTTTAGCTAATTTTTGTATATGATGTGAGGTAGGGTTCTACTTCTTTCTCTTTGGCATGTGGCTATCCAGTGTCCAGCACCATTTGTTGAAAAGACCATTCTTTCCTTCACTGAATTGTCTTGGCAACCTTGTTAATAATCAATTGACTATGGATGTATGGGTTTATGTATCAACTCAATTTCATTCCATTGATGTACACGTCTATCCTTATGCCAGCCACCAGTCCTGCACTGTCTTGATTACTAGGTGGTTTTTTTTGTTTTGCTTTGTTTTGTTTTTTTGTAGTAAGTTTTGATACCAAGAAGTAAGAGCACTCATACTTTGTTCTTGCCTTTCAAGATTATTTTGGTCATTCTGGGTCTCTTTACATTTAATATGAACTTTAGAATCAGCTTGTGAATTTCTACAAAGAAGTCAGCTTGGATTCTAACAGGGATTGCATTTAATCTGTACAACAATTTGGGGAGTATTGCCAGCTTAACAATATTAAGCCTTCTGATCATGAATATGAAATGTCTTTCCATTTATCTAGGTTTTCTTTAACTTTTTCAACAATATTTTTCAACTGCATTTTTGGTTATACAAGTATTGCGCTCCTGTTAAATGTATTCCTGATAATTTTATACTATTTATGCTATTATAAATAGAATAGCTTTCTTAATTTCATGTTTGGATTTTTAATTGATAGTATATAGAAATATAATTGACTTCTATTATTGATCTGATATTCTGCAACCATACTGGACTTGTTCTAGTAGTTTGTGTGTGTGTTTTCCTTAGTATTTACTATATATAACATCATGTCATCTGCAAATAGACATAATTTTACTTCTTCCTTTCCAATCTGGGTGTCTTTTATTTCCCTTACTTGCCCAATTGCCCTGGCTAGAACCTCCATTACAATGTTAAATATAAATAGTAAGACTGAATATATTTGTCTTACTCCAAATCTTTGAGGAAAAGTGATCAGTCTTTCACCAGTATGTTAGCTGTGGGTTTTTTCATAGATGAGTTTTATTAAGCTGAGGAAAATATCTTCATTTTTATTTTATTGAGTGATTTTATCTTGAAAGAGAGTTGGATTTTGTCAAATACTTTTTCTGCATCTATTGAAATTATCATGTAGATTTTGTTCCTTTTTCTATTAATATGGTATATCATATTAGTTGTTTTTATAGATGTTAAAAGAACTTTACATTCCTGGAATAAATTCCACTTGATAATGGGTACAATTATTTTGTATATTGTTTGATTCACTTCACCAGTATTTTGTTGAGAATTTTGTGTCTATATGCATGAGGACTATAGATTTATTTTCTTGCTATCTGGTTTTGGTATTAAGGTAATACTGGGCTCATAGAATTCATTGGGAAGTGTTTTGTCCTCTTCTATTTATTTGAAGGATTCATGAAAAATTGGTATTAATTCTTTACATATTGGGTAGAATTCACCAGTAAAGACATCTGCGCCTGGGCTTTTCTTTGTTGGAAATCTTTTATTGTTGTTGTTTTGTTTGTTTATTAATTCAATCTCTTGTAATAGATAAATTCACACTTTTATCATTCTTCTTGAGCCAGTTTCAGTAGTTTACATCTGTATAGGAATTGATTAATTTCATTTATATTACCGAATTTGTTGGCATACAGTTATTCATAGTATTAGCAGATAATCATTTTTATTTCTGTAAGATCTGTAGTGATGTCACCTCTTTCATTTCTGATTTTAATAATTTGAGTCTTCTCTCTTTTTCTTGGACAGTTTCCCAAAAGGATTTGTCAATTTGTTGATATTTTTAAAAACTAACTTTTGGTTTTCATTAAATTTCTCTATTGTTTTTCTTTTCTCTATTTTATTTATTTCTACTCTAATCTTTATTATTTTCTCCCTTATGCCTGATTTTGGTTTACTTTTCTCTTCTTTTACTAGTTTTGTAAGGTGGAAGTGTAGGTCATTGATTTGAGATCTGCCTTTTTATTTAATATAGGGGCTGATAGCCATAAAGTTCTCTCAGCACTGCTTTTGCTGTGTCCCATACGTTTTGGTATGTTGTGTTTACATTTTCATTTATCTCAGAGTATTTTCTAATTACCTTTTGATTTTTTTCCTTTAATCCATTTTTTATTTAGGAATGTATTGTTTAATTTGAATGTGTTTGTGAATTTCTCACTTTTTCTTCTGTTACTGATTTCTAATTTTATTCCGTAGTGGTCAAAGAGTTTATTTTGAATAATTTTAATTCTTTTGAATTTATTGAGGCTTGTCTTATGGTCTAACATATGGTCTATCCTGGAGAATATTTTATGTGCACTTGTGAAAAATGTGTATTCTGCATTATTAGTTGAAATATTCTGCATAATGTCTGCTTTATAATGTTGTTCAAGTCTTCTATTTCCTTTTTGATCTTCAACCTTGTTGTTCCATTCATTATTGAAAGTGGAGTATAGAAGTCTCCAACTATTACTATTGAATATTCTATGTCTCTCTCCAATTCTATCAGGTTTTGCTTCATAGATGTTGGGGCCTTGCTAAGTGAATGTAAGTATTTAATTGTTATGCATTTCCAATACATTGACCTTTTCATAATTATAAAACATTCTTTGTCTCTAGAAACAATTTTTAATTTTAAAGTCTACTTGTCTGATTAGTGTAGCCTCTCCAGCTCTTATTTGGTTACTCTTTGCACAGTATATTTTTCTTTATCCTTTTACTTTGTTTGTTTGTTTGTTTGTTTTTTGTTTGTTTGTTTGTTTTTTGTTTTTTTTTTTTGAGATGGAGTCTCGCTTTTTCACCAGGCTGGAGTGCAGTGGCTCGATCTCAGCTCACTGCAAGCTCTGCCTCCCGAGTTCACACCATTCTCCCGCCTCAGCCTCCCGAGTGGCTGGGACTACAGGCGCCTGCCACCACGTTTGGCTAATTTTTTTGTATTTTTAGTAGAGGCCAGCAGGGTTTCAACGTGTTAGCCAGGGTAGTCTCGATTTCCTGACCTCATAGTTAAGCCCACCTCAGCCTCCCAAGTGCTGAGATTACAGGTGAGAGCCACTCATTTCCGGTCTATCCTTTTGCCTGGCCTATTTTTATGCTTTGAATCTAATGTGTGCCTCTTGTAGATAGCATATAGTTGGATTATGGGTTTTTTTCTATTTTGCCAATCTCAGCCTTTTGATTGGAATGTTTAGTTGATTCACATTTAATGTAATTGCTGATAAGGTAGAAATTATATGTGATATTTGGTATTTGTTTTCTATATAGCATGGGTTTTTGTTGTTGTTGTTCCTCTACCCTTCCATTACTGCCTTCATTTGTATATACTAGATACTGTCTAGTGTATTTTTTAAATTCTCTGTTGTTTCATTACCATGGTTTGTTTTTTAGTTCTTGTCTTAGTGGTTTCTCTGGGAGTTATAATTAACTTCTTAATTTAGTTTGGATAATGCCAACATAATTTCAATAATATGCAAAAACTTTGTTCCCAATATATCTTTGCTTCCTCCTCCTTTGTTGATTGTTATACAAATCAGGTCTTTATACATTATCAGCTCATCAACACAATTTTATAATTATTGCTTTATGCAATTGTGTTTTAAGTGAAATAGGAAAAGAAAATCATTACAAACAAAAATGTACTTATACTATTTTTTATATTTACCCACGTTACTGTTACTTGTGCACTTTATTTCTTTGTGTGGATTCAACTGACTGGTTAGTCCTCTCATTTAAACTTGAGAGATTCCCATTAATATCTTTTGTAGGGCAGGCCTATTACCAACGAATTCTTGGTTTTTGTTTATCTAAGAATGTGTTAATACATCTTTTGTTTTTGAGGCTTTTGTTTTTGTTTTTGTTTTTTAACTTTAACTTCTGGGATACATGTGCTGAACGTGCAGGTTTGCTACATAGGTATACATGTATCCTGATGGTTTGCTGCACCTATCAACCCATCATCTAGGTTTTAAGCCCCATGTGCATTAGGTATTTGTCCTAATGCTCTCCATCCCCCTTTTCGCTCACCCCCTGACAGGCCCTGGTGTGTGATGTTCCCCTCCCTGTGTCCATGTGTTCTCATTGTTCAACTCCCATGTATGAGTGAGAAGATGCAGTGTTTGGTTTTCTGTTCCTGTGTTAGTTTGCTGAGGATGATGGTTTCCAGCTTCATCCATGTGCTGCAAAGGACATACATTGCTTTTTATGACTACATACTATTCCATGGTTTATGTGCAACATTTTCTTTATCCAGACTATCATTGATGGGCATTTGGGTTGGTTCCAAGTCTTTGCTATTGTAAATAGTGCTGAAATAAACATACATGAGCATGTGTCTTTATAGTAGAATGATTTATAATCCTTTGAGTATACACCCAGTAATGGGATTGCTGGGTCAGATGGTATTTCTGATTCTAGATCCTTGAGGAATCACCACACTGTCTTCCACAATGGTTGAATTAATTTACATTCCCACCAACAGTGCAAAAGTGTTCCTATTTCTCCACATTCTTGCCAGCATCTGTTGTTTCCAGCCTTTTTAATGATCACCATTCTAACTGGCATGAGATAGTATCTCATCACGGTTTTGATTTGCATTTCTCTAACGATCAGTGATGATGAGCTGGAGTGTTTTGGTTAACCTTTTTCTTTCAACATCTTGAATATGTCTTTACACAGCCTCTGGCCTCCCTGGTTTCTGATGAAGTGTCAGCTCTTAATCTTTTTGAGGATCTCTTGTATGTGATGAGTAATTTACCTCTTGTTGATTTTAGGATTATTTTTTGTCTTTGGCTTTTGACCATTTGACTATGTGTGAATCTCTTTCACTTTATTCTACATGAAATTTATTGAGCTTCTTGAATGTGTAAAGTTTTTCATCAAATTTAGGACATTTTAGGCCATTATTTCTTCGAATATTCTTTTTGCATTTTTCTCTCTCTTCTCTCTTTCTGAGACTTCCATTATGCATATCTTAGTATGCTTCATAATGTCCCATTGGTCTCTGAGGCTCTGCTCATTTTTTCCTTTTTTTCTGCTTCTCAGACTGGGTAATCTCAATTGACTTATCTTCAAGTTTGCTAGTCCTTTTTTCTGCCAGTTCAAACCCACTGTTGAGATTATCTAGTAAAATTTTCACTTCAGTTATCATACTTTTCAACTCCATAGTTGCTATTTTGTTCTCATATATATATATATACACACACACACACATAATATTTATCTCTTCAATGATAGTCTCTATTTAGTGAGACATTGTTCTTATACTTTAATTTAATTCTTTGGATGCCCTTTCTTTTAGTTCTAAAAACATTTGTTGTAGTTAATCTAAAGTCTTTTTTCTAGTAAGCCCAACATCTCAACTTCCTCTTAAGAAACTTGGTATAGTTTCTTATGACTACTTTTTTCCTTTATATATGAGCCATATATTCCTGTTTCTTTGCATGTTTAATAATTTTTTTGTTGGAAACTAAACATTTTAAATAATACACTGTGGCAACTCTGGAAATCAGATTTACCCCCTCCTCTGGATTTGTCGTTATTGCTGTTTATTTAGTGACTTTTCTGTTCTAATTCTGTAAAGTCTGTATTCCTTTTCATATGCAGTCATTGAGGTCTCTGCTCAGTTACCTTAGTGATTATCTAATGATTGAACAGAGATTTCCTTAAATAACTTCAACCAATACCAATAAGCCTCCCATCCTTTGCTGAGGGGGTCTCCATGTGTGGTTAGGACACACCTTCAGGGCTCTGAAAATTAATGACACTGCCCAAGCCTTCATCTCCTGCTTGTGCAGAGTTCCAGGGTCAGAGGTAGGGCATTCTCAGGTCTTTCTTGAGCATGTGCACAGCCCTACACATATGTGGCCTTCTAGATTCACAGGAATATTTCAGAGTACTTCAAAGTCCCTCTTCAATATTTCATTCACCAGATTTAAGTTTTTTGGCCAGCCTCTTGTTCACCCCAGCAGGTATCCCCAACTCAGGTAACTGTGCGATATTAAACAATTGCCTGTGATTGTTTTGAACAAATGATCTGCAGAGTGTCTCACTGAACAAGCTTCTAGTTAGGTCAAATGAAGGCAAGGCCTGTGATGGGGTTTTTCCAGGGAGCTGCCAGACAGGTCAAATAGCTACAATTCTCTTGAAATAAAACTTTTGTTTGACACTCTAAACCTGTTCTTCCCTATCCCATGATTGTTAGGCTACTGGTTTTCACAGCTGTTGTGATTGTAAGGCTGCTGGTTTTCTAGGTTAACACAGAGCTAGGGACAGAGGCATGAGAATAAGACAAGTTGAAATGCCACAAAGCTCACTGCACTTGCTGAAACCAAGCCATTTTTCTTGAATAAACACTCTTTTGATTGTTGTGAGCCTTTGATTAATTTCCAGAATTCTAAAACTGTTGATTCTGACAGTATTTCCCGTGTTCTCATTGCTTTCATGCAGGAGTAGATTGTTGGAGATTCTTCCTCTGCCATTCTGGAAGTGCTTCCCTTCCATGCAGGATTTTAACTGGGGCCCAAAATGATCAGGTCTTCATTTGGTTAGGATTGGTCCAGTCACAGCATTGAGAACAGAGTAGAGGGATGAGGCAAGAGGCAAGAGGATAATTAAGAGAACCATGCTGGGGAGAAGTGGTGGTCACCAGGGCTTCAGAAAAGTGGATTGTCCAGGAGACTCATCTAAGGCACTTTTGAAAACTAAATTCTTTCCCCCAACCACTTAAGCACTTCAATCAGTCACTGAAACAGGGCCCACGCTCCATCAGACAAGCTGTTCCAGAGGGAAAGAGCCCAGACACAATGCAGGGAAGAGCAGAGGTTGCCTGCTTATCTCAGGGAAGCCAAAGATGACTTTATGAGAGAAGAGATTCAGGACCCCAATGGCGGGTGAAGTAGGCTAAGGGAGGGACAACGAGGGCTGACACAAGGGGATGAGGGCCTGCATGTTCCCTGACCTCTGCCTCAGGGACAGCTTGCGGGGGGGTAACCAGAGCTTTGCCTTTTGGGATCCTCCAAAAGCACAGATTCCACTCTGCTTCAGCCTCGTCCACCCCCTCCAGAGGCTGCCCTGTGCGCACTGTATGTCTGCTAGAGCCCAGAAGCAGAGCCGGGTGCGGGGTGAAGTGGGCTGCTTTCTTCTTCATTCCTCTCTCTCCCAAGCAATTCTCCAAACAAGCTTTTGTATGTCCCAGATGTTCCCGCCTTTGTTCAGATTTAATCCTCCCTATTTATTCCCCCTTCTGGTACCTGTTTATTATGTTCTATTTCTCTTTGGAAGCTGGGGCTCAGCGGATCTGCCACATCTGATATTATCTGCACTTGGGCAAACACAATCGTGCCTATGCCTTGTCAACCAGCTCTCGTCTGAAAGGGCTGGAGAAAGAGAAGAATTAAAATCAGCATTGCCAAGAACAGCAAGCCCAAAAAGATTTAAAAATAAACAGGAAAGCTGCTTTGGGCCCCGTTCCGAGGCACTTGCAAAGCCCTTCAGTGGAGACACAATGGTGCTGGGTGGACCCATTCTCACTGCCTTATCCTCTGCAGCTGGAAAACGTGTGGCTGTGGCTCTTGACTCCTCCTTGAAGAGGGAACCATGTCTCCTACCAGAGCTGTGAGGACAGTGACTCAGAGCTTCTTCTGCTCAGACTCAATATCTAGGAACGTTACAGCTGTTCGAAACCAAAGCCTTGGGTCCCTGGCAGAGTTCCTGAGGCCAGCATGGGGAGTACCCAGTCATGGTGAGACCAGGTATAGGAAAGGTTAGGATGCAGCCTCCTGCCTCCCCTCTCCATCTCTTCTTCCCACTGCGCACTGCATACACAGGGGCTGCCAAACGGGAATGGAGAATCACAGCACTAGCAGAGGAAAAAGAAAGAAACTAAAGAAAAAGAGATTTCATTCCTTATTGCTGTTACCAGACAGATCTGTGGAGATGAACTAACCTGACAATATTGTCTCTAATCTGGAACTCTGAGGCCTCCCCTAGACCTGGAGCCATTACAACCTGCCAGCCACACCTTTGGGTAAAAGACAAACAGGAGTAGAAGACAGACAAGGTCTGATTTTTCACTAGATTCTCAGTCCAAGCTGTCCCAATAAACCACAGGCAGGGCAAAAGCCTTGGAGACAAGTCGTACTCAGATGGCACCCCATGTGGGGGAGGTGTAAGGACCTTGTCTAATCCAGACTCCTTTTCCCACCCCACACACATCCTCGCCTTGACCTGGGACAGAAGTGAAATGGGATTTCAAACGGATTTAGGGCCACCTCCATGCCAGAAAGCATGGTCGTTCTGTAACCCACTGTATACAAGCTCTCTTAAGCTTCACATCAACTCTCCAAGGCAGATTTCAATATCTCTACTGTGGAGATGAGTTAACCAAGACTTTGAGAGGTTACACAAGTTGCCTGAGATCGCACAGTTGAGAACTGGCAGTTCCAAATTTGAGTCCTGGTCTGTTGAATAAATACGTCGGGCCCATTTGAGCCCTGGTCTGTTGGGTCCAAGCTAAAAGATGCCCAGGAATGTTCAGGGCACCAGGGCTCCCACGAGCCAGTCCCCTCAGGATTGCCCATCCCACGGGGGTGTGGGATGTAGATACATGGGCGCTGCTACACTCTGCATGCCTTCCTGTGGGCACCACAAATGGCTTGTTTTATAGCTGTGGCTGCGGCAGCAGCTGCAGGCGCTTTTGCCTTGCAGGATTGACATCAATCCTCATTCAAATCAAACTCCTTCTGAAACATGCTCCAGTGGAGTGGAATTTTCTGCTAAATAAGGTGTTATTAACCCAGCTCGCAGCTCCTTGGGCCTGGGCTGAGCTCAGCAGTGGCGGCAGCCGCTCCGCGCTGATGAACCCACTTAAACACCGATTAATAGGCACTGCGACACTGGCCCTGGCAGACCCTGTGACCCCCTGGGCTCCTCCTGGCTCCTCAGGCTGCAGCGCCTGGAACTCAGTCACATCTCTGACTTTCATTCCAGCCCAGTTGCTGAGTAGTGATTGGATGCCTTGTGGTCTGAGGATGAGGAGATAGAAGTGAGAGGTAAAAAAGGGTGTGTTTTTTTTGGTTTTTTTTTTTTTTTTTTTTTTCTTTTTGCAGCTTCTTTCTTACCAGGCTTCAGTTTCCAGAGCTTCTCAGGATGGGAAAGACAAAGTACAGGCCCTGTAAGAGAGGAAGAGGTGTAGCTCCGCCCTCCTCCAGCGCTCCCAGCACACATGGATAATGGGGAGGTTTTGCAACAATACAGGAAACATGAGAAGTCGTCCGGACTTTAGGGTAGGACTGGATCTCAACAAAATGCCATTCTAGTTCTAGTGCAGCTCAAAACAGGATTTGACACCCCAAATCCAACCATTGTAACCACATACAAGTTCAGTTTATATAATTCCCAGAGTCTCAGCTCTTACAGCTGAAAGAGCCCCAGAGAGTCCCTGGTCCAAGCTCATTTTACAGCTGAGAAAACTCAGGACCAGAGAGGGAAAAGGTCATGCTCAAGGTCACACAGCTGGTAAGCAGCAAAGCCAAGGCTCATACCCAGATTTCACAACTGCCCATACAATGCTCTTTCTGTTATCCTGTTTCTCTTCCTTCCAACAATACAAAGGCATCGCTGATAGTCATAAAGTAATAACCACATTTACATGATTTCCCGGTCTACATACTGCAATGGATATCAAATTGTTCTTAAGTGATATGTTATTAAATAAGATCAGAGAATACAAAAATGGATTTCTGAAGGATGATAAATAAAAGTACACCACATTTATTCATCTGTCTTTTAGACACCGGTTTACTGGGGGGGCATCTGATATGCCTCAGGCTGGGTGTGGGTTCTAGAGGGATGAATGCACAGGAGGTGGTCTCTAGCCTCACCAAGCTTACAGTCCAGGGGTGAGGGGAACGGAAGAACAAGCTCACATGCACACACACCACACGTGCACAGACACACACAATTGCAAATGGTGCTGAGCAGATCAGTGCTATGAAGAAATGGGTGAGGGGTCCAGCAGAAAAACCACAGGCCCGATTGATGTTTGTGCGGTCACAGAAGGCTTCTCTGAGGAGGTGATATAAAAACTGAGACCTGAAGGATGGGAAAAGTCGGACTACACAAGAAAGTGAAGAGAGGGGATTCAAGTAGAAGGAATCAAACTTGGATTTCTTTTCATAAACAACAAAGTGAAAATATTTTAGAATTAATAGAAGTCTATTATTTTAGAGACAGGAAAGCTATTTCATTTTCTCCCCTAATTGCTCTGCTTCTTGAAGATGGTACTTATTGATCAGCCTTTTTGTGTCGTTTGTCTATTTTTGTGCTGTTTCCTCAATTTGTGGCTGAGAAGGGCCCTTTCAGAGGTTTGAGAAGACTTCATTTATCTTCCCAACCCCAAAATGATGGTGAGTGGAGTTGTTACACACACAGGCTCCGTCTCTTCTTAACCATGGGAGCTTGGGGAAGGCATTTCTTCTGTGAGCCTCAGTTTCTTTATCTGTATAATTGAGAATAACAAAAGCACACTATCAGAGAGCTGTGGTGTGGCTTAACTAAATCACGTCTGTGAAGAACTTAGCACAGTGGAATTGGAACGTTGGAATTGTTCAATAAATGTTAGCCATTTGTTATGACTGTAAGCTACATGTATTCAGATTAAACTACCTTGTTTTATAAAAGTGTTGATGACATTTTCTTGCAACTTTCTTTCCTTGCACATTGCAGCAAGAGCAGATCAGATCCCTTTGCGATTGTGACCAGGAGCCTGTGCTGAGAACTAGATAAGTCCTGGTAGGTGGAGCAGGCTTAGGTAGGGTATGGGGAGGGTCTAAGACCTGGAGCCAGAGATGAGATCTTTTAAACTGGGACCAGTATCCCTCAGGGCAGAATCCCAGGGAAGATGTCAGCCTTGGGAGAGATTACAGAATAAAGCAGAAGGAAGAACTCCAGAGAGGGAGGCCAGAGACAGGCTGGCAGAAGCCACAGTTGCTGAGTTGGGCTTCTCAGGACTCTAGCACAAGCAAGTAGAGACCAGAAGATTCTAGCCATCAGCGGGAAATCTAAATAGGGCCTTATTCTGGACCAGGGTGTGTGCCAAGGGGCCTGGGAGGCTGGGGACTGGCTGGCAGGGGGGCCCTCAGAGGGTAGTATCTCTACTCATCAAAGAATTTCATCAGAACTTTTCCTGGTCTACCCACCGGGAAGGCTCTTCCATCTGTATCTGAAGAAACAATCATGTCTGACAAGCAGACTTGGGAGTCACCCAGAAGATCCCCAAAGACATTCACTTGGTCAGACGTGTTTTGATCTTCTCTCCCCACTGAATGATGCTTGGATTTTATCTTCTCTCTCCCTCTGGCTCCCCAGTTTGGTCCATAGCATCTCTCAGGACATGCCTGGGACCCACCCTAACTGCCTTCCAATATCTTGCCTCTTGGACCACGGACCAGTCTCTAGGACTGCCAAAAGCATTGGCAGTTACCATCCCTCCTTCTCTGGCAGTACCCACATCCAGGCTGAAATGCTCCAAGTCCAACTCATTTGAGCTGCTCTCTCAAAGCCAAATGCAAGAAAGGTTTTTTTAATTAACTAGCTGGCCTGATTAGCATTTATTAGGGTTCCCCCCAAACTCTTTTGGCCTCCCCCTCCATATACCTACTAACCCCTGAGGCATCTCCACCAGGCTCTGGAGTTCCTTGGAACACCATTTGAGAATTGTTGCTTTGATCTACTGTCGTCACTCTACCCTTAGGGAAACTAAATCCTACAGTTATAGTCTAAACCTTAGCACAGCCTAGACCCCATGTTCAAACCTGGCTCAAGGTTCACGCATGATAAGAACAGAGGACCAACTAGGGAGGCTTCCATTTTCATGCATAGCCGCCTACCTTCTTTCTGTCTCTGCCTCCGCAAATCCCCAAGCTAGATTCCCTCATGGCCCTGCCTGTAGACCAGCTAGCAGACAGGTCAATTCTGCAGTGAGATTCCAGACTCAGCCCTAGCATATCAGCTGGGAGACTTAACAATGAGTTACCACACTGGTTGATCCTCACTTCCCCCCAAACCAACTTTGTTTCCTTTTCTAATCTGCTCCATGACCCAGGAATTTGACCTCACTGCTGGATTCAGCCAATGGGAGTCACCAGCAGGGCAGGAGGAGAGGTTGGGTCATTTCTTCTCCACCCTCTTCTTGCTTTGGGACCATGTTTCTGGCAGTAGATATACCCGTCTGTGGCTAACATCTCTCCCTAGACCTCCTCCCTGACTCCAGCTCTCACTGGGCCCTTTTTCTCTTTAATCCTCAGAGTAGTAGCAGCTCTCTGCTGCTGTGACTCTCTGGGTGACCATTTGTTGATTCCCGTTATTCTGCCTATACCTCTATAAGCAGTCCCTCCATTTACCTTTCTTCATTTGAATCATCTGGTGGGTATTCTGTTTCTTGCCAGGCATTGAATGATACAATCACTTTCCTCAGACTCAAGATTCAATGTCCCAGCCATGGTGGCTTACCTTAAGCGTCTGTCTAAGCCTCATGCTGCACTCCCAGAGATAAGATTCTCTACAGGACCTTGGACCTGCGTATGTTTGACATATAGGCTCCCCTGCCCTGTCTCTCGTAGCCCTGTCACTTCCCAGCCCTGGCCTTGTCCTGATGAGAGGCTTCGCCTGGTCTCCAGCCTGTACTCTGGCCTCTCCTCATGTTGTCAAGGCCAGAGCCAGCCTCATGTCCTTGTGACCTGGCCTCCATGCTGGCCTTGGCTCAGACATACTCCCTCTTGGGTACCTTCCATACACTTTGCTGGCCCTGCCCATGGGCTCTTCAACCAGTACCACAGGGCATGTCCAAGAAGGTATTCCCTCTGGCTATCTTGGCTTTCTGCCCTTCCCAAGGATTCTGGGCCATGCTCAGTGACCAGAGGTACATCTGCCTGAGGTCTTTCTTATCTCTTCAGCATACTCTGGGGCAGAGCTCTGGCTAGGCTTCCCTCAGCCTGTGTCACTCCCTGACTCACTCACTCAGCAGAGAGTCTCTGAGCATCTCTTGTGTACCAGGCCCAGCCTTACGAGGCACACAGGGTTCCTAAGTCCATCAGACCAGGCCCCCTGGCCTCAGAAAGCTCACAGTCTAGAGGGGAAAGCTCTAAAGGCACATTATTACCTTGGAGAATGACAAGCACCCTAAGGTCCAATGGGAGCAGGCTGGGGAGTGCTAAACCTCATCTGGAAAGTTTAGAGAAAGCTTCCTTGGGGAAGTGATGTCTCTGCTGAGGCTCAAAGATCCAGTGAATAACAGTGGCCTGGACTAGAGTAGGCACAGTGGTAGGTGGCAGATGAAATGCTCCACAAGTGGCTAACAAGAGGATACTGGTGACATATCAGCCCTTGAGGGCAGGGTAGGTGAGCTGATCAAGGTGGCTATCAGGTCATTTAGGTGGGTGGATGGGAGAGGTGCCAGCCTCTGAGAACAGGAGCACGGAAGGAGGAGTGGATGTGGGGAGCAGCTAGGGGTGGGGGCAGCAATGGTGAACTCAGTTCTGAAGTGCCTTGGGAATGTTTGCCTGGGGATACCCAGTACCTGGAGGGACTTGGGACCCAGAGAGAGAGCTGGGAGTCAAATCCTCCAAGTGAAAGCCAATGGAGAGAATAAGATGTGGTGCTGAGAGAGGAAGAAAGGCTGAGCACAGAGCTGATGGACACCAACATTTAAGAAAGAAGGTTTTGGAAAGAATGAGAAGGGGTGGTAAGAGAAGTGGGAGGGAAACCAGGAGAGGTTGCTGTATGAAAACCAAGGGAAGAAGGGTCTCAGGAGGGGGCAGTCAGCATGGGAGGGTGAACGGCACAGAGGGCTCGTGCAATATGGAATCACAATGGGCTCTGCAGGCCGGATTTGGATCCTGGCTCCTCCACTTGCCACATCGATAATCTTGGACGGCAGTTCAAGTGGGAGCCTCAGTTCTCACTACATAAAAGCAAACAACGGTGGTGCCTTTTAGGGTGGTTCCATTCACGTGACCGTGTTGTGACGCACCTAGCACAGTGCGTGCCACACTTCACATGTTCAACAGATAGTAGCTACGCCTCTGAGAATTAATTCACTCAGAGAACACTCATGTGCACGCATGAAATGATCTCTCCTACAGAAGATGCTGAAACATGATTAGGTCTAGTCTCGAAGAGAAAATTACATCAATCACTGAATCCATGGGAACAAGTGCCAAGTGGCATAAAAAGGAGCCAGAGAGTGGCTGCAAGCGTCCTCAGGAGGCAAAAACCCTGCTGTCACCATAGTTTGTGCTTGGAAATCTGCAGGCACAGAAGCTTGCCATGGAGGAGAGACCCGTGAGCCAGGCCTGGAAGAACATCCAGGAGAAGGGAACAGCCTAAGCAAAGGCCCAGAGGGAGGAACCTGCACCTTCATGAGAGACTCTTGGGGCTCCCTGCTGCCCTCTGGTGCCAAGCTCAAGGGTAAATGGCTCCGTGTCTGGGCCACAAATTCACAAGAGCTGCAGCTCCCAGCCCTGCACTCCACGTCACCAACAGGGGGATGTGATCATTAGGTGATTATATTTTTAAGGCCCAAATTGTTTTATTTGTTTCCCTGCCAGCTTTCATGAGGCCATCAGTCATTCCCCACACAGATAACATTTCTTATGTACATTGACAGAATAAATTACATGGTTCTCATCCGGCAAATCAACATTACAGGGGAACATTATCTTTTGCAAAATGCTGCCTGGGCACATCATAAATCCTAACCAGGTTTATTACATCTGTCTTGTCATAGATTCATTTTATTGAGAAGTGGGCCTTTTTTTTCCAGATTAATAATCACATTAATAGATGAGATTCTTTTTAGAGGATTATTTTCTTGGAGAAACCAAAGGAAGAATTTCACAGCTGCAGAGCATGGCCACACTAGTGGCTGGTGCTGTAAGACTGTCCTTGTCATGCTGACAATATCCTCCAGGACTGGGACCTGGGAACTCCTGACTCACCAGGGACTTTGGGCCAGCTCATGATCCCTTCTTTGCCTCTTATTTCAGGGCTCTTTCCAAAGAACAAATCCAGAAGCTTCCAAGATGGAATCAAAGATGTATTGTGATATTAAACCAATCAAATGAAAATTTAATGAGTAACTAGCATGTGTGCAACTGACAAATCAATGGAGGAAGGAACGTTAACCCACTTGGAACAAGAAGAGAATAATTCAGATTAGGGGTTGGAAAACTGTGGCGGATGGGCCCAAACAAGCCCACCACCTGTTTTAGTAAAAGAGGTTTTCTTGGAACATAGCCTCTCCCATTTGTATATTGTCTATGGCTGATTTTGCTCAATGGCAGAGCTGAGTACCTGCAACAGAGACCGTCTAGCCTGCACAGTCTGAAATATTTACTCTCTGGCTCTCTACAGAAGAAGTTCGCTGGCTTCTGGTCTAAATAAACTTCAGGCGGACAATTTGCACAGATCGCACAATTTGCAGCCAAGTTGTGGGATCTGTGCTGAAGTGCTCACAACATTGATTTGAGTTCATTGTGCTAAATGCTTTTCTTGCATCATCTTATTTAATTCTGGTTCTATTCTACAAATGAGGAAACTGAGGCTTTAAGTGATCCAGTGACTCTTCTAAAATCACCAAGAGGCAGAGGCAGAAGCAGAATCAAGCTAGAAATTCAGGCTTGTCCAGTGCCAAAATCCCTTCTTACTTTTCCAGGAAATGGCCGGGGTACCATGGAGATGTTAATTAGTGAGAGTGGGGGAGACATGAGAAAACTTCTTAGGGTGCCTCAAATTTGGCACTTAAGATGTGGAAGGGTGGAGAGAAAGGGGGAGGAACTCCGGCAGTCGGAGCCCAGGAGAAGAGGAGGGGACTGTTATGCATCACAGGGTGGGCCCTGGTGTATCGGTGAGAGAATGACTTCCACCTACGGTTGCCATGATGGGCATGGCCTCATTTAAGGCTTACAGATGAACTCTAAGGTGGGTACTTCTACAGTCTCCACTCAACAGACGGAGGAAAGAAGCCCAGAGAGGAAACCACCAGCCCAAAGTCACACAGCAGGTGAGTAGCATTTCCTCTTCACTCATGTGGTTTTGGCAAGTTCTTTGCACAATATCAGGCAGTCTCACCTGGAGTAAGAGAGAGAGCTGGTGGGACACTTTAGGGCTTAAAAAGAAAAAGTGAGATAACTTCAGCCATGGGGTAGGTTGCATCAGAGTGGCAGAACCCAAGGGGAAGGCAAAACCTAGAAGCCAATTGAAAGCTATCAAGGTGGCTGAGTGCACCTGTCTGGGAATCATCTCTCAGACCTCTTCTCTGTTCAAATCAGGGAAGACTTTGTGTCTGAAAAAGGGTGCTTCTCCCCTACAATAGAAAGAGTTGGGGACCTGGACCCACCCATGCCTCTTCCCTGACCCCCAGGTCTGCTCTACTTCTCCACTGTGACTTCTCACAGATGGCCCTAGCATCCCCAGTATGGCACAGTTCTCATCTTCCCTGCAAAGCCTGTTCCTCATGCTAGTAAATCACAGTCCCAGCCCCCTAGATGCTCAGAAAGAAAACTTAAGCCATCCTTGACTTCTTTCTTTTTCTCACACTCAACATCCAATCCACTAGTAAACGCTGTTGGCTTTACTTTCAAAATATAAATAGTATCTTATCAATTCTCCCCACTTCTGCTGCTACCCACTGGGCCCAAGACCACCATCATCCCTTGCACCAACTGGTCTGCCCACCTTGGCCCTGCTGTCCTACTCAGCCAGAGAGGTCCACTTAACAGGCAGCTTCTTGGCTCAAAACCCTCCAATTCCTCATTTTCACTAGCCTAAAGCCCACATCCATATAATGACCAGAAAGGCCCCGCACACTCAGCTGCAGCTACCCTCTCACTCAAGGCCCCCCTTCTCCCCTCCATCACTCTCAGCCACATCACCGCCTGCCCTCACAGCGCCTGCCTCCCACCTTGCTGCACACCCCGAGGAGAAACCCTCTCCTTGCTGCCTTCATGAATGCTGTCCATGAGTTGTGCAGCCCGGCAAATCCGTGCCTCTGGATGCTTGTACTAGCTGTTCCCTTCTCCTCAGATGCCCTTCCACAAATATCTGTGGGCTGGATCCTTCAGCTCCTTCACAGTTTCGCTCAGAAGTCATTCTCAGTGAGAACTTCCTGCAGGTTTATGCAAAATTCCAACCTCCACACCAGTCTCTGCCTTCCCAGTTCCCTGCGTTATTTTTCTCTTTATCATTCACCTCTATCAGGCTGTTTGTTTATTGCTCATTGGCCCTCCACTAGAATGTAAGCCCCACCAGGGCAGGGTTCTTATCTGTTTTATTCACTGCTAAATATGGAGTACCTAGAATAAGTCCTGGCATATATATAATAATATATATTAACCCATATGAGCTGCAAATGTATAAAAGTTTAATAAATTTTAACACTGTTCCACCACTGGTAAGATGTGGTTCTTTGGACAAGGTATTTTATTGCTCTAAAACTGTATCTTTATATGTTAAATGGGGGTAAAATAGTTAAATAGCAATATTTTCCCCAGTACATACTATCAGGAATGATTGAAAAACAAAGCAAAGCTAAAATGAAGAAATGTAACATGCCTGGTTCAGAGTTTAGCACAGAGCCTCTCACAGGGCAGGTTCTGGGAGATGTGGTCCCCCTTTCCTTTTTTTTTTTTTTTTTTTTGACAGAGTCTTGCTCTGTCACCCAGGCTGGAGTGCAGTGGTGCGATCTCAGCTCACTGCAACGTCCGCCTCCCTGGTTCAAGCGATTCTCCTGTCTCAACCTCCCAAGTAGGTGGGATTACAGACACCCACCACCATGCCCAGCTAATTTTTTATTTTTAGTGGAGACAGGGTTTCACCATATTGGCCAGGCTCCTTTATTTTTAAGGACAATAACCAAAGCCAAATAAACCTGCATCATGAGACCAAAACTGAGACTGCATCTGTTAGGCTCTGATGTCCAACAATGACAAGAAACTCAGCTCCACAACCTACTAACAATGTAACTGAGGAAAGTTTCATCATCTTGCACCTCAGTTAGCTCACCTGTAAAATGGGTGATAATAAAACTGATTTTATAAAGTTATTTTAGGGACTGAATGAAGGAAAGCACAAAAAAGATGGTTGGCATAGGGCCTGGCCCACATGAGCTTGATGAATGTTACTGATGGTGAGGACAGTGATGACAATCCCCAAGGAGGCTTCCTGGGAAGGAGGTGCCCTCCAATCCCTGGCCTCTCAGCAGGGAGTAGGCTGCTGATGAGTCAGGCCTGAGCACATTAATGTGCAAAGTCTCTCTCCCTGTTTTTTTCTTTTTAGCACAAAAATCTCTCCTAGCACCTCTCATTATCCACTTCATCAGTCTCAAACCGTTGGCTAATTGCACTCCCCAGCAGCTCCTCCCTCCCTGCCTCTTCAACAAGCTCAACAGGACACAGCTGCCTCCTTCTTTGGGGCTCCCCCGGGGAGTTATAAACAAAATATAACAGGCAATGCCCTGACTGCCTTCTCTGGGCTCCCCTACTGAGCCCCTGTTCCTCTCCTACCTCCCCATTCCGCAGGAGAATGGCCACAGGACAGCCAAGGGCAGCGGGGTGGGTGGAAAAGGGAGGTGGACCTGCAACAAGATTTCATGGTTTACTCTGGCTCTTAGGTCTGCAAGATTCTAACTCCTAACTGGCTGTGATCCTTGAGAAAGGGAAACACAGGAGCTGAGTTTGACATTCGCCCCAACTTCCTGCCAGTGGGCCCTTTCCAAACCTGGAGCACATATTTGGAAAGAGAGAAAAGAGGTCTGACTGCGTGAAGGAATCAGAGACTAGAGTGTGAGGCAGCTGGAATTTGTGGAGCAGGTTGCAGGACAGTTGGAAGATGCATAGAGAAGGAGCACCAGTATAGTATTTGCCTTGATAGTAAGCCACGCATGGACAGGGTGAGACTGTGCTGCCTGGCAGAGAATAGCTTCTAGACCTGCAGCGAGCCAAAGTACTTTGTTGGAAATCACACCGTGCTGGGAGATAGTGGAGTTGTGACCAGCCAGAGTGGAGATCTTGCTGAATGCCCTCG
Organism: Papio anubis; assembly: GCF_008728515.1. Lineage (NCBI taxonomy): Eukaryota > Metazoa > Chordata > Mammalia > Primates > Cercopithecidae > Papio > Papio anubis. The sequence continues at coordinate 35,402,430 of NC_044976.1, forward strand.
GCATTTGGCAGACTCCAAGAAGGCTATGTGTTAGGCACTACTCTACACTCACCCTAACAAAGTCTAAAATTAATTCATGACACAACCAAGCTGACTCACCAGCAAATTAACTGCCTACCACAACAAAAACACAATACTCTTTCAAAGAGGGCAATAAAAATTAGTATCTCCATAACACAGCATTCACATTGTCTAGCATACAATTTTTAAAATGCCAAAAATGCAAAGCAGGAAAATATAACCTATAACCAGGAGAAAAATTTACCTACAGGTGATATGGGTGCTGGAATTAGCAGTAAAAAACTTTAAAACATCTATTATAAATATGTTTAAGGATGTAAAGGAGAATATGTATGAAATGAGTGAAACAATGGGGAACCTCAACAGAAAAATGGAAACTATGAAACGAATCAAGTAAAAATTATAGAACTGAAAGATGCAATACTTGGAATGAAAAATTAACTAGATGAACTCAACAATAGATTGGAAACTGAAAAGAAAAGAGCAATGAATTTGAAAACAACCTGTGAAACCGTGAAAACTAAAGTACACAGAGAAAAAGGAACAGAATGTCAGTGACCTGTGGGACAACACCAAGGATTGTAACATAAACAAAATTAGAGTTCAAACAAAAAGGGAGAGAGATTGGGGCAGAAAAAAATTTTTGAAAGAAATAATGATGGTCAAGAGAATGAAAAGACAAGCCACAGACTGGAAAAAAATATTTGCAAAAGACATATTTGATATGGGACTGTTATTCAAAATATACAAAGAATTATTGAAACTCAACAATTCATAAAATAAGCAACCCAATTTAAAGTGAACAAAGTATCTGAACAGATACTTAATACAGATGGTCAACAACCTATGAAAGACAGGCTTTCATAAATGACATTCAGATGGCAAATAAGCATGTGAAAAAAATGCTCAATATCATATATCATTAGGGAATTATGAAGGAAAACAATGAGATATCACTACACACCTATTAGAATGGCCAAAATTGAAAACACTGACAACACCAAATGTGAACAACAGGAATGCCTCATCTATTATTGGTGGGTATGCAAATGGTACAGTCATTTTAGAAGACAGTTTGGCAGTTTCTTTTGTTTTTTAATAAAACTAAATATACCCTTACTATACAATCCAGCAATCACTCCCCTTAATATTTACCCAAATGAGTTGAAAATTTATTTCCACTCAAAAACCTTCACAGGAATGTTTACAGCAATTTCATTTATAATTGCCAAAACTTGGAAGCAAATGAGATGTCCTTCAATAAATGAATAAATAAACATACTGTGGGACCATCCATACAATAGGATATTATTCATCACTAAAAATGAAATGAGCTATTAAGCCCTGAGAAGACACAGGGGAACCTTAAAGACATATTGCTAAGTAAAAGAAAACAACCTGAAAATTGTATGTGATGTCAACTATATGACATTCTAGAAAAGATAAAATATGAAGACAGTTAAAAGATCAGTGGTTGCCAGGAATTCAAGGGAGAAAGAAGGAGGAACGAATATGGAACACAGAAGATGTTTTGAGCAGGGAAATTATTTTGTATGATGCTGGAAGGATGGGCACATGTCACTACACAGTTGTCAAAATCCATAGAATGTATAACACCAAGAATGAACTCTATTGTAAACTATGGACTTTGGTTGATAATAATGTGTTGATGTTGGTTCAGTGGTTGTAATAAATGTACCACACTGATGTGGGATATTGATGGTGGGGGAGGCTATATGTGTGAGAGGTGAAGGGGTATATGGGAAGTCTGTACTTTCTATTAAATTTTGCTGTGATCCTATAACTTCCCTAAAAAGTAAAGTCTATTGATTTTTTTAAAGATTTAAAATGTTTCGAATGTGATGACAATGTCAACCCACAAATCCAGAAGCTTGGCAAATCCCAAGCAACACAAACACACACACACACACACACACACACACCTCTGCCTTTACCACCATCACCAAAACACACAATAATAAAATTTCTGGAAAACAAAGTTAAAGAGAAAATCCCACAACAGACCCAAGAAAAGATGCATATAGGTAGGAGAATTAAAATAAAAAGATAAGAATGATCACTGATTTACCACTAAACACAACGCAAGTCAGAAGGCAATGGAGACCTTAAAGTGCTAAAAGAAAAACAGCCCATCACCTTAAGTCTGTATTCAGAAGTCATTAAAAATGAAGGTGAAATGGAGAAATGTTGAAATAAATAAAAACTGAGAGAATTCATCACCAAGCTAAAGAAGAATGGTACCAGATGGAAGCTAAGATCCTCCTCAAGGAATAAAGAACACCAAAAATGGTAGTATGTATGAGTAAATGTAAAATACATTTTCCTTAAGTTTTAATTTATTTAAGAGAAAAGTGACTGTTTAGAGCAATAATAATAGCATTGCATTGTGGGAGTTAACATACGTAAAAATAAAATAAATGTCAAAAATAGAGCAAAGAAAGGAGGAAATGGAAGTATACTGTTGTAAGATTATTATACTGTATGTAAAGTGGAATAATATTAATTCAAGGTAGGCTTTGTTAATTTAAGAATGCATATTGCAATTCCTAGAGTAACCATCTAAAAAGAGATATAGATAAAAAGCTAGTAGATGAGATTAAAAAATTTAATGTTAGAAATTCCCATGAATTTAAAGAAGGCAGAAAAGAAAAAAAGAAAAAAGAAAAGGGGAAAAATAGATATCAAATTGCAAAATGGTACATTTCAACCCAACCAAATCAATAATTACATTAAATGTAAGTGGACTAAACACTTCAATTAAAAGGCAAAAATTGATCATTTAAAGAAATAATACTCAACTGTATCCTATTTATAAGATACCCACTTTAAATGTAAAAATACAGAGAGGCTAAAAGTAAAAGGATAAAAAGAAGATATGTTGTGAAAGACAAAGTAGATTCAACACAAGAACTATTACTAGAGATAAGAGGGACATTACATACGAGAAAAGAGCCAATCAAGAAGACAGAACAATCCTAAATGTGTATGTATCTAATAACAGAGTTTCAAAACAATGAAGAAAAACTGACAGAACAAGACCTGTGTGCTCACTTCATGTAATTTATATCTTAATAAAAAATAAAATATATATTTGTAGAAGTTTAAAAAAAAAAAAAGAAAAAGATAGGCTCTCTGGCTCAGGAATAGGTAGGTCTAGGGCTTAAGATCAAGGCCTAATCAGCCGCCATCTTGACACAGTCTCAGAGAGCTGGGCCAGAGCTCTCAAATCCCTCCTGCCTGATACCAGGGAGAGCTGGCGGCTGGGTCAGGACAGAGCAAATAGTCACAGGTGAGAGATAAGCAGGGCAGGGTCCCAGACAGCACTCAACACCCTCCATAGACTGGTAGATAACACATGGGAGAGAGCAAGGAATAAATGATCTAATTTCCTGTTTCAGCACTTTTGTTTTCTTCATAATATTTAACTACAGTTTGTAATCATTGCATCTATCTGTGTGTTCATGATTTAGTGTCTGTCTCCCCCCGGGTCTGTAAATTCCATGAGGGCAGAAACCATGTCTGTATTTTTGGCATCTTATCCTAAGCCTTGGATACAGTGGCTGACATGTTGGAACACCCTTGATAATTGGTCATTGGATAAAGGAGTAAACAAATGAATGAATGAGGGAAGAACAGAAAGGAATGGAAGAAAGGAAGGAGGGATACATTTTCCACTTCCTAGAAGAGCTAAGGCAATGTCATAAAGAGCATGAGGTCAAAAATACAAACCCTTGGGTCTCTTCTGCCATCCCAAAATTTCCTAGTAACTCCTGCACCCCTTGCTGGGCTGCCCTAGCCCTGTTTCTGCCCTACCCTCTGAGCTCCTGACCTCTCTGTCAGGTCCAGTAGCTGGGCAGCAGGATCCCCCGAGGACCATGAAGTCTCGGTCGAAATCCTCTTCTGCTTCCTGTAAGGACAACCTCCTCTCTCTGGACTTCAGTGTGTCCTGCACTAAATCAGACTTTTGTCTGCCAGAGCACAATCTCAGCTGCCTGAGAAACGAATGCACAGTCATTGATCAAAGACTCTTACCTTAATTTGCTGCCACCTCAATCCCATCTCCACAATGAGCCATTTTCCAGACAATAGCCATCATCACTGCCTTTGTGCAGGCCCAGGCATCCTGAAATTGAGCTTCCAATTTCCTTGTAGACATGCACAGGAAATGGAAAATCTATGCCAGTCCCCGGAGGCACATTGACAATTGATTCCAAAGCACGCTGGGTGCCTACTCCCTGGGGCGCAGAGGGGACAGATGACCTGGGCCAGCCTGGGAAAGGTCTAGCTCCCATGACCAGTCCTCCAGGGTAGGACTAGCCTCTCCCTGAGGGCTGAGGGCCCCCTTAACTGCTCTACTTATATCACCCACCCACTCACTGCTGTGTCAGGCAGGACAGGGCCCTATTGCTGGGATCATCCCAGGAAACATCCCAGGTCACATCCCTGTGACCCTGAGTCCCAGAGTCCTGTGTGCAGAGGATCCCTTGGCTTCCTGGAAGGACAAAGATTCAGGGGACTAGAACTCTGAGAAAGGAAGGTAGACAATGGATGCCGTATCTGGGAAGAAGCCCTTGAAGTTACCAAGTCATGCCGAGGTAAGAGACACGCCTTTATTCCATTCCCCAAAAGACAGACCACAGACGCTTCTGACTCATAAGTCTGAAAACATCATTTCTCCTGCTTAAACCTCTGACCATGGGTAGAGGGTCTCCACTGCTGTGTTGAACATAATCTTAAATATTTTGAGACAGTCAGGGAAATTTGATTAGGGACTGGGTATTTGATAATAGAAAGGATTTATTGTTAATTTTGTTAGGTGTGATAATATCACTGTCGTTGTGTAAGAAAACATCCATATTTTTTAGAGATATATGCTGCAGGAGTGTCAGGACACAATATCTGGAATTTGTTTCAAACACTTTAGTACAGAAAAACAAAAAGGAAAGAAAAACTATCATAAAGCAGAATCCAGGCTCAACAAGATGAGATGCTCAGATTGAGAAATAACGTCTGCCACAGGCAGGGGAGAGGCAGCTGGGGTGGAGGTGGAGGGAGTGACAGGACACCAACCACACATTTGACATCCTGGCTGGTCCCCCATCTGCCAGACAAATGTCTACTTTGCCCTTCAGGCCTACTTTGAAGAATACCTTAGTTATTATTGACTAACTAGGAGATGATATGTTCTTAAACAATTCAGCCTTATTTGTTTATTCTGTTGCTGCTCTAGGACAGACCAAAAAATGAGAACTATGAGGGCCTTGGTCTAACAATTGCTGCTATTAATTGACTTTTATATGAAAGTCCTGACTTTCTGGCTGGGTGTGGTGGCTCACACCTGTAATCCCAGCACTTTGGAAGGCCAAGGCGAGCAGATCCATTGAGGTCAGGAGTTCAAGACTAGCCTGGCCAACATAGCAAAACCCTGTCTCTACTAAAAATACAAAAATTAGCTGGGCTTGGTGGCGTGTGCCCGTAATCCAAGCTACTAGGGAGGCAGAGGCAGGGGGATCACTTTGAACCTGGGAGGCAGAGGTTGCAGTGAGCTGAGATTGTGCCACTGCCCTCCAGTCTGGGCGACAGAGTGAAACTCTGTAAAAAAAAGAAAAAAAAGAAAAGAAAAAAGTACTGACTTTCTATTTTAGACTCAAATAAGCAATTTCTCCTTTCCTTACTTTCAAGTAGGAAGGGATATTAATAGCTGCCATTTATTGGATGTCTACCACATGCCAGGCAGTGTGCCAAGTACTGCGCATGCATCATCTCATTAATCGTCACAACAACCCCATGAGCTAGGGCTGTATTACCCCCATATTTCAGATCCCAGTTGGAATCACTTGTACAAGCCCACACAGAGGGTAAGCACTTGAGTTAGGATCTGACATCAAGCTCTGTAACACCAAAGGCACTGCCCAAGCATTGTACTCTCTCACCTCTCACCTCTCACCAAACACCTGGACAAAGGACTTACACATTTGCAGGGTAAGGGAAGAGCTGGGAGTTTGTGGCCTGGAGGGCCAGAGAGAAAAAACGGAGACCAAGTTCCAAGGGACAGCTGCTAAAGAGCTGGTAACCTCGGGGAAACTCTCTGCTCTAACCAAGAGGGGGAAAGAGAAAACACTATCTGCAAGGGGCTCCCAGCTCACGGAGAGGAACTGCTTCCGGGACAGCTCAGAGCAGCTGCTCAGAAGCCTCCAGGAGAGGGCTCCCGGCTGTGAGCACTCCAGGTGGCTGGGACCACTCTCCTGAAAACTTAGCCCACTTTGGGACCAGCAGTCTGTTTGTCAGCTAAGGGCTAAAAACTGGGGATTTCAATAAGTGATACTGGGAACACAAATTCGAGGCTCCGTGAATATAATTCTAATTGGGCATAATTCTTCGTTTAGGGATTTTCTTGTTTTGTGGTAATAATTTGAGTCAAATTTTTTATGTGAGTTTGGTTATTTCTGTAGGATTTAAATTTTTGTCAGTAACTAAATATTGTACCCAATGTGCTGTGATAGGGGTGTGCTGTCAACACAGAATGCAAAGTTCCAATGTAGGCATTGAACGTGTGGTTCATGCAAGGAATCTGATATTCCAACTGAAGCGAAATTTATTGAGAAATAAGGAAGGGTTGCTAGTCTACAATTCTCTGTTTTCTGTTTTGTTGTTGTTGTTGTTTTGTTTTGTTTTTTTCAAAAAAGGACTCCAAGATTTCCCCAGGAATTTATGAGAACTGCTTGTAGTAATTTAGGATGGACGTTAGAAATAAGAAAGGATTGCTAGCCTATAATTCCCTGTGTTTCCTGTTTCTGTATTTTTTTTTCTTAGAAAAGGACTCCAAGATTTCCCCAGGAATTCATGAAAATTGTTTGTAGTAATTTAAGATGGAAGTTAGTGAATGTGATATGAATGAGGAATTGGAATCTCTAACAGGTGTGGGATTTCAGCTGAATTATTAGGAATGAGGCATGAGCTCAAGGGAATTGTCCAGTTTGAACTGTCTGAGTGAATGTGTCCTATTGCAATGTGGATTTTGGCACAGCTAGCTGGCATTTGTTTTGGTTGAGATCCTTCATTGGCTATGTTTCTCTGGTAAGAGTTTGGAGAAACACCAAAACTACAGTAATCAATGGCTAAGACAATAGAGTTAGCACCAGAACTTTACTCATTGCCCTAAAAATATCTCCCCATGACCCCAAGTTCTACAGCCTTCCAGAATCAACCTTCTCCTTAGAAGCTATATAGTGATAGTCCAAGTCCCCAGATGGCTTACATGAAGGAAAACCTGGCTGTTTATCAGGTTTCTCTCCCCCTGAGAACTCTGGAAATCCCTGAAGGAATGCTTCTTTGTCTCACAAAACAGCCTTAATCATCACTTGAACATCAAGCAGCTGCCTGGCTTTTGGGCAACTTGTACCTTCATCCCTGTGTTGCATTTCTCTGGATTATTTCTGCTCTCTTAAAAGTCCCATCCTAAATTCCCCCAGAGAACAGTGAAAACCAGGTTGTAACATGTAACACAATTTTTCTGAAGGTGCATGGGGAACAGACCGGGATTACAGTGTGGAGTGCTGGCTCGCTGTCTCTCTCTCTCTCTCTCTCTGGGCTCCAGCCTGACACTGTGCACACAGAATTGCTTTGTCTCTATCTTCCCAACATAAGTGTAGATCCTCCTCCCCATCCCAGTCTTCTGTGAGGTCCAGCAACAGAGAAAAAGGTATCTCCAGTCTCTGCTTCCCATGAACTGCAAACAGCTAACTCAGCCCAAAGTGGAGACACACTGTTAACATCATGATAAAGAGAGGTTTCATTCTTCACTGCCCTGCAAATTCCATTTCAGAAAAGAATGTTTTTGACTTAAAGTTGTGAAACCAAAGTCTCATTAAACTATTTGTCTTAAGATATAATTTGCCCATAAGTAAGATACAAATCTCCCCCCTTGGAGAAACAGGAAGTCATCAGTTTTGAAAACAGCGCCTTCTCCTGCCACTTCTAGCCATCAACATTGAGGTCCACCTTTATGATTTGGAGGTTATCTCCAGGCCTGGCAGCTGAGAAGGACCTATGGTACCTAAGCCACATTCTCTTTGTGGTCTGTCCTTTTGTACCTGTTTCCCCAAGGGGGACATCCTATGTTTTTGCTCTGTGCCCCAAAAATGCCTTTGGACACAGTGATTCCCTGCAAGGTACAGGATGCCTGGAGGAATGGGCAGTTTTGGATCAGATTAGGGCGGCGAAGTAGAGGAAAAGCCTTTGAGTGCTGCTGGAGGCAGCATTTGTGGTCCAAGGAGAGGAAAGGAGCAACAACATTGGCAGTGAGACTGTGACAAAAAGAAAGACAATCAGTATGGTTTGGCTCATGTGGAAAGAAGAGAGCCAGGGCAGACCTCTTGACAGCACCCCAAAGCCAGAAACTTTTTAAAGTCATCTTTGTATCATTGCATTGTGTTTTGTTCACAGGGGGCCTTGGCTTTGGTGTTTCTGGGAAATGTTTGAGTTTTCTCTTTTGAAAATATTTCAAGCTCCTTGCCCCGATGTGTCTTAATCTATGCTTCTCAAACTGGGACACATTTTCCTACTCGCCAGGGGAACGGAGCCATGTGCTACAGCATACATGAAGCCACAGAATACCACATATTCATGGCATGTGGATTTAATTAAAACAATGGCCTGGGGGCATTTTTTTTGACACAACTGTGTCACAAGGCAAAGTCATCAGCCTTCTGCTTTTCCATTTCATCTAATTTCATGTTTTCTTTTTTATGAAAGATTGGCGTTTACTTCTTTTAAAGTTTTCATCAAAGTAATTCATGAACAGTTTTAAAATATAATCGTATAAAAAACTTCTCATGACAAATCATCATGCCCTCCCCATCCCACCCATCCCCCAGCCTCCCTTTCCCCGAGGTAATTATTTATCATTCTTTATAACTTTTCTACTAGTTAGCTCCATGTTTCCAAATAATATGCTTAAACTGCTGTTTATTGATCCATGCATTTGACCTTCTCTATTTATTTTGAATTATGATGGATGTGGGTTTGGCTCTTTCATTCTCCCAATCTGCATTGCCTCTTACAGCAATTTCACTACTACTTTTTGTTAAATAATTTATGTTGTAAAATAGACATTGACTGTTTGGTAGCCACCTAACATCCATTTTCTATCCTCTTGGAACTGTACCTTGATTCCCATTTGGAATGGAAACCCACCCATTCCCCTAGTCAGTGGAAACTTTCTTGAAAAGCTGACCCCGTCTCCATCCACAAGGGTGGGTTCTGATCGGCTGAACCCCACTCCTCAAGTTATAGTGACTGGTTCAAGAAAAGGCAGGTTACCCAACATCAGCCAATGAGAGGTCTGCTGGAGGAAAGTGAGGGCATGCCTTTCCTTGTTCTTCTGCAGAACTGGAGAAATCTTCTTTCCCTGATGGACGTGAATGAGGAAAATTAAAGTCCCTAAGTGCTAGAATCCACCTTGCAACCCTGGGGAAAGCCAGTCTTACTTTAAATAGATACTGCAGAAGGCCAAGAGGAGAAATTAAAAGATTTCAGAGGGCCCCTGAATCAAACCTCATCTGTAAGCTAAACTGCCTTCTGTCAAGTATGCAACAGAAATACTGTAATTTCCTTTATGGTTTAAACCACTTTGAGTTTTTAGTTACTTGCAAAGAAAAGATTCCTCACCGACGTAAGGGTTTATATCAATATGATACGCAACAAATTATTTGTGATTTCACCACAGAGTTAAGTGATGAATGATTACAATTCCTTTCATGTGCAGCATTCTGGTGGTCTTAAAATTTAATTAATCGTTATTGAGGTTCCAAGATGGCCGAATAGGAACAGCTCCAGTCTGCAGCTCCCAGCATGATTGACGCAGAAGATGGGTGATTTCTGCATTTCCAACTGAGATACCGGGTTCATATCACAGGGGCTTGTCAGACAGTGGATGCAGCCCATGGGGCAGGGCGGGGCATCGCCTCACCCGGGAAGCGCAAGGGTTCAGAGAATTCCCCTTCCTAGCAAAGGCAAGCCATGACAGACGGTACCTGGAAAATCGGGGCACTCCCACCCTAATACTGCGCTTTTCCAATGGTCTTAGCAAATGGTATACAAGGAGATTATATCCTGTGCCTGGTTCAGAGGGTCCCACTCCCATGGAGCCTCACTCACTGCTAGTACAGCAGTCTGAGATCCAACTGGGAGGCTGCAGCAAGGATAGCGGAGAGGCGTCCACCATTGCTGAGACTTGAGTAGGTAAACAAAGCAGCTGGGAAGCTCAAACTGGGTGGAGCCCACTGCAGCTCAAGGAGGTCTGCCTGCCTCTGTAGACTCCACCTCGGGGGGCAGAGCATAGCTGAACAAAAGGCAGCAAAAACTTCTGCAGACTGAAAAGTCCCTATCTGACAGCTTTGAAAAGAGTAGTGGTTCTCCCAGCACAGAGTTTGAGATCTGAGAACAGACAGACTGCCTCCTCAAGTGGGTCCCTGACCCCCAAGTAGCCTAACTGGGAGACACCTCCTAGTAGGGGGTGACTGACACCTCATACGGTGGGGTGCCCCTCTGAGACAAAGCTTCCAGAAGAAAAATCAGGCAGCAACATCTGCCGTTCTGCAGCCTCCACTGGTGATACCCAGGCAAACAGGGTCTAGAGTGCATACCCAGCAAGCTCCAACATACCTGCAGCTGAGGGTCCTGACTGTTAGAAGGAAAACTAACAAACAGAAAGGACATCCACACCAAAACCCCATTGGTACATCACCATCATCAAAGACCAAAGGTAGATAAAACCACAAAGATGGGGAGAAACCAGAGCAGAAAAGCTGAAAATTCTAAAAATCAGAGCGCCTCTTCTTCTCCAAAGGAATGCAGCTCCTCGCGAGCAAGGGAACAAAGCTGGACGGAGAATGACTTTGACGACTTGAGAGAAGAAGGCTTCAGATGGTCAGTATAACAAACTTCTCTGAGCTAAAGGAGGATGTTCGAACCCATCGCAAAGAAGCTAAAAACCTTGAAAAAAGATTAGACAAATGACTCACTAGAATAACCTGTGTAGAGAAGTCCTTAAATGACCTGATGGAGCTGAAAACCACAGCACGAGAACTACGTGACGCATGCACAAGCTTCCGTAGCCAATTCAATCAACTGGAAGAAAGGGTATCAGTGATTGAAGATCAAATGAATGAAAAGAAGTGAGAAGAGAAGTTTAGACAAAAAAGAGTAAAAAGAAATGAACAAAGCCTCCAAGAAATGTGAAAAGACCAAATCTACATTTGATTGGTGTACCTGAAAGTGACAGGGAGAATGGAACCAAGTTGGAAAACACTCTGCAGGATATTATCCAGGAGAACTTCCCTAACCTAGTGAGGATAGCCAACATTCAAATTCAGGAAATACAGAGAACATCACAAAGAAACTCCTCGAGAAGAGCAACTCCAAGATACATAATTGTCAAATTCACCAAAGTTGAAATGAAGGAAAAAATGTTAAGGGCAACCAGAGAGAAAGGTCAGGTTACCCACAAAGGGAAGCCCATCAGACTAACAGCAGATCTCTTGGCAGAAACTCTACAAGCCAGAAGAGAGTGGGGGCCAATATTCAACATTCTTAAAAAATTTTCAACCCAGAATTTCATATCCAGTCAAACAAAACTTCATAAGTAAAGGAGAAATAAAATCCTTTACAGACAAACAAATGCTGAGAGATTTTGTCACCACCAGGCCTGCCTTACAAGAGCTCCTGAAGGAAGCACTAAACATGGAAAGGAACAACCAGTACCAGCCACTGCAAAAACATCCCAAATTGTAAAGACCATCAATGCTAGGAAGCAACTACATCAACTAACGAGCAAAATAACCAACTAACATCATAATGACAGGATCAAATTCACACATAACAATATTAACCTTAAATGTAAATGGGCTAAATGCCCCAATTAAAAGACACAGACTGGCAAATTGGATAAAGAGTCAAGACCCATCAGTGTGCTGTATTCAGGAGACCCATCTCACGTGCAGAGACACACATAGGCTCAAAATAAAGGGATGGAGGAAGATCTACCAAGCAAATAAAAAACAAAAAAAAAAGCAAAGGCTGCAATTCTAGTCTCTGATAAAACAGACTTTAAATCAACAAAGATCAAAAGAGACAAAGAAAGCTATTACATAATGGTAAAGGGATCAATTCAACAAGAAGAGCTAATTATCCTAAATATATATGCACCCAATACAGGAGCACCCAGACTCATAAAGCAAGTCCTTAGAGACCTACAAAGAGACTTAGACTCCCACACAATATTAATGGGAGACTTTAACACCCCACTGTCGACATTAGGCAGATCGAGACAGAAAGTTAACAAGGATATCCAGGAATTGAACTCAGCTCTGCACCAAGCTGACCTAATAGACATCTACAGAACTCTCCACTCCAAATCAACAGAATATACGTTCTTCTCAGCACCACATCATACTTATTCAAAAACTGACCACATTGTTGGAAGTAAAGCACTCCTCAGCAAATGTAAAGAACAGAAATTATCACAAACTGTCTCTCAGACCACAGTGCAATGAAACTAGAACTCAGGATTAAGAAACTCACTCAAAACTGCTCAACTACATGGAAACTGAACAACCTGCTTCTGAATGACTACTGGGTACATAACGAAATGAAGGCAGAAATAAAGATGTTCTTTGAAACCAATGAGAACAGAGACAAAACACACCAGAATCTCTGGGACACATTTAAAGCAGTGTGTAGAGGGAAATTTATAGCACTAAATGCCCACAAGAGAAAGCAGGAAAGATCTAAAATTGACACCCTAACAACACAATTAAAAGAACTAGAGAAGCAAGAGCAAACACATTCTAAAGCTAGCAGAAGACAAGAAATAACTAAGATCAGAGCAGAACTGAAGGAGATACAGACGCAAAAAAACCTTCAAAAAATCAATGAATCCAGGAGCTGGTTTTTTGAAAAGATCAACAAAATTGATAGACCACTAGCAAGACTAATAAAGAAGAAAAGAGAGAAGAATCAAATAGATGCAATAAAAAATGATAGAGGGGAAATCACCACCAATCCCACAGAAATACAAACTACCATCAGAGAATACTACAAACACCTCTATGCAAAAAAATTAGAAAATCTAGAAGAAATGGATAAATACCTGGACACACACACCCTCCAAAGACTAAACTAAGAAGAAGTTGAATCCCTGAATAGACCAATAACAGGTTCTGAAATTGAGGCAATAATTAATAGACTACCAACCAAAACAAGTCCAGGACCAGACAGATTCACAGCCAAATTCTACCAGAGGTACAAAGAGGACTTGGTACCATTCCTTCTGAAGCTATTCCAATCAACAGAAAAAGAGGGAATCCTCCCTCATTCACTTTATGAGGCCAACATCATCCTGATGCCAAAGCCTGGCAGAGACACAGCAAAAAAAGAGAATTTTAGACCAATATCCCTGATGAACATCGATGCAAAAATCCTCGATAAAATACTGGCAAACCGAATCCAGCAGCACATCAAAAAGCTTATCTACCACGATCAAGTTGACTGGGATGCAAGGCTGGTTCAACATACACAAATCAGTAAACATAATCCATCACATAAACAGAACCAACAACAAAAACCACGTGATTATCTCAATAGATGCAGAAAAGGCCCTTGACAAAATTCAACAGCACTTCATGCTAAAAACTCTCAATAAACTAGGTATTGATGGAACTTATCTCAAAATAATAAGAGCTATTTATGACAAACCCACAGCCAATATAATACTGAATGGGCAAAAACTGGATGCATTCCCTTTTAAAACTTGCACAAGACAGGGATGCCCTCTCTCACCACTCCTTTTCAACATAGTGTTGGAAGTTCTGGCCAGGGCAATCAGGCAAGGGAAAGAAATAAAGGGTATTCAATTAGGGAAAGAGGAAGTCAAATTGTCCCTGTTTGCAGATGACATGATTGTATATTTAGAAAACCCCATCGTCTCAGTCCAAAATCTCCTTAAGCTGATAAGCAACTTCAGCAAAGTCTCAGGGTACAAAATCAATGTGCAAAAGTCACAAGCATTCCTATACACCAATAACAGACAAACAGAGAGCCAAATCACGAGTGAACTCCCATTCACAATTGCTTCAAAGGGATAAAATACCTAGGAATCCAACTTACGAGGGATGTGAAGGACCTCTTCAAGGAGAACTACAAACCACTGTTCAACGAAATAAAAGAGGACACAAACAAATGGAAGGACATTCTATTATCATGGATAGGAAGAATCAATAGTGTGAAAATTGCCATACTGCCCAAGGTAATTTATAGATTCAGTGCCATCCCCATCAAGCTACCAATTACTTTCTTCACAGAATTGGAAAAAACTACTTTAAAGTTCATATGGAACCAAAAAAGAGCTTGCATTGCCAAGACAATCCTAAGCCAAAAGAACAAAGCTGGAGGCATCATGCTACCTGACTTCAAACTATACTACAAGGCTACAGTAACCAAAACAGCATGGTACTGGTACCTGTTGCAGGAAGTCAGGGACCCCGAATGGAGGGACCTGCTGAAGCCATGGCAGAAGAACATAAATTGTGAAGATTTCATGGACATTTATTACTTCCCCAAATTAAAATTTTTATAATTTCTTATGCCTGTCTTTACTGCAGTCTCTGAACATAAATTGTGAAGATTTCATGGACATTTATCACTTCCCCAATCAATACTCTTGTGATTTCCTATGCCTGCCTTTACTTTAATCTCTTAATCCCTTCATCTTCATAAGTTGAGGATGTATGTCGCCTCAGGATCCTGTGATGATTGCATTAACTGCACAAATTGTTCGTAAAGCATGGGTGTTCAAACAATATGAAATCTGGGCACCTTGAGAAAAGAACAGGATAACAGCAATATTTAGAGAACAAGGGAGATAACCATCAGGTCTGACTGCCTGAGAGCTGGGTGGAACAGAGCCATATTTCTCTTCTTACAAAAGTGAATAGGAGAAATATCACTGAATTCTTTTTCTCAGCAAGGAACAGCCCTGAGAAAGAGAATGTGCTCCTAAGGGGAGGTCTCTAAAATGGCCACTCTGGGAATGTCTGTCTTATATGGCTGCAGATAAGGGATGAAATAAGCCCTGGTCTCCTGTAGCACTCCCAGGCCTATTAGGACGAGGAAATTCCCATCTAGTAAATTTTAGTCAAACTGGTTGTCTGCTCTCAAACCCTGACTCCTGATAAGATGTTATCAATAACAATGCATGCCTGAAACTTCATTAGCAATTTTAATTTCACCCCAGTCCTGTGATCTCACTCTGCCCCAATTTGCCTTGTGATATTTTATTGCCTTGTGAAGCATGTGATCTCTGTGACCCATACCCTATTCGTACACTCCCTCCCCTTTGAAAAATCACTAATAAAAACTTGCTGTTTTTGTGGCTTGAGGGGCATCACGGAACCTGCTGACATGTGATGTCTACCCCAGACACCCAGCTTTAAAATTTCTCTCTTTTGTACTCTTTCCCTTTATTTCTCAGACCAGCCAACACTTAGGGAAAATAGAAAAGAAACTACATTGAAATATTGGGGGTGGTTCCCCCAATAGGTACCAAAACAGAGACATAGACCAACAGAACAGAATAGAGCCCTTGGAAATAATACCACACATCTACAACCATCTGATCTTTGACAAACCTGACAAAAACATGAAATGGGGAAAGGATTCCCTATTTAATAAATGGTGCTGGGAAAACTGGCTAGCCGTATGTAGAAAGCTGAAACAGGATCCCTTCTTTACACCTTATACAAAAATTAATTCAAGATGGATTAAAGACTTAAATGTTAGACCTAAAACCATAAAAGCCCTAGAAGAAAACCTAGGCAATACCATTCAGGACATAGGCATGGGCAAGGACTTCATGACTAAAACACCAAAAGTAATGGCAACAAAAGCCAAAATTGACAAATGGGATCTAATTAAGCTAAAGAGCTTCTGCACAGCAAAAGAAACTGCCATCAGAGTGAGCAGGCAACCTACAAAATGGGAGAAAATTTTTACAATCTATCCATCTAACAAAGGGCTAATATCCAGAATCTTCAAAGAACTTAAACAAATTTACAAGAAAAAAAACAACCCCATCAAAAAGTGGGCAAAGGATATGAACAGACACTTCTCAAAAGAAGACATTTATGCAGCCAACAGACACATGAAAAAATGCTCACCATCACTGATGATCATCATCACTGAAAAAAATGCCATCAGAGAAACGCAAATCAAAACCACAGTGAGATACCATCTCACACCAGTTAGAATGGTGATCATTAAAAAGTCAGGAAACAACAGGTGCTGGAAAGGATGTGGAGAAATAGGAATGCTTTTACACTGTTGGTGGTACTGTAAACTAGTTCAACCACTGTGGAAGACAGTGTGGCGATTCCTCAAGGATCTAGAACTAGAAATAACATTTGATCCAGTCATCCCATTCCTGGGTATATACCCAAAGGATTATAAATCATGCTGCTAGAAAGACACATGCACACGTATGTTTATTGTGGTACTATTCACAAGAGCAAAGACATGGAACCAACCCAAATGTCCATCAATGATAGACTGGATTAAGAAAATGTGGCACATAAACACCATGGAATGCTATTCCGCCATAAAAAAGAATGAGTTCATGTTCTTTGTAGGGACATAGGTGAAGCTGGAAACCATCATTCTCAGCAAACTATCACAAGGACAGAAAACCAAACACCACATGTTCTCATTCATAGGTGGGAATTGAACAATGAGAACACCTGGACACAGGGTGGGGAACATCACACACCGGGGCCTGTCATGGGGTTGGGGAAGTGGGAAGGGATAGCATTAGGAGATATACCTAATGTAAATGACAAGTTAACGGGTGCAGCACACCAATATGACACATGTATACATATGTAACAAACCTGCATGTTGTGCACATGTACCATAGAACTTAAAGTATAATAATAATAAAAAAACTAATCATTATTTTTACTTGCAAAATTTTCCATATGCATATCCTTAATTCTTTCCCCATACTCATCTCCAACCTCCTTCATGCTCCAGTGGTGGCCTCTGAGCTGTCAGCCTGAGCCTTCTCTTCAGCTCTCTCCTGAGTTAAATCCATCTATTCCTGGATCCCATGACTTCTCCTTTTTTAGATTACTCAGGATTTACTGGAACGTTTTCTCAAAGCTTCTTATGAAAGAGTGCCAAATTGTCTACGAATGAATGAAGATGTCGTAACTTTGACCTCACAACTTGACTATTAGCCTGGCAGCGTGTAAAATTCCCAGTTGAAAATTATATTCTGTAAGATTTTTGATCCTATTGTTCAATTGCTTTCTGGTATCCAATGTTGCTACTGAGAAGTCTGGTGTCTTTCTAATTATATGCTTTTATATGTGACATATTTTGCATTGTGTTGCTCTTTGGGAGCTTTTAGGGAACCTAATTCTTGGCTTTAAATCCTCTCTATGATATACCTCAATGTGGCGTTTTTTTTATTCTCACTGGGATGTGTCCACTGTGGGCCTTTCAACACATAGCCTGGTTGGTGCTCTTCATTTTGGTAAAAAAAAAAAAAAAAAATTCTTGGATTATTTCCTCTGTTTCTTTCCCTATGTTTCCAGTCTTCTTTCTTTTTTTTTTCTTCTTTCTTTATTATCTTCTCTCTGGAATCTTATTATCCAGATGTGGAATTTCTAGGCTTTATTCTCTATGCCTCTCCTCAGCATTCTTATATTTTTCAACTCTTTATCTTTTTTTTCTGCTATATCATATTTCCTTGACTTTGTCTTCCATCCATTTTTAAAATTTAGCTATTATTTTTATTTCCACAAGCTCATTGTGGTATCTTGCTCTTGTTTTATAGATGCAATATTTTCTTATAGTCCTCTGAGAATATTTATTAGAATTGGGGTGGTAGTTATTTTGGAAGTTTTTTCTTTTCCCTATATTATCTCTGTGGGGTTTTTTTTCACTTTTTTTTTTTATCAAAGACTTTTATCAATTGTCTTGTGACCTTTGACCATCTGTCTGCATTTAAGAAATAACTGAAAACTCAGAGGCCTGGGCAAGGTTTATGTAAGGTGGACTTACGTTAGAGTGGTAAAGAATGATGACAGCCATCTCATTGGTGGATGCACAAAATATCAGTGAGTGACTACAGGATTTCAAAATATATTACAAAGCTATAGTATCAAACAGCATGGTGCTGGCATAAAAACAGACACATCAATCAATGGAATAGGACAGAGAGCCCAGAAATAAACCCATACTTCTACAATCAATTGATCTTTTTTCTTTAAATAGAGATGAGGTCCCACTATGTTACCCAGGCTGGTTTCAAACTCCCTAGTTCAAGTGATCCTCTTGCCTTGGCCTCCCAAAGTGCTAGGATTGCAGGCATGAGCCACTGCACCTGACCTCAATCAATTGATTTTTGACAAACGTGTCAAGAACACACAATAGGGAAAGGACAGTCTTCAATAAATGGTGTTGGGAAAACTGAATATCTGCATGCAGAGGAATGAAAATAGACTCATATCTCATCCTTTACACAAGAATCAATTCAAAATGGATTAAAAACTTAAACATAAGACCTGATACTGTAAAAGTCCTAAGAAGAAGACATAGAAGGAAAGCTTCATGACATTGGCCTGGGCAATGATTTTGTGAATGTGACCCCAAAAGCACAGGAAACACAAAAGCAAAAACAGACAAATGGGACTGCATCAAACAAAGTAGCTTCTGCATAGCAAAAGAAACAATTAACATAGTGAAGAGACAACCCACAGATTGGGAGAAAATATTTACAAATCATACACCAGATAAGGGGCTCATATCCAAAATGTACAATGAACTAAAATTGCTCTACAACAACAAAAACAAGTAACTCAATTTTTAAAATGGGCAAAGGACCTAAACAGACATTTCTCAAAAGAAGACATAGAAATGGCCAAAAAGTAAATGAAAAAATGCCCAACATCTCTAATCCTCAGGGAAATGTAAATTAAAACCACAATGAGATAGCACCTCACACCTGTTAGAATGACTATTATCATAAAGATAAATGATAACAAGCATTGGCAAGGATGTGGAGAAAAGAGAACACTTGTACACTGTTATTGGTATTGTAAATTAGTACAGCTATTTTGGGGAAAAGTACGGGGGGTTCCTCAAAAAGCTAAAAACAGAATTACCATGTGACCCATGCTATAGTGTAGCTATTTGACCCTCCAAACCTCATGCTAAAATTTCATCCCAAATGTTGGAGGTGAGGCCTAATGGGAGGTGTTTGAGTCTTGGGGGTGGATCCCTCATTAATGGTTTGGTGCCCTCTTACTGGTAACAAGAAAGTTCTCACTCTATTAGCTCCCACAAGAGCCCCCAAGAGCTGGTTCTTGTGGCCTTGCTTTGTCGCCCAGGTTGGAGTGCAGTGGCAACATCTGCCTCCCAGGCTCAAGTGATCCTCTTACTTCAGCCTCCCGAGTAGCTGGGACCACAGGTGTGTGCCACCATGCCTACCTAATTTTTTATTTTTAGTGGAGATGAGGTCTCACTATGTTGTCCAGGATGATCTTGAAACTTCTGGGCTTAAGTGAGCCTCCTACCTTGGCCTCCCAAAGTGCTGGGATTACAGGTGTGAGCTACCACGCCTGGCCTTAAAGAGCTGGTTCTTAAAAAGAGCCTCCCACTTTCCCTTCTCTCTTTCTCCCTCTCTCACCATGCGATCTGCACACACTGGCTCCTCTTTGCCTTCTACCATAAGTGGAGGCTTCCTGAGGTCCTGTCAGAAGAGGTGCTGGAGCCATGCTTCGTGTACAGCCTGCAAAACTGTGAGCCAAATAAATCTCCTTTCTTTATAAATTACTCAGCCTAGGTACTCCTTTATAGCAACACAAGTGGAGTAAGAAAATTCAACAATCTCCCTTCTGGTTATACACCCAAAGGGAATGAAATCAGTATGTTGAAAAGATATCTGCACTCCTGTGTTTATTGCAGCAATAGCCAAGATACAGAAACAACTAAAGTGCGCATCAATGGATGAATACATTTTCAAAATATGGTATACATACACTATGAAATATTATTCAACCTTTAAAAAGCAGGAAATTCTGTCATTTGTGACAAGGATGAACCTAGAGGACAGTATGCTAAATGAAATAAGCCAGCCAGGCACAGAAAGACAAATACTACATGATCTCAGTTATATGTGGAATCTAAAGAAATTGACCTTACAGAAGTAAAGAGTAGTATGGTGGTTGCCAGGGCCTAAGGGAAAGAGGTGGTGGGCAGGTAAAGAGGAGATATTGGTCAAAGGGTACAAAGTTCCAGTTTGACAGGAGGAGTAGGTTCTGATGCTCTATTGCACAGCATGGTGACTACAGTTAATAATAACATACCACATAGTTCATATAACTAAAATAGTGGACTTTGAATGCTTTTACCACGAAGAAATGATAACTATTTTAGGTGATGGATGTGTTGGTTAGCTTGATATGATCATTCCACAAAGTATACATGTATTAAAACATCACATTGTACCCCATAAATATATATGTAAGTATTATTTAACTAAAAATAGAATAAAATAAATCATTGTGTGGAGGTCTTTTTCTGGGGCAATTCAGTTTCTGCAGAGGAAAACATTCTGTCTTTCTACTTTGTTAAGGGTGGGGAAAGCAGAGGGAAGGGAGGCTGACAGTACAATTCAAGCTTGTCCAACCTGCAGCCTGCAGACTGTAGACATGTAGACATGTATCCCAGGATGGCTTTAAATGCACTCCAATACACATTCGTAAACTTTCTTAAAACATTATGAGATTTTTTTGCAATTGTTTCTAGCTTATCAGCTATTGTTAGTGTTAGTATATTTTATGTGTGGCCCAAGACGATTCTTTTCTGCAGACTGTAGACATGTAGACATGTATCCCAGGATGGCTTTAAATGCACCCCAATACACATTCGTAAACTTTCTTAAAACATTATGAGATTTTTTTGCAATTGTTTCTAGCTTATCAGCTATTGTTAGTGTTAGTATATTTTATGTGTGGCCCAAGGAAGCCAAAAGATTGGACACCCCTGGTATAATTATTTCATCTGTAGGTTTATTGTCTCCATCTCCATGCCCCACCTCATTTCCAAACTTCTTGGGCTGAATTTGTACAGGGAATAAACTTTCAGTTTCCTTCTTGAAGTTAGAGGATCGTATAAGAAGGGATGTCTGTCTTCTGGAATTGAGTATGCAGAAGTGGGAAATAGGGTTTGAAGAGGGGATTCAACTCTT
Organism: Papio anubis; assembly: GCF_008728515.1. Lineage (NCBI taxonomy): Eukaryota > Metazoa > Chordata > Mammalia > Primates > Cercopithecidae > Papio > Papio anubis. The sequence continues at coordinate 35,423,779 of NC_044976.1, forward strand.
CCACTACAGAGTCTTCCAATAAATCCCCCAGTTTGTAGCTCTACCCCTCACCCAAAGCCTGCTCAGTAACCAGTATCTCTGCCTCCTAGGTCTTTTAGAAAATCCTGTGGGGATGGATCAGCTCACTTCTCATCCATACCCTACTCTGCACATAGTGAATACAGTCTTTTGTGTCATGATGGATCAGTTGCCCTTCTTCCATCAATTTGTGTCTTGTAAAGATTTGTTGAAATCTCTCATCCACTGATGTCCCCTCTCCCATTTTTGTTTTGTCCTTGTGAGTTTATGACTATTTTACTCATCTTTCAAATTTTACTAGTCATTTTTAAATGACAAGAAAAAAGATAAATGTGCATGGTCAATCCATTATTTTAACTGGAGTTTTCTAAAACCTTTTCATATATATGCAGACAGTGATTGAAAAAACAAGTAGTTTTGTGTTTCCCAGAGCTCAGTTGTATTAACAGTACAGTTAGAACTAGGATTAGAGCCAATGATCAGAGAATGTGCCAAGACTGCAGAAAGCACAAATGAAAGTGATATTGCTGCCCACACAGCTAGGCCAGGCCACCAGACTAAAAACGGGGTAGGATGGAATTTCCACAGAGGTCACAGAAAAATGCAGACCTAGATTTTTGAAAGTAAACCTATCATCTTTTCTTTTAACTTTTGACACACAAAAAAGTTTCTCGTACAAATTATTCAAAATCCTAACAAAAATGTACTTCATTAAATATTTTATCTACAAAATGTGGAAATATGCTTATTTCAACATCTGGCCACAATGGATTCCTGGAATCTTATGGTCTGGGTTTCACTATTCTTATATCATTTCATAATGCAATCATTTTTAAATTGCATGTTCAAATGGGACCATGGATCAGTAGTTAAAATAGGAAACTTGAAGTAAAATTTGAAATTAGTAGGAAAATGCCACCCACATAATAATCAAAACTCAGAACTCTAAAGTATCAAGGGTGTTGTATCCTTATCCTAGTCACTGAAATTTCCCACAAAGATTTGAGAATGAAGATGAAACCACAATGTAGCAGCAATTGGGGGAAGGGCAGGATGGCCTAAAGTTTATTTAAAATACGAGTTTTATTGTTGTGGACTACAACTGAGCCTAAACTAGCATCTCCATTTCAGAAAAACCTGGAGCAATAGCTGTGTGAAACTATCATTCTTGAAGGGATATTTTAAACCTAATATACAATCTATTAGGAGAGTTAAATTACAAAAGAGTAACAATATGAAAAACCAATAGAGACAATGCCAAAAAAAATAGTGTCAATACCGACAACCAAATTCATCACTGAAACTGGATTTCTCTTACATTACTGGTGGGAAGCCAAATGGCATAGCCACTCTGAAAAATAGTTTGGCAACTTCTTAAAACATTAAGTATTTACTGACCATTGATAGCAGCAATCACATTCCTGGGCATTTACCTCAGATAAATGAAACTTATGTCCACACAAAAACTTGTACCTGGTTGTTCATAGCAGGATTATTTGTAATAGCAAGAAGCTGGACACAACCAAAATGTCCTACAATCTGTGAATGGTTAAACAAGCTGTGGTATATCATGGAATACTACTTAGCAATAAAAAAAAAACCTGTCAATATACACAACAACCCGATGGTTCCCAAAGCATTATGCTGAATGAAAAAAAAAAAAAATCCCCAAAGTTCACATACTGTATGACTCTATTTGTACAAAATTCTAAAAGTAACAAAATTACGTAGGTGAAGAACATATTTGTGGTTGCCAGGGGTTACAGAGGGGAAGAGGTGTAGGCAGGAAGGTAGGTGTGACTTTAAAAGGGTAGCACAAGTAATCTTTGTGTTGATGGAACAGGTCTGCATCATGATTACAGTTGTGGTTATGTGAACCAATACAGGTGATAAAATTGCCAAGGACTAAATACACACCTTTGGTTCTATGTAACAGATAAACTGCCTACATTAAAAAGATAAAGATCTCAAATAAACAACCTAAATTTAAACATCAGGGAACTAGAAAAACAAGAATAAATTAAGTCCAAAGTTAGCATAAGGAAGAAAATGATAAAGATTAGAGCAGAAATAAATCAAACTGAGAACAGAAAAACAATAGAAACAAATCATCAAAACTAAGAGTTGGTTTATTGAAAAGACAGACAAAATTGGCAAACCCTTAGCTAGACTGAATTAAAAAAAAAAAGAAAGAAGGTTCAAATAAACTCAGAAATGAAATAAGAGGCATTACAATGAATGCTTCAGAAATTTAAAAAAAAAGTCATAAGGGACTATTATGAACATGTATGCACCAACAAACTGGATAACCTAGAAGTAGATAAATTCCTAGAAATATGCAACTTGGCAACACTGAATCAACAGGAAATAGAAAGCCTGAAAATATTAATAACAAGGAAGGAGATTAAATAAGTAACCAAAAGCTTGGCAACACAGAAAAGTCCAAGACCAGATGGCTTCACTGCTGAATTCTAGCAAATATTACACCAATCCTTCTTAAACTCTTCCTAAATAAATAAAAGAAGACTTCCATACTCATTTTATGAAATCAACATTACCCAATACCAAACCCAGACAAAGACACCAGAAGAAAAGAAAATTACAGGCCAACATTCCTAATTGATTATTATAGATGCAAAAATTCTCAATAAAATACTAGCAAACCATATTCAATAGCACATTAAAAGGATTATAGTCTATGACCAAGTGGGATTTATCCCAAGGATGCAAGGATGGTTCAACATATGCAAATCTATAAATGTGATAACACCACATTAATGGAATAAAGGACAAAACATATGACCATCTCAATAGATGCGGGAAAACATTTGACAAAATTCAACATTCATTTCTGATTTAAAAGAAAAACTCAGACAGGTGCAGTGACTTATGCCTGTAATCCCAGCACTTTAGGAGGAAAAGGTGGGAGGATCACTTGAAGCCAGGAGCTCAAGAGCAGCCTGGGAAATATTGCAAGATCCTGTCTCTACAAAAAAAAAAAAAAATACTTAAAAATTGGCCAGGCATGGTGGTGCATGCCTGTAGCCTTAGCTACTCAGGAGGTTGAGGCAGGAGGATCATTTGAGCCCAGGAGTTCAAGGCTGCAGTGAGCTATGACTGTGCCACTGCACTCCAGCCTTGATGGTAAGGTGAGATTCTGTCTCAAAACAAACAAAAAATCTTTCAGCAATATAATGAATGTACCTCAACATAATAAAGACCAAACATGACAAACCCACAGCTAACATCATAGTCGATAGGAGGAAATGGAAAGATTTCCCTCTAATATCTAGTATAATGCAAGGGTGCCATCTCACCACTACTACTCAACATAGTACTAGAAGTCCTAGCCAGAGCATTAGGAGGAGAAAAATAAATACAAGGCATCTAAATCAGAAAAGAAGAAATAAAATTTTTTCTGTTCACAAATGACATGATTAGATATGTAGAAAATCATAAAGACTCAATGAAAAAAAAAGTTAGGCCTAATAAATTCAATAAAGTTACAGGATACAAATTCAACATAAGAAAATTGGTGGTGTTTCTACAAACTGACAATGAACTACCTAAAGAGGAAATGAAGAAAACAATCTTATTTACAACAGCATCAAGAAGAATAAAATACTTAGTAATAAACTTAAGCAAGAAGTCATTATTCAAAAAAGATACTTGCACACACATGTTTATAGCAGCACAATTCACAATAGCAAAATTGTGGAACCAACCCAAATGCCCAACCCAAATGCCCATCAGTCAGAGTGGATAAAGAAACTCTGGCATATATACACACACACACACACACACACACACACACAGACATATATATATATATATATATATCTCGAAGCCACAAAAGACAATAAATTAACAGCATTTGCAATGACCTAGATTAGATTAGAGACTATTATTCTAAATGAAGTAACTCAGGAATGGAAAAACAAACATCATATGTTCTCACTGATATGTGGGAGCTAGCGCTATGAGGATGCAAAGGCATAAGAATGATATAATGGACTTTGGGGACTTGGAGGAAGAGTGGGAGGGGGCAAGGGATAAAAGACAACAAATATGGTGCAGTGTATACTGCTCAGGTGATGGGTGCACCAGGTTCTCACAAATCTCCACTAAAGAACTTACTCATGTAACCACATACCACCTGTACCCCAATAACTTATGGAAAAAACAAAATTTTTAAAAAGAGGTGAAAGACTTGTACACCAAAAATCATAAAACATTAATTATGAAAAAATTTTAAGCACAGATAAATAGAAAAACAGCCCATGTTCATGGATTAGAAAGATTAATGTTGTTAAATATCCATGCTACCCAAAGTGATCTATAGATTCAATGCAATCCTTATCAAAATTACAATGGTATTCTTCACAGAAATGGGGAAAAATCCTAAAATTCATATGGAACCACAAAATAGTCTAAATAGTCACAGCAATCTTTAGAGTAATAAGAACAAAGCTGGAACATCACATTCCCTAATTTCAAAATATATTACAAAGCTACAGTAGTAAAACAATATGGTAATAGAATATAAACAAACATAGACCAATATGAAATAGAATAGAAAGCCCAGAGATAAATCCATGCATTTACAGAATGCCAATGACACACAATAAAGAAGTATCTCAAATAAATGGGGTTGGGAAAATTAGATATCCATGTGCAGAAGAATAAAATTGGACCTAATCTCATACCATATACCAAAAATAAATAAATCAACTTGAAATGGATTAAAGACTTATATGTAAGACCTGAAACTATAAAACTACTGAAAGAAAACATAGAGAAAACACTTATTGACATTGTTCTGGACAGTGATTTTTTGAATTTGACTCCAAAAGCACAGGCAATAAAAGCAAAACGTTGATACTCCGTCTCCAAAAAAATAAAAATCACATTGTAACCCAATAAATACACAAAATTATTTTTTAATTAAAAATAATTTAAAATGTTTTAAAAATTTAATAAGGAAATTCAATTTAAAAATAAGGAAATTTTGACACATGCTATAACATCAATAAACTTTGAGGGCATTATGCTAAGTTATGTAAGCCAGTCACAAAAGTACAAATACTGTATAATTCCACTCATAGGCAGTACCCACGGCTGTCAAATTTAGAGAAACAGAAAGTAGAGTGGTGGTTGCCAGTGGCTGGAGGGGAGGGAGAAATGGAGAATTATTTTTTAATGAGCATAAAGTTTCAGTTAGCAAAGATGAAAAAGTTTTGGAGAGAGATGGTGGTGATAGTTCCATAACAATGCGAATGTACTTAATGCCAATTAACTGTACACTTAGAAATGGTCAAAATGATAAATTTTATGTTATGTATGTTTTATCACAATTTTTCAAAAAATCACCTTGGAAAGAAAAGTCCTTCCAAGCTGGGGGAGAGAAAATGAGGAACTGGGGTGTAGATATGGCAGAATGTTTTGGAGCAAAAAGAAGCAGCCAAGCTAGAAAAGTTGCTCTTCCAGACTGAACCATAAAATAATGCATTTTAATGTATTTTAAAGGCATATTTGAGCAACCAATTGGGAGACCTAGGTTAAGTGGGTTCTTTACCTTACAGTCATGTGACTGAACAGATGTTGACGTGGAGGGCATTTTATGGGTCTATGTTTACTATGTTTATAATGATGATGCCCATAAGACATTAAATGCAAATTTCTTGAAAGTAAAATAACTGGTTAAGGAAATTTCAACAAGATAATATGAGTTCCAGGGAAAACCATGGTATCAATTGGAGAAAGTGAGCAGATGGAGCTAGAATTCTGACAGGCACAACTGCAGGAGTGGTAGTAGCTGGCCTCAGGCACACACTGGATACAGCTGGAATCATTGCCTCACTTACCCTAGAATGCTTCACCTGAAAGTGCCTGCCTCCTGATTTTGTTAGTGTTTTCAATAGGGAACTAAAGTAGGTAAATTTTGTAATAAGATGTGTTTTGAATTGTTATCCTGTGGAAAGTGCCTTGAAAAGCTGGTTCTATCTCACTAATATACAGTGGTTTTGCAAGGAGAGATGTTTGCCAGTGATTTTGAGACATCAAAACTGAGTGTAAAAACATCAATGAGCTGAATAAATTTGTTGTTCACCTTAATGATGAAGTGACTCACAAAACCAGCTTATTTAGCAAGTTTCTTCTTTCAAGGTTGAATACACTCAATCAAAATCTGTAAAATCAAACAGTTGAGGTACATTATTAATAACCACACCAAGGCCTGATATTAATTATGGTGATGCCCAAGAGTTCAGGCAAACTGACTCTTCAATTTGCTGACATTGCCTTCAGACAAAATAATCAAAGTGCCCCAACATCTACAAAAAGCTTGATTTTGTTGTTGTTGTTCTTTCTTCCATTGTCTTAGTACATGAGACTGGACTTCTGCTTCCAGAAAGATAGAGTAGGTGTGCTTTACACTGATCTTCCCACTAAGTATAGCTAAAAACCCTGATAATTATTTATAAAACAAACAAGACTCTGAAAGGTGGTGAGAAGAAGACAAACTGGCTGGGGACTCCAGGACCCAAGGAATGACTCAGCAGGAAGGTCCTTGAATTTTCTCTTTGCCTCATGTGTCCCACTGGGTGCTGAAGAAGCCAACAACCTGGAAATGTCAATGAACATAGACAGAAAAAAAAAAAATCTCTAAGTCAAAGCCCGCTCCCTCTAGACAAAGGAAAAGCTTAGCAAAATGGAAAACTCTAGAAAATAATTTCTCTCTATTCCAGTGACATATCACAGAAAAACTGTGGTCCCACTCCCACCCCTACCAGCAAAGACTGAGTGGGGAGCCTAGACTTCCATTTTCACCAGACTGTAATGAGGTGTCCTATCCCCCACTAGTGTGGTGTCAGAAAAGGCCAAGTAGAAATCTGGGACTTTTATCTCTGCCAACTGATCATGAGACTTCTCTGTGTGGAGTCAGTAGAGATAACATGGGGAGCCTGGACGTCCACACCTGCGCAGTGGTATCAAGGTGCTCCTCCCCGTTCCCACTTAAGTGGTGTCAGAGGAGGCCTAGCACAGGGTCAGGATTTTCACCACCACCTGGTTAATGAGTCCACTCCACTATCATTATCCTTGTTATGTTAGTGGAGGCCAGCTGGAAAGCAGAAACAAAGTATTTCTCCCTCTTCCTGCCCAGATGGTCTCAGTAGAGGCCTAGTGTAGAACCTGAACTCCTACTCCAACACAGCAGTAACAAGTAGTTCTTGCCCCACTACAATGTCAATTACGGCTGAATAAGGAAACTGGACTTTCATTCCCACCTTGCAGGAATGATACAGCACTCTCTTTTCTCCACCGGAACAATACCAGAAGAAGCTTATTGAAACAGTTGACTGAAATAAGATACAGGCTGGGTGTGGTGGCTCACGCCTGTAATCCCAGCATTTGGGAGGCCAAGGTGGATGGATCACTTGAGGTCAAGAGTTTGAGACCAGCCTAGCCAACATGGTGAAACCCCATCTCTACTAAAAATACCAAAATTAGCCAGGCATGGTGGCAGGCACCTGTACTCCCAGGTACTCGGGAGGTTGAGGCAGGAGAATCGCTTAAACCCAGGAGGCAGAAGTTGCAGTGAGCCAAGATTGTGCCACTGCACTCCAGCCTGGGTGACAGAGTGAGACTCTGCCTCAGAAAAAAGAAAGAAAAAGGGAAGGGAAGGGGAGGGGAGGGGAGGGGAGGGGAAGGGAAGAGAAGGAAAATACAGAGTCTTATAACAGTATACCTAAAATGTCCAGGTTTCAGTCTAAAATCACTCACCATACCAAGAACCAGGGAAATTTCAACCTGAATGAGAAAAAAACATCAACAGATGCCAGCACTGAGATGACATTAGATGTTAGAATTATCTGACAAGGATTTTAAAGCAACCATCATAAAAATGCTTCATCAAACTATTATGAACACATCTGAAACAAATTCTGCCAAAAAAAATTGACAAAATAGAAGATGTGAAGAAGAACTAAATGGAAATTTTACAACTAAAAAATATGATAATCGAAAATTTAAAACTCAAAGGACTATATCAATAGAACAAAGGAGAACACAGATAAAAGAGCCAGGGAACTTGCTGGACAATAGAAAATACTAGATCTGAACACCAGAGAGAAAATTGACCAGAAAAAAAATGAACAGGATCTCAGGAGACTGTGGAATTTTAATAAAAGATCTAACATTCATGCCATCAGAGTCATAGAAGGAGAGGGAAAAGAGAATGGACCGAAAAAGTATTCAAATAAGTAATAGCTGAAAGTATCTTGAATTTTGCAAAAGACACAAAATTATGAATTTAAGAAGCCCAGTGAATCCCAAATGGGATAAACTCAAAGAAACCCACATCAAAACAAATTATAGTCAAAAATCCATAAACTAAAGACAAAGAAAATACTTTAAGCAGAGAGATACCTTACCTGCAGGAGTTAAACAATTCAAATGACAGTGATTTCTCATCAGAAACCATGAATGCCAGAAGAAAGTGGCACAATATTTTTCAAGTGCTGAAAGAAAACAGCTGTCAAACAAGAAATCTATATCCACCAAAAATATTCCTCAGGAATAAAGAGGAGGCCAGGCATGGTGGCTCACGCCTGTAATCCCAATACTTTGGTAGGCCGAGGTGGGCAGATCACTTGAGCTCAGGAGTTTGAGACCAGCCTGGGCATCATGGCCAAACCTTGTCTCTACAAAAATTACAAAAATTAGACAGGTGTAGTGGCAACATGGCCAAACCTTGTCTCTACAAAAATTAGACAGGTGTAGTGGCATATGCCTATAGTCCAGCTACTCAGGAGGCTGAGGTGGGAGGATGGTTTAAATCCAGGAGGCAGAGTTTGCAGTAAACCGAGATCACACCACTGCACACCAGCCTGAGCAGCAGAGTCAGACCCTGTCAAAAAAAAAAGAAAAAAGAAAGATGAAAGAAGGAAGGAAGGAAGGAAGGAAGGAAGGAAGGAAGGAAGGAAGGAAGGAAGGAAGGAAGGAAGGAAGGAAGGAAGGAAAAATCAAGATATTCTCAGATTTTAAAAACTAAGACAAATTGTAGCCAATCGACAGCCAATTGGCCTACCCTAAAATAATTGTTAAATGAACTTAAACTTGAAGATAGAATAATAAGGAAATGTGGAAAGGAAATTGTGCAATAAGGAATCTTGGGATATCAGGAAAACAGAAAGAACAATGAAAAGAGTAAAAATATGGGCAAACCAAATAGACTTTCTTTCTCCTCTTCAGTTTTCTAAATTATGTTTGGTGGTTGAAGGAAGAATTGTAACACTCTCTGATGTGGATCTCACTGTATGTAGAGGAAATATTTAAGACAATTATATTACAAATTATAAACTGTGGAGGATAAAGGAATACGAAGGGAGATAAGGTTTCTTACCTCTCAAATCGACAAATGTTGGTACCAATAGATTGTGATGTTATGTATATATAATGTGAATCCTAGAACAACCACTTTTTAAAAAACCTACACAAGGAGATATACTCAAAATACTACAATAATTCAAAATGAATTATTGACCAGTCACGGTGGCTCACACCTATAATCCTGGCACTTTGGGAGGCTGAAGTGGGCGGATCACAAGGTCAGGAGATCAAGACCATGACCTTTCTAATAAAAATACAAAAATTAGCTGAGCATGGCGGCACACACCTGTAGTCCCAGCTACTCGGGAGGCTGAGGCAGGAGAATCACTCAAACCCGGGAGGTGGAGGTTGCAGTGAGCCGAGATTGTGCCCCTGCACTCCAGCCTGGCAACAGAGTGAGACTCCATCTAAAAACAAAAAAGAATTATTAAAAATGTTCAAGGAAACTACAGAAAGATAAGAAAAAGAAAACAAAACAAAAAGAACACAAAAATAAAATGGCAGACTTAAGCCCTAACATATTAATAATTACATTAAATGTAAGTGATCCAAATACACCCAGTAAGAGATGGTGATTGGCAAAATGGATGGAGATTGGCAAAATGGATTTTTTTTAGTGACCCAACTATGTAATGTCTACGAGGAACTCAATTCAACAATAACAATATGGGCAAGTTGAAAGTGAAAAGATGGAAAAAGAGTTATCATGCAAACATTAATCAAAGGAAAGAATGGCTATACAAATATCAGATAAACACAATCAGAACAAAGAAAATTACCAAAAATAGGAATAGACATTATTTGATGATAAAAGGATCAATCCACCAAGAAGACATAGCAATTCTAAATGTATATGCACCAAACAAAAAAACTGCAAAATATGTGATGCAATATATAAAAGGAATCATATACCACAATCAAATGGAATTTGTTTCAGGATGTAGGACTGATTCAGTATTTGCAAATCAATCAGTGTAATTCACCATATTAACAGGCTAAATAAATAAATACAACATTATTCTCAACAAATGATGTTGGAGTAATAGGATAGTCATAGGCTTAAAAAAGGAATCTTGACCTAAACCTAACATATAAAAATTGACTCAAATATATCCTAGACTTAAACATAAAACATAAAACTATAAATGCTTTTCGAAGAAAACAAGAGAAAATCTTCTGGACCTAGGGCTTGATGAAGAACTCATCAAATTTAATATGACACCAAAAGCACAATCTATACAAGAAAAAAGTAATAAATTGGACTTTATCAAAATTATAAACTTTTCTCTGAAAATGACCATATTTACAGGTTAAAAACATAAGCTATAGACTGAGAGAAAATATTTTCAAGCTATCTGATAAAGGACTAAAAACTCTCGAAAACTCAACAGTGTATCACCTCTTACTCGTTAGCTACTATTTAAACAAACCAACCACCCAACAAAGAACAGAAAGTAAGTGTTATCAAGGATGTAGAGAAATTGGAGCCCTTATATATTATTAGTGGTGCTGTAATGTAGTGCAACCTCTATGGAAAACAGTATGGAGCTAACATACACTGCATCAAAAAAATAAAAATAGGATTACCAGAGGATGCGGAAATTCTACGTCTGGGTATATATCCCAAAAAACTGAAAGCAGAATCTTGAACAAATATTTGTAAACCCATGAATGCTATGGCAACATTATTCAAAATAGCCAAGAGGTGGAAGGAACCCAAGTGTTCATCAATGGATGAATGGATAAACAAAACGCATTATACACATTCAGTGGAATATTCTTCAGCCTTAAAAAAGAAGGAAATTCTGACACATACCACATACCACAACATGGGTGAACCTTACAGACATTATTCTAAGTGAAATAACCCAGTCACAAAAAGAAAAATACTGTATGATTCCACTTATGTGAAGCATCTAGAGTAGTCTAATTCATAGAAACAAATAGTAGAATGGTGGTTATCAGGGACAAGAGTAGGGAAAAATGGGTAACGGTTGTTTAATGCAGTAGTCCCCAACATTCTTGGCACTAGAGACCAGTTTCGTGGAAGACAATTTTTCCAAGGACCTGGACAGGGGCATGGTTTTGCCATGAAACTGTTGTACCTCAGATCATCAGGCATTAGATTCTCATGATTTAATGAGCACATAACCTAGATCCCTCACATGCACAGTTCACAATAGGGTTCACACTCCTATGAGAATCTAATATTGCCACTGATCTGACAGGAGGCAGAACTCTGGCGGTAATCCTTGCTCACCCACTGCTCACCTCCTGCTGTGCAGCCCCAGTTCTTAATAGGCCACACACTGGTACTGGTCCATGGCCTGGGGTTGGGAACCCCTGGCTTAATGGGTATAGAGTTTATGTTTTGCAAGATGAAAAAATTAAGGAGATTGGTTGCACAACATTGTGAATATGTTTACCACTAATGAATTATACACGTAAAACTGATTAAGATGGTAAATTTTATGTTATGTGTCATTTACCATAATGTTTAAAAAACTCAACAGTATAATAAACAAGCCAAGCAGAAAATAGATTTAAAAAAAAATGAGGAGACATTTCACCCAAGAGACCATAAGGTAACAAATAAGCACATGAAACTTCAACATCACAAGCCATTGGGGAATGCAAATTAAACCACAAGGAAATATTACTACACATCTATTAGGACAGTTAAAATTTAAAAGAGTGACAATGCCAAATGCTGAAGATGCAGAGAAATCTGACTTGTCATACATTGCTGATGGGAATGTAAGATGGTATAGTACTCTGCAAAATGGTTTGGAAGATTCTTTAAAAACTAAACGTACATTTAAACCACACAATTCAGCATTCATACTACTGGGCATTTATCCCAGAGAAATGAAGCATATCCAAACAAAAACATGTACACTATTGTTCATAGTCAAAAATTAGAAATAACTGAAATGTTCTACAATCAGTGAATGGTCAAGTTGGTACATTCATACCTCGGAATACCATGCAGCAATAAAAGGGAACTAAATATTAATACACACTACAACTTGGATGGATCTCAAGGACACTATCTGAATGAAAAAAGACGCTAATCTCAAAAGTCTCAGAATGGATGATTCCACTTATATGGTATTCTTGCAAAAACAAAATTATAAAAACAGAGAACGGATCAGTGGTTGCCAGAGGTTAGGAAGGGTCATGGGCAGGGTTGAGGGGAGTAATTATAAAGGGGTAGCATGAAGGAGACCTTTGTAGTGATGGAATAGTTCTGTATCTTGATGGTGGTGGTGGTTATACAAAGCTATACAAGTGATAAAATAAACACATAAAACTGTATATATTAATACATCGATGGCTATATCCTGGTTTTGATATTGTACCATAGTTACATAAGATGCAACCAATGGGAGAAACTGGGTGAAGGGTCCCCTAGACCTCTCTCTTTTATCTTTGCAACATCCTGCGAATCTATATTTCAATATTTTAAAAGGTTTTTAGAAAAATAAATAAGACTGATAGTGTATCTGAGACCTTTTCAGACTGCTGTATATATCGAGTGAATTGGCCTCTTTACAAGATACACCTGTGAATGTTTCCTTGTAATGGTAACCTGAAAATCTTGCCCATGCCCCCTCTTGGGCAAAATTCTGGGCATCTTTCTTCAGAGCTTATGCTGACATAGCTCATAAAGCAATAAAAAGAATAAACTGTTGTCATTTGTGCCCCTGTATCTATGCAAGCCTGAGTGCACATTGTGAGACCAAGGCAGAGAAAATAAATTGCCTCAATCTTGAAATTGATGGGCAGTGTCGATTCAATATATGTGTTATCTATTGGCAACAAAGTAACCCATACCACTAATACAATTGTGGTCTGCTACTTATATCTCTAATTGAAGGAAATGCTAAATTTCTGCTGCAAGTTACTTAAAACAGATTTATGTCTTTTTCCCAGCCAAGTTCACAAGATCTCTGAATTCTTACCTGAGGTTAAGAACGCTAGCACTGAGGACTGTTTTAGCTGCATCCCACAAGTTTTTGATGTCTTCTTGTTTTCATTTTTGTTCAGTTCAAAATATTTTCTTATTTCCATTGTGATTACTCTTTGACCTGAGGGTTATTTAGTAGAGTATAGATTTGCATTTCCTTCAAACCCACAATATATTCCTTGCAAATGTGTTTTACAGGCAACTTTCCACTGAGCTTGGAGAAAATGGAAGCTCCCCTTAAAAAGGTGACTTGCAAGCAAGCTGGAAGATTGTTGAAGCCATGGTTAGAGCAGCCAGGACGAAGTGTAAATTTTATTGCTTTAAGATTTATCATTTTTCAAATGAGCAGTAACACAGGCTTTACCTTCAAAGGCACAGTGGCTGCCTAACAGGGAATCCGGGGCTTGGGGAAAACCGTCAGGTCAGGAGAGGGTGCCCACAGCCGGTTAGCCATTTACACTGCTACCTATCGCTGGACTTTGTTCTGCTTTCCTTCAATAAGTAAGGGGACCCTAGGGAATACCAAGGATCAGGACTGGAAACTTCTAGCCAAGTAGGAGCTGTGACAAGTCCTAGTCAAACTTCCCCCGCTTCAGTTAAAATAAAAAAGACACATGGGGGAGGTGAGATGAAGAAGAATGGGGAATTAGAGAAGATCAATGCTCACACCCAAATGGTCTACAAGAGTTTGGACACAAACTGTCAACATACCAGGTTGGGGAGAGTTTAGTCCTAAGTTTAGAAATTCAGGGTGTATTAATTAAGCTTCATTTGAGTTATGCAAGATAGATAAGTGTCGAAAACTGAAGAGATGGATTCAAAGGGGGTTATTTCCATTGCTTAACCCGCTGTGTAACCTTGAGTATACACTTAAACTTTCTGGCCCTTGATTTCCCTGTGTGTACAGAGAGGAAGTTGAAATACAGCTCTCTGAGGACTCTTCTCATTCTAAAATGACAGTGATGCTGCAAATTGCTCACTAGGTTGTGTAACCCCTCTGAACCTCAGTTTGCTAGCTATTCTATCATCACTTGGCCTTGGAAAGTTGCAGATCATCTAAAAAGGCAGGATTTGCACAAATACTCAAATGTGAATGCCATGCCATCAGACACACAGACCCACACAACTGGGACACATAAATGCTAAGATATTCACCTTCACACACACACACAAATTTGCACATGCCCTCAACTTCACACTGACAGTGCCCATGCACTCATACACACACACAGACACATGCACACACACCAACAGCCTATGTTGTATACATCCTTACCCAACTTCTGAAATGTGGGCCTTGAAATAAGACAGGGATGACACAGTATCTGATCAGTGTGAGGGTGGAAGAGCAAATGCATTTTGCAACAGACTCAAGATTTCAAGGTTCTGCTGGGTTGGATGGCCAAAAAGATGAACTCCAGTTGAGATGAGTACAGAGTGGCCATATAATTTATTGACAAAATGGCTCACATTTAACAATACAAAGGGCACAACTAAAAATGAAATGTCTGGAACATGGTCACCCTAGATAGGTATAAAGCCTTGAATATGGGTTTAAAATATCAATTTCATGAGCACAGGGAAGCTGAGTGTAACAGCACCCACAACTGTGACATCCATTCAGGTACATGTTCTGGTTGAGATCCTCAATTTTTATTTAAAAAATGTCTCATCTACTCTGTCAACTGTCAAAATATATGAATATTTAAGAAAATCTGCACAGCAGGTTCTTTCCTGAAAACACAACCTCAAACTCTCTGCTGCCCTTCTTTATCAAAAATTTTACGGAAATAAATGATATTCATGGTGGGCTGCCTGAAGGATGAATAATCCATCCATTCTTCTAACTAGTCTAAATTCTCCTCTTGGATAAAATTCAGTGCAGTTTATCAGAAAGCCAGTATGTAACTTGCACTGTTTGTTCCAGCCCCACTATCCCATCATCTCCTTCTCTCACCCCAACTTACTTTTATTTTTTTATTTTTTTTTTATTTTTTTGAGACGAGGTCTTGCTCTGTCACCAAGCTGGAATGCAGTGGAACGATCTCAGCTTACTGCAACCTCCGACTCCCTAGTTCAAGCGATTCTCCTGCCTCAGCCTCCTGAGTAGCTGGGATTACAGGCGCATGCCACAGCACCTGGCTAATTTTTGTATTTTTAGTAAAGACGGGGTTTCACCATGTTGGCCAGGATAGTCTCGATCTCCTAACTTCGTAATCTGCCCTCCTTGGCCTCCCAAAGTGCCAAACCACTTTTTAAATTGTGTGTTGGTGCTAGGGCTTTGGGATTTTCTCTTTAGCTTGCACTGGGACATTATAAGAAACAGCTATATGATACCTGCTACTACACTGAACATGGAGGTATAGCCTGGAAGTGGTGTACCACAACGTCTTACTGATGAAGACCAATGGGAGAAATGTTCAGATCTCAGCATCAGAATATGCTGAGATGATCCTAAACAATTGATATATTTAAAAATGGATGAGCC
Organism: Papio anubis; assembly: GCF_008728515.1. Classification (NCBI taxonomy): domain Eukaryota; kingdom Metazoa; phylum Chordata; class Mammalia; order Primates; family Cercopithecidae; genus Papio; species Papio anubis. Next base: position 35,439,645 of record NC_044976.1, read on the forward strand.
CTGTACATTTTTAACATTTGGTTTCCCCTTTTTGCTTTGGATGCTGGGAAACTCAGAGTTAAATTTGCAGCCCATCTCTAGCAACTGTACTAGACCACATGGTCTCTGTATTTCTGGGTATTTCATGGTATATAAGTCACTTTGTCCCAGGTGTCACAGGCATTATAGGAGCTCCAATATTCATTTCAGCCCCCATGATTAATCTAAGTGCGCCATGGGAAGTCCATTCACCTTGTCCATAATTCGTTTGGGAGTGGAAAAGGGACCCATTCCTGGCCAATAAGAATTAGTGAAGGAAAGTCTGCTTGGGGCATCTGGGAAGTTTCTTTTTCCTAAGAAAAGGTGGTCTTTTTCCTTCCTTTAGGTATCATGATGCTGGCATATGATCCCTGGAAAGGCTGCTAGCCTGAGGATAAAGAAAAAAATGACAGAGCAGAAACAGAAGAAACCTGGGTTCCTGGGCCATCCCCCTGGAGTTGGTGTGCTTTAATGCACTAATGGGTTAATGGAGTAATGAGTTATCATAGGAGTTATTATGAATGGGTTGTCACAGAAGGGATCATGAGAATGGGTCTGTTATAAAAGCCTGATAAGCTCTTTTGTGAACCCCTTTGCTATGTGATGCCCTGGGTCACCTTGGGACTCTGCCCACTAGCAAGACCCTCACTCACCAGATGCCAGTGCCCAGTCTTGGGCTTTCCAGCTGCCAGAACCACAAGCCAAAATAAACTTCTTTTGTTTATAAATTACCCAGTTTCAGATATTCAGTTATAGCAACAGAAAGCAGGGTAAAACATCCTGTTATGTAAGACAACAAAAGATAATAAATGAGCTAATTGTTTAATACTTACAGCTAGAACCAGCCTGACTGACACATGCTGGCTTTATTATTTATCCACCTCTTTTTATCTTTGAACTTGGTCTCTCAAGCTAATGTTCTATCATTCTGAATTTTAAGTATTTTTGCAGGTCACTAAAAATCTTATGTTGAATGAGACTAAAAGGAAAAAGATATATACACGAACAGGCAGACTGATTAATAGCAGAAGACCTGGGTGTTGCGTGGATGTGAATCAATGATTTGATCCAACTGCTGAAAGAGTTAGTATGGCCAACATCTACCCAAATGAAGCTGTCACTCACTTCTTAGGTACCCACTATTTGCCAGGCCTGTTCTGGGCACTGAGGCCACATCCATGAACAAATTAGATAAATTATCTCCTTTAGAGATAGATAATAACATATAACAAGAAACAATATAATTTCAAATAATAAAAGGTGCAAAGAAGATGAGCAGGGTAAAGGGAGAGAGAAAGATGGAATAATAGAGCTATTTTAGATGGGGTAGTCAAGGAATTACCTTTTGAGGAAAAGATGTTTGAACTGAAACATGAAAGAAAAAACGGAAAACACTATGAGATTCCCTAGAGAAAGAAAATTCCATGTGATAGGAACAGCAAGTGCAAAGGCCCTACAGTGGGAAGTAATCTGACACGTTAGAAAGGCATTTTTCAAATAATGGTCCAAAGCCCTCTGGTGGGTTGCAAAATTGATTTAACGGGTCAAGATCAGCATTGTTTAAGGATGTTAGGGTTTTTTTTAAGTGTTTTCAATTGACAAAAAATGCATACATTTGTGGTGTACAATATGAGATTTTTGATGCATATAAATATGTGAAATTATTACATCAAGCAAGTTAACATATCGATCACCTTATGTGCTTATTTTTTGTGATGAGGACATTCAAGATCTACTCCCTTAGCAATTTTCAAGTGTACAATACATTAACTATAGTAACTGTATTAGTCCATTTTCACACTGCTGATAAAGACATACCCGAGACTGGGAAGCAAAAGAGGTTGGATTTAATTAGACTTACAGTTCTATAAGGCTGTAAAGGCCTCAGAATCATGGCGGGAGGCTAAAGGCACTTCTTACCTGGCCGTGGCAAGAGAAAATGAGGAAGATGCAAAAGCAAAACCCCTGATAAAACCATCGGATCTCGTGAGACTTATTCACTACCATGAAAACAGTATGGGGGAACTGCCCCAGTGATTCAAATGATCTCCCACAGGGTCCCTCCCACAACACGTGGGAATTATGGGAATACAATTCAAGATGAGATTTGGGTGGGGACACAGCCAAACTATATCAGTCACCATGCTGTACAGCAGATCTCCAGAACTTATTTTATTTTGTCCAATTGAAACTTTGCACTCTTTGACCAATATCTCTCCATCCTGCAACCCCAGCCCCCGGCAACCATGAGTGTACTCTCTGCTTCTATGAGATTGACATTTTTAGCTTTGACATATAAGTGAGATCATGCAGTATTTGTCTTTCTGTGCCTGGTTTGTTTAACTTAGCATATTTTCCAGGTTCAACCATGTGGTCACAAATGACAGAATTTCCTTCTTTTGTAAAACTGAATTGTGTTATGTGTGTGTATATGCACATGCATGCACAATGCACATGCCACATTTTTAATCCATTCATTCATTGACGGACATTTAGGTTATTTTTGTATCTTGACTATTGTGAATAACGCTGCAATGAACATGGAAATGCAGATATCTCTGACATACTCATTTCATTTCCTTTGGGTAGATACCAGAAGTGGGATTGCTGTAGTTCTATTTTTTATTTTTTTAGGAACCTCCATACTATTTTCCATAATGGCTGTACTAATTTACATTCCCATCAACATTGTGCAAGGGTTCCCTTTTGTCTATACTCTCTCCAACACTTGTTATTATTGTCTTTTTTGTAATAGCCATTGTAACATGTGTGAGATGATATTTATTGTGATTTTGATTTGCATTTCCATGATGATTAGCAATGTTGATTTTTTCATATTCCTGTTGGCCATCTGCATGTCTTCCTTTGAGAAATATCTATTTGGGTCTTTTGCCCATTTTAAATTAGGGTTTTGTTTTGCTATTGAGTTGTATAATTTCCTTATATATTTTGTTATAATCTATATATCTGGATATATATAATCAGATGTATGGTTTGCATATATATTCTATCATTCCTTAGGTTGTATCTTCACTCTACTGATTGTTTCCTTTGCTGCACATAAGGATTTTAGTTTGATGCAATCCATTTGTCTATGTTTGCTTTTGTTGCCTGTGCTTTTAGGGTCAAATAAAAAAATAAAAAAATAAAAAAACATTGCCCAGACTAATGTCATAAAGTTTTTTCTCCATGTTTTCTTCTAGTAGTTTTACCTTTTAGGTCTTATATTTAAGTCCTTAATCCATTTGAGTTGATTTTTGTTTATGATGTGAGATAAAAGTCCAATTTATTCTTCTGCATGTGGCTATCTAGTTTTCCCAACACGGTTTATTGAAGAAACTGTCCTTTTCCCATTGTGTGTTCCTGGCACTTTTGTTGAAGATCAACTGACTAAATGAATGAATTTATTTCTGGGCTATTTACTCTATTCCATTGGTCCATATGTTCATTTTTATGCCAATACTATGCTGTTTGAATTACTATAACTTTGTAGCATATTTGAAATTAGGTAGTGTGGTGCCTCCAGTTTTGTTATTTTTTCTCACTTGCTTTAGCTATTCAGTGTCTTTGTGGTTTTATATAAATTTCAGGATTTATTTTTTCTATTTCTGTGAAAAATGTCACTGGATTTTGATGGGGATTGCATTGAATCTGTAGATCACTTTGAATACTATGGACATTTTAACAATATTAGTTCTTCCAATCCATGAACATGGGATATCTTTTCATTTATTTGTACCTTCCTTAATTTCTTTCATCTATTTTTTACAGTTTTCAGTGTACAGATCTTTCACTTCCTTGGTTAAACTTATTCCTAAGTATTGTATTTATTTTTGTAGCTATTATAAATGGAATTGTTTTTCTTGATTTCTTTTTCAGATAGTTGTCTGGTTCTTTTTATAACTTCTATATCTTTCTTAAATTTCTAATTTTGTTTATGTATTGTTTTCCTGATTTCATTTAGTTGTCTGTCTGTGTTCTCTTGTAGCTCACTGAGCTTCGTTAGGACAATTATTTTGAATTCTTTGTCAGGGAGCTCATAACTTTTCGTTTCTTTATGGTCTCTTATGATGGTGTCATATTTCTTGGATTATTTGTAATCCTGGTGGCCATGTATTGGTTTCTGTGCATTTGAAAAGCAGGTACCTATGACAGTCTTTACAGACTGGGTTTGGTAGGGAACGCCCTTCACTAGTCTGCTGGTCCAGAGATTTTAGGTTAGCTGTCTGGTAGCGTCTGCAGGCAGGTTTGCTGCTAGAGCCCTTGAGAAGACTGGCCTGGTACCTGAGTCAGCAAGTGCATGGGCCAACAATCTGGATCCTCAGGAGCTGACCTGGAGCCTGGATCCAGAGGCCAGTCTGTCTCCAGGATCCACAAAGGAGGACCTGCAGACTGGATATTTGGGGGCTGACCTGACACCAGGATAGGCCTGCTGTGCAGGTCCACAGGGATAGGCTTTAAACCTGAGTCTGCAAGGCCCAGCAGGGTGCTGGAGCAGGCTTAGAGTGGGACTGGCCTAGAATCTGTGTCCATGGGGACTGGAACAGCTCTGGACCCTGAGTCCACAAGAGCAGGCCTGGACCCTGGATTCACTGGAACCTAGGGTTTTGGGGACCAACCTGGAGCCTGGATCTGGCCTGGAGCTAAAGTAGGCCTAGAGTCTGGATCCATGGACGCTAGCCTGGTACCTGGCCTGCAGGGCCTGGCCTTGAGGATGTGTCTTTAGGGCCTGTCCTGGAGTTCAGGACCACAGTAGCCAGCTTAGCATTTTGGCAGGCCTGCAGGCTGGATGCACAGGGACCAGTCCAACACCATAGTCTAGTGGAGTAGGCTTGGACCCTGGGGCTCCTGGAGTATGGGGCTGCAGGGACTGGCCTAGCATTGGGTGTACCTGGAGCCTGTATCCATGGGACTGACCTGGTGCTTAGAGCCACAGCAGCCAGCCTAGAGCTGGGGTCCATGGGTACAGGCCTGGTTCTGGGGTCTATGGAGGGAAGGGTCCACAGGTAAGAACAGCATTTTTTAAAAATGAAATAAAATAGAACAGGACAGATTAAAACACAAGGGTACATTGTGTCCAGTAAAGATTAATATATTATTTTGTGACACTTTTGTTTTGGCTGCATATGGGGTAGTTAACTGCATAGAATGTAAAATGAATTTCCTACTGTGAATTGTGGTTTAAAAAAAAAAAAGAAACCTACTGTAAGAGAAGAACAGAAAAAAGCTGGACTCTGGAATACAGTCAACTGTGGGGAGAATCATGGCATTGGGAGTTCTACAGGAGAAAAAAATCCAGACCAAAAGAAGTGGTCAGAGTGGCAGGAGGGAGAGAAAAGGCAGATGAGCATAAAATCATGGAAGCCAGAGAAGAAAGGGTTTGGCACAGCAGAGGCTCCCAAAACGGGTAACATGAGAGTGAGGGATGAATACGGAGGTCATGAATGAGCTGGATGAAAATGATCACCCGGAGTGATGGAGAACAAAGCTTAGGTGGAGAGCATTAAAAAGAGGATGGAAGGTGAAGAATCTGAGTCAGCAACCAAAGACACTCTTTTGAGAAGGTTTGGTCTTGTGAAGGAGCAAAATAAATGGCGTGGGTGCTAGAAGAAAAATGGTGCCATTTGGGAAGCAATAACTGACCATTCCCCACTTGGCTCACTCCCGATCAGGCCCCTTCGAAATCATTCTTCTTTCAGTTTCAGGACCCACATCCCATAATGACAGGAGAAATTGGAAAGAATCATCAAAACAACTCTTTCTATAAACCATGTCATTTCCCTATAGGAAAGGTAGGTTTTACAATGGAATAAGAAAAAAAGTAATGTAGGAAGAGTGTGTCACTTTTGCTTTAGAGCCAGATAGAAGTCCAGGAGCATGACACACTGGCCAGATGACCTTGAGCAAGCCACACGCCATATCTGAGACTTGTGCTTCTAGGTATTAATAGGACAATAACAGATACTTTGCGAGAAAAGATCACATAGAGAAAGGGCTCCTATATGTGTATGTGACACATAGCTAAGTGTACAGTAACAATATAAATGCCCCTCACCCTGACAGTATCAGTGCCTTTGTTGGGGCTATGGATATAAGGGGCAAGTGCATGGCACACAAGACATCCCAGAGCCAAGAGGAGGAGTGAACAGGCAACAAAACCCACATTCCCATCCCCACAAAAGATGAAGTCTTCTTAACTAGATCAGGCGAGTCACTCAAGGTCAGGGCCTTCCCCTGGATATATATCCACCCTGACTGCAGGATCAAGCCCGGCTCCTCATCCCAGCATCCAAGCTCTCTCCAGTCTGGCCCACAGCGTTGCAAAATTGCATCATGACTAAGAGGAGCATTGAGTCATCAGCCATATCTTCCCAGCTATGTCAAGTCTCTGGGCCCCAGAATCCCCATCTGCACAAGGTGGGGATACTCATCTCAGGGAAGGGGTGGAGTGAGGATCAAATCAGGTAGCTTGGATAAGACACTGGGCACAGTGCAGGTACATAGTACGTGCTGAATAAATACATTTGAGTGTTCTCCCTCTTCAGACATTCCTTCCATTCACCCTTGGCTTCCCCTAAATTAGCCTTCTCACCCTCGCCCAAGCCTGCCAGGGCTCTTGGAAATACTGTGTCTACGTCTCTACTTGGTCCTCTCTGGTGGGGTTGTCCCTCCTCCGAATTTCCTGCTCCTTTTTAGTCCTGATTCTAACGTCACCTCCTCGGAAATCTGTTCCCTGACTCCCTAGGTGTTTTGTTGCTCTCAAAACACTTTGCTTATACCTCCATTATAAGGCATGTTGACATTGTATTATAAGTAATTCTTTATACATACACTGCCTCACTCCTCGCCTAGATCATTTGAGGGCAAGAACTGTATCTTATTTATCTCTGTACCCTCAATGCCTTGCACAAAAGAAGTGTTCAGAAGATACACGGTGAATGCATCAATGCAAAAGTACATGAATATGGATGGACAGACGAACAGATGGATGGGCAGTGGGCAATCTTCCTGTCCACTTCGCCCAGACTTCAACCCAGCTCCTCCCTGAGTATCTCAGGCTGGCACAAAACCCAGGCAATCACTCAAGTGAACAGTGACATAGCACAGCTCACCTGGACTGGAAAGAAATTGTGGACTCCGAAACCTGGGGTATAGAATTTTGAGGATAACTTGGGGCCAGAGAAAACCACTTAGGAAGAGCCAGGCTCCTCACAAACCTGCCAGGAGCCTCAATGGGAGAAAATTATTTAATTATCAGAATGTCACCAAACAAATTGTACGCCTCATTTTTGGGTACTTAATGCTTATGGTAATTAACATTACGAAGATTTTTCTTCTCTCTTCTGTTTATATTTGGTTTAGCCATTCACAATAGAGCTAAAATTATTTAAACTAATTTTAGGAGCTCTTTCTACATTGCCCCTGTGTTTCTTCCCCAGCACTGCTACCCAAATGCAATCTTTAACTTCAGAGACAGCCAAATGCAGGACAAATTGGAATCAATGCTGCCTTTGTCTTTGCTAATAAGTGGCTGCCACGCAGAGGAGTGTGGAACTGCTAATTGGCTGATCTCAACAGGGAAGAGACAATGGTGGCGAGAATGCTGGGGGATTAATTATAGGGCCGCCTTCTGTGAGGCCTGGCTTCCGCTGCTCCTGGCTTACGATACAACAAGGGTGGCCCTCTCCACCCGTCTTTAGAAACAACTAACTTTCCAGCTGGAATTCTCCTGCACTGGGGATTCAGACCACACACCCGGCACACACAAAGGTCAAGGGAGAGGAAGGTGGGAGTGGGGGTGGGGAGACTTCAAACTCACAAAGGAAAGCACCAGAGTGTGTGTGCTGGGAGGGTCGAAATGAGGGAGCACTCACTGGGATGTGAAGCTCTGTGCACCTGCTCATTTGGGAGGCACAACCATCCCCCAACACATGACGAAACTGAGGCCTCAAACAGTGAGGAAACTGAAGCATCAAGCATGCCCAAGTTATGTCAGGTTAGCTCCTAAAAGGAGGCAACAGTTCCCTCTTAGAAACAGCCAAGCTACGAGTAAAGACTCCTCTGAGCCTGGATTTGAACTCAACTTTGCCTGATTTCAGAGCCCATATTCTTTGCACTCTCAAAAGCTCTCCTTCACCATTAGTCTTTGGCCTCTGAAACCTGATTTCCTTGTGTTTGGGGTAAAGGAGTTACCTCTGAAATGTCCTCATTAAAATGCAAATATATCTGCAGAGTGGAGGAGCAAAGGCATCCCTTAGCCCAGATTTGCTGTTTAAATGAGGCACCTGACACCAGGGAAAACAGATTCTTCAAGGAATGAGAAACGTCAGTTTTGAGAAGGGGGAGGGGAATTGCCAAGAGACAGCAGGGCCACAGGGAACTCAGTGGTTGTCTTGGGAATGGGATGGGGAAGCCCAAAGGGGTGGCATTTGGAAGGAAAATACCAAAGGGATTGCATCAAAGGCAAACTGGGCTGAGTCCAATAGTCCCAAATCAAATTTGGTGTTCTCTTCTCAAAAGCCACAGTCCCTCCGGATTCCACATATCTGTTGCTCCACCTGGAAGCCTAGGACAGCTCCTCCATTCCCTCCTCTCTGTACCCCAGAATCAACCATTTGACTCTACCTTCAAAGCATGTCCTCTCCTTCCCATCCTTCTAGTCCCCATTGGCTTATGCTTGGCATTTTCCCCATGTCAAGGTAAAATTGCACCAGACATCTTTTTTTTTTAATGGCAAGACAGATTTTATTTGAGCTCCTGCACTGGGGGAGAGACACTTCATGCAGGATTGAACTCATTTCCAAACACAGTAGGGGCAACTGGGGATTTATAGCTAAAGGGGAGGGTGAGGGAGTGAATGAATAGGAAATTACTAAGAGGAACTTGGTTCAGAGCAAGGACGGGGGAGGGATTCTTGCTAACATGCCTTGGTGGGATTCTTGCTAAAACTAGGTTCTACAGGCTAAGGGTGAAGCCTAATTGAGAAAAAGGCTTAAAGGAGCCTGACTAAAGTTTGGTCAAGGAGGGAGTCCCAGTCAGCCATCTCTGGGCCCTCTGCCTCCAGGCTCACTCCTCTGGTCCAGGCTCATACACAGTCAGAATCTGCCCAAAACTCAGTGCTGATGTTATTGCTTTCCCACTTGACACACTGCACTGGCCCTCGCATTGTCCTCAGGATAATGTACACACTCCTAGGAGGATAGGCCACAAAGGCCATTCAATCATAGCTGGAGAATCCTGGGAAAACCTGATTCAGAAGAAGGAAAACTTGTCTTAGTTCATTTTCTGTTGCTTATAACCCAAAACTGAGTAATTTATAAAGAAAATGAATTTATTTCTTACAGTTATGGAGGCTGAGGAGTCCAAGATCGAGGGACTGCATCTGGTGAGGACCTTCCTGCTGGTGGGAACTCTCTGCAGTCCTGAGGTGGCACAGGACATCACATGAACAGGGGGCTGAGGGTGTTAGCGCAGGTCTCTCTTCCTCTTCCTGTAAAGCCACCAGTCCCACACCCAAGATAACCCGTGAATCCATGAATAGATTAATCCACTCTTGAGGGCAGAGTCCTTACGATCCAATCACCTCTTAAAGCCTTCACCTCTCAATGCTGCCACATTGGAGATTAAGTTTCAACATGAGTTTTGGAGGGGACAAACATTCAAGCCGTAGCAGAACTTTTTGGTGTTCATTCCTGATTCTACCTGGGTTCTACACCTGGAAGGATTAAACACACCAGAACAAAACCCTCCCTTGCAATTATCTCACAGTGCGACAACAAGACTCTTCAGCCTTTCCGAAACTTTTTGTTGTGCTTTATCTCCTTGGTTTTCACAACCTCCCTGAAAGGCAGAAAGTTTCATCACCATTTCCCAGATGAGGAATCAGAATGAGCATGGTGAAGTGACTTGCTCAGGTCACACAGAGAAGAAGTGAGTTCAACCAGCATCCAAACCTCATCTTTGGTGCAACACAACGTTGTAATTGCCCCATTCTCCCTCCTTGATGGTAGGCTCAGTGAAGAGAGGTAGCATGCCCATTTGGTTTACCTCTTTTTCCCCATACTTGGCAATGTCTGGGACATAGGAACACTCAATGGAAAAGGTCATGAAATCACTATCATTTGTTGAGGACTTTACCTTGTACTAGTACTGGGCTGAGTTCATTAAAAGGTCACTCTTTGCCTCAATGCTTGATGGTACTACACTATAATCAATCCCATTTTACAGACGTAAAAGCAGAGGCTCTGAGCAGTTAAAGAACTCGCTCAGGTGGCACAGTTAATAAAATGATAGAGCAGAGACTTTCACCTATGTCTGTTGACTGCAAAGCCCACACTCTCTATTGCTTAATAACTGCTGTGTGAAAAAGTGAGTGAATAAATGAAGGACTTCAGTTCTTGAGCTCTTTCCAGCGTGCTTTGCTTTTATCTGAGTAACTACCTCCTCACTTTCCTCCACAACCTGACCTCAGGGCTCAGCTGAATGTAGACACTTTGCAAGCAAAAAAGAATTCCCAAATATTAATGCTTATAGTTAATGTTCTTTGGTAAAGATAATTTCAATGTTTTAAGATATTAATGTTCTTTTGACTGGTCTCCTTTCTAAGCACTTCTGAGTAAACACATATATCTAAGGCTGATTGATTCTTGCAATTGCGCTATTACAACCTAAACTAGGACATTCTGAGTCACATATTCAAAAGCAGAAATTGTTCAGGATATGTATGTGTGAGTGTGCGTTAATATTTTTTTAAGTTTCCTTTTGTGTTCAACTCGAGAGAAATATTTGAAATTCAAATAATGAGGTATTCATAGCGAGTTTACTTTCCTTATGCCCAGGGTAAAAATAAAATAAAATGCTAGACCTTTTTCTTGCTGCGTTACATGGTGCTGACTTTCCTTTCTCATTATGTTTACCTCCAAAATTTGAATGGGAGTAAAATTTAAAGGAATTACCACAATTCTTCAGTACATTTGCAAATCAATTAAGAGGAGCCACAGTATGCTCCTGCTTTTTTCGGGGAGCCAGTCTTCCCCAGCTCACAGAACGCCGCAGCCCACAGCTGCCTGGCAAACAAAGAACAGCTGTCACGTCTAGAAGTAGGCTTGGCATTTCAACACTCACCTCCTGCAGCCAATGCCACCCGCTGAATCAACCTCTCCACGGGCAGCTCCACGTAACTGCTAGGAGCTGGGTCCCCCATGGGGTGTTAATAGTGTCAGAAAAATACACACTGTCTTTACAGTCAGACAGACTCCCAGCCGTGCAGTCCCCACTCTGCCGTCTCCTTGCTGTGTGGCCTTGGCCAAATCACCTCACCTCTCTGAGCCTCAATTCTTCAGTTGCCAAGTGGAAACAATAGCACCTCTCCCAAGGTTGTCCTGAGAATGTGAGGATGTGATCAGTGTAGAACGCACCCCCACCTGCTCAGCAAACTGTGGGCTCAGTCAGCGGGGTTTACTTTCCTGTGTTCTCACCCTCTGGGACCCAGAAGACCCTCTGGGTCATCTGGGGGAGGGGGTGCTGGGACTGTTTGCTTTATCCTGCAGATCCAGCTCCACTCCTACTCCCCTGCCCTCTTCCCTGAGAGGCTGAGTCACCTCCGAGAATTCCCATAACCTCTGGTTCCCTTTAGTTTGACTACAGGGAGCCCCCCAGGTGAACTCAGTGGGAGGGTGGAATGTGAGGTAATATATGTATCACCCCCTCCCTGTGGGGTGACCTCGCATTGAGTCCTTTCTCCAAAAGTCAGCCCCTTCAGTGGGCTACCCTAGACTCTCATCCAGACCTGGCAACTGCTCCCTTTCCTCATCCCTTTAGGCCTCCGGATATCAGGCCCAGCTTTAGCTCAGTTGTCACCAGCCCCAGGATGCTGCATGCTCTGTGGTTCCCACCCCCTGCCCACACCTTTATAAATGGTCCCATTACCAAACCGTGCTCCAATTATCCTAACATGGCAGGCCATCTGTTTCCTGCCAGAGCCCTGATGGCACTTCTCCTCCCTTTTGTCTCATTCCCCTGGAGTCATAGGATGAAACAAGGAGTTCCAGCAAGATTTGGAAGTTAAAATGTCACCTCCTCCAAGAAGCCCTGCCAGATTGCAGCTATACTATCACCTCTTCTCAATTTCCTCCGAGTTATGGGAACTTTACTCCCTATTAAAGTAACATACGCCCACATTTTCCCTCTCCAAAATAACAAAATACTATGAGAGCAGGAAAAAATCATGATGTTTCTTTGCAATTTCTATTTCAGCCAAACAGAATTTGTTGTGATTTTAACTGATTTTCGTCCAGGCCTTTACTCATGCTATTTCTTCTTATCAGAGGCACCCCCAACTCCACTTTAAAATGGATAAGCTGCCCTACCCAGACAAGCTATGGCTTTGCAGCTGCAGATTCAGGTGTATGGATGATGCCCCACTTTGTGTTTTTCTTTGGCCCAATCTGAATTTGACTCCAAGCTGAGGCAGAGGGGCTGATGTGGGAATCGTCTCATACTGGAACAGTTGACAGCAGCTGATGCCACAGGCCCCGAGGTGCCTCCCTGGAGAAGATCTGTCCTGGAGAAGGAGGCTCCAGAGCATGAGGTTTGGGCTTTGTGACCTGGACACTGAGGAAGCTCCCAGAAACAGACTAGGCCCCATGCAGAAGAGCATGCAAAAGAGGACAGGGTAAGCCCAAGAGATGAAGTTATGGGATGGAGCAGCAGAGGCCTGATGAGGGGACACCCATTTAAGCCCAAGTACTAGGGCAGGGGCTGGTGCAGTTCCAGGCCCCAGAGACAGCCCTCTGGGGAGGAGAGAGAGGGTTTGGGAAGAAGGGCAGAGTGCTGCAGGCCACTGAGGTTGGCCTCTCTCCTCTCTGGACCTCAGTGTTCAACTGTGAATTAGACAGTTCTGAGTAGGTGGTTCTCAGGGATCCTTGCAATGCTAACATTCTGGGATCATAGAGGGAGGGTGGCCACAGCACAGATGAAGGTGTGGCTAGCAGGGCCAAAGCACCTAAGAAAGTGTCACTCCCTCCTGGTCCCCACCCAAGCAGCCAGGTGACCTTGAAAGCATCTTCATGCCCCCACGCTCCCAGGAGCTAGCCAGGATGACAAAGAAGCATGGTCCAACTTGCTTGCTTTTATTGAGCACAAGTGTGCCAGATATTGTACCAAGGGCTTTGCACATATTCTTTGCTAAAAGAGGTGGGTGGCTAAGTTGTAATGGGCTCTTCTTGGCCCAGAAACGCCCAGGCATGTCCCAGCCTTCCTTCACAGAGGTCCTGGGCTGATGAGTAAGGAAAACAGGTGAGAGGCCCACCAGACTCTCTTTGGGGCGTATGTACAATCTTTCCTTCACCTCCCTGCCAGTCTCCTGCCCTAGCGTGTTGGGGGGCGGGAGACGGGTCCCTGGGCCCTGACATGGGCGGGCCCTGCTCCACAGGGATGCCCCAGCCAGGTGTGCAGTGCTGTGCTAAGCAGCCTGCCAGCTCCAACAGATGGCAGAGCCGAATCGCCATCCATCACAGCCGTAAGTGGCCAACTCCCCTTCTGGTGTTCCAGACAAACGGCTCTGCTCCTCCGTCCCTCCCCCGACCCCTCCGTCAACCACTCTCGCCAGGCAACCAGGCGGAGTCGTTTACTCAGCGAGTCCTGCGCGCAGAATGTAGGGGGAGGCAGAGCTGGGCGACACAAGGAGGCACATCCATCATCACAGAGAGCCAGCAGCTTGCTCCACACAACGATGGAGGGACCTGGAGTGCACTCGTGGAGGATGCCAGCCCTCACCGTGTGTGTGTGTGTGTGTGTGTGTGTGTGTGTGTGTGCACGTGCGCGTGTGCCCATAACACCATCCCATCTGCCTGGCAGGCCTTGGTGGGCCTCTTCTCACAAGGAGGGACATGGTTTTGCCTCTCAGCCTGCCTGCCTCAGCCTAGGTTTTAGTTCCAGGGAGCAGAGATGACCAGACAGCTCATGGCTCCTGGAGTGGGCAGAACTTTAGCCGCTGTGTCCATTTATCCACATGTTAGGCCGTGTGGCAAGCAGGTCAGACAGAGTGTCAACCTAATGGCAGGCCAGGCTCCAGGCCTCTTGGCAGGCCATGTGGGTCAGAACACAGGTCAGACCGCACATCGGGTCATACATGAGGATATGGCTCAGATCACCTGTCAGGACACGAGTCCCCGCTTGATGTCCAGCAATTAAAGCCATGGAACTGATTAAGTAACATGAAATCTCCATCCTGGGGCTCTGTGGTACCAAATTCCAGCTCTCCCACTTCCTGACTGTGGAACCCTGGGCTAATGGTTGAACCTCAGTTTGTCTCCTTTTCTGAAATATAGAAAGAATGATGCCTGCCTCCAGGGGCTTTGCATCCACCAGGCACTGGGTGAAGGGCCTAGACAAGAGTAAAAACTGGCATTGTTGAGCCCCTGAGCACAGGGGCCAGTTAGATAAATATGCAACTGGGAGGAGAGTGGGTCAGGACAGCAGGCAAAGGGGGGCTCTGGTAGCCCCTGGTTAGACGACAGGTGGGAGGTCATGTGGGCACCAGGATGGGGCATAGAAGTCAACCTGTGCAATTGAGCCACTGAAAGAACTTGCTGCAGAGCCTCAGAGTTTGGCCCTCTCCTCTGTACCATGCTCTTGAATGACACAAGAGAGAACACAGTAAAGCACCTGGATCGATTCTGTGAATGACTCAAGACAAGAAAAGGGAGCTCATTTATTTGAATGGCATATCTCAGGCTCACCACTGACAGGCCAGCACCAAGTTTAGAGATTATATCTAACATAAATCTAACATCCTTCCCCTACTTTCAAATGCTAGAGACTCAAGCACCAAAGATGAAGGGACCTGAATTGGCAGAAGTTCTTGTGAACACAAGTTGACAAACTCCTATACATCCTTCAAGGACCAGATGATCTCTTCCCTCCTAGGTGAAGGCTTTCCCAGACTCCCCTTTTATACATGCTTTCATCCTAGTGCCTTTCATACCGGATCCTATTCCCATTCTCTCTCTCTCTCTCGCCAGGTAGACTGTGCCTTCCCTGGGGCTGAGACTACGTTTGACTCATCTCTCACACACATCCCCAGAGACTAGCATAGTGCCTAACACAGATAGGAAATAAACGAATAAATGAACTCAATCACTCATTACCATTCTGGCTGTCCAGAAGCTCCACATGAGCTAACAGAATTATATGGCCACTTACAGAAAAGCGGCCTCGTTAGGCTGCATCAATAGAGGTATTATGATCAGAGAAATGGAGGAGAGAGTCCCTCTCTGTTCTGTACGACTCAGAAAGAATGCCCTGAAGGGGATGTCTGAATGGAGATAGAGTCTGAAAGATATGTGCCATGAAAGTATTCAAGAAAACCCAGGAGATGAGTCTCAGAGCTCAGGAGCTGTCTGTAATGACCTGAGGGTCATCAGAGGTAATGGAGCGGAGCCCAGTGCAGCCTTTCTCCAGGCCCCTTTCACGCCTCCACCACCTTCCCCAGCCCACAGCATCCTGGCCGCCCCATCACACCCCATCCAGTGAAGATGTCAGACTTCCTGACCTGCCACAGGGAAGGTTAGAAGCCACAGGGGGCATCTTAGGGCCCAAACTGATGGCTTCTGGCCTGAAGGGTTATCCAGACGGCACAGTGAGGCAACTTCACATAGCCGGGTCAAGCAATAGAATTGGCAAATCTCCCTAAACAAATATATCTAAATTCCGAATATAACTTCATTTCAACTTCATATCCCAAACTTATGTGTTTACTTCAGGGAGGAAGTGCTATTTTGTGGTTTCCAGGACAATGCAGTTCATAATTTTTTCACACCTTTCAGAGCAGGTGACAGCTTGCTTACAAAACCTAATTTATTCCCATGCAGGGCTTGGAACTGCACTTTAATACATGCACCAATAACACATCACAATAAGGTTAGAGACAGGCACTCCCTCCCTCCACCCCAAACAGGCACTTTCTGGATCCAGCCATCCAAGAAGAGAGCTAAGCCAAGTAGACACCTCCAGTGAGGCCTCCCAAAACCAGCAATAAGAAGCCTCCCTGTGTAATTTCCTCTTGGACCAAGTGCCACCACCTCATCCCCCTCCCCAACTTAATTGCAGGAAGAATTGTTATGCTAATTAGCATTATTCACCGAGTTAACAGAGCACAGGGTCTAAATTTAGATCCCCGCTGCAGAGGGCTCTGAATTCATTGGAAGTTGGCAAAGATGCTGGTGAGGAAGGGGAAGTCCCCCGGGCTGGGTTGCAGGACAGTGGAGGAGGGGATGTCACGGGGGTCATTCTCCCACTTGTCCCATCTTCAGACCTCCTGGGGTCTTTAACTTGTAACTGAAGACCTGTGACTCCTGGCAGGGAAGACTCCAAAGAGGCAAAATCCTGTCCCAAAGGAAGGTTGAACCGAAGGAAAGGGAAGCATCCGAGGGCTGAGTGGCCACCATATGCCCAGCAAGACACCCAGGTCACTGGTAAGAGCTCAGTGTCGTGGAGTAGCTCTGGCTTCATGTCACACACCCTGGGGTCTAGGCCTGAGTCTTCGACATAGAAGCTGAGTGACCTCAGGAAAGTTACTCCTGCCTGTCTGGACCTCAGTGTCTTCGTCCACAGAGGGGACCATGACATCTTCTTTGCAGGGCTGCTGTGAAGGTTGAATGAGATACTGCATGTCAAGTGGTCTCACGTAGCTGGGATTTGTACCCAGACATGTCTGAGTGAAGTGGCTACGTGATTCACTCTACCCTCCCTGGCTTCACCCCACTGTCATGCGTGTCAGAAGGATTAGTAGCAGCTCAGCCCAATGCTGGCCCAGCCTCCTATGACTCCCATTGCCTCGTGGGAGTGAAAGTACAAGATGGGGCCAACCAAGGCAAGGACAGTGTGAGCTGGGGTGGTCCTGCCTCCTACTTCTCCACCCCCATCACCTGGGAGGGAAGCAGGGGATCTGGCAACTAGTACACTTGAGACCTCAGGTCTAGGGTCCACCCTCTCGTCTTGTCACAGACAGGCAGTATCATGGTGGTTAACAGAGTGAACTCCCTCCAGGCTAGAATCCCAGTTCCAGGGATTGGAACTGGGGCTTCAATTTCCACATCTGTAAGGTGGAGACAACAATGGTGCCTTCCTCCCAAGGCTGCTGTGAGGATTCAATGAGCTGTCCCATGTAAATTGCTGAGAACAGAGCCTGGACCTCATAGTAGGCACCATCTACATGCTAGTTGCTATGAGATTCTGAGAGTCTGGAGGCCAGCCTTGTTGAGAACCCTACCTTGGGATCCCACCTGAGGTTTCTAAACCAGTTCTCCCTGTCAGGGCCCAATGGCTGTATCTTTGATGAGACACCTAAGTGAGAAATGTAGGACCTTCTTTTCCTCTGAAAAAGGAAAAGTTCTTAGACCTAAAGTTGGAATTCTCATCCCTGTATAACCCAGCCTCCAACGATACCCTGGGCCCCATAGAGCTTCCCATCTGTTTCCTGGATTCCCAAGGAAGGCTCTGCACCCAGCCCTGTGCCCTGGCCTGAGAGCAAAGCTAAATCTCAGCCTCATCAATGTTTAGTTGAAGAACACCTCCCTGCTGGGCAGACCAGTCATCTCTGAGTCTATGGGGGTCTGTGGGAAACCCCCGGATCCCTGGCAGTCAGGAGATGGGGGTTCAAATCTCTGCTCAGATCCCACTGGCTATGGGCCTCAAGCAGGTCTCTGGGCTTCTGTGACCTTCAGCATCCTCATCTTTAAAGCCAAAGAGTACACTCCTCCAGAACAAGCTGATTATGCAAATGAAAACAATAATGTGATGTTGTTGATGAAGCTGTAAAGCGCCACACAAATGGGATGGATTACTTCCATTATTCCTGAGTGGGATCCCACGTGTGCATCTATGGATCAAGTACGTCTGGGAATAGATGTGGGGGCTGCATTCTCAGCCTTCTCCCAGCCCCACCTGCGACTCCTCGATTATGGAATACTCTTCTGTCCTGTGAATACTGTGGTTTTGTGGTTCACCTTCACAGACGTCCCCTGAGGCAGGCACTGTCACTATGCGGGAGGCATAAGAATAACCCCTGAAGATGGCCACATCCCAACCCCTAAACCTAGGATATGTTCCCTTACATGGCAAAAGAGACGCTGCAGGTGTGATGAAGCCAAGGATCCTGAGATGGAAAGAGGCTCTAATGGTCTGGGCAGGCACAATGTCATCACAAGGATTCTTGTAAGAGGGAGACAGGAGGGCCCAAGTCAGAGGAGATGTGATGACAAAAGAGACTAGAGAAATGTGCCTGAAGATGGGAGAAGGGGCCATGAGACAAAGAATGCAGGTGGCTTTTAGAAAAGCAAGCATTCTCCCCTAGAGCCTCCAGAAGGAACATAACCCTGATGCCTGGTGCCACCTTAATTTTAGCCCCTTAAAACTCATTTCAGACTCCTGAAACCTGAAAGATAATGCATTTGTGTCACTTTAAGCCACTAAGTTAGTTGTAATTTGTCACAGCAGCAGGAAAAATATATATTACCCTCCCCTTTTTTTTGAGACAGGCTCTCTGTTGCCCAGGCTGGAGTGCAGTGGCATGATCACAGCTCACTGCAACTTCTGCCTCGCAGGGTCAAGCAATTCTCCCACCTCAGCCTCCCTGGTAGCTGGGACTACAGGTGTGCACCACCATGCCAGGCTAATTTTTGTATTTTTTATTTTATTTTATTTTATTTTTTTGTAGAGACAAGTTCTTACTGGTACCCAAGCTGGTCTTGAACTCCTGGGCTCAAGTAATCTTCCCACCTCAGCCTCCCAAAGTGCTGGGATTACAGGCATGAGCCACGGCTCCAGGCCCCATATCATCTCCTTTATACAGATAGGAAACCTGAGACTCAGAGGGCTTCGGTTACTGCCCAACATTTACCAGTGAGTAAATGGCAGAGCCTGGACTAGAGCTCAAGCCTTCTGACAGCAGAGTCCTGGGATGGGAATGTCATGCAGAACACTGGGGCTGAGTAGAAATCCTGGAATGAGTTTCCTGTCACTGGAGGTGTTCAAGAAGAGGTTAGACGATTATTTACCACGGTGTTCTAGAGGAGATTTCTTTATCAGGTGTGTGTTTGCTCCAGGACAATGGTTTTGAAATCACTTAGCAGAATTCTTCTCCCAGAAAAGAATTTCTCACTCCACTCTAATTAATCCCCTATTAACACCATACAGATCAAAGAGGAGCTTCTCTGTTTGGGCAGGATGGGCCCCAAGCCCTCAGAACTGCTCCTTCCCCATGTAGGCTGTGCTGCCTCTGCAGTGCCCCCACGCACCCCAGGATTCCACAGAATGGTGTTTGAAAGCACTGGCCTGGAAGGTTTCTGAGGTTCCTCTAGATCTGAGGCCCCAGGAACCTAAGGATTTCTCTGAAGACACAGACAGGGAACACGTGGCCTCCCTCAAACCTCCTGGAGCAGGGGCGGGAGACAGGGAAGGTTTAAGAGCTGTCGAAGACGCTACTAACGATTTCTAGTTACTTAATTCTCCTAGAGCTTTGACAGGTCCCCATAACTTAGGGTTTATTTGCTTTCTCTTGAATGTCACATATAATTCTTGCCGAAATGTATATTTGCTTAATGCAACTTTTAGTGCCCTGGTAATTTATTTTCCTATTTATCAGCCAGGAGGAAGGAAGGCTACGTTTAGCCTCTGGCTCAAATGCAGAAAACAATACAGTGGCCCCCACTCTTTCATCTCCACAGCACAACTACGTGCCTCACCTGCCACACACCTTCCCTGAGAAAAGCAAAGTCCGCTCCACTGCAAGGCCTCTCGCCCCTCCCACGTGGACCACAAGCTCAATTCCATCCAGAAATCGGAGTTTTGTTTTCTTCAAAAAGAGCAGCCAATGAGGAGGTGAATTGTATCATCACAAGCCCTTGAGAGAGACAAAAGTCAATTCTCTGGATACAATGTCATTTCCAAATCGAATCAATTCTGTGAGTTGTGAGGGAATTCAATTCAACCAACACTAATTGAGCGCCTACTATGTGCCATGCCCTCTGCTGGGATGAGAATTCAGCAATAAATGAGCCAGCGTTCCGGCCCTCAAGGAACTGATGGCCAATTGGGAGACGGGAGTGTAAACCAATAACGGCAACGCAATCCAGGCTCTAATGAGGAAGCAGACAGAACACTGGGGGAAGGCGGGAGGAGGTGGCACACTGCCCCAGGAGCCACCTGAGATGGCAGAGACAACATGGGATGCAGCCTCATATTGTCCCAGGAGGAAGTCTTCTGGGTGGCATTGAAGACACAGGGAGCCCATTATAAGGGAAGGCAGATTGGCACCTGGTATGCTATGAGGGGCACCAGGGGGCACCAGGGGAGAAGGCCTGGAGAGTGAGGCCGATCCTGGCAGGCCTTGGATGCTGCCCAAGAGCTTTGATGTCACTCATAGGCAATGGAGAGCCGATTGATAGTATGTGTTCAATGATTATGGTAGCAGCGTGATCGTGAACCGGGATAAGACTGGAACTGGGTGTGCTCAGCCAGTGTGGGGTCTCTGCAGTAAATATAGGTGCAAGATGGTGAGCTAATTGGAGGCAATGTGGAAGGAGTAGGGGTGAGGGAGCAGCAAGCATGGGAGAGATTTGGCAGCATTTCCATGTGGGACCATGAAGGGTGAAGGCCAAGGAGTGGGTCATGGATGCCATCCCTGAGTAGGAAACACTGACAAAGACCAGGTTTGTGGGCAAAGCAGTAGCCAGCTCTGTACATGTCAGGTCTGTCAGGTCTGTCAGGCATGGAGATGTCCAAGGGAAGAGGATGGCCAAGTGGTTGTTGGAAATGAAGGTCTAGGAAGAACCTGTCTGTGCCTTGGTGGGAACTGTGGGCTGGGTTGGGCTGGGTTGTGCTGGGCCGGGGCAGTGGGGTTTTTCCCACCCCAGAACTTTTGCCCTGGCCCTAAGGGGTGGTGCTGACTTCATCATATCCTCCCCACCACCACCACCACCACCAGCCCTTTACCTGCTCTGGTCAATACCAGCATGGCCCTGGCGTAAGAGTGATTCTTAGAACTTCCCTGAGGCTTTGCACTCCTTTCAGAAGTTAGAGAGGGAGTCACACTGAGGGTCTCCCAGGCCTCCAAAGGGCCAAGAGAGAAATGGGGGCACAGGCAGAAATCTTGGGTTCTTAGAAATCTAGAGAGAAGCCATAAAGAAGGGGGATTCATGAGCATCCCCTATGCCTCAGGGGCCCCCAAAGCCACCTCAGTTTTCCCTGGAGGCTCACCCACTCCAGACCCAGATGTCCCAATTGCCTGGACTGGTTGGCTGTGGTCAGAGGCCAGGTCACTTACCAAGGGTGGAGCAGGACGGTGCCAGCTTCCAGAAATTTGTGAAGAAGCCTAGGCACATTGGGGTCTCCTTGGGGTGACCTGAGCATGGCTAGGAGTGTGTACAGGCAAGACTGCAAAGTGCATGCAGCAAAGACAATGACAACAGAGTCATTCGTGCTGTGCCCTGCAAGGAAGGTTGGAGTTTTCATGGCCTGCTGGGAGGCAGCATAGACTTCAGAATCAGGCTAGGTCTGTGTCCCGATCCTGACTCTGCCACTGACACAGGTGACCTTGAGAAAATTGCTACTGATATAGGTGATCTTGAGAAAATCACTTAACCACTCTGCCTCAGTTTCTTACTCCGTAAAATAGAAATGATAATAATAGTACCTACCTCATACAATTGTTAGGAAAATTAAATGAGGTAATTAAGTGAAGCACTTAGCACAGCATCTAGAACTTAGTAAGCACTCACTAAGTGGGTGGCTCTTATTTATTTTCTTTACCATCATCACCATTATCAAAGGGGCTACAAAAGCCAGAACGTGTGACCTTCCAGCCACGACCAGAGGAAAACTCTCAATTCCATCAGAGACCACTGTTGGTTCCAACACTGTAAAGGAAGATTCCTGCTATAAATTAATACACCAGACCCCAACCAGGCATGAAATTGCTCCAGGTTCTGACCACCTCCTCGTAGCCCATAAAGGCAGAGCCAGGTCCTACCCGCAAACCCACCAGCCCCTCAATAAGGGAAACCCCATTGCCAGAGCCAGCTGTCCCCTAGACCACAGCTCCAGCTCATTATTCTTCAAGTCCAGCCCCAGCCTGGAAGAAAAAAGCCCCTTTCTTTCTTAGGGACCCTTGTCATCAGTTGGGGTCTACTCACTGGACCTCCTTGACAGGAATCAGCTCAGAAGCTTCAGGGACCAACAGATTCTCCCTGGGAACTGATGGAGGAGTCCCTTCCCAATGCTCCTCCCCCAACTTTTGTGTTCACAAGCTCCCATTTCCTGAGCACCTACTAAGAGACACCCCATGCACACAGCAGCCAACTCTCCACATGCATGCCAAGGAACAGAAACTCTCAAATAACAAAGAACCCAAAAGTCATTGCTAATCACATTTGCATAATACGATTATTTTTTCAGCAGATTTACCTTCCTAATTACGTTTGTCTCCAGCCAATATTAAAGTGATTTTGCATTCCCCAAGCACATTGGTGTTGAGCGAAGCTGCTCCAGAGGTGGGCCGGGAAGTCATCCTGGAAGCTGAGATTTCGCCACGAAGTAGACAATTCCAAGTTGAGAAATTATTAAGACCCACCTACATTCCTAGGGGGGAAGAATAGCAGCAAATTGCATTTTTTACAGTGTTTTAAAGCTTACAAAGGACCTCTTCAAGCATCTCATTTGATCTTTACAATAACCCTGTCACCCACTATACAAGCAGAGAAACTGAGATTGCTTTTCTTAGCACATTTAGGAATAAAGCCAGGACTCCATCAGGACTCCAGATCCCCTGACTCCAAAGCTCTTCAGGGATGACGTCCCTAAGAGCTCCCCTAGTCTTAACTGTATAGCATCTACCACAGACGTAGATGCTGAAACACAGAAATATAATGGCCCAATTTGTTCATGTCTCCCTGTATCTGCACCCTTGGGTACTCCCCATTGCACACTTGTCCGGAGCTGCGCGCCCCGGCCATAGCAAATAATAATTAATGATTAAACGCCCGAGCTCTATTCCTTTCCACCTTCTACCTCCTCCCTAGATTTGTTGTTTCTCTTTTGTATCAATACCTCATAAAAGATGGCGCTCTTCCTGTTTTTTCTTCACCTGTTTTTCCCCCCGCGCTGCGAAAATTGTTACTTTGTAGCGCAGGCACCATCCTGCGCCCGGGAAAATTACCAACTGACAGCGCAGGCGCAACATGACGTCCAACCAGAGAAACCAATACCTACCTAGCCACACCCTCCGCGATGAGATCATCTCCGCCTCTGGCCCAACCCCTTCCCCTCCAAGTGTATATAAGGCATTGCATTACCGCCATTAAACGAGACTTGATCAGAGCACTGTCTTGTCTCCATTTCTCGTGTCTCTTGTCCCCCAAATTCCCACTCCCTCCTCCAGGGCCTGCTTCGACGATCCCGCGGGCCGGGATACACACTGACTCTAGAATTGGTCATGTGACTTGCTTTCACCAGTGGGACAGTATAGAAAACACGTCACAGACACTTGCAAAGTGCATGCCTCATGCTGTTCTTGGATTCCTTCAACTACCACGTGGGTAAGCTCAGGCTGGCCTATTGGAGGATGTGGGACAAATGGGTCAGTCACCCTCATCACCCTGACCAACAGCTTATCAGCCACCAGACCCATGTGTGAGGCCACTGGAGTCCATCCAGACCAGCCAACACATAAGTGACTCAGCTGAGATCAGCCATGCTGAACCCAGACCACAGAGTCGCTCAGCTGCCCCTAAGAGCCAGGGTGGTTTGTTACACTGCAAAACTAACCCTAACTGATTGCTATGGACTGAATGTGTATGTCCCCCAAAATTTTCATGTTAAAACCTAACCCCCCCAATGTGACAGTACTTGTAGGTGGATCCTTTGGGAGGTGATTAGATTGTGAGGGCAGAGTCTTCATCAGTAGTATTAGTGCCCTTATAAAAGAGCCCAAGGGAGCCTCCTTCACCTTCCACTACTGAGGACACTGTGAGAGCACAGCTGTCTATCAACCAGGAAGAGAGCCCTCACCAGACATCCAGCACCTTGGTCTGGTATTTTCCAGCCTCCAGAATGGTGAGAAATAAATTTCTGCTGTTTGTAAGCTACCCAGTCTACGGGATTCTTTTACAGCAGCCGGAAGGACTAAGACATTGATACAGGGAGTGACAGAGCATCCCACTCCTCACTGTAGGAGGACTGTTGGCAGGAAATGTTTCCATACACAGTCAGGCCTACACCCTCTCTCAGACTCTGCTATTCCTGAGCCCTGATCCAGCCTGGGCAATTTCTCCACCCCAAATATCTGGCCTTGCCGAGTTCTGAAGCTCTGTTCTCAGGACATATAGAAGGTGTGTTTCTTCATCCACCCTCTCATACTCCATAAACACTCTTCCCTAGTAAATCCCAATTACTGATGTGCTGTCCTCTCCTTACCCCTGTGGAGACCCCACATGAAGTCAGTCAGGATTTCAGAGACAATTGCCCGCGAAAATTAAGCTGGAGTTTGGAAGGCCCACAGGCAAATCCAGGCAGTCACCGGGGTCAGGTGTGCTGACACCAAACCTTCTCACTGGTCTTATGAGGTGGCCTTGCTTGAGGCCATGCCTGGATCCCTCTCTCCAGACACTGCTGGCCCCAGTCGTGTTCCTGTAACCAGCTCCATCCTCTTAACAGCTTTGTGACTTTAGCAAGTTACTAGTGCCTCTGTGTTTTTGTTTGCCCCTCTGTAAAATGGGTATAATAATAGTACCTACCTCGTGGGGCTGTGTTGAGGTTTACATTTATATATGTAAAGAACTTACAAGAGTGCCTGGCACAAAGTAAGTGCTATGTAAGTACCAGTTCCCACTATACCTACTATGACGTCTCCTGTTAGAATTATGGTGCTCGTTATTCTTGTTTCCATGTCTCAGGGGAAACGGGCCTGGAGGAGAAAGGACAAGTTCATGCTTTTGGTTTCAAGCCCTTACATCAGCCTCCCGGAGGCCCCTTTAGCCTGCTCCCCAGGTTCAGGACACACAAAACACCCTCTTTCCCCTGCCTTCCTTTTCCTGGACCTAAGCCCAGCATGTGGTGTGTACTCATTAGTCAGAAGGTTGTTCTCAGATCTACACTCAAGGCTGGTTCTCATTCTGGGGCAAGGACAGCCTTTCTACCGCAGTTCAATCCCCAAAATCACTCACCCTTTCTGTTCTCACTCCTCTCTTTAAGGTCACAGTGAGGCAACTTGGCACTATAAACCTAGAGTCAGAGGGATCTGGTTCCAAATTCTGGCTGTCTCACTGACTAGTTGTGCAGGCTTAGGCAAATCACTTAACATCTGAGTTTAGGTTTCTTCATCTTTAAGATGGGTTATTGATACCTGTCTCCTACAAGTTGCTGTGAAGATTAAATGAGATAATATCCATATGTTAGTTAGAGTAATGGTAGCTGCTATAACAAATAAGCTCCACTATTTCAGGAGTTTTTCACAATACAAGGGTATTTCTCATTTACACAGTAGTTGAATGAGATTGTTTCTTCTTAACTGGTGACCGTCCTTTGCACAGTGATTTGGGAGCCCAGGCTCCTTCCATCCCCTCTCTCTGCCATCCTCTAGGGGCACAGAGCCCTCTGCATCTAGCCAATAAACAGAAGAGCAAAGTTGGGGAGGACATCCCTTATTTTTACCCACCTTTACCCAGGTGGAACACGCATCATCTTCCTCATGTTCCGTGAATGAGACCAAGCCATGGGCACCATTTAAATGTGAGGGGGTTAGGAATAGAAATAGACCCAGGCTGGGCAACACTGCCGGGCACAACCCTACAGTATGGTAGGGGAGCACAACCCCATGGTGGACAGACACCTGGTTATGTCTGTTGCAGACCACAGAGGCTTATAGAAATACCTTGGGCAGACAGGACGTGCTCAGCAAGTACTTACAGTGACTGCTGTGACTATTACTGCCACCACCACTACCGCACGGCTGCTATTACTATTTGATTAATAGTTGCTGTGTAAAATAGAGATAATAATACCAACCTCTTGGAGTTGTGACAAGCATTAAATAAGGATGTGAAAGCATAAATGGTACTACTTGTCTCTTTCTCTTTCCACATCTAAGTCCCCAACTGCCCCTAGCATGCTTCCTAAGGTCAGGCCCTCCTAGGCTGAGCATGCTATTTTTTTTTTTTTTTTTTTTTTTTTTTTTTGAGACGGAGTCTCGCTCTGTCGCCCAGGCTGGAGTGCAGTGGTGGGATCTCGGCTCACTGCAAGCTCCGCCTCCCAGGTTCCTGCCTCAGCCTCCCGAGTAGCTGGAACTGCAAGTGCCTGCCATGACGCCTCGCTAATTTTTTTGTATTTTTAGTAGAGACGGGGTTTCACTGTGTCAGCCAGGATGGTCTCGATCTCCTGACCTCGTGATCCGCCCGCCTTGGCCTCCCAAAGTGCTGGGATTACAGGCGTGAGCCACCACGGCTCACCCCCCTTCTAAATAGAAAGCCAGGCCCCCACTGACCCCACCACCACCCCAAGGTTGTATAGGAAACTTGTCCTTCTCCAGCCTCCCTCACCCTCCAAAGAACCACTAAAGATAGTTTTCCAAGTCAAGCTCACCTGATATTTTAATGGTCAGAACAGAATGCTTTCTGCCTACTTCTCACCGGGGCTCAACATGGACTCAAAGTAAGAAAAAATGGAATTTCATACTTTGCCTCCCATTTTCCATGACTGTTTCTTTTCCAATAGAAATAATGTTTCAGGCAGCTGTTTTCCGAGTTCCCCCTCCTACCAGCCTACTCACTCAATTTCTGTAAATTCCCACAACCTCCCACTTCTTTCTGGACTATTTACTATGGACAGGATTTTGCTTTCAGGAGCAGGTGTCCCAGAGGTGGCTCTTTCTAGGACCAGGTTGTTAAAATTTAGAGTAAGTCTTCTGCACAGGCAGTGGGGCTGTTCTCAGTCTTGTCCCTGATCTTATATTTTTATTACTTTACAGGAGACAAAAGGAAAAAGCTTGTGTTGGAAACCCAGACACAAACAGAAGGGGTTGTTTGAGAGGAAGGCTGGAGGAGAAACACAGAGAAGGATGGAGATTCATCAGACATGAGTTCTATCCTGCCCTCTTTCTCTAGGGTGACATAGTGGGTTTGAATTCTTATTCTGCCTCCATAGCTGTATAATTTTTACAAAATCATTCTACCTCCCTGAACCTCAGTTTCTTCATCTATAAAATGTGACCTGATGCTCACCTCATAGGATTATTGAGAGCATTAAACAGGCGTAATATTGCAACACAGCTGGCATGGTGCATGACGCTTAGTAGGGCAGTCAACAAATAACTCCTTTTGCCTTCCCCCCTCCAAAGGAAACACAGATAAAACTTTCTGAGTCTGTGGTTAACTGGAATTTTTCTAATAAAAAAAGAATTTTTTCTGAATGCAAACGTAGCATATTGTTAGTACCTTTTTAAGTACAAGAACATTTAGAATAGTGCTGGGCTATGAGGGCCACAGGGCAGGAAAGTAGCCACAGCTGCTAAAAATCTTACTATGTAAACTTCATATTAAGATGTTAATATCTGATTCTTTTTACCTGCAAAACAGCTATTTTATACAGTTCAACCTAAATCAGATAGTAGTAATGCTTATATAGTGCTTACTATACACTAAGCCCTATTCTAAGGATTTTAGTGCTCATTAAATCCTCACAACAACTCTGCAAAGTAGATACTACTATAAACTTACTTTGTAGCCAAAGAAACTTAAGCACAGAGAGGTTAAGTGCCTTGCCTGAGATCACACAGCTGCTGAGAAGCAGAGCCAGGGTTTGAACCCAGATAGTCTAGCTCCAGAGGCCATGACTTAAGCCCCTATATTTTACTGCCTCCTGTATGAATAATCGAGAGGTTTCCTGAAAAGGAACATGTGTATCTACTGGTCTCTCAGGTGAACTGGGAAAAGGCTTCAAAGACAGGTTGGCAGGGATGCCTGGAGGGAGGAGAGAGTGTCTATCACCCAATGGTCCATCTGCAGTCCTGAGCTAGCCCCATCCTGGAAGGGTGGTATCACTCCCTCCAGAACAACAAGACAGGTACTGGCAAGCACCTGGCCCCGCTCTCTTGCCTGGGCATTTTATTTTCCTGTCCTCTGTGGCACGGCTCTCATAAAACTATTCATTTCTTAATTCTGATGGCAGAAAAGAATTTAATCAAATTGCTTGAATATGACGACAGCCTCCCGCTAAGCCAGCTGCCTCCCGAGGGTCATTGGGAGACAACGCCCTGTTAATATTTAGCTCCAACAGCAAACATTATGGCTTTCAATTTAGAAGATTATGCTTCTGGTTAGTTATGTATCATATGTGCGCGCGCGCGCTCGCTGGGTGGCTCATCTCATCAGTGCGGGAGCATTTTGCCAGGGTTATAAAAAATGCCATTTTCTCTGCGAGCCCTTTCCACTCAGTGATCCAGTGAAGTAACATCGGGATCAAAACCATGTTCTGAAAAATAATTGATCTATTTCAGCAGCTCACAGGCCTGCATGCCAGCCGCCCAAAGGAGCCATTTTCAGGAGAAGCCAGGGGCCCACGTGGGAGGGAGCTGCAGGAGAGATCAGTCTCTGCGGTGGTGGCGGGGGGGGGGGGGGGGGGGGTGACGGAGGCTGTCCGTGGTGCTGAACCCAAGCTATCCCAGGATTGCTTGGCAGTACGAATGAACGCTGGCTAATGGAACTGGCTGACTGTTTGGGGAGCTGTGCCTATTCTAGGGTCTTGGATCATTACATTTTCCTTCTTTCCAGAGCTCCCAATCCTCTCTCTAGTTCTGGGTCCACTTCTTCAAGTGCCTTCTCCCGTTCTTGCCCTGTCTGTCATCTGCTTTCGTCGTGAGGGGCTCATTCCTACCAGCCACTTCATGGCTTTCTTTGTTGTTGTTGTTGTTGTTGTTTTCTTTTTTGTTTGAACTTGTCCTCAGGATGGCACAGAGGCTCTAGTGGGTCTGAGAAGCTCAGTATTTAGGAAACACAGACCCTTCTCTGTCCCCTTTTTTCACCCTTCCTCTCACTCAATTTCTCTCTGTTGAATCATCAGGTCGACCGCCCCCCTCTCCCGCTCCCTGACCCCCCTTCTCCCTTCCCGCCCCCCTCCCCCGCACCCTTACCCTCCTTCCCTCTCTCCCCCGCCCTTGCTCCTCCCCTCCCCTCCCTCTCTACCTCCCTTTCCTTCTTTTTTGGCTCTTCCTTCCTTCCATACCGCCTCCTTTCTCCTTGGCACTCTCTCAATCTCTTTCCCTTCTTCCTCTCTCTTCTCCCCTCTTCCCTTCATAGTGCTCACATTTGCACATGCTCCCTCTCTCACCCCCTCCTTCATCTTCTCCCTTCATTTTATCTTTCTGTCCCTCTTCTCTCCCCACTTTACTCTCTTCTCCCATGATCTCCAGCTTCTTAGGAACCCCCTGCCTTGCCTACTTCATCTCTCATCCTCCCTTCCTGGCTTCCTTCTTCCATCTGTCTTCCTCGTGGTCTCTCTCATTCTTTCCATCTTTTATCTCTTCATTTCTCCTTCTCTTTTGCCCTCTCTCTTCCTCTCTCCCTATTTGCTCCTTCCTCTATTTTCCTCCCTCACTCTCACTGGCTCCCTCCTTCTCTCTCTGCTTCATCTCATTCTCTCTCTCTTTCTCTCTCCCCCTCTGCCTCCCTCTCTCCCTCTTTCCCTACCATCCCCCTCCCTCCATCCTTCCCTCTCTCTTCATCTCTCTCCCTCTCTCTTTCTCTCACTCCCTCCCTGCTCCCATCCTCCTTCTCTCCATCTCTCCTCCTCCTCCCATCCTCTCTTTCTCTGCACACAGCTCCCCTCCCTAGGAGCTCCCAGCTGCCTAGTGAATTCATTTCAGCAGCTATTAGGGATCAGCACCTGCCCCGATACTTGGTGGGGAAGATGAGTTTGAGATAAGATGGGCTGTTTCAATCTCAGCACATCTGTAATTGCATTACCATTAAATTGCACCATTTTCTAAAGGTGAGAGCCCAGGGCCCTTGTGCCGAGTCTTCTGCAAATCCACTGCCAAGTCCTGCATGATGTGGAGGCCCCCGGCAGAGGGGAGAGAAGATCCAGCTTGATTTGACCACCGTATTAATACCCTTTGTCTTCAGGGTCTCTTGTTTTCCATTATATTTCAAAGGTAAAAGGACCCCTGGGAATCATTATTTCCAACCCTCTCATCTCTCAGATAAAGAAACGGAAACTGAAAGAAAGAAAGGGAATTGCCCAGGGTCACACAGGCATGAGCCACTGAGTTTGCAGATGTCCCTCATTCTGCAGCCTTCCTATAATTTAGGACAAGATCAGGAAAAGGTGGGGGAAGAGCAAAAACTGGATCCAGTATTTTTAGGTTCCAGGAGGGGTGGCCTTGATCCAATATCCACGGTTCTGTCAGATCTACTGGACAGGCACATGGAGCAGAGGATGGCAACATAATAATTTCTTGTCGTGTGTCAGGTTTGGCCAGGGACACAGAGAACAGGATTCGTTTGGCCTGGAAGAGAGGACAAAGCTGGCAAAAGCTGGATGGGAACTGGGCACATGAGAGTTCCAGACAGATGGGCTGGTATGCTGGGCAGGACTCTACCTCCAGCTAGGACCTGGGGGACACAACTGGGAAATCCATGCAGAAGGCAGCACATAAACCAAGGCAATAAGACGGGCTGGCAGTGGAGATTGCAGTCCAGGAGTCCACCCAGCCTGTGCCTGTCTGGAGGCTGGTCCAGGCAGGAGCTAGGAAGGATAGAATCTGGCAAAATGGAGACCAGGATGGGCTAGAGCCTGAAGACAGAGGAAGCAGGGCACAGACACCACCTGGAGATAGGTTCAGGGGGAGGATCAAGCACACACTGTGGATTGGACATCAGGAAAAGCTCCAGACGGGAGCTTATCAGATAGAGCAGATGAGCCTGACCAAGGATCAGCATTAGTGCAGGGCACCCACCAGAAGAGAGCCAGAGGCCAGAGAGGGTATCATCTAGCACAGGGGTCTGTCCCCTGGGGCTCTGAGCTGCCTCACTGATGTTCTGCTTCCTGCTTTGGAAGGAAAATAGCTTCAGCGTCAAACAAAGCCCAGGATTGTCTTCCACTAGAGGATAATTCTCAGTGCCCAGCTACTGGCAAGCAGACTGAGAAAGGGTGGGTTTGGAGCTGGAGGGGAGAGCAAGGAGATCATTACCACAGTGGCCTCCAAGGATCCAGGAGCCCAGTGATGCCCACTCTCCAGCCCCAGCACCGACAGCAGTGGAAATTTAAACAGGCAGGTTGAGGCTGATCAGATGCACTTCCCCAGCACATCAGCCCCAGCTCCAGGGCTGGGAGACCAGCAAGCAAACAAACAAACAGCCAGCAAATGTGTCCCGGTGCCCCAGGGTCAGCCTGCCACAGTGGCTACACCTGCTTTGGCAAAGCATCTACTTTGAAGCCCAGCCTGATGCAGAGAGAGCGTGCAGCACCCGGGGACAAAATAGGGAGGTTTAATGATGTGAAATAGCTGTGTGTGTAATCTGGGTGCGCTACGAGGGCTGCTGAGAGTCTCTAAAAGCTTCCCGGTCTGGCCCGCCTCTGAGGCCAACCCATTATGTTATTTGCTGCCTTGTGACCAGGATGAAGCCAGCCCCAGCTGGCTCTGGTTCCATCCATCCACCCTGCTCCTTTTCCCCAATTCCAGGCACCCATGGGGCCCCGCCACAGGTCAACAGGCACACGGCGAGCTGCCCCAGCAATTCTTACATAAATCAATTAGGATAAATGAGCTTAGTGGTGTATGATGCCCTTACTCCACTGCATGCCTTTCGAACTATTAGTTCTCTAGAGAAGATTAATTACGGGAGCGTCATGCTAATGCTTTTTTAATGGAAACTGTTATTTAAGTTTAAGAAGAGCAGGTATCAAATGTATAGGAGTTAGATACCTGTTATGAGCATCTCAAATCAGGGGCGATGGATGGAGCCAACCTCAGAATGGACCTGTTGAAACAGATAGAGAGCCAATGACCACTCTGAACCTTGTGGAAAGTTACAGTGAGTCCTAAAAGGTTTTCCCGGAATTGCATGTGTTTGTGGAATTAACCTTATAACCTACTTGAACAGGCTTTCTTATGTTGGTGGAAACAGAGTAGGAAAATGGAGAAGGAGCTATTGAAGGGAAGAGGCTGGTTGGCCTTAAGTAAGTTAAGAGTGGGGTATAGATAGAAAGGGCTCGTTTGATTTGTGGTCATATTAATAGAGGTATAATACCATGAGTAAAGGAGGTTATCGTCTTGTCCTAGATAGTCCAGTTCATGGAAAGTCACATTTCCCAGTTGCATTAACCTGAGGGAGTACATGAAGTGGACAGTGACTAGAATGATGAGAGACCTGAAAACTGAATTCTATGATGGTTGCAGGTAGCTCCTGGGAGAATTCAGCAGGAGATGAGGATGAGTGTGGCAAAGCTAAGGATCATTTATTCTCTAAAATAGTGGTTCTCGGCCCTGGCTGCTTCTTAGAATCATCTGGGGAACCTTTAGGAAATACTAATGGCCAGACCTCCTCCCCCAAAATTTTTATTCCATTCATCTGTGGGGGGCTCAAATATTAATATTTTTAAAGGCCCCTCAAGTGATTCTAATGCACAGCCAAGGCTGAGAAACACTGCCCAGAGGGATGTCACAGGTAAAGAGGGATGGTGTTTATTTTGTGTGACTACAGCGAACAAAACAAGTAAGGGTGGGTAGAAGCTTTTGTCCTGATATCTCGGAATCCTATTGCTGGAAGCCTGGTGGACCAGCGGAGGACAGGCATGAAGTGGACAACACTGAGCCAAGGGCTGGCTTCTCTGTGGAGGGTATTAGCAACTGAAACAGAGTGCCAAGGGATCGGACAACCAGAAAGACCCACACAGAGGTGGAAATAATTTGCAAGCAACCTTATATTTGTTTACTGAATTTTTATAAAGGAGAACACAAAGCAGTCAGCCATATCCCCAGGATTCCTGCCCACCGGAAAGTCGGCTGGGGGTTAGAGGCAGTGAAAGCAGCATGTCTGGGCAGAAGCAACACTCAGAGCTGGATGGGCAAGTCAGAGTGTCAGTGGTCAAGGCAGCCCCAGCTGAATACAGTCAGGGGCCCAGCCAGTTGCCAGGTGCCCAGGACGGGGCATGGCCCTGCCCCAGGAAAGAGGAGCCTGGCAAGAACTGTGCAGACGTGCTGGGGCCATACCCTCCTGGGCCAGTGTTTAGGACTGGGTTGTTGTCCTGGAACGTCGAAATCAGAACCAAAAGGCCCTTAGACCAGGAATGGGTGGCCGTATTTTGGGGAGATTTGAATGTGTATTCTCTGAACATCTGCTAGAGGCCGGGCCCATGAGGTAGCTTCACATCATCATCTTTATTCCTAACAATGGCCCTACAAGTCATGGGCAGTTTATGGACACATTCAAGATGAGAAAACTGATGCTTGAAGAGCTCAAAAGACCCTCCCATGGTCCCTGCCAGGGTCTGACTGCAAGCTCTTTCCATGGGCCTAGGCTAAGGGCCATGCTGCCCTGTGGTGGGCTGTATGTGCCCGGGACTGAGGCCAGGAAAGGCAGGCACTCTAATGGAGGAAAAGCCACACCAACCTCCTGCCATGCCTGGCCCCCACCCACCTCAGAGAAAGTAGAATCTATGGGGTCTTTGGAGGCCCAGAAGGTTGAGGGGCAGACAGAGGATGCCCTGTGACATAGACTGGGCAGGAGCTGTGCACTGTGTGGCGCTGGCTTCTCTAATCCAGAGATTCTGCACAGCCTCATGTCCTCATCTGCCAAATGGGAACAGCAGCCCCTGTGATGTCCCCTGCCGTGGGGTGATGGTGTGTAAGAAATTTGGAAATATTTCAAACCCAAGTAGGGCAAAGCCACCTTCCTTCCCCGTGGGGATAAAGCACGATCCCCTAACACACATACACCCCTACATGCATACACAGACACACAAATATGTGCACCCCCAGGGACACAGACATGTGAGCATCTTCATTTACACATAATGTACAAGTAGCACTGTGTTTGTTCCTGTTGTCATCCTCAAGCCCCTGGTAAAATGTTGTTTAACTATTCCAGTCCATTCTTAACAAGGCCAGACTTTTCATGCTTGGGCCAAATAACAAATCAGGAACAGGGTGCCCCTTAACACACGTAGAGGGCACTTGATAGATGTTTGGTGAAGGAAAGAAAGAAATTTAATAAACGAATGGGTGACCTTGCACTGTAATTCCATCTTAACAACTCACATAAATAGAACGCTTTACAGCTGACAATGAGCTTTGATACATTTTCTCTCAAATAATCCTGTGACAGGTATTAGTATTTCCACTTTACAGATGAAGCACCTGAAGTTCAGAGAGGTTAAGTTACTTTCCCAAAGACACACAGCTAGTAACAGAAGAAGAAGTGGTAGAGCAGAGAGCTGGGCACACACCTCCGGAGTTACATAAGACCCCAGTTACCCATCCTGAAGTCCTCTGCTCCCCACCCCTGGAACCTCCCCCATCTTTTTCAGTTCCATTACCCTGCCTCCTTTTCTCCATAGCTCTATTACTCATATGTTTATCTGTTACTGTCTGTCTCTCTCACCAGAAAGTAAACTCTAGGAAGACAGGAACTCTATCCCTCTTGTTCACTGCCGCATGCCCAGTGCCTAGTAGAATGCCTGGCACACAAATGTGCTGCTGAGCAGTGATTCATAATTGGCTGAGGGATTGCTAGGGGGTTGGGGGAGATGACAGCAGTCGGGGGAGGTATTCATAGTGACACCTCCCACTCCTCCATGTTCTCCTTTGCAAAGGTTCAGTAAACAAATGTCAGGTTCATTGCAAATTATTTCTGCCATCTCTCATACAATGGAGTTAACAGCTGGCTGAGCTACAATATATCAATTGTATAAATTCCGAGGGCATTTTCATGTTTCAATCTCCTTATGTATTTCTAGTTGACCAAACTTGTTCAAATTACTATTAACTGCAATCCCATCACCTGGCTCACTGGTCAGGAAGGCAGTGGCTTGGGTTTAACTCCTGAAGTGCCATGCATGGGACAGGAAAGCGGTCTGGGGCTAGCAAGGGAGGTGGAGAAGAATCTGCTGTTAAAAGCCAATCAGTTACTTTAATCTGTAGATCTCATTCTCCATTTTCCATGGGGGCTTCTGTTTGACCACCTTCCATCTAACTTCTGTATCTTATCAGATCCTTCTCTCTTGGGACTTTAAGGCCATTTCCTGCTACATTTCCACCCACACCAATGACTGATAGAACCCCCTCCTGAAATACAGTCCCCAATTCAAATTCAAAGCCCCATAGTAGACAGACACAAAAAGCAGGAATACTGAGAAAGTGGGTTTCTATTTGGACAAAGTTGTAATCCAGTGGGAGTCAGGGGAGAAAGGGAATGTAAAAGCTCTTTAGGGCTGGGACAAAGACCTGCTCATGCATCACTCAATCCCTAGTACCTGGCACAAAGGCTAGCAAGTAGCAAGGACTACAAAATATTTATTGAATGAATGAATGAATGAATGAATGAATGAATATAATACAAAGACCATGAGTCTTGGGATCAGATAACTGACCTCAGTTCCTGCTTCAACCATTTTGTGATCTTGGGCCAGTCACCTAACCGCCCTGAGTCATAGTTTCTGCATCTTTAACATAAGCATGGCATTCAGAGTGGGAAGGTGTCACGTGACCCCTCCCCCATTTTCCAGAGGGAGAGAAAAATCTTGTAACTGTCAGTAACATGCTAGAACTGTCAAAAGCACACAAAAGAACTATGCCAATTGTGAAACAGAAGTCACAGTTCTGTTTATTTTGCAATGATGTAAACTTCACAATTTTTCCTTACAGATAAAAAATGCAAACCTTTCACTGCTATATCCAAGAAATCTGTAAACTTCAAACATTGTAGACCTGCCTGTCTAAGGTAAATGAAACACAGACAATGTTAGTGGTGTCCTCATGAGAGTTAGCCCAGCCTGGGGTAGGGGTTCCCTTCCCTGTGAACAAAGAGGGGTCATTCAGAGAAACACAGCTCATATCATCCAGTTGGGGAAAAGCTTCCTAGAGTAGAAGACAACCAAGTGAACCCAGGGAAATGGGCAGGATTTGACTAAACGGAGATGGAGTTGGGT
Source organism: Papio anubis (assembly GCF_008728515.1). Lineage (NCBI taxonomy): Eukaryota > Metazoa > Chordata > Mammalia > Primates > Cercopithecidae > Papio > Papio anubis. The sequence continues at coordinate 35,475,858 of NC_044976.1, forward strand.
GGGGCTGTTATAGCCCATGATGCTCTCGTGATGTCAGGCCAGTGGAAACTGAGGCTAGTTGTTGGATTCTGTCCTATCTCAGCCCCAGCCCAGCCTTGCTCTGAGAATAACAACATCAGCAATAACAATAGTCCATTTGTTCAGCATATAGCCCAACTTAACTTAGGCACCATGCTAAGTACTCACACCTAGTATCTCATTTAATCTCCATGACTTACCCACAAAATAAATATTATTGCATTCTGACATGGCTCCCGATGATGCAGACCTAGTGACTTGCTTCTAAAGAAAAGAATATGGCAAAGTGGATGGGATGCCACTTCCAAGAGTAGGTTATAAACAACTGTAACTTCAGTTTTGTTTGCTCTTCTCTCTCTCTCTCTCTCTCTCTCTCTGTCTCTCTGTAGGTGTGTATTGTGTGTCTGCCAGTCTATCTGTCTCTCTCTCTGGCTCTTCATGTACTTACTCTGATGAAACAAGTTGGAGAGGCCCATGTGGCAAGAACTGAGGTCAACCTCCAGGCAGGAGACTGAGACCCTTAGTCCAACAGCCCTTGAGGAACTGAATCCTGCCAATAACACGTGCATGAGTTTGGAAGCAGATCCTTCCCCAGTGGAGCCTTCAGATAAGACTACAGCCCCAGTGACACTTTGACTGCAGTCCTGTGAGACAGCCTGAGTAGAGGATCCATTCAAGCTGTGTCCAGATCCCTGACTCATAGAAACTGTGAGATAATCAATGTGTATTGCTTTCAGCTACTAAACTTTGGGTATATTTGTTACTCAGCAATAGGTAACTAAAACAATTATTATTCTCAGTTTGTGGATAAGGAAATCAAGGCTCAGTGAAGTTATTAAGATTGTCTGGGCCACACAGTGAGTAAGTGGAGGAGCCCACATTACAACCAAAGTTCATCTGACTCCAAAGCCCATGTTTCTGTCTACCAAGAACCCTCCCCCTCTCTGGAGCCCAACACTCCAGAAGCCAACTGGCCTTCCAATCACAGACTGTGAGACTCCACATCGGCCCCTTAACCTCCTGTCCACAGCCCTCCTGTTCAGGGGCTTGGCTTTATTGGATTTTGAAGCTTCAGTCAGTCCCTAGTGAGAGCCAGTGGAGGCACACAGAGTCCCATGATTTCTGGGTCCACCTTGGGTGGACATACTGTCTTTCCTCCTAGCCTGGAGAAGATGGTGGTATACAAGAAACAGTGGCAAAGAAAGAGACAGGGGAGGAAAATGTGGAGGTCATTTGTAAAGAGCCTCCCTCCACATTCTCAGACTTTTCCTGGCACCCTCTCCACCCACCTTCCCTAGTCCCATCCTCATCAGCAGCTCCTCAAGGCCTCCAGTGGTCTCAGCCCCATTGCCACCCTACCCACAACACTTTGCTTCAGGTCTGAGCAGGAGAGGACCTCCTGTGCCTGGCTCATGGCTCCTTCCCCAGGACCCAGCACAGGCCTAGCCCAGAGCAGCTGGAAGGTGGCATCCTCCAGGGGTCCAGAGCCCAAGGAGATGGAGTCAGCCAGACTGGGTTCCAACCCCTGCTCCACCATTTGTGCTGTGTGACCTTGAGCAACCTCTTCACCCTCAGTTTTCTCCCATCCAAGTACTAACCAGTCCTGACCCTAACTCTTAGCTTCCAAGATCAGGCAGGATCAGGTACATGCAGGGTGGTGTGGTTATAGACTAGTGTCAGCCTTCTATCTGCAAAATGGGAATAACAATCACAATAATGACAAAGTTCTGAATCTAGTGCCTGGCATATGGTCAACAGTTAACAAATATTATCTACTAATACTGTTATCATGATTATTATTTCCATTTTTTTAAATTGGGGTAGTTATATATTTCACGGAACTGTCCACTGGCTGTAAAACCATGTGGTCTATTGTATGAACCACTAAGAAAGAAAAATGCTATCAGTTATAACCCCATCAATAGTAAGATGTTGACCATTTATTTCTAAAAGTACATCAAATAATTAATGAAATACAGAAAGGGTGTCTGCTTCACAAAGCTGTTGTGAGAGGATTGAGAGGGATGATATTAAGGCATTCAATAAATGTTTGTGGAATGAGTGGAGGTTGGATTACTGCCCAGGACCCAAGACTAATCCAGTGCTCTTCCCTCTCTGCACTCTCCCCACCCTTGCCTACTCTGTAGCACCCACAAGAGTGCAGAACTGATCTGCAGGGGGGCAACTCCCATGAGCTCCATGAGCCCCCTTGCTGTACAGTCTCTCAGTTCCAGGACCATCAACCCTACAGAGCCGTCCTTCTTGCAGCCAAGGGAGACCCCACTCTGACCACCTAGAGGTGCCTCCTCTCCTTGAGGCTATAGCCTCAGGCAGGAGCATAAAGCCTGGTCCAGCAGCCCCCAAGGCCAATCCACAGCCTGATGGGGCAGCACTCGGACTCCATGTCTGAAGACCAGCATTCCCGTCCTAGCTTGCTCCTTCTACTACTGCCCTCTCTGTGCCTCAGTGTCTTTCTCTGTAGAATGTGGATGATGATTCCTTCTTCTCAGGATGACTGTGAGAAGCCCATAAGACAATGTCTGTGAAACCGTTCCTTGCTTGGATATGAGAAATTTGCCCCACCAGAATGAAGTCCCCTAGACCTCTTTGCTGCCCACTGGACTTCCATCTAACAATGAGAAAGTTCAGCAACTTCTCCCTTCTGTTCAGGATTGGTCAACTTCCCAAGGCCAAGGCTCAGGGGCAGGAAAGGGGGCATTGGGCAGAGGCCTCTCTCTAAAAGCCTCCTGAAGCCAGGACGGCACAGACCCCTGTGGATGCTTCTCCAGAAGGTTCTGCCCCAGCTCTTCTGTGTCTTTCCAGCAGTCAGAGCCCAGGCCCCCAGCTGAGCAAGCCCCAGTGATTAAAGGCATCTGAGCTGGAGGCAGTGGGGAGAGGAGATAAAGAAATGACGGTCCCCAGCTTCCAGTGTACAGCTGTGCCTCCCTTGGGCAGGGATAGGCATTCACAAAGCTCAATGGCTAATCCAGTTTTCATAAATACAAGTTTGGGCTTCTTTATGTCCATGTGTCTCCCCCAAGCCCCTCTGCCTGGGAGAGTCTGTTCCTCCCTGCCACCTCCTGCCATGGCGAGGTATTAAGGGCCACCGAGGCAGGTGGAGCTCAGCTCCCCACCCCCAGCCAGAGATCCTGGCTCACCTAGGACCGGTGCAGCAGCTGCTCAGGAACAGCAGTCCCTCCCTCTCTCGGTGATGATGAGCTCCTTATCTCTCTGTGCAAATCAGGAGCACTTCATGGTAATCCAGCCCAGCTCCAGCCTCAGCAGACTCTCCAAAATAAAAGAGCTGGATCACAGTCATCCAACATTTCAGTTCCCCTACCACTGCCCCCGCCAGCAGCCAGGCCTGTGAGGAGCGGGTGATGCTGCATGTCCTCCCACTTCCCTGGGCCTCCTCCCCAGCCTGAGCCCCTCCTCCCCAGTCTCCGGGTGCCCAAGAGCCCACGGCCAGCTTCCCCTCATGTCCTAAGAGAGCCAGGCCCTGAGCAGAGTCCATGCCCCACAGAGGAACCAATCATAACAACACCCATCCTTCAGGGAGACTCAGAACCAGCCAAGCACTAAGCCAGGTGCTCGCTAGGCCAGGAGCTCGGCATGAATGACCTCATTTAAGCTCATGAGCTTTAGTCCCATTTTTCAGATGAAGGGCAGAGAGATACACCTAGTGCTGATAAGTGGTGGGAGTAAACAGCAACACGCCCAACACCTAAACCACTCTGCTCCTGGGCACCCTTGCTGCCCCCACCTCCCCTACACAGGCACCCACCCCTGGGAAAAGGCTGACAGTTCTGGCAATGCAGCCGTACACATGCGCTCCCTGAGTATACCCACGCACATCCTCGTGTGCTCAGGACTCAAAGCGAGAATGTTTCCTCAAACGGACCCAAAAGGAGTGTGAGATTCAGGTTGCAAACTCTAGGCCTAGGCTGTAAAGCGGAAAATCAATTTGTAATGGAGGAAGCCACGCTGTGCCAGAGGTACCTGGGAGAGCCCAGCAAGCCAGCAAGGCACAGGCAGCAGCCCCCGCAGAGGAGCGATGCTGGCTGCTTAGGAAGCGGGACCTGTGCAGCCCTGCATTGTCTCCAGATTGCTGTTACCAACAGGTTCCCACTTCCGCTTCCCGCCGGCGGCTCCCGCGCAGATGCTGAATTCCAAATGCAGCGAAAAATAAATATTTTAAGGCTCTGTGGCCTGAGTCACCAGAGTTTGGTGGCAGCTAATGCTCTGCAGCTGGCCCTGCCCACGGGCCTACTTAGCATGCAATTAAGATGCAAAATAACATCCCTCAAAAGCTCCCCTCCAGGCTTCTTTGCTTCTCCCTTCAAGGATCTGGTGGATTAAGAAGATTCTGGAACAGTGGGGAGGCACTTCTCCCACTACCTTTATTGGCCAGCGTGCCAGGCTGGGTTTATGGGCTTGACTCAGAGCCAAGCTTAGGGTTGAGACTCTAGTCCTTGGCTGCCCCCTCCTCCTGCCTCCCTGCAAGCCACCCCAGCATGGCACACAGGAGCCTGGAAAAGCAAATCAGATGGTGTCGCCACTTATGACTCTTCAGTGGTGCCTAACTGGTTTTAGTTTATAATTCAAACCACTGACAGTGACCTCTAAGCTAACCACCCAACAGCTCCTCCTGAATCTCCAGCCTCCTCTTCTTCCACTGTCCCTCACCGGCCACCTGGGCCTTCTTTCGATGCCCCAAGAAGCTTCAGACCCTTTGCACATGCTGTTTCCCTTTCTCCTGATCTGCCCCTGGCTGGCTCCTATTCAACCTTGAATATCGCCTCTTCAGATGACTCCCTGGGTCACCTCACCTAATGGGAAGCACTCACTCGGTGCCAGGCACTGCACAGGTACTTTATGAAAGCTGGGGGGTGAGAAAATGGAGGCACAGAGCTGGGAACTTGCCCAGGGCCACACAGCCAGGGTTCAGGTTTGAACATAGGTATTCTGGCTTCAGAGTTCAGGTCTTTAACCACTGTACTATGCTGCCTGGAGCAACACCCTGTCCCCATCTTCCTCCCTGGCTTCTTCCCCTCTACCTTTATTTGGTTTTTTGTCTGCCCCTCCCCCCTGCCCTTTAATGACACTATTAGTCCACGAAGACAGGAGCTTTGTCTGTCTTCCTGTCTCCTGCTTCTCCAGCACCTATAGCAGTGCCTGGCAAGCAAGGGTGCTCAACATTTATCTATTGACTGAGTGACTGAATGCATGAATGAAGTGCTCCAATCTGCTCCACCTCCTCCTGCTCCTTCTCTGTAGGATGCACTGCATGGCACATAGGTTTTTGGGGAACAGGTCTTCAAGGCCTGGGTGCTGAAGCGACTCCTTGTCAAGACAGGACAGCATTTGTATCAGGTTTCCCAATTTAAACCTCCTCCTAAGGCTGGGCGCGGTGGCTCACACCTATAATCCCAGCACTTTGGGAGGCTGAGGCAGGTAGATTGCCTGAGCTCAGGAGTTCAAGACAAGTATGGGCAACATGGAGAAACCCTGTCTCCATAAAAAAAAAAAAAAAGAAAAAAAAAGAAAAAAAATTGGTCGGGTGTGGTGACGTGTGCCTGTGGTCCCAGCTACTCAGGAGGCTGAGGTGGGAGGATCATTTGAGCTTGGGAGGTGGAGGTTGCAGAGAGCCAAGATCATGCCACTGCACTCCAACCCGTGTGACAGACTGAGATCCCATCTCAAAAATAAATTTAAAAAAAAACTCCTCCTGTTACAGCTGGTTCTAGAAGAGCAAGGGAGACAAAGAGGCAATGAATTTGTCTGTGGTTCCTGAACTGCAGTAGGCTGTAGGGAGACAAGCAGTACAAAAATGCAGGGGGAGTATTGAACCAGCTAAGAGAATACGCCCATGGACTAGCCAGCAAGGAAACTGCAGGACCTCTAAGTCTGCACACAGTCAGGGGGAAGGACTCCTCTTACTGAGCACAAATTGCATCCTTTAGGAAAGAAGTCATTATACGAAAAAGATACTTGCACACGCATGTTTATAGCAGCACAATTCGCAATTGCTAAAATGTGGAACCAGCCCAAATGCCCCTCAATCAATGAGTGGATAAAGAAACTGTGGTATATATATATACATATATATATATATACACACACACACACACACACACACTATGGAATACTACCCAGCCATAAAAAGGAATGAATTAATGGCATTTGCAGCAACCTGGATGGGATTGGAGACTATTACTGTAAGTGAAGTAACTCGGGAATAGAAAACCAAACATCCTATGTTCTCAGTCATAAGTGGGAGCTAAGCTATGAGGATGCAAAGGCATAAGAATGACACAATGGACTTTGGAGACTCAGGGGGAAAGGGTGGGAAGGGGGTGAGGGATAAAAGACTACAAATTGAGTTCAGGGTATACTGCTTGGGCGATGAGTGCACCAAAATCTCACAAATCACCGCTAAAGAACTTACTCATGTAACCAAATATTTCACCTGTTCCCTAAAAACGTATGGAAACAAAAAAAAACTTAAAAAACAAATTGCATCGTTTAGGATTGTTGGGTCACAGAATTGTCACTTATCAAGACTGTTATAGGAACTAGCGAGGGCAAAGTGCTGGTGTCCTCAGGGGACCATAAGGCAAATATGGGCCAGCAAAGTGAGGCAGCTGCTAAAGAAATTTAGTTCACTCTTAGGCTTTATCAGTAGGAATACGGTGTATAGATTAAGGGAGACAATTGCCTCACTGCACCTTCCCAGGCCTCACTTCCCTGGAGTGTTGCATGTAGTCCTTACCACATTTTAGGAGCACCTCACCAACTTTTTTTTTTTTTTAATGGAATCTCACTCTGTCGCCCAGGCTGGAATGCAGTGACGCGATCTCAGTTCACTGCAACCTCTACCTCCTGAGTTCAAGCAATTCTCCTGCCTCAGCCTCCCAAGTGGCTGGGACTACAGGTGCATGCCACCATGCCCGGCTAATTTTTATATTTTTAGTAGAGACAGGGTTTCACCACGTTGGCCAGGCTGGTCTCAAACTCCTGACCTCAGGTGATCTGTCCGCCTCGGTCTCCCAAAGTGCTTGGATTACAAGTGTGAGCCACCATGCCCAGCTTCTCATCAACTTTTGAATGTACAAATGAGACATTCCCAGACCCACTGCAGGAACTGTTGCTGTCAGCAAGGAGGAGAGCAAATCCAGAGACCCTGAGCTTTGTTTGCAATCTCTGAAGGCTCCCAGGAGATGGAGCTCAGTTTCATGAAGGAAGAAGGATTTGAGTGCCAGAAATTGTAGAGTAAAGGAGCCTCACCCTAAGGGGAGTGACATTACTGCCATGAAAGGCAATAAAGCCAAGGCTCACAGCATTTGTGAAGAGATGGCAGTGAGGATGCTGAACCTGTGAAAGGGGTGCCTGGAGGGACAAGTCTTGCAGCTCAATGTGGTGCACCTGCCAGCAGCGTCCATCACCTAGGAGCTTGTTGGAAACAGAGAGCCTCAGCCCCCAGCCCTAAAAATCAGAATACACATTTTAACAAGATCCTTAGGTGAGAAGCACTAGGCTAGAGGCTGGGGGTGAAGTCAAGGCCTGTCAAAAGGGAAGTGACTCAGTCACCTGTTTGGAGGGCACCAGCTGAGCACCTACCTGTTGTCAGGCCCCAGAACCCCCTTTGGAGGAATTTTCACTCTGGTAGGGGCAGCAGACTCCTAAATAGGCAAGCAGCATAAAAGGAAGCTCCAAGTGCTGATAGGAGGCAGTGCAACGTGGGGTGGTCAGTTCTGGGGGCGGGTGAGACGGGAGAACACCAGAAACGGCTCTAAAATAAGGCCCAGAACTGGCCAGTCGCGGTGGTTCATGCCTGTGATCCCAGCACTTTGGGAGGCAGAGGCAGGTGGATCACCTGAGATCAGGAGTTCGAGACCAGCCTGGCCAACATGGTGAAACCCCATCTCTACTAAAAATACAAAAATTAGCTGGGCAGTAGCGGTGTGCACCTGTAATCCCAGCTACTCGGGAGGCTGAGGCATGAGAATAGCTTGAACCTGGGAGGTGGAGGTTGCAGTGAACCAAGATCATGCCACTGCCCTCCAGCCTGGGCAACAAGAGCAAAACTCCGTCTCAAAATAATAATAATAATAAGGCCCAGTGCTGTTCAAGGTCACATAGCAAGGACAAAACAAGCACAGAGCCCCAGGTGCCTGGCTTCCAGCTTGCCTGGTTGTGCTGTATGTCTGTGTGTGTGTGTGTGCACGCACGCCTGGGTGTGGGTGTCTACATCTATGATTTGTGACATCATTGGTCATGCTCATGGTCATGTGTGAGCTGTGTAAATATGTGAGGTATGTGTGTGTTTGTGGGATGCATCCACATGGGAGTATGGGTGGCTGTGGGAGTGTTTCCACAGGCAAGGCTGCAGCTGCTGTGGCCAGCCTCCCCACTGTGCACAGCCCTTGACCATCAGCAAATGGGACCTTGAGCTTTGCAGTTCCCCCAGGCCCAGCCTCACTTGCCGTTGATGACTGACCCTGGAAAAGAAGGGTCCGCTGGGCCTGTCAGGTGTCCCTGCGCTGACCCAGGGCACCTACAGCCTTGTTCCTGACTGAACTTTTCTGCCCATGTGGCCTCAGGCAGTTCACAAGACACCTCTGACCCCTGCCCCCCATTCCCAAGTGAAAGTGGGCAGAAGATGGGACAAGGGCAGGAGCTGCAGTGGTTGTTCCCTCCACCCAGAGCTACCCACTGCAGCCCCTCCGTGGGCGAGGGCTCTCTATCAACACTGACCAGTCTCCAGGATGCACTGCTGGTGCAGGACAGCCCCTCTCCTACCTCTTTGTCCTCTACCTCATGGTCCTGACCTAGCCTAGCCCCCATGTGTCTGGCCTTTGACTGAATTTATCCTAAATACTTCTCCCCCACCTACCTCCTACCAGCCACCCAGGCTTGGCAGTGGAACAAGAGTGCCCCGTGCCTTCCGGGTGAGCTTGGCCCTGGGCTGGGGATTCCAACCATCCTGTGGCCAAGGGAGGTGGACTAGGAGGCAAGGGGACAGCCAATCTTTCTGTGCCCAGAACATGGACTCTGGATCACAGAAAGTCCACTCTACTTCTTACTCAGGCAAGTCACCCCACTCCCCGGATGCCAGTTTATTCATTGATAAAATGGATATGTAGTACCAACTTCCAGACATGCTGTGGGGTCAGATGAGATCATAAGAACAGTAACATGCCATGGACACTGTGTGGGTCAGCAGGGTCTTCTCTGATGCCAGCAGGGTGGAGGATGAGCGTGAGGTCAGGGTGGCTTGGGAGAGGAAGTGACAGGACTGCTCGTGGGTGAGATGGCCCTGGAAATGCCCAGTGCTGCTGGGGAGCTGACCCTCATGGGACCACCAAGGCTCCAAATGGGAGCTGAGCAGGAGTTGAGAGATGCATGCCATGGGTCTGGGACCCCAGAACCTCAGCTTCCCTGGGGGATCACGGGTCTCCAAGGAGACACGGGGCAGAATTCTCTCCCCAGCCAGCTGCTTTGGTAGAGTGTGGGGGCGGCCACTGGTGATAAGGGCAAGAAGTGGGAGGGACATGTTCAGGGGCCAGAATCTGAACACCTCTAACAGCGGAGGCCCTACAGCCCCGCCCTTGCGAGTGCGAGATGGTCCCAGGTGACAGCCCACAGGCCGGAGCAGCCAGACCACAGAAATGTTGCTCAGACCTCAGAGCTGGTGGCCAACAAGGTCTGCTTCCTAAGGGCCTCCCAGAGGACTGAGGGTGAGGATAGGACTGGGCAGTCTCAACAGCTCAGAAGCTGGCACCTGCAGCCCCTCAGTGGGAGCAGGGAGCTCAGGGAGTCAGCTTGGGGGTTCACAAGCTGCACGACGACCTCTGAACCACACTGGCCTCTTCTGGCGGTTGGGATCCTAACTCACCTTCCAGCGTTGCAGGGAGGATGAAATGGCATGATGAACAGCAAGTGCTTTGCAAAGTCCCCAGTGCTAGGTGCATGGTAAAGCCCTGGAGAGGCTTAGCATCCTCAGCAGTCCCTTGGTTCTTCTTTCCCAGCACACAAACAGCCCAGATTCAGAAGCCAGTTCTCCTACTGCTTAGCTGGCTGGCCTAGGGCAAGTTACTTAACATCTGTAAAATGGGGAGAATAAGGGCTCTCCTTATGGGGCTGTCGTGAGGATTAAATTAGTTAATAAATGTTGAGTGCTTAATCAGAGCCTGGCACCAAATAAGAGCTCAATGAACAAGAGCGAGACTACTACTGCTGGCATTGTCATTCCCATCACACACCTCCTCCCCCACCATGCCAACACAAGAGCGCCCCATCCCCAGGCTTTGCATTCAACCCCTGCTTCCTCTGGCTGTTGCTCTTTATAAGCCCAGCCTCCCAAGCCACCTGAGGACAAGACCACAGCTCCTGCCTCGAGTCTCTCTCTAGACCCCTCGCCCACTCTCAGCATCAGGATGCCTGATCTACCTGGAGTTGGTGGTGGTGGCAGAAGAGCTCAGAGAGAGATGGCCTCTGGGGCCTGATGGGCAGGTCCTGGCCCCCCACAGATGGGCTAGGGCATGCAGCGTGAACACAGGTTGGATACATGTAAGTGCACACACATGAACCACACCGCAGGCAGCCCTTCCAGCTCCCAGGCTCAAGCCACCATGTTCTTAGAACACTGAGGGGGGCAAAGCCAAAGCCCCTCCCTCCTCAGCAGCCACCTCTTCTGCAAGTGGAGCTGCTGCTGCTCAACAATGTCTTGTTGCCACCTAGAGTCCTCCCCTGGCATCTCTAGGCCCTGCTGGCTGCCCAGCTCCAGCCCCCCGCCCCCACCGCTAGCTCCCACAGTTGGGGTGGAATAGGGGGAGGGGGCTAGGAGTAAGGGGAGAGACAGGGCGGTAGAGGAGGCACCTGGGCACTGCTGGGCAGAAGCAGGAGAGCCGGGTTCCAGCCCCGGCTGGGTGTTAGCTCTTTACATTGCCTCATGCAAGCTGCTACCCTCCTCAGCCTCAGTTTCCCCATCTGTAAAAGGACAAACATTCACACATAGGTCTGTGGTCTACAGACACATACAGACACTTTCTGGCTAGAGGTCTCTAGGGCAGGAGCTCATGTGGAGTGGCACAGTCTTCTGATGAGAAGATGGCTCCCCAGGCTAGGCCTTGGTGAAAACTACCACTAATCCCACCTCCCTGGCCATAGCCGAGAAGCTGGAGCTCCCCTGGGTTCAAATCCCAGATCCACCACTTTCTCGCTGTGGGACTTTGAGCCAGGTGTTCAGTCCTTCCTCTATGCAACGGATACAGACAAACACTCAGCACAGTCCCCAGGCCACAGTGGGTCCCCAGCAAATGCCAACTATGACCAGCTACTATGGCCTGCCCAAGAAGGCTGGAAACGGTTTCTTGTGGGACCAAATAATCCACAGGTGCTTCTCCCGTGTTTCATTTTACCTGAATGGAATCTGCCAAAACTAAGTGAGGGGACTCCTATTTCGCTAAATTAGAAGAATTTGGGTCACATGGTAGAAACCCTGGCAACCAGCTCCAAAAGGGCCAGAGGGTGGGGAGGAAGCTGCCACATCCCTCAAACCTCCACCAAGAGGTCTCCTAGACAACAGGAGGTGAGGACACTCCCAGGCCGCCTCCCTCTGGCAGAAGCCAGTCTGCCACCTCCCCTGCCACCACCAAGGAAGGAAGGGGCACCCACTGGATGGGGACTTCACTCTGCTACCCCCCACATTTAGCCTGCATGGCTCACAAAGCTCCTCTACCACTCAAAGCGAGGCCAATAGGGGCTCTCCCCACCATGGATACCGGGCCCTACAGGGCTGCAGCTGCACTGCAGCCCCTCAGTCCCCACCACCACCCTCCAGGATCTACCATGGACTCCTTGATTGCTAATTTAGACTTTCCTGCCATCCCACGCAGGGGAATCAGGGGAAATCAAATTACCGAGTTATTCACTCTTTTTGTACAGCTGATGGGCTGATTAGCTGTCAATCAGGGTCTGCATTAACATCTGACACTGTGTGCATAACAATTACCAGTCACATTAAGGAAACCTTTCCCTTTCTCTCTAAAGGGAGGGATGGGGAAGAGACAGGAGAGAGGAGGAGGCGGGAGGCACTGAAGGGAGGAGGAAATTCAATCAGCATAATTAGCTCAATCAGAGGAGAACATCACTTCACCAGCTGAGCAGAGCTACTGGCACTGCCAAAGGCCGCCGGCTGACCAGCTGCTCTGGAGCCTCTGCCCACTCTGCCCTCCAGCAAAGTGCCCAGCCTCTCCCTGCAGCCACAGCTCTAGCCAAGGCAAGCTGCCCTTCCAGTCAGTTAACCACTTGGATCCGCCTTTAGACTTCCCTTGCTCCAATCAGGCGGGCCCATTTCTGCCTGCTTCACTGGGATTGGCTCTGACTGAAGAGGAGGGATATAAGACTCCAAGGGTCCAGGCAGAGTTGGGAGTTGGAGGTGGGATGGAATAGAAGGGGTTGACGACTATTGAAGTCTAAGTTTATGATTATTTTGTGAAAGGGACTCCCTTATACTGAGTCAGGCTGTGACATTTTGTGGATCATCCTGCTGTTCTTCCTACTCCTTCCCTACGGCTGGCATCCTCCATCCCTCAGCACCCCTTCTGAATTGTTTGACCTTCTCTGGGCTGACCTGCATGTGTCTTCACTTGACTCTTCCAAGATAGAGTTTCAAGCCCAATTCCCATCCTACCCTCCACCTCTGAACACTCTCAGTTTGTCGCTGCCCTGAAAGCTAGTAAGTGCTCCCTGTATGTTGTAGCCACCAGGGTGGAGGATGAGCCTGGGGTCAGAGTGGATTGTGACAGAGAGGAAGCGACAGGACCACATATGGGTGAGATAGCCCTGGAAATGCCCGGTGTTGCTAGGAACCACCAAGGCTGTAAGTGGGAGCTCAGCAGGAGTCTGTGGGTCCCGGCACTCTTGGGACCTCAATTTCCCCATCTGTAATATAAGTGTGTCTCTAACCACCCTCCAGACTGGCTTTTTTTGAGTCTCTCAGTCTAAGGAGTCCTTACTCTGGACGCTGCTGCTGCTCCCAGGAGAGGGATGGTGCTTCGAGCTATTCCTTAGTCCAGACATGGGGAGGGCTTGCAGGGAGCAGTCACACTCTCCCATTCAGTCTCTTCAGGGCCTCCTGTGACAGAAGTAAAACAAACTGACAACATTCTTGGAAAAGGCCAAGCTTGTCCCTGGCCCACAGACTGATTGTCAACAGGTTGTGTTTGCTGAGGTGACCAGGCAGGGGTTCCCCTCGTCTGTTTGCTTTTTTCATGTGGAAGAACAGGTCTCAAGAAGGCTGGCTTTGGCCTCCTTAGCACTGCCCTGACCCACTGAGCAAGTCACAGACAGGTCTGGTGATAGACTAAGGCTGCACTGGTGACGACTGCCAGGCAGGAGTCTAGGGCTATAAGTTATTCAGGGAGGTGCAGGCAGAGGGAGGCCTGAGGTTGTGCTGTAGCTGCTTCTACAATGCAGACGTCCCATGAGGGTGAAGAAGATACTCAGCCCCATTCTCTGGGCCTCTGAATTTCTTGACCCAGTGTATTAGTCCACTGGCGATGCCATTACAAAAGACCACAAACAGTTTAAATACTAAAATAAAATCACAGAAACTTATCTTCTAGCTTTTGAGTTCTGGAAGCTAGAATTCCAAAAGCAAGGTGTTGGCAGGTTTTGCTTCTTCTGAGGCCTCCCTCTCTGACTTGCAGATGGGACCTTCTCTCCGTCCTCATGGCCTTTTCTCTGTGCACATGCACCTCTGGTGTCTCTCCATGTGTCCAAATTTCTATTTATAAGAAAGCCAGGCAGATTAAATTAGGGTCCACCCTAACATCTTCTTTTAACTTAATCACCTCCTTGAAGATTCTGTCTCCCAATCTGAGCTATTAGGAGTGAGAGTTTCAACATATGAACTTAAGGGGACACAATTCAGCCAAAAACCCTCAGAGAACTAATAACAATAGTTATCATTGTTGTTGGATAGCTAACATATATGGCATTTACTCTATTCTAGGCACAGGTCTAAGTGCTTACATACACTCACTAAACCCTCACAGACTTGAGCAGCTACTATGAGGCAATTATTATTATCATCCCAACTCCTTAGATGGGAAAAATGACATACAGGGAGCTTAAGCTACCTTCCCATCTAGTAAACAGGAGAGCCAAGATTCAAATTCAGGTATCAGACTCCAGAGTCCACCCACTCAGCAACTATTTCACATGCCTTGGCACAAGGTCCTTGGCGGCTCAATGATGGTGCTGACAGTCTTTCCAGGCCCCAGAGAACAATTGCCTCCTGGCCTCTGGCTCAGCAGCTTCCACATTAGGGATACCTCAGGCAACTTCAAGCCCAACCCTTGTACTGAGCCCATCTTCAGCCCAGAGAACTCAGACACCACCCCCCATCCAGCATTCGAGAGGGTCTCCATGTGGAGGGTCTCCATGTGCATCTGGACCTTCAGCTGCCAACATTCACAGAGCCCTTGATTATGCACCAGACCTCGTGCTAAGTGCTCTGCAGGTATCATGTCATTTAACTCTCACATTAAATATGAGTCCATGATTATGCCCATTCTCTCCCTTCCTCTACAAACAAGACCTTCCAGACTGACCTCAGCTAAGCACACCAGGTCACCCCTGAGCCATGATAACTCATTTTCTTTCCTTTTCTTTTTTTGAGACATGGTCTTGCCGAAGTGCAATGGCGCAATCATAGTTCACTGTGCCTCAAACTCCTAGGCTCAAGCAATTCTCCTGCCTCAGCCTCCCAAGTAGTGTCACCATGCCCAACTGAATTTATTTTTTATTTTTTGTAGAGACAGGGTCCTGCTATATTGCCCAGACTGGCCTCAACCTCCTGGCCTCAAGTGATCTTCCCGCTTCGGCCTCCCACAGTGCTGGGATTATAGGCAGGAGTCACAGCACCTGGCAATAACTAGTTTTCTTAGGTATTCCTAAAGCCACTAATTTACTCTCCCATTCAAAAAATTATTTACTGGGTGCTTACTATATGCCAGGCACTGGTTCTGGATATCAGGTATGAATGGGGGAAAACAATAGAAAGGAGTCCTGCCCCCAAGAGGCTTATAATCTAGTGGGCTTAGACAGAAAATAAACAGGTATGGAAATAAAGAAATATGATGGTTACAGATAGTGACAAAGGAATCACGAAATGAAACCAGGCAATGGCTAGGTTGCAGACACTTCAGATGGGGCAGTCAGGGAAGCTTCCCTGAGGAGGTGATGCTTGAACTGAGATCTGAATAACAAGAAGGATCCAATAATGAGGGGGAAGGGCAGGCAAGACAGAGAGAACAGTAAGTGCAAAGGTCCTGAGACACATTCAAGGGACAGAATGAAGACCGGCCTGGCTAGAGCAGACAGGACTGGAAGGCCGGTTAGGATATCATGTTAATGAGGTTCTGCACCTGAGTTGCCGCACATCACCATCAGGGAAGAGGTGACTGTCAGTTCCTTCCCATGTCTCATCCAAATCCTTCCACTGCAAGTGAAACCTCATTGCCTTGCTCTATCTTCAGAGCAGACTAAAATCTGAGAACACTTACGGTGTTTCCTCTCCACCAAATCACCATCCCAGCCAGAAAATAGCAGCTTCCCCTCTTCCCCCAACCATTTCCAGGTGACAGTTAAAGGAGTGGTGGGGGTTGGGCTGGGAGTCTCTATGAGTTTGAGAAAATCTATCTCCCTTCTGATGTTTTCAGCTGCCTCCCTTTGTAGGCTGTCAAAGCATGACAGGGAACGTTTCTTGCCAAAGGTCCCCTTGTGTTGCTGCCTAAATACACTCATAAATTCTTGCCTGAACCCAGAAGCAAGGCCCTGTATTTGAAATAAGAAGGGCAGAAAGACCCATAGAGAACCTTCCACCCCTTTCCATTCTATTTTCCTCTCCTTTCCTTCCCAATTCCCAGCTGCAGAAAATGAAGGAAATGCTTTTCAGGAGTCAGGGTGCATAGATTATTGTGTCTACATCCCCAACTACCATGGAGGAGGAGACAGATGCATCAACACACAAGTGAAACACATGCTATGAAAAGTAAATGAACTGGAAGTTGGGGAACCATGGTTGGAAGTGAAGCTCAATTCATCATGTATTTACTCAATAGCTATTTACTGAACACATACTCTGTGCCAAGTACTTGAATCAGGACTGTCAGGCACTTTAATCAGTTAGGGTCTAGTTAAGAAAAGAGAAACCATTCTAGGTATTTCACACAGTGGAAATTTAATACAGGGAGCTGGTTATGCAGATGATGGAAGAGTTGAGAAGCCAAATTAGCACCACCAAAACATTGGCAATAGCCGAAAGCCACCAGCTCCTTTGGAAATGGAAGGACAGTGAAAAGAGATGGCTTTACTCTATCTCAGAGCTGGGGTTGTCCTGCAAGGAGCTAGACTACAGGGAAGCCTGCTCAGCAGAATCTGAAACCACAGAGGGTGCCATTGTCTGGCAAGAGATGTACTTGCTGCCAGAGATGCTACCCCAGGCAAAGAGAAAGATGAGAAATGCTCTGGCTTCCTTCTTCCTTCCATCCTCCAGTCTCCCATCAGTGCCTCTTATTGACTAACCTCAGCCAAAAGACAGATCACCAAGAGCCTGGAGAACACAGTCTGCAGGAGTCACTTTCACCTCCACAACACCCCCATGGTAGAGTGGAGAAGGGGAAAAGAAAGAGATGGGTTTGAAAGGCAAAGAGCAAAATGAGTGTCACAGCACTAAAGACTTAAAATGAGGGTACATTTGATGTGGGTTTTAAAGTTTGAATAGGAACTTTCCAATCAAGAAGGAGCAGAGTGGTACAGGAAAGAGCAGGTTCAAAGACAGGGAAGTGCAGAGGATGTGGCTTATTCAACTAACAACAAAATATTCTGCCTGGCTGCCAGGAAGGTATATGAGCAGAGCCAACAAGAGATTGGGGAACATCCTGTAGGGCCTAAAAGGCTGAGCTCAGGGGGTTGGATATCATCCTGTAGGAAGTGTGGGACTCCACTGGGTCTCAGTCACAGACTGGGATTAGTAAAGAAGAGGGACCACAGATTGGGAAGAGAGACAGTGAGAAGCATTTGCAATGGTCCTAGTGAGCATTGATTAAGTCTGAACTAGGGCTGCTTTCATGGAGACTGGGAGGAGAAAGGGCATATAAGAGAATTTTAGGATGTAGAAACAGCAGGACTTGGTAGTTGACTGGTAGGAGCGAGAGGGAGAAAAAGAGACAAAATATTATATTTGGGTGGGTGTTTATGAGAATGTAATTCTAACTTTTCTCCCTTCCTTCTCCTTCCTCTAGGACCACCTTTGGAGAGGCCTTCACTTATCTCTTAATGTGCAGCCTCTTATAATGCAGCCTTCCTTTCTTCCATTGTATTAGAATCCTCAGTTTGGGGCTAGACAAAAAGGCCTCCTGGAATAAGGGCTACACTTCCCTGCATCCCTTGCAGTTAGACACGGCAATGTGCCTAAGCTCTAGCCAATGAGATGTAAATGAATGTGTCAGGGGATAGCTTACTTAAATGCAGCTGGCATGTGCCCTTTGGCCCCTTCTTTGTCACTCTTTCCCCACCTTGCTGCCTGGACAGTAACCATGATGAATGGAGCTTTGGCCACTATTTTAGACCAGGGAACAATAAGAGCCTGGGTCCCTAGGAACATGATAGAATAGATTCAGCACCCACTTTGCACTGCCTAAATCAGTTCTGTAGGTGAAAGAGAAATAAACATCTACTTATTTAAGCCACTGTTATTTTGAGTATGTTTGTCACAACCAAACTTAATCCTAAATGATACAATACTCTATTATTTCAGGAAATAATTTAAATATCTCATCTCATTTACTCCTCAACAATCCAATGATGTAGATAATATTGATATATCCAGTTTACAGATGAGGAGACTGAGGCTTGGTGAGGTTAAGTCCCTTGTTCAAAGCCAGTAGTGTAGGCAAGATCCAAACTCTGGAATTTTCGCTCCAAATATTCTGACTTCCTCAGAGGCACCTCTTTTCCCTTCCCAAATGTTTTTCATCTTCCCTCCTGCTTCTTTCAGCTTGACACATGTTTCTAGCAATAATAATGGCCTCAATAATAAGGATAATAATAAGAACACTGAGATTTGCTCTTTTGTAGAACTGAACAACTTCCTACTATTTCTGTCAACAAATTAGTCTTAATTGCACTGTGGCATCATTAAGCAGCATTTGGGGAAATGTAGAAGGTCCCCAACATGTCAAGAATATAATTTGATCAACAAAACATCTGAAAAAGAAAAAAAAACAGTAGATGCTTATATTTAAAAAACAAAACACTGGGCTGATTTTTATAATGTGTCCTTTTAACTCCTCTCTTTGTAAAAGACGAATTACACCTTAGTGGCTTCTGGGCTCTGGCTCACTGCACGGTCGCCAAGTTGCCTGTGACACTTCCAGCTGAATTTGCTCCCCGCTGTCAGCTGTAGGGAGGGGGTTATTTCACCAAGAGGGAGGAGGGTTATTTGGGTTATTTTTCTGCTTCCACTCTTGCCACTCTACCATCTAATCAGCATGGAACAACCAGATGAGGCTTCAAAAACCTAAGTCACATCACATCACTCCTCTCTTCAAACACTGTCAATAGCTTCCCATCCTATTTACAATAAAAACTAAGCCTCCATCATGGCCTCCCAGGCCCTGCATAATCTGGTCCTCACTCACCTCTGTGACCTCATTACCAACTCTCTGCATTTCACCTCTGATGCTCTGGCCACAATACACCTGGATGCCCCTGCCCCAGGGCCTTTACACTTGCTGCTCCCTGCATCTGGAACACTCTTTCCCCAGATGTCTATGTGATGGCCTCCCTCGCCTCAATCATCTCTCTGCTAAAAGAGGCCATCACTACCCACTGCAACAGAGCATCCCCTCCTGCCCTACTTTTCTTCATTAAGTTGATCACTACCTGCCATTACATTATAAAAGTATTTGTATATTTTTTAATTGTCTGGTCCCCCAAGTAGAATGTAAGCTCCAAGAAGGCAGGAGCTGTATCTACTTTGTTCAGTGCTTGGCTTCTGTGCCTAGAGCGTGTATGACACATGCTAGGTTCTCAATAAACATTGGAGGGAAGGAGAGAAGAAGAAGAGGGAGGGAAGGAAGGAAGGAAGGAAGGAAGGAAGGAAGGAAGGAAGCGAGGGAGGGAGGGATAGAGGGAAGGAAGGAAGGAAGGGAAGGAAGAAGGAAGGGGGGAAAAGGGGAGGGGAGGGGCAGGGAGGGGAAGGCTGGAAAGTACATGGTGAAGAAGGCATCAGACAGGACAGGGAATAACTGCTCCAAAGATCAAACAAAATGAAATTCAGTAAGAGGAATTGGAGTTAGACATAGGGAAGTATTTTTTGACACTGAGAGGTGTAAGGTAGTAGAGCAGGAAGCTGGGGTTAGGAGGGGATTTGCGGTTAGGAAGTGGGTTCCCAGAGCGGTGGTCAGAGTGAAGGAGGACATCTGGCCTTTCCTGGGCAGTGTAGGAATGCAGCCAGATCTGCATTCTTTTTTCCCTCTCCCTTCCTTTCTGTGGGAGGAACTGGCACAGGAGAGATTTGGGACTTGGTGAGGGGAGGGGAAGAGGAGGAGGCAGTTCTTTTTTCTTAACCTCCCCACAAAGTTGCAGAAGAAATCTCGAGTAGTGAATCATCCCTCTTTACAATCAAGCAGTTATTTAAAATGGAAAAAGGAAAAGAGACCCAGAGAAAGGGAGAAAGTGGGAGATTATCGCCCGCCAGCTTGCTCCCAAATTCCCAGCAATCAGCCGCTGAGATGTGTCTAATCTCACGATGAGCCGCTTTCCTGATTGAGGGAGCTAATTGCAGGGCTGACACAGCTTCCCGGGAAAGTACTTGTAGACAAAAAATGCCAAGTGCTACCAACAACAACAAAAATACACCCATACACACTCATAATGGCTCAAGACGCAAGAGGCCTGTACTGCCAGAGACATCTACCCCACTCCAAAAAAGGAGAGGAAGCTCTTGACACCAGCCAAAGCCATCAGGAAAATCCCAGGGGAGAAATTGGCCAAAGACATAAACAGCAAGTTCACAGAAGTGGAGGTACAAATGTCCAGTAAATCTAGGAAGAAAGGTTCAACCTCACTTGCAGTCAAAGAAGCAATGGTACTTACAGCTATGGCACCATTTTTTGTGGACCAAATTAGAAAAGGTTTTGAAGGAAAAAAACATTCATATTGACCTGGGCCTTTAGGGAGGCAGGGGCAAGATCCTGGGAAGATTTCTTTGCTGATGGAGTTTATCATCAAGATACCCAAGAGAAACAGGACACAGGGGAACCTCTCCTTGGCTGCTGTTGGCACACAGTCTAGTGGAAACAGAGAGCAGTCACTCAGCCTGCTCTGGGATGCAGCTGAGCTCCAGCCAGTGCCTTCAGTTTGTCTGTGTCACCCTGAATGTTACCCAGAAAGAGGACTTGATGGGTTCTCCATCCAACAAGGAGACTCTCCCTTGGGCTCCAATACACCGGCTCCATCCTCAGGGCCATCCTTAGGTCTTGTCTGGGACTCTTGGACCAATTCCAGGTCTAATCCGGTGTGGCAGAAGCAACTAGTTTAGTTTCACCCAGCCATGCCTCAGAATCAGAGTGACTTAAGCAGGAAAGAACAGCTTCTGTTGCTGGTGTCAAAGGCAAGCATGCTGAGGCTCCATATCCTGCCTGATAAAATGGTTAACACTCGGCCTTGCAAGGATGTGGTGGAATTGACTTTCTTGTGTGCTATTGGTAAGTGTAGAAAATGATGCAAACTCCCTGGAGGGTAACTTGACAAAAACCAAAATCTTCATTCCCTTTTCCCTTCTGGGAATAAGGAGAGAGGAGAAATGCTTCAGCTATACTCATTATGCCAGATGACCCCTGCCCAATCCCTTTAGGACTCCCCGCTGCCCTCACAAAGAAGGAGAAATAGCCATCTGACTGATTGGAGAGTGAGGTACCCATCAGTCCATATTCAAAAGGTCAGCACCTCTGAGGTGTGCTCTTGCTGGTACTTCCTGCCTCTATCCCATGGACAGAGCTCCAGGGCACACCTGGGTATGCCGCTGTCAAGGAGAAGGAGTGTTGTACCCCACTCGAGCCTCAAGCTAAGGCATGCACTGCAACTCAGCCTTGTACTTCAGTTCTGAATTGGGGACATTGGGTCACATTTGGATGACTATTAATAAAGAGGTAACTGCATTCCAGTTCTGCTATTGTTCCTTATGTACCACTTCTTTAAAACCTCAAAGGCAGGTGATCAGTAACCAGGAAGAATTGATCCTAGAATTTCTGAATTCCTGGCAGTTAAACTTTCTGATGTCATCCAAATCCCACCTGAATTTCTTTTCTTTTTAATTGAAAGATAATCTACACATAGTGAAACATAAAAAGCATATTTGTTTTCGTTATATGGCTTGATCATATTTTTACTTTCCTATACACTCATGTAATTACCACCAAGATCAAGAAAAAGAACATTGCTGGCATCATCATACAGCTATCCTGCATCTTCTTAGTCTGTATCTCCCCCAAGAGGTAATCATTGTCCTGATTTTAACATAGATTTATTGTGCCTGTTCTTGAACTTCCTATAAATGAGATCATATGGAACATATTTTTTTCTGGCTTTTTTCACTCAACATAATACCTGTGAAATTCATCCGTATAACTGCATCTACCAATAGTTCTTCCTCTTTTGTTGCTGTGTAGTATTCCATTCTTATGAAACTACTATAATTTATTTATCCTTTTACATATTGATGAATATTTAGATTATTTCTAGCTTGGGACTATGATGAATAGAATATATATGAATATTCTGTTATGGACCCGTGCACTCATTTCTCTTGGGTATATACCTAGATGTGAAATTGCTGGGTTATAGCACAGGTATGTGTTCAGCTTCAATAGAAACCATTTTCCAAAGCGATTGTACCATTTTCAACTGCACCAGCAACATATGAGAGACCCAGTTGCTCCATATTTTCACCAATGCTTAATACTGTTGGTCTTTTTAATTTTACCCATCTAATGTTTAGTGGGATTTCATTGTGATTTTAATGTACATTTCTATGGTGAGTAATGATACTGAACAGTGTATCATTATGTGCTTATGTCCATCTGCATATGTTGTTTTATGAAATGCCTCTTCAGATTGTTTGCTCATTTTTTAATTGGACACTTTAATTTCTAAAAGAATCAATACTAAGGAAATAATCAGAGGAGCAGACAAAACTTCATTCATTTAGATGGGCAGCACAGTACTGCTTATAACAGCAAAAAACTAGACACAATGTAAATGTTTCATATAGAGAATTAGTTAAATAAATTATGATACAAGTATATATTCAAAGACTGCATGCTTTGGATAAATATGCTTGTGATAAACATATATGTTCGTGATAAATGTTTATACTAGAAATAAGAAAATTTTTACAATGTAGTGTCTTGATAGCAACTTTAATGTAAGCATTAAAAGAAAAATTGGAAGGAAAAACATCCAAATGTTACTGCTGGTTATTTCTCAGTGATAAGATTATGGGTGATCATTATTTTCTTCCTCCTACTTTTGTTTCCTGAATGTTCTACAACATTCATACAATACTTTTATAATCAGAAACACAATAAATTTTTTTTGACTACTAGGACTGTGAGGTCTAACTGAAATTGAGTATTACAAATAAACTATTGTCTGAACAGAAACTAGTTCCTTGACTTTCAACATCGTCAGGCACAATTTTCTAAGCCTGAATACCTTACACTTTCTTGAGAAGAAATTATTTTGTTTACTCCACATGCTGTAAAGGTACTTTTGTGTCTGTGTTCGGAGTTGGTTTTTATCAAAGAATGCCAGTGTATCGCTTGGATTTGAAAAGCCCTAAATGGGGCTTAGTAATGGGGCATTTGGAACAGGCATTCTCATCTGCCAATAGATACATTTCTGAGTATAGGCAAGGGATAACACCACAAGCTCCATGAGGGCAGGGACCTCTAGGCCCGTCCTGTTCTCTGTTGGGTCCACAGTGCCTGGCACAGGACCTGGGCTTCAAAAATACTTGTTGGATGAATGAATGAATGAATTTTCCTGTAAAGTATTGATTTTCCCTTACAAACAAAATGGAACAGACCTTGTAAACAGAAAAGAGTGTTGCCCCACAAAGGCATCCCCTTGAGAGACTATAAATAGTTTTTATAATAGCATTCCCATGGCATAATAAGTTGGGAATTTCTTTTGTGGAATTGTTTCCAGAGTCTAGAATATATTCTTCTGAATAGTTTCAAGGGTGGCCAATCAAGAAGAGTGAAAGGAAGATCTCCTGGAAGGGCTGTGGGGAGTGAGGCAGGATTTAAGCACCATCTTTTCCTTTGGGCACTGAGCAGACCCCCTGACCACCCCCCAAGACCATGCAGGACCATACATAAAGCTGATCTGTCCGGAGAAGACAGTGAGGGCTGAACATAACAGCCTGGTGGCCTTCCCCCCACCCCAGGATTCTGCACAAGCCTCCACCAGATTAACCCTCCTGCAGCTCATTACCATGCTGTCACTTGCCTACTTCCAACCCTCTAATGGCTTCCAAACAGAGCCCAAGCCTCCCAGCCTGGCTTCTAAGGCCCTGCAGGGTCTGACTCCATCTGTTCCAGCCTCATGTCCCATGACTCCCTTGCACAAACCTTCCCAGCAGGAAGAGGCTACTGTACTGAGACTCCCTGTGGGCTCCCACCCATCCTACAGGTTGGGCTGTCAGAAACATGAAACAGGAAGGCACTTCAGCCAAGGAGGCTCATCCGGAGCCCCCACAGCACTAGAGATTGGGCGGTGAGAAATTGGAACAAAATTCCAATCAAGCTGTGACGCTCTAGACCAGTGGTTCTCAACTCTGCCCACACATTAGAATCACCAGGGAAGCTGTGATAGGGTGTCCAGCTGGCCACCAAAGATTTATGCTTCCCTCCTAGCATTGCTTGAAAGTGGCTTCCCTGCCAAAGATTAGATTTCTCGACTTCTCTTGCATATAGATGGGCCCATTGACAGAGCTCCAGCCAATGTAGTGTGGGTGGACATGGTGTGCCTCACTTCTAGGCCTGGCCAGTAAAAATCCTACCAAGCAACCCTCCACTCTCTCTTCCCCCATCTGCTGACTAGAAACTCAGTTCACCTTGGAAGCTGCGTGTTGAAGACAACAGAGCTTCCATCCACTGGTCCTAAATGACGGTGTGGAACATAACCAGCCCAGGGCACAACAGACTATGTAAGCAAGAAATCCTTCTCCTGAATGAGGCTTCTAAGATTTAAAGGTTTATCCATTACCGCCACTAAGATGGCCTTCATTAATACAGGAGTTTTTTGAAAAATGGCATGCCTGAGTCCCAACCCCAGATTCTGACTTAATTGATCTAGGATGGAGCCCAGACACGGGTATGTTGTAAAAGCTCCCCAGGTGATTCTAATGTCAGGGTTCAGGACCAGATTTCAGGCTCAGAAGTATGCATGGATCTTCCTACAGGTCATTCAGCAAGTCATGGAGCCCTACTATATGCCAGGCCCTCTGCTGCTCCCTGGAAGTTTTGTCCCTAAAGCTGATCAGAGACTCAGCTTTGATCCCATATGCATGGCCGTGGCTGGGAATCCTGTTGCCCAAGACTTGAAGGCAAGAGGAAGCCTGGCAGGTCTCTTCAATTCCTCTAAGAGCCCCACCTTTCTCCCCCTCCCCACCCCAAGTCCCTGCTTACCACCAACACAAGGACATAGAGGACAGAGTGCAGATTTGTCTGCAGTTGAAGAAAAGTTGAAGAGTTTCCTCTGGGCAGGTCATGGTGCTACCCCAGGATATATCAATACCTTCATAAGGCCTCACCAAAATTGGCAGACCCTTGGGATCGTGGGCAACAGAGACATAATGATGAGGAAGACATATTCCCTACCCTCAAAGAACTCATAGTCTACTTGCAGACATAGACTATGGTATTGAGGATGAATCACAGGGGCCATCCAAAACCATCCTGGGTACCCCCATCCCAGAGGCAGCACAGGATGATAGAAAAAACACTGAACTCAGAGTCTGGACACCCATGCTCTCATGCTGCCTCTAGCACTGTCTTGGATCTGGCTGGAGAGAAGGGAGCAAAGAGAATGGGACAGGTGACAAAGTTGGGGAGGGGGCTGGGACTGGTCTCTACAGAGCCTAGATACGAGGTTCAGGAACTTGGAACTTCATTCTGTAGACTCTCAGGGGCCCTTACGAGGTTTTGAGTGGGCAGGACATAGTCAGATTCATGGTTTGCAAGGGACTCTGTGATGGGGGATGGACTGGTTGGAAGGACAGAGGCATGTGAGAACCTGGTTGGAGGACTTAGTCATGAGGGCAGTGGTCAGTGATAGAGAAAGAGGTGACACACCAAAGATCCCTGGGGCTCCCTCCTCAAGAGGCAGCAGGATCATTGGGAAAGAGCACTGGATTTGGAGTCTACACCTGCTGCTCCTTCAGCCCGAGAAGCTCTTCCTCCCTCTCTTTATTCTCACCTTACAGCTCTGTTCAAAGACCACCTCCTCGGAGAGGCTGTTCCAGATTATTGTATCAAAGTGGATGTCTCCGTTTCTCCCTGCCACACCACCCCATGATTTCCTTTACTGCAATTTCATGATCTATGACTATTATTCATTCATGCGTTTACCTCTTTATTTCAAGTTCCATGGGGTCAGTGACTTTGTCCTGTTTACTGTAAATCCCCATCTCCGGGCACAGTATCTGGCACCTGGCAGATGCTTACCTCTTCCTGTATTCACGCTTTTTGCCATGAACTTTGCAGTGCCCTCTCATGTGGGTCGGTGTATTTCTCACTTCTCCTTTTGACTTTGACCACGTGACCTGTTCTGACCACTCAAATAAGGTGAAGCAATGGTGTGCTAGCTCTAAGCCCAGGCCTCAAGAGACTTTGTGTATGTCTGCTTGCTCTCTGCCACCACTGCCACAGCCATGAAGAGAACGTGCCTAGGTCATCCCACTGGTCTCAAGAGGTGGAAAAGAAGGGGCAAGTGAAGCAAAGCCACCCCCAGCCAAGCCCAGCCTACATCTGCTGACCCACAGATAAATGGAAATGAATGATTGCTGTTTTAGGACATAGAGTTTTGGGAGTGGATTGTTAGATAGCGTTCTCCTCCACCTGTAAAATAAAGGGGCTGCTAGTTGAAGCATCTCCCCTAAAGGTCTCTGGTTTTTCTCTAAACATGGTGGCTCCCAACTTCCCAGTCCTACCTCTTCACCCTTCCTGAAAAATGGCTTCCCCTTCTCACACGCTCTGCCTTTGCCTCAGCCCTCATAAATAACCATGCGGCATCCACTTTCCCGGGGCCAAGTTCATGGCCCCCAAGAGCCTCACTTTCAAGACATCTCTTCAGTGGCTTCTGCCTTGCCTGCTTCACTATGGCCCGGGGGCATGAACAGCTAAAAGCCCTTCTTGGGTTCTGATGTGCAAATCAGAGAGCCCCAGATGGCCTAAGAAGAGCCTGTCCTTGCCAGGACTACCCTGCCCCACAGCCCAGGTGAGCACAGGGAGGGCAGCTGGGCTGGATTTGGAATATGTGGTGCCCATTTGGCCAGGGTATGAACAGAAGTGAGTCAGAACCTGAGGTCATGGAATTCTAAGGCTGAAGGGAACTTCAAAGACCATTTGAGACCATTTCTCACCTAACATTTGGGCAAACTGAGGCACACGGAAGTAAAGAGACTTGCCCAACCATTCAGTGGCAGAGTCAGGAACCAGATTTCCTGACTCCCAGCCCAGTGCTCCTTTCCCAGCACCTGGCTGGTCACAAGCAGGGAAGAGCACAAACAAAGGTTTGGAGGCTGGAGGTGTGGATTCATTCAACACCATGTCCAGGTCACTCGCAGGCGAGGGACATCCACCATAGGCCAGTTTTTGTGCTAAGGCTAGGGGGTAGGGGACAGATCTATTGGATGTCAATTCCCATAGTGGGGAGCTTATGCCGGGATCTATGCTGGGTGAGCGTCTTTGAGTGCCAACAAGGGCCAGGTCATGGATTGATTGAGTGCTTACTATGTGCAGGTTCTGTGCCAAGTGCCACCTACTCAATGGCCAATGGCTGAAATACTCTGACCACCTCTGTCTCCCTGCTAGTCACTGTGCCCTCCTTCGAGCCTCTCTAATTGGCAGCCTCTCTCTGCCTCTGAGCCTTTCTGTGTCTCTTGCTCTCTTTGTGTCTCTGTTCTTGCCTCCTGTATGTGTGTCTCTCTCTAGTCTTCCACCTTCTCTCTTTCTCTTGGTCTCTGGATGAACCCCCTTTTCTCTCTGAAGTTGTATGATTCTTCTGTCTCTTGCCTGTGTTTTCATTTTCTTCTCTCTCTGTGTCTTTTTGTGTCTGTGACTCTACCACCCTCCATATCTCTGTCTCTCTCTCCCAGTCTGTCTCCCCTTCCCCCATCTTTGTACCCTCCACCCTAGGTTCCTGTCCAGTGTCCTCCCCACACCCACCCCAGGCTCTGTTCTCTGCCAGCTACAATTACAAGTGCATCTGCTGAAGTAGTCAAGCTCTTTTTCCATGATGGGGTAACAAGAGGCTGTATGTTTGCAGCCACTGACTGGAAATACTGAATTCTTTTTCAGCAAAGAAAGACAAGCACCCTCTTGGTTTATAAATATTAATTATAGGCACCCGGTAATGAGAGAACAGGGCAGCTGTTGGCTGTGATCTCTGATTGTTTGACTAATCCTAGAGACAGTTTAAACAAGACAGTTATTGCCTGACGGGAAGAGGAATTAGGGTGCTGTGGTCCTTCCAGAAAGATCAGCTTAGGAAATCCAGGAGAAGCATGATCTCACCGAGGACACTAGCAGAGTGACCTTGGGCAAAGCCTCTTCCCCTCTGGGTCCCAGTTTCCCCTTTTATCCTACAAGGCCCTTCTGGCTCTGACCTTTACTATGTGGAGGTCCTGTTTGGGAAGGCAGTTGGGCAGAGTATTTCAGGGCATCTGCTCCACAGGGAGCATGGCCCCAACAGGGGGAAGGCCAGCACAGGGGAAAGAGCCTTGAGAGTCAGCCAGGACAGCATCTGGCTCCTCACCCTTGGGGTGAAACGTGGGTCTGTCCTAGTTTGAATCAACTCCTTCCCAGGAAAAGATCCTGGCTTAAGACAAAATCTGAAGCATAAACAGAGGTATGTCAGTTCCATGTTGCAAGCCAGATGTTCTGGACCTAGCACTGGCTGGGCAGGTCTTCCAGATACCTCAGTTTTGCTTTCTGCAAAATGGGAGCAATGAGGAGGAACTTTCTGCAGTTCTTTTGATGCCAGAAAAGTCTATCTAAATTGAATCTGAGAAGTCTCAGACTGTCTATGTCTACCAGAAGCCATTTGACAATTGCCCTATCTCCAAGCTCATGCCTCAATTCGATAGTTATTGACATTGCTATGTGTAAAGCAGGGAAGTCACTCCCAATGCACAACCAGTAAGAAGGTTGGTTAGGGGAAGAGGAGCATGAGCCACTGCAACCGGCCAAGTGAGCCATTCTTGCTAGCTGTTAGGATACGTATTTTTTAACTCATGGTTACATGCCATATGCCAGACCCTGGAGACACAGTGATGAATCCAGCCAGCATCTCTGTTCCCAAAGAGTTCACTGTGACATGGGAGAGAAGAACAGGTAAACTAAAATGCTGCCAGTGTGGCAAGATACATTTGCATAACAGAAGCATGTATAAATCAAGGTTGCCAGGGAGGCACAAAGAAGGAAGACCTTGGTTGCGGGATGCAAGGATGCTGGGATGGATTTTGAAGACTGAGTAGGAGCTCACCAGGCAGTTGATGCAGAAAAGGCATTGCAGGTAGACAGAACGATCAATACAGAGACTCACAGGCAGGAAACAGCACCATACATCCAGGGCCGTAGACAGTGATAGGAATCCAGTTTAGGGGAGGCCCTAACTCCGGCCACGGGAGGGTCTAGACTCATGCTGCATGCACGCGTTGAGTTCAGTCATGAGAAGGGTTTTAAGCAGGAGTGACATGATCACACTCCAGTCTTAGGCTGCATGCACATCCAAGTCTGGGGGATTTATACAACTTTTCCTTTTCTTCTCAAGCATTTATCCAGCCTAGAAATTTTAGAGCAAGCACTTCCCCTTATTTCTATTCAACCTGAAAGCGGCAGTCGAATCCAGCTTGCATGGTATTGAAATGCAGGTGGCCTGTGCAACAGTGTTGCTAAAATTACCAAAACTAACCACACCAGGGAAGGGCCATTATCAGAAACAGATTTTATTACCATGGAAACCAGCAGATAATGCCAAGTCCAGTCATTTTTATTCTCCGAAAAGAGAGAGAGACAAGGAGAAAGAAAGAGAGAAATAGAGACAGCAGCAGGAGAGGAGCACGGTTGAAAGGGAGTGAGAATGCCGGAGTCCCTGGAAGAGGGGCGGCGAGCTGGGGAATGACCCGGGCTCACGCCACACATGCTCCGTCCATCCACACACTTCACCAGCATGTACAG
Organism: Papio anubis; assembly: GCF_008728515.1. NCBI lineage: Eukaryota > Metazoa > Chordata > Mammalia > Primates > Cercopithecidae > Papio > Papio anubis. The sequence goes on from NC_044976.1 coordinate 35,505,419, forward strand.
AATGTGTGCTACCTGCCACAAGAAGCTGGCAGGAAGCAGCCAGAAATGGCAGAAACGGCTTTGCAGTGTGACTTCCACCGTGGGTCTAAAATGTGGGAAACCATGTAAAAGCCCCAGAAAGAGCTACCTGGGGCATATTTCAAGGCAACCCTGGTGGTCTCTACAGAGGGCACTGAACATGGAATCAGAAGACACAGCTTTGAGTTCAGGCTCTGCCTATAGTGGCTTGTGACCTTGGGCAAGGTCAGAGAAATTCTCAGAGCCTCAGTTTATTTATGTGTCCAAAGAGGGACCTCCTGGGGGTGGCTGTGAGGGTCAGGTGGGCATGGATGCCCAGGCATTTTGTAACTGTAGAGGGCTGTGGGCACAGAAGGCCCTGCAGGCTCCGGGATTCTTACACCTGGATCTCTACTTTGTCCCCTGATTTGAAGAGTTCTTTCCACCCACACACAGCTTTTTGGCCTTCTGCAGCCCATGGAATGCATCCCCAGCCCACACAGACCCAAAAGATGAGAGCAGGGCAGGAGGCCCTGGTGAGAGTTTTGGTGGAGTTGGGGGGCTGCTGAGAATAGAGGCGATGGGAGAGTCAGGATGAGTATGGTTTTGTGAACAGGGCTGAGACAAGGTTTTGATTGGATCACCCTAAGGGAAAGGAAAAACCGAGGGCAGAGTGGAAGGAAGCAGGTGAGACAGAATGAGGAGAGCCAGGTGACTCTAGGGAAGGGGACCTGTCAATGGCCTAGGGTCCTGGGGAAGGAGTAAGTGGGAGGTTTTAGCTGCCCAAGTGTGTAGCACAGGGAGAACAGGAGAAAGGGAACCACAGAATATCCACAAGGACCCATCACATCACAGGCGCATACACAAAGGGCATCCAGCCCTTGCTCCTCGAAGCGCGCATCACCTGGGAGCTGGCTAGAAATACAGATTCTGCCCCAGACCTCCTGGTGATTCATCTGTATGCTCAAGTTTAAAAGGCATTGGTCTAAGTCCTTTCCCTTCTCCAAGTCTCAGTTTCTTCATCTACAAAATTGGAATCATAATACCCTCCCAGCCTCACAGGGCTATTCAGAGGGTTGAAAAAAACAAAAACAAAAAACAAAAATGTTTGAATGAATCACTTTGAAAAATTAAAAGCACCATATTGAATGTAAGATATTGTTTCACTATTATGTATTTATTATTATTATATACAGGCAGCCCCAATCTCCCAGGGCAACAAACCACTCTCATAACAAAATGACTTGATTAGACCGTTCTCTTAAAAACACTGCTCCCCAGCTAGCATTTTTCCTATCAGCGTGCCTCTTCTTGCAGCTGCATATTAAATCTTCATCCCATCAGCACTTGACTGAATTTGTAGAAACAAAATGGAAGAGGGAACTCAGGCATGAATTAGCAGTTTAAGACAGGAATGAGATTACGATAAAATCCCCACTCTCTCCATCCATCAAAATGTAATAAGAATAGAAACTAATGTGAAAATATCAACATGACCTATTGCTTCGAGCCTGGCACTGCCATCCTTTATGATCAAGCCTTGCAAGATGCAAGCATCTCATTTCACTGTAAGCGTCACGGTTTAGGCAGGGGACACAAACCATGTCCGAGACAGGCTGCACGCTTAGGCAGATCCCTCTCGGGGAAACGGGAAGGGACCAAATATGACGCGGTTCCCTGACTTCCCAAGTCACAGAGAATGAGAATGAATCAGAGGTGACTTGGTCTGAAAGGTGTTTGGTTTTGCTTTCGATTCTGTCTGTGGGTATGGAAACTCCAGCTCCATCAAAGGATTGTGGAAGATGGCCAGAGAGGACATTTCTTAAGTTTCAAACGTCTCCAGGAGCCTCCGCTCCTTGGTTGCAGCAGCAATGGCAGCCCCACCCACCAGCCTCATACCATCACTGCAGACAACCTTGTGTACCTGCACAGGCATCATGGGATATAGAGCATGTTCCTGGAGATAGTGGTACGGCCACTGATCCCTACAGTGGCAGGTGACGAACAGACGAACTCAGATAAGCAATGGGACTTGCTCAAGGACACACAGCAAGTAAGGGTTAGACACCAGATCTGCCAGACTCCTTGTCCATTGCTCTTCAAATGGCATCACATTGACAGAGATGTGCCAGGACCGAGCTCAGATTAGAAGTACACAAAACATGAGCAGCCATACCTGCCTCTGGGAACTCAATGCCTCACTTGCATCTGAGCTCATTCTCCCTCCAACCTCCCACCTCCATTCTGCCAAGGCCGCCTGCTTCCTCTTGCTCCAAAAAAGCACTGAAGTTTCTTTCCAATTACAGACTTTGAACACTCTCTTCCCTGGAATACTTTTCCTCCCACTGTTCACTGGGACTACTCCCTGTCCGTCAAGTCTCACCTGAGGTAGCACCTCCTCAAAGAAGCCCTCCCAGATACACCTTCTCCCTACGCCCTTTCCTCTGCTTCAGGGCTCTCAGTTAATTCACTTTCATATCAGCCTGTGCTATGCCCCTGTATCACATTTCTCAATAGTAGTTAAATCACTGTTTGTGTTATTACTTCGTATTTATCACCTTCATGGGACAGCAAGCTATAAAGTATAACTGTCTGGATCACTCTGTCTTGTTTACCACTGTATGCCCAGCACCTAGCACAAGACTTGGCACTTAGTCTTCCACTTATTCAAAAGTGTTTATTGAATATCTACTATGTGCCAAGCACTGACAGCATCCCTGTTTGCGTGGAAGCTTCATTCTAGTGGAGAAGCACATACAATACAAACCTATGTCTGGTGATGATGAGTGTGAGAAGAAAAACAGAACAGGGTGTGCCAATTTTTGAACTGATGTTTGGGAATTCTCTTAGAGGTGACATTTGAGCAGAGCCTGGGAGGAAGCGAGAGGATGAGATCCACAAACACTGAAGGGAACAGCATTCCACACAGCAGGATCAGTAACTGCAGAAGCCCAGAGGCTGGTCTGTGCATGGCATGTTCCTAGAGGTTGGGGTGAGAGGGCAGTGGAGAAGGTGGGTCAGAGAGGTGGGGGGCCCAGTGTTGAAGACTTCAGAGTTGACTCTGTGTGAGACAGGAAGCCATTGGAGGGTTGTGAGCAGTGAGAGGACTTGATCTGACTTTGGTTCTAGAAGGACAGCTCTGGGTACTGTGCAGAGACCACCCACAGCAGCCAAGGGCAGGAGCAGGAGAACCTGCTGAGAGGCTACTGCACCAGTCCAGGTAAAAGGTTGTGGTGGCTTGGACCAGAAGAGTAGCGATGAAGGTGGAAGAAGACTATGGACTGCAGGTATATTCTGCAGATGGAGCCAACGGGGTTTGCTAAGGGATTAAATGTTGGGTATAATGGCTGAAAGGAGTCAAGGATGATGCCACAGATGCTGGCCTTAGCAACTGGAATAATGGAGCTTCTGTAAACCAATAAATTGCCCTTTATGCTTAAGCCCAACTGAACTAGGGTTTATCACTTGGAATTTTTTTTTTTTACTATTGAGTAACTCAGAGACTAACCAACAGGCCAGAAGTAGCAAGGTAGGAAGTACGGAGGAAGGGACAGATAGGGGGAGGACAGGAAAGTGCCCGACTGGATGCAGCAGAGAGTGGGACCTCGAGATTGAAAAAAGAGGACTCTGGGATCGCCTCCCCAGGAGCTGAGGAGGATGGCAGCCTCGATCATGGGAAGCACAGGTTCGACTGAGTATTTATCACCTCCATGGGACAGCAAGCTATAAAGTATAACTCTCTGGATCAAAAAGGAAAACGTCCTTTTCCTTTTTAATTTGAGGCACCGGCTGCTGGAAACGTGGGATTGGAGCCTTGGAGGGAAACCAGAGCTCCCAGGTGCTGCATGCTTTCAATAAGCCAAGCACAGTGTGAAGCTCACATGTACTGTGTTGCTAAGCACTGCAAAGCTTTATCAGATTAGTGTCGCTGCTCCCATTTTACAGACGAGGAAATAGAGACTCAGAGAAGCTCTGCGGCCTGCCCAAAGCCACACAATTAGAAATAGACTTGGAACCACCCAGGAGAAAGTAAATCTTTTGCCTGTAGGTGACATTAGGAACCCCCCAGCTGGAGGTCAAAAGACATTGGCTCCTTGTGTGACCTTGGAAGCTCATCCTCCTCTCTGCGCTCCGCTTCCCCATCTGGGAAATGCAAGATTGGGCTTGATGATCTCAGACTCACTGTAGCCTTCCTCCCTCCTGTTTTGTCTTCAGAGGACCAGGACAGGCAGAAATGATCCATCTGCCACACAGCTTGGGCACCTACTGTGTGCAGCACCTTGTCTTGAGAGGAGGGAGGGAGAAGGAGCATGGAGCCCACCTTCAGAGGACTCCCAGAATGCTGGGGGCTGGGAGCACAGGGCCTCAGCAGACAGCACTGCCAGGAGGGACCAGGGAGCCAAGCCAAGCTCCTGCACACAAATCGCTCCTGGCATATGCTCCTCATTTCATACATCATTTGCAAGGAGCTGTAGCCATTTTGCAAAGCCTCTTCCTGCTCCAGGAGCATCTGGGCTTTGGCTTCTGTCTTTTCTGCTCGGTCTCCTGCCCTTTACATTGTCCCCTTCCACTGCCACCGGCAGCCACAGACAATACTTCTCTGTAGGTTTGGGAGATCCGGGTGGAGGTGAGCAGAGTAACTTTCCCCTGGATGGACTCGATGGTGTAAAGAGTGTGCATGGTCCAGGCCGGGTCCTGGGAGACGTGCACCGCAAGGGTGGAGCGACAAGTGTGAGTGATGCCTCTGGGAGGCTGCACCGAGTAAGATAAGGAATGGCTGCATTGGGATTCACTGAGTAATGCACACACTGCCAGAATTAGGCTCCCAACGAGGAACTGTTATGATACAGTAATGTGGAAAAATGTCCGTGGTATGGTCCACTGCAGGTTGGGAATATCGCCGTCAGGTTAGGTTTCAGGGAGTATCTCACTATCTTGGAAGGGCTGGGGGATGTGAGTAATACCACTGTTGGGGGTTTTGCAATGTAGGCAATGTGCAGAAAGGACAGACCCATGGCTTGTTCAAGTTATCTCCAGGGCTTACTGTATAGTAGGTGCTCAATGAATATTTGCTAAGCAACTGGATAAATGAACCGAGTGAATAACACTGTGCCCACACACACTGAGTGATGGGAACGAACATCGCCAAGGACTCCTCCTAGCGCTGCCCCCAGGGCCTACTCCAGACACCAGGAACCACAGATGCAATGGAAATGGGTCATCTGACTCAATTAGAGGGACCAATTCCATCTCTCTCTCTCTCTCTCTCTTCCTCTTTCATTCTTTCTCCCTCTCTCTCTCTTGCTCACCCTCTGTCTCCTCTTTCAGTCTCTGGTTTTGTTGCTGGAAGGAAAACAAAGAAAGTTCTCCCCTTTCATGCTGGAGCCTCTCACCAAGCCTGAGCTTCCCGGAGCCCAGGCTGTTCACTCCCCACAATCTTTCAAAAGTTGGGCCGGCAGCTCAGAGCCAAGGATATGGGGAAGTTAGAGCTCCGGCTTCCACCCAGGACAAACCCCAGACCAGCTACAGTGGCCATGGAGCCTGCTGGAGCCAATGCCAGACTCCAATCTGACAGAGCCCACACATACCACCTCCCTGTCCTGGAGTGCCTACTTCCAGTCCTCTCCAGCCTGAACCCAAGGGAGGACCAAGATGGCCCAGGGGAGCCCTGAGCAGCAGAGCCGCTGGGCTGTACCTAGGGCTTAATGCATATTCTCATTCTTTGTCTATTCTTCTATTTGATGGAGCTCTTGAGGACCTGCTATGTGCCAGGCACACACTCAACCTTGAGGATCTCACAGTGGGCCAAGCCAACAAGGTCCCTGCCCTTATGGACCTGACATTCTAGTAGAGAAGAAAGCCAATCAACTATCAACCAACCAAATGAATATGAATATTTTAGGTGGTGAGAAGTACAACAAAGACAGCATAAAGTTGTGCTGGCTTTTCTCAGTTTCTTCCCCTGGCTTCCATTCGATTATTTTCCCCACTCTGATCTGCTTCATGCCCTGGGGCTGAGCCCTGTGGAATGCACCCCTGGACTCCCTTGCCTCCGGCTGGCTTCTACTTGGGTTCAGGCAATGGAGGACTCCAGCAGGAAGTCAGAGCACTGGAGGAGAGAGAAGTTCATGCATTCCTTCTCCTGCCCCCCCTTTCTATGCTGCCCAGATTCTAGCAGTGGCTGCAACTTTCTGTGACTCTGGCTCAGCCCTCTTCAGATTCTGATAGCACATTTTCTCCCAGCGCCCCCTCAGACCCCAGGTGCTAGCATCTTCCCACAGTGGCTAGCTGCAGGGTCCCTTATCCTTGTCCACAGTCTTCAGATTCCCAGTCAAGCATGCCGTGCTATTCCTGCTGGGCCCCCGACTGATACACAGATAAATGGCATAGGATGTGCTGGGAGACAGGGCATGGTCAGGGAAGGCCAGTTCAGGCTTGGGTTGTTAAGGAACGGAAAGCTGGCCACATGTCTGGAAAGCAGTGAATGAGGGAATGCAGTTGGGATGAAATTCAAAATACTTAACAATTGGCTTGGCACAGGAGCTACCCAATCAGAAGGGAACCAGTTGTAATTGGCCATTGCACCTGCTGCACTAGCATCCTGGGTGATCAGAAAGGCAGTCAGGGTGCACCGGCCAGGGTCCTGCAGACACCAATGACACATGCAAGCTCCACTTGCAATGTCTCCACTTCATATCTGATGCTTTTCTCCTTTTCTCCCAGGGCCACACCAAAGAAGATAGCTGGCTTGCCAGGTGTTTGACAATTAGCCATGTGGGGAAACCTTGAGTCCTGGGGGCACTTCTAAAAGGTACACTGCTGTAGGTTCTGGCTCCAGACCCAGAGAAGTGTTCAAGAGAAGCCTGAAAAAAATACAGCTCAGAGAGGTTATGTGACTTGCCCAGGACCACACAGCCAGGTGGGAAGGCAAGTGAGGAGAGTTTAATAAAGGGGCACTTTATACAAGTGTGGATGAGGAAGCCTCAAGGGTGAGGCAGAACTGCAGGACTGTAACAATCCCATGCAAGAGGGCGAGGGGAGAGCGCCGTTACTAGACGCAGACAGAGTTGTGCAGAGAGGGCTGCCTTCAAAAAAGCTGGGACCTTCCCTCAAGGACCGCACGTAAGCTGTGGTGGCCCTATGGGAAAGCATCAGAGAAACCAATGTCCCAACCCAGCTCTTCACCCTGTCCCCAATCTCCTTATGGTGACACCCACTGGCCAGTGCCACTCAGGAGCCAGAGAATGTCTATATGGGTCACCTTCCCGAAGCCTAGAGCAGGACAAGGAGGGAGCCTGGATCATGAGAGGGAAGTAGGAAGTCTCCAGCCCCCAGATCATGTCACACCTTGAAAGTCATGGCAGGTGGGAAAATACTGGGAAGGAGAGTGACAAAATCACATCTGGACCCTTTACCTCCATCCACAGGGAGGTGACAATGGGCTCTGCTCATGACAGCCTGGACCAGACACCTCCCAGAAGCATGTGGTGATACTGGTTGGGAGGCAGAAGGAAGCTGGGAGCACCTCCTGGGGAGCCCAGCCCCCTGCGACCAACCATCTCAGAGAACCCAGGGGCCTCAGCCCATGGGAGGCAAACTCACTGGGCCCTGCACGCCATGAGTGTGGCACACAGGACCGCCCTAGATGCAATGGGCTTTGGTTTCCCTCCACCAGGTAGGCAGCCTTCAGAAATCAGAAAATGCCCGAGGCTTTCCTTGAGAGGCTCCTGCTGAGCTACCAAGGAGAGGCAGAGGAGGAGACAGAAACCCTCCCAGACCCAGCTTTGCCAGGTTGAGAAGTGGGAGAGGTGGTTTCGGAAAGCTGCCCATACGTTCCCTTCTCCCACCCATCATGAGGGTTAAGACAGAGACGCAGAAGAAAGGGAGCAACTTGTCCCCGCTTTGTGTACTCATCTCAACCTGTGTTCTCATCTGCGGGAGTGGTCAGGGCACCCGGACAGGAGGACAAACTCCAGACCCCCGCGGGTTCTACAGGTGCTTGGAATTTGCAATCAACAGGACTTTCAGAAGAAGATTCTACAGGACCTCCACAAGAATCTGGGGGCTGAATTTTTCGTAGCTTGAATATTGGAGTCAAGAAAATCCCTAGACTTGGAATCAGAAGCCTGGGGTTCTAATCATAGCCTGCATGTAGCAGGTGCATGCAAACATGGTTTTAAGGCAAGAGAGAGAAAACTGATAACATGGGATATCATGTCACAGCTCCTCATCTGACCTGCGCATGAGCCAGGCCCTGGCTCTGCAAATGCACCTGATGTTCTTTTTCACATTGTCTCAGCAGGAGCCTGATCCATTTCACAGAAGAAGAAACTGAGGCTCAGGGAGATTACTTCCCTCGCCCCAGTCCTGCAAGCTGGTCAGCAGTAGAGCCAGGAGGCAAGCCCAGGCCACTGGTGGTAAAAGCCTGGGCCCTCCACCACCAGATCTCCTCTCTAAGAGGAGAACGATGCAGCTCCAAAGCCTGGGTTCCCTCAGCAAATGCTGGGGTTTCCAAAAAACAGCTCAGACAACTCTGGGTTCCACAACTCCCCGCCTCCATTATTACAGCCCAATGCTGCCATTCCCAGACTCACTAGGCAGAGGCTGAATCCTGCCTGATTCATTCCTTTAATCAGAGCTGAAGCAGCTTCCTGAAGAACACTTAGACCCTCGTTAAAATTAAGTCATTGCTTTAATAACCACAGGGCAGAGACGGCTGCAGCTGGGAGTGTGTGAGCTCTCAGCACTCCCCATGGGTCTTGATGAGCTGGGCACTGCCATGGGATACCAGGCACTCCAATTTCTCCAGTTCATATCTGATGCCTTTCTCCTTTTCTCCCAGGGCCACACCAAAGGAGATATACAGCAGGCTTGCCAGGTGTTTCTCTGACAATTAGCCATGTGGGCAAACCTTGAGTCCTGGGGGCACTTCTAAAAGGTATCCTGGTATGGGTTCTGGCTCCAGACCCAGAGAAGTTTTCAAGAGGAGCTTGAAAAAAAGAAAAACCACAGCTCAGTGAAGTTACATTACTTGCCCAGGAGCACACAACCAGCTAGAGGGAGCACAGGATCTGGAACCCAAGTCTGTATAAACCTTAAACCCAATATACCAACTGTATATTCCTCTTACCTCATCGCATAGGGTCATTGTGTCTTCGTGGGTCCTGCAAAGGCACCTGTTCTGGGGACAAGTGCCATCTCACCTGGGAAGACAGACCTGCCATTGTTACTCATTAGCTCAGTGAGTTGAGGTAAATTGCCTGACTTTTCTGTGCCTCAGATTCTTCATCTGTCATATAGGATATGAGGTTATTGTGAACCTTGAATGAGATAACAAATGTGCAAATGCTCTGGCAATTGTAAAGTTTGGTGTACGTTGAGGATAAGTGGGCCTGCGGGAAAAGTCAGATTCCAGCAAACATCATGGCGGGGACTAGGGAGCATCAGGGAAGAACAGGGGGAGAGGGTGTGGGCTAGGAAATGATGAATGGGCGCCTGCACATTCCTGGGGAAGAAGCATGCAGAGATCTGTGAGGCAGGAGCTCAGCTCGGGGAGAGAGAGGCACTCTGGCTGGACCACACAGGGCTGGGGCAGGGGAAACCTGGGGAGTTAACCACACTCCTCCAGGACCATGCAAGAAGTGGCCAGGGTCAGGCAAGCTGTGACTGGGATGTGCACTGCAATGGCCACATCTCTTGCCCTCTGAGCCTTGGTTTCCTCTCTGTACCATGGAGGTAATAGATCTATTTTACAGGGTCATGGTGGGGATTGACAATAATGGGTGTAAAGTGCCTGACATACAGCAGGTGCTCAATAAATGATTTCCATTGTTATCGTGATGGGGACTACGATGATTAGCAAATATCTCTGAGTCTACTTCCTACACTACAAAGTGAAAATAATCAGATCTATGTCACACTATTCTCGGAATGCTAAAAGGTCGTAGTCTACCTGAGACTACCAAGCACAGGGCCTTACGCACAGCAGGCACTCAACAATCTATTCTCCCCTTCCTTTCTTTTTCTGACCAAGGACAGGTGTGGAGCCTACAGATAGGCATGGTAGGAAGATAGGCTTTGGTTCCATCCTACACCTCCCAGCTTCCTTTTGTTAGTGAAGGAAGGTGACACATTTCAGGCAACAAGCTGAATTCAAGGCCAAAGCCCTTGCAACTTGGAGGATGCACAATCCTATGACTGCAGGTTCTGATGTCACTGGACCGCCCAGCCCTGGCCTATAGTAAACACAACCTTAGATTTAGAGTCCAAAGATTGTAGGCGGAATCCTGGCTCAGCTTCTTCCATTTCCTCAGGACCTGCATGTAGCAGTAATCCATGTTTCCTTAAGACAGGATGGAAGCCTGCCCCCTCGGCTGCCCACCAGCTAAAGATTCAAACTCAGATATCTGTGGGAATAGTACAGCCCTCCCATTCCTCCAGATTCCTTTGGAATGTTGGGAATTTCCCCAAATTAGGAAAAGTAAGGGCAGAGGCTCCTCCAAAAGCAGGCAGTGGCTGGCCAGGCCCCTCATGCAGAGGAGCACCCAGTGGGTGCTGGAGGCTTCCCAGCACCTTTCCTACGCCCGGGCAACCCCAGCCCAGCCCCAGCAGGTGTGTTTGGAGAAGCACATCCCAAGTCTCACCCCGTACATGTTCCCTGGCTCAATTACAGGCTCAATTTTCTTTTCTGTTTAATCCCCAAATCAATATGTGTTCATACATATTTAATCGGGAGACTGTTTTTATTAGAGTGGGGATTAGTTTTACATCTTTCTCCCCACTGCTTGGAAGACATCTGCCACTCACAAGAAAGATGAGTGGATGAAAGAGAAAAAGACCCACGTGCAGGCCAGGCCCAACCCAGTGCCCGGGCCAAGGCAGAGACACTGAGAGTACTGCTCCTGCACCTGGCATCCCTGCCGCGTGGGGCCAGAGCCCTGCTGCCTCCCAGCCGCCTCTCTCTGGGGCTGAGCCTGCAGCCTGCTCCTCACTTCCCAATCCCTGCCGTAAGTCCCTGCTCAGGGATGGGCCCCTGGGGGGCCTTCCAGGCCTGTTCTCCAGGAGCTAGGAGACCCAGGGCCCGCTACCTGTCAGAGGTCAGAAAGGGAGGTCGCCCTCAGCCTTGCCTTTCAGAAGTAATAGATTTCTCCTTCCAACTCCGAGTCAAGGCTGAACAGAATAAATTATCACCCTTTCACAGTGTCATCACCGTCACACTCAGTCTCGGCTGCCATCTGCTTCTTCGCCAGCATCCCCACCTAGCCAAGCTGGAAGGAAGGAGAGAACGCGTGGACAGGTAGATCACTGTGCTGGCCAGAGAAGGACAAGGGCAAGAACACCCTGGGGCCCAGAGCTAGAGAGAGGAGGCTGGGGCAAATTTCTCAGCACCCCTGTTAAAATAGGTATAAAACGGTAGGCGTGTGTCAAACCAGCTACACATCATCTCATTTAATCCTCGCCTCATCTCATCTCTGAGAGACAGAGCCTCTTCTCCTCATCTGCATTTTACAGAGGAGAAAACTGAGGCTCAGTGGGATTACAGGTCTTGCCAAAGCCTCACAAACAGGAAGTAGCAGAACCTGGACTTGAGCCACACCACATGGCTCAGGGCCTGTGCTTTTAGCTGTTTGGACTGCCCTCTCTCCAGGATAAAATAATCTTCCCCTCCTCAACACAAGCTGGAGGTCATTCAAGGTGACATCCATAGGCAACGAGAGTTTGGGAGCACTAGTTATTGGCTGGAAATTGCCAGCCGCCAAGGAACCTGGGGATGTTGGGTGTGGCCAGTACCACAGCTCATGGTCACCACCACTCTCCTGTCTCTTCATTGACCTCAAGCGTAGTGTGCCTACTGAGCATCTCCACCTGGTCTGCACTAGGAGCTGGGCTACGTGGATGAACAAAGCCAGGTATGGTTCGTCTCTCACTCAACTAACAGTCTATGGGTGAGGTGTGCCTGCTAGCAGAGCCGAGGTCCTGGAGAGCGTGCCCCTGCCTGGGTTTCCCCACATCTCCAAGCCTTGCCTGCTCATCACCTAGCTTCCTGCAGCTGTCTTCAGCAGGGGCTCCCCAACACACAGTCAGGGAGTGCCCTATGCCTCACCTTCTGAGAACTCACCCCACTGGCAACTATCTGATTGCAAAGACCGGGTCTGCCTTATCCACCGCAGGATCTTATTCATCACTGGCGTAGAAAAAAAAACTAGGGAGGAGGAAAGAAGGAGGAGAGGAGAAAGGACAGGAGGGGGAAAGGAAAGGAGGGAAGGAAAGAAGGTGAAGTTGGGAAGAAAAGAAATCAGGGGAGAAGGAAAGAACAAGGGAGAAGGGAAGAAACTTGTCCATTTTTGAAAGACCAAACGCACCCCCAAAGATCCCTCGCTTCCGCCTTGCTCTGAGCTGAAGTTTGAGTTGGTACCCAGAAACATGCTGAGAAGGTAAAGCAAGTAGACCCATTGCAGTAGGTAAGAGTCAAGTATTTCAAGGATTTCCCAAAAGGAGAGCTATCAGCTTAGCTGAATTAACCCCTTCATAGAGGTCAGGGGTTGATGCCTCTCTTCTCAAGGCTGCCAGAGGCAGATGGAGGGGCAGAATGACCTCACATGTGATGACACCATGAACTTGACAAAGGATCAGGCCAAGGCACCCGGAGAGTTCTGGCCAAGAAGTCTGTGACCAGAGCTCGGGAACACGCAGAGCTCCACGTTGGGCTTCAGCCCTTCTCGAGAAGCTGGTGTGTCTCCTGCTGGCCACCTTTTCCAAGCACATCCTCAGGATGGCCAGCTGGATGGGCCCCGTGTGACACGGGCCATCTGGGGCTGGTGCAGTCACTCTCTGCTCACACCAACCACTTGGCAGCGCGTGTTTGACGACGGGTTAATTCCTGAACAAAACGCATAACGTAGGCAGTGTGATTCCTCATTTAGCTGTCAGATTGGGATAAAAAATGTGTGAGAGAGAAAACCCAAGGGGAAAAAAAAATTGGATAATGATGAATTGTGACTGAATGCTCCAAAGAAACACAAGCCGTCTCCCCCATCGTGTTGTGCCCGCTGTCACTTAATTTGAAAATATTCTAAGTGTGCAGGGCCTTCTCCTTGGCACTTTTCAGCTCTTCCCGAGAAGAACTGGGTCCGCTTTTGTCACCAGTGTCATTTCCTCCGCAAATGCAGCAGTGCATCAAAGGCCCAGGCGGGAATGCTGGCCAAGACGCCCTCCCGTGGCCCCCCACGTGGCAGCGCCTCTCATGCCACACTCCGAAGAGACGAACAGACGCCTTTGCACTGCAGTATTCTAATACCATCATGCACGCTCGCTCAGGAGGGAGCGAGGGAGGGGGAGGAAAGAGAAACAAAATAATGCTTTTGCTGTGATAACTGTCAGCTCTGCCTGCGTCTAAAGAGAACTTGTTGTTTTGCAAAATGGAACATTATCCAAATGTACAGAAGCAGTAGATTGAAGTGAGGAGGCTTCCAAGATCAGAAGTTGTCTGGCTGCCCTGGGAGTTGAAGTAAACACTCGTGTCTGGACGTCTCCTCGCACCCCACAAGGACGAGCTGAAAAATGAGCCACTCTGGGAGCCTCCTTGGGACTTTGGCCAGTGCCCTTTCCCTGAGGGCAGCCAGGAACCACATGCCTCGGCCAAGGAAGCTCAGCTCCCTAGCAACCTCCAAGAACAGGCAGGCCGCCTGCTGGTTGGAGATACTTCGGGTCTGACGGCAGGAGGTGGGACATGATGACCTTTAGGGGTTCAGCCTGCCTGAGGATGGCCTGTGGTTTCCTGAACACCAGCAAGTTTAAATGGCCCGCTGGGTGACCTTGAGAAGGTCCTCTCCTTCTCTGAGTGCCTGGTTGCCCATCTTGGAACAGGAAGCTGGCTTGGACAGCCTCCAAGTCTCCCTCAGGGGTTCAAAGCAGCGGGCTTTTGGGACTGGCACCACAGTCCAGGGGTTGCCCAGAGTGTGGTTTAAGAAACAGCCACTGGGAGGTAGATCAGCCCAAGCCTTTCTGGAGAAGAGCAGACCTGGAGTTGGTGCATGTGATGGGAGGGGAAGAGTAGACATTCCGTTCCAAGGTGGTCCATTGAGTGTCAACCAAACGGCCTCACAGCAACCCTAAGAAGCAGGAATTGTTCTCCCCAATTTAGAGATGGGGAAATGGAGGCTCAGCAAGGTCGAGTGACTTGCCCCAAAACCTAGGGTCATGCTTACCACTCTGTCATGCCAACACCCCTCCGTCGCCAAGCCCTTAGTTCCACTACCAAAATACCTCTGGGCTCTGCCACTCCTCTCCACTCCCGTTGCCACCCCTGGAATCCAAGCCACCACTATCCCTACCTGGAACTGCCATGACAGCCTCCTAACAAATGGCCTCCCTGCCTCCTGTCCAGCCTCCCCACCATCAGCCAGAGGTCACTTTCTAAAATGCAACACCATGTGACACCTGCTTAGACCCTTCAATGGCTCCCCTTGGGATGAAATCCAGCTTCCTTCACAGGGCACTCAACATCCCTCAGTCACCAGCCACCTCTGTAGCATCATCTCTTACTACTTCTTCCTCACACTCCAAGCCATCTGACTCACTCTAAGCTTTCCCCAAGAGGCAAGCTCTCTTTGCTTCTGGGCCTTTGCAGTTGCTAATCTCTTTGCCTGGTGCACCCTCTCCTCTCCCTCCCCTTCGGCTGTATCACCCTTCAGAGCTCCCGTACATGTCACCTCCCTCAGGAGCCTCTGTGAACCGCCCCTGCCCCAAGGTTAATTTCCAAACCCCCTGTATTATTCCAGAGCCCCCTGCACATTCTACCGAAGTGGCCTATGTGCTGTCTGGGACCCACACTGGCCCTTAATGCCAGAAATGCCTTATTCATCATCATGCCCTGAGCACCCAGGACCATTCCTGGCACACAGTAGGCACTCCAGAACTATTTGCTGGATGAATGACTGAATGAATGAATGAATAAGTGAATAAGAGCACGAACGATACAGCCAGAGTGAGCTTTCCTTCTCCGCGTATCCAAATGTGTAAAAAGCACCAGGCAAGTTCATCAATAAGGCAGTCACTCGCTCCTCGCAGCCTGTCCTTGGCTGGGAGTCGGGTGATAGATTTCCGGAGGTGATGCATGGGCGCGTGAGAAGGGCGGAGTGGACGCATGGAAGAATAGAATATAGATTTCTATAGATTAATCATTTGTCATTCCTGCCACTCGGCACGCTCACGCGTGCTCTCTCTCTCTCTCTCTCACACACACACACACACACACACACACGCACACACACTCACACTCCTTCCCTACCCAGATCTCCCCCTTCACACCAAAGAAGCACAACTCACATTGCCCTTGGAGCATGCAGCAGAGGCCCATACGCACACACACACACACACACACACTCACCCCAAGTGCCCCAGACACATTCACAGACACTTTATGCACGTTTGTGCATCACAAAAGCCCTCAAATACACAAACAAGTACTCTGCACTAAATCTTCCTTCACAGCTTCCCTATTCCCGCCTAGGATACACACACATGCACATAGGCAGGCCAGCAGGTGTACACTGACTCTGACACACACTGCTAAGTACACACATACTCCTCTACACAGAGTATATGAGGGTACACACTTTCTCTTATACACACACAGAGCTGCACACTTAGAGACATACACTTACTCTTACACACCGAGGAACACACTCTTATACACACAAAGGTGCACACTTATACACACACAAAGATGCACACTTGCTCTGACACACACACACTCACAAATCTGCTCTCGTTGCCTTTACTGGCTCACCTTATTCCCAACCTCCCATCTGTCTTCCTTACGGAGCTGTGAGCCCCTCCAGGACTGAGGTCAGGGCTCTGAGCACTCACTTCTTTCTCTCAGGGGAGAAAAAAACCACTTCTCAGACCCTCCCTGAGGTCCAGCTCTACCAGGCCCTCAGCTTGCCCTTACCAGTGGTCCCTCTCCCACCCCAGTGAGTTCAGCCCCATGCCCCATAAGGCAGGTGCCTGTTCATCCATTTCTTGTGTTGGGTCTCCCACATTGCAGGTGAATGGCTGAGGGGAAGGCCAAGGTGAGCTCAGGGTGGGTTCCCCCAGTTATCTTGCCGGCCTTACCAGTTGGGTACACGTGGTTTCACATGTGTTCTGTGAGTTGCTTTCTGTAGTTGCAGAGTTGCTAAGGAGGAAATTCTCCTATATCCCAACTGAAGGGGGAAAAACCCCAAGCCCGGCCTTTCCCTGGCCAGTCACTCCAATTAGTGCTGGGAAGATAGGGCTCGAAGGAATGCCTCTTCCCCCAACATCCCAGAGGTCCCGGCATCTGCCCTCCCAGAGGCCCTGTCTGCCCTAACTGGAACTCCAGGCACCCCGAGGCACCTCCTCACCTTGTGGGACCATGCCCTCTCCTCTGAGTTCTCACAGCATCTCCCAAAGACACCCACAAATACCTCCTGGGGTTCCAGGCCCAGAACCTTCATGCATTTCTCCAAAGTTCAGAGCTGTTATGAGACACACACACACACACACACACACACACAGTCCTCCAGTCTCCAGACCCAAAAGCTGTGTGAGTACCCTGTGTTCACTGAAGCCTTTGGAGTTATCCTGAGCTGCCCCCTTCTGCCTCAATAGCACTTGAAGACTCTCAGCTTCTGCCCTGTTCCCTCTGCTAAGCCCTCCTCACCCACAAGTTCCCCCATACTCTCTATCCCAGTCATCTGCATAAACACAGTTTTTACCTTGTGCTGCCAGAAACCTAGCCCTTGGCCCTCCTCCAAGCCTCCATCCTGGATTCTGGTTATTAGAAACTAAACCCCTTAAACGTCTCACCCTCCCCAAAGCCCAGAAACCTAGGGACCCAGATCCCTACCCAGCTCCTAGAAGGGAGCTACTCCTAAACTGCACCTGTCATAGCACAAGCAAAATGTCACTCATTACTCATTCACTTATTCACTCAGACTCTTATTATTGGCTCCGAGCTGTGTCCAAAAGGATGGTCAGTGCCTCTTCCAGGGACCCTGCCTCATGGAGCTTGCTGTCCATGGAGACCCAGACACTCACAGAAGAGCCAGATCTAAGAGCAGAGAGATGACTCAAAATAGAAGAGGTCACTGCTGGCTGCAGGGTCAACAGGCAATGACTCCTGCCCAGATCCAGGGACACCATCAAGACTTAAGAAGAGGCCAGGTACAGTGGCTCATGCCTATAATCCCAGAACTTTGGGAGGACAAGGTGGGAGGATCACTTGAGCTCAGGAGTTTGAGACCAACCTGGGCAACATAGTGAGACTCTGTCTCTACACAAAATATAAATAAATTTTTTTAAAGACCTAGGAAGAAAAACTTGCAATAAGCAGTCATCTGGTCCATGTCCCTAAACCCAAGAACAATGGATCCCAAGCCTGCCACGCAGAGGGGAGCAACCCCCAAACAACCTCCATCTCTTAACCCAGCCCAGAGATGCAGCAAAAATAACCAGCCCTTCCTGACCATGTCGGTTTGGTTCCCCACTTACATGCCACACACCAACTGCCATGCCAACTTCATAACTTTCTGAAGGACTGGAGGGGAATCTAGGGGCACACACAAACCCACACAGGGGACACCACCAAGGCTCAAAGAGATCATTATTTCCTCCTAGGAGTCCTTGATTGTCTGCCTGGGGGAGGGGGCCCCAGAATGCAGGAACCCTAAGCTCCTCAGACCTCCGCCCCAGGAGGGGCTGTCTGGTCTGTGGGGGGCTTCTTGTGCCCCTTCTGCTGGACTCAGTTTCCTGGAGCCTTTCTTCCTTCCTAGGGATCCTTCCATCAGAGCATCTCTGTGGATGCTGAGGCTGGGGAAGGGGGTTGGGGAAGTACATAGAACCACCTTCTATTGCCTTTGATCTCCGTCACATTCAAGCTGCTTCAGCATCCAGCTGCCTCTCTCTCTCTTCTCCTCTCCCTTTGAAGTCCTTAAGTAAAGATGGCTGTAGATTACAGCCATTACAGCTGCCTGGAGCGAGACCTTCTCAGGCTGCCTTCCCTTTGCCACTAGCCTGTCTGTTCCATCTGGGGGTTCCTGAAGCCCCTGCTCCAGGCTGGCCAATGCCAAGGCTTCTCCCTTCCACAAGTCCAGGGCATTCGTGCAGCAATGACCCAGCATCTCTTTGTTTGCCTTGCTCCCATAAGACAGCTCTACAATGATTTTGCCAGCTCTCCAAGCACTGAGCTGAGCATCCCTGGGGATGTAACCAAGGCCCCCAAAGTTTCCAAGAATGGTTTGAGGAACTCTCCGTGGTGCTGGAGTGAGGTGCCACATCACTGTCATCTGAGAGTTTAAAATCAGCCCCCCAAATTATGGTCTGCTCAGTACTGCACTGAATGGGAAGATGACCAGCATCTCTCTCCTCTTCCCAATACAACTTTGATTTTCTCTGGGCAAATTGCCTTTTCTCCATCCCTAGTGAGGTCCTTCCTCCTCTCTCTTTCTTTCTCTCTCCCTCTCTCTCTCTCTCTCTCTCTGTCTCCCCCTCCCTCCCTCCTTCCCTCCTCCCTCCTCTCCCCTCTCTCTACAGGCTCTTCCACCCTTCTTTGCAGCTTAATGCTTCCAATGCTGCCTCTGATATGTCGCTGGAAACCAGAGAAAACTTTTTAAAGCACAAACCACGCCACTTATCTGCCTTAAACCCCTCAATGTTTTACCATTGCTTCCACGGTAAAGAATTAAACTCCTTAACCACTTCACATGTGCTGGGATCCCAGCCTCATCCTGCTGACCCTCTTTGCTGTCCCATGACTGCCACTTGCTCCCTCTCTGGGGTGGACTTTTGCTCAAATGTTCTCCTCCTTCCTCATTGTCCGAGGAATTCACCCCGCAGAACTCAGCTCACCTAGCACAGCCTGCAGGAAACTTTCTCTGGCCCCACCATCCAGGTTAGGTCTTCCTAGGATTACTTTCTTAGAAGTGTTCTCCTTTCCTTCAAAGCACTTGCTTTGGTTTTAATGAGTCACTCATCTGTGTGACTATTTGGCTAGTATCTGCCCCCACAATTCCATGAGACAGAGAAAAGACCTTGCCTGATTTTATTCAGAGTCATCACCAGGGGCTAACACACCACCTTGACCCTCATGGGCACTCAATACATATTACTGATGGATGGAATGGATGAATGAATGAACGAGTGAATGGCTGAGAAAAGGCTAATCACTGTGGGTTTGACAAAGCTGGTAGCCCTCAGCCAGGTCATCTTAACACTCTGATCATGCCATTTTATCAGACCAAACATGAGATTGGCTCCTAAGAAAAAAAATAAGAAACAGCCCCTCTTCTCAGCCCCACTTTGATTACTCAGAGCAGTGCCATGGAAGGTCAAGTGCACAGACCTGGGTTCAAGTCTCAATGTCAGCTCTCCCTGAAAAATCCACACTCTGTGAAATAAAGCAGTAGTTGCAGAATATCTGTGCCAGTAACCCTAGAACTTCACAGACAAGCCCTCTCCCTGGTAGGTCTCAGCTTGCACGAACCACCTTCAGGTTTAGAACCAAGACCAGAGAAATGGGTAGACCAGGAAAATTCTAGGGAGCCCATAATAGATGGTGCTAGTAAGGGTCAGAACCTGGAAATCCAGACCCTTAGCTTCAAATCTGATATTCACTCTCCCAGCGCATGATCTGGGGTTGTCATCCCCCTGCCTCATTCCAGTCCCCAACCCCTTTGGGGGTAAAGAGCTTAGCGCTGAGGACCTCGGATATTTCCCCCCTCCTTTGGGGGTGGCAGTGGCTGTCAGTTCACTCCTAGGTCCACGCCCACTCCCCCAGCACATGCCCCACCCCCCTGAGCTCTGGCTTTTGTTCTGGAGAAATCATGTTCTTTGATTCTGCTATAAATTAAGATGCACTCTACTTGGTTAGTCACCCCCTGCATCACTAAAACCAGGGGAAAGAACCTGCTTCTTGTCTTCCAACTCTCTCCTCCAAAGGCCTTTTCAAAGGGAAAGGAAAAAACCACACAGCGACACCCCCTTGCAGCTCCAGGCACTTTAATGAATTCCAGCCTTCAGGGAGAACGACGGCTGTGTTAACGGTGCTGGTGAAAAATGAGGGGAGGAACAGGGAAGCAAATTTCTTTTTATTGACTTTTAGTGAGCTATTTAATCCAAACAGCTCATTATCTGCAATATAAATATACTATATAATGGATTTTGCAATAAGAACAATTAGTTTTGCAATTAGCATGAGAATAAGCTCTCCCCAACTGCAGAGAAGGCAAGGCCTAGGCATTGGGGGTTGGGAAAGCTGGGTTGGAGGAGGGATGTGAGGGAGAGAAGTAAGAAAGCAGCCTTCCGGGTGGAGAGGGCAGAGCCCTGTCCCCCTCCTCCACTCCACATCCCAGGAAGGTCTCAGACCTGCAGGGATATTGCCAGTAGACAACATAGCAGAGTCACATTGGTTAAAACATAGGCTTTCAGCAGACCTGGGTTCAAGGCTCAACTCTGTCACTTACCAGCTGTGCAACCCCGGGCAAGTCACTAAAGCTCTCTGCAACTCAGCTTTCTCATTTGAAAAAATGGACATCACAGTAATACTTCTTTATGGAGTTGTTATGAGGGATGTCACAGGGTGATGTACCAGTCTTTGGCATAGAGTACATCCTTGATAAATGCTTCCGAGGGTGCTGAGCTGGGATTTCTTTGCATGTCCTTGGCCAACCTCCAGGTAGGAAGGAATTGTGTCTGTCTTGCTCACCACTGAATACCTAGTGCCTGGCCCAGTACAGAGTAGGCGCTTAATAAATATTTATTGAATAAATGTTTTAAGCAAAGGAAACTCAATGGCTGCTTGGCCCAATGCCTGGTACATAGTAGGCACTTAATAAATATTCGTTGAATAGATATTACTAAGTAAACGAAACTCAGCAGCCACTTCCCTCCTGTCACAGGGCAGCAGCCTTGTCTCAGGAAGCCTTGCAGGTAAGCATAGCGGCAAAAATCAGTCTGCAAAACAAAGTGCTCTCTGCAGACCCCATGTCCAGACACCATTTCATGAATTTCCAAGCCCAGCTCCCTCTGCCCTCTGCCTTAGAGTCAGGGTATCCCACCAATGTTACTTCTTCTCTGTGGCCCAGTGCCTTCCTGAACGTAGCTTGGGTTCAGCCCTGTCCTTCCAGCTGCCCCCGGTCTCCTGCTCCTGCCCTGGACTGGAATGTTGCACACACTGGAGTTCATAGGCAATGGGAGAAGTGCTCGCATTGCATTCCAAAAGCAAAGGGAGCAGAACTTTGGGATTTTCTGAATAATCCCAAACACAGGCAAGCACAGTAGTAAATGCACTGACACTTACCCAGACAGCCTGGGTTTGTATCCAGAAGCTCCATATCCTAACTATGTGACATTGGCAGGATCTTTGATCTTCTTTGACTCATCCACAAAATGGGAATCATAATAATGTTCATTATCACCTAGAGTTTCAGGAGAATTAGATGAGAAATCCATGGGAAGCACTAGTGTTTGTTCCACAGTGAACAAATTTTCATCAAATATTAATTACCATTGTGGTTACCATCTTCTGTGGTAGAGTATCAAGACCACAGATAGACCACATGCCTGGCACCCAACTCCACTGCTTCCTGTCCTCTCTCCAGCAAGCTTTGCTAAAAGTGTTTCACCTTGGTCTCAACCAGGTAGCAGGTTCACTTTCGGATACTTCACCTACACGATGGCATCTAAGCCTCATGTCTCTACGAGTTGGTTTAGGAATTGTGCAAGTGAGGAACTCAAGCCTTAAGGAGGTTCAGGACTTGTTCAAGGTCATGCTGCTGGCCACTGGTGGAGCCTGGACTCAGCTCCAAATCTTTCTAAGCTCCACCCTCTTCTCCAGGAGCTGAACGTGATTCTGAGGAAATGAACAAAAGCAGAAAAGAAAAGAGTCCTTTTACTCTTCCACGAAGTCCCCAGATGTTTTGCCTCGGGCCCTGGTGCATCATTGCTCCAGTGGCAGGAGCAGGACTTGGTGGAGGAAAGAGGATGGGGCTGTTTACTTGGAGTTCCAGGATACCCCCAAGTCAACCCCTGGGACACACGGTCTCGCAAATTCCAAAGACGGACTTCCTGTGCTCACCATGGAGCTCCTGACCTCCTGATTTTGGACTGAAGCTGCAGTGGCCTTCAACCCCCGACAATGGCCAGCTGCAGAGGGATACTCAAACATGTGGCACACACACAAACAAACAGGCAGAAAGTGAAGCTTCCCTGTACAAGAGCACACCAACGAGGAAGGTTCAGCTACAGCCCTGCTAAAGAAGGAAGGTGGCGAGAGGTCCCCCACCCAAAAGCAGAATGGATTCTCTCTGGATACAATAGCCAAGAACGTTGGCTCCAAGGATGCCCAGCCCCAGGCTGAGCCCTGTTTCCATTATTTGTTCTGTGATCTTGCACTAGTCACTTGTCCTTCCTGAGCCTCAGTTTCCTCATCTGTAAAGTGGGGACGGTAATACTCTACTTCCCATGACTGGAGCAAGATGAAGCCTGGGAAACACAAACCCTCTCTTGGCACCTATCCAATGGCAGCTCTCACTGTCACTATCACTCTTGAAAAGACGGGGACCGCATGTGGCATCCTGCCCTCTCCCCATCTCAGCTTCCCGCCTGTGTCAGATATTGGGCCCAGTGGTGCCCAGTGCCCGGGCCCTTCCTCCTCCCCATGCCCTTGCCCTCGATCCCCCTTGCAGCAGCCTCCCGGGAGCCGTCTGTGTCGTGTCCGGCTGAGCCCCGTGGCCCTTTCTCAGGAGAGCAGAACGGGAGTGCTGTTAGTCACGGTGTGGAGAGGCGCAATCCATCCGAAGAGGCCAGCGGGACGCGGAGAGGTCATCTCCATTACAAACTGGCTGTGATTAAGCCATTACTTACCGTAATGGGATCCTTTCAGTCCTAGGTGATGCCTGCCACAGCCGATAAGCCACAACGGCCACCACGGCCCGGAAGGCTGCAATAACACAGGCTCTCCCCTCTGTGACAGGTTCAAGCTCTCACGCTCATCGAAAAGTCCATTTTCCAGCACAACTGGGTACACTTCCCCGTGACAAATGCCTGTTCGCCTTTAATCTGTTACAAGCCAAAGAAGCCCAAAGGAAGCACTCCATCACGGGAAGAATGTTTTTATAAGCGTGCTCTTTGAGGGCCCCGAGTGAGGGGCTGCGGCAGTGCGGGGACGCGGGATGGCTGCACATTTACGGGGGACGATGGGGGGGCACGGGCAGGTCCAGAGCTGCCGCTGGAAGGAGGGGTGTGCCCATGGCGTGTGGGTTCGGGGTGAGTGTGTGGGTTCACACAGGCGTGTGGGGGTGCACCTTCATGTACCTGTGCTTGGGGAGGGTGTGGGGGCGTCTGGGAGGGTGTAGAGGTGTCCATGGGTGCCCATATGTGTGAGTGCACGTGTGTGTCCGTGAGCAAGGGCAGGGGGGCGTTAATATCTGACACATGTGAGGAGATACGTGCGGGGTGGTAGGTTCAGATACATGTTCAGGATCCTGGAGCTTCCACAAGTGTGTAAGAGTAGAGGTGTGTGTGTGTGCGCTTGTGTAAGGGTCTAGGTGTGTGTCTCTAGGTGTGTGTGTGTCCCTGGTTGAGGGCCCAAGTGTGTGTGGGTGTGCCTGAGTGTGTGTGCCTATCTGTTGGGGGTGTGCACATGTATGTGTCTGGGTGAGGGCCTGGGTGTATGTGTGTGTCCCTGGGTGAGGCCCTGGGTATGTGTGTGTGTCCTGGGTGAGACCTGGGGGTGTGTGTGTGTCCCTGGGTGAGGCCCTGGGTATGTGTGTGTGTCCCTGGGTGAGGGCCTGGGGGTGTGTGTGTGTGTCCTGGGTGAGGGCCTGGGTGTGTGTGTGTGTCCCTGGGTGTGTGTGTCTCTGGGTGTGTGTGTGTGTCCCTGGGTGTGTGTGTCTCTGGGTGTGTGTGTGTGTCCCTGGGTGAGGGCCTGGGTGTGTATGTGTGTGTCCCTGGGTGAGGCCCTGAGTATGTGTGTGTGTGTCCCTGGGTGAGGACCTGGGTGGGTGTGTGTGTCCCTGGGTAAGGGCCTGGATGTATGTGTGTCCCTGGGTGAGGGCCTGGCTGTGTGTGTGTGTCCCTGGGTGTGTGTGTCTCTGGGTGTGTGTGTGTGTGTCCCTGGGTGAGGGCCTGGGGGTGTGTGTGTGTGTGTGTCCCTGGGTGAGGGCCTAGGTGTGTGTGTATGTCCCTGGGTGAGGGCCTGGGTGTGTGTGTGTGTGTATGTCCCTGAGTGAGGGCCTGGGTGTGTGTGGTGTGTGTGTGTGTGTCTGGGTGAGGGCCTGGATGTGTGTGTATGTCCCTGGGTGAGGGCCTGGGGGTGTGTGTGTGTGTGTGTATGTCCCTGGGTGAGGGCCTGGGTGGGTGGGTGTGTGTGTGTGTGTCCCTGAGTGAGGGCCTGTGTGTGTGTGTGTGTGTGTGTGTGTGTGTGCATGTGCCTGGGTGAGGGCCTGGGTATGTGGGGCGTGTCTAGGGAAAGACCTGGGCATACATTCCTGTGCGCATGATAGAGAGGGTATGTGTGTGGCATGTATGTGATCATTCATGTGTCTACCTGAAGAGGGACAGAGTGGGTCTAACTGAAAAAACCAGCTTCCCCAGGCCCCACCAGTGATTATTTTCATGCAGTCCCCAAGGCCTCCTGAAAATGTGGGTGTGGCCCTAAGCACAGGCCCTTAGGTCCTCATAGTTCATGCCAAGGTTGTCCTAACACCTAGGAGGTTCCTGGGAGGCTGGGGATGCACCCTGAGCTGGGGATTGGGAATGGGGAAGGGGGCATCAGTGCCCAGAGAGCCTCTCCCTCCAGCCTAGATTCTGGGTGCAGAGTCAGAGCTCCAGAGGATCTCAAGATCCCCCTCTCAGAAGGGGCACTCAGTTCCGGGTTGACACTGAAGCCTACAAGAGTCATGTCCATGTGAGGATGGCCACGGGGTGGGAGGAGTAGGGCAACCCTGGGGCAGCCCACAGAGGTACTGGTAGTGCTCAAGCCGCCCGACCAGCCTAGAGTCTGCCAGGGCCAGAAGAGCCAGAAGAAGACAGCCAGGATGCAGGAGAGGGGTGGCTGCCTTGTGCCCAGGAGTTGCTAAAAGGGATGCTGCAGCCTAGGGCTCTGCAGTTTTCTGGCCTGAGAAATGTGCCCCTAGTGCTGGAGGGAGATGGAAAGAAACATGCACCAAGTACCCAGCATGTGCCCCACCCTGTGGTAAGTGCTTTACACACTTGGTCTCATTTCATGATCATCAGTATTGATACCACCATGCACTCACCACCAGCAGGCACAGGCACTGCAGCAAGGGGTCTACACTCAGAATCCCCCTGGATTTTTCTTCAGAATCTTTACTGAGGACCCATTCTGTGCCCACCAAGGACTTTGAGTACATTATTTATTATGATTATGAGCGTGATTATTATAAATAGCTATCACTAGATGTTGGCGGGAATGCAAATTAGGACAGCCACTATGCAGAACAGTATGGAAGTTCCTCAAGAAACTGAAAATAGAACCACCATATGATCCGCAATCCCACTACTGGGTATAGATCCAAAAGACAGGAAATCAATACATCAAAGAGATAATCTGCACTCCTGTGTTCGTTGCAGCACTATTCACAGTAGCTGAAAGATGGAACCAACCTAAGTGCCCATCAAGAGATGAACGGATAAAGAGAATGTGGAATACACACACCATGGAATATTATTCAGCCATAAAAAAGAATAAAATCCTGTCATTTGCAGCAACGTGGATGGAACTGGAGACCATGATGTTAAGTGAATCAGTTAGGCACAGAAAGACAAATATCACATGTTCTCACTCATAGGTGGGAGCTTACAAAGTGGATCTCATGAAGATAAAGAGTGTATTAGTGGTTACCTGAGGTCAGCAAGGGGAGAAGTGAAGGGTATGGAATAAATAAATAAATTGCTACTGCAAATTGATGGGTGCAAAGTATGTGCGTGTGATTCACACACATGATCTCATTATAGAAATAGTAATAGCGATAGCCAATGGCTAATTGAGCCCCTAATGTGAGCATTATGTCCATAACAACATCAAGTCCTCCCTGAGGAAGGTGAGGGTCAGGGCCGGGCAGCCAAGTGCTTTGGGTCCCACCACCAACCAGCAGAGAGGATCCAGCATTAGAACTGTGACCTGCCTTCCAGAAGGCTCCCTGAGAGAAGGTTCTGGCAAGAATATCTCCTTTGCCTGCCTCTCACCCTGGAGCCTCACACCAGCTGAGCAGACGGCAAAGCCAGGGTGCACTTGCTTGCGGACTGATGGAGACTGTTAAATTCATTCAACAGTCAGGTCCGTGGGTAGAAACCACCCAAGTCCTCCACTTAACAGAAAAAAGTAGTAAGTACTAAGGAAAACCTCCAGATCTCAGTAGGCATATCAGAAAATATCCTGCAAAATAAAAACAGTAGCGTCTGTAAAGTGTTTCACCTTCCTATGCATTATGGTGCCCAAGGTCGCACACTGGGGAATGTCAGAGCCAAGATTCAGTGCAGCTCTCCTTCCCCACCCATGCTCCTAGAGATCCAGGACTGGGGAGAGCATGACTTATTTTTCTGTGTTCCAAAGGGGATATTCTGGAAACGTACGATTGTGTCTGCTGTTGAATGTGTAGTCTATTTTATAAAAAGGTATGTGCAAAAGGAGTGGCCAGGGTGAGCCCCAGATGAAGCAGAGGATGGAGAGGAGACACAGGCAGGAGTGGAGACCTGTGACTTTGAGGTCCTGGGGGCTGTGCCCTGGGGTTGGTGGATGTGAGAGCAACAGAAGATGAGAGTTTCCTGGCAGCAATTATTCTACTGGGAAGAGGAGCGGGAGACAGAGGAATGGAACGCAAATTTATTGAACATCAACTGCAGGCCAGGCACAGTGCTAGGCCCTTACCTTCCTGATCCCATTTAATCACCCCATCCACAAAGCAGACAGAAAATGTCCATCCCACAAATGACGATGCTGAAGCTCAGAGAGTTTAAGTAAGTTGCTCAAAATCACATAGCTCATCAGCAGGGAAATAGAATACAAAACCAGATCAGAAGAGCTTGTTCCCCTACACCTCAAACTTCATGCACCTGACTTCCAAGCCTTCTTGCTGTAACTGTGGGCCCTGAGCCTCCTCAGCCCGAGTCCTCAGACTTCAGCTCCCCTGTGAGCACTGCTCATCCTTCTCATGGAACTTGGAATCTTGTTGCCCAGAGAGCCGGGGGCCTCCATTCTCTGCCCCAATTTTCCTTCCCAAAATGTTGGCCTGAGACCCTCTCTCTGATCTTTGAAGGAGCTGTCCGCTCTTCCCAGATCCGCCCAAAGCCTCTCTTTTGCTGACCTGGGTACCCACTGCTGTCACAGCACATGCTCTGGGTGGAAGGAAGCAGGGAAGCTGCTCTGCTCCCTCCTCTCATCCCCAGTGGATTTCTGCTCTGTCTTGCACATTGTATGGAGGAAAAGGGTCCAAACTTGACCATCTGGGACACTTTCCTAGCAAGTGGCCTCTTCTCCAGATCATGGCCCTTTCTGAGTTAGACCCTCCCCAGTGGGCATTTAGCTCATTTCTGGAATTAAATGGTCAGTGACTGGCCCGGTCAATAGACAAGTTATACTCCTAATCATCCTTGAGATCTCAGACCAAACATCATTTCCTCAGGGAGGGCCTCCCTGATCCACCCGCGGACTCTCATTGCACTATACATTTGTCCTTCAGATTATTCTATACAATATCCAACCAAATCGTAAATAACATCATTCAGTGTTCAGTATTTGCCTCCCCTACTGGGCTGTGCATGCCATGGAGGTAAGGATTCTGTGTATCTTGTTCGCCTATGAATCCCAGGCATTCTGCACAGGATAGGAATGCAGTAAATATTTATTGAATTAATAATGAATGAATGCTCCAGACAGAGTTGGGTCTCCCTCCTCTGGGCTCCCACAGTTCTCTGGACACAGCTTCTTTACCACTCTATCACACTGTGCCATAAGCCTCTATCTCGGAATCTCAAACTCACAGCATGAGAGCCAAACCAGGCCCAGAATTTAAAAGTAAGAGATGTTATATATATATTTTTAAAACGTAAACATTTAACTTATCTTGATGAATAGGAAAATATGGCAGTGTTGTGCCACCTTCCCACCTTGCCACAATCATGTGGAACTGAGTGGCAGCTGCCACTCTCTAGATGGGGCCCCAAGTCTCCAGGTTGCCCCTCCCCAACTCCCTGTTCTTCTTACTCAGACCCAATTCAACCATCTCCATTACCACCCTGGCCATGGAAAGCACTTGGGTTTGTGACCCCCCTCTCTGTTTCCATAGCCCTTCCCCTTCCCTCCCCAGGCTGAGCACCCCCCTGCATGGGGCCCACAAGGAGCAGATGCACCTCAAGGTTGGCTGAACGAGTGAACAAAAGCCAGAGCAAAAGGAAGCTACAGGGAGCGGTGACACCAAGTGGAGTGAACTTGAGTGTTGAGAGAAGAGAAAACCTTCCCTAAGGAATGGGAGCACCGGATTAGACGCTCTTTAGGGATTAGTCAAGAAAAGATAATTGAGTGTACCAAACACTTTGTATTTTGTCTCATTAGCTGCTCTGATGCTTGCCATGCTTAAAGTTGAGGGTGGTAAGTAGGTTAATCTCATTGAACTGGTTTAATAAGTAGAAATCCATTTTTAAAAGTCTCCCAAGGATGGAAATCCTCTTTGCTATGGCCTGGCTCCCCAAAGCGGCCTGGGACTCTACTGCCACCTGGTGACAATGAGTGCATATTGCAGGAAGAGTGTACTAAAAAGAAAACAAATGGTCAAGAACCTGGACCCTCCCCTGCCAGAAACAACCCTGAAAAGGGGACCAGGCGCTGTGGTTCACACCTGCAGTCCCAGCACTTTGGGAAGCGGAGGCAGGCAGATCACGAGATCAAGAGTTCCAGACCAGCCTGGCCAACATGGTGAAACCCTGTCTCTATTAAAAATACAAAAATTAGCTGGGCATGGTGGCGGGCGCCTGTAATCCAAGCTAGTCAGGAGATCGAGGCAGGAGAATTGTTTGAACCCAGGAGACGGAGGTTGCAGTGAGCCAAGACCGTACCACTGCACTCCAGCCTAGGTGACAGGGCAAGACCCTGTCTCAAAAACAAAAACAAAAAGAAAGATATCCAGTGGAGCTGAAATTACTGGTTTAAAGGAGGAACTAAATTTAGTGCAACTCAAAACACAATTACCTAGTATTTGAGGTATCTGAGCTTGGAGTTTCCAACCCTCTGGGAGCTTCTAACATAATCGCGACAGACATACATAATTTACTCTAATGCAAAGTAGACTGAGGCCCAGGTCCAGAACTGCCAAACCCTTCTGTATGTGGGTGCTTCTGCTCAGCTTGAACTAACATCAAGAGCTGGCAAATATGGACCAGGCACCAAGTAAAGTGTTCTTACACATTTTTCTTTTCTCCAGTAAACCTTCACAACAATTTTCTAAAGTCCTATTATTATCCCATTCTACAGGACGACGAAATGGAGGCTCAAAGAGTTGACATCAAGTGCCCATGGTCAAGAGCTACCATGAGCAGCAGAGAAAGGACTCAGGTCTGGCTGACTCCAGGCCCTTCACTGTTTTTCTACAGTTTGCTATCTGCTCTACACCCAAGGTAACCTCTTTGAAATTCTAGAACTAACCCAAAATCAGCATCTCCCCTACCTGTAATTCCTAGAAGGACTGAATAGCACAAAGAAGAATGCTAGAACTTCCCACCTCATACCTTGGTTGTCTCCCTGTCCTTTCTGTCCTCTCCTCCTCTGCCTCTGTTCTACAAGACCCTCCGGAGGCTCTTCTGGTCCCTGCCTGCCCCAGGGGAGGCTAGCTGCCTGTCCTGAGCTTGGAGCCCAGGACTTTGGTCATCCCCATGCCAAGTTCACATCCCATCTGGTGACATGGAGACTGGTTTGCTGATTGGCAAGTTCACAGTATGAGCCTGTGCTCCCCAGAGAGAAATACAAAACCATAATTGTCCCCAGATTGGCTTGTGTTCTTTGTAGAAAGAAACAATACACAGCCTTTGTGTTCAAAAGAGAAAATTACTGAAACAAAAAATTTCCAGTTCACACTCTTTTGAATTGAGAGAAATAAGTAAACACTATTTCCCAAATCTATGTTCACTGGGAAGCCTCCTTTTATTATATTTATGCAAAAACATGAGCCAAATCTCATCCTACGCCGATATAAGACACATTCGATAATAAAATGCAAACGCTGTTTGCAAAGAATTAGAGAGGATCAAGTTCTGGTCTATTGTGAGGAGTAGTTTTAAAATTAAGACTTTTAAGCTTCATGTATCCCAATTTTATTTTGCAATAATCCATGCCTTTAACTTACCCTGTTTATATTTGCTCCGAAAAATGTAGCCAAAAATTCACTGAACATTGATTGTGAAAAGGGTAACTCATTATCTGCTTTCATCCAGAAATAACAGAGAAAGAAAGAAAGGTGTTTGCTTGTGTTCCCACAATTCTTTGGGAAATATTTGCTTTCAGACATTTTGTAATATTGTGACGTGTGCACATTTCTGCATGGAAGCTTTGTAATTTTTAAAAAGATACCAAAAGGAGCAGAAAGGAGACTAAAGGTTTGCACCTGTGCCCAGGTCACAGCAGAGCCTAATGTGCATACCCATCTGAAGAATTCTGGGACGTTGCCATAGCCCTCCAGTGAGCATTGACACAAAGGGTCTCCAAGCAAGGAGGACTTTGGGAGGTTGCTGGAGGGATCTTGCATACCAAGCCCTATAGCAATGAAAGGAATATCGAGAGACCACCCTCCCCTCGTGCTAAAAAGGACACTCTGGGGGAGGAGGGGGGAGAGGGAAGGCTTACAGGAACGCCACCCTAAGCCAAAAAAAAGTCAGTAAGTATATGACTCACCGTAACTGTAGAAGCCAGTAGCTTCCTCAATGGCATAATGGACAGGCCAGGGGGCCCCAGTGCCTGCTGACCAGTGTCCTGGGTTCCAATCACCCCTGTTTCTGAATCTCCCCCTTTGCTTAGGGGTGAGCCTGGGCCATTTGGGATTTGCATTCACTGCCTGACCACTGCCCCATCCCATTTCTATTCCCACCGCTCCCCTTGCCTTCCCCTTCTCATCTTCCGTTCATCCATCTTGCTCATTGATGGATGTGTTTCCATTACTGCCAACATTCACATTAAAACTCTCTGACCTTTATGTCGCTTTTTTTCTGTTCTTTCTAGAGCACTTTTACTTACGTGAATGCTTCTTCAACTGAATACACACAACCCTTGGGGGCTCCCACCCATGAGCCAGGGAGTATGCAGAGCCACATGACAAACATGGCCCGTCTTGCTGGCATTGAAATTACCCAATGATAAGTAACTTAAAACACTGTTTTTGTGTTAAAAGAAACAACATGTATACATTATGGAGCAGAATGCAAAATGCACATGAATTTTTTAGCTACAGTAAGACTTCAAATAAATTCTGAGCTTGTGGCAATCTGCTTTAAGCCATACCCTCAAACCCCCAGGACATAGCTTACTCTCTTTTGCCGTTAGGTTTTGCTTTAGTGGAAAAGCTGAAGAAGCTCTGACTTTATTTATCACATAAAATTTTCAAAATAGGCCAGGCATGGTGGCTTACGCTTGTAATCCTAGCACTTTGGGAGGCCGAGGCAGGCAGATCACCTGAGGTCAGGAGTTCGAGACCAGCTTGGCCAACATGGTGCAACCCCGTCTCTACCAAAAATACAAAAATTAGCCAGGCGTGGTGGCAGGCGCCTGTAATCCCAGCTACTTGGGAGGCTAAGGTAAGAGAATTGCTTGAACCTGGGAGGTGGAGGTTGCAGTGAGCTAAGACCGCACCACTGCACTCCAGCCTGACGACAGAGTGAGACTCCATCTCAAAAAAAAAAGAAAGAAAGAAAATTCTCACAACTGCCCTTTAAAAAGCAAGACAGTTTTAGAGATGGAAAAATAGGGACTCAAAGATGCTGAGCAACTTGCCCCGGGTCACCCAGCAAGCAGGTGTCAAAGCCTAATGTCTATCTAGCTATTCTGGCTCCAGGCAGGATACTCGTTCCATAGCAAGATATTACCAGGTGCCTTGAACTTCCCAAGGCAAGAAGACCCTGGAGACAGGTAGCAGGGTGGCCAGGGCTGGGGTGGCTTCAAAACTCACAGACAAGCAGATGCTTCAAGTCTGGGAAGCCTAAACCCAGGCGGCTGCAACTCTCATGTCACCTAGATAAGCCACTGTCAACTCTGCCATTCCCTCCCCCAGGCTCAGAGGCTGAGGACAGAGAAGCTGGGGTTGTGCCCCAGTTCTTTCTAGTAAGACTCAAAGGGCAAAGGGTGGGCCCAGGGAACATGGGTGGGCCTGGCCTCGTCCTGAGTGCCCATTGCTGTCAGGGCAGGGGCTCCAGCTCACAGCCCTCTGGGCCCAGCAGGATTCTAGAGTCTCCTGCTGAATTGACTGGGACAGGATTGAAAACCCCACACCCTTCCCACTCAGCCACACTGTGTGAGATTATGGTAGGGGTCCCTTCCCAGAGTCAGGAGGCCTAAGTTCCAGCCCAGTTTCTCCAATTGGAGCTCAGGCCAGGCCCTCCTCCCTCTGACTCTGGCACAGCAGGGCTCCTCACTCCAACACAGTGATTGAGCTCAGGGTGTCTGGAGCCAGAGCTACCGGGCTTCAAATTCCAGTTTTTCCATGAACTAGCTGTGTGGTCTTGGGTATGTTACTTAAGTGCCTGTGCCTCAGTCTCCTCACCTATAAGTGGGGGATGCTATGTGTGCTTACCCTCAAAGGCTCGTTGTGAGGGTTAAGCGAGTTAATCCACATAAGGCAATTAGAACTGCGCCTGGGCGGGGCGAGGTGGCTTGCGCCTGTAATCCCAGCACTCTGGGAGGCCAAGGTGGGTGGATCATTTGAGGTCAGGAGATCGAGACCAGCCTGGCCAATATGGTGAAACCCCGTCTCTACTAAAAATACAAAAATTTGCTGGGCATGGTGGTAGGCGCCTGTGGTCCCAGCTACTTGGGAAGCTAAGGCAGGAGAATTGCTTGAACCCAGGAGGCAGAGGCTGCAGTGAACAGAGATCACCCCATTGCACTCCAGCTTGGGTGACAGAGTGAGACTCCATCTCAAAAAAAAAAAAAAAAGAACTTCGCCTGGACCCAGTCAGTGCTCAGTGAAGGTAAGATGTTATTATAGTAAAACAGAGGGTGAGGGAAGGTAGCATGGCCCCAGGGACCCTCCCCCACCCCCCCCCCCGCCCTTGCAGCAGTGCGTCTCTGACTGGCAGATAGGACGGCCACCCATGCACGGCCACCTTTTTTTCTGGCTCTGCTATGTCAGACTTAAACAGCTGCCCCAGAGTCATCTGCCACTTCCCGTCTCTCCAAGACCCAAGGATTGAGTGAGAAAAGCGTTCATGAGAAATCACCAGGGCCCACAGCCTCCTCAGCAACCCTTCCCAGGTGCCATTCCTCAGCCACCCAACCCCCAGTCCCACAGCTGATCATTCATTCAACAATGATTTAATAAGCATCTACTCTGGGTCAGACATTGGCTAGGGCATGGAGGATAGCACAGTGAGCAAAACCAGGCATGGTTCCTGTGCTCACAGACTCAGAGTCTAGAGGAAGACAATAAATAAATACACAGTGGGATGACAGCCAGTGGTAAGTACACTATCAGGGTCAACCGGGGGAAGGGAGAGAGATGGGAGAGGTGGTTTACATAAGGTGGTTAGGGGAGGCCTCACTAATAAAAAAATAGGAAAATATGTCTTATTATAAATAATATTTATAGTATTATAATTTTATAAACAATATGTAATATTATGTGTAATATTTGTTAAGAAATAAAGAAGCTGGTTGTAGGATTATCTGAAGGAATGGCATTCCTGGCAGAGGGACGAACACAGGCAAAGGCCCTGAGAACAGAACAGGCTGAGGACTTTGGCTTTTATTCTCAGTGTGAGAGTATAGATGGCTCTTTAGAGCAGATAGAATAGGAGATGTCAATCACAGTATGAAATTCAAACATGATAATCCAGAGTCCAAAGGAGTCCAGAGTATCCAAGGTCACTGACCACCCCAAAGTCGCTTCCAATTCTATTGAGACAGAAAAAAAAAATAGATTGCACAGTAGCCCAAAGGATATTAAAAGCTCTGTTTTTATTATTAGAAAGAAAAAAAAAAAAAACGTGAGCGAACACAGCCTCCTCCTCATGCTGAACAGTTGTATTTAATGTACAGATCACAGAGGCAGGTAACTCATATACAGTTAGTAGCAAATGGAGAAATCAAAGCAAAATAAGTTTAAAAAGAGACACGGCAGAGGAGAATGTTCCTCCTAAATCAGCCTTTTTAAACTGCTGCAGGGCACCCTGGAGGGTCCCATGAAATGCCAGGCACATGCTTGCCAGGATTTCTGATGCAGGTGTGGCCCCACCAAGGGCATCCATGGGTTCGCCTCTGCCTACTGGGAGTTTAAATTATCACTACTCAGAGATGGCAGCTGCTCACAAAGTACTTACCACGGGCTAGGCATCACACTAGATACTTCATCTGTGTTGTCTTGTTTAATTCCCAAAAACTCCTGGGAAGTAGGGATTATTTTCCCCATTTTAGAGATAAAAATACTGAGTCCCAGGGAATTTAAGAAGCTTGCCTGGGCCGGGTGCAGTGGCTCACGCCTGTAATCCCAGCACTTTGGAAGGCTGAGATGGGTGGATCACCTGAGGTCAGGAGTTCGAGACCAGCCTGGCCAACATGGTGAAATCCCATCTCTACTAAAAATACAAAATATTGCCTGTGCATGATGGTGCATGCCTGTAATTCCAAGTACTTGGGAGGCTGAGGCAGGAGAATTGCTTGAACCTGGGAGGCAGAGGTTGCAGTGAGCTGAGATAGTGCCACTGCACTCCAGCCTGGGTGACAGAGCAAGACTCTGTCTCAAAAATTAATTAATTAATTAATTAATAGAAGCTCGCCTGAAGACATGCAGTTTAAGGTAACTCAAAACCTGGCCATTTCAGAAGACTTTGTAAGATGTTGGTTAAAAGTGAAATGGTTGGCCCTGAAATGGGGGATTGGGAAAGTTGAGGCCAAGCTTTGAAGAGGGGAAGGGAGAAGAGATGCAAAACATTTCCTGAGCACTTACTATGGGCTGGTGCAATACAAGGCATCTTTCACTGTGTCCTGTTCAGTCCTCAAGATTATGCTGTAAGATGAGGATTGCTAGTTTTACCTGCAGGGTGAGGAAACTGAAGCTCAGAGAGGAGGGAGTGATGCACTTGCCCAAGGTTGCCAGCTAGTAAGCAGCAGAGCCCAGATCTGAGCCAGGTGCACCTGGCTCCAGAACCCACAGCTACTGCTGCAGCTGGTCATGGCACCAGCTGGAACCAGCCTGTCCCAGGAATCACAGTGCCTGGGATGTGACCCCAGCTTTTCCAGTGACTTGCTATGTGACCTTGGGCCCACCACTTCCCTCTCTGGGTCTCAGTTTCCTCATCCATAAAATGAAGGGGTGAACATCAATGTCCCCTTGACAGTGAGTCTCTGAGCCTATGAGGATCAAGAAACAAAACACACATGTTCCTTTTGCCTCGTTGCACTTCTGAAAGCAAGATGGGTCACCAACAGCTCTACGGGAGCCACAAAAAATTCAGCCAGGGTTCTTGCTCTTGTCACATCTGTTCACACCGGCAGGGTCTGGTCCAGAAATACGGCCTCCACGTGTGCAGCTATGTTTCTGTCAGAGGATGTAGGTAGGCTTCATGAAGCTGGGCTTGAGTAGATTAGCCAAGGCACCCACTCGAGGAAAGAAACCATACTAGCTCTTTGTACATAAAATAATTTTTTAGAAAAGCAAAACACAAACTAAGACTGACCATTTGCTGACTCCTACCACCCCAGGCAGCACATGAGAGAGAACAGCAAAATCCCTGCTGCCATGTCTCTGGAACACCACCCAGCAGTCTGTCTTAGCTCAGTGGGACTCCTATGCTGGAAAGTCAAAGATCTGTCCTGCCTGCTCCTCCCCATTGCCCTCCCTGCCCCCCACATCTGCTCAGTCACCAAAACCAGTCCACTCTATCTCGCTATCTTCTCATACATTGGCCCCATTGTCTCTACCCCCAAAGCATGTGTCTGGGTTCCAATCCTATATTCTCTCCCGAGGGCCACAGGGAGCCATAAGCCTGGTCCCCGGGCCCCAGTTCCTCCCTCCAACCATCTTCCACGTGAGTGGCGAGAGAGACCACATCTTTTGCATGCTCCAAATCCTCCAAAGTCTCCCTAAGGCCGACAGAATAAATCCCTTAGCATGACATTTAAAGCCCTTCAAGACCTGGTCCTAATCAGCCTCAACTGATTAATTGCCATCCACCACTCTCCTCCTCCTCACCCTCACCCACATGTCTGTCATGAGCTCTGCTTTTCCACCTAACTGCCAATCTAGGCTGTTCTTCTAGTCTGGAATTTCCAGCCCTCTCCACTCTGCACCTTCCTTCAAATGCCGTCCTCCCTAACACCCCACGGAGGCCACAATTCATCCCTTCTCTCCATTCCCATGCAGCACTTTGCACAAACCATGATTTATTTGATTCCGTATCTCTGGTGCCTGGCACTAAGCCTGGCACACAGGATGGATGTAGAGGCATATTTGACGGATGAAGTGAAGTTTGGCATCTCACTCTCTCATGGCCCAGGGATTTTTTTTCATCTAGAATGTCAAGTTGCCCAAGAAAACCCAGGCATCGCCCCAGCTCTGCTGCCCACTCAAGTAACGCCTCCCGATGTCCCCCTCGCCTACATCCAGTCATCCTGCCAGCTGGGTGCCCGGAATACACTCTTTCTGTCTCATTATCCCACTCCCCTGCTCTCTGAGGACACTGAGCTTCTCCCTCCTCTGTTTGTCCATCTCGAACCCTGGGGACCTCTATCCAGGGGCAGTTCAGAGGGGAGGAGGATGAAACATGTGTGGCCGGAGGACATGAGTAGTTTCCATACCAAGTCCCTTGAAACACACATATCTGTATTTTAGAAAAGAAGTACAACCAGTAATATCTAAACAAACAACGATGCATCCAAAATAGGAAGCCCATACAGCATGGAATGACAAGGTACCTCTACAGATACTGCTGGGGCAGTCGTGGCCTGTTGCAAAGTGAGAAGTTAGGATGGAATCCAGTTTGTATGATCTGACACCATTCTGGCAAACAGGAAAAGTCTGAATGACGGCACACCCAAATGTCATGGGGCCTATTTCTGGATGGTGGGGAGTATGGATTATTTTTACATTTGTCTTTAAACTTTTATACTGTCTGAGTTTTTTTTTAACAAAGAGCATGAACTTTTATGTTCAGAAAAACAATCATATTTCCATATTGAAAGAAGAGGAGGAGGAGGAAGAAGAGAGCAGAGAGGAGGACAGAAGGAGAAAAAAAAAATAAATCAGAAAAATGAAGATGAAGATAAATGCCCCACAAGATGCTCTGAGCTGCTCCTCCAACCCAGGATCTGTAAGCCCTCATCAGTGCCCACTGCCCCAGACAGACCCCTGACTCACCCCAGACCCTGCTCTCCTGCCTGTGGCACACTCCTCTGGGACCCCAGCTTCCTTCTGGCGTCTAAGGCTCAGCTAAACCTCTGGATCACAATGCCACCCTGCCTCTGGCTGAAGGGTAGAGTGACCATCAGGGCTGTTGTCTCAGACCAACCCCTTTCGCTCATCTGTCTCTGGACAAAACACCAGGGAAAGAACCCAATCCCTTACCCCTGGTCCCTGTAAGGGGAGACTCATGCAGAAACACCGCACCAGTGTCCAGCTTGGCACAATCTGCAAACATATTCCTTTAAGGCACTGATGAGAACTCACCATGGAGGGTTTGAATTGGTTAAAGCCTCTGTGTGAATCTACAGAGCACTGGGCTCCCATACAGAAAGGCAACATTGTCAGTGCAGGTCCTGGCCCACTTGCTGGTAGCAGCATGACCTTGGCCTAGTTACTTAACTTCCCTGCACCTCTCTTTCCTCACCTGTGAAGTGGGAGTGCTGGTCATCATAATGCAAGTGTTTCAGGACTATCAAGAAGACCAAACCAGATCACCAATGTAAAGCACTGAGCACAGTGCCCGGCACACAGTAGGCGCTCAAGAAAGAAGAGGTTTTTTCATTGTTGGCAGAATTGTTCTAATCTTGCAGCGGTAGGTCACAGACACAGCTATTACCACTGGCAGTCCCGCTAACAACAGGAGCTCAGTGTGTCCTGAGCGGTTACCATTAGGAGGCTGGCAATGCCTGAGGGATTCTGATGACGGGAAAATCGATTGGGGTTCATGTACAGGGGAAAGAACTATATTTGTCAGGGGAGGATTTTTTGCACAAGAGAAATGTGAAGGGCTTCTTTCAGCTCATCCTCTTTCCTCCTTGAGAACATCTAGTCTTATTAAAGATATAACAAGGAGGATGGTTCCCACCTTCATCAGGGCCGGTTAGGGAGAGAAGACGCCAAGGCAAAGGAGAAGAAGGAAGACGTCATCTGTCTGTTGAGGCCAAGACCTCAGGACACCTCTAAGAAGCTCCAAAGAGAGAAGCCCATGCATGT
Organism: Papio anubis; assembly: GCF_008728515.1. NCBI lineage: Eukaryota > Metazoa > Chordata > Mammalia > Primates > Cercopithecidae > Papio > Papio anubis. The sequence goes on from NC_044976.1 coordinate 35,544,043, forward strand.
GCATGTGAAAAGCAGCAAGAGTGCTCCAACCTGTGGTCAGCTGCAGGAGACTCTCGTGAGACCTGGATGACTGAGAGTTTCCAGACTCTCCACCATCTTTTGGTTTCGGACTCCTTTTCTTGCTTCCAGAATCCCTCATGTCCCAGCTTATGGCTCTTCACTCACAGCCACACTGATGTTTTCAGCCTGCACTGGACAGTCCCATCCATGTGTCAGGACCTGATTTTTCATTCAGTTCATAAATCTGTGCAGATGCCTGCTGTGTGCTGGGAGAGACAGAGGTGAAACTGATGTAGATCCTGGAGGTAGGAAGAGAACAGGACGCGCACATCCTTCAGTCAGTGAGACGTGGCATGTACACAAACAAACCCAAGTCATGTCAATCCCTCATGTTACTCTTCTGCTGAACATCTTCAGGGGCTCCCTATAATCTATCTGTGTGACAGTGTTCAAATCCCTGAGCATAGCATCCAGACCCTCTCCCCATCAGCCATAACTGACCTTTTCCATCACTCTGCCTCCTCTATTCCAGCCTTGCTGAACACCAACATGTTCATGCCTCTAGGTCTTTGCCCATGCTCTGAATTCTTCCCCATTTGACAGACTCCTACATTTCCCTCAGTACCCTGTTCAAATGCCCACTCCTCCACCTATCTTCTTAAGCAACTCCAGCAATTTTTGGTCTTTTTGATTTCTGTGTTCCCAGAACAGTGGGTGCAAATGTTTATTTCAGCACTTATTATGATATTTCATATATATTTTATATGTTCATCATTAAGCTTTAAGGGCAAGGTCCATGTCTTATTAATATCTCAATTATATAACAGTACCTGGCATACAGTAAGGGCTCAACAAATGTTTGTCTAATAAAATATAGTTGGACACCAACCCAAATGCCCATCAGTGATAGACTGGATAAAGAAAATGTGGTACATATACACCATGGAATACTATGCAGCCATAAAAAGGAATGAGATCATGTCTTTTGCAGAGACATGGATGAAGCTGGAAGCCATCATCCTCAGCAAACTAACACAGGAACAGAAAAGCAAACACTACATGTTCTCACTTATAAGTGGGAGCTGAACATTGAGGACACATGGACACAGAGAGGGGAACAACACACACCAGGGCCTGTTCAGGGGTGGGGGGTGAGGTGAGGGGAGGGAACTTAGAGGAGGGGCCAACAGGTACAGCAAACCACCATGGCACACGTATACCTATGTAACAAACCTGCACATTCTGCACATGTATCTTGTTTTCTTTTTTTAGAAAGAAAAAGAAATATATATATATATATATATATATATATATGGACAAAAAAATACAAGAAAAAAATATTTTCCATCTCTCTACGCTCCCAATGTTCAACTTCCCTAGTACTAAGGGAAATTCAAACTACAACAATGATAAGGTGCCATGAAACCCACTGGATTAGCAAAAAGTGTGAAAGATAGAGAATATTCTGTCTTGATGAAGATGTAAAGGCAAGAATTGCTACAATTTTTGGAAGGAAATATTGTGCCATCTGTTAACAGAATGTATATACCTGTTGACTCTTCAATCCCACAGTTATGAATTTATCCTATGGAAATAAAAGCATCAGCATAGAAGGTATATTAGTAATCTACTGTTGCTTAATAAATCACCCCAGGCCTGGTGTGGTGGCTCACACCTGTAATTCCATCACTTTGGAGACTGAGGCGGCAGGATCACTTGAACCCAGGAGTTCAAGACCAGGCTGGGCAATGTGGTGAAACCCTGTCTCTACCTTAAAAAATACAAAAATTAGCCAGGCATGGTGGCAGATGCCTGTAGTCCCAGCTATTTCGGAGGCTAAGGTGGGGGGAATCTCTTGAGCCTAGGAGGCGGAGGTTGAAGTGGGTCAAGATCACGCCACTGCACTCCAGCCTGGGTTAAAGAGTGAGACCTTGTCTCTCTCTCTCTCTCACACACACACAGACACACACACACACACACACACACACACACACACACACACACAGCTTGGCAGCTTGGAACAACACACATTTATTATCTCCTGACTTCTGTGGGTAAGGAATCCGGCCCTGGGTCAGGGTCTCTCACAGGCTGCATTCAACATGTCTGCTGGGGCTGCACTCATCTGAAGGCTTGACTGGGGAAGGATCTGGTTCCAGGCTCACTCACGTGGTTGTTGGCAGTTTTCAATTCCTCAAGGGGCTTTGGATGGAAGTCCTCAGTTCCTCACTGATGGTTGGCTTCAGGCCACCCTCAGCTCCTTGCCAAGTAGCCCTCTCTGTCAGAGTAAGCACATGAGAAGAGCCAGGGAGAAGACACCAAGATGACAGAAGCCACAGTCTTTTGTAACCTAATCACAGAGGTGACATCCTGTCAATTTTGCTGTGTTCTGTTCATTAGAAGCAAGTCACTAGGTCCAGCTCACATGCAAGATGAGGGGATAACACAAGGTTATCCCCTCAATACCAGGAGGTGGGAATCATTGGGAGCCACATCAGAAGCTGTGGGTCACAGTGTGTGTGTGTGAGTGTGTGTGTCTGAGTGCGTGTGTGTATGTGTATGCGTAAGAGTGTGCACATGCATGTGAATCATGGAGAAAGACATGTAAGGAACACTCAAAATCCTTAACAAGGGTTATTGGGGACTTGGGTCAGGAGTGGGGAATTGAAGAGGCAGAAGTGGGAGGAGAAAATGCATTGTATAAATCTCTATTTTATTTGGCCTTTTAAATAAGTAGGCATTAATGTTATAACTTAAAAAAATAGGTAGATTTGAGGTCATAAATGCCCAAGTGTAGTGTCCTGAGAATTGATAGAAGGAAAAACCTATCCCAGTATGGGGAGAGAGGTAGGGAAATCAGGGAAGCCTTCACAGTGGAGACTGTTTGAAGTGGGTCTTGAAATATGAGCTGGATTTGGACATGCAGAAATGGCAGGAATGACTTAGAAGGGAAGAGTGCAACAGATGGCAAGCTAACTGTCCTAGGGCCAAAGAGTTCTCAAGGTGAGACAAGCTAACAGAGCACAGGCATTCAGCCAGGGCGCCTAGACCAACCTGGGACGTGCCTACCTGGCTTTCTCCAGACCCATGTAAGAGTGGCTGCAGGGGAGGTGTCAGTTGCAACTGAGCCCTCAGAGTCTCTGGCAGAAAGTTCTAGACCTTTGCACCTCCTCACACTGCTTCCAAACTTCAGAGTCACAAGCACAAGTCCCATTCTAAGGGCCAGGGCAACTAGGAGCCTGAGCCCCACCCAACTGAGCCTACCAAGAGGCCCACAGCAATGGAAGGAGAAATACCAACATTCCCTTTCTCTCCCCATGGCTCCACTGAAGGGGGTCCTCCATTCATCACAGAGAGAGAGTCCACACTCTGGTTGTTCTGTGGAGCAAAGCCCTTTATATCTCCCTGGCCATTAACTTCACTAAATGTACCCCAATCCATCTCCAGGAAGAGCTGGCTTCATCAGAGTCATAGGCTGGGGCTGGCCCTAGCTCAGAGGTCCCTCCAACAAAAGGGAACTTAGAACTATGAGGCTGAACCAGACAAGGCTTTTGGTTAGTATGTAAACACAAACCACAAGAAAATTAGTCCTTCAAAGGCTCTCCCTGATTATTTCCTCTGGGTCGGCTCCAAGCTGGGAAAGGGAAGAGGCTTAGACCCAGCTCCCTGCCTTGGAGCAGCCCTTGGCCAAGTTGGGGTCAAGAGCCTGTATTGGACCATTCCAGAACAGGATGGTGTGGGGCTTAAGGGAGGTGAAGAATGGTTTCACAAAGAGGAGGAGACACATGGACAGGGTTCTGAAGAGTGAGTAGAAGTTTGATGAAAAGAAAGGGAGGACAGGCACTTTAAGTAGAGTAAACAGCACGTGCAAAGACATGGCATCTGGACCAGCAGTTCAATGTAGCTGGAACTTGAAGGAGGAGAAGAAGGGGAGAGGGGACAGGATTGGCAGGGGGCAAGAGAGGAAAGGGAGCTCAGGGTCAGAGGTGAGGGATTTTATAAGGTAAAGTGTAACAAGGTTCTTTGACAGTCACCGAGGGGTTTGTGGCTCATTAAAGATTATTTAAGAAGTGTAACCTCTGGATATGTTAGGCCTTCTGTGTTGGCAAGTCTCATAAATCATTGACAATAGCTGCCGTTTATTGAGCACTTACTCTAAAGGCTTCATATGGATTATCTCATTTAATCTCACACGAACCCTCTGGGAAATGTAGTGTTACCCCCATTTCCCAGACGAGGAATTGAAGGCCTAGGGTCACACACACACAAATAGGTGGACAAGCCAGAATTTGAAATGGGGTCTGCCTGATGCCAAAGCCATGCTCCTAACCACTGTGCCCTGCGGCCTTCTGGTTAGCACAGATGACAGGCAGGCAAGTTCATCACTTTCACAGATGCCATGAGGCTGGAAGACAAAGCAAATACTCAGGACAATAGAGCTGATTCAAGCCATCTGGATAGGCTGGTACCCTGGGCATGGGGCCAGCATGCCAGGGCAGAATGCATCAGGCACAGATGTGAAGTCCTGGACTTGGGAGCAAAGCCCTGCCCAAGGACAGGCAGGAGATGTGTGGCTTACCCATGGCCTTGAGCGCTCTGCAGCTTCCAGAGCCTGGGCCTGCCTGCCCGGGCCCTGGGCCAGGAGAATCAGATTAAGAAGTCCTCATCCCACTTGGGGGGCTGGGCAGCTGGTAACTGGAGATGAACTCCAGGCTGACTTCAGCTTGCAGCCTTGGAGGACTGTTGCTCTCCTGTCTCTTCTGTCATCATCACTGTCCCCACTCATGTCTCCTCTGGTGGCCCTGATGAAGCTGGAGCCAGCCCTTAACCATCCCAACCAAGAGGTAAGGTTGAAGTGAGGCTGGGTCTCACAGGAGGTGGGAAGGCCCACGGTGTAACTTCCAAAAATTGCCCTAGGCCAGTGTTTTCACATTTTCTTAAGCTGCAGACCCTTCTCTTTCATTTAAATCTTACGCAGACCCAGTGTGTGAAATAGGTAAGGTAGGAGCATCTCTGGTTGAAACCAGGCTGGGGCTGGACTCTCACTGGTCTTCCAGCACCCCCCAGGGGGTCTCTGAGAGGTCTGTAAGGGGTCATCTGAACACAGTGTGAAACCCAACAGGCTAGATCACTTCAAAAGGCCCCAATAGACTGAATATTTGTGCAGAGCCCTCATAAAAGGGATCAGTGCCCTTATAAAAGAGACCCTATAGAGCTCCCTACCCCTTCCACCATGTGAAGACACAGCAAGAGGGTGCCATCTAGAAACCAGAAGGCAGGCCCTCGTCAGACACTGAATCTGCCAGTGCCTTGATGTTGGACTTCCCAGCCTCCAGAACTGTGAGAAATAAAATTATATTGTATATAAGCCACCCAGTCTAGGATACAGGCAGTCCCCAACTTACAAAGGTTCAACTTATTATTTTTTGACTTTACAATGGCACAAAAGCAATATGCATTCAGTAGAAACTACTTGAGTACCTGTACAACCATTCTGGTTTTCACTTTCAGTGCAGTATTCAATAAATTACATGAGATATTCTACACTTTTTAATAAAATTGGCTTTGTGTTAGATGATTTTGCTCAACTACAGGCAAACGTAAATGTTCTGAGCACGTTTAAGGTTGGCGAGGCTGAGCAATGCTGTTCAGTAGGTTGGGGTATTAAATGCATTTTCAACTTATGATATTTTCAACTTACAATGGATTTATCAGGGCATAACCCTATCATAAGTCAAGGAGTATCTGTATTCTGTTATAGCAGCCTGAACAGACTAAAACAGGCCCCGAGCTCAGAAATGCTGTGACCCTTTAATTCCTAGTGAATAATCATAGAAAAAACTAACACGTATTGAGTATTAACTATGCACCAGGCACTAAACTAAGAGCTTTATACAAATTCCTTTCTTTAATCCTCATCACAAACCTACAACGTAGGTTTTATTACATGGCAGAGACCGCCAGCTGCCCACCAAACGCTACTCTCTCTTTCCTTTAACGACACACGACTACATTCCCCAGCTTCCTTTGCAGTGTGGAGAGGCCATGTAACCAAGTTCTGCCCAAAGCATGTGAGCAAGGGTGATGTCCACCACTTCCAGGCAAGGGAAACTGAGAGAGTGGCTGAATTCCCCACCCTCTACCTCCTGCCCTCTGGCTGGGACGGTGACCAATAGAGCTACTGCGGAAGCCTGATGCTGAAATGTAGGGCGTGAGTCCCTGAATTGACCCAGTGTGGGTGGTGCCCCCTGCTGACCTGGAGCCCACCCCACCTGTACTATTACCTGAGAGAGAAAAATGTCCATCTAGCTTGAGCCATCGCAATGTAGGTGTCTGTGTAACAGCAGTACAGCCTTATCATATCCCCATTTTTCAGAGGGAGGAAGTCAAAAGGATTAGGTAACTCCCTAGATCACCCAGCTAGTGGCACAGGCAGAGTGTGGAGACATTCAGTCCGATTCTAAAGTCCCTGCCCTCAAACCAGGACAATGGCCTGCCAGGTGTTATAAAAATAATAATGACAAAACTTGGAGCAGTCAAGATGTCCTTTGGTGTGAAGGAATAAATAAACCATGGTATATCTATACAATGGAATATTATTCAGCGATAGAGACAAATTAGCTACTGAGCCATGAAAAGACATGGAGGAAGCTGAAATGCACACGCTAAGTGAAAGAAGCCAATCCCAACCAGCTACATACTGCATGATTCCAACTCTAGGGCATTCTGGAAAAGGCAAAACTATAAGATAGTAGAAAGATCAGTGGTTGCCAAGGGTTACAAGGGTTGGAGGCAAGGAGGAATGCATAGGCAGAGCACAGAGGATTTTTTTTCTTATTTTTCTTTTTTCCTTATTTTTTTAGGCTGCCTGGATTTACAAAGGACACAGAGGATGTTTAAGGCAGTGGAATCTTAATGGTGGAGACATGGCATTATGCATTTGTCAAAACCTGTAGAATGTGCAACACAAAGAGTGAACCCTAGTGTAAACTAAGGACTTGAGTTAATAACCGGGTATCAATCTTGGTTCACCAATTGTAACAAATGTACTACCCTAACATGAGATGTGAATAGTAGGAGAAACTGATGGGAAGGGGATATATGAGAACTCTCCTTACTTTCTGATCAATTTGTCTATAAACCTAAAAGCATTCTAAAAAACAGAGCCTATTAATTCATGTATATATATAGTTTCAATAAAAACTCATGCATGGAAAAAATTAATAATGCTTTTGCCATGCACCAGACACTTCCATCAGCATTCACTTACTCTTCCTAACAACCTAGTTGTAAGGACTGATATCCCATTTTCAGATGAGGAAACTGAGGCATGAAGAGGCCACGCAATTTGCCAAAGCCAGGATAAAGCTCCCATTTGTTTTACTTCCTGCCACTCCTCCTCCCCAGGACCTGCTCATTCTACCTTCCCTGAATGTTTGCCCTCACCAAGGAAAGGTGACTGATTCCCCAGCCCAGAACAGCCAGTAGGGTACCATGTGGCAGACACCTCTGCACGTGAGCCATGGCGAAGAAGGCTCACAACAGCCCTGTGGGAGGCTGCAAGGTCACCCAGCAAAACAGACTGCCTGTGTAGTGCCCCCCCTCTGCAGAGCACTCACTAGGAATAGATCAGTCCCAATGCCACTACACCCCCCAATACACACACGAGCTTGCAAACACACACATTTGTGCATACACATATATACACAAGAACACACTCATGTACATTTATTAATACACTCAGTCACACACACATATACACACAGACATGGATGTGCACACACACACACACACACATGCTTCCACTTTGTCGTTTGACCCTCAAATAGACAGGCTTTGGACTTCCCTTCAGCACTTACACAAATTAGCAATTCTCACCAAAAACTGAGGGTCATTTAGGGACATTTTTTTTCTTGGAGATTGTCAAGAGCTCCTTCAAAATGCATAACCACACCTGCACATTAACACAAAGCATCACTTTCTCTGCTCTCTGTAACCCCTAGAGGGGAACTGAAGGAATGTATCAAATTCTTAATTTAAGAAAAATTCCCCAGCACCGGCGTGTGGTGAAAGGGCCATTTCATATGTTAGAGGGTTATGAAGAAAGTGCTACCTGAAAAAGACTCATCTGACTGCGGTTCCTTAGGATGCTGGGCCTCCCCAGGAAAGAAATAGGACCTCATCTAGCTCTGGCATTTAAAGGACATAAATGAGGTTCAGGGACAGCACAATGTCTGACTGTCCGGCCTGTGGACTATCCATTATCTGACAACAGGGCAAGAGGATTCAAAACCCATGGAGTTTTATTAAATGTACTGACTCCATCCTACTGTAAGTAGCAAGGACAGCACTGGGGCCCAGTGAGCAGTCCCAGAAGCTGTTGATGCCTTCAAGAGTGAGAACTCGGTCTTCAGTCCCTTTCCTCTAGAAGGGTCCGCCGAGGTTCTGGAATTAGACAGGCCTCACCATGTCCCGGCTGTGTGATCCTAGGCATGTTACCTAACATCTCTGAGCTGTCATTGTCTCCTCTGAAAAAAGATGGGCAAATAATTATAGGGTTCAGTGAGATAAGGCAGGTAAGCACATACATAGCACATGGAAACATTCAATAAACACGAATGATTTTGTGATGATGCTCACTTGAGAGCTAGCGAGGTTCTTACAGATTATCTCCTCCAATTCCTTCATTATCCAGATGGGAAAATGGAAGCTGAGAGAGAGAAAGGGACTTGCCCAAGATCACACAGCAAGTTGAAAGACTAGAACCCATATCCGTGTTTCTCGGACCAAGGTTTTCTTTATGCACCCACCAGTCACCTTCCAAGAATATCTTAGAAATGTAAAAAGTATTCCAATAGCCTTGTGAGTTATCTTAAGAAAACCAGGCCTGGAATAAGCAAAGCCTGGGATGTCCTATTCCACAGTCATCCTGGAGTTCCCGCTCAGCTGCCCCAAGGGCTGGGATCTGCCTCAGTCCCTCTGTAGAAGGGAACGGCTACTAGAAAGTGGGACGTGTAGGAGGGAATCATTGCTGCCTTTTGTCAGACATCTCTAGTCCTAGAGACGCCGCAGGAGGAGATCTAGGTGGGTCATCGGCTCTGCAACTCAACCCTACTCAGCAAATAAGACAGTCTCCACTTTCTTAAAGTCCATTCCAGAAGCCAGCCCTTTTCTCCTCAGGCCTCTCAGTAGGCACCTCTGGTTTTCAGGACTAAATCAGCCACTGACCCTTTACAGGGGCTCTGCACAGACACTGGAAGCCCATGGCCACAAACCTGCAAGAAAGTCCCTGTCTGCAGGGGTGAATATGCTCAGGATCTGCTGGAATCACTCCTCCATGTCCCTTTCTGAGCCCTGGGGGTGCCCCACCTGATCCTTCTGAGTGGGCAGCTAGCTGCTCAGCTTTGCTACCATCCTATCTTGGGAGCATGGAAGTGTTAAGGCCCTGTCCCTGTGAGCAGGAAGAGGGCAGGAGCCAGGATGTGCCCTGGCTGTTTGGTGGGCTTTGGAGGGCATGTTTGGCCTGTGTTCCTTTACTAAAGGCATTCACCATCACTGGCCTCCCATGCTTCTACTGAGTGGGACCAGCCATGTTCTGTATCACGTGACCCCATCAGCACCTAGCCACAGATGTTTGGTCAAAGAGGAAACATCTGACTCCACTGGCTAGCCAGCCATCCTAGGAGCTGGCCACAGTCATCCCTGGGGGAATTTGAACTTGGCGATTAAAAGGGTATTTAGAGCCAAGTGCAGTGGTTCACGCCTATAACTCCAGCTCTTTGGGGGTTCGAGGCAGGAGAATTGCTTGAAGCCAGGAGTTGGAGACCAACTTGGGTAACATAACGAGACCTTGTCTCTACCAAAACAAACAAACAAACAAACAAACAAAAACAAAAAAAAGAAAGTTTTTTAATTAGGTAGGTGTGGTGGTGCATACCTGTAGTCCTAGCTACATGGTAGGCTGAGGCAGGAGGATTGCTGGAGCCCAGGAGTTCAAGGCTGCCATGAACTATGATTACACCACTGCACTCCATCCTGGGTGACACAGCAAGACTCTGTCTCTTATTTTTTTAAGTTGGGGGGTGAGATTTAGGGGTACACACTGGAGCCAAAAGGCTATGTGTGGGGGGTGGAGAGATTAATGGGGAAAGAGGGCAACATTAGAGTCTTGTGATCTCAGAAGGCTGAAAGAAGACAGGAGCATGAGTGGGCCTTCTTCAGGAAAGAATTCACAGGGGTGGTGGAGTGTTGGTGCTGACGAAGGGGAAGAGAGAATCCCAGAGGCACCGCCACAGACTATGGAGACAGGGATGTAGGCCAGATGCTCAGATGACTGACTCTCCCCGGGATGATGGGAAGACCCCAGAAAAAGTCCAGAAAGAGACTTGACTTGGTGTCATACATTCTATGGGTTTGGACCCAGAGAGAGACTCCAGAAAGAGAAATAGGCCAGGCATGGTGGCTCATGCCTGTACTCCCAGCACTTTGGGAGGCCGAGGCAGGTGGATCACGAGGTCAGGAATTCAAGATCAGCCTGGCCAAGATGGTGAAACCCTGTCTCTACTAAAAATACAAAAATTAGCTGGGCATGGTGGTGGGTGCCTGTAATCCCAGCTACTTGGGAGACTGAGGCAGAGAATTGCTTGATCCAGGAGGCGGAGGTTGCAGTGAGCCGAGATCATGCCACTGCACTCCAGCCTGGGTGACAGAACAAGACTCTGTCTATTAAAAAGAGAGAGAGAGAGAGAGAGAGAGAGAGAGAGAAATAATAAAATAATAAGGCCACAATGGCACCCAAAGGTAATGAAAGCTAAGTGTACTCATAACAGAGGCTGACAATCCCTAGAAAAGGAGGTCCCCACTATGCACCCTGATATAAGAGGTCCCTGAGATTGAGAATTGGTGGAAATAAAAGAAATTCTCTCAAACTCTGGAGCAGAGCCTACCCGTGGGCTCAAGGCCACTTCCTCCTGACCTGTGGCAGCTGCTTTAGAGCACCTGAATGGGTATTTTTTTCTTGTGGATAGTAGCAGAGACTTGGAAGTTGAATTTCTGAGAATGTATCAAAAGGCAAGAGAAAACCGTAGCATCCTTACTGTATTTAGCAGGAAGACTGGTGGATCGGTCTAGGCTGAAGCAAGAGAGAGTGTAGGGTGGGGTGGGAGGGGTTGCAATGAAAAGCTGCTATAGACGATCAGGCTACACAGAAGGCCAGGAGGACCTCCTCCATTCTCACTGCTAATTGGGGAGGAGGACAGGAAGGAGCTAGCATAATGGCTTGGAAAGAGAGTCAGCAGGAAGGCCTGGCCCAGGCCTTGGCATCGGGGTTCATATAGCTTTGCCAATCCATTGAGGTCATATCCACATGGCTCCTGGGACTGGAAATATCCAAGCTCATCCCCAAGAGCTAAGCCACAGGGTCCAACACAGAGCAGGATCAGACTAGGAGCACCATGCCTCAGCTCCCAAACTCCATAGTCAAGATGGGGATGGCGGGGAGACATCCTGCAGCCACTAATGAAGAATCTGCCCAGTGAGCAGCCTGGCTGCTCTTCCCCCCAGGTTGGTAGGGCCCTGAGACAATCAGGAGATGAGCATGGAAGACAGGCTGTGCTCTGCAGGGCCAGAGAGGGAAGACACACAAACATCATGATTTCTACTATGAGCACCTGCTCCTCATCCCTCTATAAAGAGGGTCTGGGGCAGGTGATGGGAGCAAGGGAAGAGGCAGACACAGCTGCTGCTGGCAGCTGGCAGGACCCACTGAGAAGGTGGAAGGACAGGAGAGGCCCCTGCAGAGTTCCTGAGTGCACGAGACCGCTGGACACCCTGCTCGAATACTTCCTTCATTTCCCAAACAGTAGAAGGCCATCCTGGTATTTTATCTCTCACCCCCTGACCACCCTTTCCCCTAAGTCCCCAGAGTCCATTGTATCATTCTTACGCTTTGGGTTCAGTGTATACTGTTCGAGTAACGGATGCACCAAAATCTCACAAATCACCACTAAAGAACTTACTCATGAAACCAAATACCACCTGTTCTTCAAAAACCTGTGGAAATAAAAACAAATGTTTTAAAGAATTTATGATGCAAATGTATAATAACATAAATAAGATTTTAAAATGCAATTTAGAAAAATATGAAAAAAAAAGTCATCCTGGAAGGAAGAGAGGACAACCCCAGCTCTAGTTCTTCGTGTGCCTCATCTAGGAAATGCCAGCCCTGGTGCCAGAGCTTCCCTAAAAACTGAGGAGTGAATGCATGCTTGGTGAGGAAGGCAGGGCTAGAACCGTGCTTTCTTTTTTTATTTATTTTTATTTTTATTTTTATTTTTTTTGAGACGGAGTCTTGCTCTGTCGCCCAGGCTGGAGTGCAGTACCGCGATCTCAGCTCACTGCAAGCTCCGCCTCCCGGGTGGGTTCACGCCATTCTCCTGCCTCAGCCTCCCGAGTAGCTGGGACTACAGGCGCCCGCCACTGCGCCCGACCAATTTTTTGTGTTTTTAGTAGAGACAGGGTTTCATCGTGTTAGCCAGGATGGTCTGGATCTCCTGACCTCGTGATCCGCCCGCCTCGGCCTCTCAAAGTGCTGGGATTACAGGCGTGAGCCACCGCGCCCTGCCTAGAACTGTGCTTTCTCTTCATGAGTGGGTCCTGAGCTGTGCCTGAGCAAAGCGCCCACTTGGAGAGGGCTTAGCGACTGGCAGGTGCAGATTAAGGAGGTGCTGAGCAACAGGATTATTTGTGATCTCCCTCCAGCTGTGTAAATGGGAGTGCGCTCTGGAGAGGCCCAGAGGTCCACATAGTGAGGCCTGCTGCACGTACGCCCCACTCAGCAGCGCCCACCAGAGGTCAGTAACAAGCGATAGATAAGCCCTGTGGCAGGGGCACCACTGGTCACCCTGACACTCATGAGATCATCCTCCACTGTGTGGGCAGAATCCCATTTTTTTTAAATAGAGACAGGGTCTCGCTCTGTCACCCAGGCTGGAGTGTAGTGATGTGATCATGGCTGACTGCACCCTCAATCTCCTGGGCTGAGGCCATCCTCCCATCTCAGCCTCCCGAGTAGCTGAGACCACAGGCATGTGCCACCACGCCCAGCCCAGAATCCCATTCTTGACCTACCTGCTCTCTCATTTGGTCCTCCCTCTCATGCCTCAGCCTTAGGCTTTCATGCAACCTGTATCTGAGCTTCCCAGCGGCCCCCCTGCAACTTCCAGAGAGTCTGACCTTCCCCTTTCCAGGTACCACTTTGACTTGCTCATGTTTTTCCAAGTTTGTGCCTTTTCCACATCACTAATTCCACTCATCTTGGATAGAATTAGACCCAGTTCCCCCTGGCCACTCCCACTCCTCTCAGAGAAACCAAAAACAGGCAAGACTGCTTCAGGCCTCTTTGTCCAACCTAATGAGATGTTCAGCAAGTGTCCAAGGCTTTGCTGTTCCCATCTTCTGGTTGCCCACCTTTGGGCTTGTGTGATGATTTGCACCAGGACACATCCTTCATCTTCCCCAGGAGGCTGGGACCCACCACTCAGCCATGGTCCCTCAGCATCTTCCCCCGCCTTCTAATGACAGCAGGAAAAAAAAAGCCATAATTCATGGAAGGGCTGAGGCAAGCCAGGCACTCTGCAGAGTGTTTTAAATAAATAGCTCAGAAAATCATCCCAATTACCCAGAAAGTGGGTACTTTCCCCATTTTACTGGTGAGGAAACTGTGGCTCATGGATTTGCCAAATGTCACACAGCTAAAAAGTGGCAGAACAAGGATTCTCATTCATGACTGTTTAACTCTGAAGGCAGGACTGAGAACACTCGGCTAGATGCCCACCTATGCCCTAAGCTCCCAAGAGAAGGTGTGAACATTTCCACGGGTTTGGAGCCTCCTGCTCCCTCAGACCTTTTATTTCAGTCAAAGTGGACCTTCCCTGCCCCATCACTGAGTGTCAATGACCAGATGCAGGACTAGCAGTGACCCTGCATGTAGCTGACAACGAATGCGGGAATGGGTTTGTGAATCCTGTGTTTACGTCCCAGGTTCACCTGTGTATCCCGGTCTCCCCAAGGCTAAGAGAACTGCAGCCACCTCCCTTTGCAGATGTTCATCCTGGGGTCTTCTCTCTGCTCACAGTTCTCCTATCATGCCAGCATTCCTCTATAACTTTTCAGGTGTTTCCCCCTTTGAACGTGTTACTCGCACACTTATTAAAACTCTACTACAGCTGAGCGTGGTGGCTCAAGCCTGTAATCCCAGCACTTTGAGAGGCCCAGGCAGGCAGATCACTTGAGGTCGGGAGTTTGAGACCAGCCTGGCCAACACAGTGAAACCCCATCTCTACTAAAAATGCAAAAATCAGCTGGATGTGGTGGCGCATGCCTGTAATCCCAGCTATCAGAGGTTGAGGCAGGAGAATCTCTTGAACCCAGAATCTCACTGCAGAGATTGCAGTGAGCCGAGATCATGCCACAGCACAGCCCAGGTGACAGAGACAGACTCCATCTCAAAAAAACAAAAACAAACAAAAAAACTGTACTGCCAGCCTCTAGGAAATCTAGGAAATCAAAGATAAATCACACACCATTCTGCCCTCCTGGAGCTCACAGTGCAATGGCCAGTGGGCGAGCCCTGGACGTGGTAATAGTAATTCCACGCTGTGGGAGGAGCTGTCAGGCCAGGATCTAGGCCAGAGTCTGGTCCTGAAATCAAACCCCTGCCTTCATCACAAAACCTCAGCCAGCCACTTGCTTGCCACAGTCTCTTTTTCTCCCTTAGTTCCAAGAAAATGTGGAAACCTCACCAACACCCCTATGTCCTCCTTTAAGCATTGTGCCTGATATGGTTTGGCTCTGTGTCCCCACCCAAATCTCATATTGAATTGTACTCCCATAATTCAATACATCAATTCAATACATCAATTCATCTTGAGTTGTATTCCCATAATTCCCATGTGTGGGAGATAACTGAATCATGGAGGCAGTTTCCCCCATACTGTTCTCATGGTAGTGAATAAGTCTCATGAGATCTGATGGTTTGATAAGGGGAAACCTATTTCACATGGCTCTCATTCTCTCTCTTGCCACCGCCATGTAAGACATGCCTTTCACCTTCTGCCATAATTGTGAGGCCTCTCGAGCCACGTGGAACCGTAAGTCCAATAAACCTCTTTCTTTAGTAAATTGCCCAGTCTCAGGTATGTCTTTATCAGCAGCATGAAAATGGACTAATACAGTGCCCAGGATGTCATAGGACAAGTTCCCAAGAAAAGCTCAGAGGGTTAGGAGACTCTGAGCTCAGAGTGTAGAGACCAAACAGCTAGAACCCTAAGGCCATATTAACAGAAGCATAGGCCCACTCATGAGAGGTGACTATTTCTCTAGACTAGATGTTGAAAGTCAAATGCCCAACTGCCTAGCAGCACGTACAGCACATGAGGAAAGGGGCTGGTGTAAGGGGTTGGGAAGTCAGCACAGCTGGGCCTGGTCTGTATTATAAAAGGCTAGAGAACACAATTCTGCCCCCAGTAGGGGCCACCTCTACTCAGCCAGCCAAGAGCTCTGTCTCATGAGAATGTGGTCCAGTGTGGCCCAATCTTCTTATTTTTAAGGGAAACCAAAAATCCAGATTTGTATGTGAATCCCTAGAGTTTTAAACATTGAAAACAAATCCAAATTATTTTCAACCATTATGCATGTCAATGGTGTGTGCTAAGTAAAATGTATCTGGGGGCTTGATGAGGGCTCAGGCCATCAGTTTACAAACTCTACCCTGGACTGTGCTGCTCCAACACATGATCCTTAGAGGCTCATGTTCTTTCTGCAGGCCCCACTTTAAGACAAATAGGTGAGGCCCAGGACCCAGGGTGGATTCACCAGGGTGGAGAGGATCTGAAAGCTCGCCATGTGGGAAGAGAAAATATTCCAGTGCTATTTGGGCTGGTGAAGAGGAGACACAGAGGTTGGGCAACTATATTTTGGGTCTTGTTATTTTTTAAGACTTTTTTTTTTTAGATTCACAGCCAAGTTGAGAGGAAGGTACAGAGATATCCCATATGCCTTCTGCCCCACACATGCCTGGCCTCCCCCATTATCAATGCCCCCCCACCAGGGCACCAGGGGGTTAGGAGACTCCGAGCTCAGTAAGTATCCTGCAAATAGCTAAGAATGAAACAAATATTGTGCAAGGCAATGGTGAATGAATGGGTTAGTGAATCCTTGTAAATGCTGAATGAATGTGAATAGCAATGGTGAATGAATGGGTTACTGAATCCTTGTGAATGGTGAATGAATGCTAATGGCAATGATGAATGAATGGGTTAGTGAATCCTTGTGCTTACTTATCTTGTCCTTCACAAAGCTAAGAGGGCTGGACCCAACTCCCTCTGCAGATGCTTTTCCTAGGAACCTCTCTCTGGGCACCTTTCTCCTCTGTGAGGCCAACAGGCCAGCATTCCTCTGTAACTCATTTGGTATAGAGGAATTTGTTACCATTGATGAACCTACAATGAAACATCATCACCACCCAGAGTCCACAGTCTATAGTTTGCATCATGGTTCACTCTGGGTATCCCCATTATAGTATCATACCGAGCATTTTCACTGCCCTAAAGATCTTCTATGCTCTACCTATTCATCCCTTCCCACCCTCACCCCCAGAACCCCTGGCAAACACAAATATTTTTACTGTCTCTGTAGTTTTGCCTGAGAAACTATTTTTTAAACTAGAAAATTAGAGCATATGACCTCACCAAGTGTGAGTGTTCAGTTATCTACGGCTGTGTAACAATGTACCCCAAACTTTAGTGGCCTAAAACTACACTGAGGGTACCTGGGCAACATAGCCAGACTCCCTCCCATCTCTACAAAGGATAAAATAAAAAGCTAGGCTTGGTGGCACACATCTGTAGTCCTAGCTTCTCAGGAGGCTGAGGTGGGAGGATCACTTGAACCCAGGAGTTGGAGGTTACAGTGAGCATGATCCTGCCACGGCACTCCAGCCTAGGTGACAGAGTGAGACCCTGTCTCAAAAAAAATGGAAAAAAAAACTACACTAAGGGGAGGGGGAATGGGGAATTGGAGAGTTTCTGTCTGGAATGAGGAAAAGGTTCTGGAGGTGGATAGTGATGACGGTTATACAACAATGTGACTGTACCTAATGCCACTGACCTGCACACCCAAAAGTAGCTAACATGGTCAGTTGTATGTTGTCTATATTTTACCACGATAAAAAGGCAGCGAATTTTATTTTGTGTAAGTTAATAAAGCTAATAAATGTCTTCAAATTTAGATTATTCTAACATGGTTACACTAAACTTTACTTACTACATTTTCACTGACTATGCAATGGAATATAATGACAGATCAACCAATTAATAGAAAAATATTTTCTCAGCCTAAAAAAAATGGCTACAGTGGGTTATTTTTTTCACAATTGTGTGTATTGACCAGGGCTCTTCCATTCTCCTCCGTGTAGCTTCTCAGCCTCTGCTAAGCTGAGTTTTTTCACAGCACGATGTGGCCTCAGGACAGGGAAAATGGCAAGGCCTCTTAAGGCCTACTTTCGAAGTCACATCACATCACTTCCGCCAGGGTTCAGCCAGGGGAGCAGAATCCTGTGAGTGCTTTGAGATCCAGTATTTATTCTAGGAATAAGACCTAGAATTTGCACAATTGAGGGAAGCTGCAGAAGCAAAGGTCCAGAAGATCAGTTGGAGGTCCAGAGGAGCCACTAACCTGTCACTTAGAGAAGCCAACCACGCCCAACATCAAAGGAGAACCATGAAACCAGTACTGGCAGAGAGGGTCGTGAAGAGCTGGTGCCTCTGTATGGGGCCCAGCTCCGTGTGTCTGCAGCCACATGCCTGGTGATGAGCATGAGCCACCATTGGCCAACGGGGTAGATAGCCATGGAGAAGAGCTGGAGGCAAAGGGAGAAGAGTGAGGACAAGATGGGACCCACTGGGCATCTCTTCATCTGTCACTCCATCTGACTGTGATGACCTCAGAGAGTGATGGCTGCTGCTTCTCTCCCACCTTCCAATCCTGGGCAGCTTCCTCTTTGCCCAGCTCTAACCTGAGTCCACACAGGAAAGAGGAATTGCAGATTAACCAAGTTGACTCAGTGCAAACCACCACAGTGGGAATACTTATGGGACAACAAGACAGGAGATTTGAAATCAGGGCTGTCCTGACAACTGTGGCATGTATGCTTTCTGGATATGGCAAGGAGTGGCAGGTAAGGAGGCTCTATCCTGTAGGGCAAACTTGTTTTCAGCAGCTCCAAAACAGAAGACCTAGGAAAGTCCATATGGGGTCTTAGAAAATAAGACAGATCTGGGTTTAATCCCAGCCCATCAGCTTACCAGCTGCGTGAGTTTGGACAAGTTGCCCAACCTCTCTGAACCTTAATTTCTGTATCTCTAAAATATGGGACAATAACCTCAGCTTCAGGGAATTGTGCCTGCTGTGGTGCCTGGCTTCAGAGTTGGTACCTATTAGACTCAATTTCCCTATCCCCCAAACTCCAACGAGTGGGTGTGCCCAACGTTGAGCTAGGCTGGGAGCACATTGGAGGAGCACAGTAAATATCTGTTTAATTGTGCAAGCTATACAGAAGCATACTTTGGCTGAACTAAAGAAGGTCATAACCATCCAATTCTAGCAAGGGTTTCTTTGGAGTAAAGAGTTTCCCCTTACAAGATGTATGCGAGCCCATTGGAAAACCAGTTGGACCAGGTAAATTCTAAAGACTCCTATAGTTCCAATAAATTGACTCTAGAGAAAAGCCCAATGAGTTTATGAAGAAGCATTTTCCCATTAATTTCAGAAATGTTCCATATTTATTATAAAATGCCCACCACTATTCACTGCTGATGGGATTATAAATTGACACAACCTTTCTGAAGGGCAATTTGGCATGATGTATCAAGATTCTTAAAAATATCCACACCATTTGACCCTGTGGGAATTTGTCCTGAGGAAATAATCTGTAATGTGCCAGAGATACAAGTACAAGAATGTGCCTTGTTATTTATAATAGCAAAAAAGTGGAAATAATTGAACTGTCCAACAATAGAGGAATGATTAAATAAATTAGGATGCAGCCAAAAGATGGAAGGCCATGTTTCCATTAATCTTGTCTTTAAAAATACATCATGTATTTCCAAATGTAACATGGGGATTTTTCCCACAATTATCTTAGAAAAAAGAAAATCTCTTTAAATTCAAATTCTTACAATGACTTTCCTATTAAGCATACTCTTTCTTAGTTACTTTATTTTAAACAACAAAGTACTGTTTGGGGAAATCACATTAGCCGTACCTGACCTCAATCAATGCTAGTTGGGGATGTTTATAGGGGTTACCTGCTGGAATTGGCAAAAAGGAGGAAAAGGAATTGAACAGAGATTTAGTAATTATTCTCAGGGTTACAACCTCACAACTGCAAGTGTTGGCTGTCATTGTAAACAAGCCTTTAAAGATCACTTTGAGGAGCAATCCAGTAAGCAGTGATGTTGTGGGTATCGCTAATACACTTATGGGACAAATGCAAAGACTGCCCTAATGTTATGCAAATAGGTACTCGTGGCTTAAAATACAATTGCCAGAGACAACATTGTACACAGATTTTAAAAGCATTGCATCTTAATCTTGAACAAGTTAAACAAAAGGGAAAATGATGTGCTCCGGACAGCTATGTTGGGTAATTCATAAAGCAGCCCCAGGGAAGATGGAAGCACAGATGTCAAAGATGCTGGCAGAGTTGGTGAAATGTGAAATGGAAAAAATGAATCTTTCTAAATGTAACATATTTTACCTGTGGGTTTAAATGTCTATATATAACTGAATTTGTCAATTAAACATCATCAGTTAGCATTTGATGATTTCAGCTCTACCCTTAAATATTTGCATATTCAGTTGGTTCCAAAACTTTTTATTAAATCTTCCAGATGGGAAAATTGGGCCCTTATGTGCTTGGCTACCAGATATTTGGGCCCATATGATATATAGCTGTGAGAGAAAACATCTATGAAATAATGTTAAGTAGAAAACACAAATTACAAATGTTATGGTGTGATTCTAATTTGTTTAAATACACACACATACATAAGCACACACACATACACAAGCACACACAAAAAAAGCGAACATAGAAAAAAGACTAGAAAGAACTGTACCAAAATGTTAACAATGATTATGTATGAGTAGTGAGATTATGAGATACATAATGGTTTTTCCAGGAGGAGGGTTAAAGGTACATTAATGTTTTAACCAGGGAAAATAATTTTTAAAGGCTTTTATAAAAGTGATTTCTGTCTTAGATCATCCCTTGAACCCTAAGAAATGCTTTTATCCCTTTTTATTCCTTAAATCTTCTGTATATGGCGGGGGTGGGGGTGATTTTGATAGAAATATGTGTATTGATATAAGATGTGCCTGACACAATAATGAGTGGGGGGAAGCACATTACTAAGCAATGTCAATAATATGTTTGTGGTATGATTCCTCTGAAAGAAGAGAAAGGGGAAGAGAAAGAGAAAGCGAGAGAAGGAGGGAAAGAGAGAGGGAGAGAAAGGAGGAAGGAGGGAGGGAAAGGAGGAAGGAAGGAGGGAAAGAGGGAAGGAGAGAAGCATGGTGATTGCATATGACATACGTTTGCATACATGTAAGGGTAGTTCTGAAGGGAATGCATCAAACTGCCAACAGCCCCCCAGCGTGGAGGAATCTATACCCTTCTGTAGCGTTCATTTTTTCATTTGTGCAGTACATGTTTATAATAGGATGTAATTGACTTTTTGCTGATTCTACTGAAATGGGGAAATGCTGAGGGCAAGGCCCATCCGTTTGCTATGGCTTCACTGCTCTGCAAAAGAAAAACAAAATGTTTTTCTAATTACCCAATATTTTCTAGCCAACCCCCAAGCCTGTGGGGTATGAAGGAGTTTACAATCACAGCAACAAGCAGCATTCCTCTGGCTCTAACTTCCGTCTGCTGCTGCAGGACTTCCAGTCTCTAAGAGGACACAGAGACACAACTGGGCATGAAGAGCTGTTCACTGAAGGTTTTCTACATCCCAGGCACTTCGCCAAGTGCTTTCGCACGCATTCGCTTGTTAATCCTGAGTTCGATCTTCTATCCACTTTACAGGTGAAGAGACTGAGGCATTGAGAGGATAGGGATATACAGCTGGTCAGAGACAGAGCTCAGTGAGACTGACCCCAGACAGCCTGGGCACCCCATGGGCGACTCACATGTGCCCAGCTGACATTTTCCACCTTTCCTGATCTGATTCCATCAGTGAGAGCTGACGCCACGGCCTCTACTGCCCATGCTCCTGTGGCCATGGCCAGTACCCACTACAGAGGGCACAGATATGGGGGCCGAGAATGCTGCTGCCTCAGGCTCCCAAGGCTGCCAGTACCCTCTACCACCACTGGGTTGGGGTTTTATGACTGGAGTGCTACTGAGATTGAATTGTTAGGATGACACCGAAGCCATTCCAGAATTCCCAAATCCTGCCTTGGCCCAGCTACCTCCCTCCTCCTGAAAGGCCCTTAGGGAAAAGAGACATACCAAGGAAGACCCAGGCCCAGCACCTTCTTAGTTGGGCTCCAGTCCCAACCCCTAAAGCAAGGACCCTGGGCTGGACCCACCCAGGACCCCTTTCCCTAAGCTAGACTAAGTCACCCACTTCCCAACCTGACCTCAGGCCTCACTACTATGAGACAAGACCTGGCTCCAGCACAAGCCCCACCCCCACCCTGCCCTCAAGAACCAGAGAGAAAGCAGCAGTGAGAAAGGGGTAAGGAAGAGTGTCCCCACTCCACCCCCACAAGACCTACTAGTTGGGAGAGTGGAGGAAAAAGAAACACAGGCAGAGAACTGGATCTTCCACTGGAAACAGCCCTGCCCAGCACTCCATCCTATCTCCTGCAGGGGCTGCAAGAGAGAGGAGGGCACACCCACAAGCCTGTGGTCTCCAGGGGCTCCTCCACTTAGACAACAAGCATCCTTCCTCCTTTGGAGGCGGCGGGGGGGGGCACAGTTTCTTGCCTTCAATGCTGACCCATCTTAGGGAAGAATATGGTAGGCAATGGGGGAGAGGGGAGAGGTCTCATTGAGTCCCAGCTGAGCTGCCTCAGTGCTCATCGAGTCCCACCTGAACTGCCTCAGGTGAGGGCCTGTCACCATGAAGCCATCAGTGGGACAAACAATGTTGGCCCTCAACCCATCAGTGCTGCTCTGCATTCCTTGAAACCCTTGACATAAGCTGGGGACCACGGCCCCCACACTGTCAGTCACAGATGACACAAGTGGGACCATCCTGCGCCTAAGAGATTTTACCAAAAACACCTCAATACGGTTTGGCTATGTCCCCACCCAAATTTCATCTTGAATTGTAATCGCCATAATCCCCACATGTTGAGGGAGGGACCCAGTGGGAGGTGATTGGGTCATGGAGGCGGTTTTCTCCATGTTGTTTTCATGATAGTGAGGGAGTTTTCACAAGATCTGATGGTTTTATAAGCCAGTTTCCCCTGCTTTTGCTAGCTCTCTCACCGGCCGCCATGTAAGACATGCCTCTTCCCCTTCCATCATGATTGTAAGTATCCTGAGGCCACTTCAGCCATACAGAAATGTGAGTCAACTAAACCTCTTCTTTATAAATCACCCAGTCTTGGATACATCTTTATAGCAGTGTGAAAACAGACTAATACAAGGACTCAGGCAGGAACTCAGGTGAGCACCCAGAATTGCCCCTCCCCTAAAAGCAAGCTGGCAGACCCCACTCTCCCCTCCCTTGGGATGCTTTCCCACCCTGGTGACGCCTCCAGATTCCCTCTAGTCAGCCCTCTGCCTCTCCATTCCCCCAGCCCTTGCCTGAACATGCCCAATCCCAGGTTAGCTCAAGGTAGAAAGAGCCCTCCCCTGCTCATCCCCATCTTCATCTCCATCTCCCTCTACTCACACATGCTTAGAAGATAACAACTGTCCACCAAACCTCCATCAGAGGGAGGTCCTGTCTCACTCAACTTGTCCCTGAATTGGCAGAGGTGTGACTGCCTTCCCAGTGACATATGAAAAGGTCAGAGTTTCACAGTAATGCGCCTCAAGGGAAGCAGAGTTCCCAGGGGCTGGCGCTTCAGGTCTGTGACCCCCTTTGGAAATAGGAGAAAGACCTAAGAGCCTCTGGAAACCAACATCCATTTCTTGTCTCAGATTTTATCTCTTCCTTGGTCTTCCTTTTGATCTTATTTTCAAGCCAGAGATGAGCATTTCCACGTTGACTCCGGCTGATTATAACTGACTCCGAACCTTTCTAGTGATTAAAGTAGCCGTGAGGCTATGTTCTCCAGAGATCTGTACTGCAGGCTGAATAATTCAAGGCAGCCTTTCCAAAAGGCTGAGAGATCTGGGAGAAAAAAAATCAGAGAGAAGAAAAGTTTTTTGTTTTTTTTTTTTTAAGAAAAGAGTAATTTCCCCCATGCTGGCGACACAATAAGCACTCAATAAACATTGGTTAATTCTGATTGACATAAACACTGGGACGGAAATCGAATAGAGAGACTGGCAGTGACCGGGCAGGGCTGGGCTGGGGCAGGATACTGGATGCTTCCAGTGAGTGGAGCAGCTCAGGTGATGACCTCCTCTTTACCCACCGCTGGCCAATCTGCTTGGGAACTTCTAGTGTTTTCTAAATTGGAAGGAAGTTTGAGAAGACAGCAGAGGCATAGGGTAAGATGGCATCTGTTGCCCTAGCTCAATCTGTTGGGCTGAGGTTGAATACAGTGGAGAGGGGGTAAAGCCCAGAAGATGTAGGAGCTGTTTTCATGAAGGACTGTGTGAGACTTTGAGCCCAGGTTGAGCTGCTTTGGTGCCCACACAGCCAGGTTTGGCACAGGAAGAAGAAGGAGAGGTGGGCCTTCTCTCCACCCCAGCTCTGGTGCCCTGCGGCAGGGTCTAAGGGACATGGAGCAGAGGTGAAGCAGAAGCAGGGCCAGATGTGCCAGGCAGAGTGCCCAAGAAGTGGTCTTCACACTGAGAAGTGAGCCGCGTAGCAGTGGCCAATTACCACCTGCAAATGACAGTGCACAGAGGGCTTCCCCAGGAAGAACAGAGTTAAAGAAAAGGCACAGGCCGGGCGCGGTGGCTCAAGCCTGTAATCCTAGCACTTCGGGAGGCTGAGACGGGCGGATCATGAGGTCAGGAGATCGAGACCACCCTGGCTAACACAGTGAAACCCCGTCTCTACTAAAAAATACAAAAAACTAGCCGGGCGAGGTGGCGGGCGCCTGTAGTCCCAGCTACTCGGGAGGCTGAGGCAGGAGAATGGTGTGAACCCGGGAAGCGGAGCTTGCAGTGAGCTGAGATCACGCCACTGCACTCCAGCCTGGGCGACAGAGCGAGACTCCATCTCAAACAAAAAAAAAAAAAAAAAGAAAAGGCACAGATCAGAGAGCCTGCTGCCCGCAGCAACGCAACAGAGCAATCTTGTCCAACCAGGGGAGACTTCATGGGGAAGGGGAGCCCTCGCAAAAAGCAGATAGAGCTTGCTGCTCTTACAATCAAAGACTAATGATATGGTGGCTGTGTTCCCCAGCTGGTACAGTCAGGATGGTTTGGGTTATAGAACCTCCTCCACATGATTGGTCCGATGTTTGGCATCTCTATCTCACGGGAAACCCTGTGCTAAGAAGGCTCTGGAATCCTCCCACCCAACTCCTCATCTTGTAAAAACTGAAGCTCCGAGAGTTTAGGCTGCCCAAGATCACACAGCTAGTTAGCTAGAGAGGAGTGAGAGCCAGGATCCCTCATGCCCAGTTCCCAGGATTGTGTGTGTGGGTGTGTGTGTGTTGGGGGCTGGGGGTGCTGGGGGAGGAGAAACAGAGAGAGGTTGGGATCTGGGCCCCCCATTGCATGAGACCGCAAAACCATGCCAACGCCTGTGCCAGTGACTCTGTCCGCTGTGTTGTCAGCACCTCACGGAGCCGGAATCCCAGCTGCTGCTGCCACCTCCCTAAGGTTGCACAGTCAGCATCTACAGAGCCAATTCATCTACCTGTGGTTTAATGAGCACCGGACACTATGACCAGGGACCTGGAGCCCAGAAAAATTCTGATTTCAAGCCCAGTCTTTATAGTTAATTAGCATCACAATCCCACACCTTGGAGAGTCCAGGGGCACAGGAGCCACAGAGCCAGTGGCTTAGGGTGGCTCCCCAAACATGAGCCCTGACTCTAGGGGCACAGAATCTCAGTGTTCAAACATCGGAAATGTCTCCAGTAGTGGAAAATGAGCAAATAATGAGCAAACGTGATCTAATGTTGATCTAGAATGAGAGAAGTCCCAACTTCTCTAGGCAGGACAGACCTTCAGGGAATGACGTACTCTCTGCTTCCAGACCTCCTCCTCCAAAACCACTTCAGGTTGGTGAATAAGACTTTATGAACTCAGAAAGAGCCCAGATAGAGGGGTCCAGATAGGTGAGCTATGCCACACCTACTGGGTTCTGTCCAGCCCTGTTTCCAGCTGCACCGATGAGTCCCTTCCCTGAGGACTGTGGGAAACTGGAGGTGGAGCAGAGTGGAGGTCAAGTCCCACTGGGCACCTGGAGCTCAAAAACTGTGGGACGGGGCCTATTCTACCCACCCTGTGGTCCACAGAAGCAAAGGACTTCCAGCTTCAGAGAAAGCAGCATGAAGCGGAAGGAACAGAGGTGAGTTCAGGGAAATCCCAAATCAGACTCACCGTCACGCCCCTCGCTTGTCCTCTGGGGCTCACAGGCCCCCTTGCTCTGTTTCCGCTAAGTTGTTTCTCTTCTGGTTTGAACACTCAGGTTCTTCAACTGGCCCTTCCTGGATATGAATTGGAAGGCCACCCCCTTGCGAAATGGTCCCCATTGTGTCTCTGGGCCCTTTGGAGTAGAGCATTGGAACACAGCCAGATGCACTGAGCTCAAGAGCGAAGAATGGCCTGTGACAAGAACAGGGGGACTGGCACCTCCCTGCTTCTCTGTTTATGAGAGGTCCCTCTGCCTAGGGACAGCCACATCACTCGGCTGGATCACACAAAGGTCACAGTCTACTAAGACCCGTGTGTTTTTTCACAGTTGTTTTTGTAAGGCCACATTTTCTCACATTTCTTCATTTCACTGGGGTGGGTCCTTTGGGATGCTGCCTTCTTGTTGCCTGTTCCTCTCCATCAGCTCCCCCGTCTTCTTCCCCCAGGGTCCCTGCCTTCACTCTGCCTCCTAGCACACCACACTGAAGCAAGAGTGTGCTGCCTAAAACACAGATCTGGTCATCCTGTGTCCCTGGGTAAACCCTTCTGTGGCTCCCTGGACCTATCAGAGAGTCAAACTCCTGGGAATAGCGAGGGTCCCCCAGGCACTGCCCAGCCCCGTCTCCCCAGCCTGTCTCCCTCCTCCTCCTCCATACCTGGAAGATGACATCACACCACACCCCCAGCACTTGTTCTCCTAGTGGTGCCACACTTTGGGGCACACTGCTCCTTCCTCATGGCAGGTGGCTTGGGAGTCAGACAGATAGGGTTGGAATCTGAATTCTGCCAACTAGTGGTCTATAACCTGGAGAAACCCCATTCCCTCCCTGGGCTTCTGTTATCCCATCTATAAATGGGTAATAAAAATACCCACTTTGCAGCATAGTGAAGAGGATTTGAAATTGATCAATCATCAAGCATATGCCTTAAGTTACCCATAATATATTTACTAGGACTCTACGCCCACATCCGTATCGCTAGAAAAGTTCTATTCATATATCAAAACCTGGTTCAAGTGCTGCTACATCCATGAAGCCTTCTCAGATTCCTCACCCAGTCTCAGACTCCAAAAGAGCTCCTGCTTCTGGCCTCACGGCCACTTCAACCTGCCTCTGATTGACTCCACGTACCCCATAGTGTCACCATCTGCATCCGGGTCTGACTCCCCAAACTCATGTCTGAGCCCCGCCAGGGAAAGGACCAGGTCTGACTTCTCTCTCCTCAGTGCAAGGCCTGGCACACAGACAAAGTCTGTAGATGTTTATTTAATTGAATCATGTTGAATTATTCATACCTTATTGAATTCTGTCACCCAGCATATTCCCCATCCCTCCCACCTTATAGAAGTGGGACTTCCTCCTTCATCAATAACAATAATAATAGTGAAACCCTATTGATTGCTTCCTGTGTGCCAGGCACTTTCTAGGTGTGTATCTCATAATTAGCTCAGTTAATCCTTACAACAACCCTACTGAGATAGGCACTGTTTTCCAAATGAGGAAAAATAGGCCTTTGTTTTCCTAATGAGGAAACTGAGGCTCAGGGAGTTGAGTTTCATGTCTAAAGTCCAACAGCCAGGAAGTGGAGGGGCTGGATTTGAGGCCATGTGTTCTAGTTCAGAACACTTGTCCTTTTTTAGCTTTTTATTTTAAAATAATTTTAAGGAAAAGTTACGAAGATGGAGCAGAGAGTTCTCATATACTCTTCCCCCTCTTCCTCTAATATTCAGGTCTCACCTAGCCATGGTGTGTTTATCAAAATTTAAAAATCAACATGGCACACTATTATTAACCAAACTACAGACATTATTAGGATTTCCCCAGTTTTTCCACTCACGTTCTTTTTCTGTTCCAGGACCTAATCCAGCATCCTGCATTGCATTTAGTCATCATGTCTCTTCGTCTCCTCTGATCTATGACCATTTCTTAGTCTTTCATTGTCTTTCATGACCCTGACACTTTTATTTTTTAACAGAGTTTTGCTCCTGTTGCCCAGGCTGGAGTGCAGTGGCACGATCTCAGCTCACTGCAACCTCTGTCTCCCAGGTTCAAGCGATTCTCCTGCCTCAGCCTCCAGAGTAGCTGGGATTTCAGGCATTCACCATTACGCCCAATTAATTTTGTATTTTTTGTTTTGTTTTTTTTTTTAGTAGAGATGGGATTTCACCATGTTGATCAGGCTGATCTCAAACTCCTGACCTCAGGTGATCCACCCACTTTGGCCTCTCAAAGTGCTGGGATTCCAGGCATGAGTCACCACGCCCGACCACCCTGACACTTTTAAAGAGCAGCATCAGGTATCTCACAGGATATTCGTTAGTCTAGGTTTAATGGATATGTTCTCATGAATAGTCTGAGGTTACAGATTTGGGGAAGCATACAACAGAGGCACCCTTCTCCTCACATCGTATCAAGGGCCACATGACACCAGCATGACTTGTCACCTTGACCACGTGGTTAAGCTGGTGTTTCCAGGTCTCTTCACTGTGGAGTGACTATCTGACTGCATTTGATTTTAACCACCACACTCCAGTGACTCTCAGTTAATGTCACTGATGCTGGAAAAAAATGATGCCTGGCAGAACAGGGGATTCCAGCCCAGAGCCCAGAGCAAAAGGATTCTGGAGCTGTCCCAGGTGGGGCTAAAGGGCCAGTGGCCCCCTAGGGCACCCAGAACATCAGGAAAGGCATTCTCCCTTGGAGCCATCAAGAAAGGCTTCCCAGAGACAGCGGGACTAAGGAGGGATCTGTACAGGTGACAGGTAGGGACATCTACTCCAGACAGGGGAACCAGCACCAGCGTGGACACGCTCACAAGGAGACGAGAGCATGGACAAGGTCTAGATAAAAATGCAGTGGCTGGACTAAAATCACACAAAGGTCATGATAGCCATCTCCCTGTCTCCAGGCAGAATGATTCTAAAACTTTCCTAGTCCCTTGAAAACACCTCCACATCTGTAACCTGGAAACTCAGAGCAATGGTTTCCAGACACGGGCAAGATCAAGCCAGCAGAGCATCCCACACTCCCCCAGCCACCGTCCGCCGGTCTCTGTGTTCCCGCTGCACTTTGACGCTCTGCCTGGTATTTATCACAGCTGCCTCTGCTCCTGGATGCAAGCGTGCTTGTCTGAGTTCCCCACTAGACTGCAGTAAGGGCGGGGCCCTGTCCCATCCTCCTTTGCCTCCCATCCCCTTCTTTCTCCAGGCTGAGCTCAGAGCCTGACACACAGTAGGGGCTTAGCAAATGCTTGTGGAAAGGCAGAAAGAAAACAGATTCACTTCTGCAGAAGCTTTGAGAATATTCTGAAGACATTTTGTGACTCGCACTGACTTCCAAAGCACAGAAAATCATTTTAAAAACTGATGACTGTGAAATTTCAATTACATTCACAAGGAGAGCCAGAGTAAGCTGCAAGAAGCACAAAACAGCAGCTTTGCATTTGAGAAGCCAAAGAGCCTGGAATAAGAGCAAGCAGGATGGGGACCAGCCTTGAAGCCATATCCAGCTGTTTTCAGAGATGAGCTGCACATGAGCAAACTTGAATTCATAGCCCTTGAAAGAAAGGACAGTTCCAGGGAAATCAAACATCTGTAAGGATAGCTGAGTCAATCCCATGAACCTACTACCAAAAATAATTTAGTGCTCAGAGGCTGCATCAATAGAGGTACAGCACCTACACAAAAGGAGGTAACAGATCTGTTCAAGGTACAGAGAATGGCACAATCAAAGAACTGGGTTCAGAAAGACAAACTGGATTTTGTGCAGAGGTCTTAAGTGGAGAAAGGCCTGGAGTTAGCCAGTGAAAGGGCAGGAAGAGTGTTCCAGACAGCAGGAAAATATATGTAAAGCATCTGCAGGACAAATGCTAACTCTTTCTAAAGACTGTGAGAAAGGCCAGCATGGCTTAAGGAGAGAAAGCAAATTGTAGCCAGACTTAAGGCTGGAGAAGTGGGTAATAACCAAACTCACAGGGTTTTTTGGGTCATACAGAGTTTGGGTTCTACCCCTAAGAGCAATGGAAAGCCCTAATCTGTCCTTTCCTTGCATATTGGGCAGAGACCCATACTGGACTAAAGTCCTAGACACACGCACAGAGAGAGAGAAAGGGAGAGAGGGAAAGAGGGAGGGAGAGGAGAGAGAGACAGAGAGAGAGAGAGAGAACAGTTCTTCCATGTCCAGTAGGAACACTGCACACTGCGTTGGAAGAGCTTCAAAGGAGCAGGAAGTGGATCCCCTCAGCCTTGACCCTGGCAACAGGGCCCAGTGGAGAACTTAGCCAAAGCTGCCATTGAATAACCTGCATTCTCTTTTAGACCTGGCCCTCAGGGATCTCAGAGAACCAGCAGCTGGCAGAAAAAGCTTTCTGCAGCAGAATTACATGATTTCTACTTTTTTGCCTCACCCTGCAGAAAACTGGAGCCAAAGCTCATCTGTTTCCTGCTGTACTTTTCTTAAAGCCAAAGAAGTAACCACTTGCTTCACTTTTCCTACAGAGTACATTGCCAAGTCTCTGGACACCCCATGGTGGGTACACACCTGGGTTCCTAGGGATCACTTCTTAGGTGCCTCACTGCAGCGAAGCACAGATGTGATCCTTTCATCCCTGGGTGAAAGGGATGAGAGTCCCACTGCCCTCTACCCTAAACTACCACCAGCAGCCCCGATTTTCATATTTCCGTATTTCAGGTTTCCTAGAACCTCCTCCATGGATGCCTCCAGAAATAAGTTGCAGCTGCTGCTTTTGCTGCCATCTCACAGGAATGGCTTCTGTAGGTACCTGTTTCTTGACTCCCTAGTCAAAGTCTAGGATGGGTGTGCCTGCCCGGCAGAGCCAAGGTTCCAAGCCTAGGCCCCGTCTTCAAGGAAGGTTGGGCAAGGGAGTTTTCAGATTCTCTACTGAGGCTGTCTGTTTCCCACCAAGAATCAAAAACTGGAAGAATTCCCAAACATGATGTGATGGTTAATACTGAGTGTCAACTTGATTGGATTGAGGGATACAAAGTATGAATCCTGGTGTGTCTGTGTGGGTGTTGCCAAAAGAGATTAACATTTGAGTCAGTGGGCTGGGGAAGGCAGATCAACCTTTAATCTGGTGGGCACAATGTAATCAGCTTCCAGTGAATATAAAGAGGGCAGAAAACTGTGAAAATCCCAGCCTACATCTTTCTCCTATGCTTCCTGCCTTGGAACATCAGACCCCAAGTTCTTCAGTTTTGGGACTCAGGCTGGTTCTCCTTGCTCCTCAGCTTACAGATAACCTATTGTGGGACCTTGTAATCATTTAAGTGAATACTTAATAAACTCATATATGTATGAGATAGATATATTTGCTTGGTTAGCTGAAATATGGATATATATATATATCTCCACGTACATATTTCCATATATATACACATCCTATTAGTTCTGTCCCTCTAAGAGAACCTGACTAATACAGATTTTGGTACCAGGAGTGGTTCTAGAGGAATAGAATATTAAGGATGGAGCTTTTTCATTGGTTTTGGGGTTTCTGGAGGTGGCTGCTTAATATGATTAGACCCAAAAATGCCAATGACTCTACTTCTAATAGTATGGAGAACACTGACAGTCCTTGGCATGAACTGTTTAGAGAGTTATGCAAAATAAATACATTTGACACTCCTGATTCACCGCTCATGAAAGGCAAGGACTTTAGTGACTCTAAACATAATACCTTCGACCATATGTGGAGAACCAAGGAACATAATGAAGCTAATTGTTTGCTCCTACGTTCAGTTGACAAAGTGATGAAAGAAAATGATGAACTCAGGGATTCTGTCTCCTGGTTTTAAAAGCAGATACTAAGTCTCAAATCTGCTAAGACTGCCCTAAGTGAGAGTCTTATCTCCTGCAGAGAAAGAGCTGAAATCGTGGAAAAACAGACACAAGCTCTTATCATGTGAGTGGCTGACCTGTAATGAAAGGTGCATGCATAGCCTCACCAGGTGTCTACTGTTAAAGTGAGGGCATTGATTGGAAAGGAATGGGACGCTGAAACTTGGAATGGGGACATGTGGGAGGACCCTGATGAGGCTGGGGACACTGAGTTTATAAACTCTGATGAACCTTTTTTGCCAAAAGGAACAGCTTTCTCATCCCCAGTAGTGGCAGCATCCCCTCCCAGCCCCATGCTGTCATCAGCCTTTCCACCTTTGCCTGAGGAGATAAACTCTGTGCTGCCTGAGGCAACAGTGACGGCCTCCCCTGAGGCGGTTGCCAGGCAAAATAATGTTGATTCTCTTCAGGAGCCACCCCCAACACCCCTGTTTGCTTCTAGACCTATAACCACACTAAAGTCCCAGCGAGCCCCTGGAAATGAGGTTGAGAGTGTGATCTATGAGGAGGTGTGCTACACTCGAAAAGAACTGTTTGAGTTCTCTAACTTATATAAACAGCAATCTGGAGAACAGGCAGGGGAATGGATATTAAGAGTATGAGATAATGGCCGGGCGCGGTGGCTCACGCCTGTAATCCCAGCACTTTGGGAGGCCGAGGCGGGCGGATCACGAGGTCAGGAGATCGAGACCATCCTGGCTAACACGGGGAAACCCCGTCTCTATTAAAAATACGAAAAATTAGCTGGGCATGGTGGCGGGTGCCTGTAGTCCCAGCTACTCGGGAGGCTGAGGCAGGAGAATGGCGTGAACCCGGGAGGCGGAGCTTGCAGTGAGCCCAGATCGCACCACTGCACTCCAGCCTGGGTGACGGAGCGAGACTCCATCTCAAAAAAAAAAAAAAAAAAGAGTATGAGATAATGGTGGAAGGAACATAGAGATGAATCAAGCTGAATTTATTGATTTGGGTCAACTAAGTAGGGACTGTGCATTTAATGTTGCAGCTTGGGTAGTTAAGAAAAAATGGTTCCAATAGTTTATTCGCTTGGTTAGCTGAAATGCAGATTAAAAGATGGCCACTGTGAGTGAGCTGGAAATGTCTGATCTCCCTTGGTTTAATGTAGAGGAAGGGATCCAAAGGCTTAGGGAGATTGGGATGATGGAGTGGATTAGTCACTTTAGACCTACTCACCACAGCTGGGAGGGTCCAGAAGATATACCCTTGACCAATGCCTTGCAAAATAGATTTGTGAGGGCAGCACCTGCATCTTTGAAGAGCCCTGTAATTGCTCTTCTTTGTATGTCAGATCTAATGGTGGGAATCGCAGTTACTCAACTACAAAATGTAAATACAATGGGAGTAATTGGATCTCGAGGTGGCAGGGGCCAAGTGGCAGCACTAACCATCAAAGGCAAGGTGGGTGTAGCTACTGTAATGGACAGCAGAGGCAAAGCGGTAATTAGAATAGTCTGACTCATGTAGAGCTCTGGCACTGGCTAATTAATCATGGTGTTCCTAGAAGTGAAATTGATAGGAAGCCTACTGCTTTCCTACTTAATTTGTACAAGCAGAAAACTTCTAGGTCAAATGGACAAAAGACTAATTTGAATTATAGAAACAGAGAATCACGGCCCCTCAATCAATTTCCAGACTTGAGCCAGTTTAGAGACCCAGAACCCTTTGAATGAAGGGGACAGGTCCCCTTGAGGAAGGACCCCACTACATTACTGACAATTTATGCAGTGACTCTTTCTCCCATCCTTCCACAAGACCTCCAGCCTTCTACCAGGGTAACTGTGCACTGGGGAAAGGGAAATGATCAGACATTTTGGGGACTACTGGACACTGGTTGTGAGATGACATTGATTCCAGAGGACCCAAAACATCATTGTGGTCCTTCAGTTAAAGTAGGAGCTTGCGGAAGTCAGGTAATTAATGGAGTTTTAGCTTAGGTCTGACTTACAGTGGGTCCGGTGAGTCCCTGGATTCATCCTGTGGTCATTTCCCCAGTGCCAGAATGCATAATTGGCATAGGCATACTTAGCAGCTGGCAGAACCCCCACATAGGCTCCCTGACTGGTAGGGTGAGGGCTCTTATGGTGGGAAAGGCCAAATGGAAGCCATTAGGGCTGTCTTTACCTAGACAAACAGTAAATCAAAAACAGTATCACATCCCTAGAGGGACTGCAGAGATCAGTGCCACCATCAAGGACTTGAAGGACACAGGGGTGGTGATTCCCACCACATCCCTGTTCAACCCTCCCATTTGGCCTGTGCAGAAGACAGATGGATCTTGGAGAATGACAGCAGATTATCGTAAGCTTAACCAAGTGGTGACTCCAATTGCAGCTGTTGTACCAGATGTGGTTTCTTTGCTAGAGCAAATTAACACATCTCCTGGTACCTGGTATGCCACCATTCACTTGGCAAATGCCTTTTTCTCCATTCCTGTTCATAAGGCCCACCAGAAGCAATCTGCCTTCAGCTGGTAAGACTAGCAATATACCTTTACTATCCTACCTCAGGGATATATCAACTTTCCGGCTTTGTGTCACAGTCTTATTCAGAGAGACCTTGAGCACTTTTCACTTCTGCAAGATATCGCACTGGCCTATTACATTGATGACATTATGCTCATTGCATCCAGTGAGCAAGAAGTAGCAAACACACTGGACTTACTGGTGAGATATTTGTGTGCCAGAGGATAGGAAATAAATCCAACTAAAATTCAGGGATCTTCTACCTCAGTAAAATTTCTAGGGGTCCAGTGGTGTGGGGCCTGTGGAGATATGCCTTCTAAGGTAAAGAATAAGTTGCTGCATTTGGCCTCTCCTATAACTAAGAAAGAGGCACAATGCCTAGTGGGCCTATTTGGATTTTGGAAGCAACACATTCCTCATTTGTGTGTGTTACTCCAGCCGATTTATTGAGCGACCCAAAAGGTTGCCAGTTTTGAGTGGAGTCCAGAACAGGAGAAGGCTCTGCAACAGGTCCAGGCTGCTGTGCAAGCTGCTCTGACACTTGGGCCATATGACCCAGCAGATCCAATGGTGCTTGAGGTGTCAGTGGAAGATAGGCATGCTGTTTAGAGTCTTTGGCAGGCTCCCATAGGTGAATCACAGCAGAGGCCTCTAGGATTTTGGAGCAAAGCCCTGTCATCTTCTACAGATAACTACTCTCCTTTTGACAGAGAGCTCTTGGCCTGTTATTGGGCTTTGGTGGAAACTGAATGTTTGACTATGAGTCATCAAGTCACCATGTGACCTGAACTGGCTATCATGAACTGGGTGCTTTCTGAACCATGTAGCCATAAAGTGGGTCGTGCACAGCAGCATTCCATCATCAAATGGAAGTGGTATATATGTGATCAGGCTCAAGCAGGTCCTGAAAGCACAAGTAAGTTACATGAGGAAGTGGCTCAAAAGTCCATGGTCTCCACTCCTGCCACCCTGCCTTCTCTCCCCCAGGCTGCACCAATGGCCTCATGGGGAGTTCCCTATGATCACTTGCAAGAGGAAGAGAAGACTAGGGCCTGGTTCACAGATGGCTCTGCATAATATGCAGGCACTACCCAAAAGTGGGCAGCTGCAACACTACAGCCCCTTGTTAGAACATCCCTGAAAGACAGCAGGGAAGGGAAATCTTCCCAGTGGGCAGAACTTCAAGCAGTGCACCTGGTTGTCCACCTTGAATGGAAGGAGAAATGGCCAGATGTACAATTATACACTGATTCATGGGCTATATCCAATGGTTTACTGGATGCTCAGGGAGTTGGAAGAAGCATGTTTGGAAAATTGGTGACAAAGAAATTTGAGGAAGAGGTATGTGGATGGACCTCTCTGAGTGGTGAAAAACTACGAAGATATTTGTATCCCATATGAGTTCTCACCAACGGGTGACCTCAGTAGAGGAGGATTTTAATAATCAAGTGGATAGGATGACCCATTCTGTGGACACCACTCAGCCTCTTTCCCCAGCCACCCCTGTCATCACCCAATGGGCCCATAAACAAAGTGGCCATGGTGGCAGGGATGGAGGTTACGCATGGGCTTAGCAACATGGACTTCCACTCACCAAGGCTGACCTAGCTACAGCCACTGCTGAGCGCCCAATTTGCCAGCAGCAGAGACCAACACTGAGCCCTCGATATGGCACCATTCTTCAGGGTGATCAGCCAGCCACCTGGTAGCAGGTTGATTATACTGGACCTCTTCTATCAAGAAAAGGGCAGAAGTTTGTCCTCACTGGAATAGACACTTACTCCATATATGGGCTTGCCTATCCTGCACACAATGCTTCTGCCAAGACTACCATCATGGACTCACGGAATGCCTTATCCACCATCATGATATTCGACACAGCATCGCCTCTGACCAAGGCACTCACTTTATGGCTAAAGAAGTGCAGCAGTGGACTCATGCTCATGGAATTCACTGGTCTTACCATGTTCCCCATTATCCTGAAGCAGCTGGATTGATAGAATGGTGGAGTGGCCTTTTGAAGTCACAATTACAACACCAACTAGGTGACTATATTTCACAGGGCTGGGGCAAAGTTCTCCAGAAGGCTGGGTATGCTCTGAATCAGCATCCAATATATGGTACTATTTTTCCCATAGCCAGGATTCACAGGTCCAGGAATCAAGCGGTGGAAGTGGAAGTGGCACCACTCACCATCACCCCTAGTGATCCACTAGAAACATTTTTGCTTCCTGTTCCTGCAACATTACATTCTGCTGGCCTAGGGGTCTTAGTTCCAGAGGGAGGAACGCTGCCACCAAGAGACACAACAACAATCTCATTAAACTGGAAGTTAAGATTGCTACCTGGAGACTTCGGGCTCCTCCTACCTTTAAGTCAACAGGCTAAGAAGGGAGTTACAGTGTTGGCTGGGGTGACTGACCCCGACTATCAAGATGAAATCAGTCTACTACTCCACAACGGAGGTAAGGAAGAGTATGCATGGAATACAGGACATCCATTAGGGTGTCTCTTAATATTACCATGCCCTATGATTAAGGTCAATGGGAAACTAAAACAGCCCAATCCAGGCAGGACTACAAATGACCCAGACCCTTCAGGAATGAAGGCCTGGGTCACTCCCCACTAGGAAAAAAAAAAAAAACCGTGACCTGCTGAGGTGCTTGCTGAAGGCAAAGGGAATACAGAATGAAGAGTAGTAGAAGGTAGTCATCAATACCAGCTACAACCGCATGACCATTGCAGAAACAAGGACTGTAACTGTCATGAGTATTTCCTCTTTCTTTTGTTAAAAACATGTTTGCGCATGTATACATTGTACCAAAAAAATTCTTCATTTTATTTCCTTTTTCCTTTATCATGTGACATAAGATTTATTGACTTCACATCAGCATTTAAGTATTGTTAACTTTATGTAATAGTCTTTGGGTTGGGGATTGGTGCGTTTCTAGTTATACGAAGGATAGTTGTATTATGTTAGCCATAATTATGACCTTATTATAGTCTTTATTTGAAGATTATGTATGATCTTCAAATATAATTTGTGTATGGGTTCAAGTTGACAAGGGGTGGACTTGTGACAGTTAATACTGAGTGTCAACCTGATTGGATTGAGGTATACAAAGTATTGATCCTGGGTGTGTCTGTGTGGGTATTGCCAAAAGAGATTAACATTTGAGTCAGTGGACAGGGGAAGGCAGATCCACCCTTAATCTGGTGGGCACAATCTATTCAGCTTCCAGTGAATAAAAAGTAGGCAGAAAAACATGAAAATCCCAGCCTCCATCTTTCTCCTGTACTGGATGCTTCCTGCCCTCAAACATCAGACTCCAAATTCTTCAGTTTTGGGACTCGAACTGGCTATCCTTGCTCCTCAGCTTGCAGACGGCCTATTGTGGGACCTTGTGATCATGTAAGTTAATACTTAATAAACTCCCCTACATATACATATTATATATGGATATATACATATTCTATTAGTTCTGTCCCTCTAAGAGAACCCTGACTAATACACATGGGAAGGTGGTTCTGATGCTAAAAAGACCAGTAAGTTGGTGTATGCCCACTGCAGGTGGTTTCATACAACCCAGCTCCTGGTACCAATTTCTATCCTTATCAAGGCTCTCTTAGTTTTAGGAAGCAGTAAACACAAGACCAGGAGTGATGGGGGTTGGACTCAGGATCCTCATAAACTCCTTCCAGCAGCAAAGAGTGGGACTTGAGGGTCCCACCTGGGCAGACCCTCCACACTCTTTCCCGATGGAGACAGAAAGTCAAAGCCATCAGCAGAATTCAAGTGATGAGCTGAGCTGTCTCCCTTCCCCCAGGATGGCCAGTCTTGCAGGGGCTTAAGACAAAAGTTGCAGAGACTTTGTCTCAAAGAATAAGCAGGCAAAGAAACACTGGCCCCCACCCCCCAGCTGCCCCCAACATACCCTGGAAGCTCCTGCTTCTTTACTTGAAGTCCCACATCAAGACTTCTGGAAGGCAACCACAAGTTCCCCAGCATGAAGCCAGACTTCATCTTCTTCCTCGGATCCTAGTTTCCTAACTCCTTAGAGGCTGTCTATCTGCACTCCTGGGCCCTTCCAAGATGGAAAACCACACAAAGAGGCCAGGTCACCTGTCTCCTGGGAAACTTCTACACCTTATGAAATCCTCTCCTGACACTCCAAGCCCAGAGGAGCCCACTTGCCAGAAGGAGAGTACAGAGGCCAAGTTCTGTCTCTGAGCCAGCCAGGGAGTGGGTGGCATCTGCCAGCCAACACTCCCTCTTTCTTTCCAGGCTTGTAATTACCTAAGACTAGGTAGAGGCTGGGAAGGAGGGCTACCCCAGGGAAACATGCTAAAATTAAACCACAACGAGAACAGGATAACTAAAGCTTCCCCCCGTGATTAATCTGGACACACCACACTGGCCATCTCTTCTTAGAAATTAGATGAAACCTTTAGGGAAAAGGAGTGATCTGTGTTACATAATCACACACTTGGGATACCAACCCCCATCCTCTACCCCCTCCCCTTTCGCCTAGATAAAATAATAACAGTA
The DNA here is from genome assembly GCF_008728515.1 of Papio anubis. Classification (NCBI taxonomy): domain Eukaryota; kingdom Metazoa; phylum Chordata; class Mammalia; order Primates; family Cercopithecidae; genus Papio; species Papio anubis. The sequence goes on from NC_044976.1 coordinate 35,582,710, forward strand.
ATAATTAAGCTGGTCTATTTATGGTTCTGGAAATCAGCCATTCTGGGCCACACCTGTCAGGGTCAAGCTGAGCTGTGGAAGGACTCTGCGAGATATCCCTAAGTCTGCCCAACTGTAGCGGGCAAGACGAGGGAGCTGCCAACTTCTCTCCTTCAGGGAGAACACAGGGCCATTTAGAACAGCTCGTTGGTGGGGTCAAGGAGAGGAAACCAGAGACTCTGAAGGGCATTTCACATCGTGAAATCCAGCCGGCAGCCCGGGCTCATCACTCAGTGTAAGCCATACAGATTTATTTATATTTTGCACGAAAGAGGGAAATTACTTAGCCGTAGGGACCAATTCTTCAATCCAATGTTTCTAACATGGCAATAAATTTATTTCACCATCTCCTTTTTTATTTTTTCTCTTCTTGAGCTTAAAGAAATAAGCCACCCTCTGGGGAGGCAAAGGGAGACAGGACATTCAAAGCAAGCCGGTACCCTGAGAAACCAGGCATCCAGCCAGGAAGCAGCTCACTGAGGCAGCTGGCTTTGTGGCATGAGCATTGGAGTTGGAGTCAGGAGATCCAAGTTCGGACCCCGGGTCTCCCTCTTTTCTGCAGCATAGGTAACCCTGAGCAAGTCAGTGCTCCATTTTGTAATCCCTGAAATGGGGATAGCTGGGTTGGTGTCAGAAGTAAAGAAGACCACGTGTACTCAGGCTTCCAGGTCAGCTCCAGATACAACAGCAATATGACTGATTAAAGATGAATTTCGGCCGGGTGCGGTGGCTCAAGCCTGTAATCCCAGCACTTTGGGAGGCCGAGATGGGCAGATCACGAGGTCAGGAGATCGAGACCATCCTGGCTAACACGGTGAAACCCCGTCTCTACTAAAAAATACAAAAAACTAGCCAGGCGAGTTGGCGGGTGCCTGTAGTCCCAGCTATTCGGGAGGCTGAGGCAGGAGAATGGCATGAACCCGAGAGGAGGAGCTTGCAGTGAGCTGAGATCCGGCCACTGCACTCCAGCCTGGGTGACAGAGCAAGACTCCGTCTCAAAAAAAAAAAAAAAAAAAAAAAAAAAAAAAAAAAAGATGAATTTCAATCAGATTTGATGGTATGACCCAAAGCCTCTCTCTATCCAAGTTGCATAGATTGTGATGCTACAGAGATGTCATAGCTGAAGCAAGGGAATATCAGGGGCCGTTTCTCAAGGCCAGAGAGTACTTGGAACTCCCTCCCCTCACAGGGACAAGGTAAATGTGGGATGATTGTGACAGCTCCGGCCTAAGACACCAAAGTCCAGGAGAGCCTCCAGCAGCTGGGCGGGTGTGATGAATGGTCCCCCTGGCACGACCCACCTCTTCACTGGAGAGAGGCTCGGGCTGATGTACGGTCCAGGTAAATGCAGCTGCTGGTTAACGCGATGCTATAATGGAAAAGCATTAGCTGAGATTGACTTGGAGGAAACCACGTCACAGGGATGAGGGCCAGGGAAGTGACAGGAAGCTTTCCTCCTGGGAGATGCTTGAAACAGGAGGGGTAAGGATGGTCTGGATAGAGGCAACAACCTGGACCAAGGCAAGAAGATGAGCAAGAAAAGGGATGCTGGGAAAATCACAGAAAAGCTCATCCAGGCCGGGGGCAGCAGCTCACACCTATAATCCCAGTACTTTGGGAGGCCGAGGCCAGAAGATTGTTTGAGTCCAGGAGTTCAAGACCAGCTTGAGCAACACAGTGAAACCCTGTCTCATCTGTCAAGACCTGTGCCAAGCGTCTCCTCTTCCAGGAAGATCTTTCTCACCTAGGGCTGTGTCCCTGCTCCAGAGCAGCAATTGATTGCACTCCTGAAAGGATCAGACTCCTTTATGGCATCACTCAAGACCTCCAGATCTGGCCCCAGCCTACCTTCATTCTTCTAGACTTTCATTCTCCAATCCCAGCCCTGACCACCCAGGTCACAAGCCTTCGCTCCAGACACTTCCTCCACATAGAATGCCTCCCCTCTCCACTTTCATCTATAGAGACTCTAAGTTATCTCCTTAAGTCCAATCCAAATGCCCCCCTTTTCTAGAACACTATCCTAGACCATCCAACCCCCTGAATTCTTGTCATCCTGCCACCCTGAATCCACAGAACACTTGTGTCCTTAGGACGGGGCTCCTTATGTAGCTTATCATGTTGCACTGACATTCATTCAAAAACAAGTATTTATTAAAGGTGAATGCACAAACACGGCATAGGCATACAGTGGAATACCACTCCGCAATAAAAAAGGAACAAATTACTGATACACATAACATGGATCTCGAAAATATTATGCAGAGTAAAATAAACCAAACGCATGAGTTTGAGCTCTTTATAAGTTCAAGAACAGGCAAATCTAATCTATGGTGATAGAAATCAGAAAAGCAGTTGCATCTGGTAACAAGGGGATTGACTCAAAGGGCATGCAGAAATGGGAATTTCCTGGGGTGACGAAAAAGTTCTGATTCTGTGTTGTCCAACACAGTAGACACTAGCCACATGTGGCTATTTAGCACTTAAAATATGGCTAGTCTGAATTGAAAGGTACTTTAAGTATAAAACCTTGTTTCCAAAGACTTGGGATAGGCAGAACAATGTAAAACATCTCATTCATAAATTTTACATTGATTACATACTGAAATGACCATATTTTGGACATATTAGGTTAGGTAAATATATTTTTTTCTTTTTTTTTTTTTAATTATACTTTAGGTTCTAGGGTACATGTCCACAACGTGCAGGTTTGTTACATAGGTATACATGTGCCATGTTGGTTTGCTGCACCCATCAACTCGTCATTTCCATTAGGTATTTCTCCTAATGCTATCCCTCCCCCAACCCCCCACCCCCCAACAGGCCCTGTGTGATGTTCCCCGCCCTGTGTCCAAGCATTCTCATTGTTCAATTCCTGCCTATGAGTGAGAACATGCAGCATTTGGTTTTCTGTCCTTGTGATAGTTTGCTGAGAATGATGGTTTCCAGCTTCACCTATGTCCCTGCAAAGGACATGAACTCATCCTTTTTTTATGGCTGCATAGTATTCCATGGTGTGTATGTGCCACAGTTTCTTAATCCTGTCTATCATTGATGGACATTTGGGTTGGTTCCAAGTCTTTGCAATTGTGAATAGTGCCACAATAAACATACATGTGCATGTGTCTTTACAGTAGCATGATTTATAATCCTTTGGGTATATACCCAGTAATGGGATCACTGAGTCAAATGGTATTTCTAGTTCTAGATCCTTGAGGAATTGCCACACTGTCTTCCACAATGGTTGAACTAATTTACACTCCCAACAACAGTGTAAAAGCATTCCTATTTCTCCACATCCTCTCCAGCATCTGTTGTTTCGTGACTTTTTAATGATCACCATTCTAACTGGTGTGAGATGGTATCTCATTGTGGTTTTGATTTGCATTTCTCTGATGACCAGTGATGATGAGCATTTTTTCCTGTGTCTGTTGGCTGCATAAACGTCTTCTTTTGAGAAGTGTCTGCTCAAATCCTTTGCCCACTTTTTGATGGGTTTTTTTTTTCTTGTAAATTTGTTTAAGTTATAGATTCTGGATATTGGCCCTTTGTCAGATGGGTAGATTGCAAAAATTTTCTCCCATTCTCTAGGTTGCCCCTTCACTCTGATGGTAGTTTATTTTGCCATGCAGAAGCTCTTTAGTTTAATTAGATCCCATTTGTCTATTTTGGCTTTTGTTGCCATTGCTTTTGATGTTTCAGTCATGAAGTCCTTGCCCATGCCTATGTCCTGAATGGTCTTGCCTAGGTTTTCTTCTAGGGTTTTTTTTTTGTTGTTTTTTTTTGTTTGTTTGTTTTGAGACAGAGTCTCACTCTGTCGCCCAGGCTGGAGCGCAGTGGCGCGATCTTGGCTCACTGCAAGCTCCGCCTCCCGGGTTCACGCCATTCTCCTGCCTCAGCCTCCTGAGTAGCTGGGACTACAGGTGCCCACCACCGCGCCCGTCTAATTTTTTGTATTTTTAGTACAGACAGGGTTTCACCGTGGTCTCGATCTCCTGACCTTGTGATCCGCCCACCTCAGCCTCCCAAAGTGCTGGGATTACAGGCATGAGCCACCGCGCCTGGCTCTTCTAGGGTTTTTATGGTTTTAGGTCTAACATTTAAATCTTTAATTCATCTTGAATTAATTTTTGTATAAGGTGTAAGGAAGGGATCGAGTTTCAGCTTTCTACATATGGCTAGCCAGTTTTCCTAGCACCATTTATTAAATAGGGAATCCTTTCCCCATTTCTTGTTTTTGTCAGGTTTGTCAAAGATCAGATGGTTGTAGATGTGTGGTGTTATTTCTGAGGACTCTGTTCTGTTCCATTGGTCTCTGTATCTGTTTTGGTACCAGTACTATGCTGTTTTGGTTACTGTAGCCTTGTAGTATAGTTTGAAGTCAGGTAGCATGATACCTCCAGCTTTGTTCTTTTTGCCTAGGATTGTCTTGGCTATGTGGGCTCTTTTTTGGTTCCATATGAACTTTAAAATAGTTTTTTCCAATTCTGTGAAGAAAGTCATTGGTAGCTTAATGGGGATGGCACTGAATCTATAAATTACCTTGGGCAGTATGGCCATTTTCATGATATTAATTCTTCCTATCCATGAGCATGGAATGTCCTTCCATTTGTTTGTGTCCTCTTTTATTTCATTGAGCAGTGGTTTGTAGTTCTCCTTGAAGAGGTCCTTCACATCCCTTGTAAGGTGGATTCCTAGGTATTTTATTCTCTTTGTAACAATTGTGAATGGGAGTTCACTCATGATTTGGCTTTCTGTCTGTTATTGGTGTGTAGGAATGCTTGTGATTTTTGCACATTGATTTTGTATTCTGAGACTTTGCTGAAGTTGCTTATCAGCTTAAGGAGATTTTGGGCTGAGACGATGGGGTTTTCTAAATATACAATCATGTCATCTGCAAACAGGGACAAATTGAATTCCTCTTTTCCTAATTGAATACCCTTTATTTCTTTCACTTTCCTGATTGCCCTGGCCAGAATTTCCAACACTATGTTGAATAGGAGTGGTGAGAGAGGGCATCCATGTCTTGTGCCGGTTTTCAAAGGGAATGATTCCAGTTTTTGCCCACTCAGGACGATATTGGCTGAAGGTTTGTCATAAATAGTTCTTATTATTTTGAGAAACATTCCATCAATACCTAGGTTATTGAGAGTTTATAGCATGAAGGGCTGCTGAATTTTGTCAAAGGCCTTTTCTGCATCTATTGAGATAATCATGTGGGTTTTGTCATCATTGGTTCTATTCATGTGATGGATTCCATTTATTGATTTGTATATGTTGAACCAGCCTTGCATCCCAGGGATGAAGCCAACTTGCTCATGGTGGATAAGGTTTTTGATGTGTTGCTGGATTCGGTTTGCCAGTATTTTATTGAGGATTTTTGCATCGATGTTCATCAGGGATATTGGTCTAAAATTCTCTTTTTTTGTTGTGTCTCTGCCAGGCTTTGGTATCAGGATGATGCTGGCCTCATAAAATGAGTTAGGGAGGATTCCCTCTTTTTCTATTGATTGGAATAGTTTCAAAAGGAATGGTACCAGCTCCTCTTTGTACCTCTGGGTAGAATTCGGCTGTGAATCCGTCTGGTCCTGGACTTCTTTTGGTTGGTAGGCTATTAATTATTGCCTCAATTTCAGAGCCTGCTATTGGTCTATTCAGAGATGCAACTTCTTCCTGGTTTAGTCTTGGGAGGGTGTAAGTGTCCAGGAATTCATCCATTTCTTCTAGATTTTCTAGTTTGTGTAGAGGTGTTTATAGTATTCTCTGATGGTAGTTTATATTTCTGTGGGATTGGCAGTGATATCCCCTTTATCATTTTTTATTGCGTCTATTTGATTCTTCTCTCTTTTCTTCTTTATTAGTCTTGCTTGTGGTCTATCAATTTGGTTGATCTTTTCAAAAAATCAGCTCCTGGATTCATTTTTTTTTTAAGTGTTTTTTGTGTCTCCATCTCCTTCAAGTCTGCTCTGATCTTAATTATTTCTTGCTTTCTGCTAGCTTTTGAATTTCTTTGCTCTTGCTTCTCTAGTTCTTTTAATTGTGATGTTAGGGTTTCAGTTTTGGATCTTTCCTGGTTTCTCTTGTGGGCATTTAGTGCTATAAATTTCCCTCTACACACTGCTTTAAATATGTCCCAGATATTCTGGTACGTTGTGTCTTTGTTCTCATTGGTTTCAAAGAGTGTCTTTATTTCTGCCTTCATTTTGTTATTTACCCAGTAGTCATTCAGGAGCAGGTTGTTCAGTTTCCATGTAGTTGTGTGGTTTTGAGTGAGTTTCTTAATCCTGAGTTCTAATTTGATTGCACTGTGGTCTGAGAGACAGTTTGTTGTGATTTCTGTTCTTTTACATTTGCTAAGGAGTGCTTTACTTCCAATTATGTGGTCAATTTTAGAATAAGTGTGATATGGTGCTCAGAAGAATGTATATTCTTGTTGATTCAGAGAGTTCTGTAGTGTCTATTAGGTCCCCTTGGTGCAGAGCTGAGTTCAAGTCCTGGATATCCTTGTTAACCTTCTGTCTCATTGTTCTGTCTAATATTGACAGTGGGGTGGTAAAGTCTCCCATTATTATTGTGTGGGAGTCTAAGTCTCTTTGTAGGTCTCTAAGGACTTGCTTTATGAATCTGGGTGCTCCTGTATTGGGTGCAAATATATTAAGGAGAGTTAGCTCTTCTTGTTGAATTTATCCTTTTACCATTATGTAATGGCCTTCTTTGTCTCTTTTGATCTTTGTCGGTTTAAAGTCTGTTTTATCAGAGACTAGGATTGCAACCCTTGCTTTTTTTTTTTTTTTTTTTTCTTTCCATTTACTTGGTAGATCTTCCTCCATCCCTTTATTTTGAGCCTGTGTGTGTCTCTGCATGTGAGATGGGTCTCCTGAATACAGCACACTGATGGGTCTTGACTCTTTATCCAATTTGCCAGTCTATGTCTTTTAATTGGGGCATTTAGCCCATTTACATTTAAGGTTAATATTGTTATGTGTAAATTTGATCCTGTCATTATGATGTTAGCTGGTTATTTTGCCCGTTAGTTGATGCAGTTGCTTCATAACATCGATGGTCTTTACAATTTGGCATGTTTTTGCAGTGGCTGGTACCAGTTGTTCCTTTCCATGTTTACTGCATCCTTCAGGAGCTCTTGTACGGCAGGCCTGGCGGTGACAAAATCTCTCAGCATTTGCTTGTCTGTAAAGGATTAATTTCTCCTTCACTTATGAAGTTTAGTTTGGCTCAATATGAAATTGTGGGTTGAAAATTCTTTCCTTTAAGAATGTTGAATATGGGCCCCCACTCTCTTCTGGCTTGTAAGGTTTCTGCTGAGAGATCCCCTGTTAGTCTGATGGGCTTCCCTTTGTGGGTAACCCGACCTTTCTCTCTGGCTGCCCTTAACATTTATTCCTTCATTTCAACCTTGGTGAATCTGACAATTATGTGTCTTGGGGTTGCTCTTCTCAAAAAGTATCTTTGTGGTGTTCTCTGTATTTCCTGAATTTGAATGTTGGCCTGCCTTGCTAGGTTGGGGAAGTTCTGCTGCATAAAATTCTGAAGAGTGTTTTCCAACTTGGTTCCATTCTCCCCATCACTTTCAGGTATACCAATCAAACATAGATTGGTCTTTTCACATAGTCCCATATTTCTTGGAGGCTTTGTTTCTTTTTACTCTTTTTTCTCTAAACTTGTCTTCTCGCTTTATTTTATTAATTTGATCTTCAATCACTGATATCCTTTCTTCCACTTGATTGAATAGGCTATTGAAGCTTGTGCATGTGTCACGAAGTTCTTGTGCCATGTTTTTCAGTTCCATCAGGTCATTTAAGGTCTTCTCTACACTGTTTATTCTAGTTAGCCATTCATCTAACATTTTTTCAAGGTTTTTAGCTTCCTTGTGATGGGTTAGAACATACTTCTTTAGCTTGGAGAAGTTTGTTATTACTGACCTTCTGAAGCCTACTTCTATCGACTGGTCAAAATCATTCTCCATCCAGCTTTGTTCTGTTGCTGACGAGGAGCTGCGATCCTGTGAAGGAGAAGAGGCACTCTGGTTTTTAGAATTTTCAGCTTTTCTGCTCTGGTTTCTCCCCATCTTTGTGGTTTTATCTACCTTTGGTCTTTGATGTTGATGACCTACAGATGGGTTTTTGGTGTGGATGTCCTTTTTGTTGATGTTGATGCTATTCCTTTCTGTTTGTTAGTTTTCCTTCTAACAGTCAGGTCCCTCAGCTGCAGGTCTATTGGAGTTTTCTGGAGGTTCACTCCAGACACTGTTTGCCTGGGTATCACCAGTGGAGGCTGCAGAACAGCAAATACTGCAGAACAGCAATTATTGCTGCCTGATCCTTCCTCTGGATGCTTCGTCCCAAAGGGGCACCTGCCTGTATGAGGTGTCTGTTAGCCCCTACTGGAAGGTGTCTCCCAGTTAGGCTATACAGGGCAGTATATCTTCAGGATATACTTGAGGAGGCAGTCTGTCCATTCTCAGAGCTCAAATGCCATGCTAGGAGAACCACTGCTCTCTTCAGAGCTGTCAGACAGGGACATTTAAGTCTGCAGACATTTCTGCTCCCTTCTGTTCAGCTATGCCCTGCCCACAGAGGTGGAGTCTATAGAGGCAGTAGGCCTTGCTGATCTGCGGTGGGCTCCGCCCAGTTTGAGCTTCCCAGTTGCTCTGTTTACCTAATCAAGCCTCAGAAATGGCAGACACCCCTCCCCCAGCCAGGCTGCTGCCTCACAATTCAATCTCAGACTGCTGAGCTAGCAGTGAGCAAGATTCTGTGGGCATGGGACCCGCTGAGCCAGGCATGGGAGAGAATCTCCTGGTCTACCGGTTGCTAAGACCATGGGAAAAGCACAGTATTTGGTAGCAAGTGTCCCATTTTTCCAGTACAGTCTGTCACAGCTTCCCTTGGCTAGGAAAGGGAAACCCCAAACCTTAGCGCTTCCCGGGTGAGGCAATGCCCTGTCCTGCTTCAGCTCACCCTCTGTGGGCTGCATCCACTGTTCAACCAGCCCCATTGAGATGAACCAAGTACCTCAGTTGGAAATGCAGAAATCACCCGTCTTCTGCCTCGATCATGCTGGGAGCTGCAGACCTGAGCTGTTCCTATTCGGCCATCTTGGAACACATCCCTTAAATATATTACTAAATTAATTTCACCTGTTTCTTTTACTTTTTTTTTTTTTTTAGATGAGTCTCACTCTGTTGCCCAGGCTGCAGTGCAGTGGCATGATCTCAGCTCACTGTTACCTCTGCCTCCCTGGTTCAAGTGATTCTCCTGCCTCAGCCAGACTGGTCTCAAACTCCCGACCTAAACATGAGCCTCCCACCTCGGATTATAGGCATGAGCCACTGCATCCAGCCTCTTTTTACTTTTGTAATGAGGCTGCTAGAAAAATTTTAATTACCTGTGTGGCTCACATTATATTTCAGTGGGACAGTGCTGCTGTAGATCTTGATTAGGGTGTTGGCTGCACATCTGGCAAAACTCATCAGGAATGTACCCATAAGATCTGTCCATTTCACCATATGTAGATTATACCTTGATTATAAAACAAATTTTAGTGAGCACCTACTAAGTGCTGCCAGACATTGTATTAGGCATTGGAAATGCCATGCTGTAGAAAAAACACACCCAGCCCCTGCTCAACCTAGTCAGAGAAACTGACTCTAATTAAATAATTCCTCTAAAAATGAATGTATTGCCTCACCAAGCTTAAACTGATGAGGCCAAAATGGCATTTAGGCATCTTTGCCACCTATCACTGCCTAGCCAGGGAAGGGGTGCATATTAGACACTCAGCAAATTCTGAAGCACTGGGTTGAACTACTGAACTAGTTAAAGCTCATTTCCTGAAACAGGCAGCTCAACAGAGGCTATCTGGGGAATGTTTCTGCCTTTGAGCCAGACCAACTAATACAAGACAAAAGAGCTTTTGTCTTTCTGTAAAATTCCCAGGGATAGAAGGATCCAGTCTATCCCCATTTTTGGCCTGCTCTTTGGGGATATAATCCTAGTGTAAGTCATAAAATTTTTTTTGTTAAATACTCTGGGCCTCATGGGTAAATAGTGTGAGAACCAGGGTAGTCAAAATTCGTCCAAAAAAAGTAGATTTGCTTATTTAAGTTTGAGAGTGTATGTACAGGCTGCTTTTGCTTTCCAGAGATTTTGAAGTAAAATGTTAGGAAACGTCCCCACAGAACAGGTGTTCCTGCCACAGGGAGTTTACTCATGTTTGTTAGTTTTTTAAGAAAGGTTTGTAAATAGGCTCCAGCTGGTTTTCCTGCCCAGTTTTTCAAGCCTTCATAGAGGAGTTGCTCCTTGCCTCAGAGCTCTCTCTGCAATATCCGCTTCCATGCATCTTAGGACTAAAGGGGAACCACTCAAGCGGTGCCTCTTTGCTGATGAGGTTTTAAAGGAAGCCACCCCATGACCTTGTAGAAGTCACTTAAGTGTCTGGATCCGTTAGAGACCCCTGAAGTGAAAATCCAACTTGTAGCAGCTGTAGAGAAACCCTTTTTATTAATTCATTTCAGTGTGGTTATTGACTTCTGCTCCAAGCTGAGCCTACACAGAGTACAGGGGGCCCAGGAGATATATAGAAGGACCTAGGTCTCTACCCTCAAGAATCCCAAATCTAGCAGTAGGAGTATAATAAGCACTGTTACCACCAAGTCACAGGTAAGAAGGACCAAAGAGAGTATTGGGGGATACAGGGAAGGGTGGGTTCATTCCAGCTACGGAGGGCTGAACAACAGCTCCTGAGCACCTCTACTATGCCAGGTGCTGTGCTGGGCTCCGAGTCTGGACACATGGCTTAGGGTGGTCTCTTGCCTCCCCCATACACCTTACCCTCCTCACAGCAGCCAGAGAGAGATCATTTGCAATCAAAATCAGATCATGTCACTCTTCTAGTTAAACACTTTCAATGACATCCCGTTGTACTTAGAATAAAGTTTAAATTTCTCATTGTCGTTAGTCTTAGTCAGCTACTATTGTGTAACAAAACAACCCCAAAACAAGCCATTCCAAAACACAGTGGGCTAACAACAACAGTAACATATTATCGCTTGTCCATCTGTCAGCTGGATCAGCTGATTTAGGCTAACGACCGTTCTGCATGCTTTGGACCAGCACATTAGCCTTGACATTTTTTGCTGGTGATGCTGGCAGAAACAAGATAGCAATTTAAAACATATAAATCTTCTCAAGGCCTAGGCTGGAACTTCTATAGGAATGTCAGTTGGCCAAGGTAAATCCTGTGGCCAAGTCTAATGTGTGTATCTATACCCACAATGACACTGAGGCAAGGCTGTGAATGCAGGGAGGGGTTAAGAGTTGGGGCCAACAATGTAATCTGTGACCTATCCTCTACCTACATCACCATACTCACCTTGTATCATGTCCTCTTCCTTTGCTCCAACCACATTGGCCTTTCTTCACCCCTCAAATGCAACACACTCTTTCCTACTCCAAGGCTTTTGCACAATTCTTCCCTCTGCCTGAAAGAATCTTTTCCTTGTTCTTTCCAGGATGACTTTCTCTTATCGTGATCTCAGCTTAAATGTCTCTCCTTAGAGACGCTTTTCCTAAACCCCACAACTTGAGTAGACTCCACTTTTAATTTTCTCATGATGTCCTTTATCATACCCATCACAATTTGTACTTATATTTTTTAATTGTTCATTGTCCATGTCCCCACTAGACTGAAAGCTTCACAAGGAATGACAATGTGTCTGTTTCGTCCACCAAATTGTATCCTCAATGCCTTTACAGTGTCTGGTATATAGCAGGTGCCCAGTTCATAAAGCATCATTGAGGTTGCATTTGAGCTGATCTTTGCAAAACAGCTGCAATTTAAAAGGCGTTCCAGGCATAGGAAACAGCCTGAAGCCAGTAGTTCTCAATGTGTGGTCCGCAGGTCAGCAGCACGGGCGTCGGCATTACCTAGGAACTGGTTAGAAATGCACATTCTTGGCCGGGCACAGTGGCTCACGCCTGTAATCCTAGCACTTTGGGAGGCCAAGGCAGGAGGATCACGAGGTCAGGAGTTCAAGACCAGCCTGGCCAACATAGTGAAACCCCATCTCTACTAAAAATACAAAAATTAGCCAGCCGTGGTGGTGCATGCCTGTAGTCCCAGCTACTCGGGAGGCTGAGGTAGGAAAATCGCTTGAACCCGGGAGGTGGATGTTGCAGTGAGCCAAGATCACACCACTGCACTCCAGCTTGGGCAGCAGAGTGAGACTTTGTCTAAAAAAAAAAAAAAAAAAGAAAGAAAGAAAGAAAGAAAGAAAGAAAGAAAGAGAAATGCACATTCTTAGGCTCTGCCACAGATCTTTTAAATCATAATCTCTGGGGGTGGGGCCCAACAATATTTGTTTTAACAAACTCTTTAGATGATTCTGATGTAGACTAAAGTTCGAGAACCACTGACCCAAGCCAGAGGTCAGCAAAGTTTTTGTCTATGAAGAACAAGATAGTAAATATTTTAGGCTTTGAAGGTCAGATGGTCCCTGTTGCAACCTCTGAACTCCGTAGTTGCTGTGTGAAAGCAGCCACAGATGATATACAAACAAATGGGTGTAGTGATATTACTTACAAAAAACGGGCAGGTGTGGCCTATGAGCTGTAGTTTCCCCACCCCCGACCTCAGCGAAGGTACCATGTCAAAGCACGCACTTTTTTTTTTTTTTTTTTTTTTTTTTTTGAGACAGAATCTCGCTCTGTTGCCAAGGCTGAAGTGCAGTGGCACTATCTCAGCTCACTGCAACCTCCAACTCCCGGGTTCAAGCGATTCTCCTGCCTCAGCCTCCCTAGTAGCTGGGATTATAGGCACACACCACCATGCTTGGCTAATTTTTGTGTTTTTCTTTTTGTTTTTGTTTTTTTCTTGAGATGGAGTATTGCTCTTGTTGCCCAGGCTGGAGTGCAATGGCACGATCTCAGCTCACTGCAACCTCTGCCTCCCGGGTTCAAGCACTTCTCCTGCCTCAGCCTCCCAAGTAACTGGGATTACAGGCATGTACTACCACGCCCAGCTAATTTTTTGTATTTTTAGTAGAGATGGGGTTTCACTATGTTGACCAGGCTGGTCTCAAACTCCTGACCTCAGGTGATTGACTCATCTCAGCCTCCCAGAGTGCTAGGATTATAGGCGTGAACCACCGCACCCGGCCTAATTTTTGTATTTTTAGTAGAGATGGGGTTTCACCATGTTGGCCAGGTTGGTCTTGAACTCCTAATCTCAGGTGACCCACCCACCTCCGCCTCCCAAAGTGCTGGGATTGCAGGCGTGAGTCACCGCACCCAGCCTGCAACGTGCACTTTTTCTTTTTTTTTTTTTTTTTTTTTGAGATGGAGTCTCACTCTGTTGCCCAGGCTGGAGTGCAGTAGCACTGTATCAGCTCACTGCAACCTCCATCTCCTGGGTTCAAGCAATTCTCCTGCCTCAGCCTCCCAAGTAGCTGGGATTACAGGTGCCCACCACCACACACCTGTCTAATTTTTTTATATTGTTAGTAGAGACAGGGTTTCACCATGTTGGCCAGGCTGGTCTCAAACTCCTGACCTCAGGTGATCCACTCGCCTCAGCCTCCCAATGTGCTGGGATTACAGGCATGAGCCACCGCGCCATTTAAGCTCACAATTCACATCTCTAGCTAACGGAAGTAAAATTTCAGGGCTAAACAAATTTCTTTTTTATAAAAATTCCATTTATTCAACAAATTAGTAAATGCCTTCTCCACATTCAATATACAGAAATGAAAAAGATGTTATCAGCAACCTTCCAAAAAAGGAACTCAAATTAGCTGAGCGCCTGTCATGAGCCAGCAACTGCACGTGTGTTGTCCCATTTATTCCTCGCACAACCCTACCACGTTGGCGCTATTCTCCCCATTTGATAATTAAGGAGACTGAGGTTCAGAGGCCAAAGTGGCTTGCCCTAGGCCACACAGCCAGGATTCAGATCCAGTTCTGACCAATTCCAAAGCCAGGGCTGTGTCTCCCAAGGGAAAGACCTGACAGTCAGTGCAGACTGGGCTTGTTTCATGAAAACCACTTTGGTGCATGTGTCTTTATGAATGGGTGTACCTTCACGCCATCAAGCCTGACCAGTAGCCCCACCGCCCTGCCTCCCTAGTCCTGCCACCAGTACCTTCTCCTTCTGCCTTCAGGGAAGTCAGCCAAGCACAGTTGCTCATGCCTGTAATCCCAGCATTTAGGGAGGCTGAGACAGGAGGATCATTTGAGCCCAAGAGACCAGCCTGGGCGATATAGTGAGACCCCATCTCTACCAAAAAAACAAAAACTTAGCTGGGCATAGTGGTGCATGCCTGTAGTCCCCAGCTTGGGAGGCTGAGGCAGGAGGATCACTTGAGCCCAACAGCTCGAGGCTGCAGTGAGCTGTGATTGCACCACTGTACCCTAGCAACAGAGGGGAACCCTGTCGCAAAAAGAAAAAAAAAAGGAAAGTCAAATGCCACTTGTCTCATCTGCCAAAAGAGCCATGAAATGAATCTGAAAGAAAGTGGAGAAATAAATCACAACTTTCCCACGTGTTGTGTGCCTCTTCTCAAAATGCAAGCTGGGGCTCCCTGGGAGATGGGGAGTGTTGCTACTTTTTAATAATATGCAAAGTGATTTTTTAGGAAGAATGTGCTTTTTTGGATGAACATTGATTGAATCCCATCTTTCTGACCAGAGAGCTAAATCAAGCCTTTCAGGCAGGTGATTGAAACGATGCTAGAAGTCTATTTGATTTCACTCAAACCCGCCCTTGTGAGAAGGGAACTAAGAGCTTCCCGCTATCTCAAGAATCATCAGATTAAGGAGAAGCTGGAGCTAATAAGGAACCAGAGTGGCTGTTTCAGCCCCAGCTTCTGGCTGAATGCAGCTGGTTCTGAAGAGGCTAGGATCCCCAGGGGCCAGGAGCAGTGACTTCCCACCTCTCCCGCCCAGAAAGTTTCTCCTTCCAGCCAATATAATGTTTTTTGTTTCAGGTTAGCTTTGCAGAAATAAATTCATGCATTTTCTGCAGTTAACTGGGGCATGAAAGTGGCCATGGCTTTGGGGAAGTAACCAGTTTGCACAGCACTGTACCAGGAAGGGACCGAGACTCCTGGGAGGCCCTTAGCAAAACAGGAGGAGCTATGGACATGTCCTCATCCTGGCTTCGTTTCTGCACAGGAGCCACTACTGCACTCTCATCCCCTTGTCCCCTCCCCTGGCCCATCTGAAACCTGGTCTCAGGGAATTATCCCCTGGGAAGGTTCTGGCTCCCCGAGAAAGGGAGGAACAAAGGACCTTCCAAAATGCTGCAGGCATTCCAAATTTTCTTTTTGGGGCAGTGAATCCTCGGGGACAGCTATCAACACTCTCCCATCAGCCTCTTCTCCACAGCTATCATCTGTCTATCTTTATAAGGCCCCTCCTGATACACTCTCTCCTTTCTCTCTTGCCGCTTCACTCCTCCCCAGGGCTACTTCTCCCTCTTCCCCAAAGACAACCTCAAAACACCTCAGAGATTAACTGAAAGCTGTATCCGGAATATGATCAGTTTAGCTCAGCCAGAAGCCTCCTGCACCCCCTTTGTCACAGCTCCCGTGGCAAAGACGCTCTCCCAAATGGGCAGGAGAACCAGAGGGCAAGACCCCAGAGCAGTGGCCTGGAAGGCCCAGTGATGGCCTCCTTCGCAGGGAACAGAATTACCCTGAGAACTTCGAAGAGTCACCAGCATGCGGGTCTAGAAGGCAGCCTGCTTGGAAACGAGTGACCTGCCTGGAGACAGGTGACCTCCCTGGAGCCAGGTGACAGGTGACCTCCTGGTGCTGCCCTCCCCATGCTACCTGCACTGCTTTGCCTGGTCTGCGATGTGAGCATGGCCTGGGGCTCATGCCCACAGCAGCTTGCAATAGGCAAAAGCATCCCCACTGCTCCCCACAAAACTAGATTAAACAAAAGCGAGACAGAAGTGGGGCCTGGTATTTGCAAAGGATACAGAGAGAGAGAGAATGTGACTAGATTGGATGCACCTGCCCAGAAAAGGGGTGAGACCTCATTTATCTTTATCTTTTTTTTTTTTTTTTTTTTTTTTTTTGAGAAGGAGTTTCGCTCTTGTAGCCCAGGCTGGAGTGCAATGGCGCAATCTCGGCTCACTGCAACCTCTGCCTCCTGGGTTCAAGCGATTCTCCTGCCTCAGCCTCCCAAGTAGCTAGGATTACAGGCATGTGCCACCATGTCCAGCTAATTTTGTATTTTTAGTAGAGATGGGGTTTCTCCATGTTGATTAGGCTGGTCTCAAACTCCCGACCTCAGGTGATCCACCTGCCTCAGCCTCCCAAAGTGCTGGGATTACAGGCGTGAGTCACCGCACCCGGCCAACCTCATTTATCTTTTAACCCCAATAGCTGCCTCTGTGCCTGGCTCTGTGCAATGACAGAGAGAGAGGGAGAGGTGAAAAGAGAGAGGAAATCAGGAAGAAAAAGAACTTGTTGGAAAGCACATTGAGCCAGAGCTCAGAAAACTGAATCGCAGGGCAATGCAGATTTCTCAGGCACCAGACAAAAGGATCCTGGATCAGGTTTGGACTCAGGGGGATGGCTAGCCCAGCCAGACTGACAGAAGCAAGATGCTGGCTGACCTTGGACAGAGAGTGAGAGCAGTGGGCTGGGAGTCAGAAAGCCAGCCCCACTAGCCAGCCCCCTGACAGTGTCCCCTGGGCCTCAGTCTCCTCACCAGTAAAATGGGTTGATGACACCATCTTCAAGATGCCTTCTCACATGTGCTCTGTGCTGGCCTCACCTGTAGGCAGCTGGGCCTTGACAGAACTCCCTGCCTGGGCAAAATGTTGTGGGGGCACTCAGAGGGCAAGCCAAAAAGTGTGCTGCTGACCTAGAAGTCCCCAGAAGGAAGATGGAGAGGAAGATAGAGACACCAGAAGGTACATATCCAGACCTGCTGGCAACAGTGGGGCTGGCAGGTGGGGAGGGGGCACAATCAGGCAGCCACATCCCCTTCCCACCCCGCCTCTGAACGCCACCTCTAAAGCCAGTCCTCATGTGTTCTTCTGCCTTCCTATTTAATACATCCTATTCTTTTCCCTCATAGCACCCATCCCGATTTTTTTTTCTTATTTATTTAGAAAACAACCATTTATTACAGAGCACTTATATGTGCCAGGCACTGTTTTCTAAGTGCTTTATGAATATTGATTCCCCTAGTCCTCATAACAACCCTCTGAGTTAAGGGCTATGGTTCATCCCATTTTACAGATGAGCAAACTGAGACACAGAAAATGAAGGAACTTGCCCAAGATCACTGCAGTGAAAAAGCAGCAGAGCCAGGATTCAAACCCATGCCCTTCCTAAGGGCAGGGCTTAGATCTGTTTCATTCACAGTCTGGCGCATAAGAGGTGCCAGATACATTTACTGAATACAGAACTGAATGCTAGGACGCAGATTGGCTGACACAGGTTCAAACTACCACTGAAGAGACCTCTGGGGCCAGGCAGGAACTTGCTCCCACGGCTGTGGGGCATCAAAGATGGGGTCGAGTCTGCTCCCCACCCGGCCCTTCTGTATCCTGGGCCAGGGTTGACCTGGGCCCTAAGCAGTGAGGAGACCTCAAGAGGATCCCTGAGTCTGGCTCCAACCCGTCCTGGGGTCTGTGGAAACAGGAGCCTCTGCCTTCCTGTGGCTTCCTCTACCCCCCTCCACCTCCATGGTTGGAGACTCCAATTAATTATGCTGTGTAATTAGATAAAGAATATTCATTTTTCATTAATGACGGTAAACCCTTGCTCTGTGGCTGAGTTCCTTATGTTTTAATTAAGCGGGGCTCCTGAAAGCCGCGTGGCTCCTCTGCGAGTGCCCCCTCTTCTAATGAACAGTCACTTAGAATTTTAAGAAGTGACGGATTCCTTCCCCAAGTTAATTACCCCAAAATTAGCTTAATCACAGCTCATTTAAACTTATCTAAACAACAGCGCAAGGAGTTCCAGGAAACAGAGGTTCTGACTTTCCTCATTAGAGTCAAAAAAAGTAATAATAAGGAGTTCCAGGAAACAGAGGTTCTGGCTTTCCTCATTAAGAGTCAAAAAAAGGAATAATAACATAAACATCCCCTCTAGTAGGTAGTGGTGACCCCTTAGTCCTTCAGCTGCAGCTTGCTCAGAGCAGGAATGTTTACAGCATCAGGGGACTGACCCAGGGATGGGGACATTTGGCCTTTTCCAAAGCCAATGGCCCATCTGTGGCTGCCTGGGTTCCTGGGGTTGAGGGGTGCTAAGGACCCCTCTCCTAGTGGCTCTGAGAAAGGGAAAAACCCCAGGCCTTGGTCTGTCACTGCCCCTCCCACCCCCAAACACCCCTGCCTCTCCACGCACTCTTAGGTCAGGTCATAGCCAGAGTTGTAGCCTTGCTTGGCCCCTCCTGCTGGGCTTGTACAGACCACAGTGTCTTTGCAGAGCAGGGGACAAGGGGCTGGAGAAGCACAGACCAGGAATTCCATCTCAACTCTCTGCAGACAAGGCCCTCACCAGCACAAGGCCTGACATCATAGACACTCAGTATGCATTTATTGAATGAATAAATTAATGAATGACCAACTGCATGGCCCTAGAATGCCGAGCCAGGATCAACAGAAAAACTTCCGGATTTTAGCTCACTACAAGAAAAGAATTATCTTCCAGTAAAATCTGCTTAAGCTGCCTTGGAAGAACATTATCAAGACCTCATTGTGTGGCAGGCACTGGGTCAAGTCCTTAATATCAAATGTCTTGGATAGTCCTCACAACAGCCCTGTGTCATAAGGATGAGTATCATTATCTTCATGTCACAGGTGGGAAACTGAGGCACAAAGAGGTGACAGAACTCACCCAAGGTCACATTGATAATAAATGGCAGGATTTAAGAACAAACAGTCAGGCTCCAGAGCCTCTTGGATAAGGAGTAAGTTCCCTGGACTGGGGGTTGTTCAAGAGGATGCTGTGGGACCACAGGTCTGGAGGATGCTCTAGAGGGGCCCTGTGTTGGAAGGAAAGAGAGGAGAGACTAGGTCACTCATGAACCCCCATTCTGTTGCAGATTGGAAGGGTTTGAGGCATCCGACATTTCCACCCGCCATGGGAATGTTGCTTAATCTAATCCTGTGGTTTGGAATGGTGAGACTGGAGCAAGCCCTGCAGATAAGCACCAGCCCACCCCACAGGGACCAGGCAGGCCAGCAGGAGGTGCAGCTTTCCTTCCTCACAGAACAGGTGAGTGGAGGCTGTTGCACTCCTGTTCAGAGGGGGCTGGGAGATTATTTATCTGCATCCTCTGTTCCACACAGTTGGCTTTTCTCTGCCAACTCCCTATAGGGGTGGGAATGCTCAAAAAGCCTGGAAGGGGCGGTGAGCCATCATAAAAGGCTTCCAAAAATAAGAGGCTGCCTTCCTGGGAGAGATAAATGGCTCTGGCAGCCCCATGCTCCCGGCCCCTTCTGCCCAATCCCAGGTCACTCTGGCTCACCAAAGGACTCTAGCTCCTGGCAAGGGTCCAGAACTTGCCAGCCATTACCTGTCCCCTCCTCCAACTCCCCCCACCCCACCCCCCACCACCAAGAGGCGGCACCACTGCGGAGACACTGTAATTCCAGCTGTCACTGCCCTAATTACACCCCACGGTCCTCCCGCCAGCACCGTGCACCCCGCGCAGCCTGCATAATGGGCCTTGTTTTTAAAGACACTCTCTCCTTTTCACAGAGGCCTTTTGAAGGCGAACAATCTCACACAATGTCGCTTAATGACAGCACTGCCTAGCTCTCCAGCAATTCCCAACCCCCAGCCCCCAGCCCCCTTCGTCTCTCACTCTCTTTTTTATTTTTTTACTTGATAATCATCATAATTGTCATAATCACTCTGGAGTTAAGAGAAGGTACCTGGGACATTTCAATCAATTATAAAGTGACCTAATAAAAGGTCAGGATGGTCTGTGGAGCAGGAGCCTGCAGGGAGGGAGAGAGACAGACACACAATCACACATGAGCGAGTGCAGGGATGTGCATGCACATGCACACCCCACACGGGTACACTGGCCACACAGGTGCACACGCCAGGCCCTGAAGGCTGACAGCAAGGGAGTCAGAGGCATGGGAGACTTCCTCCTGATGCTTCAGAACAAAGAACAGGGTTGGATCCTCTGGGAGAGACCCGCCGACCCCACCCACCCCAAGCCCTATAGAAAGCTCTCTTGCCTGACCAAAGCACAGCGCAGGGAGCCTCAGAGCAGTGATCGGGACTACAGGTATCAGAGGCCAGTGTCCTGAATCTGAGTTACTGCTTAGCTCCTTTCTGGCTCCCTATTTAATCTCTCAAAGCCTCACCATACTCATCTGGAAAATGGGACAGCAAACAAACCCACTATAAAGTTCTGGAGAGGACTGAATGTTCTGACCAAATTATCTATAACAGTCTCTCTCATCTGGGCACGGTGGCTCACGCCTATAATCCCAACACTTTGGGAGGCTGAGGAGGGAAGATTTCTTGAGCCTAGGAGTTTGAGACCAGCCTGGGCAACATAGCAAGACCTCGTCTCCATGAGAAAAAAAAAAAAAAAATAGCCTGGCGTAGTGACATGCGCCTGTAGTCCCAGCTGCTCAGGAGGCTGAGGCGGGAGGATTGCTCGAGCCTGGAAATTCAAGACTGCAGTGAGCCATGATCACACCACTGCACTCCAGCCTGGGCAACAGAACAAGACCCTATCTCAAAAATAAAAATAAAAAATAATTCCTCTCAGTGTATTAATGTATTTCCTTTAGGGCAATTACAACAATCTGAAAATACATTTTATAGAGAGATATATATATATATAGAGAGAGAGAGATAGATAGATAGATATAGCTGCTGAACACACACCTCCTCCCATGTGGCTATCAGATCCTTGAGGGCAGCTTTATTCACATCTAGAGCATTTGAGATTAAAGAGCACAAACACCAGAGCTCAACTTGCCAAGTTCAAATCCTGATGCCAACACCTACCAACCGTGTGACCTTGGGTTAATTATTCAACCTCTCTGTGTCTCAGTTTTCCACAGCCGTAAAACTGGGATAATAAGAGTATCTACCTTGAGGGCTGTTGTGAGAATTAAAGAATGTATTATACATTAAGTGCTTGGAATGGTGCCCGCTCATAGTAAGCACTGTTTACCAAGGTTGTGGCATTATCCCAAACACTTCCAACAATGCCTGCCATCATGCAGACACTCAATAAAGATCTGTTGAGTGGATAACGCATGTACAGCTCTTAGCAGTGAGTTTATACCTGGCAAGCATTCAATATGTGTCAGCTATTATCATCATCTTCATCACCATTATTGTCATTACTGGGCATGGCTCTCGCCCTCCCTGCTTCCTCTGGGATCACTGTCCCCATCATTCGGATGAGGAGTTGAGGCCAGGGACAGCTTGCCACAAAAGTCCCACCACTCTGGGCAGTCAGGACCCAACCCCTGTTCTCTGGGCCTCAGCACTTTCCCCACCCAGAAGCCTCACCTGAACTGCTGGCTCCAGAGGTGTTTAATAAACGCACGTCCCTCCCACAGACACTCACCTCTCAGCTGCTAAAGCCTGGAGTCCAATCTGCTTTTGATGTGTCGAGGCCTCCTAGGAGCAGGCTCTTCCATCTAGAGGCTGAGCCATCTGCCACTAGCCCGGAGCTGTTGGGAGCCAGAGAGGAACATGAGCAGGGTGTGAAAGGGTTTCGTGCTCCTTGAAGCAGGGCAGGAGTGGGAGGAAGGGCACAGCCGTGTCAGACCTCTTCCCCCACCCACTTGTAAGACCCCGCAGTGAGACATGAGCCATCAGCACCACACCGGAAATAAACGCCAAAGCCAGCACCTCCGGAGAGGCCAAGTCCAGGTCCTCAGCAGAAGGGGACAGAGCCCTGGCCACAGCTTCGTACCAGGACAGGAAAGTTCTAGACTGGGGGAGCCAGAAGTGGAACCCATAGGTCCCTCTAACCAAAACTAACAAATCAGCTTAAAGCAGATAAGATCAAGGTTGGATCTTTAAATGCCCTAAAAACTGAAAAGAATTTGGTACCATTCCCTTCCCCTCCCCTACTATAAATTTCAAAATAAAATTTGATTTTTTTTAAATGACACAAAAGTTACAGGAATTACAAAAGCTACTGTAATCCCTGTGCAGTGATCAGGGTTGTGGACTCTGGAGCCTGGCTGGCTGGATTTAAATCCTGGCTTTGGGCAAGTCACTTGACCTTACTGTGCCTCAGTGTCCTCATCTTTAAAGGAAGTGATGGCACCAGATTACTTCTTCAGGTGTTTGTGAGGATTAAGGATAATATAAATTAAGTACTGACAGCAAAACCTGTCACAGAGGGAAAGTCTATTAAATGTTATTATTATGACTCTTGAAATTAAAATACCTGCTTTCTAGGTTTTTAGATTGCAAAATTCCAGGTAAGTTCATTGATGCCGAGTATTTTACCTTTTCTGGTGCCCCCCACTTGTGGTTGCCCTCGGCATGGGCTCTGTTTGTCATGAGTAACACAGCCCCCAGCAAGGAGCGTGGAGAGGACTAAGGTCATTTCCCCAGATAGCGCCAGCACCACCACGACACCCTGAGGCCAGCATCTGGCACCATGCCAGAGCCATGGCTACAAGGAGCATGGGTGGGGGAGCAACAGCAGAGCCCCCGGGGCCTGGAGTTAGTGTCTAGTCACTGAGAAAGAGCAGGGAAAGGCAGAAACCAAGCCCCTCCTAGATACACTTTAGGGCCAGTAGGTCCACACCACAGGGGCGAGGTCTGGATTCATCTGTCAGGGAAAAGCACAGAAGCAGCAAGGAAGAGAAAAGGACACAGAGAGAGGCTCAAGTGGGCGAGGGCTTAAATCCTTCCTGGCTGGGACCACACTTGGCGCCCAAGCTGGCAGGTGGGGCTGAGGAGAGAAACGGCAGGGCTGGGGCCAAAGGGGGCTCTGTTTTCTGCTTGCCACCTGGGTCCCCTTCAGAGCCGCAGATGAAACCCAGGGGACTTAGCTCTGTCTTCAAGTGCAGGGAAAATCAGATTTTGTCTAGTCACTCTTGATTGGGATAGTAATTAAGCACTCAAGAAAGGAGCACTGTCTCGGGGAGCAGCCACCGGTTGCCTGCATAGCCCTAGCAGTCTCTAAGGACTCCTCTTCACTGCCTGTCCTGGGGCTGCAGCTACATGCTCTGGCAGCCACTTGGACTCCCAGTGATCCTGCCCCCTCCATCTCACCAGCCACAGGGGTGGGGATTGGGGCACCTCACCCTGCCAGAACCAATCAGCATCATCCTTCAACAACTTGGGATTGGAAGAGAGGGAAACATTCCGCTTCTCCTGAGACAGTTGGTGTTATTCCATGTAGCCCCCAGAGCTGAAGGAGCTGAATTCCCTGCCACGTGGATCAGAGTAGCAAAGGAAGTTGGACTGCAGAGAAGAAGAGAAGCAAGACACAGATGTGAAGACAGGCAGGGAGGAGCAGAGACAGAGGAGAGAGCGCATCTCCAGGAGCCAACTCCAGCCCTTTCCCAAGGACTTGCCATATCCCTCCAGGAAACACTCAATGTCCTTACAGCCAAGTTCCCCTTAGGACTGAGCTATACTTTAAGTGGTTTGCTATTCCTTCAACCGAGATGCTAACTGGTATGTTTCCTGCTATCCCTGACACTACTAATCCTAAATTCCAACATTCATTTACTAATAATGCATACATCTGTTTCACATGCATCCCATCTTCAGAAACAAAATGTGAAAGGGGTGGGGAATACTTCTTATTTAATCCAGATGAATTCCTCTGCCCCACGTGGCCCAGTCTTGCCTTGGTACTACACGCAAAGAAACAATCTGATGGCCAAAAGCAATTAAAAAGGAAATTCTAATCTTCGCTTGAATCTCTCCAAGCACTGTAAAAAGGATCCAGCTAAAACCCCATAGACTCTTTGATAAAGACCCTTTCCTCTGTTTTCCTCCTTTCCCCAGAGCCTCACATCCTCCAAACCTTAAAATTCTTGCCCCACTCACCCAGCACTTGCTTTCTTCCCCTCTCCTCCTCTTTCTCAGCAATTCCTGATGTAAACGTTTGAGGTTTGGGGCTCTTTTGTTCTCTAATTTCCCTCGTACTTCCATTGTCCACAGCAAAAGACAGCCCTGAAATGGACCCTGCAGCTAGAACCTCCACCCCTGCGTCACCCTCCAGTCCTGTCTGCTTGGTGTCCCAGTCTGGCTCACAGAGTCCTGAAAACTAGGTTGGCAAGGACAGAGTGAGTCCCTAGAGAGCACAGGAGGGGAAGCACAGTGAGAAGAAAAATCCCTCTCAAAACTGGGGGCGGAGGGAGAGAGTGGGCAGGCTGAGAGCCTCCCAAGTCAGCCCATCTTGGCTCTGCGCCTTTCAGTCATGGAGATGTGATTCTGTGCCCCAGGGGCAGCTGACCCTGGCTTGCCTTCACCTCCACCTGGGGCAAACAGATCCAAAACCCCCAGCCCCCCTCTCCACGCCACATCCCCAAGACACTACCCGGTCCTGACTTCCAGTGGCCCAGTGATGCCACCCTTGCTGCCATTTATACAAGATTGGGTCCTTACATCAGTCTGGTTCTCCTTTTCCACAGCCAATTGACCACCAGTCCAGAGGGTCCCTCCAGGTCGTCTCTGAATTCACTCTCATAGCTTCTGCCTAGACAGCTCATAACTGGGCCACAGCCTCCTGCCTGGCTCCTTCCTGCCAGTGCTATCTAAACTCCACCAAAAACCCTGCCATCTGCTGGGTGCGGTGGCTCATACCTGTTATCCCAGCACTTTGGGAGGCCAAGATGGATCACCTGAGGTCAGGAGTTTGAGACCAGCCTGGCCAACATGGTAAAACCCCATCTCTACTACTAATACAAAAATTAGCCAGGCATGGTAGCAGATGCCTGTAATCCCAGTTACTCAGGAGGCTGAGGCAGGAGAATCGCTTGAACCCAGGAGGCGAAGGTTGCACCACTGCACTCTAGCCTAGGTGAGAGAGCAAGACTCAGTCTCAAAAAAAAAAAAAACCTGCCATCTCCAATGAGTGTGCACACTTGCACACACAGGCACATTAGAGATCCAGATTCCTTCTCCCAGAAGCACCACTTCCATTTTTCTCTCCCAGTGACTCCCTGCTGCCTAGTTGATACCTCACTGTTTTCTCTCCCTGGCATTCAAGGTCCTTCATAGTTTGGTCCCTTCTCTCAGCCCAGCCTCCCTGACTCAAGCTCTGCAGTCCATCTCAGCTCACTTGTCACCACTGCAAAGCCTTTGCTCAGCTGGTGCTCACCTGGAATGCTGCCTGCACCTCTACAAACCCAGCCCAGCCTTCAGGCCCCTAAGCCCATGTTCCTTTCTTTGGGTACATAAATGTGATTGAGATACTTCCATTCTTCCATGGCATATCACTCCAATTGTAAGCTCTCAAGGGTAAGTGATGGGTCCTTCCAGAC
Organism: Papio anubis; assembly: GCF_008728515.1. Taxonomy (NCBI): domain Eukaryota; kingdom Metazoa; phylum Chordata; class Mammalia; order Primates; family Cercopithecidae; genus Papio; species Papio anubis. The sequence continues at coordinate 35,608,234 of NC_044976.1, forward strand.
TTCAAGAACTACCATAGAAAGCAAATCACAGAACAGTAAATCTAGTACAACCCCATTTTTGGGATTGTACTCATGTAGGTGTGTGTTTATAGGTGAGTGAGTGGGTGGGTGGGTGTGCATGCACAGAGAAAAAAATCTTGAAGGACACAGTCAAATTTTTCACACTGATTGTCTCCAGAGGCTGGGGTAAGAGATAGGGATAAGAAACTTTCAGTTTTTACTTTCTATTTCTTTACTGTTTGAATTTATTACGGCAAGAATATATCACTTTTGTAATTTTTTCCTTAGGAAAAAAAAAAGAGCACTTTATAGGGAGCCAGGGAGCCAGAATACTTTGGTTCCAGTCCTCGCTATGCCACTAAGTCATTAGGTGACCATAGCCAAGTCCCTTCCCTCTCTTGGTTTCAGATCCCCTTCCATGTAACATGGGGCTCATTCTAGACCACTGGTTTCAAAGGTTCCAAGGTGGCTCTGCAGAGCAAGAAGATGCTGGGCAGCTGGGCTGCAGCCCCTGGTTCCTGCATCACCCTGAGCTGACTCTTTTCTCTTTTGTCCATTTGACATATTAAATTTCTAGTTCTTCAGTTAGGTGTTAGAAAACATCACCAGGGTGCACGCTGTGATTTCAGCTACCAGGGAGGCTGAGGCAGGAGAATCGGAGGTTGCAGTGAGCCGAGATGGTGTCACTGCACTCCAGCCTGGGCAACAGAGACTTTGTCTCAAAAAGAAAAGAAAATCATCACCAGAAAGTAACGAGGAATGCCAGGTGGGTTTCGGATGGGATTGACAAGTCAGATCTTTGCAGAAAGCAGGCACTCCTATGATCCTGGTGAGGATGTAAAATGGTTCAGCCACTGTGGAAAAGAGCTTGGAGGTTCCTCAAAAAGAGTTAAATATAGGTCAGGCATGGTGGCTCATGCCTGTAATCCCAGCACTTTGGGAGGCTGAGGTGAGCTAATATTGTTAGGCTTGTGTCCCCACCCAAATCTCCTCTTTTTTTTTTTTTTAGACGGGAGTTTTGCTCTTGTCACCCAGGCTGGAGTACAATGGCTCGATCTCAGCTCACTGCAACCTCCCAGGTTCAAGTGATTCTCCTGCCTCAGCCTCCCAAGTAGCTGGGATTACAGGCGTGCACCACCACGCACACCTGGCTAATTTTGTATTTTTTTAGTAGAGACAGGGTTTCACCATGTTGGTCAGGCTGGTCACGAACTCTTAACCTCAAGTGATCCACCCACCTTGGCCTCCAAAAGTGCTGAGATTACAGGCGTGAGTCACTACTCCCAGCCCCAAATCTCATCTTGAATTGTAATCCCCCTAATCCCTACATGTCAAGGGAGAGAACAGGTGGAGGTAATCAAATCATGGGCTCGGTCTCCCCCACGCTGTTCTCTTGACAGTGAGTGAGTTCTCACAAGATCTGATGGTTTTATACGGAGCTCTTCCCACTTCACTGGGCAATTCTCCTTCCTGCCACCTCGTGAAGAGGGTACCTTGCTTCCCCTTTACCTTCCACCATGATCGTCAGTTTCCTGAGGCTTCCTCAGCCATGCTGAAATTTGAGTCAATTAAACTTCTTTTCTTTCTAAATGACCCAGTCTCAAGCAGTTCTTTACAGCAGTATGAAAATAGACTAATACACAGAAAGATCACTTGAGCTCAGGAGCTCAAGACCAGCTGGGGCAACGTAGCAAAACCCTGTCTCTACAAAAAATACAAAAGCTAGCTGGGTGCGATGGCACGCACCTGTGGTCCCAGCTGCTTGGGAGGCTGAGGCAAGAGAGTTGCTGGAGCCTAGGAGGCAGAGGTTGCAGTGAGCCAAAATCGCACCACTGCACTCCAGCCCGGGCAACAGGGCAAAATCCTGTCTCAAAATAAAAAAATAAACATAGAGTTACCATATAACTGAACAATTCCACTCCTAGGTATGCAGTTCCAAGAATTGAAAACAGGGACTCAAACAAATACTTGTACATGAATAGCAAAACTGTTCACAATAGTCAAATGGTGGAAACAACAAAATGTCCATCGACAGATGAATGGATAAACAAATTGTGGTATATCCTTACACCAGAATATTATGCAGCCATAAAAGGACATGAAGGACCGACACATGCTGAACATTGATGAACCTGGCAAACATTCTGCTAAGCAAAAGAAGCAAGTCACAAAAGGTCACACATTGTATGATTCTATTTACATGAAATATCTAGAATAGGCAAATCCATGGGGCCGGGAAGCAGAGTAGTGGTTGCCAGAGACTGTGAGGAGGGGAGAATGTGGAGAAACTGCTTAATGGGTATGGGATTCTCTTCTGGGTTGATGGTGACTAACATATTTTGGAAGTAGATAGAGGTGATGGTTGTACGTCGTGAATATACAAAATGCCACTGAATCATTCACCTTAAAATGGTTAATTTTTTGTTGTGTGAGTTCCACCTCAATAAAAATAATTTTTTTTTTTTTTTTTTTTTTGAGATGGAGAGTCTTGCTCTGTCACCAGGCTGGAGTGTAGTGGCGCAATCTCAGCTCACTGCAACCTCCACCTCCCAGGTTCAAGCGATTTCCCTGCCTCAGTCTCCTGAGTAGCTGGGACTACAGACATACGCCACCATGCCCGGCTACTTTTTTTTGTTTGTTTGTTTGTTTGTTTTGTTTTTTTGTTTTTGCATTTTAGTGGAGACGGGGTTTCACCATGTCGGCCTGGATGGTCTTGATCTCCTGATCTCATGATCTGCCCGCCTCGGCCTCCCAAAGTGCTGGGATTACAGGCATGAGCCACCACGCCCAGCGACCTCAGTAAATTTTTAAAAAGGAAGGTCATCTGTGGTGAAGGGGAGCTGAGAATGGAGGGGGACTGGGCAGGAGCATTGGTCAGCAGGCTGTGGAGAGACAGCAAGAAAGAGACCACATGGTGAGAAGGCTGTGGGGACCAGCAGGTGGAAGAACGTTCAGGGAAGCGAGGAGAGTCAACCGCATCCTCTTCACCTGGGAAACTGAGCAAGAGGGAACAGAGCCTGGGGAGGGGAACCAGTCGGCTTTGCCCAGCATCAGAGAGAGTCAAGGAGAGTTTGCACACAGAGAACCTGTTGATCCAGAGAAGGCGATTATCACTCAAAGAGCAATCACAGGGTGTTCCTCACAATCCCCTTGTCTGGGCAGACTTTGTCCTGAAAACACCAGGAAAAGGCAGGAACCTGCCTGGTCCCCCAAGGTAGGGCCAGATCCCAGCACTCTGGAGTCTGTCCAGGGAGCACCCAGCTGCTCAGACAGAGGCCAGGGCAAAAGCCCCAGTTACACAGCCTTTCCCCATCACCTTCTTTCCGTGAGGTAGCTGCCCCATCACTTGGATGAGCGGAATAAGCCTCTCTCACATGGCTCAGGGAGAGATGAGTCTCCAGGAGCCCAAGTTTCCCCAGCATGAAGCCACGCAGCTCATGCTGACAATCTGGTAGGTAGCCACCTCCACACTGGACTGTGGGCCTCTGATGGGCTGGGGCTGTATGTTATTCATCTCCTGGTCCCCAATGCCAGCACAAATTCGATTCAGTGTATGTTCAACAAAGCTAAAAGTTCAGGCCCTGTAGCCAACCTGTCCATGTTCAAATACAGACTCTACTTCTATTTGCTGTGTAACTGTAGGCTAGTAACTACACCTTTCTGAGTCCCAGTTTCTCACCAGCAAAACACAGCTAATAAAAGTACTCATCTTCTAGGATTGCTGTGAGGATTTAAAAAAATAGAGTATATAAAGTGCTTAACACAGGATGTGGCACTTGGTGAGTACTCAATACAGAGTAGCTGTCGTTATTATTACTACTATTAGAGCAACCCACATTGACTTCTGAACCGACTTCACAAAGTCATGGGGTCTTGCATCTGGAAGGACCTCAGTTTCAATTAAGGAAACTGAGACTCAGAGAGGCTAAGAGACTCGACCAAGGCCACACAGGTACTAAGAGACTAAACTGAAACTAAATTTCCCACAGCAGCATTATTTCCTCTGCAAGCCTGCCTGAATCCTTTCTCATCTGCCCACTCATTCCAGCTTTGAATCACACATAATTTTGTTTTATTGCTTAACTTCCTCATCTCTGGGTATGCAGGAGCATGTGTGTGTTTGTGTGCATGTGTATGAATGCACACAGGTTTGAGAGTTGGTGGGTCTTGGTTGTGTGTGTGTGTGTGTGTGTTTCTATGTGCGCACTTATTTTCCTGTGTGGGGTGGCGTTTCCACATGCATTTGTATGGTGTGTGGGTGAGTGTGAGCATGTGCCTGTGCACATGGGGGTAAGTGTTGTGGGTGAGTGTGAGCACGTGCCTGTGCACATGGAGGTAAGTGTTGTGGGTGTGAGCATGTGCCTGTGCACATGGGGGTAAGTGTGGGTCCCTGTGGGAAGGCTGCACTACGTGCATGCCCGTGTGTATAACTGGGTTGAGTTTCCTCCTAAAATGGTGGTAAGATCATGGAGGGCAGAGCTGTGTCCTTCACTTCTTGGTATCCTCACAGAGCCCAGAACAGTGCCTAGCACAGAGTAGGCCTCAATAAACACAAGTGGGGTGGTGTGGAATGAGGCGTATGCCCCTTGAGAAAGCAGAAAGGATTTCTGCCTCTTCAGCACCCCCTTCTACCGAGCTCAGCAGTTCCAGGAGGGGTGCTCCCTCGAGGCCCCCTCCAGCTGGGCCATCCCTGCCTTCCCTGAATCAGGGGTGAATGCAGAACAGCTGACTGGAGTCCTCCCCAGGGGGTGAAACAAGTGGGTGCTCAGGGACATACCCCCAGCCTGAGGGTGGTTGCTTAAGCGGCAGTAAAGGAAACAAAAGATGAAATACATCAGCCATTGGCAGGCGTAAAAACAGCAAAATCGCTCAGCAGAAAGCCGCGTGCTATCCATCATCTGGTCCTTCTCCACTTCAGCTGCGGAAGCAAGAGAGTTTTTTAATGCCCTCCAATTCATTTGCATTCGTACAGCCACTCTTTTATGGTATCAGGGGTTGCCAAGAAGATCTGAGCGGTTTTTTAAAGACGTTGATAAACCATTTCCGCCAGGGAATAAAAGTTTTTTGGGAAAAGGGAAAAGAAAGTTTTCCGAAATCATGCATTCTGTCTGCAGAGTGACGGGTAAGTGATTCTGCAGATGTATTGGCCCCATAAAACTGAGCGAAGAGTTTGGCCCAAATGTGCTCTGTGCTGGTGAGATGAGCAGTTCATTCATTTTGCAGCTGAGTTGAGACCTAAAACTTTGCAAGAGAGTCACTGAGAAGAGCTTCCAAGATAGCCTACATCTTTAATATGACCAGGGCTCGTGACCCCTGAGACACATACACACCATCAGGTTCCCTGAGCCTTACAGCCACCTTCAGAAACTCCCATTGGCTTTGAAAGTATAGCTGTAAGTCATCTAACAGAGGGTGATTTTCCTTCCCTTCCCTGGGTCAAAAAGCCTAAGTACCTTGATAGGTGATCCCTATCCTCTTGTAACACTTGACTAGGCTTTTCCACATAACTGACTTTGCAGCCAAACTCTGGCTTCATGACCCACAGCAAGCCTCTTCCGCAGTCTGGGCTTCTATTTCTGCATTAACCAAGTGAACATACTGGTCTGAGTGTTTGGTCTGCTAAAGGAGTCAAGTATTATCATCCTCATGTTACAGATAACTGAGGCCCAGAAAAGAGAGATCACTTGTCTAAGAGCAGACACCTGGTAAAAGCAGGGGCAGGACTTGAATGTGGGTTTCCTGATCCTCAGGTAATGGCTTTCTCCTTACTCTCGTCCACATTTACTAAACACGTGCTATGCATCAGGCAGTTGTCCACTGTCTCCCTACATTCCCAGAACCTAGGGGCAGGAGAGAGGGAGAGATGGAACAACGCCTGGGTACCCTAGTCGTATTGTGAGAAATGGAGACCTCTCCAAAAGACCTCTCAACCAAAGGAGCATAAAGCACCCCACTTGTAATCCCAAGGGAGAAGTTCCAGATCTCTTAGTATGAATTTTATATTCATCATCAATGTCCACACATGAAGGCATAGTAGACAACTTCTGGATATGTTGGTCTGACCAGCACCAGAAAGACCCCTCTGCCCCTGAAATAGCTTCATTCCTACCATTAGTCATGCCTGTGGGTCAAGGCATGCAGGCACAGTTAAAACTCAAGTGACACCTCATTGGAAGAGAACAATAACTCTCTGCTCCTCCTTGGTCAGTTGCCCAAAAGGGCCAGAGGCGGTATTTTAAGGACAAGAGTCTCTGAAAGATGAAGAGGTTGAGAGCACCTATTATGGGCCTCTGGGTAGCTAGTGCTGGTGGGATGGGAGAGATTGAAACAGAAAAGGGTGCCAATGGCGAGAAAGTCAGCATTCTGGCAGCAGAAGCAGCTAATAACAGTAATGAACACTGCCAGGTGTGGTGGCTTACACCTATAATGTCAGCATTTTGGGAGGCCAAGGTAGGAGGATTGCTTGAGCCCAGGAGTTCAAGACCAGCCTGGGCAGCATAGTGAAACCTCATCTCTATAAAAAAATATGAAAAATTAGCCAGACATGGTGGCAGGTGCCCATAGTCCCAGCTACTCAGGAGGTGGAGGTGGGAGGATCACTTGAACCCAGGAGGTTGCGGCTGCAGTGAGTCGAGATCGCGCCACTGCACTACAGCCTGGGCAACAGGGCAAGACTCTGTCAATAATAATAATAATAATAATAATAATAATAATAGTCATTACATATTGAACTCTTACTATGCTCCATCATTGACCCATTTTATCTCATTTGGCCTTCACAGTAACATGCTAGGAGGTAATTTCTAATCACCCCTTTTACAGAAAAATAAAACTAAGGCTCAGAGAGCTTAAGTAACTTGCTCAAGGTCACACAGATAGTATGTTAACATAGAGCCAGGATTTAAGTCCTACAATCCAACTTCAGTGCTGTACTTCACCCAGCTCAGTGCAGCACCATGTCATAGGATCACAGGTTGGGACAGATGTCGGTGCCCTGCCCACATCCCCTCAGAGTCAAATGCCTGCTAGAGACCTTTAAGGGCCTGCCTCACGAACTGTTTCCCACGAGCATTTCCAAAACCTAATTCATCATCTTCTCCTGCACTCCACAAACTCCTGTATCTGTGTCCTGTGTTCCAAGGCAACCTGGCAGTCAAACTCGACTCCTCTCTCTCCCTCCGTCTCACATCTGACCATTCACTAAGCCCTGTCTCATCCAGTCTCTATCAGCCTTCTCCTCCCTGAGCCTAACAGGGCTCATTGACTCTCATTCCCATTTTCCCCTCTGGCAGGTGCCAGGAACCTGGGGCTTCCCACCCAGGCATTCCCAGGAATGGGATCCTCCACCTCCTGCCCCACTGATCATGGATCAGGAAATAGTCTGTGCAGCACCTTGCAGCAGGACCTGGGTCCTGACACTTCCCAGCTTGTCCACTTGGGCAAATGACTTCCTTCCCAGGCCTATTTTCTCATATGAAACCTCCATCTGCCAGCTAGAGAGCCCAGAGGTAGATAAGAGCTGGTCGTTGCCTTTGAGAGAGGCTCAGAGAATACCAGCAAGGCAGACGTGCTCAGACAATACCAGCAAGACAATTAAAATAGTCTGATAAGCTTCTAGAAAAGAAGAGTATGAAACAGAAAGGGCACAAAGGAGGGAGCAATTAGGTGATTAATAAGGGCAACTATGGTTTATTGATTATCTTTAATGTGCTGGGCATTTTACTTGTATGAGTTCATCCAATCCTTATGTTAAGCCTTCCAAGAAGGCATAATTACCATACTGCATAGTAGAAAACACAGGTTTACAGAAGTGACTTTCTCAAAGCTACAGCCAGGCTGCCAAGATTTCTAACACTCCTCCTCTTCTTCCTATGCTCACAATACAGTTTCATCCTGCCGGGTGCAGTGGCTCATGCTTGTAATCCCAGCACTTTGGGAGGCCGAGGCGGGCGGATCATGAGGTCAGGAGTTCGAGACCAGCCTGGCCAACATAGTGAAACCCCGTGTCTACTAAAAATACAAAAATTAGCGGATGTGGTGGCGCACGCCTGTAGTCCCAGGCACTCGGGAGGCTGAGGTGGGGGAACCGCTTGAATCCGGGAGGCAGAGATTGCAATGAGCTGAGACCATGCCATTGAACTCCAGCCTGGATGACAGAGTGAGACTCCGTCTCAAAAAAAAAAAATACAGTTTCATCCATGACCTCCCTCCAGTGATGTCAGCCTCAGTTTCCCCATTTACCCTGAGAAAGATTAGCACATGGTAATCTCTCTGTGGCCTTCACTTTCTCATCTGTAAGAGGAGGATAATACTAAAACCTACTACAAAGGGTGGCACTAAGGACCTAAAGGAGTGAATACATGGAAAGCATTCAGAGCAGCGGCACTCTGAAAAGCATTCAGAGTCAGGGCTATATGGATGATATATTATTTTTAGTAATGTTATTTTATTTTCTCCAAGAGCACCATCTTGCCATAATCCTGCAGACCACTTAGGCTCACCGAGGAGCCCATTGTCTATGTCAAATAATGCAGATGAGTCTCCTGCCCTGCAGGAGCTTCATCTAAATCAGTGGTCTCCAACCTTTTTGGCACCAGGGACTGGTTTTGTGGAAGACAATTTTTCCATGGACTCGGGTGGGAATGATGGTTTCAGGATGAAACTGTTCCACCTCAGATCATCAGGCATTAGATTCTCATAAGGAGTGTGCAATCTAGATCCCTCGAATGTACAGTTCACAATAAGGTTTGTGTTCTTATGAGAATCTACTGCCACCACTGATCTGACAGGAGGTGGAGCTCAGGCGGTAATGCTCACTTGCCCACCATTTACCTCCTGCTGTGTGGCCCGGTTCCTAACAGGCCATGGACCAGTAGGTTGGGGACTCCTGGTCTAAATTGAAGTCCCCTACCCCTCCCAGTCCATCAGCTCTTTCCCCAACCCCAACTTTGAGCAGGCCTCTCACACACTCCCATTTCCAGCATCACTGAGGGCCCCCGAGACCCTTCATTTTTCCAGCCAAGAAAAGGGAAGCCACAGGGGCCTTGGAGAGGCCAATGGAAAAAGGGGAAGAGTTATTTTTCCCCTGGGATCTCAGGGAGTGGTAAAATGTATGTATGCAGCTTATGAACAAAAGCCCTTCTGCTTCCAGGAGTGCTGGGTGTTGGGAGCTGTATCACCGGCCAGCCAAGAGACTCTGTCAGAAACTGCCCATTCCTGGTGAATTTCAATGAGGAACCCTTTCTGCGGGGAGGAGAAAAGCCATCGTTTAAAAGGTGAAGGCTGCTTTCACTTGGCAAGATATGATGATAGAGCAAATGCTGCCTTAGGGTAGGAAGAGGGGGCTGGGGGTCTTCACCCACTGCAAGTTACACACAGTGCATGTCAGCAAGTTCCCTGCTTTGGACTTGTCTTACGTTGGGTGCTAAGATGCAGGGATGCATCGAACACTGTTGCACAAGTAAACAGGTAATTACTAGACAGAGTAAAACGGAGTTAAAGGTGTCAGGATAGAGACATGCACAGGAAGCTGGTGGAGTGAGGGAGGGGGCAGTGGAAATCCCAAACCCAACATGGAACAGATAGAATTTCACAGAGCAGACAGCATTTGAGAGTTCTTGAAAGAAAAGTCCACCAGGCAGAGAAAAAGGCTGGGAGAGGGAAGTAGATGAGGCATTCTAGACAGAAGAAACAGCATGCACCAGGACAAGATTGCCTGGGAAAGCCTGGAATACCAGGAAATGTGGCATTGCAAGATCTTGTTAGAGCACAGGGGAATGGTCAGGAGTGAAACTGGAAGAGAAGTCAAGGTCAGACTGCAAATGGCTATCTATGCCATGGTTTTCATCCATATATGGACTTCCTCTTTTAAAGGACTGAAGGATTTCAAAAAGGGGTGTAATATCTTGCATCGTATGTTTGAGGAAGTATAGTGCATGGATTAGAAGGGTTTTAAGAATGGAGACAAGAAATAGTTAAGAGACTCTTGACAGTTCCAGACTAGAGGTAATGAGGGTCTGATCTGGGATCCCTAAAGTGAGCCTGGGATGAGAAAAGAGATGCTGCAGACATTTTAGCTGAAGAATGGGCAAATTAGTATGGGAGAATAAAGAAGGAGATCTAGGATCACCCTCAGGGGTACATCTTGGCTAACCAGATGGATGGTGTCTGAGGATTCTCCAAGACCAACAGAGAGGCCTGGCGTTCTAGGCCAGCTAGGACGTGGGATCTGAGACTGGTAAGGGATGGGCCTAGAGCCACAGTGCCCAACCCCATATCACCTGCAGCCAGGATGGCAAATATATTTCATCCTACATGCCAACTCTGATGGATTGGTGGTGTCTACCTAAATTACTATTTGAGAAGGATTATAAGACCATGTCTGGGCCCAGTGGGGATGAACCCTGTGATTGATTAGCAGCGTCTGTCATGGGTGCCGGGTCGGGAGGGGTAGTACATGTATCTCATGCTTGCTTTCCCTGTACTACATATTCAGACTGCCTGCTGAGTATTAGTGAGATGAGTCTTGGGTGTCTCTCAATCACCCAGTTAACAGAGAGCAGCAGATGCACACAGGAGATGAGCAGCTATGCTGGAAGACATGAAGCTGACAGCCATGTTACGTGGACCTCCAGCTAGTGGAGTCTATAGGAGCACCAGGCGGCATCTCCATCCCCGAGAATCAGCGCTGGCCCTTGCATGACTGGTCCCTGGCATCCTGAATGGTATCTTAGAGACCCTCCTGGGAAACCCACGCAATGCCCCAGACACTGACCAGCTACTTGAGCATTGATACCACCCAAGGGTACAGAAGTTGTGTCAAGAGGTAGAAGCCAGAAAATCTCAGGTTGGAAATTCTTTACCTAGGATCCATGGATGAGCTACAGGAGGTCTATAAACCCCTCAAAATCATGCACAAGTTGTTCTAAGTATGTGCATGTTTGTCAGTCTCTCAAAGAGGTCCCTGCCCCGCAAAAAAAAATGATTTTAATCACCACTCAAGATGAAGTAACACTAGTGAATTCTGCTAAGGTGAGGGAGGTGAAGCACCTGTATCTCGACAGGAGGTCCAGGGGTTTCACCTGATTATGCAGCCAGCACAATCCACTTAGCCTTAAAAAGTGTCCCCCAGACCACTTGAGTCCAGGAGTTCAAGACTAGCCTGGGCAACATGGTAAGATCCTGTCTCTACAAAAAAAAAAAAAATTAAAAAATTAGACAGGCATAGTAAGTAGTGCAAACCTGTGGTCCCAGCTATTCAGGAGGCTGAGGCAGAAGGATCACTTGAGCCCAGGAGGTTGAGGCTGCAGTGAGCTAAAGATCGCACCACTGCACTCCAGCCTAAGTGATAGAGTGAGACCTGTCTCCAAAAAAAATGTCCTAAAATCTGGGATGCAAAGTTGGGGCTACTTTTAACTAGCTTGGGAATCCAGAGAGGCATTTTTTCCTCAAAGAATGTTCTTAGTTTTTGCTAATCTCTCAAAGAGATTCGTGAAAGAAAAAAAAAAAAAAAAAAGCTTCTACCAGTGCTCGAAGTGGAAAACAATGCTATCTGTAATCAAATAACCAAGGAGGTTTGTGGCAACAAAATTTTACCTCCCTTGAGTTGGGAGAAGAGCTAGGATTGGCCACACCTGAAGACACTATTCATCCCAAGGAAACTATGGCAGGTAAGGAAGACACTTTGGACATTACATTGGGATTCTGGACTGGTGGAAGCTCCTGAAAACTATTAAGCTTACGAAATTGTATCTGATGAAGGTTCAGAGATTTGGGTCATGATTGGAAAATAGGACCAGATGCAGTGGCTAATGCCTGTAATCCCAACACTTTGGGAGGCCAAGTCGAGAGGATCACCTGGGGCCAGGAGGAGATCAGCCTGAGCAACATAGCAAGATCTCATCTCTATAAAAACTTTTAAAATGAGCTGGGCATGGTGGCACACATGTGTACTACTTGGGAGGCTGAAGCCAGAGGATTGCCTGAGCCCAGGGATTTGAGGTTATAGTGATCTTTGATCACACCATTGCACCCCAGCCTGGGTGACAGAGAGAGACCTTGTTATTTAAAAAAAAAAAAAAAAGTTGGGAAATGGGATGCATGGCCTGGGTTTGCAGCCGTAGCTGCGATGCAAAGGCGCTGCAATCCTGTCCTTCAGAGCACCTATGTCCACTTATAAATACACACTCATTGGTGTGTTCATGTATTATCTGTCTGCCCCATAAGTCTGTCAGCTCTAGGACAGCAAGGACTGTGTCTGATTTTGCTTCCACTGTTACCTGGCAGAATCTTGGGCACAGAGTAGATATATTCGGTAAATATTTGTTGAATGAAGAGCTGGGTAGCTGAATGGATAGATGAATGGATGAACGGATGGACGGGTGGGTAGGTGGCTGGGCAAGCCAAGGTCATCCATCTGAAAGGCAGAATCTTAAAAAAAAAAGAAAAAAAAAAAACTAAACCAAATGCCTCATGGGTTTGTCATTTGGGAGGCAATGTAGTATAGTGCTCAGAGAACAGTTTGCAGACTTTGCTTATTTAGCGTATGAACCTAGGCAAAATATTTAACCTCTCTGTCTCAGTTTTCTCATCTGTAAAATAGAGATAATAGTTCCAGCTTCATAGAGCTACTATGAAGATTAAATGAATTGAAACATCTAGAGCACTTAAATAGTACCTGACACATCATAAGCACTAGGCAGTAAGTCAAAGAAGCTTAAAAAGATACATGGAGAATCTAGATAGAAGGCAAAGGGATGCAGAGGGTAGCAAGGGGGATGAAAGCAAAAAATGAGAAATGGGGGCTTCAGTGTCATCTTCTAAAGTGCCAGTGACTCACCCATGGCACCTTAGACAAATCCATCCAGGGTACTGACCAGGCCTGGACAACAGTGATTGTTTTTTGTTTGTTTGGTTGGGTTTTTTTGTTTGTTTTGGTTCACAGGGGTAAGAGCAAGATTAGAGGAAGATGAGCCGATTTTGAGACATGATGTGGACATCTGCATGGGGGTGTCCAGCAGGTGAGCCTGAGTTCAGGAGGAAGATTTCAATGGGTTTAATCTTGCTAGGGAAAGTCAGTTCTGCTCTCAGATGTAAGGAAACGATATAAGAAAAAAACACCCTCTAAGTCCTCTCCACTCAAGTGGTCTGTACTCCAGCACTCAGGCTGCTGAACTCAGGCCTCTTCTGCTCCCTCCTCGATTCCTGCCAGAATCATGGGCACTAATCCACCAGAAAAACCCCCAGAGGCAGCCCCCAAGTCTCCTACCCTTTGGCCTTTGGGATTGTGTAGGGGGGAAAATGAATACAGGAAATTGGATCAATATCATCTTCAAACAGCCCCAGTAGACTCTTTAGGCCTGGGACATTTGGGTATCTCCAGTCCTCCAGTGTTTGATGGTGAAAGGGAAATGCATCCATGGGTGGAAAAGGAGATTTTGAAGGCCTAGGGTGTCAGGCTTATATAGACTACACCATACTCTGCTTCTCCTGGCCTGTGTTCAACTGGAACACTAACCACCAAATGCCTCTCTATCCACCATTATAAATGACAATGATAACCCCTCAAAGCACAGACTGACTTCTCCACCTCCTCCAAGTGTCTTGTCAATAGTGGGAAAAGCTATGCACCTTATGTAAAGAATAATGACTCTCATCTACAGGTCAACTCAATGCAGGCATATCCATGGTAACTTCTACCCACAAGTCAAATTATGTTGGAATCTGTTACAAGTTAAAGATGCCATATCTCCTTGAAAATGTTCATGTCATCTGCCATTTTGTTCCAAGGTGGTGGAGTGAAGCTACCATCACAGTGACAATCTTGATCTTTTTGCTAGTTCCCAGATGTGCCAACATAAGTCCATTTCTTCTAAATTTATCAAAGTGTTGACAGACAGAAAAATGCCAAGCTGTCAATTGAAACAGAGATCTCACTTCCGTCTTCAAGACAAATGCATTCTAAAGACATTCTGTAGTGGAAATCATGCTGGACTGGGAATCAACAAACCCAGGTTCCAGTTCTTGCCTTGGTCATCACTGGATGTGTGGATTTAAGAAGTCACTTTACTGCTCTGGGCCTCAGACACCTCATCTGCAATGTGAGAAGCCTGGGCTAGATGATACTATGCTGAGATAAATTATAGAGCGTATAGTACTTCTCACTTTGCCCCCACGCAAGTTCTCTGAGTCATCCTCTTCTGCCCTCCCCCGTTCGCATGTTGATTGGCAGTACTGCAAGCTGATTGGCCCTTTCTCCTCTGGCGATGTGGGGGACGGTGCTCTGTGTTATAAATAAATGAACAGGGTGGGGCGGGGCAAAGGGAGGGGCTGTCTGAGGCCCTCGGAGAGCTCATTAGTGGGGAAAGCTCCTTGACTGGGGACTTCTGATCTTCAGCCCTGATTCACTCAAGCAGTCACAAGCAAAAGGAGAGGAAAAAGAGGATCTGGGGGAGATTCACGTGTACGGAGCACTGGGGACATGATGGAGGTCGGGACCATGACTGGCCTGAGGGGAAGCAAGAATCCCTCCCCCAACCCAGGACAAACTTCGCTGGCCTGCTTACAATCAAGATTGGGTCCCTGGCTAGGCCCTGGCCCTAAAATATGTGACAGGATCAGCCACCAACAAACTGGACTCTTGAAAGATGTGAACCCCTCAGGGAAACCCCAAATTGGTCAAAGTCATGAACATTCCTCTGGAAACAGAGCTGGAGAGCTGTTGGAGTGACTTCTTAAAGACCACGCCAGGAAGGAGGTGTGCGAAGGCTCTTGAGCAACCACAGAAACAAAGGGGATTAAGTGACTCTCAGGTAAAGATTTCAAACTGCATCCGGATCTGGACAACAGAACGAAGCCTCCCCAGAGCTGTCCGTGGTGCTGGAGCCTCTGCCTGAGGCTGGCTCCCGACAGCCTCCATCCACCACACCAGCTGTCAGCCCACACTATGTCCTCTCCGACCTCAACCAACCGCAGAGCCAGCTGTCCGCCCAGCACCACTTCCTGCCTGACCAGGACTCCCCCAGCCTGCCCCAATTCATGACTGCCCTGACCTAACACCTCTGCCAGCTGCCTGCCCAGAACCATGCAGCCAGTTATGCTAACTGCTACCTACACGTGTGTTCTGTTTGCCCCAGTCTTTTCCAGCCTGGCAGCCTGATTCTCCATTCATTTCCCAAAAACACAGCTGGAGGTGGTGAATCAGCCACAGGGAGGGGCACTGGGCCTTGGCTGGGCACCCAGGAGGCCAGGCGAAAAGGTCAGAGGCAGGAGAAACAGAGCCACCCCTCCACACCCCACCCCGACTAGTGCACCCTAAACAGGACGGCAGAGAACAGCTTCCCAGTCCAGAAATCCTTGCCTACACATCAGCTAGCTAAACAGGGGCCCAGACCAAGCAGAAATTCCCTGGGAGTCTCCTTATTACTCCACCCCACCATACATGGGCTCACAAATTCTGTCTTTAAGGGGTTTGGGAGGAGACATGGTTTGAGTGTTTTCTCCCCTCCAAATCCCATGTTGAAATGTGACCTCCAGTGTTGGAGGTGGGCCTAGTGGGAGATGTTCGGGTCATGGGGGCAGATCCCTAATAAATAGCTTGGTGCTGTCCCCGTAGTAATGAGTAAGTTCTCAGTCTATTCATTCATGAGAGAGCTGGCTGTTTAAAAGAGATAGCACCTCCCCCCTCACTTGCTCCCTCTTTCACCATGTGACATGCCAGCTCCCCCTCTGCCTTCTGCCATGATTGGAAGCTGCCTGAGGCCTCACCAGAAGCAGATGCTGACACTACACTTCTTGTACAGCTTGCAGAACTGTGAACCAAATAAACCTCTTTTCTTTATAAATTACCCAGTCTCAGGGTATTCCTTTACAGTAATGCAAAATGGGCTAACACAGAAGGCTTTGTCACCAGCAGCAATCAGTTGGCACAGTGGGTCTCGCGGCAGAAGTGTACCCCTCCCCTTTCCTATGTCCCAGTGAGTGACTTTGAGCAACTCACTGAATTTCTCTCAACCTCAGTTTTCCCATCAGGGTTGCCCCACACTACCATGAGATAAAGGACATGAAAGTACTTGGTAAGTTATAGAATTGGTACAAGCGGCAGTTACCATTACTATCTAAATCCTACCCAGGCCTCCATGCTACTCTGATTCTTGTCAAGGGGGATTCAGGAGGCTGGCTGGGGAAAGAGAAGAACATGTAAGTATTTACATGTGCCTGGGGCTTCTCTGCATGTTGTCTTATTTAATCCAGTGAGGTAGAAGTCACTGTCACCATTCCACAGATGAGGTTAAGTAGCCTGCCCAAGGCCACACTGCTAAGATGCTACATAGCCTGGATCTGAACCAAATGCTGTGTAGCTCCCAAAACTGTACATTTTGACCATTACACTAACCAACCTCCCTCTTGCGTAGTTATTGCAGCCCACCCCACCAGGGCCAAACCTTGTTTCCAAAAACCCACAGAAACAACCCCACCTCAAAATAAGGCCTCTGCTCCCACTTGTCCCCTCAGATCAGACCTCCTGGCCTGTGCTCTGTTCTGAGCCAGACCTGACCCCAGTTTGCCAAACTGGCTGGAATGTGGCTTTAGACCTGCCCCCCACTTGAAGACACAGCTTTCCTCACCACCCCCCTATCCAGTCTCTCCCCTCAACCCTCCACCCAGTGATGTGCTCCAGCCCTTCCCTCCCCAGAAGCAAAGGCACTGGAGATGCAATACGTGCCCTTAGGCCAAAGGTTCTCAAACATTACAATGCACAAGAATTACTGGGGCAATGCAATGAAAATGCAGTCATCATCCACAGAGATCCTGAGTCAGCAGATCCACAGTGGGGCCCAGAAATCTGGATTTTTAAGAAAGTGATTCCAAAGCAGGTGATCCATGTTGCCCTGGACTCTCAGGCCTGTGGTCTTTTCTCTGGGCTGGAAGTTTGCACTGATCATGGATCCCAAATACTACACTTCTCAGGGGCAGCATCACCCTCATGTGAGGCAGCTCTCACTGTCACTGTTCTGCATTACAGAGGTCAAGTAGTGGTCCTTCCCTTCGTCCACTTTACAGATGAGAATGTTGGGGCCTAGAGAGAGAAGGAGACTCCTCCAAGGGCAGGCCACTGGTTAATTGTGGAACCAGGACTGGGGCCTGGGGCTGCTGACAGGGCAGCCCAGTGCCCAGGAGGCCCAGACATCTGTGGAGGCAGTGGTAGGAACTGAAGCCATGGCAGCCACAGAGCCTTTGGGTCACTTAGCTGTGGGGCTGTGGGATGACTCCACAGGGACTAGGAGCCTTTCACACTGATTTATGAGGTGGTCCCTGCTAGAGGACTCCTGGGCAGGGATGCCATTTGTTACTTCCCCAAGGAAAGTCCCAAAATGATGATGACAGCACACAGCCTCAGCACAGGAACACACACAGTCTCTCATTAATAATTCCTGGGCCATCTGGTACAACAGCAATTGGGGCTCCAGACCTGGGCATCAGGTGCAGGGAACGTGACAAGAGGTGGCACAGAGCTGGGCTCTTTCTGCCAACTGGAGAGGAGTTTGTGCAACACGCTGAATAAGAATTTGGGGAAAGCACAGATGCATCCATACTCAAATTTAGAGGAGTGTGGGACCTCCCTGGAGTTCAACCCATTCCACATCAAAGGTCTACAGCAGCATTGTGCAATAGAACTTTCTGCCATGATGAAGATATTCTTTATCTGCTCTAAGACTAGTCACTGCCCACATGTGGCTACTGAGCACTTTATATGTGACTAATGGGACTAAGGAACTTTTTTTAACTTTAATAAACACTAAAATTAGTTAATATATTAACTCATTTAAATCTCACAAGAGATCTATGAGTAGGTACTATTATTTTCCCCATTTATAGAATGAGGAAGGTGAGGCACAAAGAGGGCAAGCAACTTGTCCAAGGTCACTCCGGCTAGTAAGTGGGAAAGCTGAGAATTGAACCCAGGCAGTCTGGAACCAGTCTTTTTTTTTTTTTTTTTAAACATAGTCTCGTTCTGTTGCCCAGGCCAAAATGCAGTGGCACAATCATGGCTCACTACAGCCTCAATCTCCTGGCCCACCTCAGCCTGAGTAGCTGGGACCACAGGTGCACGCCACCATACCCAGCTAATTTTTTAATTTTTTGTAGACATGGAGTCCCATTATGTTTCCCAGGCTGGTCTCAAACTCCTGTGCTCAAACGATCCTCCCACTTTGGCCTCCCAAAGCGCTGAGATTACAGGTGTGAGCCACCAAGCCTGGCCCAGAGTCTCTTTTAACCACTACCTAAGTTACATCCCTGCTGGCATGCTGCATTCCTGACACACTATCTGGGCTACACTGCAATATACATGCATGCACACATGCACATCATGAGGGCTTGTCATGAATAAAACACCAGCAGCGGCATTTGGAGGCTTTACTCAGTGAAAGAAACATGGATCCCTGAGTGACACAGTGGCCAGTCTGATGGGAAGAAGTACAACCCCTGTCCTGGAGCACCTTCCAATCAGATGGAAGAAGCAGAGAAACTACATGGGTTCTCTGTTTCAAGCTGGGGGTTGTCATGAATCTGAAGGGAAGTATCCTATTGAACTGCTGACTCCCTGACTCCATTTCAGCGGGTCCTAAGAAAGCCTTTGGGGTTCCAGGGAGCTTGAGCCTCTCTGAAAGGGAAGGTCTGGAGAAAGCAAAGTATGGCATCTCAGATGATCACTTCTCTCACACTCCAGAGAAGGTGGGGGCGGGGGGAATCTGCTACAGCTAATTAGGAAAATGCATTAAGAACATAACTTACAAATGGCCCCATGGGTCTCCACATCTCATTTGCATTGAGCTGTTGTTACCTTATTGATTATATTAAATTAGGAGATAGTCACAACTGTCTGCAATACAACAATTACCATCATCAAACCAATTAGTATCAAATGGGATGTGGTCCCTGTCACTCCAGCGCTGCACTTGGCTATTTCTAACACCATCAGCCCAGCCTTACGAAATAATTGTGTTTCTAATGAAACAGTGGCAATCAGCAGAGATCTTCCCAAGAGACCCACCCCTCTTTCCACAGCCCTGCGTCAGGATAGCTTGAAACACAAGCACAGGCCGGGTGCAGTGGCTCACGCCTGTAATCCCAGGACTTCGGGAGGCCGAGGTGTGTGGATCACTTGAGGTCGGGAGTTTGAGACCAGCCTGGACAACGTGGTGAAACCCTGTCTGTACTAAAAATACAAAAATTACCAGGCTTGGTGATATGCACCTATAATCCCAGTTACTTGAGAAGCTGAGGCAGGAGAATCACTTGACCCTGGAGGAGGAGGTGCAGTGAGCCGAGATCACGCCACTGCACTCCAGCCTGGGCAAGAGAGTGAGACTCCGTCTCAGAAAAAAAAAAAGAAAAGAAAAGAAACACAAGCACAAGCAAAATGATACAACTGGTGTCTTCAGTAGCCCAAGTCCTTATGGACAAACCACCCCTGGCCCCTGAAACCCTTCATCCATCAATCACAGAGTTTCATTCATAGGTAAGGTCACACACAATCCATGTGTGCAAACTTGGTTGTCCACACCCTCTCACAACTAGAATACACACATAAACCATGTTGAAACCTGCTCACACAGAAACACACACACACCTCTCCATGGACTTCATGCCCACACACGCACAGCTCACCCTCAAGCAAAGGCACACATACCCATGCACACTCACACCCTGTCATACCTTCTACACAGGCCTGCACCCAGCATGTATGTACAGTTACACACACGATTGTTCACCCAACACATATAAGCAAGCACATGCTAAACAGCCACACACTTGCACAAGGAACCAAACACAGGATACAGACTTATATACACACAGCCCAGCATCCGCACGGTGACTCACCACACTCTCCCACACTTAAGCAAGTGATTCCAAAGCAGGTGGTCCATAATGCCCTGGACTCTCAGGCCTGTGGTCTTTTCTCTGGGCTGGAAGTTTGCACTGATCATGGATCCCAAATACTACACTTCTCAGGGGCAGGTATCACCCTCATGTGAGGCAGCTCTCACTGTCACTGTTCTGCATTACAGAGGTCATGTAGTGGTCCTTCCCTTCTTCCACTTTACAGATGAGAAAGTTGGGGCCTAGAGAGAAAAGGAGACTCCTCCAAGGTCACGTCACTGGTTAATCACCCTCATTAAGTAGTGAGGCAAACTACCCCCTTCTGTTGGCAGAAAGAGCCATAGTCACACACAAGCACACACCAGTTTTGGGGACACTTTAGACAGAATCCAGGAGTCTGGCAGGAGGACGCTAAGACCCCTTCTCCTTGCTGCTCAGGTCCAGGAACCTCATTCTTCAGAAACCTCTGCACTGCCACTCTGCCACCCCCAAGACTGGCATACCTACCCCAGGGTGTAGGGGGAAGGCTCGTCCAAGGTCACTGGCAGCTTTGCAGTTCTCTCAACGATTGCAAAAGATGCAATGAGGAGAGAAGGGCAGAAAACCAGATGCCCTGGGCTTTCCTGTGCAGAGGCAGTCTTTGCAGAGGAGCTTCCTCATAGCTTCTCCCTTGCGATGGTGTCTGTTCGTTTGCTCACATGGCTTTACCCCAGTCGCCATTTATTGAGCACTTACCCTGTCTGTCATGGAGATATTCCTTCGTTGACTCAATATTTCCTGGGTGCTGTTTTGGGTACTTGAGATTCCACCATGAGCAAAACATAGTCCCTGTTCGTACGATACTGTCTACAGGCAGAGACAGACCAGAAAGTCGTAAACCACCACATATGAATATCTAAGAGCTATGAATAAAAATAAAGCAGACAGAGAGCACAGAGTGTGGGTTGCTGTTTTAGACAAGGAGGTCAGAAAGTTCTCCCTGATAAGGTGACATTTAACGAGTGACCTGCCAGAAGGAGAAGCAAGCCATGTCAATACAGCCCTGGGTCACATAACAGCGTTTCGGTCATCCACAGACCACATACAAAAACAGTGATCCCTTAAGGTTATAAGGGACCTGAAAATGTCCTATCGCTAGTGACACAAGTAGCCGTCATCACTTCAGGTGTTGGGAATGTCACAGCACAACAGGCTACTCATGCGTTTATGGTAGCGCTGGTATAAGCAAACCTACTGCGCTGCCACAGTCGTGTAAAAGTCTAGCACAATGGGCAGGGTGCGGTGGCTCACACCTGTAATCCCAGCACTTTGGGAGGCCAAAGAGAGTGGATCACTTGAGGTCAGGAGTTCGAGACCAGCCTGGCCAACATGGTGAAACCCCATCTCTACTAAAAACACAAAATTAGCCAGGCATGGTGGCACATGCCTGTAATCCCACCTACTCGGAAGGCTGAGGCACGAGAATCGCTTGAACCCTGGAAGCGGAGGTTGCAGTGAGCCAAGATCGCGCCATTGCACTCCAGCCTGGGCAACAAGAGCAAAACTGTCTCCAAAAAAAAAAAAAAAAAAATCCAGCACATACTTGTACATATACAATTATGTACAAGTACATAATACTTGATAATAAACAAAATGTTACTGACTTATGTATTTACTATGCTATGCTTTTTATTGTTATTTCAATGTGTACTCCTTCTACTTACAAAAAAAAAAAAGCTAACTGTAAAACAGCCTCAGGCAGGTCCTTCAGGAGCTATTCCAGAAGGCATTGTTATCAGAAGAGATGACAGCTCTATGTGTGCTATTGCCCCTGAAGACCTTCCAGTGGGACAAGATGTGGAGATGGAAGACAGTGATATTGATGATCCTGACCCTAGGTAGGCCTAGGCTAATGTGTGTGTCTTCTTTTTTAACAAAAAAGTCTAAAAAGGAAAAAAAGGAAAAGGAAATAATTTTATAATAGAAAAAAGCTTACATTGACAGTTTTTACAAAAGGTATATATGAAAAGAAAAAGAAAAAAGCTTATAGAATAAGGATATAAACAAAGAAAATAATTTTATATAGCTGTATATGTCTGTGTTTTAAGCTACGTGTTATTACGAGTCCAAAAGTTTTTACAAATCAAAAAAAGATAAAGTAAAATGTTACAGCAAGATACATTTTTATTATTGAAGAAAAGAAAGAAGTTTGTAAATTTAGTGTAGCCTAAGTGTACGATGTTTATAAAGTCTATAGTAGTGGGCCAGGCATGGTGGCTCACGCCTATAATTCCCAGCACACAGGAAGGCTGAGGGGGGCAGATCACTTGAGGTCAGGAGTTTGAGACCAGCCTGGCCAACATGGCGAAACCCCGTCTCTATTAAAAATACAAAAATTAGCCAGGCATGGTAGCGCATGCCTGTAATCCCAGCTACTCAGGAGGCTGAGGCAGGAGAATCAGTTGAAACCAGGATGCGGAGGTTGCAGTGAGCCAAGATCGCGCCACTGCACTCCAGTCTGGGCAATAGAGTGAAACACTGTCTCAAAACATCAAAAAAAAAAAAATCCCATCAGTAAGTGACACATGACCGTGACTGTGGGGACAGCGTGCCAGGTGCAGGGAACAGCCAGTGCAAAGGGCCTGCAGCAGGTGCACAGGTGCCATTCCTCAGAGCAGCAATGCAACCAGCCTAGCTGGAGAGTGTAAGCAAGGGAGGTGCCAAGAGGCGTTGCCTATTTCAGGTGCATTATCTCATTTAACCACCACAGGTCTAGGAGATGGAATATTATCATCTCTAATTTAGATGAGAAAACTGAGGCTCAGAGAGGTAATGGAACAGTGCCACGTCACACAGCTCTGAAGATACTGAGCAGAGATGCACACCTGGGTCTTCCCATTGCAGGACTGTCTCTTAGCCCCAAGCCCTTTCTTTCCCTCAACCACCCATCTCCCAGCCAGGTTGTACCGCGCCTGTTAACATAAAGTCATACTCTAGCTTCCACTCACATGGTCATCAAAGTCATGATGGATCTATTAATTCATTGCTGGAGCTTTCATTACACACATTATTACAATGCACATGATTATGGTCATTAGTGGCGCTTACAACTACAAACACCATTAATAACTCATAACTCTTTCCATCACCACGAAGGGGCCTTCTCCAGTGTGTATGTCCCTGACAACATACACACACAGCCAGGGAGGGACCCCTATGAGTGCTGGGGAAACAACCCCTTATCAGAGAGTGGAGCCTCCAAATCCTCAGCTGTCTGCCCCAGCCCCTGCAGTTACCCCCTTTATCTACCCCAGGGAGATGGGCCAGGCTCCAGCCATCCCAGAGCTGTCCTCCTCCATCTTGGCTCTGCTGCCTGGAGTTATTTTGATGCACTTGCTTCTTTGGGTTAGAGTGGAAGAAAGGGCAGAAGCAGCCTGCAACACGCAGAGAACTGAACACTGACTATGGCTAATCCACAATTCAAGGTCCAGTATTAGCCAGGAAGGAAGGAAGTCCCTGAAACAAAACAGCAGAGGTTCAAAGAGTATGCCAGAATCCTCTCTAGGCTAAAAGGAGATAAAGAAATAAGAAAATATTTTTGTGTCTTGATCTTTGAAAATGCTATATGTAAACCTTTTCTCAGTTAATCTTGACAACGACCTTATAAAAGAATCATCACGTGCATTTTATAAATGTAGAAGCAGTGGCTCAGAGACATTGAACCACTTGCCTGAGGTCACACAGCTAGTAAGTGGTAGGACTGGGATTGAAACCTAGGTTGATCTGGCATCACAGCCTGTGGTCCTGCCTGGGTTGCCAGATCGAGAGATTAAGAAGGGTCACGGCATGCCCAGCTGACTGTTCCGCAGCAAGGCATTCCCTCCACTGTGGTCCTCTCCCTACATAGGCACCTGAGGGGAGTGGACTTAAGACAGCAAAAGGGGCCAGGCATGGTGGCTTACGCCTGTAATCCCAGGACTGTGGGAGGCTGAGGCAGGCAGATCACGAAGTCAAGAGATCAAGACCATCCTGGCCAACATGGTGAAACCCTGTCTCTACTAAAAATACAAAAATTATCTGGGTGTAGTGGCAAGTGCCTGTAGTCCCAGCTACCCGGGAGGCTGAGGCAGGAGAATTGCTTGAACCCGGAGGCAGAGGTTGCAGTAAGCTGAGATCGCACCACTGCACTCCAGCCTGGCACCAGAGCGAGACTCTGTCTAAAAAAAACAAAAACAAAAAAAAAGACAGCAAAAGGGAGTGAGGGAAAGGGAATTGGAGGAGAGAGAAATAAGGAAGAGGGGATGAGGGGATTAAGGGAGAAAACAGTTAAAGGAGAGGAGAAAGGAATAAAGAAGGAGACAAAGGAAGAGGAGGCCCACATACCCCACCACCCTCCGCCCACTCCATACCTAATGTGCATTTGCCACATATGATCCTTAATCCATATTCCAAGATATGAAAGGAATTAGACTGCTTCACAGGAGAAAGAACTAAGATCCAGTGGCCTTTCTGAGGTGTTGCACATGCATTCTTTTTTTTTCTTCCTCTTCTTTTTTTTTTTTTTTTTTTTTTTGGAAACAAGATCCCATTCTGTTGCCCAGGCTGGAGTGCACTGGTGCGATCACGGCTCACTGCAGCCTCAACCTCCTGGGCTGAAGTGATCCTCCCACCTCAACCTCCCGAGTAGCTGGGACTATAAACACACACCATCACATCTGGCTATTTTGTACTTTTTGTAGAGATAGAGTTTCACCACATTTCCCAGGCTGGTCTCGAACTCCTGGGCTCAAGCGATCCACCCACCTCAGCCTCCCAAAGTGCTGGGATTACAGGTGTGAGCCAATGCACCTGGCCTGCATTCTCTCATTTTAATCTTCACAGCAACATTCTTCATGAGTGAGCAGCCACACAACACTGCTGTCCTTTCTCAACTCATGTGCTTCCACATCTCTGTGTCTCTGCCTAAAATGCCATCCCCTACCCTCATTCCCAGCCTCATTGGCTGGTAAACTCCCATCCATTCTTCAACACTCAACTCAAATGTCACCAGCTCTATGGAGTCACCCATGACTCTGCAGCTATACTAGCTGAGTAATGCAGATATGTAGGAAAAGTTCATTTTCTTCTCCTCCCTGCTTCAATCTCATCTCCCTGAGGTCACAACAGATGACATGTATCTTTTCATATACCGTCATCCCTCAGTATCCACAGGGAGATTGGTTTAGGACTACCCCCTCCCCCCGACCCCAGATATCAAAATCTGCAGATGCTCAAGTTCTTGATATAAAATGGTATTGTACTTGCAACTAACCTACGCACACTCACCCATATACTTTTGATCATCTTAGATTAATTATAATACTTAATACAATGTGAATGCTATGTAGCTATGCTGTATTTTTATTTGTATTCATTTTTACTGTTATATAGTTTTTCCCTTTCTTTTTTTTTTTTTTTTTTTAACATCTTTGAGCTGTAGTTGGTTGAATGAATCTATGGATACAGAAGCCCCAGATGCAGAGGGCCGGCTGTAATTTTCTAGACCCTTACAGACACAAAAAACATGTGGGCTTTTTAAATTTCTATTTATTGGCTGGGCACAGTGGCTCATGCCTGTAATCCCAGCACTTTGGGAGGCCAAGGCAGGTGGATCACTTGTCGAGACCAGCCTGAACAACATGGTGAAACCCCATCTCTACTAAAAAATATACAAAAATTTAGTCGGGTGTGGTGGCATGCACCTGTAATCCCAGCTACTCGGGAGGCTGAGGCATGAGAATCGCTTGAACCCAGGAAGCAGAGGTTACAGTGAGCCGAGATCGAGCCACTGCGCTCCAGCCTGTGTGACAGAAGGAGACTCTGTCTCAAAAAAATAAATAAAAAATAAAAAATAAATTTCTATTTATTTATCTAACAAAAATAGGATTCACATTACTCCAAACTTGCTTTGTTCACTTAACACATCATGGACCACCCTTGAGGTCAGTGCATCTGGAAGGTTCTCCCTCCTGTCATTAGCTGGGTCACCATCCGCAGCCATCAATTAACCATTTCCCTGCTGATAGATGTTCGACTGTTTCATTCATGACTACAAATGGCAGGGTAGTAAATGTCTTTGTGCATTCATCCTTATGTTCTGATGCTTTTATTCCCACAGGCTAGATTCCCCAAAGAGCGATTTGTGAATCAAGGGTATTCGTACTTTAAATTTTAATTGCCACTGCTGATTTTGCTCCCTAGCACTGACAGCAATTCTCAATCCCCAGTGACGGATGCAAAAGCCCTCTTCCCACATCATGGCCAGAACTGGACATTCTTTTTGCATTCTTGCCAATAGATGGATGATAGTACCTATCCCATAGAACCGTTGTGAGGTTTAAATGTGAAATACAGTACCCATCAGTTAAGTCTCTAATAAACATTAGCCATTTATGTAACTCCGATGTTATCTTATTATTATATATCTAAGGAAAGCCTAGAGTACATAATGACTTCTAGATTCAGGAGACTGTATTTTTTTTAGCAGACCTAGATTCCAAGCCAGCCTTCCCTGACCAGAGCTTCGTGGCTCTCAGGTAGCCACTCAACCTCTTGGAGCCTCAGTTGCTTCACCTGTAAAATGGGGATGATGAGCCCTGGGCTTTCTCCTTCACAAGGGAGTAATAGACCTCAAATGAATTCATGAATGTGAAACCACCCTGGGGGGAAAAAAAAAAAAAAACACTAAGACTTCACACAAGTGTGGGGGTTTATGCTACCAGTTCCACTGATGACCAGGCATAACCTCTGGGTAATTACCAGGAAGCCACTTCTTAAAGAAGCAGCAACCGTCACAGTCAGAGACAAAGGTGGAGGTCCCCTGATTCTTGGTCCTTGTATTAGTCTGTTCTTGCAATGCTATAAAAACTGCCTGAGACTGGGTAATTTATAAAGAAAAGGGGTTTAATGGGCTCATGGTTCCATGCTGCTGAGGAGGCCTCAGGAAAATTACAATTATGGTAGAAGGCGAAGGGAAAGCAGGCACATCTACATGGCAGGAACAGGAGGAAGAGAGAGAGCAAAGGGGGAGGTGCTGCACACTTTTAAACAACCAGATCTCGTGAGAACTCACTCACTATCACGAGAACTGCAAGGGGACCCCATGATCCAATCACCTCCCACCAGGCCCCTCCTCCAACACTGGAGATTAAATTTGACATGAGATCTGGGTGGGAACACAGAGCCAAACCCTATCAGTCCTCAGCCCTTCAGCCAGCAGTTGTGCTCCAGGAATCATTGAGAACAGGGTGCATCCGTGGATACAAGCATGGGGTCATGTAATGAGCTCCAAAAGAATCCCCTCCTACTCACAAATGCCCCCTAACCCAGAAGCTATTGTCAGCTGTCTGACATTTCACCATTAGAGACCCATTCCTCCCTACAACACTCCCCGGAGGATCAAGTGGATTCCCACGACTTCCCATATTATTTATGAAACATTTCCTGAGCACACGCTTTGTGCCAGCTACGGTGGCCAGTGCTCTGCACACAGTGCTTCATGATCAACCCTCTGCTGACACTGCCAAAGCCCACCTCTACAGCTCTGACTTCTCTCCAAGCTTCAGACCCATATTCCCATCTGTCTACTAGAAACCCTGCCCTCAACCTCCACAGGCATCGCA